>NC_071508.1:92795601-94115244 GCF_027887155.1 Malaclemys terrapin pileata | reverse complement strand
AGCTGAGGGGCCTCGTCCCAATGCTAAGGGCAGGTTTCTGTCACCCAGTTGGCATGTTGCTCCACTATCCGGCTTGCTGCTCTTCTTGGTGGGCCCTTTTTCCTGGCTGAGGCATGGAAACTGAATCTCCCCACTTCCTCCTAGGGCAGGTCTTTCCCAGTGTATATTGGGACATCTAGATGCTCAGTTACTACAGACGTGAGCATGTTGTAAAACACTACTACAATATGGCTGCGCCAATGAACTTGCTGTGTATTGTTTATGGATAAGGCTGCACATCTGTCATGGAAGTCACGGATTCCGTGACCTCTGTGACTTCTGCACAGCCCCGGGGCAAGCAGCAGCAGTTTGGGTGTGCAGGAGGGGGCTCAGGGCTGGGGCAGGGGGTTGGGGTGCAGGGCAGCGCTAACCTCAGGAGTGGGCACTCCCCAGCTCCCACTGGCATGGCTCCTGCAGCTCCTAGACAGAAGGACCAGGGGGCTCTGCACACTGCCTGTGCCCACAGGCGCCGCCCCCGCAGCTCCCATTGGCTGTGGTTCCCAGCCAATGGGAGCTGCAGAGCCAGCGCTTGTGGTGGGAGCAGCATGCGGAGACCCCCTGGCCACCCTCCCCAGGAGCTGCAGGAACACGCTAGTCCAGGGTCGCCCAGAGGATTCAGTGGGCCTGGGGCAAAGCAATTTTGGGGGCCCCTTCCATAAAAATAGTTGCAATACTATAGAATACTATATTCTCGTGGGGCCCCTGCAGGGCCTGGGGCCTGGGGCAAATTGCCCCACTTACCCTCCCCCCCCCCCCGGGGCAGCCCTGCACTAGTCGGAGTCAGGTAGGGAGCCTGCCAGCCCCGCCAACCCTCCCCCACCCCTCCCCAGCACCAGCAGGGGTCCCAGGTCGTGTGCCGCCGCCACCACCACCTGCCCTCCCCCAGCAACAGCAAGGGTCCCAGGCCAACACCATCCTCCCAGAGCACCCGCAGAGCCCCCGGCCCAAGTTTTAGCTAGGGGTATATAGTAAAAGTCATGGACAAGTCACAGGCCATGAATTTTTGTTTACTGCCCATGATTTTTACTAAAAATACCCGTGACTAAAACATAGCCTTAATTATGGACAAGTAGAACCTAAGAATGGCTGTACTGGGTCAGACCAATAGTCTAGCCCAGTATCCTTGCTTCCGACAGTGGCCAGTGCCAGACGCTTCAAAGGGAACCAACAGGGTAATTTAGAGTGGTCCTTCTCCTGTCGTCCAGACCCAGCTTCTAGCACTTGGAGCTTAAGAGATACCCGGAGCATTAGGTTGCATCCCTGACCATCTTAGCCATTGATGGACCTATTAGCCATCTTCCATTAACTTATCTAATTCTATTTTGAACCCAATTATGCGTTTGGCCTTCACAGCATCCCTTGGCAACAAGTTCCACAGGTTGATTGTGTGCATGTGAAGAAGTACTTCCTTCTGCTTGTTTTAAACCTGATGCCTGTTAATTTTGAGTGACCCCTGGTTCTTATGTGAAGGGGTAAATAACATTTCCCTATTCACTTTCTCCACATCATTCATGGTTTTGTAGACCTCTATCATATCCCTCTTAGTCATCTCTTTTCTAAGCCGAACCTTAGTCTTTTTAATGTCTCCTAATATGGAAGCTGGTCCATGCCCCTAATAATTTTTGTTGCCCTTCTCTGTACCTTTCCTAATTCTAATATATCTTTTTTGAGATCTCTGGATGCTCCGTTACTACAGAAATGAGCATGTTATAAAACCCTACCTACAATATGGGTGTTTAGGCAGTCAATACAGCCAACGACTTCGCTGTGTATTTTTTGTGGACAAACAGAAGATGCCGGCTTCTAATTTGGCACCTTTTCCCATGCACAAAATCTGTAGAATTAAGAAAAATAAAAACCACCTGAGGCAAACTGACACCCAGATAAAAAAAACACAGTTCCACCCTCGCCTGCTACTCAGAGCTGACGAACCTGATCTGCTGACATGGCTAGGCAGATCTAGCCGAGGTTGTTTTTAACGCCAGCTGTCTGGCCAGCCAAGTCAGTAATAGTTCTGTCCTTAACGGCTGCAAAGACGATGACACAACCCTTTTTTAAAATTGAACCAACAAACCTTTAAATGCAAAATTGTGTTCTCCTTTCTGTTACTCCTGCACCAGGCTGCTGTTTGCATAGCTGAGGTACTTATATAATATGCTGTGGGCCGAATTCAGCAGTCATAGAATCACAGGACTGGAAGGAACCTTGAGAGGTCATCTTATCCAGTCCCCTGCACTCATGGCAGGACTAAGTATTATCTAGACCATTCCTGACAGGTGTTTGTCTAACCGGCTCTTAAAAATCTCCAATGATGGAGCTTCCACAACCTCCCTAGGCAATTTATTCCAGTGCTTAACTACCCTGACAGGAAGTTTTTCCTAATGTCCAACCTAAACTACCCTTGCTGCAATTGAAGCCCATTGCTTGTTGTCCTATCCTCAGAGGTTAAGAAGAACAATTATTCTCCCTCCTCCTTGTAACAACCTTTTATGTAGTTGAAAACTGTTATCATGTCCCATCTCAGTCTTCTCTTTTCCAGTTTTTTCAATCTTCTCTCATAGGTCATGTTTTCTAGACCCTTGATCATTTTTGTTGCTCTTCTCTGGACTTTCTCCAATTTGTCCACATCTTTCCTGAAATGTGATGCCCAGCACTGGACACTCTACTCCAGTTGAGGCTGTATCAGTGTGGGGTAGTTACGCTCACTTATCAGTGGCTAAGGGAGTCTAAGCTGCTGTAATGTATATGCTGTAAGGCCTAATCCATGGATAAACAGGGAACTTCAGACTCTCATGATCTAAGTCCAGTACCTTTTTACCAGCACTAAATTCAGTGTGTAAGAATCCTGTTAGGCAGGTGACTGTCTCTCTTAACGTAGCCAGCATATAGCATGGGCAAGTTAGGAAAAACCCTTTGGGCCTGGTTTTCAGACACAACTTTGCACCCACTATTACATGAGGTGCCAAGCTGAAGGCACAGTTATTTATGAATGCAAAACTGAAGGCTGGATTGAGGCTCTCTTAGAAATCCAGCCCCCCCAGGCCAGATCCTGGTTTGCTCTGTAAACCCTTTCCACTGCTCCAACAGCACAAGTGGGTTGTAAACCAGCCCTGAAAGGGGCAGTTGGGGATTTCACTGACTGACGTAGAGCAGATATAGCCAGCACTATCCTCTCCCCACCTCCTGCAGGGTAGGTGTTGAGGCAGAACACCTGTACTCCAGCAATTCCCAGCTAGAAAAACATCCTCTAAGGGGCTGTTACAAACAGGTGTAAATTGCAGGCCTGAGGTTGCTCTAATTTATGCCAAGTGGCCACCATCTGCTGCAGGGATCAGGGAGGTGCAAAGATTGTGTGGAGCCACCTTTGCTTTGCTTCTCCTCAGCTGTGCTGGGCAGAGCCCTGGCACCGCTGGGGGCCCTAGAAACGAGAGCTCCCTCCAAAAAGTGACTGGAGAGTGCAATTAAGGATGCTGGGAAGGAATCCCTCCTGTACCTACCCCCAGGTACTCCATTCTAATGGCACTTGACAGGGCTATGAGCCCAGCAGCTTACAGATTTTCACCTCCAGGCACTGCATGGCGGGGGATCGCCCTCACTGCTGTCGTGAAAACAGGTGATCAACAAGCTTGTCTCCGCAAATTGCAGAGGCCCCTGGCCTGCCTCCTCTGCCCACCAGACTCTGACTGGAGGGGTGCACAGAGGGAATAGGAGCAGGAAGTAATAGCCCTTTCCTGAATCCTGTTGCCACCAGCGACCAGCCACAGGGAGGGGCCGAGAGGAGATGAATGGAAATGATCCTTGATGCAGGTGAGCAGATCCCAAACACACTCCCCTTGTCTACTGCTGCTGCTATGTGAGTGGGAGGGGGCTGTGTGGGTTAAACATTCCTGCAATCATTGCAGCTTTCACTCGGCCCAGAGCTTTCAAAGGTGGCTGCCTTTGCTCCGCTGTGCTGAGTAAGGGGGAAGGAACAGCACCAGCAAAGCAAAACCAGCAACAGCAAGGATGACACAGCCTGCCCTGTAGTCTCAGTAGGTGCAGCGGTGGGCAGAGGACTCCAAAGTGAGCTGCATGAGTAACTGTGGAGGTGGCATTGTCCTGTCAATTCCCCCCGCAGCTTGCTGGCCCTGCGTTTGCTAGAGCTAAGCGCCGGTGACTGAAGTGGCAAGATGCTGAGCCAGGCTTGCTGCCCCACCAGGCCGTGAGCTCGGGGCTGCAGCCCTGCAGGAGAGCTGCGTGGCGCGAGCAGCTGGCAAGCAGCCCATCTCCGTAGGAAGTCACTTTACTGCTGTCGAAATCTGTGCGTCCTGCTGGGCTGGAGCGACAGGAACCACACAGGGCCTTTCAGGAGCAGCGGGAGGGAGAGGCCTTCGCCTCCCTCGCTCTGCTCTGACTAATCTACCTGACAGGGGAGAGATTACAGGCACAAATAATCCACAGGAGCCTCCAGCAGTGGATAGAGAACCACCCTTCCCCTCCCCCCGCCCGCCCCCCGCACTAGCTGTGCCTTCAGGCTGGACAGCCCCTCAAGGGCAGGGACCAGCAGCAGCAGCTGAGCCTTTGCAATCAAACAGCCTTCTCCGGTCATGCGTTAGCTGAGCCGAGCCTTTGCCATGGGGCAGCACGGCATCCCCAGGGGCTGAGACTAGTATTCGTTGAAGCTTCAGCCTCAGGCAGTGCTCTCTGGGGCTCAGGTTAATGACAATTGAGCCTTGGGGCTCAGGTAGCCTTAGCAATGGCAAAGGGTCACTTGAGGCAGGACCGGAGGGTGCATTAGTGGCCCTTGCTCATTTCATGCACTTTCCCGCTCACGCTGTGGCTATCTTGTCTTGCACAATTCTAGCCCCCTACAATTTTGCTTCATGCACATTTAGGGTGCAGTGGCTCCCGTCGCACTGAAAACACAAATGGTTGCTGCTGATGACTATCATTGGGAAATGCTTCCATTTCCCTGAGTGACCTTTCTACCCTGTATTATACAGCAGGTCAGATTGAATGCTCCACTCCTGCGTCCACAGTTTCTTTTGTGGAAATGCTGCCATGTCTTCGTTCAAAACGCAGCGTGAACATGCTGCAGAGTGGCTCTCTGAGTGCTTCCCCCATCACCTAGTTTGGATTCTGAGCATTGAACCCAAGCTGGCACTAATCCTGCTTCTTTGTCCAGAATGTGCATGGCCTGATACTGCCGTATCTTTATTTACAAACCCCATTACCTAGTGGAAATCAGACACTCAGTGCAGTGCGCTTCTTGGGTGGTTAAGGCCATTTAGCCTGGAGCGGCCTACGGGATGCAATAAAACTGCCTGAGGCCTGCAACAATCCTCTGGAAACGCGTTGCCTGTCATGTCTTATTGTTCATTCAGCTGAGTCTTTGTCCTGAGGAGCACCCGCCAGGACTACGGCTCAGCCCAGGAAGGTCTCTGTGCCAGAGAGTACAGCCTGATGGCAAAGGCTGAGGTAATGCAATGCTCTGCTCTGGAGGATATTGCCAAGGCAAGCCTATCAGACTGAATTCTCTAATATAAGCCCAGTTGGAGGGATCTTGGGGCAGATCCTCACCCGCTACCTTTCTTTGCACTTGTCTCCTTGCAGGGTGTCTAATGTAGTGAGATCCCATCCCTGTGTCGGTGGGTTAGATCTCTGGCTCATTTTGTCCTGCTGTAAATGCTCCTTGCAGACTGCCCCAGCATTCATCCTGCCTACGAGCTCCTCCTCCTGTCTGCTTCTCCCTGAAGCAGAACTGTGCCAGTGCAGGTTCGCTCCTGTGCCAGCAAAGAAATGGCTTCTCCCGCTCTGATAGAAGCAGCACAGCCAGCGGTTCCCAGCTTAAAATAAGTTATGCTTCCAGTCAATGCCCTTCCGTCCCTCTTCTCCCAGAGAACAAGTGTTGAGAACTGTGCCTGGCTGGATCCACCAACATCTACTGGGGTCCCTACTTCAGAATGACACACTTTGGGGTCATGTCAGGCCCCTGCTTTTGCCATCAGTAGTCTGCTCTGTGGACATGTTACTGCCTGCAGAGAGTTTCTTCTCCTAGCAGTGACCGCAGAGGAACTCTGGAAATATGCAGAAGCTTTTTTTATTAAGTGGGGGCTCACCATCCCTTCTGTGTGACTGTCACAGAGACGTCGCTCCTTTTACCTCCTGTTGATGTTTTCAACAGAGGAAGACACATTCTGCCATCCTTACTCACGCTGACTAGTGCCTTGCTCTGCAAACGGATCCAGGCAGCCTCGTTCTGATCTCCCTGATGCTGGCGGAATGTCACTGAAGTCAAGATAGTTACACCTATGTAAAATGGGTATAACTAAGTGAAATCTGATCAAACCCCACAGATTCCAATGGCACTACTGGTGGAGTAAGGGATTGCTCCACCCATAGTGGATGATTGAATCTGGCATTATGTATATAAAAGAAAAAAAAATGAGCAGATCAGGCTACATGAGAAGAGTTATTCACATTTGGCAAGTGACAGGCTTGATCTAAACGCTCTCCAAACCCACCAATGAAAATCCATCTCTAAATCCAAGCACTTCCCCAAATCAGGGGGTTGAGGTTTTTGGTCTGGTTTTGGCGGGGTGGGAGCAGCATTCTACAGAGAGAGGCTTAAGAGGTCAATTCTGATGTGAACGTGGATTTGGATTTCAGGCCTGCTTCTAATAATAAAGTATTTATCTAAAGTTGGTAACAGCATCCCAGATCAGAAGCCACTGTGGGCATATATCACTGATCGAGCATGTAGCACACAATAACATCCACAAAGTGGCAACGACTTCTTTGTATCTAGCAGGACTGTAATAATTTTATTTATTAAGCACTTGCCAAGGCATTTGGGCTGCAGTGCAAGAATTTATACCCTGTTTCCCCGAAAATAAGACAGTGTCTTATATTAATTTTTGCTCCCAAAGATGCGCTAGGTCTTATTTTCAGGGGATGTCTTATTTTTCAGAAATGAAAAATGCCTTATTATCGGTGGATGCCTTATTATCGGGGAGGTCTTATTATCGGGGGGATGCCTTATATTACAACGAGAGGCAAAACTGTAAGTAGGCCTTATTTTCGGAGGATGTCTTATTTTCGGGGAAACAGGGTAATTAAAAGATTACAATTTTGGTTTGATTGTCTTTTTAGAGGTCACCCACCACAGTCAAATGGGCTAGAGCTGACCAGTGGTAGGGGGAAAGGAACAGTCAGGCTGTGGGGAAAAGTGCAAATGTTCAACACAAGCAGCCTACAACCTAATGAAAATCTGCTACCTAGACAAACCAAAGACCGGAGGAGGCCTCTGCACTGCCTTTTGTGAGAGAGCAGCGTGGTCGCGCCACTGAAAGACCAGTGCTTTCCCCACCTCCACTCAGCCACAAATGAGAGATACAAGGGCCAGCCCAAGTCACAGCAGCTTTTGGGGTGATCCACAGTGAGAGGTTAAAGGCAGGACTCCTCAACTCTCACACTAATCTCTGTTGCAAAGCCTGCCAGTCAGAAAGCAGACTCAGCCCTCTCTCTCTTAGGTGGCTAGCGTACTCTTTCGAACCCAGGAACCTGGGGATGCAAAGTACTACGGAGCCGAGCTGGTGAACTGCTAAAGACCTTTCTGGCTCCTGAAGAGGAGCAGCCATTCTTTGGAAAACCTTCACGTTGGAGAAAGGCCCAAACTGAGGCATGGAATCCAAATGCACCTGAGCTTTGGGGAAGTCTGCTCCAGAGCCGACTCCAAACGTCTGGATTCAGCCCCAGTTCTATTTAAAACCTCTTTTTCCAAACACGGATCTTCTTTTTTTTTTTTTTTTTTAAGAACTTCCTTTTTCCTAGGTAAGAATATTTATTTGTAGCTGAAAAGGTAGGTTTGCTGCCTCCCCAGCCAGTCTCTGTTTCTCATAGTTGAGCAGGCAGTGGGATCATTCTGGTGAACGTGACATTATGGCTGTTCCCTTGGCAACAAGTTATGGAGTCATAAACCCAAGATTATACTTCCAGAGAAGGGACCAGCAACAGGAGAAGCGGAGCACTGAAGGGAAACATTTAACCACACAGAATTGCAGGAATGAGAGGTGAAAAGCAACGTGACTAGCAGCAGCAACGGTTCTCTTTTCAGCAGCAGTGTTAAAGCCTCTTTATAGCAGAGATGGACCTGAACTGGAACACAGGCTCTGAAGAACCCTGAACTTTGTAGAAGTTTGGATTAGGATCCAGTTCCAAAGCTAAGCTTCATATCTTGTATTTGATATGTACAGGGCTAAGCCCTCCCAATGCCTGACCAGGACGTTAGCGCAACCAAAGGGAACTGCCCCAAATTTTACTTTGAAAGCAGTGTATCCAGGGAGAGGGAGCTTTGTGGGCATTGTGTGGATACCCATGAACTGCTGGCCAGTTATGGTCAATACAAATCATAATTATATACCTCACTTTCAAGTCTCAATGCAGTGATTAAAAGGAGCTCCTAGTAAATCAGAGGTGCATCAGGGACCATCTCTGCTTTGAAGGCAGATGTCTGCTCATAAACTGTGTATAGCTCAGGTGCCCAACTCTGTGTTTTCCTGATGAGAGTAAACCATCAGTTCCCCAATGCCGCTGCCAACCACAGATACCAAAAGCACAGCGGAAAGGCATGAACGTGGGCATACTTCCAAGGAACTGCACCTCTGCAGATACCACATGAAAGCAAAGAATTGTTCCCCAAAGAGAACAGAGTTGAAAGAGCACCAAGTAATGATGGCACCCAAAGCATGCATCCCTCAGTTCCCAGCCACGCCTGGCCTGTGAGCCAAGCAAGAGAAAAGACACCTAGCTAACATTATTGGAGCAGAATCCACTGCCACCGCCTAGCCCCCAAATTCTCTGCCTTACCCAAGAACACATTCACTGATGAATGAGCTATTGGGAGTTTATTATGAAGGGGGGAAGTTTGTAGCCAGGAAATGTCTATTGTTCTCCACAGAAAATATGGGTTATTACAAAATAAGTCTTTGTATCCGAACCTGTGCATTTAACACTAAATCTCCATCTGTTCTGCCAGCTGTCTGATGATCTGTCATAGTCATTATCTAATGACCCCACTCCAGATCTGTAGTGGCTACAATGTCTATATAAAAGCCAGCAGTCAGTTGTGAGCAACCCGGAACTGATAAACACAACCCTGACAGTACTGAGTTTCAACACAATTACAAAAAAAAAAAAAGATACTGCAATCCACATGCTTGTATAATTATTTAAAATTAGATTCCCTACCCCAACCCCATCTCCTGGAGAGAACGTCCAAAGGATTTCCATTGATACACAGCCCAAAGGTCAAGCTAATTGGGGTTCTGAGATCAGAATTCTTCCCAAGCCCACTGAAACAAGAACAGTCACAAAGAAAAGCTACCTGTTGGTGAAATCAGAAACCCTCCCAAGCTAAGCCCTGGAGATGATCAGCATGCTGGCTATCAGAGAGACGGAAAGGAACGCCCAGTAAGTGATCCCAACACAAGTCATGTGGGCAGTTAGTTACCTGAGAGAAGAGATTAGGTGTATCCATAGCCCAGAACACTAAGCCAAGGAAATGGCTGAATTTATTAAAAAGGAAACAAACAAATGGAAACCTGCCCGTCTCAGGCCATTGTCTGAAAATGACATTCTTGCCAAGTGCAGCCAGTGCTCCTCGTTCAGATCTATGCCGACCTTCTCTGCCTTCTTTCCTCTCTCCCAGTGCAGGCCAAGAGATGATCTCTATTAAAGGGATTAATTAGCTAATGTTTGTACAACACTAGGGAAATATGAAGCATTTTGTAAGTAAATCTATAAGCCTCCAACAGAGTCCTTATCTTCTATCCACTGGAGTTCTACAAGCAGAGGCAGTTCTCAGGCGTGTCCAGCTTTTCCCTGGGCATAGCTGCTTAATAGGCCCAAAATCTTGGCTCTTTCCCAGCACTGCTGCACAGGCATCTAGCTGGCTTGGTCTAGCTCAGGCCTTGACTTCTGGGCTGGCGGGAGTCACTCTGTAATGCCCGGCTCAGCACTCAGAAGTGCCACTGAAAGCAGGATAGGGTGCACTGAGGACTTGGCACTTTGAGGGCTTCCTAAAGACCTTTGGCCTCCTACATTTCAGCAGGAGTAGATTTGTGCATAGCCAGATTTTTATTTGCCCTTGACTTCCCCTTCAGCTCAGAGGCTCAGCTGATTTCACTTCTTCACCTGCGGCTGTTTCCTCTCTCCAGGTTTATATTTATCTCTGAGCTTTCCTGTAGCCTGAAATCCTCAGCAGCAGTTGAACCATGTGGTATTCACAGGGAATTCAGTGCCAGACTTCTGCACACCACCAGTGGACCCCACCTGAGGGGACCAGCCCTTTGAGAAGGAATGGAACTCCTTCCTGGAATGGTACTAGTATACAGTTGGCTGTAGCAATTCTGTTCTCCCTATGGTAATAGCAACTTATTGGTGGCGTGAAGAATCAAGTCCTGGCTTTCTTATACCTGAGATCTACCAAAGAAAAGTGCTATAAAAGAGCTAGGTGTTATTATTTATTCATTCTGTGGGTATCCCACTTCCCAGTGGAGACAATGAGTCATAAGACCTTTCCTCAACACAGTGTATGTCCCACTTCCCAATAAGACCACTCTTGCTTTTTCACCAGGCTCCCAAAGATGAGAACGTGTTTCTTGTGTTTCTCTAAATATTGCTTTTGCCAAACCTGCCCCTGGCTTTCTCCTGGCCTCTGCCATTCCTGTTCCATACTGTTTTTTCAGAATGCATCCGAAGAAGTGGGCAGTAGCCCACGAAAGCTTATGCTCTAATAAATTTGTTAGTCTCTAAGGTGCCACAAGTATTCCTGTTCTTTTTGCGGATACAGACTAACACGGCTGCTACTCTGAAACCTGTTTTTTCGGAGGAGTTGAGGGAGAGGGTCAGAATTACTCATGTCCATGGAGGAATTGCCAGACTGGGGGTCCACATAAGTCCAGTACCCTGTCAACAACAGTGATCAGCAACACCAGATGCTAAGAGGAAAGTGCAAGAACCCTGCAGCAGGCAGAGGTATCTTTCTTCACACTGATTCAGTATAATTCAGGAAATCGGGCATCTCTGGGCAGCAGCAAAGTCTTGCTGCAGCTTTCCATAAAGCTGCTTTCATTATAACAGAGCACCTTTCATCTCTAAGCACGTCACATCCCTTACATTCATTGCCGTTATTACAGTACCACCCAGAGGCCCCAGTCAGGATTGAGGCCCCTCTGAGCTGGGCACTGTACACACACACATGCATTTCAAACTAAAGTCCCATCAACTGCTTAAACCTGGAGCTGGGAAGGATTTAACTCCAGTCTGTCTCCCTGCCCCTTATATCCCTATCCTAGGGAGGGGGGAGTTTGTCTCAGTCTCAATACCTTCCTCAGGCTGCAGTGCTAGTACACCCTGTCCCTTCCCTTCTGATCGCATTCTGCCTGCCTTCCCTTTGTGCAGCCCTCCTGCTTGCTATGTAAACACGCTGTGCTTGCAGACAGGTGGCAAAGGTTTTCCTGGGCTCTGGATCTGTGCTCTGAGGCCTGAAAGGGCATTTTAATGGCTGGATAAGCCCATCCCCTTTGGCTGTTGTGGTGTGTTCTCTTCTGGGCTGTATGAATCATTCTTCTGTGCTCTGCATTATTTGAGCTCGTTGCCTCTGAGACAGAAGGAGAGAGATCTGGAGGAGGTGTTCTTACTGGTATGACTGTCCTCATTACCAGCAGGCTGTAGGCAGCTGGAGGGAGGACACTGATTCAAAGGCAATGCATGGTGCTGAGCTGTAATGTCTAAGGCAGAGCTAGCACTAGAGTTTCAACTATTTATGAGATGCAAAAACTACATTCAAACCAAGTCCCTACCAGCCCATCCATTGTTAGAGCAGCAAGCTGGGAGTGAGGATAGCTGCTCCTGGTCCCAGCTCTAGATCAGATTCCCCGTAGGAATGAGTCATTTAACTGCTCTGTGCCTCAGTTTCCCCTATGTAAAATGGAAATAACACTTGCCCATTTCACAGGGGTCCACTAGCATCAGATTCTAATCTCATGGGCCTCATGGAAAGCCAGAATAACCGTGCTGACATCACAATTTACACCAGCATGACTGAGGCAGGAATCAAGCAATTAACAGCTGTGAAATACTTTGAGCTTCTCCGATGGCAGGCGTCTGAGAAGCGCAAAGAATATCATTAACACTGAGATTTTCATTGTGAGGAAACTGGGCAGGGACCTGTGCCAATGATAAGCCCCAGGCATGAGGTGTGAATATACAGGTGAGAAGCTGGACACTGGGAATCTGTTTGTTTTCCCAGCTAAACACAAACTATTTGCCAAGTGGCAGTTCCTCCCACTTTGGTTATGCAAACTATTAGATTCATTTCCAGCAAATGCCCTTATTTTGTACCTGGAAAAAATATCCATAATGTATTGAGGTCCTCAGCTTGTGTACTTCTGGAAATGGGGCACTGATCTTAATAGTTTTAGCAGGCCGAGGGTGGGGCCTCTCTCGAGTCACTAACACCAAGTACAAAGTTTGTATGATCAGTTGATGAAAGTCCTGTGACATGCAAGGAGGCAGAGCGCAGGGCCTGCTTCTGATCTCACTTTCGCCATCTTTACACTGGTGTAATTCCACTGGCTTCCATGCTTCCTGGTCTGTAGTGGAGTAAATGAGATCACAACCAGGTCCAACGTTTCTGTGAAAACGTTAACTCTGACGACCAGATACTCGGCTCCAATCTGACCCCTTGGCACTGCTCTGGTGGTATAAAAGGCTTGTGCAGCTGCACTCAGACAGCTGGCGCTTTCCTTAACGTGGAGGAATACCTGGCTGGCGTAGAGTTATCATAACCCATGCCGCCCCATTCCCTCCTAGCCGCCTCCTGTGTAAGGGGTATGCTGGCAGTGTGTCCCTGGGACGGGTCATGAGTAGAATGCTGCTGCAGGTTCCTGGCCAGTGTAACAGGACTGTAGTGGTGCTGGAGCAGTCCACAGCATTGCTCTGGCCCCTGAAATCCAGGACAGAGCAGTGCTCCAGCACTTCCCTGGCACATGATGTTGCAATGCCACTCAAATTTGGCCCGGCTGCCCCTCCATCATGATTGAGGGGGGGGGCATCTGGGCCAAATTTGACTGAGCAGCTTTGCGACTTGGTGCATGAGGTTGCAACAGTGCTCAGATTTGGCCCAGCTGCCCACTGTGATGATAGGGGGTGGCCAACCAGGCTAAACCTGAGTGGCAGTGCAAGCCTGGGTGCCAGGTTGCAACACCACTCATCACGCAAATTTCGCCTGCGCTATGTGAGTGCGGGGCGGGCAATGGGAGCGAGCAGAGCTGCAGGGTGGCCAGGATTGGGAGCAACTCCCCTAACCCAGGATGGGAGCAGAGTGCTGAGCTGGGGGCACCACAGAGAGTGGCCAGGGAGGTCCCAAAGGTGGTGGGTGGAGGTCTAGGGGAGAGTTGTTGGTGAGCTATTGAAGTATGGGGATGTTGGGGGCTGTGGCCGGTGGGGCTGAGGTGTTGGGGGCTGCAGTTAGCGGGATGTCTTTTCAGGGTTGCTGGGGGTGGGGTAGCTGTCAGGCTGAGCGGGGGCTGGTGGAAAACAATTGTCAACCTGGTCTGATCAGCAGTTTAATTGTGGTTATGGAGTGGCCCAAAAGCAGCTGAAGAACACCAATGAGTCTTTCCCTTATTTGAAGCTTGCAGAGAATATTAATATTGGACAAACAGTGTTTTACATGTGCTGCCAATGGGCTTTTTGACATGTGCTTTGGCTGTGCCTTGCTCCTTAGTTTACAGTGGGGTGTATAACAGCTGATACGTTTCATGCTGATACAGTATGTGTATTTAATACTAATGTGTGAAGTCTCATAACTGCTGTTGAGCAGATTTTCAATTTGATACAATTTACTGGTAAATCGTACGTTAGGTGTTGAATGTGGGTGTTTTAGCTTATGGTGACATCACACATAAGATGGTCTCCAAAATTTAGCTCACATGTGACAGAATTACCAACTTGAGATCACTTCTGCAGGGCTCCTGCACTATAAAATGTAGCTCTAGATCACCAGATGAATTGTCCTCTTTGAGGCCATTATCAACCAAAGGAAGTTAGAGCAGCTAAGACACTGCTCTGCCTTACACTGGGGGTGAACTGGCCCTGGCAGGCTGTAACTTGGGAGAGTGCAAGGGGAGCATAGTGTCCCATTTCCCTCTCCCCTTTTGTCCTGGAACAAACAGTGTAGTCAGGCCCAAGCACCGGGCCCTGCCTTTCCTGACTTCCGTGCATCCAAAATCTTAACCTTAATGTCACACTAATGAGAAATTTCAGTCCCCAGGATATTGACATTAATAGTTAGGCAGACCAGAAGATGCTGAACTGATCTGAAATAGGTTTAGGCAACAGCACCAAAATCACCTGTGCAGTTATTCAAGATTTCAGCTGATCTCACAAAAAGATTGCCACTACTTACTCTCTTCCAAGCAAGGACTGTGCTTCTGTGAAGTGCCTAGCATACAGCTGGGCATGTGCCTAGTAATAATCTTGGGCTGCATCTCTACCAGGACCAGAAAATACCTCTTCCAGCTTTGAATCCCACCCACTACCAAAAACATAGGGGTGGATTTGGATCTGGGGATTTAAATCTGAGATTTCCGCCCACACCCGCCAAAGTGGGGGCTGGAGGTCAGACTTGAAGTTCTTGTGAGGCTCCAGCTTAATAATGTTTGCTCCTGTGGGACTCCTACCCAATCACCTCTTGTTTCATAAAGTTCTGGGCTGCTGCAAATAGGGACTTGGCACATTCACTCTATCATACTGGAAAGGGCTGGTGAAGAAGACAGTTCTGGCTAGACTAAATATAACCTGCAAACCTGATGTGGACATTGCAGAATGGTATCAAAGAGAGTGAACAACAAATTGAGGATCACCCTTACTGTCTTTTGCATTTCAGAAGGCCCGAGAACGCTGCCAGAGCTGCTGTGAACATATTATGGCTAAAGAATCTGTTTCAGCAAATAATAGCATCCAGGAGTTCTGCATCTAAAGGCAGCAGGGGGCTGCCTGTAAAGCTCAGCCATTTTAAGGCCAAAGAGACTATTGGATCCATCCAAGATAGTTGTATGGCCCTCATTATCATAGTATCTGAGTACCTCACAAGCTGTAATGTATTTATCCTCACCACAGCCCTGTGAAGTAGGGAAGTGCAATGATCCCAGTTTTACTGAGGGGGAAGTTGCATCCCAATTCCAAATATGGAGGTCTTAGTTTCAATGGGAATTAGGGCCCTACATGCCTTTGAAGATCCAGGCTTAAGTAATTTTTCCAAGGTCATACAGGAAGCCTGTGGCAGAACAAGGAATTGAGCCTGGGTCTCCTGAATCCCAGGCTACTGCTGTAACCACAGGACTGTCCTTCCTTTCTAGAGCCACTTGTCTGACCTACTGTAAAATTCAGGCCATAGAATTTCACCCAGCTAGCCATGAGCTGAGCCCAATAACTTGTGTTTGGCTAAACCGTATCTTCGAGAAAGGCGTCCCGTCTTGAGCCAAGGACAGCAAGCGATGGAGATCCACCGCTTTCCTTGGTAGTTTGGTCCACTGGCTAATCACCCTCACTACTAAAAGTTTGTGTTTTATTTCTAATTTTGATTTGTCTGGTTTCAGCTTCCAGCCATTGGTTCTTGCTCTGACTTTAGTACCCAATATTTTCTCCCCATGATGGTACTGTAATCAAGTCACCTCAGTCTTCTTTTGGAAAAATCTAAACAAGTTGAGCTCTTTAGTCTCTCACTAGAAGATATTTTCTCCAGCCCTCAAATAATTTTTGTGTCTTTTTTTTCTGCACACTCTTCTGTTTTTAAAACATGAACCCCAGAACTGTAAGCATGTTCCAGTATCTGTCTCACTAATACCGTACCCAGAGGTAAAATCAACCCCCTACTCACTACTCTCCTGATTATACATCCAAGGATCATTTTAGCTCTTATTGCCACCGCATCGAACTGGGAGCTCATGTTGAGTTGCCTGTCTACTAGGATCCTGGGATGCTTTTCAGCATCACTACTTTCCAGGATACAGCCCTCCCCCTCCCCCCCCCCCCCCCCCCCCGCTCTGGCCTACATTCCTTGTTCCTACTCGTATGACCTGGAAAGCTAGGGGAGAATTTACTTTATATATGTACATTACTTCCCATTTGAGGCCTGCAAGTAGCAACTTGAGTCACAAGAATCTGCATGGTTCTTGGCCTGAGATTCATACTCCACCAGTATAAACCAGGAGAAACTCCCCTGGAGGTTAATGGAGTTGAATGGGTACGTTGGGTCTTTTTCTCTCTACACAGCAAACATTACAGGAAGGAACCACATGGGCACAGTGATTGTTATTGTCCTGTTCCATGATAATCATATCAAGCTTTGGAAGCACCTCTAGCCACATACTTTCCTGCTTAGCATTTAAAAGCAGATGGGATCAGATAGGTCCCGATGACCACCACTCTGCTCTTTTTAACAAATACAATAAAAATATTATTCAAAACAGAAAGTAAGAGAGCACAGGGGATTGGCATCCTTGATACTGTACTTCAGATACACAATTTCACAGGCACAAATCCAAGGCCTAAATAGAAATAAAAATAAGTGATGGGTTTAAGCAACAAAATTCACATTTAAACCTGGATTTCATCCCTCCAGCTGACGTTCAGGGCTGTTTGTATCTGGGAGCTTTGGTTTGTCTTATAGAGATGGAGCTGCCAGATTCAGATTGGGGATCAAATTCCAAATCTTCCACATTTTGCAGGCATCTAGGTTCAGGTTTTAGTTTGGGGCCCATCACTAATAGAAATATAGTAGGGGAAAGCAGGAATAATTGCAGACAGACTTTCTAGTACAAGTTGTTTGCACTCACATCACTGCTATTGTTATCACAATATCATTGAATGCTGCAGCTCACATTTTGACCAGACCCCAAAAGACAATCCCAGATGATTGCTCTGGACACTATAAATTTAAATCAATTATATCTGCTCTCAAAAACATCCACCTACTGCCTCCTCAGTAGCAACATCTGTGGACGCCCATAATTTATTCATCTGAGTACGCACTTAAACATCTGCTGGAGTGCTAGTTGAGTTTGTTAGAGCATTACTTTAAAATTTTATAAACTACTGTGCAGGTGGCAAGTTTTAAAGTTAAGGAGGATAATTACTGCAGGGAAAGGGTGTTAAACAGGACTCAACCCAACTAAAAAGGCCAAGCTCTGCAGAGGGTGCATTTATTGACAAAGGAGACACATGAGGAAAGCTCTTTAGGGCTTACTGACTGCCAGGTGCAAACCAATCCTTACTCCCCACTGCCTCAGTTTTAAATGGAGTTGAATCACAGGTGAGGATGATACCAAATTTCCTCTCTGCACCTGGAAACATTGCACTTTGGTGCATACTTGAACGAGTGAGGAAAGTGTACTGGGCATGCTCAGTTTCAAATATTAATAGCTTTGTTACTGCTAATGCAAATTTCTTCCAATAAGGGGAATTCCTCATTCAGGACTGTGTGTGTGCCAAGTCTGCAGTTTGGAAACAGCCATCAGCAGGGACAAAAAAGTGCATGTGTGCAGGGGCAGACCCACCTTTCCACTGATGACAACCACTTCTGTAATACAAAAAAAAAAAAAAAAAAAAAACGGGGGGGGGGGGTAAGGAATAACAACATTTTATTAAATTTTCCATCCAATGTAGTTTTTGCTTTCGGGGATGAGACCAAAGTTGAGAAATTTTATTCCTAAAAATAAGGTTTGTGAATGTTCTAAGCATTGACAAGGGAAGCTCATTATGGATGAGCACTACAGAAACCCCTAAGAGAGAGAGAATTTTATCTCAGCAGTAACTAGTAGCTATAACCGTGCTCCCACCTTCTCTAATACCCTTCACTAACCCTTCCTTTCCACCCTGGAGTTTTTCTGCCTCTTCAAGTAAAATTCAGATTACATATAACTATTTGCAGACCTTGCCCTATTCCCCTGAAATGGTATCTTTTCAGTTTACATGAGTTCAGATCTCAAAGGAACAACACCCTTCCTCTCCTATCTATTCCTTTCTATCCATGCCCCGCCCCCTTTTCTAATGCATCCATAACCATATTATGTAGGTACATATACAAAATGTAGAGTGACATTCTGTGTGTCCTAAAGATGGATCCAGCTTTCGTCTCTGTTTTAAACAGTGTTCTTGAGTCGCCTGGGATTCCTCTTGGTTTCCAAGAGGCAACATTGCTGAGCCATCATGTAAACTCCACTGTGGAGAAGACCTGGCTGAAGAGAAGACTCTTGCACTGGGCCTTACAGTTGGTAAGTCTTGTCTCAGTCTACTTTCTAGATGTAGTGGGTAGGGTTCCATCTCTGAAGATGTGAGAGGCCTTTCCTCGCTTTCTCTCTTTTTCAACGAAGGAGTGGGGAGGATCTGGCTACGTGAACCTATTCACATCTGTGACGAACTGGGCCTGTTCTCACTGTGGTCTGTGAATGCTGACAGGGGAGTGTGCTGGGATAGTCTGCATTGTAGGATGGGATCTGCCCGAGGGCGCATACCTGAGTGTGTAACATGAGAACCCAGGAAGGGGTTGAAGGCGAGGCGACTCCTTAGCCCGGGAAACTGAACAAAGGCTGTGGGAGGGGTCGCTGAAGGCAGAGGGCTGGAAGCAGGCTGGAGGGAGGCTGGAGAGATGGCTGGGAGGCAGAGATGGCTCTGACCCCCCCAAAGGGGGGTGGGCTGGCATGCCCTGGGACCCCAAGCTGGACCTAACTGAGGGGGGCCCTGTTGTCTGTGCCTGCAAGACCTGTCTTGGACTGTATTCCTGTCATCCAAATAAACCTTCTGCTTTACTGGCTGGCTGAGAGTCATGGTGAATCGCAGGAAGCCGGGGGTGCAGGGCCCTGAGTCCCCCAATACTCCGTGACAACTGGTGGCAGCGGTGGGATCTACTGCACCCCGTGGACGGCGCTTCCTGCGGTAAGTGACTGGGGAGCAGTAAAACGAAGGGGGATGGACGGGGACCAGGCTGGCTGAAGAGTGGGAGAGAGACGGTTATTACCCCTGGGAGTGTGTGACCAGCGAGAAGGACTTTTGCAGTAACAGGGTCCCCCGGGGGGATCACAGCGAGTGGTCCCAGGGGCGGAGGAGTCTGCAGCTCGACCCTGGCAGAGAGGCGGTGACCTCGAGAAGGGCTGGCACACTAGGGGTCCCCCTGGGAACTGTGGGGAGCTGTGAGCACACAGGCCGGTGAGTGGCCAGCAGGAAGATGTATGCCAAGCGGCTTAAGAGTGACCTGGTGGAGCTGTGCAAGCAGAGGCGGCTGCGCATTGGGAGGCTCACCAAAGAACAGCTCATTGCCCAGCTGGAGGCGGAAGATCGCGCGAATGAACTGATCCCTGTGTCTCAGGGAAGCAGCCTGGCAAATGCAGCGCAGGCACCAGTGTCTGTCCCAGCTGGGAGTGGTCAGCCGGCTGCTGAGGGCTTCCCGAGACCCCTCCTTCCTATGCCTAGGGGAAGGGTGGGGAGGAGCCCAGCAAATACCGAAGGCGCCGTGACCCCCCCGGCCAGCAGGGGGTCCCCCCGGCGAAGCCCGCCGGCCAGCAGAGGATCCTCCCGGCGACGTTCGGCATCCGGGGAGCGGAATTGGCTGGAATGGGAGAAAGAGCTAAAACTGAGGGAGCTGGAGGATCGTGAACAACAGAGACAGCATGAAGAGAGACAGCGTCAGCATGAACGGGAGGAGAAAGAGAGACAGCATCAGCGTGAACGGGAGGAGAAAGAGAGACAGCATCAGCGTGAAGAGAGACAGAGACAGCATGAACGGGAGGAGAATGAGAGACAGCGTCAGCATGAACTGGAACTGGCGAGATTGAAGGGCAGCGAACCCCCGGCTGCGGTGAGTGAGGGGGGACCCAGGACTGCACGGAGCTTTGATAAGTGCATCATGGCCCCATACAAGGAGGGGGAGGACATGGATGACTTCCTGGAGGCCTTTGAGACGGCCTGCGAGCTGCACCGGGTTGATCCCGCGGACAGACTCCGGGTCCTTACCCCCTTACTGGACCCCAAAGCCGTGGCATTGTACCGCCAACTGGAAGAGGCAGAGAAAGGGGACTACGAACTATTCAAAAAGGCCCTGCTACAAGAGTTTGGGCTGACTCCTGAGATGTACCGGGAAAGGTTCCGGAGTCAGGATAAAACCCCTGAGATCTCATATCTACAACTAGCCGCCCGCATGGAAGGATACGCCAGCAAGTGGGCTGATGGGGCCCAGACGAAGGAGGACCTGGTCAAACTGCTGGTACTGGAGCAACTGTATGAGCGGTGCCCATCTGACCTGAGGCTGTGGTTGGTGGACAGAAAGCCAGAGAACCCGCGACAGGCAGGCCGGCTGGCCGATGAGTTCGTAAAGAGCCGGTCAGGAGATAAAAGGGAGGAGTCCCAAAGGAGCAATCCCACCACAACGCAGAGAGAGAGTCACCATGGGACCTCCCCGTGGGAAAATACAGAAAAACCCCATCAGAGGGGAACATCCGGCATCAGGACCATCCGACCCACTCAAGGGGACCCATGGGACATGGGCTGCTACCACTGTGGCCAAAAGGGCCACATACGGGCCCAGTGCCCCAGGCTCAGGGACAGACTGAGCAGGCCGAACCCACAGAGGGTTGACTGGGTAGAGACCCAGCCCGGCGAGAGGCAGCATTCCCAGGGAAGGGGGGCTGGCAGGGTACCACCTGCTAAGGAGGGAGGAGAGCCCCAGGCTAGCTTCTCTGGGGGGCCAGATGCTCCGGATTCAAAGTTCTCCGTTTACAGGGTTGGCGCGGGGCTGTCCCTGCGGAGCGAGTGCCTTGTTCCCCTGGAGGTGGATGGGAAGGAAGTTTATGGTTACTGGGACACGGGCGCAGAGGTGACACTGGCCCGGCCCGAGGTGGTGGCCCCAGATCGGGTGGTGCCCAACACCTTCCTGACCCTGACCGGGGTGGGCGGGACCCCATTCAAGGTTCCCGTAGCGAGGGTACACCTGAAATGGGGGGCCAAGGAGGGCCCCAAGGACGTGGGAGTGCACCACCATTTGCCCACTGAGGTGTTGATGGGGGGGACCTAGAGGACTGGCCCAGCAGCCCCCAGACCGCCTTAGTTGTGACCCGCGGTCAGAGCCGGCGAGGGGCACTGCGCCCTGGCCTTGGGGGGGGTGCCTTGCCTGAGGCGCGGGACCCTAACCTGGTGGGGAGGGAACGCCCAGGGACGCGGCTCAGGGAGGCTGCAGCTTCGGACCCAGCGGGCGAGAAAGAGCAGGTGGCCATCCCCGTCCCAGCTGCTGAGTTCCAGGCCGAGTTACAGAGAGATCCCTCCTTGCGGAAGATAAGGGACCTGGCCGACCTCAATGCGGTACAGACCATGGGACGAGGTGGCCGGAACAGATTCCTGTGGGAGAAGGGGTTCCTGTACCGAGAATGGGCTCCCCCAGGGAAAATGGAGTCAGGGGGGATCAGGAGGCAGCTGGTGGTACCCCAGAAGTATCGCCGCCAGCTGCTGTGCCGGGCCCATGACATTCCCCTCTCAGGGCACCAGGGAACCTGGCGTACCCAGCAGAGGCTGCTACGGAGCTTTTACTGGCCTGGGGTCTTTGTTACTGTCCGACAGTACTGCAGATCCTGTGACCCCTGTCAGAGGGGGAGGAAGGCCTGGGACAAGGGGAAAACAGCTTTAGGACCCTTGCCCAGCATAGAGGAGCCTTTTCGGAGGGTGGCCAAGGTAAAAAGGGCGGCTCTAAACCAAGAGAGCCCAAAGCACAGACCTCCAGACTGGAGCGCTGGGAGAAGACCACAGCCCAGTTGGAGCCCCAGAGGTATGGGGGTGGGAAAAGGGCGCAGGCCGCATAAACCTTCCCACATGCGAACTGCGAGTGCCATCAAGCACCCCCAACCTAAGGGGGAGCGTGAAACTGGAGGGGCCTGGTGTAATTCTCACCAAGGAATGGGAGGGATGCGGGGGCATCCATGGGAACGGGGGTAGGTTCGAACTTCCCCGGGTCACTGGCTAAAGTGACCCTGCTCAGTTCGGTCTCGAAGGGGGAAGAGATGTGACGAACTGGGCCTGTTCTCACTGTGGTCTGTGAATGCTGACAGGGGAGTGTGCTGGGATAGTCTGCATTGTAGGATGGGATCTGCCCGAGGGCGCATACCTGAGTGTGTAACATGAGAACCCAGGAAGGGGTTGAAGGCGAGGCGACTCCTTAGCCCGGGAAACTGAACAAAGGCTGTGGGAGGGGTCGCTGAAGGCAGAGGGCTGGAAGCAGGCTGGAGGGAGGCTGGAGAGATGGCTGGGAGGCAGAGATGGCTCTGACCCCCCCAAAGGGGGGTGGGCTGGCATGCCCTGGGACCCCAAGCTGGACCTAACTGAGGGGGGCCCTGTTGTCTGTGCCTGCAAGACCTGTCTTGGACTGTATTCCTGTCATCCAAATAAACCTTCTGCTTTACTGGCTGGCTGAGAGTCATGGTGAATCGCAGGAAGCTGGGGGTGCAGGGCCCTGAGTCCCCCAATACTCCGTGACAACATCCACCCCAACTCTATGCTCTAGAGTGGGGAGAAATGGCTGTGAAATATCACCTTCCCTAAAAGAGAAGAGGCCAGGAGAGGACACCAAAGGATTGAACTTGGAGATGCTGCCGTCTCTTGGTTTTCCTCTTTGTGAAAGAGGGAGCACGGAGTGGAGGTTGGGCCAGGAGAGGCTATCCTTTCCTTTTCTTGTGTGCGCGCAATTCTGTGACATCACCCTGCAGGGAAAAAATAGCTATCCCACCCCTGAAGCATGGCAGGGAGGGAAACCTGCATAGGCAGAGGCTGACCTGCGTAAAGAACAAATGTGTCAAGGATGCACATGATGGGGAGGACAGGTGTATCACTGCCCATATAATAACTCAGCATTTACATATCATTGTATATTTCCCCAGCACAGTACAGTAACTCCTCGCTTAATATTGTAGTTATGTTCCTGAAAAATGCGACTTTATGAGAAACCATGTTAAGCTAATCCAATTTCCCCATAAGAATTAATGTAAATAGGGGGCGTTAGGTTCCAGGAGAAATTTTTTTGCCAGACAAAAGACATTATGTACACATACAATATAAGTTTTTTAAACAATTTTAAACAAACAGTTTAATATTGTACACAGCAATGAATGATTGTGAAGCTTGGTTGAGATGGTGGATATTTCCCAGGGAATGCCTTACTGCTAAATGATGAACTAGCACTCAGCTGAGCCCACAAGGGTTAATACGCTGTTGTTAATGTGGCCTCACACTCTACAAGGCAGCATGGACTGAGGTAGGAGGGAGGAAACACAATAGATGCAGGCCAGTAGCTGCAAACACTTTCCTGCAAAAACTGAACATGATGATGAGCCCACGCTATCCAGCTGGAGCGCACCACTCCCTCCTCCTGACAGCACATGCACGGCTGCACAGGTGCTGACTTTCCAAAGTGCTGGGGGGTGC
The DNA here is from genome assembly GCF_027887155.1 of Malaclemys terrapin pileata. Classification (NCBI taxonomy): domain Eukaryota; kingdom Metazoa; phylum Chordata; order Testudines; family Emydidae; genus Malaclemys; species Malaclemys terrapin. The sequence goes on along the minus strand of NC_071508.1, from coordinate 94,091,700 downwards.
CTGCATGAGTGAGAGAGAGAGAGATGTGCATTGCCCCTTTAAGTACATGGACCCACTTCAAGTATGTTGCCCTTTTAAGCAGAGCAGACAGGAAGCAACCGCTTCCAGCAAGCTCCCTCCTTTCTATCCCTGAGCCCTGTCCCCCTTCTCCGCTTTGTGGAGAGGGGTTTCAGAACGGGGTGCAGGGAGCAGGAGGACATCCTGATATCGGCACCCCTTTCCTCCCCCCAAGCAACCAGGAAGCTCCCAGGAGCAGCTGGAGGGCAGGGTAGGAGCAGCGCGACAGTGGGGGGAGGGCCACCTGAACTGCTGCTGGGCAGCTGCCGAGCCACATACCTTACAGGGAATTTAGGGGAGCTGATGGGAGGGGGTGTCTGCTGGACCCCCCTGTGTCTAATCCCCACAAGGAGGGGCTGCTCTTCCAGAGAATCCTGTGAGCAGTGGACAAAGCAGGCAGCTGCCAAACGACATTATAAGGGAACATTGCACAACTTTAAGCAAGCTTGTTCCCTAATATAGGGTTACCATATTTCAACAAGCAAAAAAGAGGACGGGAGGAGCCCCGCCCTAGCCCCGCCCCTGCCCCTCCCACTTCCCGCCCCCCCAGAACCCCCAACCCTCCCCCCGTTCCTTGTCCCCTGACTGCCCCCTCCTGGGACCCCTGCCCCTAACTGCCCCCCGGGACTCCACTCCCTATCTAAGCCTCCTTGCCTCTTGTCCCCTGACTGCCCCAACCCTTATCCACACCCCCACCCCCAGACAGACCCCTGGGACTGCCACGCCCCATCCAACCACTCCCCACCCCCTGACAGCCCCCCCCAGAACTCCCAACCCATCTAAACCCCTCTGCTCCCTGTCCCCTGACTGCTCCGATCCCTCTCCCCACCCCTGCCCCCTGACAGCCCCCCCAGAACGCCCAACCCATCTAAACCCCTCTGCTCCCTGTCCCCTGACTGCTCCGATCCCTCTCCCCACTCCTGCCCCCTGACAGCCCCCCCCAGAACTCCCAACCCATCTAAACCCCTCTGCTCCCTGTCCCCTGACTGCTCCGATCCCTCTCCACACTCCTGCCCCCTGACAGCCCCCCCCCAGAACTCCCAACCCATCTAAACCCCTCTGCTCCCTGTCCCCTGACTGCTCCGATCCCTCTCCCCACTCCTGCCCCCTGACAGCTCCCCCACAGAACTCCCAGCCCCCTACCCCCCGCTCCTTGTCCCCTAACTGCCTCCTCCTGGGACCCCTGCTCCTAACTGCCCCCCAGGACTCTACCCCCTACCTGTACCCTGACTGCCCAAAACTTTCTCCACTCCCCTCCAAAAGCCCCCACCCGTTTCTTGACTGCCCCATCCAGAACCTCCCTGTCCCTTCTCCTGCCCCCCCTTACCCTGCTGCTCAGAACAGGGTGTTGGGCTCTGTGCCAGCCGGACACATGGCTGAGCTCCCCAGCACAACACAAAACCCGGTCCCTGGCCCTGCACAGGGCTGCCGGAGCGGGCTGCAGGAGGAGGAGCTGCCGGCCGGCTCAGAATGCAGGGAGGGGGGGGTGGGAGGAGGAAGCTGCTCCGGAGTCCAGCCCGGGACTTTCCTGCAGCCCTCCAAGCCGCTCGCTCTGCTCTGCCAGGGGAGGGGGAAATCCCGGACATTGTGAGTGCTTTACAAATTCCCCCCGGACGCTATTTTTAGCACACAAAAGGAGGACATGTCTGGGTAAATCCGGACGAATGGTAACCCTACCTAATAGATCAGCAACGTAACAATGAAACATCGTTAACCGGGACAACGTTAAGTGAGGAGTTACTGTACAGACATTTACTAAATAATCCGCACAGCACCAATGTGATACGCAGTGATGTTGTAGTTGTGGCGGTCCCAGGATATTAGCGAGACAAGGTGGGTGAGGTAATATCTTTCATTGGGCCAACTTCTGTTGGTGAGAGAGACAAGCTTTCCAGCTTACACAGAGCTCTTCTTCAGGTCTGGGAAAGGTACTCAGAGTGTCACAGCTAAATACAAGATGGCACAGATTGTTTAGCATAAGTAAATACATATTTCAAGGGACCATTCAAAGTGAAGTGGCCTGTTAACACCCCTCTAGTCATAGGGAAGAAAGGAAGGCGGGAGGGGAGAAGCTGGAGGGGGTTGTTAGTGGGTTATAGATTGTTGTAATAATCCATATATCCAGTGTGTCTGTTCAGTCCATGATTTTTAGTGTCTAGCAAAGTTATGAATTTAAGCTCCCAGTCTCGTCTTTTGAAAAGTGCTGTGCAGGTTGCCTATGAGGACGATGACTGAGAGGTCAGATATGGAGTGGTCGCTTTGTGAAAGCCGATAGGGCGTTTTTGTCTTTTATCATTTTCCTATGTGAGTTCTTTGGAGAGCACAGTGATTGTCTAGTTGCGCCCACATAGTTGTTATTGGTTAGCACCTATGTGTGGCATTCACCTGTGACAGATGGGGAAATGGAAACACAGGGGCCTTGTCTACAATAGCCTATTTCTTTCTGAAAAATGTCCTGCCATTGCTAATACCTGCACAGCTCCCCCAGTGGCAGCTCTAGTGTAGACAAAGCGCTAGTAGCCACCAACCATTGGGTCGACCTGCTCTGAACAGGATGCGATAACATAGTGGTTCTAACACCACGGCAGTGTCTATGCTAGTGCTCTTACCATTGCTAGAGCTGCACTAGGTTCAGCAATGGAGGAGTCTTTCAGAAAAGAGGCTGGTAGAGACTCAGCTAGAGACATTAAGTATATGCTGAAGGCCACAGAATGAGTCAGTGGCGGAGATGGGATTAGTTCTCCACAGGATGTGAGATTAGTGCTTGGCTTTTATACATTGGCTGATTTAGTCACAATACCTCTTGCATGGGTGAGAAACAGATGTCTCACAGAGGAAGGAGAGTATGCATGGGATGTCTCTTGGGGGGAGCGATCAGATCTCTCGGGAGTGTACACACTGTGGCTGTCTTGGGCAGGAGCACACGTGAGGGGACAGGTATGTCCCAAACATGTTGGGAGCAACACAAGGAAGAAGGAGAGTGGCCCTCCAACCACCTCCACCAAAACCCAGCTGTCTCCAGAGTGGGAGAGGGAATCAAACCTACAGCAGAGGCTGGTAGCACAATTCCCCCAGGTGTAGTTTGTTCCTCTCTGCATACTCCAGCCATAACAAGTATGGCTAACCGTGTGTCTCCCCAGTGGGCTGAGCCAGAGCCCATCTGCACAAACAAACTGACCATAGCAGGAGCTCATGGTATGGTCAGTTTGCCTGGTTAACAGGCCCTAAGGGCTTAGCTAAGAGATGGGTCTGAGCTCTCAATTTCTAATCCAGACCTCCCGCAGTTTCAGAGGGGTTTGGTTCAGGCCTATCCCTAGTTCAGACTGAGGAGATATTTGGCCTGATTCTCAGTTCTGCCCAAACTCCTGTCAGCTTGGGAAATGGGGGGGGGGGGGGGAAGGGGCGGAAGCATATTCTGGGGCCAGCGTCTGGGCTGTTATGTCTTGAACTCAGCTCCCCCAACCTCATGGAGCACAGCTGCGCTCTGGCCATGCCCTCTGGCTTTTGATCATACTCCCTATACCACAATTACACTATACAGGATATAAACCCTCTTGCTTCAGTGCCTAAATACCTGGGGATTTCAAGAACCTTCCCCCTGTAGGCAGGTTATTCCATAATTATCCATTACAGGCTTCTTGCACCTTCTTGAAGCATCTGGTACTGGTCACTGCTGAAGAAAGGATGCTGGACTAACTGAGCCACCGGCCTGATGGGCTATGGGAACTTTCTTTGATCCAATGTTGAGGCTTCCTCTGGGCTTCCAACTTCATCCCCTAGTCTCTGTTTGTCTACTAGAAAGTAAAGTCTTTAGGGAAGGGCTCGTCTTCAGTAAGTGCTTTGTACAACAATAACCTCGTTCAGTGATTAACAAATGAATTACAGTTTATCTGGTCATGGGGCACTTGAAAGTTATATGCAGCTTTGTACTGTGAATTCTCACTCCAGCATAGATCAGCTGGCTGGCTGGTGAGACTCCTGCAGCCTGGAATTGTTGCACTGCGAAATGTAAATGACTGACTTTGAAAGTCCTTGCCGAGCTGACGAGGAAAAGGCCTGACACAATGCGTGGATAATTATTTTCTTTTAAAATAACAGAGAAGCACAGCTCCTGCAGCTCCTTTTGACACCCACCAGCTCTCACTTCTGCTGTAGAGTAACAATCACATTTAGAATGTGTCTATTACAAGCAAAGTTTCCATGTGTTTAAATCTAATGAATAGTACATTGAAAGGAAAATATTTAGTTTAGAAATTCCTCTTTAATTTCCTATAACCACTTTTTTCCATACTAAGCCTGTCCCGTGCCAGTGAAGTCCAGTGTATTGCGGTTTTCAAGGAGCTGAATGTGGTGAGGGAGAGGGTTGCCTGGACAAGTGCAACCAGATCACTTGAAAGTTTCTTCTAGTTACTACTCCCCTCTATGTCCCTCACAGCTCTTGCTTCACAGCTAAGGGACTAACCTTAGGTTTTGATGTTATCAAATGAGAGTGAGGAACTGAGGTCTGATCTACACTATGGCGTTAGGTCAACATATGCTGCGTTAGGTCAAATTTATAATGTGTGTCTCTACACTACTGAGCCCTTTCTGCTGACCTAAAGGACTTGTAAAGTCGATGCCTGTATTCGGCGAGAGGCATAGCATTAGAGTCGACCTTCCCGGGTCAAATTAGGTGTAGTATAGACACAAAGCTGTGTAATTTGTTGGGATTGGCTTCCGGGAGTTGTCCCAGAGTGCTCCAATGTGACCACTCTGAACAGCACTTTCAACTCCACTGCACTTCAGCCACGTACACAGGAAAAACCCCAGGAACTTTTGAAGTTCGTTTCCTGTTTGATCAGCATGGAGAGCTCACCAGCACAGCTGACCATGCCTGCCCAGGGCTGCAGACGCGCTCCAGCATGGAGCATAAAGGAGACACTGGATCTGATTGCAGTGGGGAGAAGAGTCTGTGCCAGCAGAGCTCCAAACCAGCACAAGAAATTATGACATCTCTGCCAAAATTGCGCAGGGAACGGTGGACCAGGGCCGGCTCTAGGCACCAGCAAAACAAGCTGGTGCTTGGGGTGGCACATTTTTAGGGGCGGCATGGCCGGCGCCAGAATGCCGCCCCTGCCGCCCCTAAAAATGTGCCCCGGCCACCCTAGCTCACCTCCGCTGCTGCTGCCACTCGCTACTCGCCCTCCCTCCCAGGCTCTCAAACCTGGTAGGGAGGGGGAGATCCCGAGCGGCCGCAGTGCGCGAAACATCTGATTCGCGCGCTGCTGCTCCCCCTCCCTCCCAGGCTTGAGAGCCTGGGAGGGAGGGGAAGACTCCGAGTGGCCGTGGCGCGGGCGCCGCTTCTCCCCCTCCCTCTCTCCCTCCCTCCCTCCTAGGCTTGAGAGCCTGGGGGGAGGAGGCAGGGCTGGGGATTTGGGGAAGGGGCGGAGTTGAGGCGGGGCCGGGGGTGGGGTAATTAAAAAATGGGTGGGGGGGGGCGGCCAAAATTGTGTTTGATTGGGGCGGCAAAAATCCTAGAGCCGGCCCTGGGGGGGACAAAGGCTACACCAGGGACACACAGCAGTGCTGCGTGAAAATAAAGGAGCTCAGGCCAGCGAACCAGAAGACAAGGGAGGCAAACAGTCGCCCTGGTTCTGAGCCCACAGACATGCTGCTTCTATGAGCAGCTGCATGCGATTCTAGGTGGGGACCCCACCAGTACCCCAACACTCTCTGTGGATACCTCCCAGGGGCCACAGGCAGCCCCGGGCAACAATGAGGAGGACATTGTTGATGAGGAAGAGGAGGAGAATGCGCAGCAGGCAAGCAGAGGATCCATTCTCCCTGACAGCCAGGACCTTTTCCTAACTCTGGAGCCAATCCCCTCCCAGGGCCTATTGTTGCGGGACTATGATGGCGGGGAAGGCACCTCTGGTGAGTGCACACTTGTAATCACACTACAGGGGTTAAATGCAATTGTATTTAATGTTTAATCTGAGGTAAACAATTGGGATACAGTGGTGGCCAGTGCAGCCACGCAAAGGGTGTTCCCCAGAAAAGCCTGTTTATGTGCCAAGAGTTCCCCACTAAAAAATGTCCCCGGGTGTGCCCTGACACCTCCTTCCCTTTCTTGTGTGCTTACCATGCCTGCCTGCAAACCGAAAGTCTGCCATGTGTTGTACCTTACTGGTAGGCGCTTCTTTTAAAAGACAAAATGTGGCCGTGTACCTCAGGGAATGCATTTACTGCTGTGAAGTGTTTCATTCATTGCAAGAGTTAACCTTCTGTTTTCAACAATGTATGTTCTGTAAGGCTACCCTTGTGGGGTTTTTTTCCCTTGCAGCTGCAACCTTGTGTGAGGGTGCTTCCTCCACACCAGCACAAAGGCTGTCCCAGATTAGAAGGTGAAAAAAGCGGACAAGGGAAGACATGTTCTGTGATTTGATGCGTTCCTCCGAGACTGACAGAGCCCAGCTGAATGCATGGAGGCTCACACAGTTGGAGAGCATGCGCACTGACCTAGAGGGCAGGAAAGCATGCAGGGAACAAGAGCATAACACACAAGAGGAGATATTGCGACTTATGGGGGAGCAAACAGACATGTTGAGGCATCTGGTTGAGGTGCAGGAAAGGCAGCTACACCTTAAAGTCCCGCTGCACCTAATGATGAACCAGCTGCCCTCCTCACCAAGTTCCACATCTTCCTCTCCCAGATGTCTTAAAATGCGGGGCGGGGGGGGGGGTTCCGTTATCCCTTGAACTCAACTCCAGGGGATGGTTCATGGAGCAGAAGGCTCTCATTCCCACAGCTTGGATTGCTAGACAGTGCAGTTGTAATAAGCTATGTGTCCTTGCCCCTCCCGTCCTGTGTTATCAGGACCTTAGACCCGGGTTATCTTTGCTATTCATTGCTGTCTTTGTTCAGTGTTTGTTAGCATAATAAATATGCACGGATTGAGGACAAGAGGCTCTTTATTCATTGTGCACACAGTGGTTGGTGGGCGTTTAGTTTACAGGGCAGTACATGCAAAAAAGGGGGCAGCTTGGTAAAGAACAACACACAACTGTCACACCAGTGTTGGGTCATTTGTGAAACTGGTTTTCAAAGCCTCTCGGAGATGCAGTGCACCTCGATGTGCTCTTATTTCCCTGGTGTCTGGCTGTTCATAATTGGCAGCTAGGCGATCTGTCTGAACCCCCCACCCCGCCAGAAACTTTCCCCCCTTACTTTCACAGATATTATGTAGCATACAGCAAGCAGCAACAACAATGGGAATATTGCTTTCGCTGAGGTCTAACCTAGTGAGTAAACTGCGCCAGCACCCCTTTAAATGTCCAAAGGCACATTTTACCACCATTCTGCACTTGCTCAGCCTATGGTTGAACTGCTCCTTAGTGCTGTCCAGGCTGCCTGTGTATGGCTTCATGAGCCAGCAGGAGAAAGGGGTAGGCTGGATCTCCAAGGATAACAATTACCATTTCAACATCACCAATGGTTATTTTCCGATCTGGGAAGAAAGTTCCTTCTTGCAGCTTTCTGAAGAGACCGGAGTTCCTAAAGATGCGTGCATCATGTACCTTTCCACGTTGATGTCGGTGAAACGGCCCTTGTGATCCACTAGCGCTTGCAACACCATTCAGAAGTACCCCTTGCAGTTTATGTACTCTTTGGCAAGGTGGTCTGGTGCCAAGATGGGGATGTGCATTCTGTCTATCACCCCACCACAGTTAGGGAACCCCATCGCGGCAAAGCCATCCACTATGCCCTGCACATTTCCCAGAGTCACTACCCTTCTTAGCAGAAGTGAATTGATTGCCCTGGCTACTTGGATCCCAGCAGCCCCCACGGTAGATTTACCCACTCCAAACTGATTCCCGACTGACTGGCAGCAGTCTGGCATTGCAAGCTTCTATAGGGCTATCACCACTCGCTTCTCAACTGTCAGAGCAGGTCTCATTTTGGTATTTCTGTGCGTCAGTGCTGGGGAAAGCAATTTGCAAAGTTCCATGAAAGTGGCCTTACGCATTCGTAAGTTATGCAGCCACTGCTCCTCATCCCATACCTGCATAACTATGTGTTCCCACCAATCAGTGCTTGTTTCCTGGGCCCAGAAGCTTGTTTCCTGGGCTCCCCCTGTCAACAAGCCTGGTTGCTGCCGCCAGTATGTGCGAATTGCTCCATTCCATGGCTTCCAGCACGGCTATTTGGTGACATCACATTCTTCCACACGGCAGCTCCTGGCTAGGCTCTGCAAATACCGCAGGACAACACGCAAGGTATTTGCGATGCTCACAACAACAGTGTATAGCTGAGTGGGGTCCATGCTTGCCGTGCTATGGCGTCTGCATGAGAACCCAGGCTTAGGTGCGAAAATGATTGTTTGCCATTGCTTTTAGGGAGGGAGGAAGGGAGGAGGGAAGAGCATCATGGGAGGCTGATGACGTGTATCCAAAACAACCCGCGAAAATGTTTTTGTCCCATCAGGCACTGGGAGCCTAACCCAGAATTCCAATTGGCAGCAGGAACTGTGGGATAGCTGCCCACAGTGCATCGCTCCATGTGTCGATGCTAGCCATGGTAGTGAGGATGTGCTCCACCGACGGAATGTCAATAGTGGGGACATGTAGCATCGACTTTGTAAAATCAGAAGCTAAATGTCGACTTAAATAAATTCGACCTAATTTCGTAGTGTAGACATATCATCAGACTCTGCTTTGGTTTCTGCCACCTAAAAGATTGCAGTGAGAGAGTAAATTCCTGCCCCTTTAATGAAAAGGCATTCTATTTTTATCCTCACTAAGAGCCAGTCACTGCCCACCCCTAAAATAGTAGCCAGTGGAGGGGTCAATGGAGTCTGACGCCTGCTGTGTGACAGGGGGATAGGCCAGGATTTTCAAAGGAGTCTGAGTGAGTTAGGCACCCAATTTCCTGTTGAAATTCAATGAGAATTGGGCATCCTGTGAAAATCACAGCCAGTAACCTTGCGTTACCCTGACTGATGTTAAGTTACGGGGGTCCAGAAAATAAAGACCAGTCGCTTAGCTGAGTGTCACATCTTTATTACACCCTCACCCTCTTCTGCGTGTGTGCAGAGCCCCTGATACAGCGGGATTATTATGGTTCTAGAGTTCAAGAGTGGGACAACATGCCAGGAGCCCACACAGAGAGGCCTTGAAAATTAGTTCCACGTGGCTTCCAGGCATAGCTGTGCATGCTGGCATGAGGCAGGGCCAGCAGAACCGCACCTGGCAAAAATGTGCCCAGATGCAACGTTACAGTTATGAACGTAAACACTGAAATATCAGGGGATGAAAAGTCAAGGCTTCATTGCAATGTGAATTCCCCCATGCACACTGAGTTATCATCCAAAATGCTGCATACATGGAAAGTGGGCAGCTTAGTGTTGCTCGGGTCAGAAAATTTCAAATGTTTCAAAACTTAAAAGAAAAGTGGAAAAAATGTGACCAAATATTTTGCTTCTCCGCCTCCCTTAATTTTTTTGTCCAATTCTCATTGTTAAACCCGAGAGTATGTCTGCACTGAAGCTGGGCAGTGTGATTCCTAACTTGGGTAGACCTACACGTAGGGTGACCAGACATCCCGATATTAGGGGCTTTGGCTTATGTACACAACTCTACCCCCCGTGAAAAAAAGTCTCCTGATTTTTCACACTTGCTGTCTGGTCACCCTACGTATACGTGCTAGCTCTGCTCAAGCCAGTGCACTAAAATTAGCAATGTGGCCGCTGCAGCACAGGTGGCAGCTCAAGCTAGCTGCCCAAGTACAACCCTGTCCGAGACCCTAGGTATGTACTCTGGCAGCTAGCCCAAGCCGCAGCCCATGGCTCTCCAGCCACACTGCTATTGTTGGCATGCTAGCGCGAGCAGAGCTAGTGTGTGTATATCTGCCTGAGCTGGGAATTACACCTCCAGCTCCAGTGTAGATGTACCCTTAGGGTCAAACACTGGAAAGCCCGATTTGTGCATGTAAGACCAAAAATCAACTGAAATCTGTAGGGGGCAAAAGCAGTGGAGACTCTCTGCAAAGGGACTCTGCACTCCCTTCCACAGCAGGCAGCTTTCTGTGGTGGGTCTTCCCAGTCACTGTAAAGGGAGGCATGGAGGTGGATGATTCTTGCACAGTGTGGATCCAGTGAGCCAAAACATGCCCAAAGAGCAGGAGCAGGCTGCATCTGCTATGCCCTCTTCCCACATGCCCTGTGGCGTAGCTGAAGTCCAGCAGCACTGACATCCTGTGCAGTTGGGCCGCAGATATTTTCACCAGGTGCAAAGCTCTGTAATAAGGGCTTTGTTACATTTCCCAGGACTTGATCCTTAATTTCCTTCTTTGAAAACAAAAAACAAAACCGAAGACAAGGAAAGGGAGGAAAAGGAGATTTAGACATGAATGGTTAATCTCTGTTGATTTTCAGCATACTTCCACAGATGGCTGCAGCTTTAAAACTCTGCAATGAAACAGCAGCACAAACACACATTCATGTAAATATCAAACAATGCTGGTATGTGCTTAAAAACCAGCTTTACATTCCTGCTATTCACAAGGTGGTATTTATTGTTCACAACTCCTGAAATTTTCAAAATGTTTAGCACAAATACTTATTTGTCTGAATATTTGTACTGGTAGCACATTGTGCATTATTTGACCGTCATTATTCTCCTGTTTTAAAAATTTTCAATCCTCCAATCAGGAAGCAGAAACAAAATCATGTGACCACCACCCCTCACCCGGAGACCAATCACATATCAAAAATAGTGTGTATTCAAAGTGAACAGTTGATAAACACCACTTTGGCTGAAAATTGTTTGCCTAAACTATTCTGCAAATATTTACAAATGACAAAAACATTTGGAGAAATTGGGATTGATTGATTTTTACTGTGCTCCACAGTCACATAAACTACAGTATAATAATTCTACACTGAGGAGGAATTTCATAGTGCAAAACTAGTTCTTCTGTGAGATGTGTTGTTCGTGTCCATTCCAATCAGATGTGTGCGCGCACACATGCACGGTAGCCGGAAGATTTTTCCCATAGCAGCCTGTGTTGGGTCGGCCTGGGCACCCTCTGGAGTCGAGCCTTCATGGCGCTCAATATAGAGACCTGCCGACCCGCCACCCTCCTCAGTTCCTTCTTACCGCCAGTAACAGTTAGCTGGAACTTCCCATAGCCCTTGCTTAGCAAGTGCCTTTATCTCCGTTTTCTGTATATAGTTCTTTAGTTAGTGTATAGTAGTTAGTTAGTTAGTTAGTTGGGGGCTCCCCCTCCTTCCGACTCCCCGGAATCGGGGTATACCACGGTCCCTGGGTTTCAAAATCTGTGAGGTCTGTGCTAAGTGCACGCCAAAGACTTGTCTAAGGTGCCAGGGGAAGGTCACCAAAAGGACTGGTGTAGGATCTGCCACGAGTTCCGTACAAGAACTATTAAAGAAAGGGAACAGTGGCTTAAGGCTCTCCTAAGGGAGGCAGCTCTTCGCCGCCACTCAGACCCCAGGTCGGGGGACCCCGCACCCAGCCCATCCTCATCGGCATGGAGTCCCTGCACCATCATCCCGGGCACCAGTGCTGAAAAGGGACTCCTCCCGAGACGCTCAGTACCAGCCTGGCTCCTTCATTGTGGATGCATTCCTCCTCCCATGGGGAGGCCATCTCCAATACGCGTTTCCCTCTTGTTAACAAGCTGCTCATCAAGATACGGCGGGAACAAGCTTCAGTGATATTGATAGCTCCACCCTGCCCCCGCCAGTGCTGGTACACATCACTCTGGGAAATGTCAGTGGAAACTCCAGTCACTTTGCCGCTCTTCCCAAATTTACTAACTCAGGATCACGGCCGTCTCCAACACCCAAACCTCAAGTCGCTGCACCTCACGGCATTTGAGCTCCATGGTTGAACCCGATGGAGCTTTCTTGCTTGGATCAGGTTAGACAAGTGCTCCTTGGCAGTAGGAAACCCTCTATGAGAGCCACCTACCTTGCCAATTGGAAGAGATTTTCAATCTGGTTGGTGCAGCACTGTTTATCCTTGACGCTTGCCTCTGTGCCATTTATATTGGACTATCTTCTCCATCTCGGCGGAGCAGGGGTGGGGGCTGAAGAGAAGGGGAAGGGGTGGGGCAGGGGCAGAGGCAGTTTTCCTGGGCCCTGCTGTGTGCAGCCCACGAGGGGCCGGCTTAGCTGTCCAGGGGATTGGGCTGGCTGCTGGAGCTGGATGCAGCATGCAGTTGCGTAGGGCACCAGGAAATTTGCGGTAATTTGGTGCCCCAAATTTCCTGGTGCCCTATGCAGCTGTGCAGTTTGTGTATGGGTAGGGATGGCCCTGGCTGCTATCTCTGCCTTCCACCCAGGCGCAGAGGGCCTGTCGGTCTTTGCCAAACCAATGGTCAGCGGCTTCCTGAAATGTCTTGACAGGCTATACTCGCTTGTCCGACAGCCTGTCCCAGCTTGGGACCTCAATATGGTCCTTTCTAGACTCATGGAACCACCCTTTGAACCTTTGGTGACATGCTCCCTGCTCTCTCTCTCATACAAGGTGGTGTTTCTGGTAGCGATAACCTCAGCCAGGAGGGTGTCTGAGCTCAAGGCCCTGACATCAGAGCCCCCTTACACGGTGTTCTAGAAGGACAAGGTTCAGCTCAGACCCCACCCAGCCTTCCTCCCAAAGGTTGTCTCCCAGTTTCACATCAACCAGGACATCTTCTTCCCTTTGTTCTATCCTAAGCCGCACTCCAGTGGCAGGGAGCAGAGGCTACACTCGTTGGATGTCCGCAGAGCGCTAGTCTTTTACATTGAGAGAATGAGGCTGTTCCGAAAGTCTGTACAGTTATTCGTGGCAGTGACGGACAGATTGAAAGGTCTTCCTGTCTCCTCTCAACGTATCTCGTCATGGATCACATCCTGCATCCGTGAATGCTACAACCTGGCAAAGGTGCCCATGCCTCCGATCACTGAGCACTCCACCAGGGCCCAGGCCTCTTCAACAGCATTCCTGGTGCAAGTTCCCATCCAGGAAATCTGCAGAGCAGCGACATGGTCCTCCATACACATTTTCACCACGCACTATGCGATTACCCAGCAGGCTCTTCCAAAGGCCAGAGATGAGGCGGCCTTTGGAAGAGCAGTGCTCCAATCAGTGAACGACTCTGACCCCACCTCCTGAACTTGGGCTTTTTGTGAGAGTCACCTGATTGGAATGGATATGAACAATCACTCGAAGAAGAAAAAACAGTTACTCACCTTCTTGTAACTTGTTCTTCAAGATGTGTTGCTCATGTCCATTCCAATACCCACCCTCCTACCCCTCTGTTGGAGTAGCCAGCAAGAAGGAAATGAGGGGGTGGCGGGTCGGCAGGGCTCTATATTGAGCGCCATGAAGGTGTGACTCTAGGGACGCCCAGGCCGACCCGACGGAGGCTGCTATGGGAAAAATCTTCCGGCTACCGTGCATGCGTGCGCGCACACACCTGATTGGAACGGATGTGAACAACACATCTCAAAGAACAACAGTGAGTAAAGTAACTGGTTTTTTTTCTCTGTCTCTCATAACTTCACTTATTATCATCAGTTTTATTTCCCCAAATTTAAACAGGATTATTCCAGGGTGAGGATTAGCTACAGAATAAATTTCAGCCTTTAAAATTCAGCCTGCTATGAATTCTCATGTGCAAAAATGTATCTTAAGTTGTTAATTTTTTAAAGTATTTTCACAAACTAACTCAAAAAGATCAAGGTTGCTCTGCCTACAAAATCTGGGTTGGCAGAACATAACTGCCAGAATCTGGAGCAAGTGGTTGGTCGGTTTTGCTGGTGCATTTAGCTGATTGGCAGCTCCTCTGCTAGTAATCAAATCCCCTAGTTTTCTGGGATGTTGCAGCTCCAGACTCAGTCAATAATAATATGTAATTACAGATTTGGAAACAAAAACTGGGTTTTTCGATGTTGCGGTCATTAGCCAGTGTTTGTTGGGTGTAAGAGATTCAACTCTGAAGCATGAGTGTTTAATCTCACTCGTCAGTCTGACCAAACTGCATCATCATTTATTTTAAAAGGGTTTCTACACTTACAACAATTATCCAATAGATCCGAATTAAACATAAATTCCGTCCTGTTGCCTGTGTGATTTGTAACTTCCCTGGCTAATTGTCAAAGAGCATTGTGTTCAAACAAGGGCTCTCTCCCCACTCTAAGCCATCTTCTACCTGCTCTTACAGTGGAACTGTAATGCTGAATCTGTGATATTACAATCATTCCCATAGCAACAGACTGTGATGTTGCAAAATGAGAATTATGACTTCACTACAGGTTCTGGCATAAGGAGAAGCTGGGTTATGTGGGATTATATAGATCCCAGCTCAAACAGCCAGGGTAACACTGAAGGGAATAATGAACAGTACTAGTAACGGTGACGGGAATAGTGAATAGTACTAGTAATGGTGACGGGAATAACGACTAGTAATAGCAGAATAAATGGCTTTGGATAAAAGGCTCTGGCCAAACAGTGCTAATAACCCACCTTGTTTAGACCTGGTAGATACTAACATGGTTTCCAGGCCATGTGTGAACACGGTGGTGGTCGTGGTGGTTTTTTAAAGCACTGTGCTAGCCAAACTGCTCCCTATGAGACTAGTCTATGACATGATTTAGCTAGCACTGTTTTTAGAAAACAATCCCTTGCCATACTGGTCAAGAAAACTGTGCCAACAGCTATTGTATTTAGAGCATGGTGTGAGGGCCAGGGTCAACATTTTTGCATGTATGTTTGTATCAGAGTAGGAAACGCTTTTTCAATACTGTTTCAGAGTAGCAGCCGTGTTAGTCTGTATCCGCAAAAAGAATAGGAGTACTTTTGGCACCTTAGAGACTAACAAATTTATTAGAGCATAAGCTTTCGTGGACTACAGCCCACTTCTTCGGACGCATATAGAATGGAACATATATTGAGGAGATATATATATACACACATACAGAGAGTACTCTGTATGTGTGTATATATAGATTTTATATAGAGAGATTTTTCAGTACTGTATAACTTATGTTATTAGGTAACAACTGAAGGCCCCATCAAAGAGGTAACCTCAGGTCTGGAGGACAGGACCTCCTAGGGGACACGTGCAGAATAATATGGTGCTGAGGGACTGGTAATAGAATAGAAAGCCTTTCATCTCTGGGTTATCCATTCAAATCCCCTCCAAATTGGTAGAGACTGAAAGCTACAATATGATGACCATGTGAAATAAGTCGGTGGTTCAGTCTAATTTTTGCTGGACAGATAACAAAAATCAGGATTACAGTTGGCAGCGATAAGGCTTGAGTACTCCCTTCTCTGCAAGCTCATATGAATGAAGCTGAAGGAAGACTTCGAGAAATTTTGAACCGAAAAGCTCCTAAAGCCTGTTGAAGATTGTAAAAGTCTAAAAAAATGCAAATGGGAACTGGCGTTGTATAGGTCATCATTATCGGCTTTGAAGAACAAGGACTGAGAATCAGTAACTGATCGAACAGAGATGGAGGCAATCTGCAGGGATTTCTATACCCAGCTGTTTGCATCCCGTATAGACGTCCCAATGCCATCACTTCAATAAACCGATGAACACATAGTCCCAGTTCTCATCAGCGAAGTCCGTCATGCAGTCCATCAAATGAAAGAGGGGAAGGCTCCAGGCAAGGACGGTCTGACAGCAGAAGTGCTTAAGGTGGTAGGTCAGGAACTCTGGAAAGCTCTCACCCAAAAGTTCAACCGTTACCTGGAAATCCAGACGATACCGTCCAGTTGGAAAGAGTCCAATACCATCTTGTTGCATAAGAAAGGCAATCGAGAAAATCTAAAGAACTATCGCCCAATCTGCCTGCTTTCGCATGTCTATAAGTTGTTCACCAAAATAATAACAAATCGACTGTCGCGAAACCTGGATGAACAGCAACCTAGAGAGCAGGCCGGTTTTCAAAGAAATTATAGCACGATTGACCACCTCTTCACTCTAAACCAATTACTAGAGTGTTCAAGGGAATACAAGTTCCCTTTGTGCATTGCCTTCGTGGACTACGAGAAGGCATTTGATAGCGTGGAGACTAACGCCGTTCTTGAAGCTCTTTCAGAACAGGGCATCAGTGCAAAATATATCACATTATTAAAGGAAGCGAACTTTAGCTGCAGCCTGGATATATCGCTGTTCGATACTCCCCTCCGAATCCCCATCAAGAAAGGTGTGAAACAAGGAGATAGTTTCACCAAAATTATTCACAGCCTGTCTTGAATTGGTCTTTCGATGAGCAGACCTGAAAGGCAGGATTAATATCAAAGGCGAGTGGCTAAACCATCTCAGGTTCGCAGATGATATAGTGCTGATAGCCGAAAATACAGTCCAGCTTGAGAGAATGCTTAAAGAACTGAACACGAAAAGTAGTCAAATCGGATTAAAAATGAACCAGTCGAAAATGAAATATATGAGATCAGATGTTCCACCAAGAACCCAAATAGCTCTTGGAGGAAGCAGATCCAAGAGGTCGACAAATACGTTTATTTAGGCCAGGAAGTCAACATGCACCACGATCAGAAAGGCGAACTATCGTGCAGAAATAAAGCTGGATGGTGCGCATTCAATGACATCAGGGACATCCTCCAAGGAAAGATCAGCAAAACAATTTGTGCAAATCTTTTTAACTCGACCACGCTTCCAGCAATGCTATATGGCAGCGAAATATGGTCGCTGACGAAGATTGAAGAACATCAACTGTCTGTCACACAGAGGGCAATGGAACGAACATTTTTGGGCATTTTACTCTGCAATCACATCCCCAATGAAATAATTAGGCAGCAGTCTGGAGTGCGAGATGTTGTTGTTGAAAGCAGGCTCAACAAAATGCGGTGGGCGGGACATGTGGCCCGACTCAGTGACAACAGATGGACTGCAGCTATATCCGAGTGGTATCCGCAAGAACTGAAACGGCCACGAGGTCGGCCTCCAGAGAGGTGGGATGATTTCCTAACAAGGAGATATGGACAAGCATGGCGAAGGATAGCCAGAGCGAGAGAAGATTGGAAGACGTGTTGTGATCAGCTCAGTCTTAACTGATGAAGGACCGACAGTCTACGCAGTCTATGCATTTGGAACTAATTGGCACCTTTGTTGGCACTCAGAAGAGATGCCAAGAGCTGAACCAGCCCAGAGAAACTGAACTATTCTTTCATTAAGAGCGATAGTCAAATTCAGGCACAGTGATGAGGTGGGATCTAAGCCTGAGCTGTTACTGCATGTGCTGTCCCAGTTCCCACAGAGAGGACTAATTCATAGAGTTTAAGACCAGAATTCCACTGCTCTTCTATGTTCGATTCTGAAAGAAAGTATTCATATAGCATCAGAGTTAGGGTGCTTGTGTTGTGATGAAATATGCATTACTTTAAACTTGATAAGAATAATCTGTTTATGTGGGCAGTGAGGTCCTCAACTATTCATTTCCTGGCTTTTAAATGCTTGGGTTTTGCCAGTGATGCTTCAGCTTCCAGCCATTGGATCTCATTTTACCTTTGTCTAATAAGAGTAAACAATTTTCTGCTCATATATGGGAAAACAGGAACTCTGTATCCAGCTGAAATTGCAGAAGTATTTTAGGCTGGCAGAATATATTGATCTAGGAGAAGTAGGGTTAACACCTCTACTTTTGCAAAAAGAACCAAAGCCAAAACACTGATTTTAAGACTCTCCTGAAAGACAGTCACTCTATCAACAGTGTCCTTTAACCCCACTCTGGGGAACTGGTTCAGTATACATTCAAAAGGAAGAGTGCTACCTACTGCATCACCACTTCCTGCAGTATCCTGGGTTTTCTTAGGGCTAGTCTACACTAGAAGCACTACAGCGGGGCAGCTGCACTGATACAGCTGTGCCACTGTAGCATATCTGGCGAAGATGCCCTATGCTGAACGGAGAGAGTTCTCTTGTCAGCATAATTAAAACCAACTCCGTGAGCAGCAGTAGAGAGAAGCTTAGGTCGGTGTGGTTCAGGATCCTGAACTGGGTTGTCAAGACATTCTGGATGCTGAAAGACTGATGTTAATACTAATTGGGAAGGATTATGGCTCTTCCTTTGCCTGAAACAGCTTCTCTACAGCAGGAGTCCTCACGCTGTTTTAGAATATAGATCTAATTGGTGAGTAGAGGGATTATCTCATGGATCACCTGCCCTCGTCGCTGTGATTGCCCAGGTCTCTTCCCCTCCCATTAGTAGTCCTATACCACCTCTCTGACATGTCTCTCTCACCAAAAGAAGTTGGTCCAATAATAGATAGTACCTTACCCACCTTGTATCTCTAGCAATTGCTTACTGGGAAAATTTAATGCATTTTTAACCCAATTTATCATATGAAAAGGAGGATGGCTAGCACCATGTGGCTGTCATGCTCCCTGCAGACCCACCCGTGGTCCACAGACCACAGCCTGAGAACAACTGCTCTTTCCCAAGAACTTAAAGGAGCTGACAAACGAATCCATTATCTCCCTTGAAATTTATTTTGTACACCTGTGCAGGGCTTTGGAGCTGTGCTCCAGCTCCGATCCCGCTCCAGGCAAAAACCTGGAGCTCCACTGCTCGGGAGCTACTCCGCGCTCCAGTTCCAGGCTCCACTCCAAAGCCCTGCATCTGTGCCATGTTAGGGTCTCACGAACCCCTCCTGAGAGTTAACATTTATTCCACTTACTGTTACAGTTCCTCAGGTTATTTTAAGTCAGGAGCTGAGTGTCACCTGTGGTTACGTCCGAGCTTATCATAATTTTGATTAAAAGAAGGGCCTGCTGAACAAGCTGCTTCCCGACATCTGCTGTTTACCAAGTTACCAAATGATGTTTGTTGTGAAGTACTATTAGAGTACAAACTCACAAAAGAAAAAAGGAACTGAGGAGCACAGTTTAATCATAATGAAGACAGGAAGCTCTTCATTCAGGTGGTGGTATGACTTACTGCAGTGCCAGGGTACTGTCCAAGCATCAGAAGAGAGCATAGAGAGCTGAGGAACACAGATGACTTACAGCAAAAGTTCATGCACCAGGCAGACCTCCATATCTAAGGACTGTGCTAACCTCACAGAAGCTAAAAGATTAGCTCTGCTTGTCGACTTACGTTAATTCCAAAACAGAAAAGGTGGTTGTTGTTTTTTCTTTTCCCAAGGGTTTTGACTGATCATAAATTTCAAACAATCTTTGAAGGACATTGTGGCTTTTTGTTTTTACAAAAGTGTAATGTAGAAAGTAAAAGGAAAAGAAACTTCAAAAACAGTTCTTATCTAAAGGACAAGTTTTCAAACTGAAAGCTGAATTCCTGGTGGGATACAGAGGCAGATTGGTTGTGCACACATACTGAAACCTACACTGGCTCATTTAAACTGTCAGAATCAAATGAAATGGAAATGTAAGGCTGAAAACTAGCCCCTTGTAACTCCTCTTATTCGGCTTTGGTCACTGCTGATGAGCCTTTTTGGTCATGAGGTTCAAAAATGGAATGTTTATAGTGTCAGATACAAAATTTTGTGGCTTTCTGATGACATTTTCTTCCCTTCAATGTCCCCATGCTCCCCCTGTTCTGCCCCATTATTTCCCCTTCTCTTCTGAATCCTTCTCTCTTTATTCCCTTTCTCTCTGTTCTGTCCCCTCCACTCTCTGGCCCCTTTCTCTCTTTTCACTCTTCTTCCCCATGTTCTGCTCCCCTTTCCCTCTCTTTGGCTGCCTCTTCTTTTCCTTTCAATCTCTTTTCTACTTTCTCTCTCTTTCAGCCTCTTCTCTTTGCTCAGTCAATTGCTGATTATACATGTCAATGTCAATGCTGGCGGGCCCCACCCTTCCCCATTAGACACCAACTGGTATGTGCTGCATCATACACTTGGGCATGTCAGTTGCCCTAGCTATTGCACTGCCTTCCTTGAGATCTGAGGCACATTCTAATGGAACTAGCATTGTGTGGCACCGACTTACCTAACGGAGCCCCGTTATTGCTGAGTCTCCAAGCAATGGCTGATTTACATATTATATGAGCTACAGTATGGGCACGACCTTGTTTACGAGTGGAGTTTCAATCTTAACTGATTTTCCTGGCATTTGATGGTTTAAGTCAGATCCTTAAAGGATCATTTTCTGTCCAAAATGCAAGGATTTAGCCACACAGTTGAGGTTAATGCTAATAGGATTTTCACAGCAAACATCCAAACAACACAGTAAAGCTTACTGCCCTCTTAGCTTAACTCTTTTGCTGATCTGCAGGTATTCAACATACAGCCATCAAAGTGGCATGTGCACAGCCCAATTGTTCATATCGTCTCAAATCACATGACCTTCAGAATTCTTTAGCGTCCTTCACACTGTTCACAGCCCACAAGTATCAACAGCATTCATGGGATTAAATATGTAATATTATGTATATTGTATGTGTGTGTGTATACACACACACACACACATATATCCTTCAGTCTCTTAACACTGTACTCCTGAGCAGTCTCAGACCTCCTCACTCAAAACTCACATCACTTTTGTCTATCATCCCTTAATCCATGGTAAGTGTAATTTATGGCCTGATTTTGTACCAATGATATCAATGAGAGCAAGCAGGGCAAGGTCCTGGATTGTCTATAAAATGCCATGCACCCTTGGGGCACCGTTTGGATAATACACAAACATGATATGTGTGTGTGTCTGTATTTCATGATTTTTTTTGTTAGTTACTAAGGAAAGAAAAATACAATGGTTAAAGATTGTAATGATTACATAACCTAGCCTTTTGGATTCGGAGATCTACATTCAAATTTATTTTAGGTCACAGGCGAAATGAGTTTGATGGTCTCAGACTAGTCTCCAGTGGACATCTGTCTACATCACACAACCTAACAGCCAGTCTGGCATAATTTGATATCACTAATGTTCTTTGCTGTGGGAGGACCTGCTTGTAATAGCTGTAATGCAGTAGGTCACTATGGAGGTGCACTAGGAAAGCTGTGTGGGAATTAAGGATTGGAACTGCAGGGCATTGTCATAGTTCTGTAGTGGTCCAGAAGCTGCTTCAGGTCCGGATTGAGGAAAAACTGGCAGAGCTTTGTGGAAGAAATTTTCCCAATGTCTGCTTGCAAAATGTCTGTTTCTCCACACATGCAGTCCACTGGAATGGGAAAGCGATGGCACAGTAAAACAATTTGTAAAACTCTTATTATTTGTCCAATGGAGAGCAATTTTCTTTGGAGTTTAGATATCTCATAAGGGAAACATGAATGTATGCAATTTATGAATATATAAATGTGAATTTTGATCTGATGGGATAAAAAGCACACTGGATCCTTTGATGCCATTGCATGGACTTTTGACAGTTCCTAACAAATTGTTAGATTGGAGATATTACATATAGCATATTACAATGTTATAAGTTACTGGGCACGGACAATGAAAACACCAGTGATTTTGCTTGTTACTTTCAAAGACAAACAAACAAGTCTCAACTGCATAATGGAAAAGTTCATTTTAAAAGCATTGCCAGTTTTCAGATACACACAAACGTATTCCAAACCCTACTACATTTTAATTCTTTAAAGCAGTGGACAGATTTTTAGCAATTTGTTTAAAAAAAAATTAAAAAGCACTGTCAGTCTGCACTGCCACACAGTTTCAGCCAGCAGCATATTCTAATTAATTTATGGTCCAATTTATAAATGCTTAAAAACTAGGCCAACATTTTCAAACTCAGGTTCCAGATGTCAAAACGAGCTGCTAGCGCTCTGGACCTCTGAAAATCAAGTCAGTTCTATTTAAGTGCCTAAATATGGATCAAGGTGCCCAAATTTGAAAATTTTGGCCATGAGACAAATGGATGGTCAGATGGACGATCTCCTGCTGTGGATGAATGATGGGCAGACTTCCATTCTCATCCTCCTTGACCTCTCTGCAACATTTGACACTGTCAACCATGGGATACAGCTGTCCTGCCTAAAACAGGTGGCAGCGATACAGGGGACTGCACGGAAATGTTTTAAGTCCTTCCTGGAGGGACACATCCAATGAGTAGTGATGGGAAACTGCACCTCCACCACTCAGTTGTGGAGTTCCACAAGGATCAATTCTCTCTCAACATACAGGCACTAGGTGAACTGGTCAGATGATATGGACTTATGTGGCGGCAATATGCAGATGACACAATGCTCTACCTATCCTTCACCACTTTCCACCATACCATTACCTCCAAGATGGCCCAGTGCTTGGGCAAGATCAGCTTGTGGATGAAGAACAGCTGGCTGATGCTCAACCCAAGCAAGACAGAGGTGATGCTGGTGGGTAGACAAGTGCTTTGCAGAGTTTGCAGTCATGGTGCAGTCCCCTTTGGTTGAAGGCCCATCTCTATAATTGGTCAATTCAGTCTGTAGTTTAGGATTGCTCCTGGATTCCTCACTGATGCTAAGCTCTCACAGAGCAGCATCCATTAGTACTGCTTTCCCCCTTGCTGGTGGGCTAGGAGACTCCATCCCATCATGGTGGAGGATGACCTGGCCTCAGTTATTCACACCTTCATTGCCTCTCAGCTGGACTACAGCCATGTGATATACCTCTTCAGTACTTAAGAAACGCCAACTAGTACAAAATGTTGTGTCTCCTCAGGCTGCAGCGAGCACAAGAAATCTGTCCTCCATTCTTTACACTGGCTTCCCATAGAAAGTCAAGACAAGTTGAACTTAAGGTGTTTAATGACCCAGGCCCAGCATATCTAAAAGGTCACCTAAAGCTCTGAAAAGAAGACCATGGTCAACAACACTGCTTCTCAGGCTCAGTGGAACTTTCTGTCGTAATGGTACAGTTTATCAGTACAGGGGACAAAGCTTTCTCAGGGGCTAGTCCGAGACTGGGGAACAAACGCTCACAAGAACTAAGGATCATCACAAACCTCACCACTTTCTGCTGCAAACGCAAGGTACATTGCTTTGACCTGCCTTCTCTAACAAAAACAGAACAGCATATACACTTTAAAAAAAACACAACCACCCCCAAAATAAAACCCCAGTGAAACAAAAGACTATTGTACGCACAATTCTCCCCCTGTGAAGAGGACAAGAGACAGAACCACATGTGAAAGACGTTAGTCTGGGAGATGGCTGATGGGAGGGTGCTCAGATACTACTGAGATGAGGGCGGTATAAGATCCTATACAGAATAGAATGGGAATTTAAAATAAAGTTCCTGATCAGACCTTTTAACTATTGCAGCAGAGGGAGTCTCAGCCTATAAAACCAAAAAAATTTCCTTGGACAACTAGAAACCTTGCAGGAACTTAATGGGTGTGGAGGACACTCAGCACCTTGCTAGGTCAGGCCTAGTACGAAGCTATTCCTGTTTTCTTCCCATGACCATCATGCACTCTCTTGGGTCCTAAGCTAGAGTGGTAGGCTCAAAGGGGAAACTTTTTGTTTTCAAGTGCCCCACCCCCCATTCATCAAAAATCTGATTGGGTCTGGATGGCCCCGAGTGCCAGTCTCACACACTGTCTCCTTACCTCTGTCCCTGTCCCTACAGTGGTGCCCATTAAGTGGGTTGGGTGTGTGTGTGTGTGTGAATGCTTCCCCCAAGGTTTCTGCACTTGCTCAAAGCTCCATAAGCTGCTGAGCGGGGGGGGGGCAGGGCTGGCCCCCCCCTTAAGCTGTACTGCTGTACTGAAACAGCATGGGGCTGCTGGAGAGGACTGGAGCATTGCCAATGCCACCCACCGCTTGGGCGGTCTGTTCCTGTACAACAGAGCATGGGGCACTAGCCAAGATCTTGACTCCCAGTGGCACCAGCTCATACACTGTGTGTGGGTAAGAGAGAGGGGAGACCCCCTGGCTGAGGGAGACCAAAGGTCCTTGCCAGGAGGAGGGGAAGAGGCAATGGGGGGGAGGGAGGGCTGGAACTGGGTCCTGCTAGGGGTAAAGAGCAGGGACTGGAATTTGCGACCCCCTCGTCCCCCCAAAAATCTCAGCAATGACACATTTGCTCCCCAGGGCCTAGGACCAGGGCCAGTGCAACGCAAGTGAGGGTGCAGTCCTCGCCGAGGGGCAGCTACACGGCCCGCCTAAGCCGGGCAGGGGCCCCCAGGCGGAGGAAGCTGGGCTGGGTTAAAACCTGACCCTCTCCCACCCCCGGCCCCTTGCAACCTCAAACCTCCCCGCCCGCCTCCAGCCGCAGGGGGCGCCCTGGCTCTGCGGCCAATTCTCTTCTCTTCCCCCCACCCCCCATCCCGTTTCCACCGCTTCCCCCCCTCTGGCGCTGCCAGCCCCTCCCCGGGGCGCAGGGATCTGAGCTGCGCTCGAGACTCCGCCCCCAGCCTCAGCTGGCCACGTGCCCGAGGAGCCGCCGGCGCGGGGGGAGCCCGCAGCAGCTGGTTTGGGGGCACGAGGCCCGTAGGGGGAGCTCCCGCGTGAGCGGAGGCTGCCGCAGGGGACCAGCAGAACGGAGCCGTCCGGGTGGCGGGTCGGGCTGGTCGCGTTCGCAGCGGGGAATGGGCTGTAAGGCTGCCTCGTTGTGCAGGGCGCTTCCCCGCTCCCGCGCTGCCAGCTGCAGCCCACGCGGTCCAGTGGCAGATGTGCGAGCCGGGCGCTGGTGCTAACAGGGCAGCCACCGCAGCCCTCTCTCTGGGTGGCTAATGCACTGGCGGAGCAGAGCACTTTGGCTAATGAGCCTCCTGCTGCTTCCCGTGCTCAATTTCCGGCTTGTTAGTGAACTGGCAGCTCCCGCTCGTCTCCCCCTAGCCCCTTAGGAGAGTGTTGAGGTGGATTCGGAGAGAAATTCTTTTGGAGGAGGCACGAGATCAGAGATCGTTTACAAAAAAAAAAAACAACCTCCCCCCGTCTCCCCCAACATACACCCTGTTAGCATCTGGCCTCGGGTTTTAGTTTGCCCCGGCAGAGCGACCTTTCCCACAATGGAAGCTCTCCCAGCTTTAGCATAGGCTATGCTCCATGTCTACCATGAAAATCCCTAGCAAGATGTGTATCCGCAGATAGGCTTTGCGTCTCAAAGCACAGTGCAGTTCTTTCCTTCCCTGAGTATCAGTGTGTGTAGCTCCTTCTCCTAGACCCCTGTCCAGTGTGTGTGTGTGTGAGAGAGATGCAGTAGAAACAAACTGTATCTGGACTTTGGAGCTTTACATTAGGCTACTGTAAGCTCCCCCCCCCCCTTTTGTTTGGCAAATATGCCTCCCCTTTGATCTTCATTTGCATTGCAGGCTCTCTCCCTGCTGATGGAACTGAAATGAACTGGAGACAAGGAAAGTGTTAAAATGAGACAAATGATAGGAGAGTGCAGAAAAGATGTCCATGAAAAACAGGACTAGGAACTTGATTTTAAGGAAATAGATGGTGTAGCAGGGTGAGCAGTGAGCAAGGGTGTGTGTAGGTGTGTTCCCAAGAGCAAAAGGGGCAATATTTCCTATTACCATAGCCCTGGCTCCATGAGACATAAAACAATAAAATCTGAAACCTACTAGGTCATTTGTTTGCTGCCACTGCTGCCTTTACTTCCATGACTAACCTCTACATGTCTTTTCTACACTGGGAGCATCACCCATTGCTGACAAAAGGGATTAGAAAGAAACCATTTCTCCCTGATAACCACCCATTAATATGTTTGAAATGGTTTGTTGCTAGATAGAACAAAACCAGTTTCATTCTTGCTACAGAAAGTTTGATTAAGACCTGGTGGAACATTGTTATTCCATCTAAACTAGAAGCTAAGCCATTTCCAAAACTAAATGAGGGAGAGGAGGAATCGGAAGAGGACTCACTTCTGACAACTACTGTTATTTTCTTAAGTGTTCACTGTTCTGTACTCCCTTTTCTGCTCTGTATGTGGGTCCACTCTGGTGAACATAGGACACAGCTGAGGCTGTACATTAGGTTGGTTGCAGTGGCATAAATCCAGGTATCAGAATCTATATTTTATATAGACGTGTGTGTGCAAACTGTGCATTGAAGCTGGACTCCAATTTTAATTTCCTTTTTCAGCTGCTCATAACTGTCCTCAATCAAATTATTTTGGGGTTGAAATGTTTCTACTTTGCTTTCAGCCAGCGGTGATTTAAAGATTGACCAAAGTCAATTCAAATTGTTTTGAGTAATTTAAGTATGAAAACTAACATTTTCCCCATATGTTCTGATCAGAAATGTTACACTGGAGAACTCCAGAAACATCTGCAATTAGATGCTCAAAACTAGGCCCTAGTTTGCTCTATAGTTATGAGGGTGGAGCTCCATATTATATCAATGAAAACTGCACATATGTAACTGACGGCAGAATTGGGTCTTTGTGTTGTTTTTGTAGCTTTCATTAAGTCTAAAAATGCCAGGTTAAAAAAAGTTGGTTAAGGATGCTGTAAGGGTCTGTTGTGTCCCCCCGCCCCATATTTCTCAGTGCGGGGCCATGCCCCCTCGCTACAGATGCCTTACTAAAGCCAACTAAGCCTGTAAACTCTGCAGGGCAAATAGTGACATATCAAGGAACTTACAAGGGCAGTTAATGATGGCTTCGCTAGAGCTGCAGGGTTGTGGAGCTTGTAATACCTTTAGAAGTTGACAGAAGTTATAAATTCTGTAAGCCAAATAGTTCCTTATTTTTTTTCCTTTAAAGAAAGAGGGATGGTAAATTTTAATAACCTTGTTGTGTTAGTGCAATGTTAAGAATGAAAAATAAAGAACAGAGAAAGCTAGATTCTTCAAAAGGTAAGATATTGTTCTGCTCTGAAAAGTGACTTGGTTAGAATACAGTTGTATGGTTCCATCTTTATAGTCTCTCAGTGATTTCCAGATCAAACCTGCTCAGTTTACAAGTAAAAATCTGATTTTTTTCTAAATGCCAGCCCTGCAAAGTCAACCCAGAATCTGAAAGTCAAACTGGGTTCACATAGCATCAACTATAAGGGTACTGCAACTAGAACTTAGCTAACATCGTGTTGATGGTGCACGAGCCAGAACAGAATCCAACTCTTTCTGCCATAAGTATGTTGATTTTGTTATGCTAACAGGAGTAAAAAATAGTAAAAATGTATTTTAGGCACTAAAGTCAGCAGATATGCCTCTGAATATGTACAGAGAGCAGATCTATTGAGTAAGAAGGTGCAATTCTTACGGTCACTTTTCAGAGTAGAATATCACTTCAAAGTTGTTTCCACAGTGCTAAACCACACATACATATTGTAAAGCACTTACCAGAATGGGGTCCTGGTCCATGATTGGGCTCCTAGGTGCTACAATAATGCAACTAATAATAATACTACTTCCATGTAGTATTTGTTATTCCTACCTTCCTTGTTAAATGTCAGCTTTAAAGGGGATCTGAAAAGGGGAAAAGAATGGGTTTGTGTCATTTTGCAGATCTCCTTTACTGTACTATTGTGTGTTATTAACGAGTACTGTAAATGATATAAGGTGCACAGTGTGGTAGAGTTAGCATCGTGGGAGTTACCCTAACTTATGTGTGCATGATGGCTCAGCCTTAACATTGCATTAACGTTAGTTTTTAAAGAAAAAATAAAAGAAACAAATGGGGGATAAAAGACGTAAAGGTGACCTGAAGCTCTCTTAAGGTCCATCTGCACCATAGAAGTGTTCCATTTCAGGGGGAAATGATGTGGCTAACCGTGGCTAGTGATACCCCTTCATCCTCCACGTATTTGCAAATTTAATGATATATATGTTGCTCTAGTAGCTTCCCAGGTACTTCCCCAGCCCCTCCTTTTCCCTTTTTAAAGATGGGCACCACGTTAGCCCTTCTCCACCTCACCTGTACATAAGAACGGCCATACTGGGTCAGACCAAAGGTCCGTCTAGCCCAGTATCCTGTCTTCCAACAGTGGCCAATGCCGGGTGCTTCAGATGGAATGAACAGAACAGGTAATCAAGTGATCCATCCCCTGTTGCCCATTCCCAGCTTCTGGCAAACAGGATAGGGACACTGTCCCTGCCCAGCCTGGCTAATAGCCATTGATAGACCTATCCTCCATCAATTTATCAAGTTCTTTTTTGAACCCTGTTATAGTCTTGGCCTTCACAACATCCTCTGGCAAAGAGTTCCACAGGTTGACTGTGCGTTGTGTGAAAAAATACTTCCTTTTGTTTGTTTTAAACCTGCTGCCTATTCATTTCATTTGGTGACCCCTACTTCTTGTGTTTATGGGAAGGAGTAAATAATGCTGCTTTATTTACTTTCTCTACACCAGTCATGATTTATAGACCTCTGTCCTATCCCCCTTAATCGTCTCTTTTCGAAGCTGAAAAGTCCCAATCTTATTAATAAAAGAAGAACAGGAGTACTTGTGGCACATATATATATGCATCCGAAGAAGTGGGCTGTAGTCCACGAAAGCTTATGCTCTAATAAATTTGTTAGTCTCTAAGGTGCCACAAGTACTCCTGTTCTTCTTTTTGCGGATACAGACTAACACGGCTGCTACTCTGAATCTTATTAATCTCTCCTTACATGGCAGCTGTTCCATACTCCTAATAATTTTTGTTGCCCTTTTCTGAACCTTTTCCAATTCCAATATAACTTTTTTGAGATGGGGCGACCACATCTGCATGCAGTATTTAAGATGTGGGCGAACCATGGATTTATATAGAGGCAATATGCAGTGTTCCCTCTAATTTTTCCCACCCATGTGCGGAATGAATTTTATGTGCACCAATATGGAAGTGATGTGTGACACAAAATTCATATGGTGGGGGGAGGCGAGGGGGCTCAGGGCTGGAGAGGGTTGGGGTACCGGGGTGTGAGTGCTCCGGCTGGGGGTGGGGCCAGGGATGAGGGGCTCAGGGCTGGGGCAGAGGGTTGTGTTACCAGATTTGCCCGTTACTTTGGGGTATGCTCCTTTATTAGGGTTACTCTTCTGGGCGGGGGGGTTCTGTAATTCTATCAATGTACTGTTTGTGTCACTTGTGTTCTCATACGGAGCTCTACTCCCTGCTGCAAGTCCCCTCTCAATGGGGCTATCCTGCAGGACCTAGGTTCCCCAGGGCTGGGTTCTTCCAGCCCCAGAATCAGATGAACACACACACGCATTAACAGAGCACGTCTGAGAGGACCAGGTTAATCGGCACTCCCAAGCTGACCTCTTATATGTCCCTGGACTCAGCAGGCTGGGTTGAACAGCACTTTCAAGCTGCCACCCTCATATGTCCCAGATTCAGCACGTCCCTAGCTCCACTTTCGTGTTACAATTGTTCTGGTAGTAAGCCACTTGATGAGCAAACCCCACAAGATTTTTGCGCGCTGCAGGGATCTTTGCTTAGGTACGAGGAGTGTTGCTGCAGAACGAATGGGGAAGCCAAAAAACACCCGGGGGAGGGAGAGAGAGAAGCAACCAGCTTATCCATGAAAGTTATTTATTGCCAAGTAATAGGGGAGGGATACTCAGTGGTTTGAGCATTGGCCTGCTAAACCCAGGGTTGTGAGTTCAATCCTTGAGGGGGCCACTTAGGGATCTGGGGCAAAATCAGAACTTGGTCCTGCTAGTGAAGGCAGGGGGCTGGACTCGATGACCTTTCGGGGTCCCTTCCAGTTCTATGAGATAGGTATATCTCCATATATTTATTGCCAGACCCATCTGTCCCTACAATGGTTCATTGTGCCTACACTAACCAGCTTGCCTTTGTTTGTTTGTTTGTTTTGGGTTTTTTCAAGTGGATGCAGTATGTCCACCTACAGGACTTGCCCCGGTTGTTGTTATTGTACCTTGTACGTTGTGGTGCCTGTCACACAGCTCCCTGGAGCAGGTGTATGGCATAGTGGCAAATGCATACTTGTAGTATATTGCTTGCAACAGTTAATATTAAGTAGAGTTTGATTTCTAAAGTGAAGAATCAGACATGTGTTTCACTTTCTGTTTCTGTGAGGATATATATCTTTAAATGTGTAGCAGGAAGCCAGGCCTGGGAAAAGTTTGAAGCAGAAGTTTTGTCATGAAGCAGAAAGTCACAAAGGGCCAGATTTTTATAGTTATTTAGATTCTAAAGATGCAGCTATGTGCCTAATGGTATTTTTAAAAGCATCTAGCTGCATCTTTAGGAGGTACGTGGGAATTAGGCACCTAGACACATTTTAAAACCTCTGAGGCATGTCACTGTATCTTTAGGCACCTAAATACCTTTATAGCTCTGGCCTCAAGAGACAGAATATCTTTAGAGCTGATATTATTTTCTTATTCTTATAAAGACCCTTGTTCAGTGTTAGAAGAAAATGATGCTTTCTCTGACTCTTTACCCATGGCACATTAGTTTCCACATACCCACACAAGAATATTGATGCCATGGCTAAAGATTGGCAGGGTGTTCCCTTGCAAATATTGCCTGTCAACCGCTGTGACAGACAGCAGGCTTACAGGATATTATGATGAGCACCCCCAACTTCGGGTAATGATTCTCCATGGGTAGGGACTTGATTTGATTCTTTTAAAATTAATTTAAATATAAAGTTTTATACTTTGTATGAATTTCCATATGAGCCCAATCCTGCAGCCTGCTTTCCATTCAGAAGCCCTGAGTTTTGTTTTAGAACATAAGAATGGCCATAGTGGGTCAGACCAAAGGTCCATCTAGCCCAGTATCCTGTCTTCCAACAATGGCCAATGCCAGGTGCCCCAGAGGGAATGAACAGAACAGGTAATCATCAAATGATCCATCTCCTGTTGCTCATTCCCAGCTTCTGGCAAACAGAGGTAGGGGATACCATCCCTGTCCATCCTGGCTAATAGCCATTGATGGACCTATCCTCCATGAACTTATCTAGTTCTTTTTTGAATCCTGTTATAGTCTTGGCCATGGGCAGCAGGTATAATAGGCCAGGGAAGGCTAAGCCTTCCCTGGTCCAGCTGCCGCTGACCCACTGCTGGACAGCTGGGCCGTGTTGGCCCTGTCCCTTCCATTTCCCTGAGGCCCCCACTGTCTGCTGCTGCCTGCCTGCCACTGCTTGCTGCATCCCTCCTCCTCGGTGATGGGGGAGTGAGGAGGGAACGCGGCGAGCCAGCAGTGGGCGGGAGGGTCTAGCGGGGGAGTCAGGCGGCTTGCTTGGCTGTGCGCTGGGGCTGGCGGTGTGCGGCTGGCGGGTCACGGGCGGGAGGCTCGCTGGGCACGGCTGTCCGGGTACAGGGGACGGTGGCAGCTCAGCCCAGCCCAGCGTGGCTGGGGCCGGCTTGGCGGGGCCGTGGACAGCGGCTCGGCTCGACATGTCTGGGGGCGATTGGCTCGGCCTGTCCGGTGGAAGGCTTGGCCTGGCATGACCGGGGCTAGCACGGCAGCTCGGGGGGACTGGCAGCTCAGCCCAGCACTTGGGCTGTCCATGGGGGCCGTCAGCTCAGTCCAACATGGCCGTTCAGCAGGGCCGGTGGCTGGTGGGGGGGGACTGGCAGCTTGGCCCAACGTGGCTGGAACTGGACTGTCACTCAGGGGCTGAGGAGGGGACCGCGTGGCTGGGGTGGGCAGGCCACAGGGCTCTTCCAGTCGTGGGCCGGGCCCTCAGGGTTTCTCCTGTTAGGGAAGGATTTGGGGCTTGAGGGGGGCGGGGCCTCGGGCGGAAGGGGCACAGTCACCAGCTAGCCTCCCCAAAGCAGGGGTTCACCCGCCGCCCATGGTCTTGGCCTTCACAAGATCCTCTGGCAAAGAGTTCCACAGACTGACTGTGCATTTTGTGAAAAAATACTTCCTTTTGTTTGTTTTAAACTTGCTACCTATTCATTTCATTTGGTGACCCCTAGTTCTTGTGTTATGAGGAGTAAATAATACTTCTTTATTTACTTTCTCCACAGCAGTCATGATTTTATAGACCTCAATCATATCCCCCATTAGTCGTTTCTTTTCCAAGCTGAAAAGTCCCAGTATTATTAATCTCTCCTCATATAGAAGCTGTTCCATATCCCTAATAATTTTTGTTGCCCTTTTCTGAACCTTTTCCAATTCCAGTATATCTTTTTGAGATAGGTCAGCGACATCTGCATGCAGTATTCAAGATGTGGGTGTACCATGGATTTATATGGAGGCAATAGGATATTTTCTGTCTTATTATCTATCCCTTTCTTAATGATTCCCAACATTCTGTTTGCTTTTTTGACTGCCACTGCACATTGAGTGGATGTTTTCAGAGAACTATCCACAATGACTCCAAGATCTTTCTTGAGTGGTAACAGCTAATTTAGACCCCATCATTTTATATGTATAGTTGGGATTATGTTTTCCAATGTGCATTACTTTGCATTTATCAACATTAAATTTCATCTTCCATTTTGTTGCCCAGTCACCAGTTTTGAGAAGTCCTTTTGTAGCACTGATACACTGTGGAAAGGTAAGTAGAGGGCTAGGATTTATTTGGAGGTTGGCAGTAGCCTTGTGTAGTGACTGTGGATCTGTCATTTCAATGACTTTTCACTATGTCCCTTTTCTCTGGTTATTTTTTTCAAATACCTGGCACCTGGAAGGTGAAACTGATGCAGCTCCCAAATTGTAACTCAAACGCTGGCCCCCATTAAATTAAGTTAATTTTTTATTGATGCTGTTCAGTTCTATAGTATTATTTAATGGATGTGCTGTGTGTGTTTGTGGTCTGTGCTCACAAACCTCTCTCCCTTTCATGTTTTACAGGAGTAAATGAAGTGAGAACTGCTTTGGTTATGATTTTTATTGTTCGTTATGTGTAAATGTCACAGTTAAAACTTTATATAAATAAACATTGATTATGTGTGCTATTTGATATCTCTCTCCTGGGGGTGGAGAGAACAGAGAAGAGACCGGCATCACCTGGGCTGCTCTTGAATCTTCCTGGAACAGAGAGCAGCAGAACGGTCATTGGTAGGGGTGGCAGAGCACTGTAGAGCCAAGCCGAAAGGGCAAGCAACCTTGGTGTGGCTGCAAAGCCTGTGGTTTACATTTGCATTGGTGTTACGCTGCTGTGCAATGAACGGTTCAGGAAGTGGTATTGTTAACACTTGCTTCAAGAAAGTACACTTACAATGATACTGGTGAGGTCAGGAGTGCTTATCTGTGTGGACAGAATCTATTTCCAAGATTTGTGGGTGCCAGAAACAACGGCTTTTCTCTTTAGTGTAGAGGCACCTTAAAAAGTCAGGTCCCTTTAAGCATGCCTTTTACTTTAAAGCTTTAGAGCCAACAGCACCAGTAAGTGCTTAAGAGCATCATTAGAGGTAAAATGCTTGAGGCAGCTCAGCAGTGAAGGCACTGAAGATTCGGCTCTGAAAAGTGACTTTAAAATGGTATCATGAGGTTCCATGTTTAGTAAGTCTCAGTGACTTCAGATCATATTTGCTCAGTTTACAATTAAGACACTTTTTCCCTAATTACCAGACTCAAACTGGGTTATGAATGTCATGCTGCGTTCTTTCTTTCCTGCCTATCCGTCATCACCAGTAATATAGATTGTAGGCCAAATCTTACCTGCAGTTAAACCTCTGCTACTCTATTGTTTAGAGAAGGGTTGTGCTGGTTTCACTCGGAGCAGAATTTGGCCCTGCAAGTTCTGTTGACGATATATGAAAATAAATAGGATTCAGCGGCCTCCCTCTTAGCATAGCAGAGCCAACACATCTAGAAGGAGTAACAAGTAGTAAAAACTTATTTTATTCAGTGAAGTAAACAGATGTATTTCTGAATACACACAGCTGCTGATTCACTGTTGTGCTTCACTTCATATAGTAACTTAGGGTGGGATCCGTGAAGCTACTCAAGTGCCTAAATCCCACATTTGGGTGCCTAAGTCCCAATTTTGGCTCCACCGTGATCCACAAAACTCCCCCTTACCCCTGTAGGTACCTAACTCATGTGATGCCTAAGTTATTCAGGGTAAAAGTTCCCTATGGCACCTATGTTCCTGCCTCCAGGCATGTGCACTGCTACCTCCCTCTAGGTGTACGGATGCCTAGCTCCCACCCATGCCCAGAATGATCCATGAGCTGGGGGAAGACAGGTGTTCAGCCACATAAATCATGTGCAGTGCCCGATTTGGTAGGCGGTTTCTGAGGATGCCTACTGGATCAAGTCCCACTCAAAAACGTGGAGGGGGGGATGACCTTAGAACTTTTTGCCCAGTGGCCTGTGCATTTGCTTGGGATGTGGGAGAGCTAGGTTCAATTCCCCCCACTCGGCCACAAGATTGGAACAGGTGTCTCCCATCTCTCAGGAGAGTGCCCCACCTACCTAACTATGGGATATTCTG
Organism: Malaclemys terrapin pileata; assembly: GCF_027887155.1. NCBI lineage: Eukaryota > Metazoa > Chordata > Testudines > Emydidae > Malaclemys > Malaclemys terrapin. The sequence goes on along the minus strand of NC_071508.1, from coordinate 94,057,448 downwards.
AGGTGGGGGTCTCCTTCAGTCTCTTCTGTTGAAGCTGCTGCACTCTGGATAAATGATGAAAGAGTGATTGGAGCAAGGGGCGTGGTCCCAGGGTGTCCTACCTACTAGCAGGCTGCCCTAACCACTGGATTACAGTCATTCCCAGTCCCTTGCTCTCTGACTCCAGTGACTGTTCCATTGTGGATAGACACCTAAATAATCATTGGATCAGAGAGAGAAAGGGAATGAGAATGATTCTGTAATCCAGTGGTTAGGGCACCCACCCTGAGGTGGGAGATCCGTGGTTCTATCCCACGGTTCCATCCCTTCTTGTGTTAGTTATCCAAAGTGTAACAGCTCCAACAGGAGAGAATGAGGGAGCTCCAATTCAGTATATTCCATAGCTCAGTCATTGCAGCTGTCTCCTGACAGGATCTGAACAGGTGTTTCCCACCTTTCTCCCTTTCTGGCAGAGAGGGGGGAACTGAACCTGGGTCTCCCACATCCCAGGCAAGAGCTCTAACCATTGGGCTAAAAATGATATGGTGGGCTCCTCCATTTTGTGTGTAGTCAGACAGGCAGGTAACCCATTCCAGCAGGAAAATGCTTAGGTACCTAAGCTGCCTGATTCCAGGCAGCAGGTTCCCATTCAGGGATCTCCGAGCAGAGATAGGTGCCTCGCAGCATGGCATTAGGTGCCTGTCTCTGAATGAGGGGTGGGGCTTAGAACACACCCTCTGGTCTATATCTCCCATTCACTAGTTTAGGAAGCTCCCCACTTAGGATGCTGGCTTTTGTGGTTTGCATTCTACGATGCCTAGTTCTCCCCATTCATTGTATAGGAAGCCTAGGTGTTGAGCTCAGGCTTTGTGGGTCATTGTGTTGTTCCTGTGATTTCCTATGCACCTAAAAGTTAAGTGCCATGACACTGAGCATTGCACCACCTAAGTCCCTTTGTGGATCCCACTTTTACACCTGTTCAGAATGCGTGTATGACTCGTACCACTGAAGTGAGTGGAGAATTCTGGTTTGGTTGTATCTAACATCCTCTTTTCACAGGTGTAAATGACTCCACAAGGTGAAAAGCCATGGCAAATAAGATCTGTTTAGTAAGAAAGTACAATTTTTACTGTCACTTTTCAGAGTAGAATTACATTGTAAGGCCTGAGCCAGCTTTAATGCTAAGGGGTGAAGAATTAATAGTGATCTAAGTGTGATCTGATGATAAATGGATTCCATGCATATCTAGTGTTCTAAAGTTCTTTAAAGTAAGGGATCTATGAAAAAAAAAACCTCACAAAACTTTCAAAACAATTCACTTTTGGGCTGAGACTAAGCATAGAAAATTTCAACACAAAAGGAATTTGTCTGAGAGAGTTATCAGCAACTATTGGGAATAGAATGACAGCTATAAATCAGTCTTAGTTACAGTAGAACCTCATAATCCATTCTCCACTAAACTGCACACTTTATTATAATCTGCACAAAATAATGGCAGCCTCTCTCCATCTCTCTGCAAAGATTTAATGGAGTGAGGGCTTGTGTGAGTAAGATTTCATTATTTTCACAATATATGCTACAGACACTACTATGAAGTGTTATCATAAATCAAACTAAACTATAATTGACCAAGTAAAAGAACAAAGTTCATTTTGAGACACCATAGCCTGCTTTTTTTTTTTTTTTTTTTTCTGTTTTGTTCATTTAGTCACTAATTCAGAAAATTCAGTTGTTTGCAATGGGTCTCCCTGAAAATTAGTGAGGTTCTACACTACAGCATGTATCGGTGTACCTATACCAGTGTATTGGTGTTCATCATAATAGCAAAAGGGTTTCCTTGGAAAAAGCTGTAGGAATCCTGGACAGTTTGTCAGATTGTGTGTTACTTTCATAGGAATAAATTTTGATCTCAGTAACACTGGTATAAATTTGGAGAAACTCTTAACAAAGTCAATGAAGTTAGGTCAGATTTACACTGGTTTAACTGAGAGCAGAATTAGGGACTGAGAATGTGTGATTTGCCATACTGGATCAGGCTACTGGTCTGTCAAATCAGGTGTCTTGCCTCAGCTTTGGTCATCATCTGATGTTTCAATTGGGAAGGCAAAAATGTTTCCCAGTACACCTGCAGTGGTGTACATGGAGTGCAAGGGAGCAGTTTCTCGGAGCGTACATCTGTGTGTCTTATCTATATCCTGAGAGAATCCTGGAATTCCTCCACACTCAGGATATCAAAGGGTAGTGTAAACATAGGCTTGATCTATAGTAGGAACTTATGTTGGTATAACTAACTACTTCAATTAGGGGTGTGGAAAATCCACATCCCTGAGCAACAAAGTTATACCATTCTAACCCCACTGTAGACAGAGCTATATCGATGGGATGGCTTCTCCCGTCAACATAGCTATTGCCTCTGAGGGAGGCGGAGTACCACGCCGACGGGAAAAGCTTTCCCATGGGTGTAGGTAGTGTCCTCACTAAGTGCTACAGCAGCACCAGTGCTGCTGCAGCTCTGTAAGAGTAGACAAGGCCATAGACATTACCAGTAGAGGTTAAAGTGTCTTTGGGGGATCCTGACTGAGCCACTTTCTTCCTCACATCCATGGACGGTTGACTGGTAGTTGTAGTTGTGTTAATGGAGATATCTAATAACTGTGAATGGGGTGGGTCTGGTATTTCATTTCAGCTTATGGCATGAGTTTATACTAAGCCCCCTTTACCTCCCTCTATCTATGGTAATATCGTTACCATTGGCCTCACAGTCTTTAATGATGTTATCCTCACAACACTGCAGAGAGATAGCGAAGTGCAATTATCCCCATTTTACAGATAGGGGACTGAGGCCCAAACCCTCAAAGGTAGTTAGGCCCCTAACTTCCATTGATTTCAGGGTTCCAATGGTTTCAATGGAAGCTGGAAGCCTAAACAGCTTTGTGGATATGGGCCAGTGGGACTTACCCAAGCTCATAAAGGAAGTCTCTGGTGGAGAATTGAATCCCGGGTCTTCTGAGTCTAGCACCTACCCACTGGACCATCCTTCCACTCTGGCAGCATAAAGGGACCTGGAAGTGGCTGTAAATGTAATTGAAATGTATACATGCTGGACTGAGTCCCTTTGTACTTGGCAAATGAAGACAGGAAAGAGATGTAGCTTTTTTGGTGTTGCATCTGCTTCCTCTCTGCGTACATGTGTTGCACTGAGCCCTTGCACCCAGGCACCTTTTACTTAATTTCAGAGGATACATGTGCACTGCAGTGTAAGCCTAGGGTTAGTGGAACTTGAGTCAGCGGACCTGGACTAGAGAACCTAGAGCTTGAGCGTCTACACTGATTGTCAACCCTACGTTAAGAATTTTCTAACCTGTGCCTGAACCTGGGGCTCAGCACACCGACCTCAGTCCAACCAACCATCTCAGGCTTTCTAGCGCTCTCCTGAAATGTGGCCACTCTAGCCATTTGTTCGTGGTGTAGTGTGGAAAAACCTGACTATCCACCAAACTTGACTGTCCAGAGAGGACAATGAAAGTCAGCCCAAAGGATTGTGGAATACTTTTGGTGGACTCCCAGAGCATGGGTCCAGTGGGACTGTGACTACATTGCAAAGCAGTAGGGTTTGAACCCTGAGCCCCATCTTGACTCAGGCTTGAACCCTCCATCCCATGGGGGCCTGGGACCCTGAGTCAGACCCCTGGATTAATGCAATATGTGTGTAGATGGAAGGGGGGTTAGGCCTGGGCCTGACTTCAAACCCTGGGCTTATTTTGCAGTATAGACATACCCTTTGTGTCTTTGAACTCACTGACTTATCTGAGCCAATTGTATCCAGTGTGTCACTGGCACTCATGAACAAATGACAGGGGTCTGGCTTTTACTGACTGTAACTTTATACTATAGAGCCCTCGTCTATGCTCTGGGAACAACTGCGTCAGCATTCCAAGCCCACTACAAATCTATCATTTCAGATTTCATTTTGCAGATCATGTAACTGCTGTTTGTTTTATGTACTATATTGTCTGCTTGGGACGTGTGTTTCATGTTCATATTACTACAGCCTTACAACAGTTTTTTGTGAATCACACTTTATAAAATAATTGTTATCAAGGGATGGTTAAACATCTGATAGTGCATATGAATTTTCACTAATGGTAGCATGATCCAGTTCAAAGTTTAAGTCCATTGCAATTCAGGGTAGTATTTTGGTATGTGTTAAAGTTTTAAGCATTTGCTTAAGCGTGTTTTCTGAATCCATGTCTTTATTCCCAACTGTGCTGTTTACTCACTGTGACATTTCACTTATCTGTGCCTCAGTTTCCCCTCCTGTAAAATGTGACTAATGAAGTTTACATACACCTTTGTGAAGTGCTTTGAGATCTTTGGTTGAAAAGCACAATAACTGTACTAAAGATCTTATTTTATATAAAGTCTGGAGTTCCAATTAGCTAGTAATCACACATGGTGCTATTTATTTGCCATTTTTCCAGGTAAATAAAATATCTCAAATTTATATGGCACCTTCATGCTGGCTGACAGATCTCCCACACTGAGTCTGTTTCTAATATGCCCTCATCAGGGCAGAGACTATATTACTTTTCATGGGAAAGGGGGGAAAATCACTATGAAAAGAATACAGAAAAGTTGATGTTTAAGTAGAGGTCTCAAAAGAAAAAGCATCTGTAATTAAAGGTGATATATTGTGTAGCTAAACACTGATGTCCAAATTTACCCTCACTGTAATGTAATTCCAAGTAAGTGAGTAGAGTTCCATCAGAAATTAATTTGGCCTGCAGTATTTACTCGCTGTTCCTCCATGAAAAAGGAATGGAAACTTTCTCTTTAAGCAGTAGACTGTGCAGTGTGAGCACCTTTTATGCTGAGGCTGCTCTGCATCGGGTGGGGTAGGGCTGACTCAGCTGATTTGGATATGTGTATGCTCACTGGTTTAGAGTTTGGTCATTTAAAGATATCCCTGCAAGGGGTGGGGAGGGAGAACTTTACAAGGGAGGGGTTCTGGATAAATTGAACCTGGTACAAAAGTCTGACTGAGTGGCTGTTTCTCATTTTAGTCCCAGGAAGTGTAGAGGAGCTTCTAATAGAAAATAAAGGCACCTACAGCATGTGTATAACTGTGATATTCCCTCACAGGGTATGGAGAGTTCTAATTTAAAAGTACCTCAGTCTAGGCTGGGAAAGCTAATAATTTATTTGTATTTGGCTGGGATGAGGGAGTGGGGCTGGTTGTCATCTTCAGTAAATGAAACTGAAAGTCTTCTGTCAAATTAATCTGTGTGCAGTATATTTAAACACCTATCAGTGTATAAAATTGTTCTGCTAAGGGGCTGATAATTACTTACATCTCCATCCCTAAGGAATAGGACTCTATATCCCTCCACACAGGTGGGAAGATGTTACTGTGTTTTTCTATAGGGTTTCAAACGGAAGCTTCTTGGGGATGTAGTTTTTATATTTTATTGTATGGGTCCTAATTCTACTGAGTGCTGCCCCCTTTCAGTTCCACTCCCCCTGCACCAACCTGTACATGGAGTTTCTAGTTAGGTTTTTATGATGTTTGCGGAAGGATCTGGTTCTCTCCAACATACAGTGTTATTTGAAACCCCCGACCTTATGGAGAGATGAGTGATGTGCTGCCAGATTCTTCTTGCTTAGAGCAAACAGGCTGATTTTTAAAAAGTGCAAGTCTATGCAGAAATCCAGGTTAAATGAGGATGCTGGATTTTGCAAACATCTAACACATCAATAGATTGTAATGGAAATCTCTGTGACTTTTCTGAGGGGGACTATTGAAGCTGTAAAATAAGAAGAATCTCTTTAATACAGCAAATTGATGCACTGAAATGTAAGTATGGCAATGATATAATTTCAAATATTGTTATCAGAAGGGATCGACTTAGAGTGACCAAATGTCCCGATTTTATAGGGACAGTCCTGATTTTGGGGGCTTTTTCTTATATAGGCACCTAGTACCCCACACCCCCTGCCCTGATTTTTTTACACTTGCTATCTGGTCACCCTAGATCGACTTAACTCAAGTTTTTTGTGATCCCAGCAACTGCTTGGTGTCAGGAAGAAATCTTGTCAGGATCCTACCTGCTCTCCAAAAACACCAGGTTATGACTTCCAGCCAAGGAAGGCTGGATAAGGCTTTCCCTGGAACCCATTAAAGCTGATCTAGGAAAGGGTTAGAGTAAGGGTTCTCAAGAATACTGTAAGCAGCTGCTTCTATTGTATTGCTATCAATAGTTTTAAGTTTGTTTTCCTACTTCTTATAGATCCTAATTAATTGCAAGCAACAAGTGTAATGGGAATTCCCCATTAATGGTCCTGGTCAGGATTCAGGTGGGATCTCCTGCTCTTGGAGGAAGAGAGACTTCTTCCCACCTCTCACAGACTGTGTGGTCAGGGTGATGTTCTTGAGTGCTATAGGTCAGCCCAAGAAGTCAGTTTGCAGTGGTCAGCTAGTCCTGAGGCTGATAGCACAAAAAGAGGGACGTTGTCTGCTTTGAGGCCACAGAAGCAACTGCTGCATATGGAAGCCCACAGTTTTGGCCAAGTGAAGCCAGTTATCTGTAATGTGGTAACTTTGTAATGTCTTATCCGATCAATTCCAAAATTTCAGGGATTGTTGTAGGCTGCAGTAGGCACAAGCCTAGTGAGTTTGGTGCAAATTTGAACACTGATTCACAGGAAACCCATGCCCCAAGACAGCCTGGTGCTGCAGGCAGAGGATTCTGATGCCTACACATATTAGAGATGGCAGCTTAATTTGCTGGGGAGCACATTGTTGTCTGGACTGCATCAGAAATAAGACCGCCTTACAGAGAGGGTGTGAAGCAGGGACTGGGGGGTATGGGAGGAAGAGTGTTTGTGGAAGGAATGAGGATCCAGAGGGGGAAGAGGAAATAGCCATAGCAAGGGGAAGTAGCAGGGACCCGCCAGATGGGCTATTGGTGATTGGGGTGGGGAGGGGGAAGCAGGGACCTGGAGACAGTGTGGGCCAGTGGTGATGGAGAAGCAGAGGCTGGGAGAGAACTGGGGGCTGGTGGGGGAGAGGAAGGAGGTGGGGTGGGAGAGTGGGTGTGAGGGGCAAAGCAGAGACCTACAAGAGAATGGGGGGAGGGAAGTGGGGGTGGTGATAAGGGAAGCAGGGACTCCAGGGATGGAAGACTGAATAGATGGGTGTAGAAGCAGCAACCTGGAGTGGAGACAGGGAGGGAAAAGCAGGGTGGGGAAGAAACAGGGTCCTGGAGAGGTGAGAGTGGAGATGGGATAAGGAAATAGGGAGCTGGGGGGCACACATGGAGCCCCTGCCATGAGGGGAATAGGGAAAGGGGTAAAATGGCATGGGGGGAGAGGGCGTGGCAGATACACCAAGCCCCTGGTATGAGGCAGGCATGTGGGATTGCAGGGACTGTGGGAGTCCTTTAAATAGAGGGGAATGAGAGGGTGGCACACAGGCAACTTGTGTCTTCTTCTCTGCTGTAGTGTTTGGAGCATAGTGTTTGAAGGACTCTCTGGCCACACTTAGTTGATCCATTTATTAAATTCCTGTCTGTTGCTTTTTATTCAGTTAAAGTTGTTAACTGAATGATTGTTTGGGTAATTGGGAATAAAGAAACATAACTCCCTTCTCTTTCTCTCTCTTTTCCAAAGCCATTCTCTTCCTTTATGTCATACCATTTTCTTTCCTTAATCAGTGTGTTTTTTTTCTCCACTGCCTTTCTTTCCTTTTGCTGCCCCATCCCAGTCTCCATCCCTTCTCATTGGTACCTGTCCCTTTTGTACAGCGTAAATGACTGCATAAAGTGCACAGCTGTGGAGAATCAAGCCTTCAGTTTCTGTCACTTCCTGGATCATTCTGTAAGTTCCTTGGAGCCATCCTGCTACTGGGAGGCCACAGGAAACTACAACCAAGCCTTCACTGGCTATGGAGGTGAATGTGACAGCAGGTTAGTAAACACTGTTACTGCCTATACCAGCACATTTCAAATGGTGAGTCAACAAACAAAGGGATATTTATTCTCCTCTGCTGCTATTCAGACAACAAGCAGAATGTTTTGGATGTTGTTCCCTTTACAGGAATCGGAATGTTCTGTGACAGTTGGGCATTGGCAGCTCATTCTTCATGGTTAATGAGAAAAATCACTCTCATGGGGTTCCTGTGATGTTGGTTAGGGAGTAGTAGATAGCCAGCTATCTTGTATTGTAACCAATGATTACATTATTTCCTCCTCCCCTCCCTTTCTTTGAGAGTGTAATTGATGGCTGTGGAAGGGACAAGAAAAGTAGTTTAAATAGTAATGTCCCAAAGGAGAAAGTGGCTATATGAAGAGTGTCAGAGAGAACTCTAGTAATGCTGGGTCTAAGTCTGCTTTCTCTGTCAATTCCAGTTCTTGTACTTCTCCATCGGATACAGCTGTGAGTGTGTGTGTGTGTGTGGATATAGATATATATAAAATATAACTGTATTGGCCTGGTCTACAGATGTTCTGATATCCTGCATCCTTGAAAGAGGCAAGTTACCTGTCCTGCACCTTGAATGCGGAGGTGACGCTTAATCGTAAATGGAATAGCACGAACACTGACAAGTTTCTCCTAGGCAACAACTAGACTGAAAAATTTGCACTCTAAATGCTGGAAAGTGCATGTATTGCTGTTTGAGCGAGAAACAAGTGTCTAACAATGTGTTTAATAGTGTAACTGGAAAAACTTCTGATTAACAATTACTGATGAAATATTAAGGGATAGAGATAATTTAGCTAATTTAATTCCAGATTTGCCTACATGTAGATTAATAAAGCAACTGTTAGGAAATCTAACTTTTTCATTTGTGTCCCTTGGTCTCCCTCTTTCCTAAACGTACTACGTCACTGTGTGGGAGGTGAGATTAATTTACATATGCACCTCTATCCCACAGAAACTATTGCCCAAGAGGGTGTCTTAAAATGATAGCAGCAGGACACTGTTAGTGAGAAAGGGATCCCACCATGCTTAATGTATTCTAAATCCAGATATCTCATTCATTGTTGAAAGGCAGCCACACCTGGGGTAGAATACATGGCAGCTACTGTGTACAGTGTGTGTGTGTGTGTGTGTGTGTGTGTGTGTGTGTGTGTGTGTGTGTGTGTGTGTGTGTGTGTGTGATATGTGGTGGTGGGGAGAAGGGTTATATGTATTAGGAACAGAAGAATAACTTCTCCAGTCGAAACTGAAGGGGGAATTTAATAAATTGCAGTATAATTACCCGAGTTAGGCTTTGATCAAGCACCCTTGTTCGCACCCATTCTTTGTGTCTTGATCTTCACTGACCAAAAGCAGTCAGGAACTCAGTTTTCTGTCTCATGTGAAAGATGGAATGTCCAGCAGCACAGTGACCCCTAACATCATGTTGGGGTATTGGTTCAGTACTGACTCAAAGGGAAGAGTGCCATCTACTGAATCATAAGCACCAATTCCTGCTAGCACCTGTTTCCTTGGAAGTTTCTGTCATGGTTACAGGTTTAGCTGCACCTCTGTCCCCTTTCTGGTCTCTGAGAGCACCCTCACAGTTGACATGCCTCATGCCTTTACCTCTCCTGGGGTGGCATTCTACAATTCGCACACTTTGACTGGGCCCTGGGCTACAGCGCTATGTATCAACTATGCTTACCCAGCAGATTGGACTGAGTTCTGGCACCTGTGGTTCTTCCCGTCAGGAGTTCTGTGGCCAGTGGTGAATATAGTGGCCAAACAGCTTTCCTAAAACCAAAGCATTGTTTGTTTTAACAGTAGCAACAAAGCTTTAGAGAAAAGGGATTTTAAAGCTGTCTTTGTGCCTGTCTATTTTACCTAAAGGTTTGTCCTCACCTCGTGGTAAGCTAGGCAGGGCTAATTTGTTCATACCCCTATTGGATGCCTGTATCTCATCCTGATTCCTCCAAACATCTCCCCATATCTTGAGTCTTTCTAAACTGCTGTGGTCCTTTTGATCTGGTGGTGTGTGCACACCTTTCCCAGTATGGCACTGTCTCTTAATCCTCGAGCATTTGTGGAGAAATGGCCTATCTTGATTCATTCTTTTTCCTTTCTGCTTGTTTTTTTCCTTACAGCTCCCTATTAAACTAAACCAATATATTCATACAGTATACATCCCACTAATGAGGTCAACATACAGTATTCATAATCATAAATTATTTCAGAGCATCTCCAAATCCGTCAGTTTCCAATGCAAGTATTGACCATACGTGACCCTCCTTAGTTGATGAAATCACAGTCCACAGTGGTATGGCTGCAGAGGCATTAAAACACTTCTGGAGAGTAAGGTGAGATAACTCTGTTAGATTCTGTGCTCTGCATTTGTCCAGTACCTTAGTTAACCTATTGCTGCTGCTCACTGGAGAGAGAGCCTGTTTTAAAAATGTAGAGGACAGCTTGGTAGTCCAGTGGTAAAATATACTGCTGATGCTCAAAGGTTGACTCCCTCACTCTTCAGGTTGGGAGCACTGTGTAGGCAGCACTCAGCCCCTGGGGACAGGGAATACCCTTTACCCTTGGGTGACTTCCTTTAGCTGACACTCACCAGAATTGATGGGTTTGGGGAGGGTAACTGCATGTTCTGAGGGTATGTTGCTGTGCTACAGGACTCTTGAGGGAAGAGGTGAAATAAAGGTATAATGGGAATATTTTCCCTCCTTTCCCCCCCATCTTTTTTTAAATCCCAAACTGCAATAAAGTTGCTAAAGCGTAAGGGAAGCAGGTCTGAGAGCAGTTGTGATTCTGAAAAGTCTGATCCGATTGAGGAGCTGTTGCATGCTGTCATGTTAGAAATCAACTCTTTAGTAAGTTTACGGATCTATATGAGACTCTAAGTGTTCCTTTATAACCATTACAGTCTTCGGGGCACATAGTATGCATATACTTTAAGTACTCATAAGGTAGACTGCACTATCATCTCCATATGCTTCTGTGAATTGATTGCTTTCTATTTTAATGCTACCTTAAAGGAGGAGAAAATTTAGTGTTAGCACTGTGCACTTCTACAGAGCCTGTCTTCTGAGCATCTCAAAACACAAGGATCTTACAAAGGTGGCTATGTTATTGGATGAAGGCCAGTTGCTATTGTACATCCCCTGTGGCTCTCAGCAGTATAGCTGATAAATCTTGTGGGGGGGGGGGGGGGGGAAGAGCGTTGTTCTCTATCAAAGATGGTAGCAAATTTTTCAGGCAGCCTCATGTCTAGCTTCTGTACCATTGTCACAGGTAGTGTACATGTCTTTGCTGGAGAGGCCAGGTTTCAAATGAAACTTCAATCAGGCCTCATATAATCAGTTATCATAGCTCAGTCCAAAAGCATGTTGGTTAGTTTTCATGGTAATTTGCCAGTGTACTAGGTTCAAGTGCCTGTGTCAATGTTCACCACAGTAACATCTAGTAGTGGCTGACCACTTGCTCTGAGGATGGCTAGCCTGGAAAAATATACCATCAATGAACCCTACTCTGGTCCCTTGCATGTGGTACTATGTGTGAAATCATTGCAATAAACTGTGTGGTAGACTCAGACAATTACTTTACCATCATGTGAGACTTTATCAGTAGCTTACAAATCCTGGTTGCTGAGAGGAGTTGTGCTGTCTCATTGAAGTGGCAAGTAGATGATTGAACAGAAGGCTGCAGAGCTGTATCTTAAAATAAATTTTACATCTACACAAACTGCCTAAGGAAATAATGAGTTTCGGGGGAGGAGGGGGTAGTTTAGAAAGCGGATCAGTATTTCCAATTGGTTGAAATGTGCCCTTTTACCTCTTAGCCCAATTCACTTAGGCACAGCAAGGATTTCAAAACATGGTATGCATGATCAGCCATTGTAGGTTACAGTATCCAGGCCCAATGGAAAAAGAGTATTTCAGCCTCTTAACTTTCCTTGGGTTTTGCTGAATTCCAACCACACCTGTAAATGTTATTTTAACCTAGTTTTTTAAGGCTTAGTTGACACTGTCTGTTCATTGGTGTACACTTACTATTTAGACATACTCTTACATTGTGATTGGGCTATCCTGTGTGGTATGTGCTTGCTTCCCAAAGTCCTCCTGAACTGTAGTGGGAGTGAAATGAACGGCAAACGTTAAAACTGATGGATAAGTTTCAATATGTGGATAGCATGGGTGTGAGTTGGTGGAAATCAGGGAGCATGTATCTTCTGCCCTAAGCTCAGTGAAAGTAACACACCTTTTTATCTTTGAGAAAATGGATATTGCTTTTTATAACTTGCAGTTTGTAAATCGCATATTACGTGGCTCTCACTGCAGCTCCTCAGGAGAGAGCTGTTGCCTTGTTTGGAAATACCACCCTCTCTGCTTAGAGTGGCCAGGAATGGGAAAAGAGACTTAAATGATTAATCAGTAGAAACTTGACTATCAATGGTAATGCCCTGGTACTGGCTCTAGTCACTACTTCAGGCTGATATCTGTTTGGGGGCATCATTTCCTTCTTGCAGCCTGTCTAGGCTGGATAGTTCAGCTAAGTACCACTGCTTTGAAGAAGCATTCTGCTTGCAATGGCCAGTCCCATAGCTGGCCTCCAGAGCTGGTCGTAGACAGCTCTTTATTCCTGGTGCCCTATCGTTGGGTGAGTGCTGAGTCTGGTGGTGATAAAGTACGTTTTTTAAAAATAGATTTTTCTCTTTAAAAACAGAAAGGGGTTTGTGTGGTAGGATCCTCCTATTATGGAATGGCAGTAGGTGATTACAAAAGGAAGCCCTTAGTGACAGCTGCACTTCCACTAAAATATGTAAGACACAGACTCTTAACTGATGTGTTTACTGTAATGATTGTCTCGATGGCTGCAAGAGTAGAAGAAACTGCCCCATATGTCACAATACAGATGTGGGGTGATCCCCTTCCCCTCTGTTGCTATTAATGTGCCCCTTCAGTGGGAGAAAGTATGGAATACTGGAGTGGGAGGTTCTGTGGCAGTTGATCCCTCCTGGCTAATGAGTAAAATTGGCCTCCCCCGAAGGAACGGGGAAGTTGCTGATACTGGCTTACAAAACTGTTTACAAAAGGAGTTTGTGCCAGTGAACCAATAAGGGGGAATATTTCTTTGTGCTTCCATTTCTGTGAGAAGTCACAATCACCTGCCATCTAAACTCTCAAAGAGGGAGTTTGCCTTTGTTTGTGCTATGACAGTGTTAAATACTGGTAATTGGGGAGCTAGAAAATGGGTTCCTACAGATGGTGATAGGGCAGCAAGGGATGGTTTTCTATAATACTTCTTATCTTCATATTTCTCCACAGCATCCAGGAGCCCAACCCTGCCATCAGATGTTCATGCTTGCATGACCCAGATTACAAATATCTGTATAGGCAGCAGCGTAGTCTTCATTTGTTCTGCCATGCTGCGTACCAGGAGAAAAGTAATCTGATCTACACCTTGAATGGAAAGGGAAAACCATATAAATGGGGAAAGCATTGAAGAACCATGATTATATTGAAGACACTGCAATATAAATACTGGTAAAGGTGTTCTATTGCTATTTATCTTTACATGGGTTGCTAGTAGTGATCATTTATAGGTAAGGCTGAGTTCCAGTTTCTATACTACTGCCGCTTTTTCCAATTGATTATAACTTTCCTGAACTAACTTTTCTTTTCTCTTTCTGGTTCAAAATTTTTCAGATTAGTCTCAGCTGAAAAATGAATGTTTATTTTGGGAAAATTTAAACAAAATTGTTCCAACGTTCAGTTAAAGGAAAGTATATTTTTTCCATCTTTGCCTTTGATTAACTTACACATTTGAATAGTTGGTGATTTGGGGAGGATGCATTTGTAAAGATACCAAAGTGTAGGGAAGGCCGTCAATTAAGGATATCTTTATTAAAGAATCCATTAGTTACAGCCACCTCACTTTAAGGTGTCAGGTAAAAGTGCACTGTGAGGTTTTTTTTTTAAGCACTTGAGAAAATCAACTACAAAAATTAGCATTGATGTGATGTTAAAGTCACAAAATCAAGAACTCTCCTTAGGAAATCTCAAAAGTTAAGGTTTTACCACAGTGTTAACTCAGTCACATTATTCAAATATAGTACTTTATATTGTAGTTTACCTTCTGAATTGCAAACCTTATCATATTACTATGTAACCTATAATATATTTTACAGGATATACAAAGTTATTACAGTGGTAGGAAACTTAATGTTGGCTATTTCCTTTATATGTGAATGCTTGATTTCTCAGCATTAACTGTAATTCTTGCATTTAATAGTATTCCTGTTTATGAATTGCAGTAGTCATTGGAGGGAGGTTAGTTTAATAGAATAACTAGATAAATGTGTGGCTAACAGGTATTGCTTTAACCCAAGCAATTTTTCCCATTTTTTCATAGTATGAGACATACTTAATACAAAGACTGTCTTGCGGACTGCTTCTCCTCTCATTCACAATCACACAATATCTCTGTGGAACTACAGTTGCTTAAATAGGAAGGTGTTTAATGTATCTTTACTTTTTTTTTAATGCTATTTAACAGGTGGAAAAGAGAAGCCAGCATGTGACCAGACCACTTTTGGGAATCTGATTTAAGGTATAAGTGTTGATGTGATCATCTCCTCTTATTTCTAGTCTGCCTGATAGTAGGTTAATACAGCAATTGCTAGTAAATTTTAAATTCAGCTCGCTTCTGTAATAGCCAGGTGGGGAAGGTAGGATTAGTTTAACATGTAGATCATATCCCAGATCACAAACTGCCAAGCAAAGGTCTTTGCAGAGTGCACAGAGGGCTCGTCTGGCTGGAGAGGAAGTACTGGAGGTTGACTGACAAGTTGAGTCAGTGACCTGAATATGGCAGTTGTGCAGGGGGAGTAGACTCAACTGAAGGCTCCATTGAATGTCAGTGACCTGGTTATACATACTCTGGGATGGGAAAGGAATGAGGGTGCAGCAGAGAGCTCGTCCAAGGCAAGGGAAGTGCTGGACGGTGGGAGACTGGCTCTGGAAGCTCAGTGAGGGGATGGAGACCGAGGTGTAGAGTCACAAGGGAGGAGAGTTGGTGGCAGGCTGGCGCAGTGACTAGGCTAGGAATGGTTTTCAGTGGGTCAGGCATGAGAGTCTAGTTAAGGATTTCCGAGGGGCAAGCGATGGGGCAGACGGTTTGGATTGGGAAGAGAGGGTGCAGCAGAGCTTGAGTGGGGGTGGGATACGATGTAGGGCGCTTGTAGGCAGGTTGGGATGGGAACGGGGGTGTGGTAGGGGGATGCTGAGGGGCAGGGGACGAGGCTCTAGGGGAATACAGGAAGGGATGGGGTGCAGGGGGATACAGGAGGGGTGTGGGATGAGGAAGGGATTCTAGAGGGGTGGCAGGCAGCCGGGCTGGGTGAGGGGCTCGCCCAGCGATGCTCCGCGGGGGATGCTGAGGCTCGTGTGGAGCTGGCCCCTCCCCCGCCCTGGGGCGGTGGTGGCCATGCCGTGGCTGCTGGGAGCCTCCTGCGCTGGGACCCGGTTGTGGTGGGGGGGCGCTTGGCCCGGCTCGGGCGGGTGGCTGGGAGCCGGGATTGGCTAGCAGGGGCCCGTGTGATTGGCGGCTGTGGAGAAGCGGCCTGGTGGGGAGGGCGCTGATTGGCTGCGGACGAGGAAGCAGGAAGGAGGACGGAGGGGCTTGCTGCTTTCGGGGAGTTCGAGCCGAGCGGCAGCGGCGGAGGAGCCTCTTGTCCCAGCCGTAGTGGCCGCCTGCTCCCGGCCTGTGTGCGCTGGGCGGCCGCGGCGGGAGGGAGGAGACTGATCGCGACGCCCCGGGGGGCCCCCCCCCATCCCCATCCCGCAGCCGGGAGGCTCCGGAGGAGGGGGAGGCGGCGGCGGCGGCGCTGACGCAGCAGCGTGGAGCCCGGGACTCGGGCGCCCCAGGGGGGGGTCCAGCTGCTGGATTCCATCCCGGCCGGGGCCTCCGGCTGCCCTGGGCCCCGACGGGCCGGGCCGGCCACGGAGCAGCGCGGGAGAGCGCGGCGGTGAGTCCCACGCGATGGTGCTCGGGGCTCCGCCCGCCCCAGGATCCCGCACGACGGAGGCAGTGGCGCTTGGCTGGCTCCGTCTCCCCGGGTAACTTCCATTGCGGAGCGGGGTGATGGGAACAGGTGCCGCCGAGGGGAGGGGATGCAGCTCCCGCCGCCCCCGAGGCGGTTCCTCCGGGACGCCCCTGCCCAGGGCGCCGGGTCGGGTCGGGAAGACGAGGAACTTTCCGCCCGGATCCGGCTGGGGGAAGGCGGGGGCTGGTTTACTCCGGCGGGTATCCGAGCCCCCTCTCCTGGGGGGGTCCTCTGCCCGATGTGGGCGGGCGGGCGGGCGGCCCGTGCTTGGCGGCTTGAGGTGACCGATAATGTGGGGTCGGGGCGGCGGAGCCTTTTCTCCCCCCTGCCCTGCGATCTCCGCGTGTGCTCGGGGTGGGGGATCCGGCTGCGTCGGCCTCCCAGAGCTCAGCCACTGTAAGGAGCTGCCCCCTAGGACACTCGCTCTCTCCTGAGCTCGCGAAGCGGGGGCGGGCGGGTCTGTGACCCTTAGGCTGCGAGATGGGGGGCGATCTGACCGCAAAAGGCGTCCTGCTCCAGTCTGGCACTTGGGCGAGCTGAAGGACATTGTGGGTTGTTTCCATTTTACCCCGCCCATCACCCTGCTGTCTGAGCGGCTTCCCTTTCCCCAGAGAGTAGAGGAAATGGCCTTTGTGGCAGGTGGGTTGAGCTCTGGTTGTGAGTGCCTGGTATCATCCGTCCCATATCATATCTGTGACCAGGCTGTTTTGCTCTGGGATTAGCTTTAGGTTTAAAGTTATGTAATAAAACAATTAACTTGGAAACTCCAAATCATGTGGAGAAGGGCATGTGATGGGCTCAGGGGGAAGCACACAAATGAGGTTTGTGCTCCTTGGCCAGCTATTTCTTTTCCTCTGTCTCTCTAAAGTCCTAGGAATATTTTACAATTTGCTCATTCTGAGATGGTTACAAAATCTATACAGAAACTTCTATGTTTTTTTGGGGGAGGGGAGAATATCTGAGACAGATGTCCTTATTAAAATGGCTCTAAAGGACAAAGACAAACAGAATGCTTGATTCCTAGATGTTGGGCAACTTGACAGGCAATTTAAAACGGGGAAAAAATTGTAGAAGTGACTAAGCATTACAGTCTTAAAGGGGAAAATGTTTGAAAAATGAATCTTGATGGGTTTTCTCTGGAAAGAGCAAGAAACAGAATCACTTGATATTGATTCAAGTGGCCTGTGTTAGCAAGGGGGGAAAACATAAACTTAAGTTTGTATATCCTGTGGTGCATGTGTTTGAAGCAACACCATGTTAAGAAAAATGGAGAAGGAATTTGTTATAGTGGACTGCCCACAGAGAATGAAAACAAGGTGTCATTTGTCTCCCCCTCCAAAGAAAGATTATGGTTATCTTAACGTGATTCCAGGGCGAAATGCCATAAATTTGGATTTATGAGTACATTAAATGGAACACCTAAATAGATGGAGAGCAGATTGTATATGCTCACTATATAATTTCTTATGCAAGTATCAGGGCTTTTGGTGTTTCATGATAGTGTTTGTTTTCAAGTATCTTTAAAGTAAGATCTAGGGCACTAAATCAGTTTTATAGTTTGTGTATATATAATGGTAGGTATTTAGCTTGTGTGGCTTATTGTGAGCAGATTGATCTTATGGGTATGCCAGAAATTAGAATAACTACACTAAGTATAAATGTTCATTAAGTAGATAAGTTCTCAAACTTTCTCATGGAATGGATCATGTGTTAATAGAGTGACTGGACCATTCCTTTGTTTTGAATGAATTATGTCTGGCACCTAAAGCAATAGTTTACATACAATAATATTATTTATTACATTTAACTGACTTTACTGTAATAAGAATTTGTTCTGTTTGGGGTATATGTGGATTA
The DNA here is from genome assembly GCF_027887155.1 of Malaclemys terrapin pileata. Classification (NCBI taxonomy): domain Eukaryota; kingdom Metazoa; phylum Chordata; order Testudines; family Emydidae; genus Malaclemys; species Malaclemys terrapin. The sequence goes on along the minus strand of NC_071508.1, from coordinate 94,039,546 downwards.
AATCCACCGTCTCCTTTGCTCTTCACTTTAAATGTTCCTCCTCTTCCCCTACACATGCTGCCCATTTGCATGGTTCCCATCGTCCTGGATATTCTCTCTCCTGTTGGTGGCTCTCATTGCTGAGAGAAGCTTGTTTCTTTTGTGTAGCAGTGGCTTCTAATAGAGGCAGCTTCACTGGCTCCTTCTTTCCAGCTGCTTCTGCAAGACACAGGAGCCAGCACCATGTGACTGGCCAGATCTCTGTAGACTAGCAAGTGCTCTCTGGACTACGATTCGAGAACCAGTGAGCTGGATAAATGGAGATGCTAAAATCCCAGGTTATTCCTATTACAATCTGCAGCTCCTTCTACGGTGCATCATGGCAACCCAGTCTCTTTAAAAAGAGCAAGTGATATTTTATGAGACAACTTTGAAAATGTTAAATTTAGAACTTATTTTCCCAATATGGTACGTCTTTCTAAAGAGATAGTAGCCTGCAAACAGGATTTTTCTTAAGAGTACAGCTACTGCTGATACTTATTCCACATCTGAAGTTATAATCATCAGGAGCAGATGAACTTTTAAGAAAACATTTTTGGGCAGTTGGTAGTACAGTTAATTGACCTATCCATCAATCTGTCACAATTAGAATATGGTAATTCCAGGCTATTACTTCTAAGCAGAGCTCACTGCATTGTGTGATTCTGTGTCTGCAAAACTGTGCTCCAGAATCTGAGCTTTCATTTTAAAAAATGTAAGTTTCTAGCCCTTATGGTTGTGAAGCAAACCTTCCGAATGTGATGCACTGGGCACTATGCATTTCCTTTGAAATCTAATTATAACTAAAATGCCAGCATTAACTAGTTCACTGCTGATCATTTTAGCAGAAATATCCAGCTAATAATGTGCCTATCCCACAATCTGAAATCATTCCCCACGCTTTCTCAAGTGCCAAATACCCCAACTGTCCCCTGCTGAGCTGCCAAAAACTTCAGATTCCTTGACAACTTCTATGATGCAGTTTTGCAACTTCAATACAAAATTATGTTAAACTAATCTTAATTTTTAATTTAGTCAGATTAAACACCTGGAATGTTGCATTAATTGTTTGTATTCATTTTCATATTTAATTCAGTAAATCGCTCTGTTTTTAAATGGAGCGGAAGCAGCTTCTGTTTCCAGGCTGCTGTATGATGAGTGCTGCAGAATCCGGGATCCTTGATGCAGAATTTAGGTTGACCTCACTGAAATACAGCCTTGCTTATAGATGTACACTTTAGCTTAAAGACCCAGAACTACTGTTGAGGGAAGAATAATTTACTATGGAACTTCATGTGTAGTCTTATCTGGATGATCCAGTTTGCTATCAACTAAAACAGTTATACTGAACAATACAGTGCCATTGCCTTAGTAAAATACTTTTGTGCCATCATGGATTTTGTCATTTGAGAAATCGACAGTTATAACCAGTGACTAAAATAGTCCCACACTTACCTTAGCATTTGGCTTGGTTGAATCTGTAGTTGATGTTGAAATTTGACACATTTGAATATGGGGTCAAATCTTGGGGAAAAAAATATGACTTAGCCCGCTTCAGATTTCTGGCATTAATGTTGATATGCATTTTTGATATAGCAGCATTGTGGGCTGATAATACTGGATTTTGAGCTGGAATTTGGTTACTTTCAAAGCCTCTGAAGTTGTACATCACAGCATTTAAAGTGGCTTACAGTAACTTTTTGTTGTTTTTTAATAAAATTTAACTTTTGTCACCGTCGGGTCACTTCTCTGATATCTTTGCTACCTTATTCATTTTCATCATTGGTTGAAACTAGGGGATTCATTTAGCGTTATGTCTTAGCAATAATTGTCATTGTGCAGTGTGTGTGTATTGTGAGCAGCTATTCTTGTGCTTGTGCAGTACGTGGTTATTTTACTGAGATGGTGATGAATAATTATTTGGGAAATGTATTCTCTTCTTCAACACTGACCTTATATACTTCAGTATTGAAACCAAACTCTTAATAGCAGACCTATCCAAAATAAACAATTGAAAAATTAGAAATCCTAGGCAAACATAGGCATGCAGTTACATTCTGTCATTAAACTCAGGCCACAAGAAAACTAGTATATTTATTGCCAATGATCAGACTTAGTACATCAGAACTTTAAGAGAATCCTCAAAAATGTCCAAATATATATATACACACACTTCACCGAGCCACCACAAAACACACCGGGGGGGAGGGGGGAATACACACAAAAACCACCATGGAGAGAGAACCCACTTCACAATTAATCGATCGAACTAATTAAAAGTCTCGAGTGTCTTCCTTGTGAATAATGAAATGAAAACAGAAGTTCAGAAAAATGGTAAAGTTAACTTGGAAGCATGCCACAGAAAAATGGACGCACGTCAACAAACATTGAAGCAAGAAAAAAACATCAAATGCTTAAAATACACATTCTACATTTTATACCACAGAATATGCCATGATCAGGGATAACTGATATTATTATTTATATATTATGACTATTAGGGAAATGTTAGTAAAAATCTTTTGGGATTTCTCTCTACATTCCATGGGATTTCTGAAGGGCTTTTTCCTCTTTGCCAAAATGACATTTAAGAGTATGGCATCAAGGCAATTGATTGCTTACAGCAAGTAAACTGGCTATGATTCCCTAATGCCAGTCTAGTACGTATCTTCGGATATTTCCCCAAACTGTCAAGTGTGTGGAACATATTAAAACCTTGGTTTTAGGTGGCATCTGTGATAGAATGCTGTGTAAGTTCTTTAAAAAGAATGTAAATAGCAAAACATGATTTAGATTGTAAACACTTTTGAGGGGGGGATATCTTAGAATGTGCATGGTGCCTAACCCAACAAATTGCCATTCTTAACTGGGGCAAAAACATGCTATTTACATATGTATAAATACATAAACAATAGCACCCGATCTGTACCTAGTCTGTACGTGCTAATATAAAAGTTAAATCATAGTGGTCTTCGCTACTTAAGTTCATGTTGTGGATCCTCAGTATTGAATACATACCATTGAGTAAAAATAAATCTGAAATGGGGGGGGGGGGCTTGAAAACAAATTTTCTTATGAATATTACTCATACCACCTTTGTTTGTTAAGATTTAAATAAAGCTAGATTTTTAGGGTTTTGGACAAAATAGTCAATTTCACTTTGCATTCTTGTGCTAGTGCAGGAAGACTGAAATGTTTGGGTCGCAAACGCTTCAGCAGAATGTCTAGGTTACTTTTTTGTTTAACAACTCTTCCATTGGCATAGTATCAAAAGACACTCTTATTTTAAGAAAAAGGGTTTTAAATGAAACCAAAATTGAGTCTTTATTGATAGTTTCAAAATGAGTTCAGGTTTTACACCGGTTTTACCCCTTTGCCAATTATTGTGATTTTTACAATCCCATTTTCCTATTCCTGTGTGGGGAACCCCCTTTCCCCCCGCCCCCAAATGGGGGAAACAGTATAAAGGGAAAATAATGAAACTGAGTAGACAAAGTGCCTTCAATTTCCCAAAGTAAAAAAACTGCCAAATAAACTTCCATTCAATCTCAGTTTGTAGCCCCACTGTAAGTTTTAAAAATTCACGTAGAAGTATACTTTAAATTGATGTCCCTTTAAAGGTTTTGTAACGAAACTCCCTGAACGAGGGTAGGTGTTCTGCATTATACAAATTTAATTACATAGGGGCTCTTGAAATGAGGGAAAACTTTAATGGGTAAAACTAATTCTACTGCTTGTGTGTCCAACTAATCACTTGTTTACATTTAATATTCTGTGAAACTTTGATAAAAGGTTACACTGTTTTAGCTAAAACTCTTGAGCTTAAGCAGCACATGCAGATCTCTCTTCAAATTTTGCATGGGCCCTCTGCTAAGAGCACTAAGCCAAGTTATACCAGCTTGCTGTATAATTGCCTTTGTAGCTGATGGAAGGGTGAATGTGTTCTGGCAGCAAGTAGTTATGGAATGTCAGGACACATAATGTGCCATAGGTCCCACTGCACTAAACAAGTGCTTTTGTCTGTAGCTAGTGTGTCATTAGCAGTGAAGTGCAGCTAATAAACACCTATTAAGATGAAAAGGTAGAAACATATATTTTTATACTCTGGTGTGTCAGGATGTAGACTCATCATGGCAGCAGTGCTTCCAGAGACTTACATTTTAAGGTTGTTGCGATTGACAGGACGAAAAACTTCACTTTCATAATACACTTTTCCCAGCTATGAGTTAACAGCTTAAGCTGGGGGGGGGGGGGGGGGGGGAATAATTGTGCTATTTTTACCTCTGGATTTCATTAAACTGGTCAGTTTCACTCTTGCTGTTAACTGCTTCTATTCATTTTCATTTTCTGGTTCTTCTGCACTAATGCTAATGCAAGGCTGTTTGGTTCCAAAACACTTCAGGGAATTTTTTTTAACCATGTATGCTTTGGTGCCATTTACTGATAAGTACATTGTTAAATGTTCAGTTATAATCATAGGCAGACATACAATTAAGTTCAAACAGGTAAATGTTATGAAAATGGCAGCCAAATAGATTATTGGCATGGTTTTTAGTATCAGCTGATACCATGCATCTGTTTGGTACAACACTGTAAAATGCTGAGAGAGTTGGTGTAATATTATTGTACATGACGGGAAGGATTGGTACATAAATTAGATGTCTTGGGACTTGTATATGTTGTGGTCTCTGTATATACCAGTAGGAAAGACTAAAACACAGTGAAACGTTTTTCTTTACACTCAGGTGTATGTGCAAGTATTTGGTGTAGCATTGTTTAATGTGGGATAGATGCAAGTGTTCATAGAAATTGCTCTCTATACAAATAAGCACCTGGATGGCTAAAGTGGAATGATTTTTTTTTATTGGAATAAATGGGATTTATTACAGTATCTTATTTCTGAATGTGGTACATTATAGCTTTAGTTCAGGGCTGTCAGTTCTCATGTTAACTTGGGCTTTGACTTTGTTCTTTGTTTAGCTGCAGCTTAATTGTGTGGTTTTCCTTTGTGAGCCATACTATGGTGATGTTTCCTTGCACCCATTGTTAGAGTATTTATTCAAAATATTGCCTCAAATGTTCAGGGGTAGAAGTATGCATCTCCTGAATGAAGTAGGCTGGATTTTTATCCAGGGATTTGGAGCAATCAAATTTTTTAATTGCTCCACTCCGGCTCCGGGCAAAAACCTACTGGTTCGCGCTCCAGCTCCGGACTCTGCTCCAAAGCCCTGTTTTTATCAAGTAAGATCTCAAAGGTTTTTGTAAACTCTATGTATGTGTGACTTAGTATGTTTTAATTTATCTAAAGGTTTCTTTGAAATTAAAATTGAAGACACTAAGTTATGTAAAACCATTTTTCTTCACAAATGTATCTTAGTCTAAATGTTATTCTTTAAACGAGACCTTAGAGCTGCAGAGACAGAGGTAGACGCTAAGCATGCTGGCTTTCGATTATTGCAGGCTGTGGCCCTGAATGCCTTACTGAAAAGTGTTCCTTAGCTTGTCCTCCAGTACAGTACAGTTTATATAGTGTCTCTTGTACAGACTGGATTTTCAAGTGCTTGTAGAATACCTATAAATAAAACAATTTAACCACAAAGGAGAAGAAATGATGTGTTTATAGGCAAGGGAGAAAAGTTAGTCTCAGTTCAACTGAGTTTGATATTAAGTGGGGTTATACAGAAAGAGCTCTGCAGAAGTCCTTGTACCAGGAACTGCAAAATCATGTGACCGGACTGAGCGGACGGGCTAGTGCTAGATGTAAAGAAGGGAACAGAATGAAAGATAAGTTTTGTGAAGATGAATCAAGTCTATGGAGGGCCTTAAAAACAAAGGGGAAGTTGAAGTAGATCCTGAAATGAATGGGGACTCAGTGATGCTCTTGGAGACTGGCTGTGATATGGTCACCCTTTATTGTAGGTGCCCAAAGGCTGACAAACTGGGATTTGGTGAGACAGTAAAGAAGGGAGGGAGTTTAAATATTTGAGGTGAGAGGAACTTAATATCTCAACAGAGGTAATGCTGAGGCATTGGGGTATGCAGGCAATGTTGCAAAAGTGTCAGTGAGTAGATATATACACATGTAAGAAGAAAGTTCATACTCGAGGATGAAGCCAAATTTATGGACAATGAAAGCAAATCACCAGCTAAGGAGAGAGGAGGGGGTTTCTTTGATGTTTCTCCTGTTGCCCAGGTGAACTACAAAGCATTTTAAGAAAAGGTTAACGGTAGGAAGGTAAGTATTGTTAGGAATAAAGATTGTTTTTAATAGAGAGGTGGGCAGCAGCAGACTCTTCAAGTTGATGAAGGTATCAGAGGAAAAGGAGTTGAGATGTAGGGAGCAACAGAAGAATGATTAAATCAAACAAAAAGAGGTTAGGGGAGAAGGGAGGTTTCTTAAGGGACTGGTTATTCCAGGAGACAAGGTGAGAAAATAGTTATGAATTAGGGCAAACAATGTCAAACCTGGGCAATCATAGATTGAAAGAAGGAAGTAGATTCCTCACTTCTGGCTGGCTGGGAGGGGAGGTGATCATTCTGAAGAGGGAACAAGGATTACCAGCATCAGAAATAACTTTAGAGCATAATAGCCTGTGCCACTGCTGCCCATGCTACTGTGGCTACACTACTGTACTTAATGTGCTAGCTCAGATGAGAGCTAGTGCGAGTATGCATATGCAAGCTGGGAATCACACCACGTCTTATAGTGTAGACGTAACCATATATACATGGTGCTGTGGAGAGCTTTTCTCAGATTGTGACATATCACTGGTACAGTATTTATACCAGTGGGATTGCAAATAACTGCTGTAATGCTCTAAAGTTAATTCTAATGACTGTTGAACAAGTCTCAGCATGCAGTGTAATGTACCAACACTGACCCACAACTGCAATGCTGTCCTCTCTGTACAGCCATTAGGAGACCTTATAAGTGGTTTTCTTTACAAGAATGCCCTCAGGACTGCAGAGTCTAATTTCTGCTCATTTCCAGAATGATCTCCTCCCCTCCCAGCCTTTCCCCCAGCCAGAAGTGAGGAATCTGCTTCCTTCTTTCAATCTACGATTGCCCGTGTTTAACATTGTCTGCCCTAATTCTTAACTATTTTTCTCACCTCCCTTGTCCCCTGGAATAACCAGTCCTTGGGGTGGCCAGTGGCAGTAGCGGCACGGTCTGCCCATGCCACTGCAGCTACGCTACTATTTTTAGTGCACTTATTCAGATAAGAGCTAATGTGAGTATGTGAATGAGAGCTGGGAATCACCCCCCTAGCTCACTGTATAGATGTAGCCTTGATTTACACCAGCTCTCCTGCCTGAACTACTAACCAAGATTAAGAACTGTCCTGTCCTTGCCTAAAAACAAACACCCGCACAACCGTAAAACCTTAGTGGGAATTTCGAAGGTGCCTGTGGTCTTGCTATCTAGACAAAAGTATAACAAGTTAGCAGGGATTTCGGGGTTTGTGATGCTAAGCTCACATAGCCACTTTGTATAATAGATCACATGCCCTACTTGCTGGGGTGGGGGGGGCATGGGCGTGGCTGCTTGCTTTTTTCTTTTTCTTTTTTTTTAATAGATAATGTGAACTTCTCCAAGTCTTACTGTTTTCTGAATCTCATGCACTGGCCTGTTCAAAACTCCATCTGTCCACCACTAAGTGGACGTGAATCCAATTTAACTTGCATATGTTTCCAAGGTAACCATCAGAAGCAATTGCAGAAATGGACCATAGAGAGGAAGGAAAGTGAACACACACAAGCATTCCTACTATCTCAATACTTGAGCTTTATTAAAATCTAGTTAACAGCAGTAACCCTAATAAAACAGTATAGTAGGTGACCGTGAGATGGTCTTTCTTTGATGGGCCTGCATTCTGCTTAAATGAAATCTCTTCAGTTAAAAAAAGAATTAAAATAACTTCAAGTACTGCCCCTGCTCTGAGGCCCTTCACCGATTTTTATGGTCTTACAATCACATTTTTGTATTTCAGACTTTCTCCACTTTTGCTCTATGAAAGAGCCACGCAAACTTGGGAAAAATGCATGAAGTAACCAATGTAGGATTTTTTTTCTTTTTTTGGTATCTGTAATAGTCGGTAAAACATTTTAGACAGATGAAAGATTTTTAGGTTGGCAGCATCCTTTTAAACCAATGGGGAGAAAAATAATAGCTTGCTGCTACTGCACATTATAGTGTGTATATGCACTGCTTTGGAAAGTTACCGAGTGTGGTACAGGATCAGATATCCCATAACCCAGGGGTTCTCAATCTTTTTCTTTCTGAGGCCCTCCGCCCCCCCAACATGCTATTAAAAACTCCACGGCCAACCTGTGGCACAACAGCTGGTTTTCTGCATATAAAAGCCAGGGCCTGCGTTAGGGAGTAGCAAGCAGGGCAATTGCTTGGGGCCCCATTGAAGCTAAACTGTTCAGGCTTTGGCTTCAGCCCCGGGTGGTGGGGCTCAAGGCCTTGGGCGTCAGCCCCGGCAAGTCTAATGCTGGCCCTGCTTGGCAGACCCCCTGAAACCTGCTTGCGGCCCCCCAGGGGGCCCCGGACTCTTACTTGAGAGCCGCTACCATAAGCAATAGAACGTGCTTCAAGGACAGTATTTTATACACAGACTTGAGGATTTCCAGCTGCATACTGGTTGAAAGACTAAACTTACTTCATTGATACAGAAGGCAGGGAAGGGCTGCTAATGAGGTCCACAGGCTGCTCCCTGGTGAAAAGCCCGGCCTTCTGCCATTCCCAATTGCTATGAAAAGGGTGGATGCTGGGATTCGTGCTAGTGTTCTATCTCCCTACTTGGGGGCTTCAACTTTAAAAGAAGCCTCTGACTAAATAGGTATCTTACATATTTGAAACATCCTCCTTCCCTTTCATGACCCAACCCTTCTCTCCAAAAATTTTTTGCTAGGAAGATGAAGGAACTCTATCTAGTCTCCCCATCCAGAGCCTCCTGGCTACTGCAAAGAGGGGCTGTGTGGGCAAGAGCTGGTCTTCATTATTCTTGCACATTCCTCAACTTTGATTGCTTTGCTTTTACTTCTCAAATACCATTGCTTTCCTCTGCTACTCATATCTTTTTCACAGCAGCAGTAGGAAACTGACATGATTCTTGGCAGTTTCTGGGCTGCCTGTAGGTTCCTGACTAGAACTAGAACCGCTAGTCCGCATAGGGAGATTCCACAACTAAAATTTGCATCCACTCTGTCTTCATATAGCCTACATGATTTCTTTAGTAAAGCATGCCACTGCGTTCTCAGGTCCACCAACTGTCAGTATCTCAGCTCCTAGAAACTTTCAGATAGGGAGTTGCTAGTGTTTCCTAAAGTCACTCTGGCTTTGCTCCACCTGGCAGCTCTCTCCACTTCAGGCATCCTTCGCTGATCTTCTCTCCAGTCAGTTTTAACAAATTGTCACAGAACGAGAGACAAAGTACAAGCTACCGTGTGGGGTCCTTTTGAGCTAGCAGATTTGAGCTGTTTTTATTTTTGCCCCCGAGGGTCTGTCTTGGTGATCTTGCATTGATGCCCTTAATACTTTGAGGAAATTTTCTTGCCACATCATGTACTGCAGACTTTCCACCTCAACGTGTTCTGTATCTCAGTGCATTTTGGTCATGACACCTTCTATTGCTCAGTCACCACTCTCAAGGTTTAACAACCAGACCCTCGGATCTGATGCTGCATTTGTCCTTTCCTGCAGTTGATGTGGCTTAGACTTTTCTTTTGGGTTCTTCTTTTTCAGGGTGTCTTCCTCTTCCTTGATGCCTGAGAAGGAGGAAGCCCAGTGAATTCTTGAAGAATTGATGTGGCCATAAAATGTCCTTCACAGATTAATACAATTGCTATATTTTGTTCTTGGGGCTCTGATAATGTGCACACATGTCAGATCTGCTTGGCGATGTTGCCCAGAGCTGTCTGGCTTCAAGGGGCATACCTGAAGGTTCTCATAAGGCACCCTCAAGATGTTTTCATAAATCCTGCCTGTATGATTCTGAAAGATTTCTGTGAAGAAGCCTGAGTCATGTCCCTTTGTTGGGCATCTGAATTTGACGTTCGCACCACTCCCCAATGAGCACAAATCCATTTACCCATAAGGATCACCAGATATGCTTCACCGGTTGTTTCATGGTGAGTTGTATTGATGTCAAAGTTAAAGTTTTCCCTTGATGAGGCATCGCCTCTGCAGAAGTTCTGAAGGTATGAGGAGCCAAGAGTCTCCAAATAATCCTGTCTGTCTGTCTGTCTCTGTATGTATGTATAGATGCAGCATTATTTGAGGAACCTTGATTGATTTTTTTTTTTTAAATGATGGTGTATGTTGACTGACTGCCCACTGTTTTTCAGTTTCATGTCTCAGCTTGCTTTGAAAGAGATGACATTTTTACATGAAGCAGCTGTCCCAGTCCCAATGCAGGTTGGTGCTCTAATGCTGGTGTAGGACCTTTATATCACACATATGCATATGTTCCCAGGCATATCACCCAGGTGATGTCTGTGTGATTAAATTTGTCACATACTACAGTTTATCAGGCACTTGTAGCTGCTTCACTAATCCATCTCCCTTGGGATTTATTCTAACATTCCAAACCCCTGAGCTGCTTCAAATAGACACCATCTTGTCAACTATCAACTTGCAAAGGAGAAACCGTTCCCGTTTGTCCCTACATATGTAGAATTCCCTCCAAATATCCCCTATTTGAGCCTCAGGCCAGCAATATTTAGCACTGCATCAGTGATGGCTTTCTAGATATAAACATCACAATTTAAAGTCAGATGTTTCGCGTGCTTGTTAGAGGATCTAGAAACAGGAACTTTATACCATTGGAAAATAGAGGTCCTGCACTTCCCACTGGGGCCTCTTACCGAAGGGCCAGAGATATTGGACGTTAAAACATGAAACTTATGTACAGAAAAGTGATTGTATCTGACTTTTTCAGAGGTTTTATGGTTCCTTCTGAGCTCTGTGTAGTTGTATTCATGGTAATGAAGGCACCTGGTTTTGCAGGCAGAGGAAAAACATAATCCAGTAAAAATTTCAATAGTCTTAAAATGGTTCTTCTGTAATGTGTGGCATATACATACCACATGATAGCATGGTAAAGATTTTACCAGCACCTGTTGACCTGCAGGATTAATTTGTGGCACTGCCACTTGTAAGAAATGCTGCTATCCTGAAATCATGAAAATAACCCTTTTACTATTCCACATCACCATCTCTTCCAAACCAAAATTTTAAAATAGTTAAGGTTGCTAAGTGCAATTCAATAGACGACATACCACTGAACACATCTTAAAAACAAAAAAGATATCTAAGCTAAGCTTACATAAATTTTGATACCAACTTTAAGTCCCCAGTGTGACCCATGGTGCCTAGGTCAGCCCTCACTGGTAATGCCAATGTCAGGGCAGGCTGCAAAATGTAGAGCGGATACCCACCATTCTTGGGAGTAACACTGAAGTTAAACTCCCCAACCAGACACAGACTGTGGTTCTGATCCCCGAAACCGGTTATCAAAAAGAAATCACACAGCCCTTTATTGCATTCCAGTTCGCTGGCTCCCAGTTAACACGTAGGTCCAGTACAATGAGAACTTAAGTTATTTAAAAAACTCTGCTCACATTTACAAAATGTTCTTTTGTCCCCAAAGGATCAGCCACGTTACCAGATCAGTATGGGTTTGGATCTTACCCAAAATACTACGCTGCCAACCAATCCTTTAGTGTCTAAAACTAAAGGTTTATTATAAAGAACAAGAAGAGAGATGTTAAATGGTAAAACAGTCACATACGTACAAAGTCCACCAGGTTCCTAGTAGTATTGGTGAGTCTGCTGGCTTGAAAGTCCCTCTGGAACACATCCACAGCTTGGATGGGTCATTCAGTCCTTTGTTCAGAACTTAGTTTGTAGGAAGGTTACTCCAGAGGTTAGAAGCAGAACAGAAGACAAAAAGCAGAAGATGGAGCCAGGGCCGGCTTTAGCAAGTGTGGGGCCTGATTCCTGGGGCTTGTACTCACCGGGCGGCGCTCCCAGTCTTCGGCGGCACTTCGGATTGCTGGCCAGGGGAGGGGGCCGCGGGGCAGCCGTGCTCCGGCCAGGGCCACGGGGCTGCCACGCTCCGGCCAGAGCTCCAGCTGCGAGAGCGGGGTGGGGCCGCAGGGCTTGCTGCGCTCTGGCCGGGGTCACAGGGCCGCGGCGCTCCGGCCAGGGTTGCGGGGCCACTGGGCTGTCGTGCTCCGGCCGGAGCTCCAGCCGGGAGAGCGGGGCTGCGGGGCTTGCCCTGCTCCGGCCAGCGCTCTGGCCAGGGGAGCGGGGCCGCCGAAGATTTAAATTAAAAAAAAAAAAAAAAATTAAATTTAAAAAAAAATTAAAAAGGCGCTTAAGGCACGGGGCCCGATTCCAGGGAATCGGGCGAATCGGCCTAAAGCCGGCCCTGGATGGAGCTACCTTCTATAGTCTTTTGCCACACAGATTGATTTCCTTTGTTCTAAACACAAGCTGCCCAGCACATATCCTGGAAGCCTTAGAGTTCTGTCCATAGGTATGCCCCTGCACGCCTTGCTGAGTCATAAAGTGTATGCCTTGCCTTCTCTCAATGGGTCAGTTGTATAGCTGGTGTCCCTTGATGGGCTGTCAAGCAGGCTAGGCAGTGCTAATGCCAATCTGTCTGCGGGTGTCACCCAGATGCACAGCACAAGTTTGGAACTACAGACACACCATACATATAAAACTTACAACACAAAGGTGATACAAACACACAAACGAGATCATCATACTTGGCAAATAACATTTTTTGCAGATACCTTACACGGCATATCTGGCATAACCCATTGCAATTTTACTATATTGGTATTCATGATATTCTAAAGTGTCTCTCAAATTCCATACAACATCACACCCAGTCATGCATGTGCATGTACACCACTGAACAGAAATCCTCAGTGAGCAACTCCCCAAAAAAACCTCAACACTCGCCCTTTAAGAGAACTCACAATAAAGGAACAAAAATATTGATCTCATAGCTTTCACTCAGAACTATACATGAATATTTATACCTTATTTTATTCAGAGATTTTTTTTTTTTTTTTGAAGTCTGGCCTATTTTCCAATCATAAAGGACCAACAAAATCAAGAAATACTTTGATTAGATTCATGTAGTCTGAATTGTCTTGAAACTTCTTCAGAAAAAAATCAACTCTAATTTTTTAAATTTAGATTAAATATTTTTTTTAAAAAAGCCTTGATTTCAAATTTAGAAACCTATATTCAGGCCTAAACTTTCTATAACTTACTAAAATCATGTAAATTAAAAAAAAAAAAATTCAAGCAGTATGTTTGCTGAATTTAAAAAAAAAATCAAACCACTCCACTGTTGGAAAAGTACTAGCTAAGCACCTTGATCTGAAGTCTGAACTGCTAAACTAGGTTTTGCTGGCAGTAGCCTCTTCCAATCTCTGGATAAAAACTAAGCAAGAGGATGAAATCTACTAGTTCTAAAAACAAACTTGAAGGACATGGTGACCAGATACAATCAGTTAAATTCACTAAGTACAGATAGTGTGTCCTATTAATAATAAATTAATAATAAATCAGTTATATTTAAATGCAAAATGTGTTTTGCTGAACTTTTCTTATAAATTAGCCCCTTTAAGATAGCACTTTTAAATTGTTTATTAAATAAAACTTGGTGCATTTTTAATTGAACTCAGTTTCCATTGAAGTGTAGCTTGATACACACAAGTTTTTTTTTTTAAATTGTTACTTCCTAAATAGAAAATTGTGAATGATGCATTTCTTAACAATAAACAATTGTAAAAAAATATAAGAATTTTAATACATGTAAATTAACCTATATAATTGCTTAAATGTGTGTAGTTGTGTATTTTCTTGTTTAGTAAAAAGTATCAAATTCAGTGTAAAGGCTTATATTTAGCTGCAAATCAGTTTGTTTTAATGGTTGCCAACCAATGAGAATAATATTTTCTGTAGGAAAATAACTAGAGTACAAATGTGAAATTGGATAAAATTGATTTAAATTAAGGTTTCTTGCTTGCTGATTAAAATCTGTGATTTAAATCACTTTGATTTAAAGCAATCCACCCTGTGGGCACCCATCACAATTATAAATAAGTACATCCAAATTGCAATCTGTTCTTAATGATTAAATTCCATGCAACAGTAACTATATGGACATATATGAAATATAATCCCAAACCACATCACCAAACATTGTCTGTTATATTAAAACAGGTAATGTGTGTGTGTGTGTGTTGCAATGAATGTTCCAACTTGATAATACAGAACTAATTAATATATTTATAGTCCAATACCTTTTAGCTATACAGTTAGATATGTAAGAGTCAGATCTCAGTCTCCATTGAAGCTAGATTGGTTCCTCAAAGAGTAACACAGATGCAGGAATAGAGTTAAGGTTGGTTGGTGCTAGTATTGAGACTGTTGCTATCTGAATTGCTTGACTTTCATAATTGTTAATGTTTTAACAAGTTACATAGTTTGCCTACTATTGAATTGAACTTTTCTGTTTTGGAATTTTCTCCTCTCTTTTGTAAAGCTGATATAATATGGTGCCAATCGTTTCATCTGAAAAAATGGAGTTTCCACCCTGCTCCCTGGGTTTGAGGCAGGCTCTGGAGCCATGGCCCAAAAGGAGTCCCACTCCACTGGACCACATGTTGTTCTCCAGAGCAGGACTTCCTTTAGCAGGTCTGCCAGCTGCCAAAGGTGCCTGCATGGCAAAACTTGGAGCCTCCCATTTTCCCTGTGGACCCCTGCTCATGCTCTGTTCCTCCCAACCTCACCAGCTTTACTCCCTAACTCCTAGTATTTCTGGAATGCTGTTAAGTGCTTAGCACTTAAATGTTTAAGTGCTAATTGCTTAGTAATGAAAAAATTAATCACCAGGCAATTAACTGTAATCACTCAAGCTGGTGGAGATCCTCTAATATCTGATGAAGACTGTTAACTTTTGTTTCAAAACTAAAATTCTAGTGACCAGTCTATGCACAAGCGGCTGAATTTTAGAGTTTACAGCATGTTCTGTTGTTAAATGGCCATAAAAATCAAAACAATGTTGAGCTTTCTGGCTAACCAGAGTATGTATCTTTACCCACCATCTCCTTTGGTGGGCATCTGTTTAATAAGTTACCATTTCTTTTAATAACTTGAACTATGCTATATTGGAGCATACAGACCAATTTAGGAATTAAAAAGTGTATGCTCTATTAAGAAAAACAGAATGAGAAGTAGTGAGATATTGCACTAGCTTTTGTGCTAATTTTTGAGTGACTAGTGTGTGAAAACAGCTAGAGTTGTCAAATTCTCGGAGGAACTTCTTTTCGCCTACATTACACACTCTTTAAACAAATTGTGTATATGCATAAAAAAGCAGGGGTGTTTGTTAAAACAAGGCTTGCAGTGGAATTAGCAAAGCAGTTTTGCCTACAGTGACAATAGAACTGCTTCAATAATCTGTGTATATACATATGAATACGTACACCTGTCTAGATAAAAAGAACAGGAGTACTTGTGGCACCTTAGAGACTAACAAATTTATTAGAGCATAAGCTTTGGTGATGCATCCGAAGAAGTGGGCTGTAGCCCACGAAAGCTTATGCTCTAATAAATTTGTTAATCTCTAAGGTGCCACAAGTACTCCTGTTCTTTTTGTGGATACAGACTAACACGGCTGCTACTCTGAAACATGTCTAGATAATGTATAGAAATTGGAACATCCTTTAGTATTTTAGACTTAAAATATGGTATTTTAGCCATTTTTATTCCCCTTTATATCTAATTTGAAAGGGGGGGGCTAGCCTCTTGCAGCAATGTAGCCTTTGGGTGGAAGGTTCTAGGAACTGAGGTGGTAGCTGGTGACAAGAACTGTGTGTTGCAGTGTGGTGTACAGGACTACTGTAACTACTTAACAGGTCCCCAAAACCATGACCTAGGGATGTTCTACCCGGTTTCATTTGAGACCCAGCATGAGAAGCCTGTGCTCTAATACCTCAGAAAAAATAATGGACAATTATTTTTTGCATTTCTCTTTGCATGTGAATTGAAAATCAATTGTTAGTTTTTGTTTCAGTTCACCTTTTCTTTCAAGAGTTCAGAGCTGCTGCTTGAGTTGCAAACGTAGAAGTTAGCTTGTATGTTTGGTTAAACTGTTTCCAGTGGATTTAAAAATAAATATATGGCATCCCTTCTATTTATTTATTTTTTAAGTTCTAGGAAAGCTTTTTTGAATAATGTAAATTCTGAGCTGGAATTGAGATGATGGGCTTTTAAAAGTGCAGTTATTCAGGAGACATGAAAAAGTGCGCTGATTTTCTTTAATTTTTGGGCAGTGATACGGAGTAAGCATGTTATTTCAGGGTGATTTGGGTGATGGAGAAAAAAGGATAGAAAAAAGTAATAATATTGACTGTTTCCTTGAGCAATAGCTGTGTTACTTGGCTCGTGAAAGAGAACAATTACCTGAACTTGTGAATAATTATTTTGAAATCCCACACATAATGTCATTCTGTTGCCTCATAGATGAGTCACTGTTTCAAATACAGATAAGGGGTTTTAGCTGAGAATATTGTTCCATGAATTAGGAAAGTGACAGTGAGAATCCTGTTTTCTGTCCACAGGGTGATTATGCTCACGGAATACAGCTAGGTGAAATTTTTCAGATGAATTGTTGATTTGTCAAAAAATGCAGTTTGGGGGTTAACTGAAACTGTTTGCAAATTTGACACAAATTGACCAAACAGTCGAAACCAAAAATATTTTTTTGGATTAAACTCCCAAGAGAATTTAGGTGCTATTCACAAAACCACTGGAGAGAGGCAGCAGTAGTGCTGCCCTCCTTATACCTGTGGCTAGATTACTTGGCTAGGGTGTGGGAGATCCAGGTTCAAGTCCTGTTCTGCCTAATTCAGAGCAGGGATTCAAAGTTGGCACTCTCACCATGTGGATGAGAGCCCTGGGCTATTCTGGAGAGGGTCGCTCTCAATTTTTCCTTCTTCTGAAACTGTTCCACTTTGTATAAATAAATATTAATTGCAGCAGCAATTGGAACCCAGGTGTGTCCCACCAGGTGAGTGTCCTAACCACGAGGCTACAGAGTCGACTCAAAACAATATTTTCCTGTTTTTTTTTTTTTTTGTATTATGAGGAACTGAAAAACTTCTTGGGTCAATCAAAATGGACATTTTTATTTTTTCCATTTCAGTCAGAAAACTGAAAAATTGATTATTTGTACAGCTCTGTTACTGAGGCTTTTAACTTAGAATATTTTACTAATCTTAAATATCTAGGCAAATGTTAAGGGAGGTGAATGGTTTTACTAGCAAAAAAATTAAAAAGGGTAGAGCTGTGCTAATTTATATCTGAGAACCAGACCTAAATTATTCTCATCCTTTAAAAATGTTAGATGAGCATCCTACCCTCTCCTATTTATCCTAATTTCTTCCCTTCTTGGTCATAAAGGATCACTTTGCTTACAACCTATAATTTAAACTAATTCCTTGCTAAAAACATTTCAGATAATTAAACTTCGAAATCCGGCTGTCACTATTCTGTTTACCTGTGCTTTTTTCATCCTTTACAATGAGAATTAATGATGTTTCACTACTTAGTGCTGCAGTACTCAGGATTCAAACATTGAGTTAGAATGTTTAAAAATAAACTTAACTTCACAATTTTTGAAAAAATTTATCTGATTTTATTTTTTAACAAAAGCTTGTTTTTGCAATTTTAAACTTTTGAGTGGTGTCCCTATGAGTGTTCCACTTAAGGTGCACATACACCTCTCGAGCCCTTGATCAGAGGTTTCTAGCTAACAATGCCCATTCAGCCTGTGATGAGTCCTATGCCGCTTTGTGGCAGACACTGAGACTATGTAGAGGTGCACAGGCGAACCGCTTTCAGTTCCTTTTCTACTTTCTTGGTCCAAGATGGAACACTAGCGTATCCACCTAGTGTGTACTTGACCTTTTCGCTTTACCTTTTTTCTATCAAAGGTAGTTAGCATAGAGTTGATGTTAAAGTTACTATAGTTAGTCCTTTTTAGGAAAGGGAACTGTTTTTCTATCTCTTTTCCCTTGAGAAACTTGTCCTCTCTTGGTTGGATATAACAAGTTCACCAGGCTTCAAACACCACCCTTGCTGGGGGCTGTACTGGTGTGCAATGGACACTTCAAGTGAGTGTGTCTGCCTGGGGCAATCCCACATTTCCCAGAAGTGCTCCTTTTGTTTAGCCCTTAAGTCTAGGAAGAACAGAAAGGTAAAGCTCAAACTGTTGTGGGTGGAACTTTCCCTGCAACCACTCTCTGAGCCGGATCAGGAGCCCCTCCAGTCCCCTGTACATCTGTCCCAGGATGCATCCAACACCCCATCAAACTCAGGGCAGGCTTCTCCTAAGAAAAGGAAGTCTTTGGAGCACAGTGGGAAGACTCCCAAAAAGAGGAGAGCAGACACTGTATCTAACAAACCAGCTCCAAAAAAGACCAGGGGCGCATCAAGGTCCTCTGTCTCCGAGGGTACCGTTGTGGCCAAGGACTCTTCCTCCAGTACCGGCAGGCCTGTGAAGCCCCAGACATCCAGTGGGAGGAAGCACGGCTCTGATAGGGTACCTGTACCATCCGCTATAAGGAGAGTAAGCATAGGGTACCATTGAGCTTGGCCCTGTCATTGGCACTGAGCATCTCACTCAGCTGTTAGTGCCGTCATGCGTGCCTTAACCTAGCCATTGGTACCAATATCAATAGCTCAGCTGTGGGTGCTTGTACAAGCTGTGTCCTCTGTACCGAGCAAGCATCAGCATTGGACATCCACAAAGCCTGCAGTACACTCAGTCATTGGTGACATTGGCTACAGTATCAGCACCTGTATCCTTACTGGTACCGAAGGAGTGCCAGTACTCGGGACCTCTTGGTGTTGGATGAACCAGAGTCCTCTTTGTAGTCAGGTACTGAGCATCTCTCTATACTGAGCATCTCTCTATACTGAGTATCTCTCTATACTGAGTCCTGTGCCATTGAGTGGCACAGGACTCTCCTCTGTCCTCCTTGGTTGCTCATCCTTGGGAGGATGTGAAGGAAGAAAAGGAAGACTCCCGGTTGGTCTCCTCTATTTCTGTTAGGTGTTCTCCTACATATCCCTGCCCTTGTGCAGGGAGGACTTTGCTGCTCATTAAGGATGATGGAACCAACCCTGTGTGCTGTTTCTCCTCTTCCCTCCCCCCCATCCCCCCCGCAATGGCGATATTGGGACCTATGGTCTGCCCATGGACAGGTCAAGAGACCTGTTAGGGAAATCAGGGTTTGACATCCTCCCTCAACTCTTCCATGGCAGGAGGAGATGTTTGAGGAGCCTGAAGCTAGGGCAGATGAGAGAGTCTCCCCTGCAACTCCCATTTCACAATAGTCTCCCAATGAGGCAGTTATGCCTCTCCCTCCTTCTGTTGCTGATGACTTCAGATAGTTCCAGGACCTCATTAGGAGGGTAGCTTACACTCTGCTGATCCCTCTGGAGGAGGTCAAAAATCAGCAGTGTAAGCTGCTAGGTATTTTGCAGTCGGCAACATGCTCCAGAGTGGTGCTACTTATTAATGAGGCTCTCCTGGATCCAGCTAAGATGGTATGGCAGATGCCAGCCACTGTTCCACCAGTGTGCAAAAGGCAGACAAGAAGTACTACATGCCCCCTAAGGATTCCAACTCTGTATGTTCCCATCCCCCATCTAACTCCCTCATGGCAGATGCTGGGAATGAATGAGTGAGGCAGCATTTTTCAAGACTACCTGTGATGACAAGGACCAAAAGCAACTGGATCTTTTTGGAGGAAAGTCTTACTCATACACAACCCTGCAGTTTTGGATTGCAAACTATCAGGTGGTCATGGCCAAATATAACTTCACTAATTACAACAAGCTTGTGGCCTTTATTGAGCAACTGCCACATGACTGCAGGGAATAATTCCAGTCTGTTGTTGCAGAGGGTTAGCTGTTGGCCAGAATGGCTCTACAAGCCCCAGTCCTGACTTTCCAATGTGATGGGGGTGCTTGACCCTAGCTGTGCCCAAGGCCCCACTCCTTCCCCCTCAAAAGTTCAGGATGATGACTCTAGCAACTAGAACGTCTTCTTTAGAGGAAAGGTCATTTCCAGTATTGAGTGCTTCCCTTCTGCCTATCTTTGACCCCAGGGGCATTTTTGAAGGTTCTAATGGTACTGGCGGCTTACCTTTGGCAGGAAGTGATTCTCATCTTCCTGTATCTTAACAATTGGCTTCTCGAAGGCCACTCTTTTGAGGTAGTGTTCTCACTCAGAGGGTCCTTGCTGTGTTCTGGGAATTGGGCTTACTGCTGAATGCAAAGAAATCCATGTTAGTACCGCTGCAAAGGATCCATACTTGGACTCAGTGACAGCCAGAGTGTAACTCCCTTTAGACAGATTTGTGACTCTGTCAGCACTGATAGGGATGATTCAAGGAAGTCCTTGGACTTCAATAAGGAACGGTCTTCAATTCCTTGGCCATATGGCAGCATGCACCTTTGTGCCATATGGTAGCATTCAGCAGTCATGCAAGGCTGTGCCTCCTCTGCTTTCAAGGCTGGCTGAGAACTGCTTGTTTTCTGACCAAGGGCATCTTGGCAGCTGGCAGTCCCTTTGTACATAAAGAACTCCCTAAGCAGTTTAGGAGATAGTCTGGACTCTTCATATCCTTCGCAAATCGATCTGGGGGGGGGGGGGTGCTCCCATTTCTGCTAAGATTTTCGAAATAGCTATTGGGTTGTAGCTATACCTGTTAGGAGTCTGCAGGTGCTCAGCCTTCCTTTCTTGAAGATGGAAGTGTTACTCACCCTGTGTGGTAACTGTCGTTCTTCAAGATGTGCATCCCTATGGGTGCTCCCCACTATCTGCCCTCTGTCGGGTGACCAGAGAGCAAGTGTGAAAAATTGGGACGGGGGTGGGGAGTAATAGGTGACTATATAAGAAAAAGCCCCAAAAGAAAAGTTGTTTTATTAGTTGGTAATCATTTAAGACATGTTGATTCCCAACTAAATATAGCACTTATGCTAAATTTGCTGCTTTTTGCTCACCAGGAGAATACACTATATCTATAAACATTTATTTAAGCAGTTATATAGCTTAACTTGCATTTATTCCGAGTTTTAATTTTTACATTTTTTGATTGTTAGAAAATGGTGAAGGATTCATTTCTTATTTACTAGATTAATTTTTGTTTGATGTGTGTCAAACTCTGGCTGGAATTTCACAAATTTAAATGCACAAGAACAGCTGGTTGGTTGGTTACTTATTTATTTATATTATTAACCACAACTGCCTTAAGTCCTGGATACATTAGAAAAAAGTTTATCAAAACATTTTTTACATTTAAAACTGACTTAATAAACAAGAATATGTGTGTAATTAACTGAACTGATTGCTTGTGGTTACCATGTCCTCCAAGATTTTAGAACTGGTAGGTCTCACCCTCCCACACCTAGTTTTTATTCATAGATTGGAAGAAGAAAACAAGCTTTCCTGCTTTTTCATAACTGAGTGAACTAGTCATTGAACTGAACTAATTGAAATAAACTGAAATGAAGAAAATATTCTGTCTGCATCTGTGGAAGAGGCTACTGGTGTCAAAAACTGGTTTAGGACGTTCCAGGTGCTTCTACAAGTTCAGTGATTTGACTTTCTTTAAAACTTGGCAATAAACATACATTAATAGACTTTAAGGCCAGAGGGATCATCATGATTGTCTAGTCTGACCGGCTCATCACAGGCCACAGAACCTCAGCCACCCACTCCAGCAATAGATCCATAACCTCTGGCTGAGTTACTGAAGTCCTCAAATCACGATTTAAAGACTTCAGGTTACAGAGAATCCACCATTTATCTCTATACCGTTTCTAGGAATTATTTAGTTTCTAATATTCTTTAAAAGTGCCTTCTTATTGTCCTTAGCTTAGCCAGACATGGATTTTTCTCTGATGTCTTTAGCTTCCTTTATCCATTTTCTATTCTTCATAACTTCTGATTGCATTATACATTGATTGCTCCATGAGACCTCCAGCATATGTCTCCTATAACAGCACCATTTCTGTCAATACATTAAGCACCCGTCTGTAAGGAATAACTCATTCTGTTCTCTGGTTTGATTCGGTGGCCTGTAACACACACTCACCAGACCACATCCTGGGCTTTGTTAGTTACCACATTGATCCATATGTAATCAAGATCCTGTGGTTCTGAATTATCAATAACTGTAAAACAAGGAACGGTGTCTAATGTAGAGTGCCCTCCCATGCATACATTTTTTTACCTATTCTATTCTTCTTGGACATGTGATAACCCATCATGTGACTTGTTCCATCAGGTTTCAGTATTGCCAATTGTATATATTTTTTCCTCATCAATAAGAATTTCTATTTCCTCTTAGGAATCCGGTTAACAACTTGCACTGGCATATAAGCAGTGGAAACATGTCTTTTCTTCATGTATTTTTGTCACATCAATTCAATTTGTTCATGACGTCTTGAGTTTGAGTTTTGTATTACATTTGCCTCCTTAGCATCTCTTCTTGTGTTGGTATTTCAGTGCTCTCCTAGCTGCTCCAGCTAGTCTCCTACAGAGATGATTAGCCCCCGATCTGTGAGATGCCAGCCATCCTGTTTTTACTGCTCCTTCTTCTACTGGAATATGGCCCAATGTTTCACAAAACCTATATCTGTAGCCTCTCACCAACTGTGCAGCCAAAATTCACCTCCTGTATTTTCTGCTTTCTCGTGCTCATTGGATTCGTAGACTTTCCTATGAGATCACTTGGACTGTCCTTTTCTTATGCTGCCTTCCAAGGTGCCTGAGGTCTTCTCTAATTTGAGCAGTTCCATGTGATTCTGTGTCATTGACTCCAGTGTGTATCCTCATGAGTGGAGACTTGCCAGACAACTTCATAATCTTGTCTGATCCTGTGGTTACCTCTCATATTTTCACTCTGGGGAGACAGCACATGTATGGCTTAATATTATTTTTATTTAATTGATTATATAGACAATGGTAAGTTTAGGCCTTAACATACATTGCCATAATTTGAAATTTCATTTTTAAGTAGGTTCATTTAAAAAAATAATAAAACTGTAATTTAAACAAAAAATCCAATTTAAATAAAAGCTGATTTTTTACAATCTATTTTTATGCACCCTGAGACTAAGAAATGGGAATAAAAATAAAAAAATTAGAACCCCTGCAGAATCAGTTTACGGGTGCAAGGTGGCATTATCCACACCCCCAAAACTGCGGAAGGGTAGGAAGGGACTTACCTACCCCACTCCCCAAGGACTCCGAAGTGCAGTACTGCAGTGGTTGGGTTGTGAACATTGCAGAGGGATATTATGACCCTTTGAAAAATGTCGGACACCCACTAGCTGGTCCACTAAGGCCAAAGTGTTAAAAGTGGAGACTGGCCTCATTTTATGGGTGCCAAACTTTTGAGACTTTGAGCCTGATTTTTAGAGGTGCCGAGTGCCTGCAGCTGTAACGCCCATTGACTTCAGTTGGAGTTGTGGATGTTCAGTACCTCTGAAAATCAGGCCCAAGGTGAGTCAGATTGGGTACCAAAAATCAGTGAAAACATTTCAAACCTAACTCTTCAATTTACTGCCTGGAGAAGAGAGAATTGTGAACAAGGGACTGTATCTTGTAAGAAGCACACCCTTTACCACCTCCAGTCATTGGGGGAATTTGTGTACTGTGATTTCTGCACGGTGGATAAAAATCAATGATTTATAAAATAAAAAATAAAAAAATAGCATTTTTTATAAAATGCTTTTTGAGGGAAAAAACCTATTTAAAGATAGCTTTTTAATTAAGATACATTATAGCTCAAAGATATCTCATCATGGAATAGGGATTATAAATTCTAATTCTATAGTATGAGACAATATATTCATGTAATGTTTAAGAAAAGTTTTCTAAATGAGTTCCAGTAGTTCATGGATTAGGGACCCAACTTTATGGGTTTTCTGTATAGATTATTTATGTTAATCTTTCCATCTACCCAATGGGACTCAGTGCTCAGTCTAAAAGATACCATCATAGATTCTTAGGGTTGAAAGGGACCTCAGGAGGTCATCTAGTCCAACCCCCTGCTCAGAGCCGGACCAATCCCCAACTAAATCCCCAAATGGCCCCCTCAAGGATTGAACTCACAACCCTGGATTTAGCAGGCCAATGCTCAAACCACTGAGCTATCCCTCCCCCCAGAAATCCTTAGTTTTGCAATTCTCAAACTGTGGATTTGTGTCTCCAGAGATAACATGCTTGTTAACAGCAAAAATGTTTTTAAATAAATAATAGAGAGGTGAGAAATAACAGACCTCAATCCTATTGTCCCTCTGCAAATTTGTGTACACAGAGTCAATCCCTTACCTCTCTCTAAAAGTGTAAAGTTTCCAAAAGTTCAATAAATAGAAGATTGTTGGGGGCAGAATAGAACTGGACAAGGAGAAGAAGTCTGGAGATACATGTGAGAAGGAAGGGACGGGCAATAGAAACAAAGTGAAACTGTTTGAGCAGCATATTCCAGAAGTCTTGGGGTCTTGAGGTCAGATCACTGACTCTAAATGCTCCAAAAAAATGCCACCAAGAACTAGAATGCTCCTGGCCTCATTGGCATGTCTGGTGAAGAACTCGCACCAGATCCCAAAGTATCTGAATAGTGACAAGTTGTCGGATCTTCCCTAGGGCCTATGGATTGAGACCACTCCTCTAGCAACCTCTTAACTAAAAACCTGCTAAAAGAACCAGGGTAACTTTTTATCCCCGATGAGGGCCAAGAGATAGTGGTTGATGCCAGCCTGTGGTGTTATCAATGACACCATATACTGAAGTATCTGATCTTCAGGAATTGGTCAAAATAGGCATTCATCTGAAACTGATTAACTCCTGTCATAAACCCATAATGTTTGATCTCTGTGAAATCCAATAGCAGTCATGTGCCAAGGTTCCAAAGGGTTAGCAACATCTGTTCGGGTTCTTGTTGGTTCCCAATAGCAAATCTCAAAATCTCTCCACCTGTAATGAAGACAAAGCATTGCCTACTCCATTATTAATACTGGGCATGTATTTAGCAGTAAAACAGATGTTAAATTAAACACGGCAGGATGAATGCCCTGATCACACTAAACAATCTAAAGGACTGGCAATTGATAACAGGTACCACCATCAGGTTGTCACTCTAAAATCTCACTCTGTTGTGAGCTCCTTTCCCCTGAATTCTCACTGTAACTAAAATGGGAAAGTATTCCAGGAATGTTATGTCCTTTACAATCCCTTTTTGTAGCCAGTCAGTGAGCCATTTCTGAGAACACCACTTTCCCTGTTTTGTGTTTACAAACACTAAAAACCCAAGCCCAGTGCTTCCTAATGCAGCAGAGTGAATATTTAGGTCTGCCTCTAGCATCTGTTCTTTTTTCCAAAAGGAAACTCCATTACAATGATTCAGGAACTGTTCCCATACCCATAAATCTCCCTTCATTTCTTTATTCACTCTTTTTTGTAAATTGGTTGGGCCTTGTTATCCCAGAGGTGGCAGCTGAGAGGTGAGCACAAAATGACTGTCCTGGGGCCATGACTTGACATACAAAATTAAAATGACGAACTCAGTATCTAACTCAGTTCCTAGGGGGGTCAGCTTAACAGAGGGTCCTATGTCTTTTCTCCTTGTAGTGGTACTCCCAACCTAGAATGAAGCCAGTAGGCTGGCACACTCTGAAATCTACTATACCCACAAACAGGAAGTCATACAGATCGTGAACTATCTGTTTTAAACCAGCCTCCTGTACCACTGTCTATTCCAGTGTCCTGCTGAGCAAATCAAATTCTGAGCATGATATTGTTCAGGGTGTGAGAGAGGGCTCTGTCTGGATGAACAGGGCACATACACCTTGCCTCAGTGCACAGGGAGCCAGTGGCTTCTCTGATTTCCTCTGGCCAGCTCCTAGCTAGGTGATGCCTTCCCAGCCTGAAGGAAGGGGGAACCCTTAAAGGAGCCATAACTCATTTCTTCCTCCTGACCAGACAAGGCTCTCCCCCTCAGGAGATGGTTTCATTTTTTGAGTACCAATGATATGTTCTTATTATAAAGAACAAAAAGGAGACAAGAACCCTGCACACAAGATGCTTAACAGATGAAGGGTTTGTGTGATCACAGAAATTGCACCAATTTAAATTAGTGCAATTTCTTATGCTGACCGGACCTAAAAGTAGACAACGCAATGCAGTGCATAAAATCATGGAAGAAGCGTGGTGCCATATAATCTTTTTTGGTACTAGGTGTCAAATGTTTAATGCAACCATGCTCTTGGATCAGTTGCTTAAAAACCTCAGAAATTAAACTTTCTCTGTCCTGGTGTAAATCCCTCTGAGCGAATATATCTTTTTGGTAAAGCTTTGGAAAGGAAATAAATTAAATAAGAGGGTGCTTGGATGGATGGTCCCAAGCTTGTTTGTCTCCTGATTTCACTTGCAATCAAGGGATGCAGAGTATGAGACAGATGCTGCAGCTGCATGATTACAGAAAATGCAGCTGTTAACACATTTGGTTATTTTCCTGCTAATGAGGCATCAACTCTCTGGTGATTTTACTTTTTGGCAAGTGGTGGTTCTATAGTTTACCGTTTAGTGAATTCTAGAGTAACTGGGGTGATGAGGACAAGCTGGGAAATAGTGATTAAATACTTTCTTTTTTGAAATTAGTAGTATATCTAAATATCTTTTTGTCCTCTGTCCCCTTACGTACAGAGTAGTGCTGTTCTGACCTTAGATAACTTAATTTTCAGTTCTCTTAAACTTAGATCAGGACTGTAACAATTGGATTATCAAGGTTTCCATGAGGGCTCAACAAGTATAAGGGCATGGCTACACTTGCAGATGTAGAGAGCTTTGAGTTAAACCAGCCTTCGGAGAGAGCAGTAGGGAAAGCGCTGCAGTCTGTCCACACGGACAGCTGCAAGTGCACTGGCATGGCCACATTTGCGGCACTTGCAGCGGCATTGGGAGCAGTGCATGATGGGCAGCTATCCCATGTTCTCTGTATGTATATATATCTCCTCACTATATGTTCCATTCTATGCATCCGATGAAGTGGGCTGTAGCCCACGAAAGCTTATGCTCAAATAAATTTGTTAGTCTCTAAGGTGCCACAAGTACTCCTGTTCTTCCCATTCTGGTGCTGTGGTTTGTGAGAAGGGGGCAGGAGGAGTGGGGCATTCTGAGTCCTATCCCAGTGCCCCGTGATGCATCGGTTTGCATCCCAGCAATCCTTGTGCTTCCATCCACATTTGGCGCCATCTTTCAACGTTTTTTGTGCTGTGCGCTCTATCTTCCCTTTCGGTCTGCGGGAATGGAGCTTGAACTGCTGAGGAATATGCTGACGAGTCTTGTCAGCATGTCACATTTGGCAGTCAAGCTACTCCTTAAGATCCAAACTGACAGTAAGGACTCCGATGATGATTTTGACTCGAGTAACGCATACGACATGAGATTGCTTGTGGCATTCACGGACATGCTCACTACTGTGGAACACTGCTTTGGGCCTCGGGAAACAAGCACCGAGTGGTGGGATCACATCGTCATGGAAGTCTGGGATGACGAGCAGTGGCTGCAGAACTTTCGAATGAGAAAAGCCACTTTCATGGGACTGTGTGATGAGCTCGCCCCCACCCTGCGGCACAAGGACATGAGATTGAGAACTGCCCTGATAGTGGAGAAGCGGGTGGCTATTGCAGTCTGGAAGCTGGCAACTCCAGACTGCTACTGATCAGTCGCTAAC
Source organism: Malaclemys terrapin pileata (assembly GCF_027887155.1). Taxonomy (NCBI): domain Eukaryota; kingdom Metazoa; phylum Chordata; order Testudines; family Emydidae; genus Malaclemys; species Malaclemys terrapin. Next base: position 94,011,676 of record NC_071508.1, on the reverse strand, counting down.
CAGTTTGGAGTGGGAAAGTCGACCATTGTAATTGTGTTGATGCAAGTTTTCAGGGCCATTAATTGCATCCTGCTCATGCAGCATGTCTTCTTTGCTTCTGTGTGGCCTCTTCCTGATTCTTTGCAGTCTCTTGGCCGGTGATAACATGGACGGCTGAGATCTCAAGGTTGCATCTGTAAAGGCAAATGCAACACTTAACAGAGGCAGCATTGTTCACACCAGACAGAGCAATGCTTCCCCCATACTTAAGGGCAAGCATAGTCTACACAATAGCATAATTTGTGCATACCAAAGTGAGCGCACATAACCCACGGGAGCCCCAAAATGGTGAGTAAGCACAGGGTCAAGGGGGACTGATTGTTTCTGTGCCTTGGGGAAAGCCAACAGCTGCAGGGGGCCCCTATACTGAACACTGTCCCCACATTTTCCACAGGAGTTCGTCCTGGAAGATATCTCGCTGCTGCAGGTGACCTGGAAAGCAAGGGAGGGTCTTCTACTACAATGCGGCTTCAGCCCTGGCCTATATGCAGCTTGCCTGTGTGTAGCAATGGTCCCCCCCACCCCTCATGGCACAGTGGCACGGACATGTTAGCCTGACAGGGACAAGGACCACAGTGGCTCTCCCAAGAAACCTGCGCAAGTGCATTGCCCAAGTTCTGGATGAGACCTTTGAAGAGATCACTGAGGCCGATTACCGTGATGTGAGAGAGCACATCAATGCCTTATTTTGCATCTAGGCATGCATGTAGCCCTAACCCTCTTTGACCCAAGAGTCCACACCGAATAACTTCCTTCCCAAAATAAAAGCCACTTACCGGGAACCTCCTCTGGTGTTTGTCCTTCCCCAAGCACTGGCCGCTGCTACTGGCTACCTTCCTCCTGGCTTGAGAACAGCTCCTGGCTGCATGCATCTAGGGATTCCGGGGTGTCTTCCTCCTCCTCAGCACCCTCACTCCCGCTTTCCTCCTCCTCCTCCTCCTGCCTTGTTGAACTGAGCTCTGAAGTGTCCATGGTGGTCCTTGGAGTGGAGGTGGGATCGCCCCCAAGTATCGCATCCAGATCTTTGTAGAAATGGCAGGTTGTGGGGGCACCACAGGAGTGGTGGTTTGCCTGGCTGGCTTTGCGGTAGACATTCCACAGCTCCTTCACTTTAACCCTGCACTGCAGTGCATTCCGGTCATGGCCCCTTTCCATCTGTCCGAAGGTATCGTATTTCCTATGGCTGGAGTGCAGCTGGGACTGGACAGCTTCATCTCCCCCAAACACTGATGAGGTCCAGCACCTCGCCATTGCTCCATACTGGGGATCGCCTGGCGCGTGGAGGCATGATCACCTGGAAAGATTTGCTGAGAGCATTCCACTCCTTGCTGAGCAAACAGAAAGGGGATTTTCAAAATTCCCAGAGAATTTAGAGAGTGGGTCTGATGGTTGGTTACCTGAGGGCAGGGCAGTAGAGTTCAAAGTGATGACCAAAGTGGCTAGAACAGGCATTGTGCGACACTTCTGGAGGCCGATCAGAGCGCATTAACAGACCAGGGCATCCACACTGGCGCTGTGGCGCTCCACTGGTGGTGCATCAAATGTTATTCAACTCGCCAAGGTGGAGTACCAGGAGCACTCTAGCCACGGAGTCCTGGCACTCTACGTGCCTTGCCAGTGTGGACGCGTTGTGAGTTAGGGCGCCCGGGGCTGCTTTAATGCGCTCTAACTCGCAAATATAGCCATGCTCCCCGTCATTCGTGTGAATTCTTTGGTTCATTATCATGGATCCATTAGTTAGCAGGGACTGCAGTGGGATGAAGAATCTGACAATGTTGTTTCCCTACTGAAATGTATTTCATACCAAGGGTCAGAAGCTTGTGTTTTCATAAATCTGTGTGCTTTGATATTAAGCCATGAAATAATACTCAACTGTCATTGTTCTAGTTTTGAATAGGGCTCTGGAAGTTGTGTATTAATGTGGTGAGGGATGGAGAATAATAGGCCCCAAATATTGAGTCAGGTTGTCCAGGTAGCTTTCATAAACTATGTAGCACAAATTTGGAGCCAAAGGAAACTTGATTTTAGAAAAGCCACATAGTACTAAGAACTGTCCTTTAACAACGTAGACTCAGAACATTCTAGTACTACTTTTTCTGGTGTTTTTATTTACTAATAAATCTTGCTAAATTATTTGAATTCTATTGGGTGCTAACTTTTGGGTGTTCTTTCCAGAATATGGGATGATGTTTGCATTGCTAAAATAGTCCAGTTTTCTCTTCATGCTGAGAATAGTAACCACCAAAATTGGCAGTGTTGTCAGTTTAATGATCCAGTCATGCATTGCACTTGTATCTTGATATAGCTCTTCCACTGATATCAACCTTGTTATATCCAGTCACACAGAACTCTAGGTGAAAACCTTGAAGTCTCTCTTGCTGTGTGTTTTTTTTATGTGACAGATTGTAGGAAATGCAGCAAAAATTATTGATATGAGGGATTGACCTAGGTGGAAAGATTAAAAAATACTTTGTTCTGAGAGATGATGGGGCAGGAGAAGAACAATCCAAATATTTGAATGGATTTAAGTTAGTGATGATGCTTGAGATGTGCAAGTCACTGACACTAGACTCTTCGTTTTGTATTCATCGTGGTGACGTCGGCATCCACAGATGCAGTATGTCTCCAGAAATGTTTTTGATAATGTGTTTAGCATTTGTAACAAGCCCTAGTAGATCTGGATTCCATAGATATGGTAATAGGATTCTTCTTAGCACTAAAAGCACTTTTGAGAATAGTGTTTCGCTTCCAAGAATGTCTGTATATTGTAGCAGGTCTTATTTAAGGTGACAGTGTCCTCAGGAAAATGACTACCACTATGTAGTAGTGGTATACTCTTACTTGGGAGGTATTGCCAATTCGGAGGAGGATCAGGATATTCTGCAGGGAGACTTGAATGACCTTGTGAATTGGAGTAACAGAAATAGGATGAAATTTAATAGTGAAAAGTGTAAGGTGATGCATTTAGGGATGACTAACAATTTTAGTTACAAGCTGGGGACGCATCGGTTAGAAGTAACGGAGGAGGAGAAAGACCTCGGGGTCCTTGTAGACCGCAGGATGACTGAGTCGACAATGTGACGTCGCGGTGAAAAAAGCCAATGCGGTCTTGGGATGCATTAGGCGAGGTATATCTAGTAGGGATAAGGAGGTGCTGCTTCCGTTGTACAAGGCGCTGGTGAGACCTCATTTGGAGTACTGTGACAAGTTCTGGTCTCCCATGTTTAAAAAAGATGAACTCAAACTGAAATGGGTACAGAGAAGGGCCACTAGGATGATCAGAGGAATGGAAAACCTGTCGTATTAAAGGAGACTCGAGGAGCTCGGGTTGTTTAGCCTGACCAAACGAAGGCTGAGGGGGAATATGATTGCTCTCTTTAAATATATCAGAGGGATAAATACCAGGGAGGGAGAGGAATTATTCCAGCTCAGTACTAATGTGGACACGAGAATGAATGGATATAAACTGGCCGTGGGGAAGTTTAGGCTTGAAATTAGACGAAGGTTTCTGACCGTCAGAGGGGTGAAATATTGGAACAGCCTTCCGAGGGAAACGGTGGGGGCGAAGGACCTGTCTGGTTTTAAGATTAAGCTAGATAAGTTTATGGAGGGAATGGTTTAATGGGATAACATGATTTTAGTCAAAGGAACAGCGTGCCATGGCAGGTAAATAGTATAATGGCTAATGAGGGTCAGGCTGGAGAATCTTGCCTACGTGCTCGGGGTTTTACTGATCGCCATATTTGGGGTCGGGAAGGAATTTTCCTCCAGGGTAGATTGGCAGAGGCCCTGGAGGTTTTTCGCCTTCCTCTGCAGCATGGGGCGGGGATCGCTAGCTGGAGGATTCTCTGCTATTTGAAGTCTCTAAACCACAGGATTTGGGGACTTCAACAGCAGAGTCAAGGGAAAGGGTAGGGATGGCTTTGTGGCCTGCATCATGCGGGAGGTCAGACCAGATGATCATAATGGTCCCTTCTGACCTTAAAGTCTATGAGTCTATGAGTCTAACTACATATAGCGAGCAGATTTAAGTCAGTGACTAAAAATGAGATTACTCGCATTGGAGCTGTGGACCAACAGTTATACGATGAGCTGGATTCTATTCTGCTTTGTTCGTCTGCAACAAAATTAATCTAAGCTTTGACTGCAGTCTAGGATACTGGTGATAACGTGTAAGCCAGAAAGACGACGTCTTGTCTTTTTGGGTCCTAAGTTGAGTATGCAGTACTCGCAGGGCATGGTTACACTTGCAGATGTAGAGCGCTGTGAGTTGAACCCGCCTTCAGAGAGTGCAGTAGGGAAAGCGCTGCAGTCTGTCCACACTGACAGCTGCTTGCGCACTGGCGTAGCCACATTTGCGGCACTTGCAGCGGTATTGGGAGCGGTGCATTATGGGCAGCTATCCCAGCATGCAAGTGACTGCAACGTGCTTTTCAAATGGGGGGTGGGGTGGGGTGGAGTGTGACAGGGAGTGTGTTGTGTGTATGTGGGGAGAGAGAGAGTGGGTTTTTGGAAGGCCGAGAGCATGTCAGCATGCTGTCTTGTAAGTTCAGACAGGAGCGGACCTCCCGCCTCTCTCTCACACACAGCATTCCACACTAATGGCTTGCATGTCGGCTGTCAGAAATGGAGCTTTGAAAGAGCATTTCCGCATTCCTACAGAAGTTCAAAACAATGACAAGGGTGGCCACTTGACTTAAGGGGAATATGGGATGTTTCCAGAGGCCGATCAGAGCGCAGTAAGCAATACCTTGTTCACACTGACACCCGTGCGTTGTAGCCAAGGCGCAGCAAATGTTATTCCTCTCGCCGAGTTGGAGTACCAGCAGCGCTGTAGCCGTGGAGTCAGAGCGCTCTACGTTCCTGGCCAATGTGGACGGGGAGTGAGCTGGCGCCCGGGGCTCCTTTATTGCACTGTAACTCGCAAGTGTAGCCAAGCCCGCAGTTGGGTGGCAGGGGAATCATTCTTTGGTTTCTAAACTGAGTAAATTTGATGTAGAAATCTTTGAAATAGAAAATATGGAATTCCTCAGTAACACTTCTTACAATACCTTTCTGACTTGTGCTTCCATATCATCTCTCTTGTACTTGGTGGTATAAACCTAGATTTCAAAGTGTTTTATTACCTGTGGGTTAAACTACCACTGTGTTCACCAAAATTTTAAAGGAGAGGTTCAGCTGTAATGCCAAAAAATGCACTTATTTTTTAATCATTTTGTGTCTCTAAATCTGAATATCTGGTCTTTGTCATCGATTAGCCTTATGTGATGTTTAAGGGAAAATGACTTCTAAAGGTGGGGAGAAATGTTTAAGGAGTTGATGTTTTCTCATAACACCAGTTAACAAGAACAGAATTATATGCATGCATGACCCCTTTAAAAAGCAGCTGCTTGTGATTGTTGTGTAAGTACTGCGTATAACCACTCATCAGATCAAAGGTCTAATTCAATTGAAACCTTTGAAACAGATTCAGGGTAGGTAAAAATTCAGATGATTTTTTAGAAAAAAATTATTTTAAATTAAATTAAATACAAGTTAATTTTTAAAAAATAAACCTATTTAACATTAAATTTTGAAAGTGACAACCTATATTAAGGCCTAAGCTACTTATAGTATGTTAAAATCATTTCAATTAAATCAAAGAAAATTAAGGAGTACATGTTTATTGCCAAGTTTTAAAGAAAGTCAAACAACTGAACTGGTGGAAGTCACTGGCTAAGCACCTGCAACTGGATTTTGTTGAACTGCTAAACTAGCTTTCGACAGCAGTAGTCTCTTCTACAAGTACTGTACAGAGGCAATATCTTCTTCATGTTAATTTAATTTCAATCAGTTCAACTCAATGATTAGTTCATTCAAAATAGAGACACTGTTTGGGAGTTGAAAAAGCAGGCAAGCTTTCTTTTCTTCTTCTTCCAATCTACGAATAAAAACTCAATGTGAGAGGGTGAGATTTACTACTTTTGAAATCTTGAAGGACATGGTAAAAGGAAACAATCAGTTAAATTCATTTAGTACAAATAATACTTCCTTTATTTAATAAACCAGTTAGTTTTAATGCTAAATGTTTCTGATAAACTTTTTTCTCATGTATCCAGCACATTTAAGGTAGTTTTGTTTAATTAAATTTTTTTTTTCATTTTTAATTTATTTGAATCTTCATCCATGTCAGGCTTGTAAAAAATAATCTAATAAATAAGAAATGCCTCATTCACCATTTTTAACATAGTCAAAATTAAGAATCTGACTGAATAAATGTAAGTTAAGCTATATAATTGTGTATAGATATAGTATATCCTCCTGGTTAGCCAAAAGAAGTACAAAATTTAGTATAAAGGCTATATTTAGTTGCAAGTCAACATGTTCTAATGGATACCAACCAATGAGAATCAACCTTTCATTAGGAAAATAACTAAAACATACAAATGCAAACCTAAGTAAAATCAATTTAAATCAAGGTTTCCTGCTTGCTGTTTGAAATCATGATTAAAATCTGTGATTTAAATTGCTTTGATTTAAATCAGTCTGCCTTAAACATATTGCATGGAATCTGGATACATATTAATTCTTTTACCTTTTAATGTGTTATTTTCTAGTATAGAGATACCTATTGCAATCTCTTCAGATGATAAACTACTGTAAATGCTTCTCTTGATGTGTAGAGAGATAAGGTGGGTGAGGTAATACGTTTTATTGGACCAATTTCTATTGGTGAGAGAGACCAGTTTTCAAGCTCTTGTTCAGGTCTGGGAAAGGTACTCAGAGTGTCACAGCTAAATACAAGGTGGAACAGATTGTTTAGCATAAGTAAACACATATTTCAAGGGACCATTCAAAGTGAAGTGGCCTGTTAACACCCCTCTAGTCATAGGGAAGAAAGAAAGAGGGGAGGGGAGAAGTTGGAGGGGATTGTTAGTGGGTTATAGATTGTTGTAATAAGCCATAAATTCAGTGTCTCTTGATCTGTGGGATTTGAGTCCATCAGTGCTGAATGATTTTTTTTAAACTACTAGCTATAAATAAACTACAACTTGCCATGTTCTGCCTAGGTATTGTGCAGTAGAACATATATTTCAAAGTCAAGGTTGGGAGAGTGTATGAATTTTCTTCTGAATGCTAAGTGATACTTATTATTGAAAGGTATCTTACTAAATGTAGTTTTCAGGGGTGGTGGCATATGATTTTAAGCATTCATACTTATAGTTTTTGAAAAGCATTTTAAGCAGTTAGTCTCTTGGTAGCACTGGCTGTGCCACCAAACCTGCAAGGGATGTATCCTGGGCTGTAAACTGCTCCCTTATTTTACTCCTGGGGGAATTCTCTGCCACTGCGTGCGCACAGAATTCACGTCCACCGCAGATTTCTTTGCTTCCTTGCAGAAAAATGACTTTCTGATGGGGAAGCAAAGGGAAGCCTCAAGAGCGGCCACTCACCCCTCCCCAGTAGCGTGGGTGTGTCGTATCGGGGAACATGGAGGAGCCATTGGAGAGGTAAGTCACTGCGGGGTGGGGTGGGGCTGAGGATGCCCTGGCCAGTGCCAGGTCAGACCCACCCCACAATTGCCCAACCCCAGGCATCCATACCCAGTCCCCACCCCGCCGAGCCTCACCCACTGCATCTGGAGCCCCTTCCCCCACTGAGTTTTGCCCCCCTGCACCTGACACCTTGTCCGGTGGCTCCTACCTTGCGCCGGGCTCAGCTGTTAGTCCTGGCTGGGCTTGGGGTGAGGGAGAAGCACCCTTCCCCGGCTTGGAACAGTCGGGGCCTGGTGCGATCCACCCCCAGAAACCTCCCCAGCTCTGCACCAACCACTCCTGCTTCCTGTCCCCATTGCTCCTCAGTCACGGGTGGATGGGTCACTGTACAGGGAGCTGCTCCCCAGTCTGCCAACCCCTGTTCATCTGGACAGGACCCCCATACCCAGACCCCCCAGCCAAGCCTCATTCCCCTGCACACAGAACCCCCCCTTCGCCGAGCCCCCCCGCACCCAGCCTTCTCTGCCAAGCCCCACTCCCTTACATTCAGACCCCTGCCAAGCCCCACTCCCTTACATCAAGACCACCCCCTGCCAAGCCACACACCCCTGCATCCAGACCCCCACCCCTGCACGCAGACCACCCCCTGCTCTTGAAGCCCCACCCCAATGAACCCCATCGCCTATGTGCCTAGACCACTCCAATGAGCCTTCTGCACCTCAACCCCCACCCCATGGAGCCCCAACAAGCTGCACCCAAATCCCCACCCCACCAAGCCCCGCTCCTGCAGCAACATGACCTCTTCAGTGAGCCCCTCACACCCAGATCCCCCTTCCAAGCCCAGACCCTCCATGCTGAGCCCCAACCTCCTTCACCTGGACCCCCCTTCAGAGTCCCATTGTCCCTGCATCCAGACCCCCCCTCCAACGAGCCCCTGTGCATCCAGAGCCCCCCCACACCCAGACCACCCACTCTGAGCTACCTGTACCCAGATTGCCCCATACAGAACCCTCTCCCCCCCATACCTAGATCCCCCTACACTAAGCCCCTCCACACTTGGATCCTGCCAGGCTGAGCCTGCCCGCCCACACGTGGTGGAATTGGTGTGGAGGGGCAGGGCCCTGGGGTGCTTCTGGGGCAGGCCCGGCTCTTGCACTTTGTCAGGGTCAGGTAGAGTGATCACACAGTAAGTGTGAAAAATCGGGACGGGGTTGGGGCTAGTAGACGCCTATATAAGACAAAGCCCCAAATATTGGGACTGTCCCTATAAAATCGGGACATCTGGTCACCCTAGGGTCAGGTGCAGCCTCACCACGGGGTCCATATCCCCTGAGAGGGAGGGGCCTGCAGGGTGATCATGTCTACAATGGAATGGTGGGGGCTAGCAGAGGAAGGAGACAGCTGATGTCAATTTCAAGTGAGACTCTCTGAACAACCTGGAGATAATTCTCTACAGAGCACTTATGCCAGAGACTTACCCTTTTGATGGGGACAAGAAGAAATAGGATCACAGAAATAGCCATACTACAACAAATCAATTGTCCATGCAGTCTGGTAGAAGGGCTCCGTCCAGGTCAGGGTTGTGTAGGATGGTTGCACTACCACTACCCATACTGTACCTGTTTGGTGGATAAGTCGAAGACTCTTCTCTAATATGACAAAATTCATTTATTTTAAATAGAGGGACAGAAGATCTTGTTGCCTATTTCTGATTGCTCTTGATGTTTTGAAGTTAAATTTGCTCACTGATGTATGAGAAAATAAGTGAATTGGTCAGCCTGTAGGTTGACCAGCTGAAATTCACTATCCCAGGCCCTCAAAAGTTCTAAAACCTACATCTCTTACTGAAAGAAGTGATCAGTACATAAATCAACTTTCCCTCAAAAATCAACAGTGTTCCTGTTCCAGCACCAAGTATGGAAGGATTATGAGGCAGTTCTGTGGGCCACCAGTATAGGGGTCTGAGACTGAGTTGCTTCTTATTTACCCTGGGACTTGTTAGATCTGTAACTTTGACATCGAAAGAAACATCTGAACCAAACATGTTTCTAATTTATATATTTTATTAACTAAACAAAAGAATCAAATAAAATACATATAAATAAATAAATTAAAGTGAGATAATATAAAAAAAATACATCAGGTTGATTTAAACTGGATTAAATCAACAGCTTTATCTAATAATTTGGGCAGGCATAACTGAGAGCCCCCAAAATGGGAGGACATTATCAATCTCAATGTCAGTCAATATACTTATCTTTCAGCCAAGTAGCTGATACAGGAAGGATCTAATCCCTCCCAGCTTCAAGTTAATGTTGAGCTTTGATGCCAATTAAGGGACTTTCCCAAAAATAATGGTCGTTAGGTAATAGCAAATCTTGCACACCACCCATCCCCAGTCATAGGGTTACATGAAATGTTCCAATTCAATTCAAGATAATAGCTTGTTATTTTTAAAATTTGAATGACAAATTTAGGGGAAAGTAACATGATTTCTCGGGAATAAGCATACAACTTCTAACCCATGAAATATTGTGTGATCTTTCAGTCAGCAAAGTTGGTTAACCTATGGCTGTTTCAGGTACTGGCAAAACTGTTCTATAGGCACAATTCTCAGATCCTGTGGGTTTTATCCATACACACTTCTGCTCACTACTAGCCATCTGCTGGAGTTAAAAGTGGAAGAATGTTAAGGTAGAGTTGGAAAAGAAAACAAAACCAGAAAGGCTGATACATATGCAGAATGGGTGTCAACTCTTGTGGATAGCCTAAGAAAGCTGGCACGTGTTTGAAAAGATTAGCAGGTGCTCTTGTTGGCTCAGGTTTTAACAGTGGTGGACTTGCTGTTTGGATAGAAGTTACTTGCTTGAGATGTCGAGTCTTAGATGTTGCATGACTCCTACCCCTTGGTGGCCATCTGGGTGGGTGGAGGAAGCACAGGCCATGTGGTCAGACACGGTGGCATCTCATGGCCAGAGGCCAGCAGCCAAGGTCCACAGCAGCCACTGCAACAGCCATTGCAAGCAAGCCGTGGTTTGTGGCCAACAAGCCTGAAGTAACAAGTATTAGCTTCTTCCTGTCCTCCAGTTTTTGAGGATGGTGGTATGGCTGGTTCCTTCCATTGGGAATCCCTCCTCAGGAGTCCTAATTGAATCTCCTTCTAAAGTCACTGGCATCACCTTATGTGTTTGATTAGGTCACCCTTATGCAAATTAAGAACCTCCCCCATTTCAATAATTATGGACTCAAAGACCATGGATCCAAAAATATATCCAGTCAGTGGGCAAGTCCATAGATATTTTGAGACAACTGAGGTCATGAGTCACTCTACAGACATTGTCTCAACAGTCCTAAAAAGTTCCAACTCAAAAATAATTTTCAAAATGCAAACCTAGCAAAAAGTTAGAACTGAAATCCTAGGAAAACACCAATCATACATTCACTCAACCATGCAGGTAGAAGAACCTGTTCCTGTTCTGCAGAGAGATGTTTATAATTTCCCCTTTTATATTTTTGTCATGCATTAGCTCAGTTTTGAATAGCGTTTTTGACTCTCAAACTCTGGATGAAAGGTTAGACTTTAACTCAGTGGAACAAAAGTTTTTTTTCCTTCCAAAATCATAGTCTTGGGATTCAGTTATTATGCAGGCCTGTCTACAGATCAGATGGCTTACTTAAAGGTTGTGGCTGGTCCTTAAAACAATTAAAATGTCAAACTAATTGTTAAGAGAAGCACTTAGACAAGTTCTTACCTGCACAAAGGTTTGTATATATATTCAGTTTGTGTGTTATAGTTGGTAAGTCTCTGTCCATTTGGCTTTCTTTAAAGTACAGCTTTCACATGACCTGTTTAACAGGGCTGGCTTTAGCAGGTACGGGGCCACACGCCGGGACGCGAATTGTCTCGCACCCCCTCCAACTCCGCCCCCTCTCTGCCCCATTGGATTCCTCCCCAAATCCCCGTCCTGGCCCCACCCCCAGCCCTGCCCCCTCACTGCTCCATTGGATCCCTCCCCAAAACCCTGCCCTGGCCCCACCTCTTCCACAAGGACGCCTCATTCCTCTTCCTCACCCCTCCCTCCCAGGCTTGCGCTGATCACCTGTATGGCAGCTCTTAGGCACGGGGCCCCATTCCGGGAAATCAGCCGAATCGGCTTAAAGCCGTCCCTGCCTGGTAAGGTGAACTTGTTATCTTTTGTCTAATTGTCCTGGGAAATGACTGGGAAATAGCCCTGCTTGTAGCAACACGCAAGTAATCAAAAATATACCTAGAATGTATTTATATCATACACCTTGGGCATGGATTTAAATTAACTTTAGTTAGTTTGATTAAAATCTGTGACTTATTAAAAATCATGTCAGTTTAACTGGGGACTGGACTTTCATGTAACATACTTGGAATAATACTTAGGCATAATAGTGCATGTGAGGGATGAAGTTTTGGCTTTAACCCTGATTTTTCCTGGCTTCTGAGGCTTTCAGTATCAGTCACATATTTAATTACTGTCATATTCTGGATTTAATGTTAGACCACATCTCATTACATCTTGTTTTCTGATTGGTTTAAACTGGCCATGACCCAGAAAGACTATATTTTGTATAGTAACCAGCATCCTCAAATGTTTCCTATTTCGCATTTGGTTTATTGTGAGGAGATGGGTCCCTTTTGGTGATATTAATAAACATTTTTTTTTCTGTTTGATTACAGGAGTGGAACCTGGTCCTATGACTCATGCCCGGAAGAAACAACTTTTCCTTCTAAAACATCCAGCTGGTTCTGCTGGCCAAGCTTTGTCACCAGTAGACGGTGAAAGAATGGATAGGACTGAGGCAGGGTGCAGTGAGCAAGGAGACACTACTGATATTCAAAACTGCCAGAGTGGGTTTATGGGTGTGAACAAAAGCAGGAATTTGCAGGAGATCAGAAAGACGTACCCATTAAGGAAACGTCTGATCACTCCTGTGGACAAAAAAACGTGCAAAGTGCTTCTCACCAGACTAGAGGACGTGGCTGGATCATTGTCAAAAGAGACCCAGAGTGGCACAAAAAGAGACCTCTCCAGTTGGATGGATGACTTCAGACCTCCCTGTTTCCCAGAACAAGTTCAGACTCTGGGAGCAGGGAAGAGTGATCCACCTGGGGAAGAGAGCACAATAACTTGTCCTGGAACAGAACAGGAACCCAGTACTGCTCCTTTGGAGCCCAGGAAACGAAGACTAGCCTCTCTGAATGCAGAGGCAGTGAATAACCTGCTCTTTGAACGGGATGATGGCTTATTATCTGGCAGGCGTTTTCGGAAAGACTCTGTCAAAGCCAGTGGAGATTGCAGTACTAAGGGCTTGCACTGCAAAGCTAGTGGCAACTGGCCCTCATTGGGAAAGCCAGCTGTAAAAACAGCTAAGGGAAAGAGTCAGAGTGGATCCAGTCAGAAATGCAATAGCTCTGACCATTCATTGGATGACGTCTTTGAAGATGGAACAAAGAGGGAGGATAGTGGGATTCCCTATCATCCCACCCCAAAGAGATTGGCCAGTCTCAATGCTGTGGCATTTTTGAAACTAACCCATGAAAAAGACCAACCTCTGAAGCCAAGGAGTAAATCAGATGGAGAGGGCAAGTCTGAGAACCACTGTTCCAAATCGAGGCTCAAGTGGGCCAAAGCCAACAGGAAGAATTGTGTCAAATCCAAAAAGGAAATGTCCAATGTAAAAATGGAGGGTCCACATGGCTGGCAAGGATTTCCTGCAAGTGCTTTTAGGAAAGCAGACCATCAGGACTCCCCTAGTCTCCATGGAAAAATTGAATCCCTGAATTGTGAACCATTATCTAATTCCTATGATAGCACAGAGGGTTTTTATCACAGACTGCCTTTGCTTATGGGTGGACAAGCTTCCATGAAGCCTGAGTATGGGAGACCTGGGGAGAAATCTCCTACTCCCAAACAGGAATTTCATCAGCCTTCCTTCCCCGTGCAGCAGTTCCATCCCTTGCCTGTGCCAGGAAATCACACGGATTGTGGATGTCTCTGTGAATCTTCAGATTTGACTCCAGTGAATGGGTTTTATGTTTATTATGGCCAAAGTGGATACAGTGGCTACTCTCACTGCTCGGTTTACCCTAAAGATGAGCTTTCGCAGTCTACGTGTGAGGGGCTCTTGGTATCTCCAACTTCCTTACCATCAGGTACTCCTTTCCAACCGCTTCACTGGTGTAACTCTCCATACTGTTGTGGAGAAGGAACAGCTGTTAACAGTTACAGCCTTTGTGGAGTTATGCATGTGCCGGAGAGCAGGATTAGCAGTGTGCATACAGGACGGAACAGCTACCCCTACAAAATGCCTTTTGCAGCAGGTAAGACAAAGTAACAAATGGAGGTCTTAGCATGCCTAAGTGAAGAAGGTTAGATTAGTGCACTGATAAGCAGAGCGGGGTATCTTGTTGCCTGGGCATGACCAAGTAAGAGGCATGCTCCCTATGTATTCAGTTCAGCTAAATCTGGGACATGTACTGTCTGTTGGTGAGGAAGATGCAGCGTTCAGCTACACCTCTAGATGTTATGGCATTCCTTCCTTTTCCTCTGAAGGCTGTTTCCATTAAAATGTTTTATGGGGATGGAAAAATTGAGTCAGAAGGCTGGTAAGATTTGAGGCAGAAAGAAAGTGGTCCCTGGTTTGAATTCTTCCCAGGTTAGAGGTAACTACAGTACAATTGCTGTCTATTCTATGGGAAATGAAGGGGTGGTCTGTTCAGTTCCTAGCGGATGAACGGTCCAGTTTGCCAAATGGCCACCACTGTGTATAAGAGCTCTAGTTCAGAGTTCCAGCTGAATCCAAAGGCTGATCTAGACCATGGAGATCGAATGACCCTTTCATCCCTGGAGGGGCTCCCTTTAGTGAAGGGTTGAAGCATGCTGATAGGGCAGTGTGTGGAACCTGGCACTGGCTTCTGCACAGTACCTGATCTGCGAACCATGACATTCCCAAAATACATTTTATTGCAATCTCACAAAATCTCTTATTTGGGTTTTTTCTTTCCTTTGAATGCACCAAAGTTATTGAGTATTTCAGCAGGTGCTACCTGTGACAGGGCACCGTCCTGCTCCTGTCCCTTCTCTAGGCACAAACTGCTTGGAGCCTTCTAGTCAAACACCTTGTGCAATGTATTACAGTATTCTCCCCACCCCCTTTCCAGAGTTGTGCAGCTCTGCATTTACAATAGTATATGCTTCTTTGCTCTCTCAGCCAAGGAGTGGGGGAGACGGAAAGTATCTTCCTTCTGAAAGAGCTTTCCTGGTTCTGCCTCTGACCCTGAAAAGCCTGCCTGCCATTCTCAGTCTTTCTCTCTTCCCCACTGAGCACATCCTTCCTGTGTGTTTTCTATTTTCTGGGCTGATGGATTCATTAGCCTTGTAGCTCTCTCCTGCCCATCCCCAATCTATCAATTAGGCACAGCTTTGCTCCTCAGGTTTCCTCCCGGGTGATTTAACTGGTGATCCTGTGATCAGAGCGCTGGGATAGCTGCTGTTGTCCAGCACTCTGTCACACAACCCAGTTTGGAAAAACACCAAAAGATGTTAGCAGTGAGATTTGTAACATAATTGCACCTTGTACATTGAAATAATTAACTCACTGAATGTCAGTGGATTCTTGAGATCCCATTAGATCCCTTTCCCTGCTTTTGTGTGTAGCCTATGAGACATTGAAATCCAGAAGCGTAATATGTTTAATAAATGGTTCAGGTATTTGTGTAGCTTTTTTTTCTAGCTATGTTATCCATTGACTTTGTACTGTGGTTTTTATCCAGGAGCTTTGCCTTCACTATGTAGAAAAATGTCTGTTTACAATATTTAAAACTGGCTACCAGAATTGTTGTGCCAGGCCAATCGTATACCAGTACATTTTCAGCATAAAAGCCACCAAGCTATAAAGGAGGTGTGTGTTGCTATTGCCAAAATACAGTGTAATCTATAAACTGGGATTGCTTCATCTACCGCTGAGATGGAATTGTCTCTGAAGATGCAGCTACATGCAGCAATGCTGTACAGTTTAGGATTCAAAGGGAAGGATAACTTATCCAATTAAAACTGCTGGGGGATTTTAGGTAGGTGGATGAAACTTCTAAGTCAAGAGTACAGGGTGAGATGGGCTTTATGGCCTCCTTCCGTTCTAAGAAGGTGCTGTAACTCAGAAGCACTTGAGCAAAGTGTAGATTTCCTTTTTCCAAAATAGATCTCTGCTGTCCTGGTGTGGAAGCCCCCACCCCACCCTGGGGGCTAGACAGTAACATAAAAGTCTCAGTAATAGCTCTCAGTGTTTTCATAACTGAATAATACTTGTGAGAAGACTAGTTCAGAAATAAAAATACTGCTCTTTGACGTACTGCCTTGAGTCATGCCAGTCTATACTATACTAAAAGGAATTGGGTCAGGCACCTTAGTGATGCTAGCTTAACATTCAGATGAAAGGGGTGTGATGATGTTTTGGTGGTGCTCTGAGTGATTTCCTGTGTAGAGAGAGAAAAGTTGATGTCTTATGCAGAGGGAGAAAATTGATGTCATCCCTTCTTGGAAAGCTGATAGCTAAGATGCCATGAGTAGTGCCAATCTGTCCCACAGGTAGGATTTCTCCAACTCTGCTGTATTCCTCCAGACTTTCCCTGCTATAGATTTTTCTTTTTAAAGGGAAATAGCAAGGTAGCACACTTCTTAAATGTGGTACATTTGCATTGTGTGTGTTCAAAGGTGTGGACAGGCCCTCTTGTCTTCCTTGCTGAGTAACTTCCATTTAGAATTCTGCAAAATTGGAAAACCCTAGAGTTTCTGCTTTTGCTGAGTGAATTGTGGAGGGAGGTCTCTTCTAGCATAAATAAAGTTTAATGTTCTAGATCTGGTTTGTTGAGCCCTGTGAAAAAGATCTGAGCCTTTCCTGGAAAGGTCAGCTTCAGTGAGTTAAAGAATTACTTAACCTGAATTATGTCATATGCAGAGAAAAGGGGATAAGGTTGATACCCCAGTGTTGCCAGCTTGACATATCAAGTGCCTTGCGTCTATATTCTTGTTGATTACAGTCTGTTGTTAGAGAGGTTAGCTGGGTACCTAGTGGGGCCAAACTGCCCTTGTAGAGGTAACTAATTTTGAATGCTGCCATCCTGATAGTGATGGGATTAGTTAGTGTTGCTTATAGATACTAGCCTTCTCTTTACGGGGGACAGGTGTTAATTTTGTACTCAGAGTAGCACAGTGCATTGCAGGAATGAGGTGCCAGTCTCATTCAGTGGGGAGGATGTGTTCACTTGTAGGTGAATGATGGGGATCCGCTGTATACAGGTGAAAGGATTAGACTGGTGTCGTGGGCAGTGCTTGTGTGCCATATCCGGCAGAGAGAGAGAGAGGGATTACTCTTGTGTTCCAGTGACAGCCGCCTGCTATGTAAAACTGCACACAGGGTAATGGGGTTAAGACTGAGCAGACTGGATGAGGAGTTGGCCACAATGATTATCTATTTTTAGACATGGGGGATGCTTTATTGGTAGCACTTGAAACCAATGAATTAATGGGCGGTGAAGGGATGCTAGAGAGGTTAAATCCGGGCAGATCATTTTCGGTGATGGGAATGTATGAATGACAGATGGGAATGTAGGAAATGATGGGGTTCTTGTGGCCCTCTTGAGCACTGGTTGAATGAAGTCTTTCCCTTTCTTAAGGTGGGTAGCTATTAGAGCGGTGGCTCCCAAACTTTTGTACTGGTGACCCTTTCAATAGCAAGCTTCTGAGTGCGACCCCCCCCCTTATAAATTAAAAACACTTTTTAATATATTTAACATTATAAATGCTGGAGGCAAAGCGGGAATTTGGGGTGGAGGCTGACAGCCTGCGACCTCCCCATGTAATAACCACACGACTCCCTGAGGGGTCCTGACCCCCAGTTTGAGAACCCCTGTATTAGTATGAAGCTGTTTGTCATGCTTCAGTTTGGAACTGAAAAGGGCTTGTGATCTCAATGTCCATGAGGCTGCTACGTTATTATCCAGGTCATCTGTGGAATTAGCCTAGGTGCCTAGGCCATAGGGTGCCAGAGTTCAGTTCCCAATCTTCACACCATTAAATACAGCTACTCATGGTGGCTGTCCAAGTGGTCCCAGATCTGACTCAAGACATATCAGCTTGTCCATTTAAGAGTTCCTAAGACTTCCCTACATCATCATTCTGGGCTGTTTCCCCTTTATTAGTACAACTGCTCCATTCTCCTTGTGTGCCCCTCTGCACCGTCCAATGTTCTTCCTCCCACTTCACAATCTTTTAAACACCCATCACAATCACCCACTAACCCCATCAGCTAAAAGTCGGAGGAAAGCTGCTGAGTGACAGGAAACACTCCTCCTCCCAGGGGAACAGTACTCTACACCTGTAGCCCTGCATGCTGCTACAAACCGAGCAAGCAGAGAGATCAAGAATCTTTCCGACCAGCTCTGTTAGCTGTGCTTGTTTTTATAGCTGTTGCTGCTAATCTGTGAATGCATCTTTCTTTTGTTACTGCTCCTACCTCCAAGAATGGTGATTGTTTCATAACCTTTTACAGCTCACTGAGTGGGAGGCAGAGGGCAGCAGTTTCCTGCTGTCTGGAGCAGCCTCAGCCATGCTTCACTCTGTAAATTGAATCAGTTATTACGCTGATTCACTTAAACTGCTTTGATTTTTAAGGCGGTGCCCACTTGGGGACCTGCAGATGTATCAAAGCAACTGTCTTTGTGAACCTTAGTGCTGTCTGAGATTGCCTCAAGCTGCCCTGTTGGCATTTCCAGGATGCATGCTTTCAGATTTATGAAGCATGGGGAATTTCGTATGTACTGGGCTGTTTGTTAAGCTGGGGGCTCCCTTCCTGCCGGAGTTGATAATGCTGTGTCACTAGACTTCTTCAGATCTAAGCTTCTTTCTTTTTTACTCTGGCTTATTTCATGGATTAAACACTTCGGACACTGGGAATTTTGGATGTGTGTTATCATTGTAAAATGCTTCGGGATGCTTTTGGAAGGCTTTGTCAGCTGACTTGTAGTAAATCTGTCTGCTTCTGGGATATAGGGCTGTCCTAAAGGCAACAGCCCATGCTTTGTTTCAAGCTCGGCCCCATGTTTTATCATTGCTCTGGATCTCATTAGAGAAAGCTCTTCACTTCCACTGACTAAACTTAGTGCCTGCATTGGCACCTTGAAGGAAATTGGGCTTTTGGATTAGTACGGAGGGATAGATATGTAAGGCTAAAAGGGACCTCAAGAGGTCATCTAGTCCACCATCCTGTGCTGAGGCAGGGTTGAGTATGTGTAGAGAGTCTGTGACAGATGGTTCATGTATAATTTAGTCCTTTGCGAGTTCTCACTCTCTCGCACAGTAAGCCCTGCTGCTACTCATCTTTACATGTATGTTGACAGGCTGGAATCACTGAAGTCTAGTATCACTTAGGGTGCTAACCCAGCCCTTTGTACATGATAGGCTAGCACTACCGAGGGGCATATCAAATGGGTTTGTCATAGTGAGGATGTACTTAACTGCATTTTCAAAGCAGCATATTCAAGTGTCATTGCTTTTAGAATTGAGCAGTAGTACAAAATGCTTCCTAGTACAGGAGGTGCATGTTTATCTTAAATATAAGTATTGTCTACTACTAGTAGTGCAATAAAGAGAATTCTGTAGGAAAGTATTGCTTAGCTTGGGATCATCCTGCTAATTTAGTCGTTATCAAGAAACTGCCGAACAAATATATCACTCTTCCCTTCTCCCCCTCTCTTGTTAGAAAGTTGCAAATCTCTGGACCAGCTGAGCCTCACAATCCCTGTGGCAGGGCACCCTGCATCACCTGCCCACCCACTCTCAGGATGCCCTGTGCCCAGTGTGCCACCAGCTGCAGAACCAGTTCCTCACTTGCAGACTCCCAACTCGGAACCCCAGACCATGGCCCGAGAGTGTCCACAGAGCTCCAAGCCTCCCAGTGGCTCCAAATCTGGTCTTCGAAATACAACGGGCTGTTTACATGCCTGTGATAGCAAAGCAGCAGGAGGTCACTCTCATCCAAAGCAGCAGCGCATCAGCAGGAGGAGAGCGACCAATGGCTGGATACCCGTGGGTGCAGCCTGCGAAAAGGCCGTGTATGTTGTGGTAAGTGCTGGAAAAATCCTGCTTTCCTATGTATGCCTCCAAGCATGCTGCACAGTAAACTGAGATCCAGTAGGGACAAGGAAGGGGGGGTTGCAGGATTTCAGGTTAGGTAGACTTGACTGCAGGTACAAGAGCATTCTCCAGAGTGACACTCCTGCTGTTACCTCTGTAACAGCACGATCTCACTGGATGTCATCCAGCATTTCTTTAACAAGGGAACAGTTGGATTGGTGCAAAACATTTTTGCTGGGCTTTGGGTTGATTGTTGGCTTCCCGTTCTTTCTCCAGTACAGCAGCAGCACATGCCCTGGTCTTCCCTGGCGTCTGGCATGACAGGCAAGCAGAGAAAAAGCCTAAAAGGAAAACCTGCTTCTCCTGCCCCTCTTCCCAGATTATTGATAACGAGTGCTGCTGGGTTTGTAGTCAGAGAGGGACGACGGCCTCCTGTAAGCCAGGACCCAGGTGCTGGATCAGAAAAGCAGTGAACCCCAGCAGGGAAGTGGCAAGTGGTACCTTCTATCCCCACTACAGGGAGTAGAGGAAGCAGCAGTCTAAGGGCAATTCTAAGGCAAAAATAGCAACTGCCAAGCTGCTTGAGCTTGTCTCGTCAGCCATTGGTGGTGCCTGTAGCTCCAGCAATAATTCCCCTCTGTTGCCCAGTACACGGCCTTGGGAAGGACACAAAGTCAGGCCAATGGGGGCCCCACCAGCCCACATCTTTTATGCCCTATTTATAGGCCCTAGCCAGCTGTTCTTCTCCATGGGGGTTTCCAAACTAGGCTTCCCCCTTCAACAGATCTCTGGCATTCTGAGCCTGTAGGAGTAGAGATTTGTTCCTGTGAGGCAACTCTGCTGCATCAGGGGTTACCCTGCTCTGTGGTTTCATTTTATCCATAATATCAAATTGTACACACAAATCTGGCAAAAAATCGGAAGGAAACTATCCCATGTCTCTTGGGGCAGAACAGGTGGCTCTTAACTCAGAGGGTATATCTACATTGCAAAAAAACAACCCTGTGGCAGAGAGTCTCAGAGCCCAGGTCTACACACTCTGGCATGCAGTGCAGAGCTAAAAATAGCTGTGTGGACATTTCCACTAGGGCTGGAGCTTGGGCTCTGGGACCAACCCCCTTGCTGAGTTCAGAGCCGAAGCTCCAGCCTGAGTGGGAATGTCGGCTTTGGGTTTGGTTTGGTTTTGTACTGTAGATGTATCCATAGAGGCAGAGCCCGTTACTCTTGTTCCTCATGCCCAAGAGGTCAGGTGGGAGCAGAGCAGAAAAGCAGCCTTCACCTTTTAGGCTTTTTCTTTGCTCATTTGTCATGCTGGAGACAAGGGCATGTGCTGCTGTAGTGCTGGCAGAAGAATGAGAAGCCAAGAATCAAGTAACTCAGCCCAAATGTTTTTGCTCCAGTCCAATTTGTGTTGTCACAACCCCTCTACTTCATTTAGTTGGTAAAGTGGATTTCACTTTGCCTGTATTTTCAAGAGGACATATTACATGTTGTTGCATTCTTACAAATAGTTTTTAATAGTTTCTTAAGAAGCATAATTATTACATTTCAAAACAAACAACAAATTTAGTCTCCAATGGCACCAGTAGCATAAGCAGCTGGAAATCTACAATATCTAGGTTGATAGTATTAAAAAAGGGTTGTCACAAGAACACTTACCTGAAAGCAGGTTTGTGTGTGCACAGGTGTAGGAATGCTCACTTTTGATCCATTTAAAATACAACGGGGGAGATGGTTTCGAAGTACTACTTTTTCCTTTTAGACTAGGACTGATTCTTAAACTGGCGTGGTGAAGATTCTGCAATCTACTGTACAGAAGCAATAGCAGTATGTTTTCTCCATAACCTTTCTGAACATCAGACTGGTGGCCATACCTGATCTGAAGACACTTGATTACTGAACCTAGGAGAATGTTCTGTGGCTTTTTATTTCTAGGTTCATTAGCAAATAGTTCACATCCACTTTTCAAATTTACCCTCTGGATGTAGAGATGCTATGAGTGGGTTTGTGCTGTGTGACTTCTCTCTGGGATCTCTTGCAGCCAAGGTGCACCACTTCGGACAGGGCTTTTAGTGAACTGTTTTAATCAAGACCAGGAAGATTAAAGGCAGCTTGTATTAGTTGTTCTAAAGTATTTCCTAGCCTAACTTTTTGCCTGTCTTTCCCCTGCCAACACTGTAGAATGAGCCAGAGCCAGCTGTTCGTAAGAGCTACCAGGCTGTGGAGAGAGATGGGGAAATTATCCGGGTACGAGATACAGTCCTTTTGAAATCAGGACCGCGAAAGAAATCTATGCCTTATGTGGCAAAGATATCGGCGCTGTGGGAAGACCCGAAAACAGGTACTGGGCAGAAAGCCAGAGTACATTATGTTCATCCTCTGTCGGTCAAATTCCAAAGAACTGAGTGGAAATGGGTTAATGGCAGAATTGAGTAGCGGACGCTAATTTGCCAGAATAACTCACCACTACAGGTTTGGGTGATAAAGGGGAGGAGCTAGATAATCAGAGCCTTATAGTGACCCCGATACAAGAACTGAAATTTCATCTTTTTAGTCATTAACTCAGAATCAGTAGTTGTCCTTAAAGGATCGGCACAGATCTACCAACTAAAGATCTTTGCAACAATCTCTCCCATGTGATTTTGTAGGAGCAGGTATCTCATGAACCACTAATTGTGCAAATGTCCTAGGCAGTTTGTAATCTGGGAGATGAAGCATTGATTTGTAGCTGCAGAAGTTCTTGATATTAGCACTGAAAATCATGTAATAGGGACAAGCCGAACAGTAATTGGAATAGTGTGATTTTGATTGATCCCATATCTGACAGGTCTCCAGGGCTAGAGCCTAATTCTTTGTATAAGTTGGAAGCTCAGTATGCCAAATCATACAGAGCACGTCATACCCCTGACAGCTTGTGAAATAGCAAAACTTAAGATGGTAAGGACATTGCTGCGACCATGCTAGCAGTGCTTGTTTTGTTGTTGCATTTGTCCAGAACTAAATATTGCAAGTACCAGACCTTGGACCCGTGTACTTGATAAATCCCAGTTCAGCTGCTATTTCATATTTGAACGTTTGGCTTTGTTGACTAGTGACCTCTTCATCTGGGACTGTGAATAGTTATTAGGTGGGGCAGGTACAATGGAATAGTGACACCACTTGTTTTACCTAGTCAGTTGCTATAACAAAAGGAAACTCAGCTCAGCATCAAATATTTATCACAGTATAGCTGCAGTTAGGTGAGAGCTATGGAAATAGAAGGGCTGATGGATGAAACAGGAGAACTGAAACTGGATTTTGTGATACCCCTTAATGCATGTTTTCATCACTAACTTTAAAATGTCTCTTGTCTCCTTCCAGGAGAGCTAATGATGAGTCTCCTGTGGTATTACAGACCAGAGCACACTCAGGGAGGTCGCAATCCCAGCATGCATCAGGTGAGCAGTCCCAAATACCTAGTTGGGACGGTTAGGGGATATTTGGCAAGGATCCCCTCTATTCCAGGGAATGAACATCCCTGCTCAGCATTCGTGCTTAGCCCTTCATAACACATGGAGGCGGGATCCTTGTCACACCGGTCTCCTGGCTGCTCCACAGATGCTGCCATATTTTTGTGTTGAATGGGTAAAACCAGTGTGTTTCATGTAGGACACAAGCAATCTGATGCTGTGAGTAGCAAGGATGGGTAGTAACAGAAGTATCTGTTCCTTTCGCAGGATCTTCTTTGCTTTAAAATTTACTATTTCCTCTGATCTGAAAACAGTCCTATGCCACTTTAGAAAAGAGGCTATTTGACTTTAGCTAGGGGAAGGTGCGCTGTTTTGGGAATCAGAAGATGCTGTGTTTTGTATTAAATCAAGACTGAATGTCTTTCTAAAAGATGGGCTTTGGTTCAGCCAGAAGTTATGAGCTCGATGCAGGAATTATTGGGTGAGAATCTCTGGCCTGTGTTATGTGGGACTCTGACTTAGATGATCCGAATGAGTCCCTTCTTTCCTTAAATCTATTAATTGAATTTGTGACTTTCTATTAAAAACTCCTCTTTTAGGTCCAATCCCTCTAGCCTGAAATTAGTCATATGGGACCAACAGCTCCTGTTCCCTTTTTGTATAATGGGCAGAAAAGGGTGGATTTATTAGGGGGGTTAAAAACAGATTTAAGAAGGATACTGTGCTTCTTCTGCACAGAGTGTTCACTTTTAAAAGTAAAACTTGTGACCCAGTATGTCTTCAAACCCAGGCCTCTTGCTTTGCTTGGTTTTGTATGGAGGGGAAAAGGTACATTTTTAAACCAAAAGAACAGAGATAAGAGAGGAATGAGTTACTGCCATTTTTCCATCCAACAAAAAGTCCACAATGTGCTGTTTTTAAATTCTATTCAGTAGTTGTTCATGCCGCATGTATGATCCCCAGATTTTCTTTTGGAAACCAGTTTGGTACCTTGTGACATTGTAGTCCACAAACGAAATCTGAGAGTATCTAGCTGCATTTTAGTGCATAGAGAGCAAGAAGTCAGGTTAGGGAGGAACTACCTCACTTTCCTCCTCCCACACCTGTCTTGCTATACAAAAACTGCTTTAAAAGGAGAAGCTGCCACTGGGCTGAGTAGGTGGAATAGACTTGCCAAGGATGACTCAGGTAAACTTGATTTAAGGAGGAAACCAAAACATTCACACACCTCTACGGGTTGGGGTTTGTTTGTTGGTTAGTTTTTTGTTGCTTTTCTAGTTGTTGATCACGTTCCCAGACTCTGACCCTGCTCCTGAGGCTGTAGTGAAGCCCGTCCTCCGCCTACCCTGCTTCCCTGGGGCTCCAGGCGAAACGAACGCTGAAGCACATTGCTGGCACTTACACAACAGCACCCAGATCCTCTTCACTTTGGATTCCCACACCTGATACTAAATTAGCTCCAGCTGGGTTGGCCTATGCCCAGTGGCAGCACTTGTCAACCCCTCCCTAACTGCTTCAGATGCACCCTTTCGAGATTCAGACTGGGGAGAAGACGCTATTGCCATTTTTTCATCACTTAGAATAGTTCTTTCAGTTGATGGGGGAGAGTTGGAGAAGAAAAGGGGATAATTTATTTACTCTGAGACTGATCACTACAGTACTTTAGAGGCTAGTGGGAGAGGTTGGCTAAGTACCATTCATATCATTTATTTGTGTAAATAAATCAGAAAAGATTTCCAGAGCAGGAAAGAGAAAACTGAGCCTGTCCCCCAGGGTATTGGAAGTGGGGGAGGAAGAGAGCTCCTGCCTAGGTTGCTAAACAAAGTGAGGGATTGTAAGAAGGTTCATTCTTTGCCATGCAATTTCTCCAGTCTTTCCACATACAGTTCTAGAGGTGTGACGTTGGGGTTGGATGGGGTGAAAAATCCTGTCTTTACTTTGGATTTCTTTACATCTTGGGCCTTTTGTAATATTTCCCCTGACAGACATTACAGGACATTTTCCCCTCTAAGCTGTCTTCTTGCTGAGTCTGGTATTGGAAGAGCACTTTTTGAAAAAGCTGCATTCATATTGCTCAATGCAGCATTCTGAAAGGTCAGCTGGTGAGAAGCACTTATCACACTATAAGTCACAAAAAGAACAGGAGTACTTGTTAGAGACTAACAAATTTATTTCAGCATAAGCTTTCATGGGCTACTCTTCTCACTTCTTCAGATGCATAGAGTGAAACACACAGACAGAAGATATTTATGCATACAGAGTACATGAAAAGGTGGAAGTACGCATACCAATTGTAAGAGGCCAATCAATTGAGATGAGCAATCAGTAGCAGCAGAAGAAAAAACTTTGAAGTGATAATCGAGATGACCCATAGAAGGTGTGAGGAGAACTTAACATGGGGGGAAAAAAATTCAATTAGTGTAATGACCCAACCATTCCCAGTCTCTGTTTAGGCCTAAGTTAATTGTGTCTAATTTGCATATTAATTCAAGTTCAGCAGTCTGTCTTTGGAGTCTGTTTTTGAAGGTTTTTTGTTGCAAAACTGACACCTACAAGTCTGTCACTGAGTGATTAGAGAGGTTGAAGTGTTCTCCCACTGGTTTTTGAATGTTATGATTCCTGATGTCAGATTTGTGTCCATAGCTCATCTCAATTGATTGGCCTCTTACAATTGGTATGCGTACTTCCACCTTTTCATGTTCTCTGTATGTATAAATATCTTCTGTCTGTGTGTTTCACTCTATGCATCTGAAGAAGTGAGCTGTAGCCCATGAAAGCTTATGCTGAAGTAAATTTGTTAGTCTCTAAGGTGCCACAAGTACTCCTGTTCTTTTTGCAGATACAGACTAACACGGCTGCTACTTTGAAACCTGAAATATAAGTCACAGACTCTCAATTGCATTTGAAATGAGAGATTTGGTTATAAGCAGTATCTCTGAACTGCCTGCTGGTGGCAGCTGTCTTACTGACCAGTGATATTAGCCATACATGTGGAGACCTGATAATATAAAGTAGAATGGCAGTGAGTTTATGTGATGGGAAAGCTATAACATTTTGGTCAAATGTTAAACAGTGAAGTTCTTTTGGTCACTAAAACAATTAGGCTATAAAATTATAACTGTAAATTGTTTGGGTTAATTGCAACGTCTAACTTGTAGGGGGTTGTGCTTTCTCTTTAAGAAGCGTGTTGTTGCATGTGTGCATAGCCTTTCTCTTCTTTAAGGAGAGAGTACCTAGGACTGCCTTGCCTCTCTAAGTGCTCCTGTCCAGTTGAGTGACTGTCCCCTTTGTATATCCGTTTGCAGAATGAGATCTTTGCATCCCGACATCAGGATGAAAACAGTATTGCCTGCATTGAGGAAAAGTGCTATGTTCTGACCTTTGCAGAGTACTGCAGGTAGGTGGTGCTCTTAACTTGCTGTTGCTTTTGCAGCTTATCTCTGTATCACCAGTTCTTTTCAACATTTCTATTACCTGATCTCATTCAGCAGAACTGCATGTGCTTTGCAGCCTACCTCTTCTAGTTAAACTGTACTGCGGTACATTTAGTGAATGAGAGTGCTCTGCTAATCTAGGAGTGTTTGTCATGCTTTAGCTCCTTTGGATATCTTTTTGCTTTGTGTTTTATAAACACTCTAAGCAGTTTATAAGTGTTTACGCATGCATGACCTTACTTCTACAGAACATGCTCATCAGTAGACACAGTAAAAACACAATAACATTTCAGTTACAAAACTGGAGTGTACTGTAATAGAAAAATGTAGCAAACCCTTACAAGCATTATACATTTCCTCCACATGCACATGTGTGCTCCAAGTTCAACTAAAATGCATATGCCTAATGTGTTTGCTGTCCTTATCACTCTTTGTAGGCATGCCTATAGTATCAGGTGTTTTGGTAATTAGGTCACCCAATATAGTGACTAGAGAAATATTTAACTGACTTTACAGTTTAATTTTTGCTATTTTTAATCAGTCTTAGTGACCAAGGACTTCAGAGTATCTGTATTTTCTAACAGTAACCGTATTTTCTAACATAAAAGTAACAATGGCAAAATAGAAATTAGATTTAAAGTCCAGACCGTAGGTTATTAAAATGGAAAATAACCCTTTAAAAATTTGTCCTATTTGATGTGCTTTTACGCCGTGCTATTGGTTGCATTGTATGCTTTGCTCATCTTGGGCAGTAAAACGATCTTAGCCAGTTTCACACTGGTCCTTATGCCGTGTTCCAATGCTTCACTGGGTTTCTAAAAATGAAGGTCATTTCCTAAAATAGTTATTTTTAACTAAACGAACTTATACTGATTTTTACAAAAGTTCTTTTGAGCACCATGTACATCCTGGTTCTTAACTACCTGCTGCTTTTTTAATAACTCACTCCCCAAAAAAGCAGACGTGAGTGACTGGGAATAATATAGCATTGGGCTTCTGCACTGGTTTGAAACTTCTGGACAGGAGTCCCATTTCCCTGTGGCATGGCTTGACAGGCAGGTGGATGTTACATTAAAGCAACTAGAGCAGCTCTGAATTACTCAGAATTTGCCTTTATGGAACTTCAATAAAAGTGGAATAAATCCACTTTGAGTAATTGGGGAATTAAAATAATTTGGAAAGACCCCTTTCTGTCATTTTCCTTTTGGCATATCTACACTTTCAGAAGCACTTGCTAAAATGAGCCATAGAATGAAAATGTAGTAAAGAAAAGCTTGTTGATACAGTGAGGCGCTGCAAAAAAGAAACCAGGATGTTCTCACAAATGTGCTTGGTATGTTCAGAGAAAAACTACCAGAGAAAAATAGGATAGGTTTGTTCCTACTCTAATTACTTTGAACCTATGAAGTTGCATCAGCTCTGACATGAAGCTGCTGTGATTGGAATATAGCCTTTCCTCATAAATTATTGTATGCGGAGAGGTTACCCATCTCAGAACCCACAGGGGCTATTCCTGACTCACTGGCCAAATGTTGATATATTTTTATTGCACCGTGTGGAGCCTTTACAAATTTTGTACTAATTGGACCTGTTGGCGGTGTTCCTTAGAAATGTGCCTCTCTGCACACTATACAAGTGCTGAGCTGTGCTAAACTGGTTTGAATGCTCAGGGAGTCTAAAGACATCAGCACAGGCAGTGGGAAGGTGTTTTCACAAACTGGTCAGCAAAACTGAATTCACTGGCTCAGAAGAACCTCCTATACAGATGCTTGTTCAGATAACCACTGTTGCACAATGTGTGTTTGAAACCACTTGAAGAACTGATAAGGTAGCCTGATCAGTGGTATCCATTTCATTGAGATCTTGCAGATATCCTCCCCCATTCTTAAGTGCCTCTATTCAGGTGAGAGTTCAACCAGCTAGGTTAGTAAGCAGATGCCCCACATTACGTAAGCCTTGTTCATGGTGCTTCCATCCCAGTGCTACCACAGTCGTTTCAAAGAACGTGTTTGAACTCAAGCTAGATAGGAAGGAGATCTTACCAGTGGATGGAGGATTTTGCTGTTTCATTGGCAGTTCTGTGTCTGGGGTATGTACCAAGCACAATGATAAGAGTTCTCACCGTGAGAATTATGTTCAGTCACAATCTGATCACCAAAGCCTATGTTTCATCAGTGGTCAACAGTTGTTTGTTTGCTTTTAAGCTTCAAAATATTTCAAATGTAGGCGCTTTCTTCCTGATGCCGACCTTAGCATGGAGATTCCAGCCTTTGATCTTTAGGCTGGATTACTGTTATGTGCATGCTTGTGCCCTTAAACCACTCCAGCTCTGCAGCTATTGCAGAACAAGCTTGGCTACTGTGCAGGAGCCTTCGCCCACAAGTTTTACACCCACATTCCATAGGTTGCTCACTTGCTGAACAGGCAGCTAATGTATCACTATTCTATGGCTATAGTCATATAACCTTATGTAAGAGGGCTCTTCTACATCAGGTATTTTCTGCTTATGTCCTGCTGCTACAGCTGAGCTCAGTGAGGTTCTTACAGCTGCTTTGCTATAAATAAACTGTAGAAAGGACAGAAGGCAGGACCTTCTCTGCAGGGCCAGGAATGCTGTCCCTCCCAACAATCCCCACTGCATGTCTGTTTCGTCCCACTGGACAAGGCTCAAGGTTTTTTATTTTACTTGGTGTTTGGATGGCATGCTTTGTTCTGCTCCTGGTCTCAGCTCTGTTTGTGCACATTCTCTCCATTCATACTAAAATGTTAATATTTTTAAGGTGCCCAGTAGCCTTCTGCCATGAGTGCTTATAAATTAAAACACTGTGGTATAATTATCAGGTTGACTGGCTGGCGAATCGTTTTATATGCACGCATTATTTCTGCAAATGTCCGGTCATTGTTTTAAAGTACCATAATCCACTAGGGCATATTCCTCCTCCTGGACCAGGCTCACAAATGGCAGTTATTGTTGCAGAATATCCAACTCTACCATGCATTAATTTAAGTCTTTTTGTCATCCTGCAGCACCAGTAAAAGGCCTTGTTGACTCAAAGAACGGAGTGTTCTGTGACCTGGCTTATGTTCTTGCTTAATCACCTTTATTTGAGCAATAATCTTTTTCCAGTGCTAATCAACAGAAATAAGGCAAAGGTGGTTAAACAATGCAGATTAACTGTTGTAATTCTCCATACTGTAAAACTGTACAGAATCTACCAGCCAGGAAACTAAAGTAGTGTGCTACTTGGTAAAGATCAGAGTAGTTATAACTTGTAAACCAACCTCTAAATCTCTTTTTGGTGAAAGGATAGTTCTGTTCCAGAATCCATAACTTTATCCTCCCCACTCCTGGAGTAGCCTGGCAGGAATATACTATAATGGGTGTAACCCTAAGGAGCAGAAAGAGATTATAGTCTCTTCCAGCAGGAGGCCTTAGCAGGAATAGTGAAAGCTTGAGCAGTGAAGGCACTAAATGAAGATTCCCTGTGACTTTTTGTATTTAATTACATTGCAGATTCTGTGCCTTGGCAAAGCGTCGTGTCGAGGGGATCCCAGGCAGGAAAACTATGATGGTTCCTCCGTCAGAAGAGTATTCCACACCTCCACATCGCAAGGTGCCAGAGGACACTGATCCTGATCTGGTTTTTCTCTGCCGCCATGTCTATGATTTTCGACATGGACGCATCTTGAAGAATCCGCAGTAGCAAAACTCTTCAGTCCAGCTATGGTGATGACAAGTGGCACCAGAGAGCCACTGGCAGGTTGACCATCTGGGACATCCATGCATGCTCAGCAACTTTTCTAGTACTGCTTGCAGGCCAGAAGGAACGTCCAAGAACTCTGTCCTCAAAGACTGAAAAGATTTCCGCATTCAGGAACAGATCCCTGTCAAGGAAGGCCAGCAGTTCAAAGCACAGCACTTCATTAAAGAGCATAAATTAAAATATATACCTATAAATAAATATATGTATATAGATATAGGTACTTGCGTATGTAAATCTATATCTATATATGTATATAGAGATGCATATATTGAGAGGGGTTTTGCAGGGGAGAAAAGCCAGTATACTAAATCCAAAGCCATCATTGGTGGGGGTGGTCAGAATATGCAGGAGGGATGCTGTGGTGCAGGTATGAGTCAAGCTGTGACAGGTCCATGGTTTTCATGTCCTGATGTGAAGAGAGAGGGCAAAGCCCAGTTCATTTGCATGGTGCAGGAGAGTCATGCTTGCCCAGCAGAAAAGGCAGGGTGTGGGGATTCTTGATGTCATTGCTACTTCAAAATCCAATAATGCCTCTTGAAGTTGTGCCAAGTGCAGAGCGGCCGTCTGCCGTACTGAATAGTTTTTGCTTTGCAAAGGGAGAGGGACTCCTTTTCCCTGTACAATTTTTCTGCAGTCTATGCTTTACAACCCAGATTGGGGCCTTTAGGCAGGCCGTGAACTCCGTTTCAGCTGCAAGGCAGAAAACGGGGCGAGGGATAGTAGGCCTTACCTCACGCCTTTATGGAAAGCTGCATGTCTGTCAGAGGTCTTTGGCCAACAAGGCACACCTCTAGCAGACACGTACTGTTGTAAGATATGGAACACACGAGGTTTGCTCTGTAGGTGAAAGCCATGCTTTTCTTCTCTTTAGGATACTCATCTCCTTGCCCTCCTTGACATCAGAGGCCTTCCTTAGCAGTGTAAATGGTTTATTCTCTCCCTTCCAAGTTCAGTTTTCTTTGCTGTAGTTTAGTCCCTGTAGAATCTAGATGTGCACATTCCACCATAGGTGGGTAAGCTAGAGGCAGGGGAAGAAATGAAAAATATTTCCTTTGGCTATTTCATCCTAAAAATGACACCTGACACGATTGTTTTGGTCTTGGGCATGGTCGTACTGCTGAGAAAATTAGCAGTGCTCTCTCTTGGCACTGCCTTCCATCCTCCTCCCCTACCACTTATACTGACATCTGAACATGCTCACCAGGGTGGCT
This sequence comes from Malaclemys terrapin pileata, assembly GCF_027887155.1. Lineage (NCBI taxonomy): Eukaryota > Metazoa > Chordata > Testudines > Emydidae > Malaclemys > Malaclemys terrapin. Next base: position 93,980,143 of record NC_071508.1, on the reverse strand, counting down.
TTGTGGCTTCTGAAAGGAACTGACCAATGAGAGGTGTGCGTTGTTGAAAAATGCTACCTGATTCCTACGGATACTTTTGCCTCTTGCCTTATGTGTATAGATCCTAGAGATACTTTAGTTTATCTTAACACAAACTATTGAAGTTAATTCTAAAGAAAACCAAAGGACAGCATAACAGAGTCCATTGAATCAGTCACACAAAGCTGGGAATCCATTTGTAGATTGCACTAATTTAAAGAATGAGAATCAACACTGTATCGGTCCATGTACCTGCTGACTGCTGGAGTCACTCATTTAAACTAGGGACCTGCATTTTCAGTTTTGGGGGTGCCTGAACTAGTGTTAAACAATAGAAGTGTTCATACTGCTTTAATGTTGTTGTCCTTTAAGTGGAAGTAGCACTACCTTTACTCACCACGGACACTGACGGAGCTGGAATCAAGGGGATTTTCCTCTTGCTCTGATCACTGAGGCTACGCCTTCCTGGCCTGGAGAAAATATCCCGACCACATTAAATTCCGTTACATGAAAATTGTGCAGCCTGTGTTTCTGTTAACACAGGCGTTATCCATAGATTTGCTCTACATACCAAAGAGGGGAATGTTTATGGAAGGACAAGAGAACCTTGAAAGAAGATGGGAAGGTCTGAGGTCCATGAGGGCCAACCCTGGAAGTGTGGCATATGTTCACTTGATCTCAATGGACAATTCCTGCTCAGTATTCCAGAGGACGATGGAAAATTCCAAAGTCCCTGCCAGTGCGCCCCAGGGGAAAACTCCCAAGCCTTCATTTTCAAGAGGTTTAACCCTAGGCACCTGAGCACAAATCCATAATTTAAGCATCTAATCCCACTTATACCTCAAGGCACTGTTGGTGTCAAGTAATTGTCTGTGTTTTCCTTAACAATTACTTGGAATAAGGAGGTCAGGCCATTGGCACTACAGAGCGCATTTCACTACAGCATCAGAGCAGGGTCGGGGTAACCTCAGGGCTCTCAATTGGCCAAGTGAGAGGGGATGGATGCTCATTGGTTCTAGATGGGAGAATGGTGTAGTTCCTGCTCCCTCGTAGTAAACAGTGGTGTGGTTGTGGAGCAATATTGTAGTTTCTGTAGCTGCTGCCTGCCCTTCTGGTCCCATGGTGAGAGGTAGTTAGTTGTGGCTACAGGGTGGAGAGGGGCGCACAAGGAAAATGGAGCAGTGGGCCTAATACAGGGGAAACAGCCCAGATTGATGATATGGGAAAGTCTTAGGAACCCTTATATGGACAAGCTGATATGTTCTGAGTCAGATTTGGGACTCCTTGGACAGCCATCCTGAGTAGGATCAATGGGGTCAGGGACAGTCCATGCTAGGATGCCTGGGGATCCTCTTCTGCAAAAGGAGTAGCTTTATTTACTGGTGTCGTGACAGGGTTTCTCAAGCTTTCCTGCTAATTCAAATCTGCACGCTACTGCAAAGTCAGTAAAGCGTTTACTATCCAGCTTCAGAAACCACAGTCACTTGCTGAAAATCTTACTTCTCCTGGTTCCCCCTCCACCTGTCTTATCTCCTTTCCAGGTGGGGGAAAAGAAATCCAGCTTGCCCAAAGGGGGAGGAAAAATTGTATTTACCCATGTTCTGGGATGTGCTGTCACCCCCATCTGGAGAGGAGAAATCCTGTCTCTTCTGATGTTATGTCAGAATCTGCTTCAGGCCAAGAACATTGTTCAAGACTCACATGGTTGCTTATGCTGTTGTGCAAACAGCATGTAAATGAATCAAAATGTCTTATCCATAATGAGAATATTTCATGCTTTTTTAATCTATTAGATATGGAAATATTTTTTGAAACTGAAAATGCAGTCAGTAGAATTTAAATTGAAATGTAATACATGTAAAATATATTTTAGTTGAGAATTTTGTAAAATGCACTTTTTTGTGTCTCTTCCCTGGTTTCCCAGATCTGTATTTCAGTGTTTACAGATGGAATGAGAACATTCCCTATACCCTCCTTCTGTGAGAAAGATATATTAGAAGTAATTCTTAAAAAATAAATTTGAAAAATTGTATTGATTTAGAAAACAAATGTCAAGTCTTGAGCAGTTTTTATTTTTCGCTGTCACTCAGAATTCCATATGGCTTACAGCTCTGGCCAGTTTTCAGGCAGGGGGGCTCTTTGAACAATTTAAGAGGAGAACTGAGTAGAGGCCAGTAATCCAGGAACCAGAAGCGAGCAAGATTGAGTCTGTTAGGAGCAAATGTTAATGTGCGACCTTGGTATGTGTGATTGATGGGAAACTTGCAGTTGGGAGCGAGGGGGGGGAGTACTTATGGAGGTGTGGATATCTGTAGGGTTGTAGAATGAGCCGACAAAGGGATAGGGAAAGTAATTAGGTATCTTTGTGTGTGTCAAGAGAGCCACCCAAGGAGGAAAATGCTGAGTGAGCACCAGATGGGGGCATTGTTTTTTTAATCTGGTTTTCTGTGGCTTCCATCCCAGGAGTATCTGAAAGAGGATGTCTTCCTCTCAAATGAATTAAAAATAAAAAAAGAAGTTGACTTCTTAGTGGTAAAAGCCAAAAACCCTTCAGCCTCCGAGTCCTGTGCCTTCAGAACACCAGACAGAAACGCCCACTGGAACAGACGCATTCAGCAAAGCATTCTGAGGGATGACGGATTATCACCTTGGGGGGTGAGGGAGGGAGGGGAGAGTCCCTTCAACATCACCAGGAGATCAGTGGATGTCTGTAATTTGTATTACAGTAGTACCTAGAGACCCCAACTGTGACAGAGAGACCCTGTTGTGCTGTACATGCACATAGTGAAAGTCTGTCCCTGTCCCAAAGAGTTTACAGTTGAAATAGACAGGACAAAGAAAGGGTGAAGAGGGAACAGAGGCAGAGAGGGGTGAAATGACTTGCCTACGCTCACCCCGCAGGTCAGTGGCAGGGCTGGGAATAGAAGCCAGGTCCTCTGACTCCTAGGCTGGTGTGCCATCCACTGGACTCACTTTCTTTGTCTATTGCTCTGTGTGCAAATCTAAATGTATCTAAATTGGGCTGGTTTATTTTACGCAAATTAAATATTGTGTTTTCTTTGAGGCTGTTGGCAGGTTCGCTGTGGGATTTGGAAACACCAGAGAAGAGCTTCGTCCACTGCAGCAGGTTGGAGAAAGCTTGGAGATTGAGCTGGCTGCAGAAATGGGTCTATAAGGCCGCTAGCCGGGTGGGAAAACTTGGCATTGCAGATTATGTGGGTGTGTACCGTCTGGTGACTAGGCCACCGCTATCTGTTGGCAAAGCCACCAGCAGACAGTGAAGGCACAAGGAGGGGGAGATGTATGCAGGAAGTTAACTAGTGAACATCCCGAGCCACAAAGCTCTATACATATTTTGATTTCTGTATTTAGAAAATGCTACAGTGCTGGACATCTCCGGACTTGCCAGTTTGTGCGTGGTCCATTTCCCAAGTGTGTCATACTGTAAACGTCCGGTGCGGGGGTCGGGCCCTCTCAGGGGCCGTCGGGGGCCAGGCCGCCTCACTACACGGCCTGGATCGGTCTCAGGGTTCCGCCCCTCTGGCAGGGACTAGGCCAAAGGTACACGGCCTCTGCAATGAGCTCCTGCTCTCCGTCAGGGTCCGGCAGTAACTCAGGCCCGGGCTCCGGTCCTCACTGCCGGAGCTGGGGATTACAAAGTCAGTCAAGCCCCCGCGCTAGCTCAGGGCGGGGCAATAAACAGTAGTTCGGGCGCTCAGCTCCGTGGATCCGGAGCTGCGCCCTGACAAACTCAGGACGTCCCAGGCCCTTATTCAGGGGAGGGCAACCCCCAATAGTCCAGGGCGCTCAGAACCTTCCTTCAGGCTGAGCAGTAAAGTCAGGAGTTCAGGCCCGGCCCTCAATCAGGGCGGGGCAGCACACAATAGTCCAGGGGGCTCAGGACCTTCCTTCAGGCTGAGCAGTAAAGTCAGGGGTTCAGGCCCGGCCCTCAATCAGGGCGGGGCAGCACACAATAGTCCAGGGGGCTCAGAACCTTCCTTCAGGCTGAGCAGTAAAGTCAGGGGTTCAGGCCCGGCCCTCAGTCAGGGCGGGGCAGCACACAATAGTCCAGGGGCTCAGGACCTTCCTTCAGGCTGAGCCCAGGCAGGGTTAGTAGCCCCAGGCCCTCAGTCAGGGCGGGGCAACAAACAATAGTTCAGGGGCTCAGGACCTTCCTTCAGGCTGAGCCCAGACAAAGTTAGTAGGCCCAGGCCCTCAGTCAGGGCGGGGCAACAAACAATAGTTCAGGGGTTCGGGTTCAGGTCTGGGTATCAGGAGCTGAGCACGGACAAACTCGGGACGCCCCAGACCCTCAGTCAGGGTGGGGCAACAAGCACTCGTTCAGGGCAGCAAGCAATAGCTCAGTGGCGGTGCCAGAGCGCTGGCTGGAGGGGGAGACTGCCACCCGTTAAGTGGGGTGGCAGGGGGGACACAGGCCCACCCACTCCACTGTGTCCCAGCCCGGGGCCCTAAGAGCGGCAGTCAGTCTGCCGCTGTGTTGGTGGGGTCCTGACCGCAACACACCAACATGGGTTCGCTCTCTGTTGTAGCTAGACTGGGGTCAGCTACCCCCGGGCTGATTTCCATTTCCTCCTCCATTTGTACCTGCTCCCCGCTGGGCTCGGCAACGGGGTCCCACACCATGGGTTCCTCACTTCGCAGAGGGTCGTCCGGGTCGGGTTGCTCCTCCGGTCTCCGGTCAGGGGGGCGCTCGGGCCCCTCCTCGGGGTACCGTGCTCGGGGCAAGGGTGGCCAGTCTACCTCGGGGTACCTTGCTTGGGGAAGGCTTGGCCAATCCGCGTCGGGGTACCTGGCTCTGGGGAGGTCCGGTCGGTCGGTGTCCGGGTATCTGGCTCTGGGGCAGCTCGGTCCGTCCGTGTCCGGGTACCTGGCTCTGGGAAGCCTTGGTCTCGCCGGAGCTCGCACCGGCACGTCTGGCCTCTCCGGCTGCTGGGCTCTAACTGAGGGCTGGGGCCTGGCTCTTATACTTCCTGTCCCGCCCCTTGACTTCCGGGGGGCGGGAACAGGTGGCGGTGGCTCCGCCCACTTGGGTGCCAATTCAGGCTCCTCTCCCTCAGGGGCCGTCGGGAGCCGGCTGGAGTTTTCTGTGCTCCCTTCTCCCTCCGTCCTCCCTGGCCCCTTTCTGCTGCTGCTGTTGCTGCTTTTGCTGCCGCTGCTGCTGCTGCGTGCGTGAGTGAGGAGTGCGGAGGGGGGGGCCTTGCCGGCCTGCCCCCCCCCTCGCCCTCGCCTCCGGAGGGAGAAGCATCGGCCCCCCAACGCCAACACCGATACCATCTGGGGGCCCACCCGCCTGCTTGCTTGCCTGCCTGGCCGGTTGCCCGGCCGGCTGACTGCCGCTCGCTGCTGCTGCTGTTCCTGTGTGGGAGCCGCTGCCTCCGTCGCGGAGTGCGAAGAGACTGCGTCCCTGGTTCGGGAGATTGTGGAGGGGGTTGTTTGAGGACTGTGTTTTGAGTGACTTTGCCATCTTTGCTCCTGGGGTGGTGGTGCCCCCAGTCGCGTTAGGAGTGTGGACGGTACTGAGCCTCTCGTTTGTAATTCCTCGGACTGGAAGCCGTCGCTTGCCAGGAAGCTCCGAGGTCGACTTGGGATCCTGCTGTCCCGTCCCCCGTAGCGGACTGTTGAAGGGGGTGCGGGGGGGGTGCGGTGCCCCCCCCTTCGTTCATCTACTCCCCCTCTACCACCACCCCCACCGCCGACAGCTGCCGACAACCCCTCCACCGCCCCGCGTGCCACCTGGACCTGCTTTTCACCCCTCGGCAGGGCTGTTTGCTCCCCCCGCCATTTCCATCGTCCGGGACTGTTTACTTGCAGCAGTGAACGGCGGAGCCTGCGCTTCGCGAACGCTGTGGGTGCACCTTTTCCTTCGCCCTGGACTTCTCCTGCCCCCCAACTACGTTTCGCTGGTGGGGTCCCCTCCCTGTAGCCCCCTTTGTATTAGTTGGCCCTACCCTACCCCCCTCCTTTTGAGCCCCTTCGGTTTATTTTGTTTGGTGCCCATTCCCCCCCCCCTCGGTTCCTAGCCTGCTGGCTGTGTTCCCGGCCCTGTCCTTGGGCTGCGGCTGGCTGGAGTTTTTCCTCCTACCCCTCCTTGTCCTTGGGCTGCAGCTGGCTGGACATTCCATTCTGTTTCCGAGCCGCTGCTCCGGTGCACCCCCCCCTTCGCCCCCCCCGCGCGCGCTTGTGCCCCCGTTTTGTTGCCCCCTCCCCTTTTGCACTGTTCACCCCCCCCCCTTTGTGTTGTCTTTTGCCTAGAGGGGAGGAGCGGCTGCAGGTTGTGATGGCGGGGGACTCTGCCCCTGCCCCTGCCCCTGCCCCTGCCCCTGCCCCGTCGTCCCCGTCCACCCCAGTGGCCGGCCCCTCGGCTGGCCCTGTCCCGGATACCGCCGCTGCCACGGCTGCCCCCTCCACCGGCAGGAAGGGCCAAGGGAGGAAGAAGGGCAAGGGCCCCGCCCGTGGAGCCAGACCTCCTGCGGGCAGGGCTACGGTCCCCGCTGCGGCCCCAACACCGGCCGCGGCCCCTCCCTCTCCTGCCGTCCCTTCCACCAGCTCTGGTGGCGCTCCACCTCCGGCCCCCAGAGCATACGCCCAGGTGGCCGCCGCCTCTTTGCGTGCCGCCCCGTCGTCCGCCCCGACCGCCGCCTTTGGGCCTGTCCCTGGTGACCACGGCCCCTTCCCCTCGCTGACTAGGAGGCATGGCGTCCGTTGCCATTTGGTGCCTGCCTCGCCCCACATTGAGACCTATGTGCGGGCCTTGGCGAGGGTGGTGGGGCCTACGGCCATCGTGGCGGCCTCCAAGATGTACGGGAAGGCCGTGTTCTTCCTGGCGTCGGTGGCCGCTGCGCAGGAGGCGGTGGAACGAGGCCTGGCGGTGGGAGGCGTGTTTGTGCCCTTGGAACCCCTGGAGGACCTGGGCGTACGGGTGCTCTTGACCTCCGTCCCGCCCTACCTCCCCAACGCCGCCCTGTTGCCGGCCCTCTCCACCCTGGGGAAGCCCATTTCCATTCTGAGCTCTCTCTCATTGGGCTGTAAGGACCCTGCCCTCCGGCACATCCTGTCTTTCCGCCGGCAGGTCCAGCTTCAGCTGCCACCGGCGGCGGGTGCCGGAGTGGCGCTCGAGGGGTCCTTCCTGGTGCCCTACCGGGGGGTCCATTATCGGGTCCACTATTCAACGGGGGAGGCCCGGTGCTTCCTCTGCCGGGCGCCGGGGCATGTCCGGAGGGACTGTCCCCTGGCCCGGCCTGGAGGGGCGTCCGAGACCCCCGGGGCCCGGGAGGGTGCCGGCCCTGTCATCGCCGGCAACCCTGGCGGTTCGGACACTGCTGCTGCCGCCGCCCCTCCTCCTTCTGCCGCGGTTCCCGCTCTGGCCGCGGAGACGGCCGGGCGGGCGGGCCTTGCCGTCGCCGACCCTGGATCGGCGGGGCATGTGGAGGAGAGGGCGGGGTGGCTTCCGCCGGCTGCGGGGAAGGGCCCGCCCCAGGGGGAGGTTTCCCTCGCCCCTGCTGTCCCTCCGACCCTGCCGCCCCAAGCCCCGGAGCCATCGCCCTTGCCCTCTGGCCCTGCCCCTGCTGACCGGCCCTCCACCTCCTCTTCCACCTCGGGGGGCTGGGTGACCGTCCGGGGGAAGCGCGGTGCCCGCAGGTCGCGGGCTCTCTCCCTCCCCTCTGATGAGGAGGGAGAGCAGGCCCCCCGAAAGATGCCGCGGGGGGCCGACGTTGTTAGTTCTGTTTCCGCGCCCCCGGACGGTGCCCAGCAGGAGGTGCCGGCCATGGAGACCGTGGATGCCGTGGCAGTGGCTGGGGAAACTTCTGTCCCCTTTGTTGAGCCCACACCTGAGGAGGCTTCCGTAGCGGTTCTCCCGGCCCTTGCTCCATCCGTGCCCCCCGCCGCCGCCGCCGATGCCGGGGCGGCCTTTGTCTCCGTGACTGGCGGGGAGGTCGCCGGGGCCGAGGGGACCGCTTTCACCTCCATTTTCGATGAGATCGAGGCCCTGGGTCTGACCCCGGTTACCCAAGGGGAGGACGACCCTCTGCCAGCGGGCCCCGATCCGGGTGCTGGCTTAGTCCCGCCCCCTTCTCCTGCTCCCGGTTCCTCGCCCCACTCTGCCGCTCCCGACTTAGTCCTGGGAGAACCCTTAGCCCTACCCGCCAGCCCGGCCGCGACTACCATCTCGTGCACGGCCGCCGAGCCCCTCGGGGCGACGGCCGTTGCTGAGCGGCCGGTTCCTATCCCCGATCCTGCCCCTTCCATCGTTCCTGCCCCTGAGGCTTCCCCTGCCCCTGCTGCCTCCGTCCCCTCGGATGCTGACCTTGGCCGAGGGGAGCCGCAGTCTAGCGGCTTGGCAGCGGGAGATGGGGAGCCCGTTCCCGTTCCCGTCCCTGATCCTGTCCCCTCTCCTGCCCAAGTCCCTGTTCCCGTCTCGAGCCCCGCCCCTACTCCCGCCCTTGCCCCAGATCCTGTCCCCGAGGTGTCTCCTTTTGCCACCTCTGGTGTTACTGCCGCCCCCGGGGTTGTCGCATCTCCGTTGCCTGCAGACAACCCTCAGGGGGCGGTTTTCGTGTCTCCCCTTCCTGCCACTGTTGGGGCTGCGTTGTTCCCTCAGCCGCTCTCTCCTTTGCCGGGGATGGGGACGGGCTGCCCAGCGCAGCAGCGCCGGAGCTCGGCCCCTTGTTTGTCCGTCACCGTGGGCCGCGAGGACCCTTCAGGGGCCCCGCCGGAGGATGGCGGCGGCTTGGCCGCTGCCTCCCCCTCCGCGCTGCGGGATGAGCTGAGCCTCTTTCTATCGGATTCCCGTGGTTCCCAGGGTAAGGTGCAGCTCGCCCTTCAGCGCTGGGGGGACTTCCATCTCGTCCTCCGGGCCGTGAAGGCGCTTTTGGGGGAGGGGCGGGGGTCCGGTCGGCGGGACATCGCGGCCTATCGGCGGGCCCGCAGATTCCGCGACTCCCTTTTGACCTTCGGAGTCGAAACCGGGATCTTGCGGGGCCCGCTGGGGGCCGATGATCCCTCCGCCCGTGAGGATCTGCCCCAGCCCTCCGTATGACAGCTACCACCTTTGCGTCGTTGAACACCCGGGGCTGTAGGGTGGGTTTCCGCAGGAGCCAGGTGCTCTCCTTCCTTCGGGAGGGGGGGTACTCTGTGATTTTCCTGCAGGAGACCCACACGGCTCCGGCCGTCGAGGCTAGCTGGCGGCTGGAGTGGGGAGACGGGGTTTATTTTAGCCACCTCAGCGCCCATTCGGCTGGAGTGGCCACCCTGTTCTCCCCGGGGCTGCGGCCTGAGGTGCTGGGGGTCGCCGAGGTCATGCCAGGCCGCCTGCTGCACGTCCGGGCCCGTGTGGAGGGGCTGGTTCTGAACTTGGTCAACGTCTATGCCCCGACCACGGGCTCGGAACGCGTGCCTTTCTATCAGCGGGCGGCGGCCTTCCTCGGCACTCTGGATTCTCGCGAGTGCCTGGTCCTGGGCGGGGACTTTAACACCACCCTCGAGGACCGGGACCGCTCCGGGCCTGAGTCTTCCCAGGCAGCCGCGGGCGTCCTCAGGGAGATCGTAGACCATCACTCCCTGGTGGACGTCTGGCGCGACCACCACCCGGACGACGACACCACCTTCACCTATGTCCGGGTGGAGGACGACCGGTCGCGCCACTCCCGGTTGGACCGCATTTATTTGTCCCGTTTTCATCTGGCGCGGGCCCATGCCTCCAGCGTCCGGCCGGCCCCGTTCTCAGATCACCACCTGGTGACCGTGACGGCCTCTCTCAGTTCCGAGCGGCCGGGGCCGGCCTATTGGCATTTTAATAATAGTTTGCTGGAGGACGTGGGCTTCGTGGCATCCTTCCGGGAGTTCTGGCTGGCCTGGCGGGGGCAGCGACGCGCCTTTCCCTCGGCGCGGCGGTGGTGGGATGTGGGGAAGGTCCGCGCGCGGCTCTTCTGCCGGAACTACACCCGGGGCGCCAGCTGGCGGCGGGATGCGTTGTTAGGGCAGTTGGAGCGGGAGGTTTTGGAGCTGGAGAGGCGTCTGGCCTCCGGCCCCGAGGATCCACCCCTCCGCGCGGCGTACCGGGAGAAGCGGGAGGAGCTCCGGGCCCTGGAAGACCACCGGGCCCGGGGCGCGTTTGTTCGATCCCGCATCCGTCTCCTTCGGGAGATGGATCGCGGCTCCCGCTTCTTCTACGCTCTGGAGAAACGGAGGGGGGCCAAACAGCATGTCACCTGCCTCCTGGCGGAGGACGGCGCCCCCCTCACGGATCCGGAGGAGATGCGTGGCAGGGCCAGGGCCTTCTACGCCGCTCTTTTCTCCCCAGATCCGACCGACGCCGAGGCCTGCAGGGTGCTCTGGACCGAGCTCCCGACGGTCAGCGCGGGCGGCCGAGACCGGCTGGAGCTGCCTCTTTCTCTGGCTGAGTTCTCGGCGGCCCTCCGGCTCATGCCCACTAACAAATCTCCAGGCATGGACGGGCTGACCGTGGAGTTTTACCGCGTGTTCTGGGACGTCCTCGGCCCAGACCTCGTCACCGTCTGGGCCGAGTCCTTGCAGAGCGGGGTCCTCCCTCTCTCGTGCAGGCGAGCAGTGCTCGCCCTGTTGCCGAAGAAGGGGGACCTCCGCGATTTACGAAACTGGCGTCCCATCTCGCTCCTCAGCACGGACTATAAGGTCGTAGCGAAGGCCATCTCGCTGCGGCTGGGGTCCGTGCTGGCGGACGTGGTCCACCCCGACCAGACCTGCGCCGTCCCGGGCCGGAGCATCTTTAACAACCTGTACTTGGTCCGGGACCTATTAGAGCTGGGGCGTAGGGATGGTCTGTCGTTCGCCCTCCTGTCTCTGGACCAGGAGAAGGCGTTCGACAGGATGGACCACGGGTACCTCCTGGGCACTCTGCGGGCATTCGGCTTCGGGCCCCAGTTTGTGGGCTTTCTCCAGGTGCTGTACGCTGAGGCGGAGTGTCTGGTCAGGCTCAACTGGACCCTGACCGAGCCGGTCAACTTTGGGCGGGGAGTACGGCAGGGGTGCCCCCTCTCGGGCCAGCTGTACGCTCTGGCGATCGAGCCCTTCCTCTGCCTCCTCCGCCGGAGGTTAGCAGGGTTGGTGCTCCGGGAGCCGGAGCTGCGGCTGGTCCTGTCGGCGTACGCCGACGACGTGCTCCTCGTGGTCCAGGACCCTGAGGATCTGGTGCGGGTGGAGGCCTGCCAGGCCGTTTATTCGACCGCCTCCTCCGCCCGGGTCAACTGGGCCAAGAGCTCTGGCCTGGTGGTCGGGGACGGTTGGCAGGCGGGCTCCCTCCCACCCGCGCTTCAAGCCATTCGGTGGAGCGCGGGCCCGCTGCTCTATCTGGGCGTTTATCTTTCCGCCACGCATCCCTCTCCGCCGGAGAACTGGCTAGATTTGGAGGCCAGGGTGCGTGAGCGGTTGCGGAGATGGACGGGACTGCTCCGGTGTCTCTCCCTGCGGGGGAGGGCGCTGGTGCTGAACCAGCTTGTCCTGTCCATGCTCTGGCACCGGCTCAACACCCTGAGCCCGACCCCGGGACTCCTGGCCAGGCTCCAGAGGATAGCCCTGGAGTTCTTCTGGCCTGGACTGCACTGGGTCTCTGCGGGGGTTCTGAGTCTTCCCCTGGAGGAGGGGGGACAGGGCCTGGTCTGCCTTCGTAGCAAGGTCCATGTCTTCCGCCTCCAGGCCCTGCAGAGGCTCCTTTATGGTGAAGGTAGTCCGGCATGGAGCACGTTAGCGCACGCCTTCCTCCGCCGCCTCCGAGGGCTCCGATACGACCGGCAGCTCCTTTTTCTTCATCCGAGAGGTCTTCCGCGAGACCTCTCGGAGCTGCCGGTCTTCTACCAGGACCTTCTCCGGACCTGGAAGCTTTTCTCGGCGACCAGGTCCATTGTGGCCACCGAGGGCGCGGATCTCCTCGCGGAGCCCCTGCTGCACAATCCCGATCTTCGTGTGCAGGTGGCGGAGTCGCCCTCGGTGAGCCGGAGGTTGGTCCTGGCGGAAACCACCAGGGTCGGAGACCTCCTGGACTACACCAGAGGGGACTGGGTGGATCCCCGCGCGCTTGGTCGGCGCATGGGGCTCTCCACCCTCGCGACCCCTCTGCGTGTACTCCAGGAGGTGGGCGCTGCATTGTCACCTCCTGCTCTCAGCTTCCTGTGGCGGGCCCTGCGGGAGGGTGTTCCCCGCCCACCCCTCACCCCGGGCCCTCCGGACCTTTTTCTCGGGCCCCTGTTCCATGAGCCCCCCCGGCTCTCCCGCTCCCATAACCCGAGCCGGCTGCGCGCTTTGCAGCCGGTCCAGTTTCGAACCGCGCCTAGGGACTATCTGTACGCGCTCGTGCTTCACACGTTGCATCACCTCACCCTCGTGTCCCGCCCCGACACCAAGTGGAGGGACTATCTGTTACCTGTGGAGGGTGAGGAGCCCCGGTGGGCCAGCCTTTATTCCACCTTAGTTCCAAGGCCCGCCGGGGACATTGGTTGGCGGCTCCTTCATGGGGCCGTGAGCACGGGCGTGTACTTGGCGCGGTTCACCCCTATTCCTGAGGCCTGCCCATTTTGTGGCATTAGGGAGACCCTGGCGCACGCTTACCTTGAGTGCGCCAGGCTGCAGCCCCTTTTCCGGCTTCTCCAGAACCTCTTGTTGAGGTTCTGGCTACATTTTTCCCCGCACTTGTTTATTTATGCACACCCTGTCCGTGGCCCCACTAAGTCGCGAGACCTCCTCGTCAACCTCTTCCTGGCCCTGGCCAAACTTACCATCTATAATACCAGGGAGAAGATGTTGGACGAGGGGGTGCTTTGCGACTGTGGGGCCTACTTTCACACCTCTTTGGTTTCACGTCTCCGTGCGGAGTTTCACTGGGCAGCGTCCGCTGGCTCCCTTGCCACCTTCGAGGAGCAGTGGGCGCTGTCCGGGATTCTCTGCTCGGTGTCCCCATTTGGTTCCCTGATTTTGAACCTTTGACCGTCACCTTGCTCCCTGTTTTTTTATTGGTTGTCCCACGTAATCATTTGGTACTGGGTTCAGTGGTCCCTCCCGCTAGGCTGGGGGAGGGGCTTTTAGTAGTGGGCGGCTAAGCCCGCCCACTTCCCGGTTTGCCAATACGGCCTCACTACACGACCCCCCCCCCAAGGCTGGTTCCCGTGCAGCGGGGCCAGCCCATTCCACACCCCCCAACCGGGAAAGGAAATCCGCGTTTGCGTGCTCCTTACCAGCCCGATGGCGGACCGTGAAAGCAAACGGCTGGAGCGCCAGGTACCATCGTTGCAGCCGCATGTTGTGGTCCTTCATGCGGCCTAACCACTGAAGGGCGGAGTGGTCGGTGACTAGGGTGAAGGGGACTCCCAGGATGTAATAGCGGAGAGCTTCACAAGCCCACTTCACGGCTAGGGCCTCTTTCTCGACCACCGCATAGTTCTTTTCGCGTGGGAACAGTTTCCGGCTAATGTATAGGACGGGATGTTCCTCGCCCCCTACGTCTTGGGATAAGACCGCCCCGAGTCCCACTTCCGAGGCGTCTGTCTGCAAGACAAATGGCAGGTTAAAATCGGGGCTATACAAGACCGGCTCGCTGCAGAGGCACTTCTTAAGAGTCCGAAAGGCCCTGTCGCACTCGGTAGTCCAGATCACCTGCCGTGGGCTGTCCTTTGTTAGGAGCCCCGTTAAGGGGGCTGCGATTGCCGCGAACTGGGGGATGAACCGCCGATAATATCCGGCCAAGCCTAGGAATTGCCGCACCTGGCGCTTTGTGGTTGGCGGGGGGCAGTTTGCAATTGCCTGGACCTTCCCGATCAGGGGTTTTACCTGCCCATGCCCGATAGCATACCCCAGGTACTTAGTCTCTTGCCAGCCGATGCGGCATTTTTTTGGATTGGCGGTTAAGCCGGCCTCCCGCAGGGATCTCAGGACGGCTGCGACTCTCTCCAGGTGGGTCTCCCATTGCGGACTATAGATGACAACGTCGTCTAAATACGCGGCCGCGTATTCTTGATGGGGCTGGAGGAGGCGGTCCATCAGGCGCTGAAAGGTGGCCGGGGCCCCGTGGAGGCCGAAGGGCATCCTGGTGAACTGATAGAGACCTGTGGGGGTGGCAAAGGCAGTCTTCTCACGGGAGGCGGGCTCTAGGGGGATCTGCCAGTAGCCCTTACTCAGGTCCAGGGTGGTGATGTAGCGGGCCCCTCCCAGGCGGGCCAACAGCTCATCTATCCGAGGCATGGGATAGGCATCAAATTTGGAGATGGCGTTGACGCGGCGGAAGTCAATGCAGAACCGCTGTGACCCGTCGGGTTTAGGCACCAACACCACGGGGCTACGCCACTCGCTCTGGGATGGCTCTATCACCCCTAGATCCAACATCGCCCGCACCTCCTTCTCCACGACCTGTCTCCTATGGTAGGGCAGAGGCCGGGTCGTCCCCCGTATCACCACCCCGGGTTCTGTTTGGATCCGATGGTGTACGAGGGAGGTGTGTCCCGGCTGGTCCGTGAAAGTGTGGGAGAAGGCTTGGAGGAGGCACCGAGTCTGGCGGAGCTGTTCCTCGGTTAAGTTCTCCCCGAGCTGGGGTTCCTCGGTGTCCCCGGAAAGGGGAACCTGGGGTCCCAGTTCCGGTTCGGGCGGGTAGGGGTTGATCAACAGCCCTTCTCGCTCTTTCCAGGGCTTCAGGAGGTTGACGTGGTAGCGTTGGTTCTTCTTCCTCCGGTCCGGCTGATTTATTTCATACGTGACCGGGCCCACTTTCCTGACTACCTCATAGGGCCCCTGCCACCGGGCCAGGATCTTCGACTCACTGGACGGGAGGAGGAGTAATACCCGGTCACCCGGTTGGAAGTCCCGAGTCTGTGCCCCTCGATTATACGTCTGGGCTTGTGTGTCCTGGGCGGCTTTTAAATTTTCCCGTGCCAGATCCCCCGCCTGCCTTAGACGCTCCTGTAGTTGCAGCACATACTGCAGGAGACCCTGGGCCGGGGAAGGAGCCTGTTCCCAGGTCTCCCTCATGAGATCCAGCAGGCCCCGGGGTCGTCGCCCATATAACAATTCAAAAGGGGAGAACTTAGTCGATGCCTGGGGAACCTCTCGTATTGCCAGAAGCAAGGGTGGAAGGAGCTGGTCCCACTGGCGAAGGTCTTCCGGGGGAAACCGACGCAGCATCCCTTTCAGCGTCCGGTTGAACCTTTCCACTAGTCCATCGGTCTGGGGGTGATAGATGGAGGTGCGGAGTTGCTTGACCCCTAGGATCTCACAGACTTGCTTGAGCAGCCGGGATGTAAAATTGGTCCCTTGATCCGTGAGTAGCTCCCGGGGCAGTCCGACGCGGGCGAAGATCTTGACCAGTTCCATAGCAATGGTGCGGGCCGAGATGTTCCGGAGAGGAACGGCTTCAGGGAACCTGGTGGCATAGTCCATCATTACTAAGATGTATTGGAACCCTGCGCTGCTCTTCGGGAGGGGCCCCACCAGGTCCACGGCCACGCGTTCGAAGGGGGTTTCCATAAGAGGCATCGGCACCAAGGGTGCCTTAGGGGTCTGGGCAGGGGCGGCCAACTGGCACTCTGGACATGACTTGCAATAGTCCTTTACGTCTTGATATACCCCTGGCCAGAAGAAACGCCCCAAAATCCTGGCCAGCGTTTTGTCATGCCCGAGGTGCCCCGCCGCCGGGACGTCGTGGGCCAGTTTCATGACCGCCCGGCGGTGACACCGCGGCACGAGAAGCTGTGTCCGGATGTCCCCCGTACGGGGGTCCTTCTCCACGCGGTACAGGCGTTCTTGTCGTAACTCAAAATGCGGCCACTGCGCCGCACGCTGGGGGTCAAGAATAGTCCCGTCTATGGAGGCCAGCTGTTCGTAGGCCCGTCTGAGGGTGGGGTCGGCCCGTTGGTCCCGGCAGAAATCTGTGGGCGCCGAGGAGTCCCCCCCCGAGGAGGGTCTTCTCGCCCCCCCGGGGGATTGGCGGGGACGGGGTTGTCTATCTCGTCGTCCTCAGTCCCCGGGGACTCCCCTCCCAACGCTGGCGTGGCCTGCGGGTTACCCTCGAGCCGGCGGCGTAGAACGGCGTTAAAGGTGGGCCAGTCCCGCCCCAGGATCACCGGGTATGCCAACCGGGGCGCCAGCCCCACCGTCATCTGCCGGGTGACCCCATCGATGGTTAGTTGGGCCCGCGTGCTGGGGTAGCGTCGCACATCCCCGTGTATACACTGCAGGGGAATCTTCGCCAGGTGGTCGTCCGCTGGTGGGCCGAGGGCCTGGCAGACCAGCGTTTGGCCACAGCCTGAGTCGAGGAGGGCCATCGCTTGGCGGCCGTCAACAGCCACGGGCACGGTGATCTTGGTCCCCTGTGGACGTCGGGCACGGCCTTCTCCTGAATAGACTTGGCCAAATGCACACCCCCGTTCCGGGCACTCCCGCTGCAAATGGCCATACCTTCCGCAGGAGAAGCAGGGTCCCACCGTGGCTCGCTCTAGCTGCGGCCGAGCCCCGGGGTCATCCACGGGGGGGGTCCGACGGTATCCCCCGGCGGGGCCTGCCGGGGTCCGTGTGAGCCTCCCGGAGGGTGCGGCCACCCGAGCCCGGCCCTCCATGCTACGGGCGGGAGCACTCGGGGCTGCCCGGGAGGGCGGCCCCCTCTTTTCTGGGTTGGGGTGCTCCGTGCGAACCGGGACCGCCCGACCAGCGGCCCCCGCCGGGACCTCCGCCGCAAGGAAGTCTTCCATTAACGTGACGGCCGCAGAGACCGTCGTCGGCCGGTGGCGGAGGACCCAGGATCTTCCCCTTGGCGGGAGTACCTGCGTAAATTGCTCCAGAACCACCTGCTCCATCAGTTCCTCCGCTGTCCGGCGCTCAGGTTGTAGCCACTTTCGACAGGTCTCTCGTAGCTCCTGAGCCACCATCCGCGGGCGGGCCCCCGGGGAGTAGGCCAGGCCCCTGAACCGTCGTCGGTAGGTCTCGGGGCTTACGTCCAGGGCGTCCAGAATAGCGGCCTTCACTAGGTTGTAGTCCCTGGCCGCCTCTACCGACAGGCCTCGGTAGACCGTCTGGGCAGTCCCCGTTAGGTAGGGGGCCAGGATGGTGGCCCACTGCTCCGGGACCCAGCCGGCCACAATAGCCACCCTCTCAAAGGTCACGAGGAAAGCCTCGGGGTCATCCTCGGGTCCCATCTTCGTCAACCGTACTGGGGGGCTGGGTCGCGGGGCCCCTGGGGCGACCCCGGACAGGGGTTCCCCCGGGCGGACTAGGGCCGCGGCAAGCTGCTGGATACACTTCTGCTGGAAATCCTGCTGTTGGGTAACCAGGTCCGCGATCAGCTGCCGTTGTTGGGCCCCCAGCTGCTCTATGAGTTGCTGCTGCTGCTGCAGGTGGGCGGCCTGGTACTCCTGCTGGTATCGCACCGGGGCCGCCTGTTGTTGCTCCTGACTCTCGGTCATGCGGGTCAGGAGCTGGGGTAAATCCCCCTCCCTTGCGGGAGGTCTCTCCCCCATTGCCCCCTTCTCACCGGTGTCTAGGGCTCGTGCCCACATGCTAGGCAGGAGGCCCCACGTTGGGCGCCACGTGTAAACGTCCGGTGCGGGGGTCGGGCCCTCTCAGGGGCCGTCGGGGGCCAGGCCGCCTCACTACACGGCCTGGATCGGTCTCAGGGTTCCGCCCCTCTGGCAGGGACTAGGCCAAAGGTACACGGCCTCTGCAATGAGCTCCTGCTCTCCGTCAGGGTCCGGCAGTAACTCAGGCCCGGGCTCCGGTCCTCACTGCCGGAGCTGGGGATTACAAAGTCAGTCAAGCCCCCGCGCTAGCTCAGGGCGGGGCAATAAACAGTAGTTCGGGCGCTCAGCTCCGTGGATCCGGAGCTGCGCCCTGACAAACTCAGGACGTCCCAGGCCCTTATTCAGGGGAGGGCAACCCCCAATAGTCCAGGGCGCTCAGAACCTTCCTTCAGGCTGAGCAGTAAAGTCAGGAGTTCAGGCCCGGCCCTCAATCAGGGCGGGGCAGCACACAATAGTCCAGGGGGCTCAGAACCTTCCTTCAGGCTGAGCAGTAAAGTCAGGGGTTCAGGCCCGGCCCTCAATCAGGGCGGGGCAACAAACAATAGTCCAGGGGGCTCAGGACCTTCCTTCAGGCTGAGCAGTAAAGTCAGGGGTTCAGGCCCGGCCCTCAATCAGGGCGGGGCAGCACACAATAGTCCAGGGGGCTCAGAACCTTCCTTCAGGCTGAGCAGTAAAGTCAGGGGTTCAGGCCCGGCCCTCAGTCAGGGCGGGGCAGCACACAATAGTCCAGGGGCTCAGGACCTTCCTTCAGGCTGAGCCCAGGCAGGGTTAGTAGCCCCAGGCCCTCAGTCAGGGCGGGGCAACAAACAATAGTTCAGGGGCTCAGGACCTTCCTTCAGGCTGAGCCCAGACAAAGTTAGTAGGCCCAGGCCCTCAGTCAGGGCGGGGCAACAAACAATAGTTCAGGGGTTCGGGTTCAGGTCTGGGTATCAGGAGCTGAGCACGGACAAACTCGGGACGCCCCAGACCCTCAGTCAGGGTGGGGCAACAAGCACTCGTTCAGGGCAGCAAGCAATAGCTCAGTGGCGGTGCCAGAGCGCTGGCTGGAGGGGGAGACTGCCACCCGTTAAGTGGGGTGGCAGGGGGGACACAGGCCCACCCACTCCACTGTGTCCCAGCCCGGGGCCCTAAGAGCGGCAGTCAGTCTGCCGCTGTGTTGGTGGGGTCCTGACCGCAACACACCAACATGGGTTCGCTCTCTGTTGTAGCTAGACTGGGGTCAGCTACCCCCGGGCTGATTTCCATTTCCTCCTCCATTTGTACCTGCTCCCCGCTGGGCTCGGCAACGGGGTCCCACACCATGGGTTCCTCACTTCGCAGAGGGTCGTCCGGGTCGGGTTGCTCCTCCGGTCTCCGGTCAGGGGGGCGCTCGGGCCCCTCCTCGGGGTACCGTGCTCGGGGCAAGGGTGGCCAGTCTACCTCGGGGTACCTTGCTTGGGGAAGGCTTGGCCAATCCGCGTCGGGGTACCTGGCTCTGGGGAGGTCCGGTCGGTCGGTGTCCGGGTATCTGGCTCTGGGGCAGCTCGGTCCGTCCGTGTCCGGGTACCTGGCTCTGGGAAGCCTTGGTCTCGCCGGAGCTCGCACCGGCACGTCTGGCCTCTCCGGCTGCTGGGCTCTAACTGAGGGCTGGGGCCTGGCTCTTATACTTCCTGTCCCGCCCCTTGACTTCCGGGGGGCGGGAACAGGTGGCGGTGGCTCCGCCCACTTGGGTGCCAATTCAGGCTCCTCTCCCTCAGGGGCCGTCGGGAGCCGGCTGGAGTTTTCTGTGCTCCCTTCTCCCTCCGTCCTCCCTGGCCCCTTTCTGCTGCTGCTGTTGCTGCTTTTGCTGCCGCTGCTGCTGCTGCGTGCGTGAGTGAGGAGTGCGGAGGGGGGGGCCTTGCCGGCCTGCCCCCCCCCCTCGCCCTCGCCTCCGGAGGGAGAAGCATCGGCCCCCCAACGCCAACACCGATACCATCTGGGGGCCCACCCGCCTGCTTGCTTGCCTGCCTGGCCGGTTGCCCGGCCGGCTGACTGCCGCTCGCTGCTGCTGCTGTTCCTGTGTGGGAGCCGCTGCCTCCGTCGCGGAGTGCGAAGAGACTGCGTCCCTGGTTCGGGAGATTGTGGAGGGGGTTGTTTGAGGACTGTGTTTTGAGTGACTTTGCCATCTTTGCTCCTGGGGTGGTGGTGCCCCCAGTCGCGTTAGGAGTGTGGACGGTACTGAGCCTCTCGTTTGTAATTCCTCGGACTGGAAGCCGTCGCTTGCCAGGAAGCTCCGAGGTCGACTTGGGATCCTGCTGTCCCGTCCCCCGTAGCGGACTGTTGAAGGGGGTGCGGGGGGGGTGCGGTGCCCCCCCCTTCGTTCATCTACTCCCCCTCTACCACCACCCCCACCGCCGACAGCTGCCGACAACCCCTCCACCGCCCCGCGTGCCACCTGGACCTGCTTTTCGCCCCTCGGCAGGGCTGTTTGCTCCCCCCGCCATTTCCATCGTCCGGGACTGTTTACTTGCAGCAGTGAACGGCGGAGCCTGCGCTTCGCGAACGCTGTGGGTGCACCTTTTCCTTCGCCCTGGACTTCTCCTGCCCCCCAACTACGTTTCGCTGGTGGGGTCCCCTCCCTGTAGCCCCCTTTGTATTAGTTGGCCCTACCCTACCCCCCTCCTTTTGAGCCCCTTCGGTTTATTTTGTTTGGTGCCCATTCCCCCCCCCTCGGTTCCTAGCCTGCTGGCTGTGTTCCCGGCCCTGTCCTTGGGCTGCGGCTGGCTGGAGTTTTTCCTCCTACCCCTCCTTGTCCTTGGGCTGCAGCTGGCTGGACATTCCATTCTGTTTCCGAGCCGCTGCTCCGGTGCACCCCCCCCTTTGCCCCCCCCGCGCGCGCTTGTGCCCCCGTTTTGTTGCCCCCTCCCCTTTTGCACTGTTCACCCCCCCCCCTTTGTGTTGTCTTTTGCCTAGAGGGGAGGAGCGGCTGCAGGTTGTGATGGCGGGGGACTCTGCCCCTGCCCCTGCCCCTGCCCCGTCGTCCCCGCCCACCCCAGTGGCCGGCCCCTCGGCTGGCCCTGTCCCGGATACCGCCGCTGCCACGGCTGCCCCCTCCACCGGCAGGAAGGGCCAAGGGAGGAAGAAGGGCAAGGGCCCCGCCCGTGGAGCCAGACCTCCTGCGGGCAGGGCTACGGTCCCCGCTGCGGCCCCAACACCGGCCGCGGCCCCTCCCTCTCCTGCCGTCCCTTCCACCAGCTCTGGTGGCGCTCCACCTCCGGCCCCCAGAGCATACGCCCAGGTGGCCGCCGCCTCTTTGCGTGCCGCCCCGTCGTCCGCCCCGACCGCCGCCTTTGGGCCTGTCCCTGGTGACCACGGCCCCTTCCCCTCGCTGACTAGGAGGCATGGCGTCCGTTGCCATTTGGTGCCTGCCTCGCCCCACATTGAGACCTATGTGCGGGCCTTGGCGAGGGTGGTGGGGCCTACGGCCATCGTGGCGGCCTCCAAGATGTACGGGAAGGCCGTGTTCTTCCTGGCGTCGGTGGCCGCTGCGCAGGAGGCGGTGGAACGAGGCCTGGCGGTGGGAGGCGTGTTTGTGCCCTTGGAACCCCTGGAGGACCTGGGCGTACGGGTGCTCTTGACCTCCGTCCCGCCCTACCTCCCCAACGCCGCCCTGTTGCCGGCCCTCTCCACCCTGGGGAAGCCCATTTCCATTCTGAGCTCTCTCTCATTGGGCTGTAAGGACCCTGCCCTCCGGCACATCCTGTCTTTCCGCCGGCAGGTCCAGCTTCAGCTGCCACCGGCGGCGGGTGCCGGAGTGGCGCTCGAGGGGTCCTTCCTGGTGCCCTACCGGGGGGTCCATTATCGGGTCCACTATTCGACGGGGGAGGCCCGGTGCTTCCTCTGCCGGGCGCCGGGGCATGTCCGGAGGGACTGTCCCCTGGCCCGGCCTGGAGGGGCGTCCGAGACCCCCGGGGCCCGGGAGGGTGCCGGCCCTGTCATCGCCGGCAACCCTGGCGGTTCGGACACTGCTGCTGCCGCCGCCCCTCCTCCTTCTGCCGCGGTTCCCGCTCTGGCCGCGGAGACGGCCGGGCGGGCGGGCCTTGCCGTCGCCGACCCTGGATCGGCGGGGCATGTGGAGGAGAGGGCGGGGCGGCTTCCGCCGGCCGCGGGGAAGGGCCCGCCCCAGGGGGAGGTTTCCCTCGCCCCTGCTGTCCCTCCGACCCTGCCGCCCCGAGCCCCGGAGCCATCGCCCTTGCCCTCTGGCCCTGCCCCTGCTGACCGGCCCTCCACCTCCTCTTCCACCTCGGGGGGCTGGGTGACCGTCCGGGGGAAGCGCGGTGCCCGCAGGTCGCGGGCTCTCTCCCTCCCCTCTGATGAGGAGGGAGAGCAGGCCCCCCGAAAGATGCCGCGGGGGGCCGACGTTGTTAGTTCTGTTTCCGCGCCCCCGGACGGTGCCCAGCAGGAGGTGCCGGCCATGGAGACCGTGGATGCCGTGGCAGTGGCTGGGGAAACTTCTGTCCCCTTTGTTGAGCCCACACCTGAGGAGGCTTCCGTAGCGGTTCTCCCGGCCCTTGCTCCATCCGTGCCCCCCGCCGCCGCCGCCGATGCCGGGGCGGCCTTTGTCTCCGTGACTGGCGGGGAGGTCGCCGGGGCCGAGGGGACCGCTTTCGCCTCCATTTTCGATGAGATCGAGGCCCTGGGTCTGACCCCGGTTACCCAAGGGGAGGACGACCCTCTGCCAGCGGGCCCCGATCCGGGTGCTGGCTTAGTCCCGCCCCCTTCTCCTGCTCCCGGTTCCTCGCCCCACTCTGCCGCTCCCGACTTAGTCCTGGGAGAACCCTTAGCCCTACCCGCCAGCCCGGCCGCGACTACCATCTCGTGCACGGCCGCCGAGCCCCTCGGGGCGACGGCCGTTGCTGAGCGGCCGGTTCCTATCCCCGATCCTGCCCCTTCCATCGTTCCTGCCCCTGAGGCTTCCCCTGCCCCTGCTGCCTCCGTCCCCTCGGATGCTGACCTTGGCCGAGGGGAGCCGCAGTCTAGCGGCTTGGCAGCGGGAGATGGGGAGCCCGTTCCCGTTCCCGTCCCTGATCCTGTCCCCTCTCCTGCCCAAGTCCCTGTTCCCGTCTCGAGCCCCGCCCCTACTCCCGCCCTTGCCCCAGATCCTGTCCCCGAGGTGTCTCCTTTTGCCACCTCTGGTGTTACTGCCGCCCCCGGGGTTGTCGCATCTCCGTTGCCTGCAGACAACCCTCAGGGGGCGGTTTTCGTGTCTCCCCTTCCTGCTACTGTTGCGGCTGCGTTGTTCCCTCAGCCGCTCTCTCCTTTGCCGGGGATGGGGACGGGCTGCCCAGCGCAGCAGCGCCGGAGCTCGGCCCCTTGTTTGTCCGTCACCGTGGGCCGCGAGGACCCTTCAGGGGCCCCGCCGGAGGATGGCGGCGGCTTGGCCGCTGCCTCCCCCTCCGCGCTGCGGGATGAGCTGAGCCTCTTTCTATCGGATTCCCGTGGTTCCCAGGGTAAGGTGCAGCTCGCCCTTCAGCGCTGGGGGGACTTCCATCTCGTCCTCCGGGCCGTGAAGGCGCTTTTGGGGGAGGGGCGGGGGTCCGGTCGGCGGGACATCGCGGCCTATCGGCGGGCCCGCAGATTCCGCGACTCCCTTTTGACCTTCGGAGTCGAAACCGGGATCTTGCGGGGCCCGCTGGGGGCCGATGATCCCTCCGCCCGTGAGGATCTGCCCCAGCCCTCCGTATGACAGCTACCACCTTTGCGTCGTTGAACACCCGGGGCTGTAGGGTGGGTTTCCGCAGGAGCCAGGTGCTCTCCTTCCTTCGGGAGGGGGGGTACTCTGTGATTTTCCTGCAGGAGACCCACACGGCTCCGGCCGTCGAGGCTAGCTGGCGGCTGGAGTGGGGAGACGGGGTTTATTTTAGCCACCTCAGCGCCCATTCGGCTGGAGTGGCCACCCTGTTCTCCCCGGGGCTGCGGCCTGAGGTGCTGGGGGTCGCCGAGGTCGTGCCAGGCCGCCTGCTGCACGTCCGGGCCCGTGTGGAGGGGCTGGTTCTGAACTTGGTCAACGTCTATGCCCCGACCACGGGCTCGGAACGCGTGCCTTTCTATCAGCGGGCGGCGGCCTTCCTCGGCACTCTGGATTCTCGCGAGTGCCTGGTCCTGGGCGGGGACTTTAACACCACCCTCGAGGACCGGGACCGCTCCGGGCCTGAGTCTTCCCAGGCAGCCGCGGGCGTCCTCAGGGAGATCGTAGACCATCACTCCCTGGTGGACGTCTGGCGCGACCACCACCCGGACGACGACACCACCTTCACCTATGTCCGGGTGGAGGACGACCGGTCGCGCCACTCCCGGTTGGACCGCATTTATTTGTCCCGTTTTCATCTGGCGCGGGCCCATGCCTCCAGCGTCCGGCCGGCCCCGTTCTCAGATCACCACCTGGTGACCGTGACGGCCTCTCTCAGTTCCGAGCGGCCGGGGCCGGCCTATTGGCATTTTAATAATAGTTTGCTGGAGGACGTGGGCTTCGTGGCATCCTTCCGGGAGTTCTGGCTGGCCTGGCGGGGGCAGCGACGCGCCTTTCCCTCGGCGCGGCGGTGGTGGGATGTGGGGAAGGTCCGCGCGCGGCTCTTCTGCCGGAACTACACCCGGGGCGCCAGCCGGCGGCGGGATGCGTTGTTAGGGCAGTTGGAGCGGGAGGTTTTGGAGCTGGAGAGGCGTCTGGCCTCCGGCCCCGAGGATCCACCCCTCCGCGCGGCGTACCGGGAGAAGCGGGAGGAGCTCCGGGCCCTGGAAGACCACCGGGCCCGGGGCGCGTTTGTTCGATCCCGCATCCGTCTCCTTCGGGAGATGGATCGCGGCTCCCGCTTCTTCTACGCTCTGGAGAAACGGAGGGGGGCCAAACAGCATGTCACCTGCCTCCTGGCGGAGGACGGCGCCCCCCTCACGGATCCGGAGGAGATGCGTGGCAGGGCCAGGGCCTTCTACGCCGCTCTTTTCTCCCCAGATCCGACCGACGCCGAGGCCTGCAGGGTGCTCTGGACCGAGCTCCCGACGGTCAGCGCGGGCGGCCGAGACCGGCTGGAGCTGCCTCTTTCTCTGGCTGAGTTCTCGGCGGCCCTCCGGCTCATGCCCACTAACAAATCTCCAGGCATGGACGGGCTGACCGTGGAGTTTTACCGCGTGTTCTGGGACGTCCTCGGCCCAGACCTCGTCACCGTCTGGGCCGAGTCCTTGCAGAGCGGGGTCCTCCCTCTCTCGTGCAGGCGAGCAGTGCTCGCCCTGTTGCCGAAGAAGGGGGACCTCCGCGATTTACGAAACTGGCGTCCCATCTCGCTCCTCAGCACGGACTATAAGGTCGTAGCGAAGGCCATCTCGCTGCGGCTGGGGTCCGTGCTGGCGGACGTGGTCCACCCCGACCAGACCTGCGCCGTCCCGGGCCGGAGCATCTTTAACAACCTGTACTTGGTCCGGGACCTATTAGAGCTGGGGCGTAGGGATGGTCTGTCGTTCGCCCTCCTGTCTCTGGACCAGGAGAAGGCGTTCGACAGGATGGACCACGGGTACCTCCTGGGCACTCTGCGGGCATTCGGCTTCGGGCCCCAGTTTGTGGGCTTTCTCCAGGTGCTGTACGCTGAGGCGGAGTGTCTGGTCAGGCTCAACTGGACCCTGACCGAGCCGGTCAGCTTTGGGCGGGGAGTACGGCAGGGGTGCCCCCTCTCGGGCCAGCTGTACGCTCTGGCGATCGAGCCCTTCCTCTGCCTCCTCCGCCGGAGGTTAGCAGGGTTGGTGCTCCGGGAGCCGGAGCTGCGGCTGGTCCTGTCGGCGTACGCCGACGACGTGCTCCTCGTGGTCCAGGACCCTGAGGATCTGGTGCGGGTGGAGGCCTGCCAGGCCGTTTATTCGACCGCCTCCTCCGCCCGGGTCAACTGGGCCAAGAGCTCTGGCCTGGTGGTCGGGGACGGTTGGCAGGCGGGCTCCCTCCCACCCGCGCTTCAAGCCATTCGGTGGAGCGCGGGCCCGCTGCTCTATCTGGGCGTTTATCTTTCCGCCACGCATCCCTCTCCGCCGGAGAACTGGCTAGATTTGGAGGCCAGGGTGCGTGAGCGGTTGCGGAGATGGACGGGACTGCTCCGGTGTCTCTCCCTGCGGGGGAGGGCGCTGGTGCTGAACCAGCTTGTCCTGTCCATGCTCTGGCACCGGCTCAACACCCTGAGCCCGACCCCGGGACTCCTGGCCAGGCTCCAGAGGATAGCCCTGGAGTTCTTCTGGCCTGGACTGCACTGGGTCTCTGCGGGGGTTCTGAGTCTTCCCCTGGAGGAGGGGGGACAGGGCCTGGTCTGCCTTCGTAGCAAGGTCCATGTCTTCCGCCTCCAGGCCCTGCAGAGGCTCCTTTATGGTGAAGGTAGTCCGGCATGGAGCACGTTAGCGCACGCCTTCCTCCGCCGCCTCCGAGGGCTCCGATACGACCGGCAGCTCCTTTTTCTTCATCCGAGAGGTCTTCCGCGAGACCTCTCGGAGCTGCCGGTCTTCTACCAGGACCTTCTCCGGACCTGGAAGCTTTTCTCGGCGACCAGGTCCATTGTGGCCACCGAGGGCGCGGATCTCCTCGCGGAGCCCCTGCTGCACAATCCCGATCTTCGTGTGCAGGTGGCGGAGTCGCCCTCGGTGAGCCGGAGGTTGGTCCTGGCGGAAACCACCAGGGTCGGAGACCTCCTGGACTACACCAGAGGGGACTGGGTGGATCCCCGCGCGCTTGGTCGGCGCATGGGGCTCTCCACCCTCGTGACCCCTCTGCGTGTACTCCAGGAGGTGGGCGCTGCATTGTCACCTCCTGCTCTCAGCTTCCTGTGGCGGGCCCTGCGGGAGGGTGTTCCCCGCCCACCCCTCACCCCGGGCCCTCTGGACCTTCTTCTCGGGCCCCTGTTCCATGAGCCCCCCCGGCTCTCCCGCTCCCATAACCCGAGCCGGCTGCGCGCTTTGAAGCCGGTCCAGTTTCGAACCGCGCCTAGGGACTATCTGTACGCGCTCGTGCTTCACACGTTGCATCACCTCACCCTCGTGTCCCGCCCCGACACCAAGTGGAGGGACTATCTGTTACCTGTGGAGGGTGAGGAGCCCCGGTGGACCAGCCTTTATTCCACCTTAGTTCCAAGGCCCGCCGGGGACATTGGTTGGCGGCTCCTTCATGGGGCCGTGAGCACGGGCGTGTACTTGGCGCGGTTCACCCCTATTCCTGAGGCCTGCCCATTTTGTGGCATTAGGGAGACCCTGGCGCACGCTTATCTTGAGTGCGCCAGGCTGCAGCCCCTTTTCCGGCTTCTCCAGAACCTCTTGTTGAGGTTCTGGCTACATTTTTCCCCGCACTTGTTTATTTATGCACACCCTGTCCATGGCCCCACTAAGTCGCGAGACCTCCTCGTCAACCTCTTCCTGGCCCTGGCCAAACTTACCATCTATAATACCAGGGAGAAGATGTTGGACGAGGGGGTGCTTTGCGACTGTGGGGCCTACTTTCACACCTCTTTGGTTTCACGTCTCCGTGCGGAGTTTCACTGGGCAGCGTCCGCTGGCTCCCTTGCCACCTTCGAGGAGCAGTGGGCGCTGTCCGGGGTTCTCTGCTCGGTGTCCCCATTTGGTTCCCTGATTTTGAACCTTTGACCGTCACCTTGTTCCCTGTTTTTTTATTGGTTGTCCCACGTAATCATTTGGTACTGGGTTCAGTGGTCCCTCCCGCTAGGCTGGGGGAGGGGCTTTTAGTAGTGGGCGGCTAAGCCCGCCCACTTCCCGGTTTGCCAATACGGCCTCACTACACATACTAACTGTTTATCAAGAGCCGCGTTCACAAGCTCTTCACTACTTCTGAATTGTTCAGATGTCTCTCCTTTTATTTTCCTTCTCACGCTAGGGTTACCAGACAGGAAATGTGAAAAATCAGGACGGGGGTGGGGGGTAATAGGAGCCTATATAAGAAAAAGACCCAAAAATCGGGACTGTCCCTATAAAATCGGGACATCTGGTCATCCTATCTCACGCACAGATTTGGAGAAGTATTAGGCATCACAACCACCAAAGAGCATTTATTGATAGTATTCTCGCTCATCAACTAGTAATGGGCCTAATTTCTTTCTGACTTTCCCCATGTTAGTAATACCCTTTCTGACCCCTCCTTTCCCCCCCCCACACATTTACCCTCTTTAGCTGCTCTAATCCTGCATTTTTGCTGCCTTTATCTTTTCTCTGCAGTATTAACTGATTATATTCTCTTTTGCTTCTGTCTCACTTCCAAGGAAGGCTGCTATTATACCTCAGAACTCTATTAGTCCTTGATGAAGCCATATTGGCCACACCTTGCTGTGTTCTTTTACAGTGGAATAGTAGCTTGTGTGTTCGTTCATTCACTCTCTCATGTGCGCGCTCTCTGGAGTGCCTTCATTTCTTGCTCCTGCAGACAATAGAACCAAGCTCAGGCAAGGATGCATTCTAGCTGGGGAGCCATCTGCACCGGGAAACTGGTGAGTGAACCTATGGCCTTTCCCTCAGTGGCCACCTCCATGTGTAAAAATACATCTGCGGCGGAGTGTGATGCTGTCATCTGCCAATGTCTCTGTCCAGGAGGTCTCTACAGCAATCATAAAAATGGGTTTACGCTCGAAACGAAGAAAAATGCCTCAAATGGAGAGGGCCCCAAAGGGCAGAGGCGAGCGTAGTTTTGTATATCTTGATATGGTTTGGATTTTGGGGAAGAGAGGGGAAATAGGACTTTTGATGGGTGCTTGACTATTAGGTAGGTCTGCCATCTGGTGGCAGACTCATGACTGGGACGCATAGCCAGAGTTATGCGTGATAATGAGGGTAAGAACTGATCTAGCTATCATCATCATTACTTGAAAAGGAGCCAAATCCTGGAGTCCTTACTCAAGTTTAAAAAAAAAAAAATCCCCCCCTCCGCCCCCACAAGAGTTTTGTTTTGAAAAGGACTGAGGACTACAGGCTTGGCCCATAGTGCCTATAGCTGTAACACACCCACCAAGCATAGCTCCCTGGAGAAACACTGCTGCTGGATGGCAAGGCCAGCGCAGCAGGGATTGGAAATCATTGGGATGGGGGTCAGTGCCTTGAGCTGCTTACCCTGAGGTCTGATGAAAAGAACCAGGAAGATCTCCACAACTCAGCAGTGCCTTGAGTGCTGCTCCATGAGGCTCGGCCAAGTCCCTCAATATGGGCAGACATAGAGCAGTTTGGATTATGTGGTGATTTCCTCTCCGTAGGCCTTTGGAAATGGAAAGGGCAATTTATAGAAGTGATGGACTGTTTTTTCATTAATGGGAGAGGGACCCCATACACAAGTGAGGGGAGAGAATGAGTCCTGGGAGGGAGATGAAGGGGGGGGGGGGAATCAGTCTGTTACTGACACTGAATTAGCTCCTAAGTATACAGAAGGGGGTGAATTGGTGTGGTTTGTGGGAGAGATGGTGGGGTAGCACATAGTAACCACTTACAGTATGTGCAAAATGTCTCAGACCCCAGCCCCGCATGTCATAAATACAGCGGGTGGTGTAACCGGCTTCTGGTGAGGGCAGTCCTCTCATCTTTCACTCCCAGAGCTCCAGTGATGCATCCTATCTTTAACCCATCAGTGCCACGGGAGGCTATTCTGTAGCCCATACACTCACTACTACCCACTCCTCACATATTAACTGTCCTTGCCAATTTCAGGTCTATGGGGGTGCTATGTAGACAGATAGTGAGGATACAGAAAACAACTTGCAGGTCTGTGAAAGCTCAGCACAGATCTCTGTGGACTGAACAATGACTTGTGGATTTTTAGAGTTGCATTTTGGGTGTTATGGATCCCTGTTCTGGGCTGTCTCTGTGTGCTGTTGTAAAGAATACTGGTTTTGTTTGTTTTTTCTTCACCTACGGATACAATTCAATTATAAGTTTTATTTAGGTTGTTGGGTGAAGGTAATGTTATGGAGTTGTAGGAGATAATCTATAGAGACAATTCCAAATTATGGAACACTTCCTGATATTGATGGAATCCAAATAAATTCAGTAAACATTATCACAGTAACCTGAGCTTGCAAGTATGCGCAAACTCTCCCACAATGCACTGGTGCAAAGACTGTTTTGAAGCATGGTAAGTGAGGACATGCAGTGCTGAGACCATTTTGCTTGCTGGAATAATGCTGTGTGTAACCAGGTTCAGACATGCTCTGGTGCAGTGTGGATAGGCCCTCCCTGGCTTTTTAGAAAGATGCAGCTGCAGCTCCTGAGCTACTTTTAAAGGAAATGTTCTCATACAAAATGGGAAATGACTGCCTAGGAAGGAGTCCTGTGGAAAGGGATCTGGGGGTCACAGTAGACCACAAGCTAAATATGAGTGAACAGTGTATGTTGCAAAAAAAAAAAAATCATTGCGGGATTGTATTAGCAGGATTGATGAGAGCAAGACACGAGATGTAATTCTAACACTCTGCCCCATGCTGACTAGGCTTCAGCTGGAGTATTGTGTCCAGTTCTCGGCACCACATTTCAGGAAAGATGTGGACAAATTTGAGAGAGTCCAGAGAAGAGCAATAAAAATGATTAAAGGTCTAGAAAACATGATCTATGAGGGAAGATTGAAAAAACTGGGTTTGTTTAGCCTGCAGAAGAGAAGACTGAGAGGGGACATGATAACAGTTTTCAAGTACATAAAAGATTGTTACAAGGAGGAGGGAAAAAATTGTTCTCCTTAACCTCTGAGGATAGGACAAGAAGTAATGGGCTTAAATTGCAGCAAGGGCAGCTTAGGTTGGACATTAAGAAAAACTTCCTGCCTGTCAGGATGGTTAAGCACTGGAATAAATTGCCTAGGGAGGTTGTGGGATCTCCATCACTGGAGATTTTTAAGAGCAGGTTAGACAAACACCTGCCAGGGACTTAGTCCTACCCTGAGTGCAGGGGACTGGCCTAGATGACCTCTCAAGATCCTGTTCAGTCCTACGATTCTATGATTCTATACTGCCCCTGCCACCCTTCTGGTATGTTTCATTAAAAGCTCCAGGACCTGCTTCTTTGTAGGATTATGCTTTTTGCCAGAGGATACAGTGCCCTCAATTTCTTTACCAAGAATCCTTGTTACCAGTGCTGTTCCTTACAGAAAACTCTGTGCAAGTTTTACCTGTAAACCCGAAAAATGGATAGAAATGAGAGAGAATGTAGGGTGAGATCAGGAGAAAAAGACTTCTTGACAATGAAATTGATTAAGCTGTGAATAGTCTCCCAAAGGAAGTGAAGAACTTCTGCATGTAGCATTTAAATTGGACTGCACAGAACAGTAAGTTCAGGAGGCAGAGCCCTGTGTATTCCTGCTTCCATGACTGCAGGCTTTTGTTCCAGAATCATTGCTATTACATTTTTTTATTTATTTTAATCCTTTTGGTTGCAAAGAGATCGTTGCAAAAGTGAATCTACTTTAACTCAATACCTTGCTTGTTTATCTCCCTGGGTCTGGAGACAGCCTGAAGCAATAGCTCTAAGAAAAGTGTGTGACTAGCACTTGTTAATACTGAAAACCAACAAGGACAAGATTGTCAGCATTAACAATTTAACTGTGCATCGTTTTAGCTGAAACAGCCGGGTAATGTTTCTATCCCACAATCCCAACCACCTTCCATGCCTTCCCAAGTGCTAAAAGCCCCACCAAGGCCTTAATCAAAGGCCAAATCCCCCAGCTTCCCTTTGTTAGCGTCCCTAGGCATTGCCAACACAAAGCCATGGCACATCGAAAACATGGGGACAATGTAAAAAAGAATTGGATTTTGTATCAAAGTAAGCAACATGAGGAATACTGGACCTAGTCTCAATTGCTTTCATATTTATATTAAATGAACTCTTTCTGTGGACCTGGTATTGGTATGGAATTTATGGCCTGACTCACCAGAGGGGTTCAGCTTGCTACAGAGGTCTTTGGGGCCAGGGCCGGCTCCAGGCACCCACCAAGCTTGTGCTTGGGGCGGCACCTGGAGGGGGGCGGTGCGGTGCTCCGGCTGCTGGGGAGAGTGGAGCCCTGGCTGGGCTCTCCGGCCTCCCCCCGGCACTCTGGCCGCCGGGGAGAGCGGAGCCGCGGCGGGCTCTCCGCCCTCCTCCCGGCGCTCTGGCCGCTGGGGAGAGCGGAGCTGCGGCGGGCTCGCCGCCCTCCCCCCAGCACTCTGGCTGGTCGGGGAGAGCGGCCTGCGGCCAGGCTCGGTGCCCTCCCCTGCCGCGCTGCGGGGGGGGGCGGGGGGAGGCTTTTTTGCCTGGGGCGGCAAAAAAGCCAGAGCCGGCCCTGTTTGGGGCTGCATGCTCTGAGTGTCCTTAAGCCTCCGACTGCCAGAAGCTGGAATGGGTATTTCTACAGAACAAAAGCTGTACATCAGCTAGCCTATCCGAGCTAGCTTTATTCCAGTTAGCATGCGCAATGGTAGCAAGGAAGGTAACGCAGCGCAGGCCAGCAAGCCAAGTACAGAGCCTGGGTTTGGGCCAGGCTTGTACGATCTGTGCTGAAGCCCACACTGCACTGTCTACAGTGCTTGGTGACCCAAGCTAGCTCAGACAGGCAAGCCCGCACACAGCTTTTCCTCCGTAGACATAAACTCTGTGACTTGTGGTACTTATTTCACAGGGGGTAAGGCCAGAAGGGACCACCACCTCATCTCAACAGTAGACAGTTCCTGGATGCCATCGCGTTATGAAGTCAGAGAGCAAAAGCCATAAGCTGTTGGTTACATTTAACTGCCACGACAACATGTGTACTTGTAACTGACAGTAATTGTGTCACAGCAAAGTGACAGGACCAGTTCTGACTGTCAGATTAAAGTGACAGAATCCTCTTAACAAGTTTCCCACAGCTTTGTCCCATTCAAGTGACTACTGAAAAATGAGCCACAGACAA
The DNA here is from genome assembly GCF_027887155.1 of Malaclemys terrapin pileata. Taxonomy (NCBI): domain Eukaryota; kingdom Metazoa; phylum Chordata; order Testudines; family Emydidae; genus Malaclemys; species Malaclemys terrapin. The sequence continues at coordinate 93,947,698 of NC_071508.1, read as the reverse complement.
AACAGCATGTGTATCTGAGTGTTTTGACTGATTAAAGGTGGCAGGATCAGGCTTGGAGGGAGGGAGAATCTTCCAGGAAAAAGTGGGAGCATTAGCATAGGCCCATATTAACTAGTCTGGGACAGACAAGAAAGAGAAATCATGGCTTGAATAGAGGTAGATGTGCTCCTCCAGTGGCTGCCATTGGTATGTAGCCTTTTTCTCTCTCCCTTTCAGCCAACACCATTTTCCCAGATCAATATTTTTTTAGAAACTTGAAAGTCTTATTCACAAACCCAGCACTTGTCTTCAAGAGAAGCACAATTGCGTTTACTATCATGCCTCCTTTGTTCTTTTCTGAGGTAACAGCAGCACTGTCAACAGAGCTTCTTCAGAACTAATGGATGAGCACACTCAAGAACTGACATCCCACTAAGATAGAAAGCACATCCCACCATGGCTTGAATAGCAAAACTTGAAAAGTGACCTGCAAAGAATTTATTACAAATGGGCTTTTGCCTGTTTGTTTGTTTATGATGGAGAAAGAATGTCTGAACGATTTTTTCTTTTCCGTGTTTAAAAAAATAAGATCTGTTTTTCTTTTAACCCCAAGAAATACACCTTTACCCCGATATAACACGAATTCTGATATAACGCGGTAAAGCAGTGCCCCGGGGGGGGGGGGGGGAGGGGGGAGAGGGGACTGCATACTCTGGCAGATCAAAGCAAGTTCAATATAACGTGGTTTCACCTATAACACGGTAAGATTTTTTGGCTCCTGAGGACAGCATTATATCGGGGTAGAGGTGTATCAGGAATGTCAAGTTTTCTCTTTTCTGGTTTTACAGGAGGATTTCTTACAAGTCTCAGGGATGTTTATCATGAGCTCTAACACATTAAGGGAACAAAGAGAACCGTGGGAATTAGGTACCCGTCAGGCTACTTCAATACCTGGAAAGATACTGGAACAAATTATTAATTCATTTGTAAGCACCTACAGGATAATAAGTTTATATGGAATAGCCAGCATGGATTTGTCAAGAACAAATCATGCCAGACAATCTAATTTCTTTCTTTGACAGGGTTACTGGCTGGTGGATAAGGGGGAAGCAATAGACATGGTATATCTTGATTTTGTAAGATTTTTGACACAGTCCCATGTGACATACTCATAAGCAAACTAGGGAAATGTGGTCTACATGAAACTACTATAAAATGGTTGCGTATCTGGTTGAAAAACCATACTGAGTCAAGCAACAGAGGGTCCTGTGAGTCTTATTCACAAACCCAGCACTTGTCAAGTGAGTCTTGCATCTGAAGAAGTGAGGTTCTTACCCACGAAAGCTTATGCTCACAATACTTCTGTTAGTCTTAAAGGTGCCACAGGACCCTCTGTTGCTTTTTACAGATTCAGACTAACACGGCTACCCCTCTGATATTTGACATACTGAGTCACTATCAATGGTTCACAGTCAAACTTGAGGACATATATAGTGGGGTCTGGCACTATTCAATGTTTTCATTAATGATTTGGATTATGAAGTGGAGAGTATACTTATAAAATTTGCAGATGACACCAAGCTGGGAGGGGTTGCAAGCACTTTGGAGGGCAGGATTAGAATTCAAAACAACCTTGACAAATTGGAGAATTGGTCTGAAATCAACAAGATGAAATTCAGTAAAGATAAGTACAAAGTACTATATTTATGAAAGAAAAATCAAACACAGCTACAAAATGGGGAATAACTGTTGAAGTTGGTAGTACTGCTGAGAAGTATCTGGGAGTTATAGAGGATCACAAATGAATGAGTCAACAATGTGATGCAGTTGCAAAAAAAGCTAATATGTGGGGTGTATTAACAGGAGTGTCAGATGCAGGACAGGGGAGGTAGTTGTTCCGTTCTACTTGGCACTTATAAGGCGTCAGCTGGAGTACTGTGTCCAGCTCTGGGTGCCACACTTTGAGAGTTGTGGACAAATTGGAGAATCCAAAGGAGAGCAACAAAAATGTTACAAGGTTTAGAAAACCTGACCTGTGAGGAAAGGTTATAAAACTTGGGCATGAGAAAAGAAGACTAAGGGGACCTGATAAGTTTTTAAATATGTTAAGGACTGTTATAAAGAAGACTGTGATCAGTTGTTCTCCTCCACTGAAGGTAGGACAAGAGGTAATGGGCTTAATCTGCTGCAAGGGAGAGATTTAGGTTAGACATTAGGGAAAAATTTCTAACTATAAGGATAGTTAACAAACACCTACTTTATCCAAAATGTTCATTAGTTACTGAAGCTCAATGTGTTTAGGAAAAACAAAGAAAACCCAAAAGAGTTCTAAATTATCTGGCGAAAAATCCCCTCCCCTCTCAATCGCTTAATTTTCAGTTTTTTTGACTCTTACAATGTCAACATTTCACTGATTCTCCCATCACCATAGAGTCTTCCAGGCTAGAGAGGATATGAATTTTTCATGTTAAAAAGAAAAGTGGGGGAAAAAAACAAACATTTTTCAAGTCTTTGGCATCCAGACTGAGAAATAAAGGGCACAACCCTGCAATTTTTCCCTTTGCAGGCCACATTTAGCAAAGAGAAACATCCTTTTTAGTCCTTCTACTGTCTGTATTACACTACTGTGTATTGTATGTAGCGGAACTATTCATCTCTATTCAAGCCCCACTAAGCACCATCTAACTGTACCTCTAGCAAGCTGCATATACCCCTCAAAATGAGCACAGGTTAGAGCCGCAGTTCTCAAGCTTTAGCAAACCAAGGATGCCCATTTTGATTTAAAAATTTTCACAGATCCCGAAACCCCCCGCTCAGCCCCATGCCCCGCTCCCACCCCACCTCTTCCCACCGCCGCTCCACCCCTGCCCCTCCTCTTCCCCACCTCTTTCCGCCCCCTCCCCTGAGTATGCCCCTTCCCCACTCCTCCCCATCCCTCCTGCACGCCACTGAACTAGCTGTTTCATGAATTGCAGGAGGCGCTGGGAGGGAGGGGAGGAGTTGATCAGTGGGGTCGGTGGCCCTGGACATGACTTGCAGACCCCCTGGAGTACCCTCACAGTCCCCTAGGGATCCGTGGACCCCAGTTTGAGAAACCTTGTGTTAGAGGATTAAAGGTGACTCTGAGCTGCAAAGTTTTTGGGTTTGTTCTGAACTTCTGTAAAGTTCAGGGGTGTTCAACCATTTAAAAAAAAGAAGTCAGCCACAAAGTCAAAAATGTAGCTCTGAACTCTTGCAAAGTTTATGCATGTTTGGATCCAGAGTTTTGGTTCGGATCATCTATCGATCATACAATTAAAAGTGGCCAAAATGATAGGTTCCTTAATACACTGTACTGACTGAATGTACATCATTCATATATATCTATAATACAGCATCTCTGTATATATTTATAAAACTCTATTACTCTCCCTTCTCAAATCTCATTCTTTCTTGGAGGTTTATAAACTAGTCATACATATTAATAGAAAAATAAATACCATGTGAAAACAGGAGCCCTGAAGCTTGCAGCCAAGCGACCCTCTGGTTTTATTGCCATCTCCCTGGTCATCTTCTCTGGTGCTTGTCATCTCTTCCTCTAAATGTATGGCCCAATCCCACTCCCTTTGAAGCAGATGAAAAATCTAAAATTGACTTCAGTGGGAGTTAGATAGTCCCTGAGTTTGTAAATTCTTTGGGGGTAGGGACACTGTCTTTCTTCTGGAAAGCACCATTTGTATCTATGATTTTCGGTAAGTAATAAAATATACCCACACCAGCACCTATACGGTTTTGATAATGAAAGCAAATGTTAAGCACTTCTGTCAGTGTACCCTGGCTTCTTTCCTATTTCTCCCGGTGTTCTAGAGATGTGGATGGGAGGCATTTTAAAGGCAAATATAAAGCATTTTGAAAAGCCCGATGCAAGTTTCTTCTGCTGCTGGTGCCAGCAAAATTGATGCTTAGAATTCTTTTCTTGGATATTGAATGGCCTCTTTGTCTCTTTTCCATCAGGCAGGGCCCAGATTAAGCACAGTTTCCACTAGAATGTCTCTGTGACTGCAGAACCAGGGAGGTGCTGAATGGCTATGACTGCATTTCCTTGGACAGAATTTGAACGGCATTTGATACAGGTAGTAGAGTCCCTTGATTTTAACTAGGGTTTCCTATTTTTGTTACAGTTGACATTCAAAGGGAGGGTGGCAGGGGGAAATGAGTCTCTGTCCACTTTTTGCTAAGCAGAAGAGGGCAGCGCAGGTCAGTGAGATGACTTGTGCATTGCTCATTCTGAGTCAAGGGCAGAGGAAGATTTTGGGCAGGTCACAGTTTCTCCATTTGTAACAGAGGGAGAGAGTAATTATCTACCTTTGTAAAGTGCTTTGAGATCCTCTGATGAGAAGTGCTCAGTTTTATCATGGAGCTGCTCCATAACTTTGTGATTAATTTTTGGCAGGAGTGGGGAGAAAAATGGAAAGCTGAAAATGAATTGAGCAGTTTGATTAAGTAGGTCCTTAAAATTACTTATTTTTGATGGTAGTGTCTAATGTTGTGGGGTTCTCCTTTGATCTGAAATGGCTTGATTTTAACAGGCCAAACTTTCCAGGGAGTTAAAGGATTTTTTTAAATGAATGGAATGCTTAGACTAATTTTGACAAAAATTGGTTTCCGTTACAGCTATTGACACTACTCACCATTACTATTGAGATTATAAACTCCATGTGTCTCATTTTATCACGTGTTTACAGTGCCAGCACAACAGGGCCATCTCTGAATGAGGACTCTGGGCACTATCACAATAAAAATAATCATTTCAATCACTGGGGATGAAGCCAGCCACCTTTGAAAGATTTGCCTGTTTAAAGTTTTCAACGCCAGCCCCTCACACTGAACATTTTAAATGCTGGCAAGCAAATCTTGCAATGCCAGCTGCTTTGTGTTGAAATGATAGAGTGTAAAGATTGAAATTATGCTCTCTGCCTCCACCCTAACCCCAGTGCCAAATGCCTGCTAGGCGCTTCTTCATTTGAGAATGACCATGAGGGCTGGCCACCTACAATGAAAATGTAAAGTGACACCATATAAAGTTTTCAATGTGAACAGCTGCTGTTCATAATGAGAACTTTAGACAAGTGTATAAAAAAAATCCAACAAGAGGAAAATCAATGAAGCACTGGGGCTCGCTCATGCATCCATTCTTCTATTTTGCCATCTACTTTTCTTACAGATAGAGCATCAATCTCCTAAATAATAACCTACAAACAATACATAATTGAAACTTGAGTTCCTGTCTTGCCATATATGGGCCTAGCACGGCAGTCAATTGGTGAGAGCTTACAGTTGTCCTAAAAACCTTTGCCAATGGCAAGGGTGGAAGAAGGGATAATGTAGTCTGTGAAATGGAGTTTACAGGTCTGGGCTGGCATAAAACAAACCACCCCAAAAATCCTACTTCTCTCTCACACCGGGAACTTGTATGTCAAATATTAAACTAAATATTAAATCACATTTGTGACTAAGCAAAGATACTTTACAAAGGAAACACGAACAGGACTTGAAATCATAGTGGTGCTTCTGGGCATTGGCACAATGGAAATAATAATGGAAAATGTTTGGGAGTGGTGGATTTAAAATGGGATAATGTAATTAATTCTACTTAGCAAAGGTAACCATTGCAGAAGTGAGTGTTACATTCATGAAACTTGTTGCTATAGTGATGGATGGCTTTTCCCTCAGTGCCTTTAGTGACTGGTTAATCCATTTTTAAGAGGAAAGGATATTTAATAAAGGAAACAATTTATATTGGATTAACAAGATATACTGAATAAAAGCCCCATTTATTCTGAGGCTTCCTATTTAATTTTAATATTAGGCCTTACCAGTCTGTTTTATCCCATAAGAAGAGCAGCACCCACACCAGGGTCTATTACGTAAAAATAGTCTCTAAAGTGCTCTATCCACACCACCGCAAGAGCAACCTTCTAAAACCCAAGTCTATTCAAATTATCAAATAATTCTTAGAAGTAAATCAATTTAATAATGTAAAAGCTCCAGATCTGGATTGATATTTTTTGCTTTCCCTATTGTAAAATAATCACAAGTTTGTTTTTTTAAAACCCAAACATTCTCTTGCTTTGAGAGAATGTTGAAGTCTTGTGCAAGTGCATGAGGACCTGAATGCTGAAACTGACTAGTATAGGGGTCGGCAACCTTCCAGAAGTGGTGTGCCAAGTCTTCATTTATTCACGGCAATTTAAGGTTTCGCATGCCAGTAATACATTTTACATTTACAGGGGCCAATGGATGGAACCCCAGACTGGAAGCGGGCTGAGCGGACTAGCAGCTGGGACCCCGGACCAGCAGCTGGGACCCCAGGCCAGCAGTGGGCTGAGTGGCTCAGCTTGCTGCCGGTCTGGGGTTCTGGCCGCCGGCCCCTGCCAGCCGGGGTCCCGGCCACCGGCCCCACTCAGCCCGCTGTCGGCCCGGGGTGCCGTCCATCCTCGCCCAATGGGGGCGGCGAGAAGTGGCGTGGGCGAGCGATGTGCTGGCTGCGGCTTCCCGATGCCCTCATTGGCCCAGGATGGCGAACCGCGGCCAGTGGGGACTGCGATCGGCCAAACCTGCCGCGTCAGCAGGTAAATAAAACTGGCCCGGCCTGCCAGGGTGCTTACCCTGGCGAGCCGTGTGCCGAACGTTGCCGACCCCTGTTCTAGATGATGAGGCATGATGCTCCCCATTTAACTTCAGAGGAGAAGTACTCTTGCTTGCTCTTTTCACAGAAAGGCTTGGGTTCTTTTCCAAACTCTCCATTCCTGGCATCCGAGCATGGGCTTCCTCTGTTCTTGGCATCAAGATTTGATAAATTGAAATTCAATAAAGACAAGTGCAAAGTACTACACTTAGGAAGGAAAAATCAAATGCACAACTACAAAATGAGGAATAGCTGGCTGGGTGGTGCTACTGCCAAAAAGGATCTGGGGGTTATAGTTGATAAATTGAATATGAGTCAACAGTGTGATACAGTTTCAAAAAAGGCGAATGTCATTCTGGGGTATTTTAACAGCTGAGATATTGGTGGCACAGGATGCTAAGCCATCTCAGGCAGACTTCATCCCAAAAGAAACAAAGGCAGAACAATACATTTGTGAATCTGATTCTCCCACAGGATGTTTCAGCTTTCTCCTCCTAGGAAAGGAAAAACCAACCCCCTCCCCCCCACACACACACATTTGTTGTGTGCCTGAAAATGGCTAATATGGTAAAAATAATTTATGGCACTAATGTGCCATATAATCCCTTTTTATCGCCTGTAATTATTCAGTGTGCCATTAACACAACCCTACTTATTAGCCTCAGTTCAGCACTGATACAGAAGGAAAGGGAATTTACAAGGTCATACTTCATTAAGAAAGAATTGCCACCCCTCAATCCCTTCTCTGAAGAAAAAAATGAAAGGCCCATGACATCACAATGACTAAATATAAAGGTTTAATTGCTAAATCACCCTCATCCTGTAGCAATTACCTTTGTATTGAATGTAATTTTCCCCTATCATGAAATTAAGGCTCTAGTTCCTATTAGCAGCAGAACCCTGCTGATCCTCCTACTCTGTTGGAATTATATGTAACCCTGTTGCTTAGGGTATGAGGGGAGGCAGATACTTCATTGGGGGGAATAAAGAGGCTGCACATCACCTACTGATCATGAAGTAACATCCACATGTGTAAAAAGCAACAGAAGTATTGCAGCATAAGCTTTTGTGGGTGAATGCCCACTTCATCAGACGCCACAGGACCCTCTGTTGCTTTTTACAGATTCAGACTAACACGGCTACCCCTCTGATACTTGATCCACATGTGTGTGGTCTTTTAATTTCCTTGCTTTGCCCTCATCCCCACTGGATTTTCCATGTTTGCCTGGACAATAACATTATGAAATATACAAAGGCAAATACATGTCGTGTTTTAATTTGCAGGTCTCTAGTGGTGATACGAGTCCTGCTAAGATAAAAGAGAAGACACTGGGTAGCATGGCTTATTAAAAATGGCATTTAAGAGATCATCTGCTGTTCAAGATTGAGGTTTGAAATGAATTAGTGGACACTGAGTATCCGAATGCCCCTGACAAGGGAGAAGGGGACTTTTTCTTATATAGGCGCCTATTACCCCCCACCCCCTGTCCCATTTTTTCACAGTTGCTATCTGGTAACCCTAAAGAGAGTGCAACATTAGGGATTTTTGCCCCAGTTAAATTGTTTAGTCCTTCTGCATTTCTCTCCACCCAGAAAATACACATAGACTATTCAATCTCTTTGTCTTTTTAATTGTTTATTTCTAATCCATTTTACTTGCTAGTTCTCATACTTTACCAGGATTCTGCAGTGTTTTGGGGCTGGAAACCCAGCAGGGAAATAAGCCTTTCAAAATTAACTCTGTCCACTCCAAGCTTTTGTACTGATCTGTTGTAAAAAAAATTGTTTGCAAAACCTAAATTTTGGACATAAATTATCCTGTGTCTATTTTAAATATAGCTCCCCCCAGTGGAGAGGAAAGTGCAAGAAGGCCACTTTGTGATGTCCCCGAGGATTCCATTAAAGCCTTTTACAGCTCAGTTTTTCTGAGGTCATATTGGACCAATGTTTTCATCAAGAACTGGGAGTCCCACTCTGCGCTTCTACCCCTGGCTAGTGGCTCTGCCACTGATTTTTTATTTATTTATTTATTTATTTTGGGTGACCTTAGGCAAGAAGCTTTCTGCCAGCCTATTCATCCTTAAAATAGGCTTAGTAGTATTCATAGCACTGACGTGTTCTGTTCTGTGGCTTATTTTTAGTAACAAGACTTATGGCTTGTATGGCACTTTTTATCTTCCAAGTGCTTGGTAAGCATCAGCTAATTAATTTGTAACATGTGAGATACAGAAGTAAATAATCCATGTTTGTGAAGCACTCTGAGCTCTTCGGAAAGGTGCACTGTAAGGGACAAGTATTATTGGACTGACATGTTTGTGACTGTCATAGTTCGCAGCCATCAAACATTTCCATGGTAACTATTTATAAATAGCTTCACACATTGTAAACCTGTGTGTGTATAAATGTGTGTTAAAATAAGACTAGCCATATTACTCAGTAAAATGTATTTAAAACAAGAAAATGCATCTCTATAATTACAGCGTTCATTTTGGGGCTGGCCCCACAAAGTGCTGAGGTGCCCATACTCCTTAGCACAAGTCAACAGGTTAAGGCACATACAACTTCAAAAGATCACACCCTCTGTCCCAAACAAATCCACTGTGCTTAAGTCTGAATCAGAAACCATGTCAGCTCCTCCATTGTTCTGAGTCCCTTTGCCAGCATAGTCCCCAGAGACACTGGGATGGGTTGAGAACAGATTCTCAAACTTTAGCAACCCGAGGACCCCCATTTTGATTTAAAATTTTTCATGGATCCCCAAAGCCCCTGCTCAGCCCCAGGCCCTGCCCCCACTCCACCCCTTCCCCCCAAACTCCCCCGCCCCACCTCTTCCCGCCTCTGCTCCTCCTCTTCCCCACCTCTTTCTGCCTCCTCCCTCGAGCACTCCCCATCCCCGCTCCTTCCCAGTGCCTCCTGCACACCGCTGAACAGCTGTTTCGTGGCGTGCAGGAGGCACTGGGAGGGAGGGGGAGGAATTGATCAGCGGGGCTGATGGCCCCGGACATACTCGCAGACCCCAGTTTCAGACACCCTGCTGTAAGAAACTCTTAGGCTCAGATTTTTAGAAGTATTTGTGCAGAAATGTGCATGCCCATTTCTAAAACTCTGGGGCCAAAGATTCTCCTTTGTGTGGAGCTACATTATATGTTGCACATTATTTCCCCTTCTTGCATGCACTATTTTTATGTGTATAAGAGAGAAATTTATTGTTGCTGTGACTGACAAAGCTCCAGCAGCAAAGAAGGAGACTTTCCAAAAACCCTAAAGCAGATACAGACTCTGCTTTTGATTCAAGTTTCATCTTACAGCTGCAAAGCAACACTGAACAGAGAGAAAATTCACTGGTGTGCGATTGTTAAAAGTTTTAATAAACATTGGTGCTTGAATAAAAATTTTACACATCTTCTCTAAACTACACTGAAATGTGGTAAATTAAGTAGGAGGATGTATGTACTGTTTCTTTAAATTTGTAGCAGGAAACTAGACACAAGGGGGAATTGAAGAAAGCTGTAGGCAGAAACTGCACAGTGAAGTAGAATAATTTTAAGGCCAGATCGGTTTTCCTTATTCTAAGAACTTTTTTGTTCAGTATTAGAAGAAAGTGACTCTTTCTGCAATTCTTTACCACACAAGTGTGTCTTTGCAAGTTTGCAAAGGTGCTCATTAGCCTCTGAGAATAATTCACAAAAAATGGACTTTACCATGTATATGTCAGTGTCCTTAGTAATAGTAAGTCGATCTGTTAGGGAGAACCTCTGCTTGTGTTTGGCATTATAACAGTGGTGCTTTGTTGTTTTTTAGTCTTGTGTTGTTTATTCTTCTCTGACACAAAATTATGCCCTGACAGATTGTGTGAAGTTGGTGTAGAAATATGATTGATAGTTTAATCAATATTTTTCTCAATTTGCTCCATCTTTGATATAAATTCCCTCAACCAGCCATTGATCCTGCTGTCTTCAGATGTTGCTGTTCACTTGATCATCCACAGTTTTCAGTGAGGCGCTGCCAATGTTTTAGCAAAGGGCTCCCAATAAAATGTTCCCACTTAACTTGTGATAAATACCATATATGTGGAGAGATCATGCTGGCAAGGAAGATGGGCAATGGCCTGGAGGCTGTATTTGTTTTCCCATTTAAACACAATACTTTCTCCTAACCAAAGAGAGAGGAAACTCCACTTGGCAAACAAACTCCTATGAAGTGCATTTGCTGGAATGTTTTTTCCCCCGAAATATACCAAGTCCATTAGGCATGGTGCTCTACTTGTGTCATTTGAAATACAGCGGGGAAGGAGGTTAAGACTCTCTTCTAGATAAGTCCAGGGGTATCTTCTGTGAAAATCTTTTGTAAACACTAGTTAGTCACTACATCAGGTATTGAGTCAGTAGCAACATGTCTGATAAAACCTGCAACTCTACCCAACTATACCACTTTGAGCTACAATTCGACATATTAAGCAGGGTTCGGCCTGATGAGCATTTGGATAAGACACCGCTGAGAAACCCCCCAGCTCCTTCAAGAAGTGGCTGTGATGGTTCAGTAGGTGGCACTCTTAGCTCTGAATCAAAGTCCCAGTATGGTGTTGGGAACATCAATCATCCTGCTTGTTGTCCTTTGTGTGACGTGTAAAACTGAGCTCCTGACCACTTGCAGTCATTACAAATCCCATGGCAGTTTTATCAAAGGGGGAAGTATAAACCCAGTAGCCTTAGCCAAATTCCAATCTGGGTAATGGTGTTCTGCCTGCTAGCATACTTTCAATTGGAAATAGTATTCTTCTTTCTCTTCATAAATTCTGGTGAAATATTGCTGTGAGCTGTTAAACATCTGCCAGCTTTCATCCTAATGTCAGCTAGGTGAGGTGATCTATTTGTAAACTCTGTTGAGCGCTTTGGGATGTTGGGATGAAAGGCCCCCATCTAAATATCAGTCATTATCACAAATGATAAAGTATTAAAAAGCAGCCTGAGAAATTCTGAAAAGGCACCAAGTGACAGCATAACCCAAAACAGACACCCCAATTGTTGCCAATGAGATGAGAAATGGAGTCACTCCACACGCTTATCTGGTCCAGTCTGACACACCCCAGACAATGTTTATGTACAGTTCTCTGTGTAGTTTATGGCAGTCCTGTTAAGCCCATTGGTTTCAATAGGCATTGTTAAAACTGCAGGGCTGGGCCCTTAATAAAATAGTAATACCTAGCTCTTAGTAATACCACCATCTAACACTTTTCAGCTGTAGCTCTCAAAACACTTTACAAAGGAGATCAGTATCATTCCCATTTTATAGATGGAGAAACTAAGGCTCTGAAATTAACTGACAAGACGGGGAGGGGAATACAGCTACAAAAGAGAGAAAAAGTGTAAAGTGAATCATAGAACTGTAGGGCTAAAAGGGACCTGGAGAGGTCATTTAGTCAAGCCCTCCCTCCCACACTGAGGTTGGACCAAATAAACTTAACACCTGACAGGTGTTTGTCTAACCTATTCTTAAAAACCTCCAGTGAGGTTGATGCCGCAACCTCCCCTGGAAGCCTATTCCAGAGCTGAACTACCCTTAGAGAGATTTTCCTAATATCTAACCTACATCTCCCTTGCTGCAGATCAAGCCCATTACTACTTGTCCTACCTTCCGTGGACATGAAGAACAATTGATCACAGTCTACTTTATAACAGCCATTAATATATCTGAAGACTATTATCAGATCCCCACTTCACTTTTCTTTTCTCAAGACTAAACACATGTAGTTTTTTTATCTTTTCTCATAGGTCAGGTTTTTTAAACCTTTAATCATTTTTGCTGCTCTCCTCTGGACTCCCTCCAATTTGTTCACATCTGTCTTGAAGTGGGGATCCCAGAATTGGACACAGTACTCCAGCTGAGGCCTCATCACTTCCAAGTAGGGTGACCAGGTGTCCGGTTTTCAACCAGAACACCCTACCTGTCCTGGGGCACCACACTGTGCCCGGGAAGTGGCCAGCAGGTCCGACTCCTAGGCGGGGGAGCCACAGGGCTCCGCGCGCTGGCCCCACCCCAAGCACCAGCTCCGTACTCCCATTGGCCAGTTCCCACCAATGGGAGCTAGAGGGGCAGTGCCTGTGGGCAAGAGTGGCACGCGCCGTGGTGCCTTCTCCCTCCCCCACCTAAGAGCCAGACCTGCTTCATATTACATTTTACATCCATAGCAGGCTTAAATGACATCATGGTAAAAATGCCTAAGCCGTGCCTACACTATAGCTTTGACTGACACTAACTACCAGTGGCACTGCAGAGATGGAGAATTAAAGGTCTGATTTGTGCTAGTGGGGGCATCCTTTTAGTCAGGCTTGAATTTTATACGTGGTATGTACAGTGCTACACAGCCACTCTTCCTGTTTTTTGTGCAAGGAGCACCTTAGGTTCCCCCCATACTAGAGCAGTGTATGTGGACCACAGTCAAGTGGCAGGATCTGGGCCAGAGAGAGAGAGAGAGAGAGTGAGTGACTGTGAGTGTGTGTGTGTGTTAAAAATCCCTTTCTATATTCACAGCTAAGAAAATGCAAGATTTGTTAAAGTCTATTTTATAGGTGTTCAAATTAGTGTAGTGGGTTCGTGCCCTTCTCCGTTATTGATTTCTATATACTAAGGGTGAACTCGTGGCCCTATTGAAGTCAGTGGCAAGGCTCCCATTGATTTCCATAGGCTGGACACATTGATGCATCATGGAAAAGCTCAGCAATATAATATTATAGATCAGTGGTTGTCAGTGTGTTTCATTGATCCAAAGGGGGCTGTGGAAGGGCTCCTGCCTCTACTCCCATCTACAAATGCCTCAGAGACCTTTTTGCTGGCAAAACACTCAGTGCAGTTTATTTATAGTGTTGGTTCCCTCCACCCGTACCCTGTACAGCCTTACTCCTACCATCTTAAGGGGCCTTCAGCTCCTGAAGCAAGCAGGGAAGAACGAGCAAGCTCGCTCTCTGTCTGCTTCCCTCCTACCTGTGCCTTTTTGTATCCTCTGCTTAATGGCTTAATTAGCCTTCCAGCTCTGCTCCACACATCAATAAGGTGCAGCTCTTCTTAATAAGGTCTGTCTGCTGTGTTTAATTAGAGTTGCAGTGGCCAGAGTGCTGGCTCAGCTGCTGTTGCCCAGCACTGTCCCAGGGGCCAATGCCAACTGTTGTCTGTGGTCATGATCCAGTCCCTATTTCCTTGGATCTGGTCTTCTGCTGAAGTAGACTTGCTCAGCCATTTGCAGCCCAGTCCTCCTGAACCACAGAGCTGATTACCCTGGCATCTCTTCTGGAAGTGGCACAAATGACTCTGGGTATCAGTACAGAGGGCCTGTTGTGAATGGTTCCATGTGGCATCATGGTATGAATCCTTGTTATAGACCCCATAATAAAAGATTTAATAGGCAACCAGTGCTGAGCTCTCAGCACAAGAGGAGAGATGTGCTGTTTGCTTATATTCCAAAAAATATGCTTGAGTTGAGGATTAATCTGGCTGGATACCAAAGGAACACAGTCAAACATGCCTGTGTCTTTCTGTGCTAACAGCATTAAGAAATTCTTCATTTAATGGAGCAAAATCTTCATTTAAAATATTGGGGGAGGGGGGTTCTTCCCCTTTTCTTTTGCATCAGCTTTTGAGAGCAGATGAATCAAGTCCCAGATTCAGCCTCCATTCCCTGCATGTTCATTGTGTTCTGCGAAGCAATCGCCAACATAAAGGCCCATTGTCTGTACTGTTCCCTGCAAACATGAATTGAAGCCACACTTTCTCAATTAGATAATTGCTCCTCTTTGAGTGATGGGCTGGGATGAAAAAAGGTTGCATATAACAACAGTTGGCTAGAGTCTGGGTCATGTCCTGCTTGTAAACACTGCACCCTGAGAAAACAGCTGCACTCCCTCTATAGCACTCTAACCACCAAAGCAATGCAGTAAAGGTGCAGGGTGGTTATAAGGAATAATGTGCTCAGATTGTACATAATAAGGCTGTTATTTCATGAAGGGCTTTAGACTGCCATGAGTAAGAAAAGGGGAAGTTTAATTTGCCAGAAACTGCAAAATGGAATTATACAGTCTGAGTGTCATCTTGAGAGCGGAGTGTGGAATTATTTAATAATATAGGTGCAAAATAAAATAATTTCTTCTTGTGTTGGTCCCACCTTCCCATTTGCCTTTTCTTCTTCTTCCTGCCCCCTGCTGTTGTAGGCAATTAAATTTTGTATTAAAAATTGAAAGAGGGTGGGGAGGGAAAGGCCATGTGAGTACTCAGGGGAGTAGCTGCATTGGGTTGAGTGCCTTTCCTCCCTGTGGGCTATTTTTGTTTGTTTTGTTTGTTTGTTATAAAGCAATGTACTTTTAGATTTCAGTAAGACTGCAGCTTGCATTGATACAGAACCTTTCAGCGTGAAGGATCCCAAAGGTCTTGACAAACATCACATACTCAATGCACAGTATATTTAGGGGTGATTGTCCCACTGTTGATTTGCAGACACATTTGGGGTGGAATATTGCAAGTATTTTACACTGCAAAGTAACACTACCTAACAGATTAGGACAAAAAGTGAAGAATAATGCTGCTGTCTCTAATTGAAATTGTAGGAATTTCAGGAAGCCAAATGTAATTTCTTACTGGAGACTTTAGCTTGGACACACTTAGCAAGGTATTATTCTTTTCGGAGTCCTCCATGTTGAGCTCCAGAATCAAAGATTTCATTTGGGGGGGCGGGGGGAGTCTCTAACTGCAATAAGATTGTGAAGATAGCCTTGAAACTGTGAATGAGTGTAAACCAATAACATAATGTCTGCCTGAGTTTGCAAACTGCCTGAAACAACAATTCTAAAAGGTGTGAGCTGCCCCTGGAATGCTGAATACAGAACAGGTCATCTGAGCTCAGAAAGGATAATGCAGAACTGGAGGGGGTTCAGAGAAGAGTTATGAGAATGATCAAGGGTCTGGAAAAAATCTCATATGAAGCAAGACTGAAAGATTGGATTGTTTACCTTAGAAAGGAGACAAATAAGAGGGGGGATAATAAAAGTATATAAAATAATGAATGGTGTACAGAAGGTAGACCAAGAACTCCTGTTCTCCCTGTCTCGCAACATGGGAACAAGGGGACATTCAATGAAATTAAAAGGTGAGAAATTTAAAACCGATAAAAGGAAATACTTTTCAAACAGCTTGTGATTAAACTGCAAAACTCTTGGCCACAGGAAATTGTTGAGGCCAAGAACTTAACTCAACTAAAGAAAGGGTTGGAAGTTTATATGGATAGCTAGACCATCCAGAATTGTAACTAATGACAATAAAAATTTTGGAAATGATATTAAAGGGTTTATGACAATCTCTAACTATTAGAGATCAGGGGATCACATTGGGTACAGACTATCCCATATCTGCTTGCTCCGGGCTTCTTCTAAAGTTTCTGGTACTAACTGCTGTCAGAGACAGGGTCCTGGAATAGATGGACCTCAGATCTGATCCTGTATGGCAATTTGTATTATGTTCCCTATTCATCACAATCAAGTGTTGACTCTGAAGCCTAATGTTAACACTTTAAATGTCACTGCTGATCAAAGCACACGAGAAGGGAACTGACAATCAGATGGTGTTGCTTCATGCAAATTATGCAGGAATGAAAGGGGACAATCATGAAGATCTGTGCAGTCTACTGCGATTGGCATCTCACACTGACATCCCACACAGGCGGGGCTTGGTTTAGAGGGAATTTTGGCGAGTACTATTACTTTTTGATTTCTAACTGGGGCATTGATTCTGTATGGACTCAGGGGAGAGTGAAACATATTGAACTGCCAGCACCACATCCTGTCCCATTCTTTAGTTTGCCTCTAGGCTCCTGTAACCAAACTGGATTGGGCAAGATGTCCAGTTTGCAGGTCACATATAATCATTGCTGTTTGAATGAAAGCACACTGCTGATTAAAGCAGTGTCACAGTCAACTGGTAACTTTCAGTCCTTTTCCATGCATCATTTTTCTTGCATCATGATGAAAATTTCTGATTTCAGAAAATGAGATGATTTGGGGGTTTTAAAGGCATTGAAATAGATGGTAGAGCAAAGATTGACTATGAAATTAACTAAATCACAGAAGTATTAGACTAATTCAAACACAGAAACAAGTACCAAACATACAAATGATATTCTTGATCCATTTGGGCGGGGAGGAGGTCAAAAGGGAGCAGACAAAGATAACACTTACTGTTCATGTCTTTTTGAGAAGCCTCCAGAATCCTTGTGAACAACATATATATATACCTTTTAAGAAGTACCTTGCATTGTGAGTGACAGGCCTTGATATTGGGAGCTTACCACCTGCTTGCAAGTGAAGTCCATTACTGCTCTCCTAGGGCCTAATCCAAACTCACTGAAATCAGTGGGTGTTATTCCATTGACTTTAGTGGGAATGGTATCAGCTCCTTGAAGTGCTCTCTGCCTTACCTATAGCATGTGCAGAGCAGGGACAGTGCTTTGGTGAGAATATGAACTTGATTCTCCCGGCCTGTGATGAGTGACAACGGCCCCACCCCCAACTCTTTGTGACAACCATGAAGACTTCTCTCTTCAAGATTATGAAAGCCTCCTTTATCACAACTCTTCAGCAAGTGTAACAGAAGCCCTGACCTGCTGATACCCTCCTGATCACCAGGACAGTGACCAAGCCTCTCTTACAGTAAAACTCCCCATCGCTAGTTTCTTTGAGGTCTATTGCCAGCAATTTTGGTGAAAGGCTTCATTGTGTTTGGCTATGTAAACAAAGTTCCCCGAGATCACAAAATGCTAGGTTAGGAATATAGAAAATGGGATATCTGACCTACAGTTATTATTGAGCAGCTTGTGACGGGGTGTACGAAATCCACACTGACAAGGCAGAGATTAACAAACTGCTTTGGGCCCAAGAGATGCACCCCATCACCCTTGTTGGGCATGCTCCTAGTAGAGGGAGCATTCAAAAGGGAGCAGCTCAGCTCAGTCTGGGCTGACAGACGAGGAGAGCAGTTGCATGCAGTAGCCTCCTGGAAAGCAACCAGGACTCCAAGCCAGTGGAGCCAACCCTCCTAGCTGCGTCATGAGAAGCCCTTCAACCCCAGGAACCAAAGGGGATGACTTGCTGTAACCAGCAGAGGAGCTGACGAAGACAGAGAAAAGGATAGGAAGCAACCCAGAAGATGAGCCTGGGGATATGGATACCTGAACCCTGTAGCAGGGTACCTGATTTTGAAGGGCCCTGAGTAGGGACTCGGTGTAGTATGGTGGATCCAGGTTCCCCTAGCTCCACACCCTTGCCACTGGGAGATACTGCTGCTGAATGTGGTGGCCCCTTTGAATCCTCACCACTGGGCCATACTGCCACTGAGGGAAGCAGCCCCTTGGACTCTCCCTGACTGAAGCTGGGTCTACACTACCCGCCTGAATCGGCGGGTAGAAATCGACCTCTCGGGGATTGATTTATCGCGTCCCGTTGGGAATCGACGCTCTTACTCCACCAGCGGAGGTGGGAGTAAGCGCCGTCGACGGGAAGCCGCAAAGGTCGATTTTGCCGCCGTCCTCACAGCGGGGTAAGTCGGCTCCGATACGTCGAATTCAGCTACGCTATTCGCGTAGCTGAATTTGCGTATCTTAAATCGACCCCCCGCCCCTGTAGTGTAGATGTAGCCTCAGCTTCTGAAAACTTCTGAATTAAGCCAAACTAGCTGGAAGTCATACAGATTTTTCAATGCCACCCTTTAAAGGCAAAGATCACCTTTATGGAAGAAAAGGATGATGGTGCCTCCATTGGTGTAAATGAGAATCTGTTGAAGAAAGTAATTTCTGCCAAAATATCTTTTACAGACTTGAATTTACTATTCTTCTTTACTTCTTGTCCCAAATTATTGTGTGGTGCTGTGTGCTGTTAAATGGGTGCCATGTGGCACCCCAGGGATCGGCTGCATTTCAATGGTCAGAGAAGTGATTTCCATATATGTAGTTTATGAAGCACTTTAGGAGATCTTTGGATGAAAGACACAATATCAATGTTTGTTATAATTCACCTATAAGTGGTGAAGGCATTTATAGATCATCCCAATAGTCCACCAGGGTTGGGATTTGTTAACTTACCAGGCATGCTTGCAAAGCCTCTCTATTCTCTCAGACATTTGGCGAGGGAGTAGATTGAGAGGGTTGTCATGTATGGGTTTATTATATCTTTGCTCATAGGAAGGAAAAATATCAATGTGTTTTGTGTGTTAAGTATTTTATATGCTATACATTGTAATTTTTATAATTTGTATTGTATATCTTTAAATGTGTAAAAGCAGCGAGAGCAAGGGAATAGACATTTCAATTACACATTTAAATAAATTGGGTCGGGACCCCAAAGTGGGTCACAATGCCATTTTAAGGGGGTCACCAGGGCTGGCTTAGATTTGCTGGGGCCCGGGGCCAAAGCCAAAGGGTTTCAGCTCTGGGCGGGGGTGCTCAGGTAACAGGCCCACTACCTGGGGTGGAAGCCCTTGGGCTTCAGCTTTGCCCCCCTTCCCCATCCACCCGAAGCGGTGGGGCTCAGGCTTCAGTCCCCAATCCTAGGGTCATGTAGTAATTTTTGTTGTCAGAAGGGGGTTGTAGTGCAGTGAAGTTTGAGAACCCCTGAAATAAATCATTATTACAGACGGCATAAATTATAGTTAAGGCTATGTTTATGTCACGGAGGTCATGGAAGTCACGGAATCCTTGACTTCCAGAGACCTCAGTGATATTCTCTGCTTCAGCCCCAGGGGCTGCAGGCTGACAGTCAGTGGCGCCCTGGCAGGGTTCCAGCAACAGGCAAGAGCAGCGACAAGTGACAGGGGGCTCCCAGCAAAGTTCCAGCGCCAGGTAACAGCCTCACATGGGGGAAAGGGGATGCCTCAGGCGAGCGGCTGGGGTGTCCCATTTTCTCTTTGGGAAATATGGTCACCCTGCAACCGCAGTGGCTGGAGTAGGAACCCCACAGCTCCCAGCCACCACAGTGGTGGGAGAAACCATGGAGCTGCAGCAGCAAAAGTCGCAGACACGGCTTCCGTGAATTTTGGTTTATTGCCCGTGATCTGTCCATGACTTTTACTAAAAATAACCATGATAAAATCTTAGCCTTAATGATGGTCTTGTAACACAATATGCTACATGCCCTGGCAAGCTTCAGTTATAACAGCAATTTGCTGTGGTAGTATGTAAACTAATCATTAAGCACTAGTCTGGACTAGGCGCTCAAATGACGAGCATGGTATTAATACCTAGATATTATGAGATTATCCTGAGATCAATCAAGACAACAAAGTTTATCCAGTGTGTTCTACTACCATGATGTCAGCAGATCAATCAGATGAAATAGCACACCTGAAAGTGATCTGAAATCCATTCACTCCCACCCTCAGTTTCCAGCTAATATCAGTGAGACATAGCTGCTGTCATAACCAGATGTCATGCTTCCATGTGCACCTTCTGCCTCGCTCCTGTAATTGTGGCAGAGACAGAATATATATTTAGAAAGCTGAAGTGAATTTATTTTTTCTTAAACTATTTGCAATTCAGAATTAAGTGAGAAAGATAGGCGACTTATGTGTTTTGAAAGTGTCTTGACATGAGTTATGAATTTCAATATCATCAATAATTGTACACATGGAAGAATTAGAAACTTCCATTACTTGTGATTTATACTGTAAATTGTAAACAACCCACATAAGACTAATGTTGGAGATTTTGATCTCAGTGCCATGGATTATATACTGGTATAACTCAATATTTACACTGGTGTGAGATCACAGTCAGATCCCTGGATTTGCAATCTCAAATCAGTAAACAAATCTGATAAAACAATTGTTCTTCTGATGACAGAATCTATAGTAACTTCACCAGGTTTATTATATATTTACATCAAAATAAAACTAAAATGTAAAATAATTTGGCTTCAGGATCCTACACTTCACTACAAATTCTTTGTCTGACTTCACTGACAAAACATTTGTTGCTTTAGAGTTTAGATCAAAGAAAACTAAGTGGAAGCTGTTTTCTCTTGATGTTAAGAAAGCTTTTGACACAGATAGTTATGGAAGTAGGAGCCCTGTGATGTGTTCTGGAAATGAGCTGCAGAATTTTCAAATTTTCAATAATTTGAAAAGTGCATTATTTGTACTGCGTGAGACCTTCATTCTAGATATTGTTATAAGCAGGGCTGTTAGCACCATCTATTAAGGTTACTAATCCTTCCCACTGTAAGAGCTAGTTTTCAGCTGATTATTACTTTGCCAAACTTTAGCCATTCTGGATGAAATTTACATGCCTCGTCTCTGCCTCAGCCTGGAAAACTTCAGCCAAAACCTTTCAGCCAAGAACAAGAACCAGGCTAGGGAAAAATACGCTGTTTTTCCCATATTAAAAAAAATCTGGCAAGCTTTTCTTTGAATAGCTCTTATCTCCCACATGTTTTGGAGCACAGACCTGAAATTTAGCATCGGGGTTGCCTTTGTATCAGGGATATGCCTTTTGCCATGTCTATGAAAAATCTGTCCAAATTTGATCACAAGTTATAAGATGTTGAACAATCACAATTCTCATACGCTCAGTAGAGACGTCTTCCATTTTAGCTTATAAAATTCTGAAGATTCTGCCCTCACGGAGCATGCTCATGCTTCTCACAGCTCCTACTGCTGTCCAGATTGAAAATGCAATGCTCCATCCCCGCACAGCTCCTAGGTGTGACCAGATTGCATGTGCCATTCCCATAGTGTGACTGAGTATGTGTCCTCCAGTCCAGAGCTACAGAGACAAAGCTGGACTTTCCCTGTAATTGCTGGTCAGGGTGGGGCTGAGCCCTGGAGCTGAACACAGGGAGCCTGTCTCTCCTGTGATCATCATCATCCCCCCCCGCCCCTCTTCCCCCCCCCCCCCCAGCCCTCCATGGAACCCAAGCAGCATGGAGAAGGAATCTGTCTAATTCAAATGCAGTGGAGGAAAAAGCCTTGTGAAGATATTTCAGTGGAATAAGTGAGACAGGGTGCTGGTGCAGATACATATAAAAGGTGGAGTATGGCTCACGGGTCAGATACAAGTTAATTATCGTGGATGCGGATTGGATGTGGATCCAAATTTTTGTATCCATGCAGGGCTCTAGAAATGTACTCCAGAGTGTCACAGCTAAATAGAAGGTAGAACAGACTGTTTAGCATAAGTAGTTAACATTTCAAGGGACCATTCAAGATGAAGTGGCCAGTTAACACCTGTTCAGTCATGGGGAAAAAAAGAAGGGGGAAAGCTGGGGGGGGGAGGTGGTGGGAGGTTAGTGGGTTATAGATTGTTGTAATAAGCCATAAATCCAGTGTCTCTATTGAGTCCATGATTTTTAGTATCTAGGCTCGTCTTTTGAAGGTGTTGTGCAGGTTTCCTTTCAGGATGATGACTACACAGCAATAAAAAACCCATGGCTGGCCCATGCCAGCTGTCTCGGGCTCACGGGACTTGGGCTGAGGGACTGTTTCAGTGTCTGTAGACTTTTGGGCTCAGGCTGGAGCCTGCGCTCAGGGACCCTCCCACCTCATAGGGTTCTACTGCCCAGGCTCCAGCCCAAGCCCAGAAGTCTACACAGCAATGTAACAGCCCCACAGCCTGGGCTCTGTGAGCCCGAGTTGGCTGGTATGGGCCAGCCACGGGTATTTAGTTGCTGTGTAGACATACCCTAAGAGGTCAGATATAGAATGATCAGTTTGTGAAAAGGGTTTGTGCACAGGTCATAGGATTTTTTTTTTTATCATTTTTCTGTGAGAGTTCATGTGAGAGCATAGTGATTGTCTCATTTCACCCACACAATCTGTTAGTCTTTAAGGTGCCACCAGACTCCTTGTTGTTTTTACAGTTGTTACTGGGGCATTTAGTGCACTTGATGAGATACGCCACCTCATGGAACCGCCATGGGTACTAGGATGGTTCCCCAATATACCAACCTCTTCATGAGCCATCTTAAAGAAGAATTTCTGGACAAATGCACCATGAAAGCAATGATATAAACATTTATGATATTTTCATCATCTGTTCCATCTTCTATTTAGCTGTGGCACTCTGAGTACATTTCCCAAACCTGAAGAAGAGCTCAGGGTAAGCTCAAAAATTTGCCTCTCTCACCAACAGAAGTTAGTCCAATAAAAGATATTGCCTCACCCGCCTTGTCTCTCCTAAACCTAAAATGTATACAAATGAATTGTCGGGCAACTAAACTACTGGCACTTCGTTGAGGCAACTTTAAAACATGTCTGGTCATGAATGAATAGTTGAGCATTGGGATCGAATTTATTTGACTTCTCAGTTACCTATAATTTGTATTTCATGCCTAGATACCAGGCTACTTTAAAAACGGTTGGATGATCTATGAAAGCATCTCTGCCAATTGTAAATAGCCAGCAAAGTTCTTTCCAGCTGTCTTAAAATTTACCAAAAATGCCGAATTTTGTGTTAAAAATAAGTGGAGCAACTCCCGAAATGCTGCACAGTGTGTAAATTAGAAGTGAACCATGCAGAAAAAAATCCAGGCAGGTGGTTTTTTTGTTGTTATTCTTCCCTTTCTTCACTCTTTCAAAAGTAATTTCCTTTTAACTGTTTTTCATAATTGGTTTCTCATTCAAATAAAAAGGAACTTTTTAAGTATGAGAGGTGTCAAGCACCCAGCTCTGGTCAAGCTGACCACAAGATCAAGGCCAGTTGTTCTGAATACTGACTGTAAAAATAGCACTGAAATAGCATTGTAATTCAAAGACCCCAGATAAAACTTTCTCAATTTGAAAGTAAAAGTTGTTTTTTCTAATCCCAGTTTGTAAATTTACCCTGGAATCTGAGAGTCAAGCTAGGTTCTTTCTGGCTTAAGCCCCATCACCAATGATTCTGCACCTCCATGGTAGTTAGCAATATTCTTGATGATGTGCTAAATGAGCAGAATCCAGATCCCTCTTCCACAGCCATTCTTTACTAACAGGAATAAAAAGTAGTAACATCTTAATTTTCTAAGCAAATAAATCAATTCAGACTGGAAAAAAACCTGCTATGAAAGAACATACAATTTTTAGAGTGATTTTTTTTTACTATAATTCCACTTTAAGGCTGCAATATTCTGCTTAATTCATCAGGTCCATGTGCCATTTGTATTAATAAATAGTTTATATTGGCTGGCCTGGACACTGCCTGGGTACAGTGGACCCAGCTTGTTTCTAAAGCCCCCCCTATACAGTCCCCATGCCAACACAACGATCTCCTCCCAGCCACCTACACCCAAAGCCCCCAAAGTTCCCTCATCTGCACAGAAACCCCTATACAACAATCTCCCAGCGGCAGTGGAGGCAATCTGTGCAGGTCCCTCCCCAATTCTGGGCAATGTCACTGTGGGCACACAGTGTTCTCCCCACCGCGCAGCCCCCTTCCCTAGGCTGTGCAATGCCCCTAACTGCATACAGTCCACCCCACCCCCCCGCTATACATGCCCAGCATGCACACAGCTCCCCTCCCCCCCGTAGTGCAGTGCCCTGCGTGCACACAGCTCACCCCCCCGCCGCTGTGCAGTGACCTGCGTGCACACAGCTCCCCTTTCCCCCCGCCGTGCAGTACCCTGCGTGCACACAGCTCCCCTTCCCCCCCCGCCGCTGTTCAGTGCCCTGCGTGCACACAGCTCCCCCCGCTGTGCAGTGCCCTGCGTGCACACAGCTCCCCTTTCCCTCCTCCGCTGTGCAGTGCCCCGCGTGCACACAGCTCCCTTTCCCCCCCCGCCGTGCAGTACCCTGCGTGCACACAGCTCCCCTCCCCCCCCGCCGCTGTTCAGTGCCCTGCGTGCACACAGCTCCCCCCGCTGTGCAGTGCCCTGCGTGCACACAGCTCCCCTTCCCGCTGCTGTGCAGTGCCCGTGTCCCTCCCATGCAATGCACACTGTGTGTACACAGCCCCCCGTGCAATGCCCCTGTGGCCACAGAGCCTCCCGCCGAGCAGTGCCTCTCGGGCTCACCCAGCCCACGCACCCTTTGCGTAGCAGGCGGGCCTGCCCCTAACTCGGCAGCCGGCGTCCCTGCCTCCCTCCTCAGGGCTGGGCTGGCGGCGCCGCCCGGCGCCTCAGAGCTGAGCGCGCCGCCCCCAGGTCCCGAGCCGCTGGGCGGAGCCGGCCGCCGCTCTCTCCTCCCTGCAGTCACTGCCGGCCTCCCTCCCTCGTCCCCCTCACTCGCTCCCGGGACATCCGGGCCCTCGCTGCCGCTCAACTCCGCCGGGCCCGGAGGGGCCCAGCCCGCCGCCGGCGGCCCGGCCTCCTCCCCTTGCGCGCTGTGCTGCCCAGCTGGCGCGCCGCGAGCCCAGCATGGGGGGCAGCCGCTAGGGAGCCCCCTGATGCTATGCAGAGTCCCGCTGCCCGGCCTGGGTGAGGGGCCTGCAGCAGCTCCTGGCAGAGAGACCCTGGGCCCGAGGGGAAAGGTGCTGCCTCCATCCACCAGGAGACAGCCCTGCCCCACTCCGTTTCCCCTTGGGTAGGGGCCAGCTCCACCTGCTGTTTGGCCCTGACACCAAGCCAGTGTCAGGGCCATGTTCCCGCGCCCCCTGACCCCGGTGGCAGTGTGGGGTGCAGAGATGGGAGCCACCTCCGTGCGCCGGGCCGTGGTGCCTGCCAGGATGCGGGGCGGCAGTGGCACCATGCTGTTGCCCTCCATGCTCATGTTTGGGGTGATTGTGGCTTCCAGTGGCCTGCTGCTCATGATTGAGAGGGGCATTTTGGCACAGGTGAAGCCACTACCACTCCATCCCCCACATGGAGACCTTGCTTGGAGGAGCAGCGGTGACACCAGAGCAGTGGTCTCCGAGGACATGGATTACCAGGTGCTACAAGATGTTCGTAACCGGACAGTCCGCACCATGTGTGGACAAAAGAACATGCCTCATAGCATCTGGGAGCTTTCAGCAGGTCAGAGGAAAACTGTGCTCAGACACATCCTGGTGAGTGATAAATATCGCTTCTTATATTGCTACGTCCCCAAAGTCGCCTGCTCCAACTGGAAACGAATACTGAAAGTTTTGGATGGAGCGCTGGAGAATGTGAATGTCAAGCTCAAAATGGACCACAAGAATGACTTGGTTTTTCTCGGTGACATGAAGCCAGATGAGATCAGCTATAGGCTAAAGCACTACTACAAGTTTATATTTGTTCGAGACCCGATGGAGAGACTTTTATCAGCTTATAGGAATAAATTTGGAGAGATCAAAGAGTACCAGTTAAAATATGGTGTGGAAATAGTAAAAAGATACCGAAAAAGCCCCAGAAAGTCCACGGGGGATGATGTCACCTTTTCTGAGTTTCTCCAGTACCTGTTAGATGAAGAGGCAGAGAGAATGAACGAACACTGGATGCCCATCTACAACCTATGCCAACCCTGTGCGGTGAGGTACGATTTCATCGGATCATATGAAAGACTGAATGTGGATGCAAATTACATTCTTGAACATGTTCAAGCACCTTCTTTTATCCGTTTCCCAGAACGACAATCATGGTATAAGCCTGTGACTCGGGAAACTCTACATTACTATCTGTGTAACACTCAACGTGGACTTATAAAAGAACTGTTACCAAAATACATTCTGGATTTCTCATTGTTTGCCTATCCTCTTCCAAATATTACTAGTGAATTTTGCAGACAGTGAACTTTTTCTATTTGTGGGCTGGTCTATGCTAGAAACTTATGCTGATAGAATAATGTTGTGCAACATTTTTATACTGGCAGAAGCTCAAGTGTAAACAGTTGTAGTGGCATAAAAGTACTTTTGCTGGTGTAGATTATTTCACTCAATAACCTGTATAAATTCTACTGGCAAAAATACTTTTATGCCAGCATAAACTGCACTAGGAGGGTTTGCTGGTATAGCTACACTGGCAAAAGCTACGCTTTTCTAGTGTAGATGAAGCCTGTGAAGTAATGTGTGTCCTATGCACGTTTCCTAATTTTATACTTTTTAAACCTTTTAAGATATCATATGATATATAGCCTTTACAACTAGAATATCTTTTACCTTCGTATTGTTCCAATTTTACTATGTCTGTGTGCCGCTGAGTTAAGCACAATAGCTTTTATATATCTGTTTTTTAAAAACTTCTCTCTACAGCACAAGACAGTGAATATATGCAAAAGAATCAGGGAATGGATATATTTTAAGCACAAAGCATTGTTCTGTTTTTGTGGTCCAGGTTACATTTTCTGGGGCAGAATTACCCACAGCATCAACTGTATTAGCTGTTTTTTAAAGAGTTACTGCAGGATAGTTCCTAGGTTGAACTGGTGGAAGCAGTGATGGGAAATTTTGAGAGAAAAGTCTTTTGTAAACTAGGCCTGAGTATCCATAATCTTCACACTTGTTGAGTGCATCTAAAGCTGACAAGTCAGTTCTTGTTCTGTGATGTAGCAGTGCCTGGGTTGTGGAGTATTTTATTTCAGTATTGAACCAATGTCGTATTCATAGAAAAAGTTAATGTGTTCCTCTTGATACAAGATGTTAATTCAAAGACAATACACTGTTCATTTTATTTTGTGTGATTAAAGATCTGAGAGTACCAATTACTTACATAGCGAAACTAACATTTGGTGCAGCAATGTATTTATTACTAACAAATTCTTCTTTTGTCCCTCTTTTTTTAAAAAGTTATTAAAATCAAGAGCTTCTCAGCCCTTGTAACAAAATTTAGAAAATAGCTTATAGTGGTTATTTACAGCCTATGGAGAAAAAACAAGAAAAAATGCTTTATGCAGCTGCATTTGACTCTACTGTTAGTAAATGCTCAGTTCTGCTTTTTATATGTGCATGACATTTTCATAGCTATTTATATGTAAGGATTATGATTCAGCTTTAAAAGTGTGGATGATAATGTTCAAATTTGTTTATGACAGTTAATATAGTAGCTGCATTTTTAATACAATTTATATATACATTATTCTGTGGCTTGGTGCTTTTCTTTTAGTCATGGATTGTTGTTGTTCTTATTATTTATTTGTATTACAATAGCAGCAGTGCCCCATTGTGCTAGGCACTATACAAACATATAACACAGGGGTCGGCAACCTCTGGCACGTGGCTCGCCAGGGTAAGCACCCTGGCAGGCCGGGCCAGTTTGTTTACCTGCCGCATCGGCAGGTTCGGACGTTTGCGGCTCCCACTGGCTGCAGTTCGCCGTCCCAAGCCAATGGGGGCTGTGGGAAGCGGCACGGGTGAGGGATGTGCTGGCCGCAGCTTCCCGCCTCCCCCATTGGCCTGGAGCGGCGAACTGCGGCCAGTGGGAGCCGCGATCGGCCAAACCTGCCGACGCAGCAGATAAACAAACTGGCCCGACCTGCCATCTCTGTAGCTAGATGCACAAGATGTGTTAATATTCACTGTACATATATGGCATGTCTCCTAGCAGTGTGGCCTATAAGGCCGTCCAAGGGAAGTGGTATCAGCCCACATTTCAAGCAAGCAAGCCTGGACAAAAGCACTAGGATATATACTGTGAGGAACAAGCCTGCACAGGAAATTAACTAAGTGACCTAAGAGCTTTCTATATTTTGACATTTTATGGGTGAAATCTGCCTATGCTGAAATCAAAGGCAAAACGCCCATTGACTTCAATTGAATTCCACTTTGAATTGAATTCCACCTTGGCTGGGTGACAACAGTGACCAATACATCAGGGCCGGCTCTACCATTTTTGCTGCCCCAAGCAAAAACAAAAGAAGTGGCTCAGACTGCTGCCACCCGAACTGCCGAAGCGTAAAAAACAATAAAAAACCACTCGGACTGCCACCGCCCGAACTGCCAAAGTGCACCCCCCCCCCCCCCCAAAAAAAAAAGCTGCCCGGACTCTGCCGCCCCAAGAATGTAAGGAATGCCGCCCCTTAGCATGTGCAGCCCCAGGCACGTGCTTGTTCCGCTGGTGCCTGGAGC
Source organism: Malaclemys terrapin pileata (assembly GCF_027887155.1). Classification (NCBI taxonomy): domain Eukaryota; kingdom Metazoa; phylum Chordata; order Testudines; family Emydidae; genus Malaclemys; species Malaclemys terrapin. The sequence continues at coordinate 93,919,097 of NC_071508.1, read as the reverse complement.
CGGCCCTGCAATGTATACATATATTTCAAAATACTAGCTGTAGTCCCTCCCTCTAAATCTACTCTGTTTTTCTTTACCCTATTTGTTTGCCTGTCATATCCACATCCTTCAATCAGCTTGGCTCTCACAGATGTGGTTAAGTTGTAACCTTAGTTATTCCTGATGTCAAGTATCCGGGGGTAGCCATGTTAGTCTGTATCTACAAAAACAACAAGGAGTCTGGTGGCACCTTAAAGACTAACAGATAGTTAGTCTTTAAGGTGCCACCAGACTCCTTGTTGTTTTTGTAGTTATTCCTGAGACGCTCCATTGATTTCAGTGGGAATGCACAAACGTGATGGACGATAGAATCTGGATCTTGGTGTTGGAATTTATCAAAACTTCTAGAAATGTCTGGATCATTCCTCAGATAAAGGCAGCAGATATTAGTCAGGAGTTTTTGTAAAATGGGTGTAAATGATGGAGAAAGCAAGTGTAATTAATTTTGATCTCTGAATTTATGTAATTGAATACACTGGATGGAACTTACTCTTCCTCTCCCCCCCATTCTATACCTACATCTATGAAGGCTGGGGGATTATCACAAAAATGTTCTCTTGTTTGGCTTTTTGCTTTTTACTAAAAAATTAATTTAAAATAGTTTTAAAGGTTTAAAATGCTTGTTGGCTGCAGCTTCCCCTCTCTAGACAAGATTTGGTTTCTGCCCACAGAAGGATCAGTGTTTTGCTTTTCTTTGAATCTCAATCTCCTGTGCGTTTGCTCCTGTGCATGTTATCAATCCCCTTTTTTCCATTTAAGCTCCTTCTGCCTGCTCCATGGGTTTTTTTTTGTCAGGTGTTTCTTTGCTGCAAATTAAATCATGATCAAATGTTGTAAATGATATCAAAATAGTAGGGGTAGCAAACACAGAGGAGGCTAAAATTAAGCTGCAGGCAAACCTGGAAAGACTAAAGCTGTGGAGGATGCAAGTAACAAGGGGGGCTTTGGTGCTAATAGAAGTAAAACTGTCACCAGCTAAGTTCCAAAGGGAGAGGACATAACCAATTAGCCACTAACTGCTTTAGTGTGTTCAGTTTGTTTTAAATGTTTCTTCTTTCTGGCACTGTTCTAAATTGGCAGGATTAAATAGCTGGTTGCTCCTCATTACTTTCAGTAGTGGTGTTTGTTTCTTTTTCTTCCTCCTACCTCACTCCTTGCACTCATCAAGCACAATAAAAAGCTATCATTTCTATTACTAATTATTTCTTTGTTTAACCTGAACAGTGTACTTAGTGTTGCACAATACACAAAAAGAAACAGCTCTCATCTGCCCTAAAGATCTTACAATCTACAAAAACTTTTCTTAGTAGAATAATTAGATATTTTTAAAAAGAGACAGATTAAGTAACAAGACACTAGAGAGACGAGTGGGAAAGAAATTGCTCAGATCAGAAAAGACCCTGCAGTAAGGACAAGCCTAAACCGATTTCTTGTCAAGAACCAGTCTATCTCAGCAATGAAATGTAACGAAAGTATGAACATGGCCCCTTGAATTCTGCAGCGCTGCAGTTCCACTTTTTGCAGTAAGGGAAGGGGAATTTCTGCATCAACAACTTGAATATGCTGTACCCCCTCTAGCTATAATAAGCATTAATCAGAGTCTCATAACACAAGAGTCAAGAGGAGAGAAAAGAGAATTTCACTAGTTTTTATGACTGGTACTGAACTCAGCTATCTCTAGAACATCAGCTAGCTATGGGTGCGGAGCATGAATTGAGCGTGACATGCCATCCTACAGACCTTTGGCCTGATTCTCCCCTTACACCAGTTTTAGTTCTTGATCCTGCAAATTGCTTTGCATAAGCAGATCCTTGTGCGGCCAGCTTGCAGGATCAGGATCTAAATTGGGAATAAAATTCTGATCCAACACTCACTGAAGTCAATCAGAGTCTTTTCATTTTCTTCAATGGGTACTGAATTGGGCTTTAACTTCATTGAAGTCAACAGAGTTATTATATGTATGTATGCATCCGAAGAAGTGGGCTGTAGTCCACGAAAGCTTATGCTCTAATACATTTGTTAGTCTCTAAGGTGCCACAAGTACTCCTGTTCTTTTTGCGGATACAGACTAACACGGCTGCTACTCTGAAAAGAGTTATTATACAGTACCATTGTAAAACTGGTGTAAGTAAGTGGAGAATGGGGCCCCTTGTGAGGACAAGGAATTGTGAAGTCACTGACAACTAGTAAAAAGAAGAACAGGAGTACTTGTGGCACCTTAGAGACTAACAAATTTATTAGAGCATAAGCTTTCATGGACTACAGCCCACTTCTTCGGATGCATATAGAGTGGAACATATAATGAGGAGATATATATACACACATACAGAGAGCATAAACAGGTGGGAGTTGTCTTACCAACTCTGAGAGGCCAATTAATTAAGAGAAAAAAAACTTTTGAAGTGATAATCAAGATAGCCCAGTACAGACAGTTTGATAAGAAGTGTGAGCATACTTACAACTTAAATTTGTTAGTCTCTAAGGTGCCACAAGTACTCCTGTTCTTCTTTTTGCGGATACAGACTAACACGGCTGCTACTCTGAAACCTGACAACTAGTGAAATTCCATTTGTGCCTGCAGACAGAACTGTTTGGTCTTAAAGTGTACTCTAGAGGCAGGAAAACCAGAGGATGTGTTTACACATTCTAAAATGGGATTTGGTGCCAGCCATGCATTTTGACACACCTTCAGCACACAGCACAAGTTCTAAATGCTGATGCAAGTTCTAAATTGTTCCAAGTTCCAAACACATCCAGGTTTCAGAGTAGCAGCCGTGTTAGTCTGTATCCGTAAAAAGAACAGGAGTACTTGTGGCACCTTAGAGACTAACATTTATTAGAGCATAAGCTTTCGTGGACTACAGCCCACTTCTTCGGATGCATTCAGAGTGGAATAAATATTGAGGATATATATATACACACATACAGAGAGCATAAACAGGTGGGCGTTGTCTTACCAACTCTGAGAGGCCAATTAAATAAGAGAAAAAAAACTTTTGAAGTGATAATCAAGCTAGCCCAGTACAGACAGTTTGATAAGAAGTGTGAGAATACTTACAAGGGGAGATAGATTCAATGTTTGTAATGGCTCAGCCATTCCCAATCCTTATTCAATCCTGAGTTGATTGTTTCTAGTTTGCATATCAATTCCAGCTCAGCAGTCTCTCGTTGGAGTCTGTTTTTGAAGTTTTTCTGTTGTAATATAGCCACCCGCAGGTCTGTCATTGAATGACCAGACAGGTTAAAGTGTTCTCCCACTGTTTTTTGAGTATTATGATTCCTGATGTCAGATTTGTGTCCATTAATTCTTTTGCGGAGAGACTGTCCAGTTTGGCCAATGTACATGGCAGAGGGGCATTGCTGGCACATGATGGCGTATATCACATTGGTAGATGTGCAGGTGAACGAGCCCCTGATGGTATGGCTGATGTGATTAGGTCCTATGATGATGTCACTTGAATAGATATGTGGACAGAGTTGGCATCGGGCTTTGTTACAAGGATAGGTTCCTGGGTCAGTGGTTTTGTTCATTGATGTGTGGTTGCTGGTGAGTATTTGCTTTAGGTTGGGGGGTTGTCTGTAAGCGAGGACAGATCTGTCTCCCAAGATCTGTGAGAGTAAAGGATCGTATTTCAGGATAGGTTGTAGATCTCTGATGATGCGCTGGAGAGGTTTTAGTTGGGGGCTGAAGGTGACAGCTAGTGGTGTTCTGTTATTTTCTTTGTTGGGCCTGTCTTGTAGGAGGTGACTTCTGGGTACTTGTCTGGCTCTGTCAATCTGTTTTTTCACTTCAGCAGGTGGGTATTGTAGTTTTAAGAATGCTTGATAGAGATCTTGTAGGTGCTTGTCTCTATCTGAGGGATTGGAGCAAATGCGGTTATATCTTAGAGCTTGGCTGTAGACAATGGATCGTGTGGTGTGTTCTGGATGGAAGCTGGAGGCATGTAGGTAAGTGTAGTGGTGAGTAGGTTTCCGGTATAGAGTGGTATTTATATGACCATTGCTTATTAGCACAGTAGTGTCCAGGAAATGGACCGCTTGTGTGGATTGATCTAGGCTGAGGTTGATGGTGGGATGGAAATTATTGAAATCATGGTGAAATTCCTCAAGGGCTTCTTTTCCATGGGTCCAGATGATGAAGATGTCATCAATGTAGCGCAAGTAGAGTAGGGGCGTTAGGGGACGAGAGCTAAGGAAGCGTTCTAAGTCAGCCATAAAAATGTTGGCATATTGTGGGGCCATGCAGGTACCCATAGCAGTGCCGCTGACTTGAAGGTATATATTGTTCCCAAATGTGAAATAGTTGTGGGTGAGGACAAATTGGCTTAATTGGCCTCTCAGAGTTGGTAAGACAACTCCCACCTGTTTATGCTCTCTGTATGTGTGTATATATATATCCTCAATATTTATTCCACTCTGTATGCATCCGAAGAAGTGGGCTGTAGTCCACGAAAGCTTATGCTCTAATAAATTTGTTAGTCTCTAAGGTGCCACAAGTACTCCTGTTCTTTTTACAAACACATCCAGTGCAGCTTGCACTGGGAAATGAGTAGGAATAGGAATCTCCTGGAAGTCTTTGTTCTCATTGACTTGGCCAGATTTGAACATCTAGATGGTTGTAGCTGGACCAGGGATACTATGGAGAAAGTGAGTTTCAGCAGGGATGGTTTTTAAAAATCTTCGAAAAATAGGTTGAAGAAATCAATGGTGCGTGAGAGATGGAAAGATTGTAAACCGCCTATACTGTCACCATAATCTAATCACGAGAGATTGCTTGTGGAGTTGCAAATTCATGTTCCAAATCTATCCTAAAATTATGGAGGCATCTTCTCATCCTAAAAGAGCAGGAAGTTGTGGTGTGTTTCCATCTGTCTACTACAGGGGTCGGCAACCTTTGGCATGCGGCTCGCCAGGGTAAACACCCTGGCGGCCTGGGCCGGTTTGTTTACCTGCCGCATCTGCAGGTTTGGCCGATCACAGCTCCCACTGGCCGCGGTTCTCCACTCTGGGCCAATGGGTCAGCGGGAAGCGGTGGCCACCACATCCCTCGGCCCGTGCTGCTTCCCGCCGCCCCCATTGGCCTGGGACGGCAAACTGCAGCCATTGGGAGCTGCAATCGGCCGAACCTGCGGACACAGCTGGTAAACAAACCAGCCCAGCCCGCCAGGTTGCTTACCCTGGCGAGCCGCATGCCCCAGTCCTGACCGCCCTCTGAGAAGTTTGCATGTTTTGCATATGGAAGTATTCCAAGATAAGTAGACACTATCTTCCCGGTGTAATGTGGTTTACCAGTTTATATGTTTGTGTTTTAATATATGCATAATTGTAATGGGTAAATTAGTGTTTGTTGTTAATGAGGTGCTTAATGCAATTGTTTAATGAAGGAACTCCAGGAATAAATGGTCACCCATGGAACTAGCTCAACTGACTGCTTAGAATTTTTGCACGCTCACAGACTGTATAAGGGTTGCGCACACGGACATCAGGTTAGAGAAGCAGCGGAGTACCTGTTAGGTCTGTGTCGAGGACATCCTTCGTTGGTTCCTGATCCTTCCAATGATTAAAAGGCTTCTAGCATCGAGTCTTACCTGGTTCCAGCTGTTGCGGTTCCTGGGTCCAGTCATCCACGAAGGCTCTGTGCTCCTCCTGCTTCTGGCCATGCCAGTCCGGGTCCGGCAGTCGAAGGACCAGAGTCCTGCGATCCCGAGCAACTGAAGCAGGTACTTACCAGCCACATCTGATTCCAGTCCATCACCTGACGTGAAACAGTTCTGGGGCGCCTTTTTGTTAGTTTGTTTTATTTAGGTTATTTAGGCCAAAGGTTAGTATTGGGCCTGGGCTTTAAGCCTACTTTGGGGGCAATCACAATTGTTGTTGTTTTAAGGTTTTATGCATTTATTCTTCCCTTTTCCCTGTTTTTGTTAATTATCCCAATTAAACTATTTCTTCTGTTTTCGAAGCACGACATTCTCTGTCTTTCTTTAGTTCTTTAACTCAGAGGACGGTGAGAGAAGGGTTTAACTGATACTGATAGCCAGGTAAAGGACCTGGCCACTATTACTGGGAAATAGTATAACACCAGGGATGCCAAATAAACTCATCAGATCCCACAAACTTGCTCAAGGCACTGAATCAAAGACCTGATGGAAGTGTACAAAAAGTGCTCTGCACAACCTATTAAATTCAGCCGTCTTCTGAAAAAGCTGTCTCAAGGTAAAAATCTGATTGACAGTGGAATGACCTAGTCTAAAGCTGCACTGAGTATCCTGGCCTTTGCCACAAAGTGCATCATTGACTTGGGACATTAATACGGAAGCAAAGATTTCCCCTGGGATTGACAAGTAGCAACTATAGAAGCATGATGCTAATTTGGCCTTATCGCTCTTTTTGAACAGAGGATGAATAACCCCCTTCTTCTTCTGGTCATCAGGGTTGATATTAGTATGCCAGATCATCTGGAAGGTACTACAATACCATCATCTGTCTTCAGCAACTCTGTGGTAATGTTACAAACCCCTGATGCTTGCCCAGACTTCTGCTTATGGACTGCGATCCTGTTCTCTCCTTGTTTGAAGGATGGTTGCTCTTCTGGAACTTCCTGCCCTCTTCATATGGAAGAGCGACTGCAGTCAATGGACAATGGAAGAGCATCTTGAGAGGATCTTCCCATTGATGCAGCTGATCTTGCAGACTCTGGCTGATGCTGCCATCCCGATTCTTTAATGATCAAGTTGGTTCCACCTTCCTTGCCAACACTGCAAAGATGGCTAGGGACTGCAGAGATCGTGCCTAGTGGCAGCCTGTTCTGAACTGACTGCCTGAGTTGACCACCAGGATTCCTTATCTTTTTTACACAATGACTTGACAATGTTCCGAAGTCAAACCTGTTCAGCCTTTACTTTTGCTCTCAATAAATATTTTGTTGAAGACGCAGATTGTAGCCTTGCAGGTTTCTTAGGTGCCTCTGCTGTAAGTGTCTCTTCCCTGATCCATGGTTGACATTTGAAGGGCTGAGGCCCCAGCACTGAGTTGGCAATGATGATCTAAGATCTGATAGGGTGCCTGGAATAGTGTCATAGGCAGAGGAGCTCTATAATGGAATGGAAAGCTGCATTCAAGTCAACGGCAGTTATACAGCCTGGGTTCCTGTCTCCATGGGAGTTTGGTAAGGCTGTGTTCTGTTGCCATCATTGTTCAATATCTGTGCTGATTGGTTGGTAGATAAACTTAAGGATGCAGCTATCGGTGGTGCTGAGCTGAACATTCTGCTTTGAGATCTCAAATATGCTAATGACATTGTCTTGTTGGTTCAGTTTGCTGAATCTCTGCAGCTGATGGCCAATCTGGTTGGGCAAGAAGATGTACGCATTGGTGTGGTAATTAATCTGGATAAAAATAAGTCTCTGGCCATTATCATCAAGCAGACTCCAGCTCCAAATTACAATCACCTCTATATTAACCTGTCCAGGTGGGACATCAAGCAGGTGGCAAGTATCAAATATTTTGGCAGTTTCATAGATAATGCTAAAGGATACTCAAAGGATGCAGACACTCATGTATCAGCAGCTGCTGCCATGTTTTGGGCCCTTTAAGTGGCCTCTGTGGGGGCGTTGTGACATCAAGTTTGCTACCAAGCTGCGGATCTATAGAACCATAGTCATACCAACTCTATTGCACAGAAGGGAAACTTGGGTACTGTGAAGGGCTGAAGAACCTGCACTGATGTTTTTGGTTCTTGTCATCTTCCCCATCTGCCCATATCAAGTGATAGGACAAGATAAGAAATGAGGATATTCAAACCCGAGCCAAGCAACTGCCTTCATCAGCACTGGTTCAGTTTTGGCGGCTTTCTGGGTATGGACATATTATTAGAATGGAAGACCAATGAATTCAGAAGTGTTGGGTACCAAAAAAAGTTGCTACACAGCCGTTGAGCATGTGGGTTTCAAAAGCTTCAGTGGCGCAATCCAGGTAGGGCTCAGTTTGCAAGGATGCCATGTTCCTTTGGGATTTATCATGATGATGAAAAATATGTAGAAACATTCCATTAGTATTAATCCTAGCTCATTATTGAGGAGTGCTGCTGAAAGGGACTCCCTAGGTTGTCAGAATGTTACTTTGTTTTAGTATGCCATTAGTTACTTTTTACCAGTACACCCAAATATTTCACACAGTCAGGACTTGGCTAACAACAGCTTAGAAGGAGCAAATTAAGTTATCTTGCCTTCACTACCTTTTTGGTCAGGTTTAGGTGATGAATTGGGATTTAATGATGTCTTAACTTTACATTCTTCTTTCCTCTCAAGCCCAGTAACAAAGCCCAGTATAAATAACAATATTTCTATCATATGCATGTCTGAACTCCAAATTTCGGTCTGTAATATTGTACAATCAGTGATGTGTGAGGATTTTATTGATCCATATGTCCACACAAGGTTTATTAACTTCCAAAACCACTTAAGCTTGCCAGTTGCAATGTGAAGCCCTGTAGCAGTACTTAGCACAAAGGTCTCTTCAGTGCCACAGATGCAAGACGCAAAAACAGTCTTTCTGCTTGTTGCTTTTTTTCTCCACCAGAGAGTAAATGTTCCATCTCCACCATATGGTCATCAATATCTCCCTGGTCCTTTGAGTAATGAAGTGAATTGTTGATATCATCTGAAACTTAAGTTTAGGAGCCTTGTTCCTCACATCTGTCCATAGACCAATGCTTTGCTGCTATTAAATATGAAAGTTCTGAGGTATTTTTACGGATGTTTTAATCAAACTTTTAGAAAATATGATGCTCAGGTAAGGTATCATATTGACAGTCTTGAAGACAAATGCTATCTCTTACTCCATAGAACAGCCATAGGCAGTATAGGCTTCCCCACATCATTGTGCCCACACTCTTCAACTTTGTCATTGAGAACACTTCTGGGTGTGAGAGAATAGTTCAGTCTCCATGCACTTCAGTCCTTGGGCTCTTTGTTAAGACTGCCAACAAGAATGGTGAGTAGTATCAGTTCTGATGGTGGTGGTGGTTTAATGATAGGGACATTTGTTTACTCAGAATAAGACAGAGACCACCAAATTAATTTCATACAGATTACTGAACAACCATTAGGTGATAACTTGCCATCGCAGCTCACTACTGACCCGGGATGCTTTCCAACTAGTGAGGGTCCTAGTGGAAGAAAGCTTATATCCCCTTACGAGGTCATTGAACTATCCAGTCCTCTTGGGCTTTGTTCCTCCTGGTAGAAATGAGGAAACAGCAGCAAGGAGGGGAAATTTTTAAAGGTCACTTATCAGCCTAACATATTTTTGCAATTTTGTTCAGTTTCAAGGCCTGTACTTTTCCAGTAATAGGTTTTGTTGGATCAGAGACAATCTGGTGATATCTGTAGGCTGGTTAATCATTGTATATTACTTTATAATAAACTGAATCAGACCAGCAGGAGGAGAACCAAATTATTTGGAATCAAATTTACTTAGGTGAAATATTGTTACCCTAGCCCTTCTGTGTAACACTGCTGACACAAGCATAGAAGAAAGGTATTCCTAAGGATGACGTGAAAATACACAAAGAATATCTATCTGTCCATCCATGTATCTAGTAATCACTGTGGTATCTTAGCTCTTCAGAAAATTTTCTATAGTCAAGGTGGCTGGTCTACATACAGACCTGGAGTCTTCTCTTTATTCCGCATGCACCAAACAGGGAAAGGGCATTTAATAATTGCCTGGTTCTGATTCCAGGTTGTCTGAAAGTTTCTGTTGTTTCATCCTTTATATTAAAGATTACTTGGCCACGCGGAGAAGCCTGATTCAGGAACTCCTCCTTATGAAATGAGTTTCATATCATCCTCAACTGATTGAGATGTTTAATGACAAATGGAAAAGGATCCTTGATTCAGGTAGTTGAAGTGATGTAAACATTAGATCTCTGAGCATTTCTATATTAAAAATGACCACTGAAACTTTTTTTGTTCTCTACTGTGATATGTTGTCTAGTGATGTACTGAAATGAGACATTCTCTGAGAAGTAGGTATAACTGACCATTTCCCTCATATTCTGTTGTTTAGATAGTTATGGTTTGTTATCAGGTATACATTTTTTTAATGCCTTACCTGTGTTAAGAATGGCACCTTACATTAGTACAACTGGAAAAAAGTCAGATATTGAGTTTAATTTTAAGCAATTGTACTGCTTACTTGATTGTATTGTTATCATTATTTCACTTGTTTGGGGCAATAAAACTAGACTAGTGCCCTTTTCCTTTAAATCATTTTCACTTCCTCATTCTCATACACTAGCACAGTGATATTTGTCTGAGTTTCCACTACTGCAGGAGATTTTTTTTTAAAAAACTCATTGATTCTTTTAAAAAATTAAAACATTTCTATTGAAATTTGTTTTTATAAAACCTTGTGTAACAATAACTAAATTACTAGCAAAAAATATCTGACAGTGACCTTTTCTTTAAAGCATGTGGAAAAAAATAAGGTTTTAGTGGTTTGTTCGAAAGTAAATTCTATTTAAACACAACCAGGGTAGCAGGGCCAACCTTTGGTCAAAGAGAGCCCCGAGTAAGCCAGAACCTGGCGCCCCTCTAAAATATAATCATTTGGGATCACCTATTTTTCAGTGTCTTGATTGCTTCTATCACTCTAAAGGCTGGCCATGGAAAGTGAAGAGGTTAAAATGTTTCCCTTGGCCTAAACAGTTGAGCTCTTCTGTATGTGTATCATATTTTTCCTGTTTCCTGTGGGTTTTTTCCTATTGCTTTTAATAAATAATTTCCTTGCTAGTCAGTGTGCTGAAGTAAATGCATTAATGCTGCCAGTTGCCTTGTTGGCTTCTAGCCATGATTCAGTATCTAAATGGAGTAAGGATTGCTGGCGCACAGAAGAAGAAAGCAGTGCCACAGAGAAGGTATTTAATGTCTGCACAAGGAATTAAAACATCATCCCTTCACTTCCTTGCTGTTGTATGACTGTTATGAAGTGTGGATTTGATGTGGAACATTTTCCCCGGCTTTTAATTATATTTGTTTTTTCACAGCTGATGTAATGTCCGGGGATGTGTGCTACAGGACTTTGGAACAACCATAGAACCATATCCCTAAAAAATCCTTCATTTATACTGAGCCTATTATATATAGGAGGTTAGCCAATGCTGTGTAGGTACCCAAACAGAGCAGACCTGATTAGTAAAGCTTGTTGTTACGTACCTCACTATTGAGTCTCAGTGCCTTATTTAAGGAGCTCATAGTAATTGGAGACCCAACAGAATAGGACACAAACTATTATCCATGAATCATGCCTACACTTCACAATGGGGGACATTTTTTCCAATGTTTCCCTTAGGTCTGGAAGTGGACCAAGAGGGTAATGTTTGGATCCAGAAACAGATAATGTTTCATAGTAAGGTTCAGAGTTCAGGTTCGACACCAAGAAGAGGTAGGATTCAGAGATTGGGTTAGGAGTTAATTAATTGTTTACCCAAGATTTTGGCTCAAATGGAAGAAATCTCATGAGATTAGTTTCTTTTTCTGAGATTTCTGCCATCTTAGGGTTGCATTTGAACTAGATCAGGAAAGCAGCTGCCTTCCAGTTTTGGATCCAATCCTGCCCCAGACTCATATGAGTGAGTTCAGATCTAATGGCTTCAAGCCAAACTCAACATTCAGGAGTATTGGTATTTAGGTTGTGGTCTAGGTCTGCTTCTACTTCTTTCTTTTCTGCATTTGAACTCAATAGCTAAATTCTACAGTGCCTAGGTGGATTCTTTAAAAATACCTACATACATTATATGGGTTGCTCTTGACACCATTTGTCCAGAGAAGTCATTGATTTTCAGTTCCTTGAAATTTGGAAGCTTGGATATTGAGACAGCATTACCACAAAATTCTCTTCAGTTCAGCAGATTCACGTTCCATTAGCAGGCTTTTTGACTGTTGCTTTTATCCACGTGGGAACTGTGTGTGTCATTTCTCTGACATATGCTCATACTTGGTTGATGACAAGTATGTAAGTAATAAAGTTGAATTTTCATGCTTAGATTAACTGCCTACATTACTAAAATGCAAGCTGATTCTTTTGTGTGTAGTAGATTCATGCTTTTGGGGCGGGGGGAGCGGGGGAGACTTTTTATTCTTTTCCTTTAGATAAATAGGCCTGTGGCAGTGTTGGAATCTGTCTATGTGAATTTATGAATCCCAGTTTGATTTTATGAACTCTCTGTAAAATTATGCCTAGTATCTTTTATTATATATTGTCATGCCAGACTGCATTATCTCTCTTGTGGTAAGGATGGGCGGTCTGGGGTCTAGGTGTCTGTCCCAGAATCAGAGACTATCAGTAATTGAATAATCTTGCTCTAACAGGTCAATGGGAACTACCAGCCAAAGGCTGTTGATGTACTAATGATACATACCTGCTGTAATGAACACAGAGGGTTTGGGGGAGGCAGACTGCAGAGGACTAGAGCATGGAAAAACCCCAGTGGATGGACAGGAAGAGAGATTGTGTTAGAAATGGCTGTTCTCTCTCTAGCAAGGGGAGACCTGAAGCAGGAGAGAAGGTTGGACTGGAGGAGAAATAGTGCAGAGAGATCCTGGACTCCCTGAAGGACACTAAGACCCAAAGGGCTCTCGGGAGGGATGAGGAAACTGAGGGAGTGTTTTGTGTGCAGGTGTTTGTTATTTTTCCATGAATCTGTATATGTCTTGTGCTTTGACTAGAGTGTGATTTAGAAGTGGCTTTTGCAAAGTCTCTGTGTTACTTGCTTTGTCAGCAATATTAAGCCATTTGTATTCAGCCAAATAATTCTGTCTTTTCTCAGCTCAAGCAAAGAAGGGGGTATGATGAGACACCAAAAGGGGATGTCCATGAGGCCAACAGAGGGAGCCTACTGGGCTCCCAGGAGGGGAATCATCTTACCAAGCTTAGGGAAGGAGTCACTAAAAGGGGGAGCTTCTCCCCCTCGGTAGTTAAAGGTGAACTCCAAAGCAACGTCAGAAACTATTTGGCTTTGACCTTTATTATGTACAAAGATAACCTCAGATTTTGTTTCAAATAGTTAATATTTCTGCTTGATTTTTTTACATGGGGGAAAATTAGGTCTTCACTTCATTCTCTTTTACTCCTGGGGGAATTCTGCGCCACTGCGCATATGCAAAGTTTATGTCCCCCCACAGATTTCTTTCCTTTCCTGCTGAAAAATGACTTTCTGACGGGGAAGCAAAGGGAAGCCACAAGAGCTGTCATGTGATCCTCCCCAGCAGTATATTTTGGGTGCTGAGGGCAGCCGGCAGAGAGGTAAATCACTGTGGGGCAGGGGGCGGGACTGGAGGAAACCCGACTGGTGGCTCCTACCCAGGGCCAGGCTCAACTGCAGGCTGGGCTGGGGCACATGGGACTTCCTCTTCCCCTCCACGGCATCCGGGGCTGTGTCAGACCCAGCCCCAGGTTTCTTCCCTGGGTGTTGGAAGCTCTGCAAACTGGAGGGACTCCTGGTACAACTAGCTGCTATGAGTGGTCAGCTTGGAGTTGATTCCTTTTGGACGGAACACAGCTTGGTACCCATCCAACATCCAACCTTTATCATAACATACAAAGCTTAGCAGGCCACATATAATTACAATGGTGCTTCGGAGTACATTATGGAGCCAACCACCTATGTTTGGAATCCAATTGAACAGGTTACTCCACCAGGATTCAACCCGCTCCCCTCCATGGTCCTTTGCTACTTGTATGAGGTGGTTTGCTCTGTCCCAGGTGGCGTTATAAACATCAGGAACATATACGCAGCATTCTTGCCCAATTAGTGCACATGTTCCTCCCTGAGAGGCCAGTAAGATATCTAGAGCCAAGCGGTTCTGGAGAACCATCTGCCTTAGTTTTCTCTGTGCGGTTGCCAAGTCCACCAGGGCATCGGCGGTAGTCTAATTTCCCAGATGTCTCAGTGAATTACCCAATCCCACATGCATCCTCCCCATGGACCCCACAGGATTTGGTATGTGGGAGCCCACACACACCCCTAACCGGTCCATATGCTTGGAAGGAGCATTGAGAACGTCCGCACTTCCACCCAGAAAGTCTCCAAGTATGTCTCCATGGCCACAGATCAGATGGTACTCCTGATGTGTCTGTAAGGGCAGTGGGCCAAGCCTGAACATGGTAGATCCCACTGCAATGCCTTCCCAGCCTCAGTGATATTCAATACCATCTCTGTCAGCAACTTCTGGGTCATAGAACTAAGGGCGGAGATAACATGTAACTCACCAATTCCAGCCTGTACCTGGGTTAGCTGTGCCCCAGAAATAAGGGTTGTGGCCTTCTTTAGTTGCCCCAATTTCTTATCATGTTTTTGGTTCTTAAAAATATTTCAAACTGCTGCTGTACTATTGGCCCCATCCCATAGGGATCCAGTCAAGTCTCTCTTCTTTCTAGAGGAAATAACCCAAGCCCTCTGTTGTGCTAATCTAATAGCAGCCCCTTTTGAACAATTTGGGTATGTAGAGGTGATCTGGAAACTGGATAAGGGCAATGAAAATTTAACAATCCCTTCACAGCAGTGTTGGTGCTTAACAGGACTCGGAAAGGGCCTTTCCAGCATGGAGTCAAAGCAGTCTTTCGTTGATGGACTTTACGTAGACTCAGTCTCCTGGTTTCAATGAATGGCAGGGCTGCTACGGTCTTTGAATAGTGCTTCTTTACCTGTGAGAAAAGAAATCTAACACATTTCATTAATGCCTGGCAGTGTTTTGCCTCATAGATCTCATAGTTGCTTGGGCACATTCAGGCCCCCCGCTGTGAGCAGTGTCCTTGGATGGAGCCAGCATCTTATCTTTGGACTGAGCTTGCTAGCTATTTTTTTCTCCAGATAACTCATTCTGTTCTTTTTCCTTCTCCCCTTTTTGGCTTCTTTTAACCTACAAAGGAAACTTCCACTCTTCACTCATACACCTTTTCCCAACAATGAACACATACACATTGCCATTATACAGTACATTAGTCTTATTATTCAATGTATGCCATATACACCCTTCCAGTAAAATAACTTATATACGGCGCTTTGGAGCAACAAACCAGGACAAGCACTCCCACTTTTGAGGCATCCACTCAGTACAACCTCTGGTGTCCAATAGCTTTCCTCCCTCCCCAGCCCTCTGGCTAGAAATTTGAGGTAGCCAGAAGGATCCCATGTGCAATTTGGGGAGTGGGTTAACCTTCCATGTCCTTGCTTCCAAAGACTGTTGATATGCAAATTTTAACATTTTTTTTCAGTTAAAAGATCTGACCAATGAAGTTTCTATTTTTTTTTACTTAAGCAAATGTATTAGACTTTAGTATATCACATTTTTCCTGATTTATCCAAACACTTTGTATTTCAAGTTGAGTAAAACAAGCATCTGCTTTTCTATTTAACCCTTTTATTTAATTTTGAACTAGACTGTCTTATGAAAATATTAAACACAACAATTCTGGCCACAAGACAAACACCACACGACAGGACATAGAACACAAAAATAATTCCTATTGTACCAGTGAATGCATGGTACGTTGAATGCTGTTCAGCTGGCATCCGTTTTCTCTGATGATTTGAAAGACATTATTTGCTTAAAATATTTCCTTTATATACACATACTCTTGTTGATTTCAGGCAAAACAGAGGAATTACCCCATATTTCCTTGTATTTGTTTTATAGGCAGCCCAGGTTTCAGTGGCTTCTACCTTATTAGTTAGATCATTTGCATTAATACAGATGCTTTCTGGCTTGCTTCCAGATCCAAAGCTATCCACAGCTTAAAGATTCTTACTTTAAAAAAAAGGACACAATTAACTTTCCCAGACTTTTGATTGCCTTTTACTTCTAACTCCTGCTTTCAAACGCACAGTGATCTGAAAAAGACAACACAACCTATATTGGTAGGTTTGCATTTCTTTTACCTCTGCTACAATATACACTGCACATGTTCTGGGGAAAATGCACATCCTCTCCACAATTCAATTTCCACAACGCTAGCCACATTAATTTCTACACAAGGTGTAACTGTTTCTTTTATGTTTACAAAATCTCCATGCACCCACAGCAAAGTGACAGCTCGACCATACAAAGCCAGGGGCACTGTCCTATCTCTCTCTTTACCAGATCTTTTATCTGCTATTTTGTTATCCAAAACCAAATTTAAATCTTTTATTCTTCTGCTTTGACTACCTTTGGTCTTTTATTCTTCTGCAGCCACAACCTTTGGTCTTTATTTAAAACATTTTAAATCTTGTAGCATTAAGTCACCTTAAGGATTAAATGCTAAATACCTTAAACAACGCTAGTTTCCTGTGCCTGGCAAAAGTATTCTTGGTTTTGCAACTTTAAACAATATCAATTCAGCTCAAACTTATAAAATACAGATTGTACACAGCAGGAGTGTTCTTCAGCAAATTTGACTAAATTATTCATAGTCGAATAATTCCACTTAAATAACCTCTTGCCTGGATTACTTACAGACATTCTTACCAAGTTTCACTGCTTAATTCCCTCTAGCAACTATAGAGTTAACTTCTCACTCTCTCTTTTTTTTAAAATCACTTGCTTGTCTCCCAAAACAACACCCAATCAGCTCAGATTTTACCATTCCAATTATTGTCCTGGGGATTTAAAATCGCCATGCTTATAATTACTTACTCCTTTTCTTCCACTATGCCCTTAAAGTTTCCAACCTGTTTTCTAATCTATCTGTTGACTGCCCACTTGGGCCCAGTCCTGCTTTTCTCGCTGAACCCTCCCTTCCATGGGCACCGGCTTGTTCCACTATCAATTTAGCTAGGAGGGTGGGCTTCTCAACTAGCCCCCACCCTTCCTGGTCTCTTCCCTTAAACATTCTTACTCACAAGGCTACCCGAGTCCTCCCTTGTGAGGCTTGCCACCTGGGCAAAAACGCATGGCCCATTGGCGTCTAACTATTCAATTTTTTTTTGTGGCAAACACACTGCTGTTACAGCATATGCAAACACAAATGGTTACATTCTGACAAGTCACTGAAGGACCGGTACTTGCTTAGCCAGTGCTTCCTTTTCTGCCTGGAAGTCCTGTCTCAAGGCTTGCAACTTGCCCTGGGCGTAAGTTTGAGTTGCGGCCTGGTTCATGATCTATGCTCTTAATTGCTTAATTCTAGTTATCAAGTACACAACTCTTCCCTTTTCTCCAACTTCTGTATTGCCCAGTCCTGCTACGACTGGGATAGATCCATCTGACACCCTTCCCAGTCAACCGGGGTGGAGAAAGGAATGCAAAACCCCTCTCCAGTTCTCGGACTTACTGCAGCTGAGAGTGGGCACACTTTCATACACACACACGTACGTCTAGACTGGCCACGTCTTTGTATAACGTCCAGAGAAGGAGGAGAGGTGGACGGGAGATTATCCTGTATACAGCTTGTCCAGAAACTCTGACTTGCTTTCACTCTTGGGAGGGCTGTTCTTTTACACCCTGGGGTCTCCTGCGGCGTCTCTTTCAGAGATTCCAGTCCAGGCCGGTTGCCTGTGGCTTCTTCACAGCGTCTCCAAACCACGCCAGCTCCAGGGTCTCAAAGGCAGACTGTTGGATCTCACTGGACAGTTAAGCTTTGCAAATGTAATCTCAGCACTGTAACTTGTATTGCCTTTGGTTTGCCTCTGTCTATATTTTTTCACAGCCAGCTGGGGCCGAAAGCAGTTTTTCTTTTGGTTTATAGTTATACCATACAAATAAATAATCCATTTGTCCCGGTCTAAGGTCAACCAGAATATCCCTGAGGGAATTCATCCTGTCTGCAGAAAAGGTTCTGCAATTCGGCCAGTCCTTAGTCGGGGACAAATGAGTAGTAAAGGAGGGCCATTGAATTTGGCATAAATTTCTCATCTTAGATTTAGTCAAACCGGTTGTTCCAGAGATTTCTTTCCAATCTCTGAGTCCCAGAGACAATGGGGCGTCCCCTGGGCATTTACTGCCAAATTGTCCCATTTAGACTGTAGGGCCTCTAACCCCTATCCAGGGCCTCTAACCCCTATCTCTCAATACCTGGTGATCGCTTCCCTTATCCAGGGACTCGAACCCCGAAGACCTGGATCCTACTCAACGGGTAGGTGGATGTTGCTGGGTTTCTACAGACTTCAGCTGGTTCACAGGACTCGCCTTATCTCCAACGCAGGGATCAGGTTACCGGGCAAGGCTCCTCGAAGTCGGAGGATGCGCGCTGCGTTGCTTCGGAGTCTGATCCCACACTGGAGAGTCAGACGAGTCCCGGCGGAGTCGCCAAATTTGTTGGGGACTCGAACCCAGACAGCACAGTTTGTTGTCTGACCACAGAGAGACAGGCAACACCAGCAAGGTCCAAACACAAGCTCTTTATTGAAGAGTGCACACAACAATAGAGAGCGGCCCGTCTCCAAAGAGAACCAGACATGGTTTTAACAACTAGTAGGGTTATATAGAAAGTTCCGTCGCCTCATAGTTAAAACAACCCAACCCCCCTTTATTAGTTAGAAAGCTTCTAATATTCATGCATATCTGTCTTCTTTGACACTACAAACAATTTGTGATGCCTCAGCAACTTCTTATCAGCTTTGTTGTCATGCACCAGAAACTAGGAGAAAGGAGGGAGTTAAGAACAGATGAAGAACAGAAACAGGGAGTGGAGACTGCAAGTTTCCATATGTCCAAACAAACTGTTCCTAGCACTTCTGTACAAGAATGCGGCCCCTCCTCTTATCTCGTTCTCTGCAGCTCAAGCAAGCATGTCCTCAGGTTTCACAGAGAGATAGGAATGGCCCAGCAACTACTGTTAGCCTAACTTTGGCTAAACTGGCCAAACAATGTTCTATACTCCCTATTTTTGGGCCTAACACTTGTTTACAAAGTCTTTAGATCCCTGAGTGAAGGCACTATACAAGTGAAAAATGTATTAAAATGAAACCTTACCAATTCCTTTTTTTTTAAATTCAGACATTCTAAGAACTCCAACAACTTAGATTTTCTGGCTTATTGTGCAAGAGCTTACTCTTCTCTGCAAAGGCAACATTTACCACAGGGGTTTTTTTTGGACAGTGTTTACTTGCAGACAGGAGCCAAACCAATACAAGCTTGCTTTGTACAGACATTTTAAAAAGATAATCAGGGATGTTAACCTCTTAGCTCTTGTTTAATTATAGAGTGAGGACTCAAAAATATAGTGATCAAGAGTTTCCAGGGCAGCATGGTTAAATGGCTAGTACTTAAAATTTGTTGGAATGCCCCAGGTTTTATGCGTTATAATTGCATGTGGAAATACAAAGGCTTAAGTTTCCAAATCTGGCATTCTGAAGCTGGGTAAGTTATTGCATGATGGGGAGCATGCACCCTATCCCCACAAAGGGAAGAAAGGCTTACTAAATTTCCTTTTAGGGAAGGAAACATACCTACCCTGCCCTGTCTCCTGCAATGGGAAGCTGCCAGATCTGGAAAGAGCGGGTGACAGCTGGGCCTCAGTAGTAAAGTAAGGATTTGTTAGGGCTACAGGCAAGACCCTGAGTTCTAGGGAAGAGCAGTCTCTGCCTGGGCTAAAAGTGCTGCTGTCTACAGGGTTAAATGGCATGAAGGGCAAGAGACTCTATTTAATCTGCTCTGAACTCAAGAGACTGTTGGTATAGTGACCCCGCAAGAATGAAGGGTGTGTGTTGTGAATTAGCCACTCCAGTAAATCTGGATTTTAATGCTGTTTATTATGGGGTCCTGGACCATGACTAGGGCTCCAAGCCATTATGGTAGTACAAATAATAATAATACCTATTCACTGTTTGAGCCTTGAAGTTGATTAGCGTTGGACCCTGCTGGGACCATCCACATATACATAAATTAGATTGTGGATAATATGGGTAGACAGAATGAACAGTACCCTGTTTGATCACTTTTAGAGCTCTCCAGTGCTCTTACACCCAGTATTTTAACTGAGGCCAGGAGGAAGTGAGTTCACTTTAGGTGCCAGCAGAAAAGAAATGACTCCTTATTACAGACAAGATTCTCTGGCAGTGAAGAAGTTTTTCTAAGGTCCCAAGTCTCCTTGAGTTAGGACAATCTTAATAGCCTAATTAAACAGCAAGTAAGGAATAATCCAGAGGAGCTATAGGTTCATAACGACATTGCATGTTGCAGACATGCCTCAGAGCTGTTGAGAGGCCTCTGAGGAATGGATGGTACTGTACGGCTACACACCATTTAACTTGTGAAGTGGATTTCTTTTAAAAATAATTAACCTTAGCAATATATCATTTTGAGCTCAAATTAACTTTGAGATCTGGGACAAAATGGGTTATAACTGTTTGGCGAGATCTTCAAAAAACAATAAAGCTCAGAGTCTTGATGAACTGAAGAGCAGGAGGGAAGGGGAAACAATTCCATGTGCTGTTTCTCCACCTGCTCCCCTTCCACCAGTGGACACACACTCACATGCTCCATTTCAGTGCCATCTGCACAGTTTAAGCTTTAACTTTTTGTTGTTGTTGTTGTTTCTAACCATTGTGGCTGCAAAGAAAACCTTCCATTGCTCCTGGGTTGAATAGCAGAAGTAGGGCATGTTGCTGTTTTTTAGGTAAGTTTCAATAAGTAGTTTAAAAAAATGGGACTGGCAAAAGAGCTTTGTCTGAAATTTGCAGTGTTGTTGTAGCTGTGTGGGTCCCAGGATATTAGAAAGACAAGGTGGGTGAGGTCATATCTTTCATTGGACCTATGGTTGTTGAACGACACAAGCTTATACAGACCTGAAGAAGAGCTCTGTGGACACTCAAAAGCTTTACCTCTCACCAAGAGAAATTGGTCCAATAAAAGAGATGACTCCACCTACCTTGTTTGAAATTGACTTTCTAGGCAGCTAGGCTCCAGGATTTGCACAGTGAAGGATTTGTACCCTTCACTCTGAATTGCTCCTCCCTGACTGTGCATGCACATACATACTGATGAGGGAGAAAGAGAAGGGAGTGGCTGTGGAAAGGCCTCACTGGCAGTCAGGGTGAAGAGAGGCTGACTTTAAAGTCTCTTCAGAATGGGAGTTTCTCTAGCAAGGGGGATGCACTGAAAGCAAGGGAACAGCAGTTGTGTTTGCTCAGCTGGACCCCAGTTCTGATCGAGCCCTTGGATATTACCGTAATACTTACAGTTGTTTGGGATTTTTCAGTACTCCTACTCTGAGGACTTCTGAGGGAGCCTTGTATCCTTGGGGTCATCTTGTCCTCCTTTGCCCACAGCTGGTGACCCCTGTCTCTGTATTTTTTAGTGTCCCTGTTCTGGATGGATTTTAGCTTTCTCCATTCCATTGACATTTGATGTCAGCTGGTGTATTCACCATTCTCACTCTTTCCCCTGTGGCCAGAGGTCTTTCCTTCGAGAGAATCAGCAAAAAACTTCTCTGATATTGCCCAACTCAGCTGAGAACAGAAGATTTTATTGGCAAATTACAGAACAGGGAGAACATATTTGCTTTAACATGGGAAGTGCCATTTCAGCCCTGTGACCTGCCCAATTTATTACAAATCTTTTGCAGGGACAGGGGGTAAAAAGGGGCAGTTTCCTCAGGCTGCCAGTTGAGAGGTCCCCCAAACTGAGTGGTGGTGTGACCTGGTGTGGGGAGTTGCAGCACCTCTCAGCCACCCTTCTGTCATGTGAGTGGGGCGGCTGGACTCCAGATGCCATGTTGCAACGCCTGCACTGGGGAGTGGGCCCAGCCCCATGGGACAGGATCCTCAGATGTGGGGTGAATGCAGGGCAGGTACCTCTACAATCCCCTCCTCCCAGAGCCTCCCCTTAATAGCATTTTTTTTGGATGAGTGAGGGGGCCTCAGTTTCAGATTTTGGACCCCCCAAAACCTCTGTGAGGCTCTGACTGGGGTGAAATTGTGGCCCCATTGATGGCAATGGGTGTTTTGCTGTTGAAGTCAATGGGGCATGGATTTCACCCCAGGCATCACCTCATTAACTTTGTCTCAAAAGTACACATAGCTTCTCATTAAACATCTTCTTCTGCATCTGGGAGTAAATATTTATTTCAATCTCTTTGCTTTTAGGTGCAAAACATACATTGGTGTTTCTTTAACAATATTTCCTCCTCCAATCTATAGATAGATGTATATGGGTCTTCCCCAAAAGGCTGTTTCAATGTCCTGTGTTTTTATACTCTCCAGGGAACTTCCACCCTAGAAAGTAGCCCTTGTAGATTTTACAGTAAAGTCTCCTTTTGTCTTCCTAACTACTCAACCCCTTTCTGGTAGCAGGCCTTAATTAGCATGTCAATCAGAGCTTCTCCCCAGGAGGTGAGCTCTGTATTAAAACAATAGTGGATACCACACTAGAAATCATCTGTATAACTCCATCTATAAAAATTACAATTGGACTAAATTATAACTGGGCAAGATGGTCATACATGTTGCAATTCCCTTCAACTTCAATGAGATGTTGAAGTTAAGTATCAGAGGGGTAGCCGTGTTAGTCTGAATCTGTAAAAAGCAACAGAGGGTCCTGTGGCACCTTTAAGACTAACAGAAGTATTGGGAGCATAAGCTTTCGTGGGTAAGAACCTCACTTCTTCAGATGCAAGTAATGGAAATCTCCAGAGGCAGGTATAAATCAGTATGGAGATAACGAGGTTAGTTCAATCAGGAAGGGTGAGGTGCTCTGCTAGCAGTTGAGGTGTGAACACCAAGGGAGGAGAAACTGCTTCTGTAGTTGGATAGCCATTCACAGTCTTTGTTTAATCCTGATCTGATGGTGTCAAATTTGCAAATGAACTGGAGCTCAGCAGGTTTCAGCAGTTTCTCTTGGGAGTCTGGTCAGGAAGTTTTTTTGCTGTAAAATAGCTACCTTTACATCTGCTATTGTGTGGCCAGGGAGGTTGAACTGTTCTCCTACAGGTTTTTGTATATTGCCATTCCTGATATCTGAATATATGTTGAAGTTAGTTTCTCTTTGTTTTGATGAAAGAGAACATTCCTCCCTCCCTCCCTCTCTGGCTCAGTGATGTGCCTTCTCTGATGTTGTAGTAGAAGGAATATTCCTGCTTTAGTAACCCTAATTCCATCCCGTCCAAAAAAATGACTCCAATATTGAGTAATCATGGATTCTCCCTCTCTTGCAAAGAGAAGCTGAAGAATTGAACAGCACTTTCAAAGTAAAATTTCCATGTTCAAAAAGCCACAGCCATTAAACTGGGGGAAATAATCATGATTTGACAGAGGCAGGACTGTTGTAACGTTAAAGGTCAGACATCTTTCCTGTTTAGTTTTGCTGAGATGAAGGTATACAAAAACTCTCTCCAAATGAATTTGAACAATCTGCTGCAACCAGCATAAACTTTAGTAAGAGGTGAATTGCAATAGCTTTCCTTCTGGGCTATTGCTAGGAGTTTATACGCCAAGTTTACTCACACAGCAGCCTCATGACTCATAAGTGCTTATTCATAACCAGAAAGTACACTCATTCACTGATAATGTCAACCAAAGGCCTTTAAAGTCTCCAGTGGGTAATGATCAGTAAAGATTAGAAACAGACAGCATGTGCACTGTTGTGTATATGTAATAAAATAATTCTGGGTGTGAGGAAGGGTTTGAAATTCAAGGGCCTCCTTTTTATGTCATAATTTTCATGGTCTTTTCCACTGCAGGTTTGTCACTAAAGAGATACTTAGCCTAATTGGCCTGGCAGGAAATCATGGAACTAGATCAATTGAACAGACCAGTAAAGCCTTGAGTCAGGGAAGCCAAATAATTCTTATAACATGGCTTTGGGCCACCCGTTTTCATGATGTCCATTGGGTTTGCTCACTGCTTCTTGTGAAAGAGAAAGAAACCCGCCGTAGGCCAAGTTTTTAAGCTACAAGAGAGGGGGCCTGTTCTTGGTACCCCCCAGAAGAAAATCTTGTTGCCCTTAAGGATTCAGACTTCTGCACCACATTTTCCGTCTCCTGCTGTTTTGTGAGTGCTGAATGCATTTTTTTTTTTTAGCTTTCTTTGTATGTTCTCTTGCTACAACTCTGCAAAGCCTATTTTGTAAGGGTGAAAGGGAAGCAGTTTCAGTCAAAAGTGATTGAGCTTAGAAACTGGCTTGCCGTATTCAAGTGAGTGATAATAGAAGACATGTACTCCAAGCAACTGATTTCCTATCTGAGAGAAATGTGTTGTTTGCAGGCTCTAGAAGGGGTTGCATTGCCATATGATAACGTACATTAAGGGTGCATAAAGCATTGCATCCAGTCATACCCCAAAGCACATTACAAACCGTATACTGAAATGCAATTGCCTCTGGAGTAGAGCAGAGAAGCTGTTAACGGCCCATAGAAACACTGCACAGCTTTTGGTGGCAGGACGTGAAGGATTCCACTTGAAACTCTCACGAAAAAGTGACATAGGAGTTTTAATGACCACAAATACCCTGGAGTTCTGCTTTATCTCTCACCCAAAATACACGCCCTGCAGCAGCACATACCATTTTAGGTCTGTGCTGAGGCATGGTTCAGCACTGGTCTAGTCTACAAACTTTGTGGATTTTCCACACCCCTGAGCAATACAGTTATACTGACCAAACTCCTGGTATAGACAGTGCTACGTCAACTGGAGGGCTTCTCCTGTCAGCATAGCTATCGCTTCTCGGGAAGGTGGAGTACCACGCTGATGGGAGAAGCGGTCTGTTGGTGTAGGTAGTATCTTCACTAAGCGCTACAGTGATGTAGCTGCACTGCTGTAAGTGTAGACAAGCCCTCAGAGGCAAGAGTGCACTACCATGTACTGAATCACTAGTAATCCTTCCTGCAGCACCTGAGTCTGACTTAGGGCTTTGTGTACATGGCGGGGTTTAGTTTGCACTGAGTTGACATGCACTAGTTGGTGCACAATACATAAGCAGCACAGCTGTGCCCTCTTGCAATTTGCATCACTGTGTACACATGGTAGGGCCTTGGCATACACTAAGCACATGGCATTCAGGCAAGTATCTTGTGGTCCTTTGCCTCTCTACTGACCAGCAGTGGCAACAGAATTTAGGAGGTTAAAGACAACCTTTTTTGAGAAGTGTGCTGAACTAGTCCGGGTGTAAGAGCCAGGGGATCTCAAACTTGGGCCTATCGAACTGCTAGGCAGTAAACCCTCCATGCTGCCACCCAGCAGCAGCTGTAGCCAGCTTACACTTCACTACCCACAACCCACTGGACACAGGCCACAGGAAGTCCCACCTCAAGGTGTCAGTCAGGCAGCAGCCTTATGACTCCTGATTGGTTTCCCACCCTATAGAAACCCAAGGGTCATCCCAGGAAGCATCTAGGCAACGAGGCTCTCCTGTAGCTGCCATGACCATTCCTGCTCTTAAACTCCTGGATTTGACCTCAGCTTGCTTTGGGCCTCACCTCCTGATGTGAACCCTGAAACCTGACTAAGACTCTGGTCCTTGGTATGTACCCCAGCCTGGAACTTGACTATGAATTCCACTGCTACTCAGCCTGAAGTTTGACCATGCTCTGACCCTTGGCCCTGACTGCCCTTGTCAGGCTCCTGGCACCTGGAGCTGTAGGGGAAGCATACCAACATGCAGTCCATATCCTTTGAGAAGTGGGTTGCAGTTGTCATCCTGAACTCGCCACCCCTGACTGTTACTGCTCCATCGCCAACCAGTTTGGCTTGGGGAGATTGACCATTGTACTGGGTTATAAAGCTTGGTAATGCTCAGCTGATTGATGTTTCACACATGGGGTTCTTGAATAGTACTGGGGCAATTGAAGGGACCCAGATGCTTACTATGTCAGGCCTTGGAGTTTATAAATAGAAAGGGGTATTTCTCCATGGTGGTCCGAGGCCTGGTTGACCACAGTGGCAGGATTACAAACATAAATGCCGGGTGGTTTGGAAAGGTCCATGATCTTAGGACCTTTCAGAACTCAGCTTTTTTTACTTTAACGAATAATGGAGAGTTTGCCCTCAGGATTGCCCTGGACATTAATGATGTGACATTGCTCCAGTTAACCTGGGAGACCCAGCTTATTCTCTGCTTCCCTGGCTAATGAAGCCATGCCCAGGCCACTCAGCCAGAAGGTAGGAACTGTTTAGTTATCACCTCAGTAATGGCAGAATGACAGTGGCACATGTATTTAGCCATTTCAAAGCAAGGTGGTGCTGTATTTTGGCTAGGTTAGAAGATGCAGAACAAAACTTATTTAGGATTATAGCTGTGTGTTGTATTTGTTTGCCACAATATTTGAGAGAAATGCTTAATATTGGGCAGAAGGCTTTTGTGTGGAGACTTGCTCACTGGTACAAGCAGCCATCAAGGCGTCCATTAACAAGTGTAAACCACCAGGGCAAAACTATGAGGAATGCCTTTTGTTCTTACTTGGAATCAGAGGCCGAAAAACATGCAGCTGTCCATCCAGCTGTTATCATGGCAAAAAGGGGAGTTGGATTGGATTGTGAGCATTGTAGCACATCTACATTGCAGAGTCTTTGTGACTTTAATGTGTTTTATTGCACAAGTTATGCTGGTTAAAGAAACAGTCAAAAATAAAACTTGAAAAAGTGACACATTTTGTTCATAGGGATTGTAACAGGAAACACAGATTTAAAGTCCCAGACTCAAATAGTGTGTGGTGGAGGGGGCAGCATACAACACTGGGGGATGGGTAGTATGAGGGAGGAGTGAATCAATATGGGTGTCCCAAAGTGGTTGAAGTGCACGGGTAGGGATGGAACTCCATGGAGGTAAGTGTCACGATGTGGGGAGTACACAGGGGAGGGAAAAAGGAAAGTGCTTTTCTGCCTGCTATGTCCCACAATCCTGTTGTGACGTTCTTGTCATGAACTGTGACTATATAGATCAATGTTGCAACCAAGGTCCTATAGTTGCACCAAATCTTGTACAAAGGAAATCAAGTAAGGTGTCTATGGAAAGGTTGTAATTTGCTGGTTATAATTATGCTGTCTGTATGTGTGATCATTTTTGTATTTGAAGTATGAATATTGGCTATGTACTTGTATTTCAATGTGTTTGATTCTAAGTAACATCAGTGAAGCTTTTGGTCAGCTTCTTGAGAAAGGACTATTCTGAGTAAGTGCCCAATCAAGAAACACTTAACTGACAATGGACCTTGGAAGACTCCAATCCACATCTGAGGAGCCTTCCTGGGAACATTCAAAGTAGCATGTGAGCAATGGCTGCTGCCTGCAAACTGAGTCCTGCATGGACATGTGACTTGCCCATGTGACTCCAAACTCCATCTTGCTGCTGTGATTTTCCACAGTAAGAACAAAGGGGACATAAAGATAGATTGAATGGGCTGGATGAGTTTGCAGAATTCAGTTCAGATGAGTATACCAGTATATCAAAACCACCAAAGCTTGGAGGGATTGGGATAAATAGTCTTGAATGAGGCCTGTCTCTTAGGCGGGGGAAAAAATCCATCCTCAATACCAGTTGTGAAAATCGACCTAAAAAAGACTAGGTTGTAAACAACATGCAACAAACTGATATTAGATTCCTTAAGAAATACATCTATTGCAATGACTATCATGGTACTAAATCCCTTGTGTTAAAGTCCATAGTACTCAGAGGTTTTCAGGTATATTTTTAGAACTGAGCATCAACTAGTTATCAATGAATGGAGGGTGGAGACTGTAAGATGCTATTCAATGCCATTTTACAGGTGTGCCGTGTACAAAAGTTTTGCCCAAAGACACCCAGAAGCCCAGTGGCAGAGCTGGGAATAGGCCTCCTAAGTCCCAGCCCAGTGCCCTATACTGGCTCATGCTAGCTTGCAGCACTTTTCATCCCAAACTATCTGAGAGTCTTTGCAAACTGTGGTTAGGAATGTGGCTGTAAAGCCATCAGGAGCATTGTGGGTGACGTGGAGGGGCACTGCCCCAGCAGAAGCTCCTGGAGGCATTGTCTCCAATGTAAATTGGGGGAGCAGTCACTGTTGCATCCCTTTTCAGAGTGTAGCAAGCACTCCTTCCTCTCCCACTTTGAATGCTGTACTTGTAAGGGGTGGGGGCTCTGTTTTCACCCTGGGAGTTGAGTACCACTGGCAGGACTGACCTTTGTGCAAACTGACATGCTCCCTCCTGAAAAGTGCCTTCATGTTTGACCTAAAAAAAGTCTGGTCATATACAAGTGTATATATTAACTTCACCTTAAAAACTGTTCCTCTCAGGAGCAGGTAGCAGAGGGTCCCTTGAGCTTGGAGGGAACCTCGCTGCAGCAATAAGTCAATGAGCATCAGGCTCTCTGACTGACATACAGTTAATTGCTTCTGGCCAGCCACCTCATCCTGGCAAAGGACTTGGATAAGGAAATGCACCGGGTCCCTCACACTCAGACCATGTTAGATGATGTGAGCCAAAGAAAAGTAGGGTAGGCGGGGCTGGGGGGGTCATGTGACTGACTCAGCTGGCATACATAGCTCATGCTGCAGTCTGAGGAAAGTGAAGTTCTGGAGCACCCAGGCCCAGTATAGACTTAATTCACTCCTAGCTGAGTAAGACATTCATTGTTTTTTCTTTGGTATGTGTTGGTGCCTGAGCAGCTGCCTACTGCACAAGCCAAAATAGAGCCAGCAGGACAGCTGGTAAACAGAGCATCGCAGTCTTGAGCTGTCAAAGGTGAGAAAGGTGTGAATGAGACTCCTGGTGCTCCATCTAATTTCAGTCTAAAACTCTCCATAATCTCTCAGTGATGGTGCACAAATGATGAAAGAGCCCAGTATTCAAACATGAGAGTTTTTCAGAGAGAGATTCATAGACAGAAATGTCATCCACATTTTTTACCTCTGAGTGGACCTTAATTTCATGCCCATCAAGATTTGAGATGCAACTGAATGGGGAGCAGATGCTTCCCTCAAGAATGGAGAAGAAGGGCAGGAGGCCCCAATGACCCAGGGGCTTCTCTTTTATCAGCTATTGTCTGCAGTCAACATTTTTATTTGTTTCTTTTTGGCAAAATAAACCCTCCTGCAATGGAGCAGAGTCAACATTGGGCTGAGGTAAAAGATAAACCTGGGAATCATTAGCACAGAACTCTGTCCTAATGAAGGAACTGGTTCTAAAGAGATACAGGCCTCAAACAGATTCCCAAGGGACCCCACTAGGATATTGGCAGAAACAGATCAAAGCTCCTGTTGAAATAAACTAACATCTTTCAGTAAATAAAGGGACAAAACTCATACAATACGGTGCCCGCTGGGCCTG
This sequence comes from Malaclemys terrapin pileata, assembly GCF_027887155.1. Classification (NCBI taxonomy): domain Eukaryota; kingdom Metazoa; phylum Chordata; order Testudines; family Emydidae; genus Malaclemys; species Malaclemys terrapin. The sequence goes on along the minus strand of NC_071508.1, from coordinate 93,889,843 downwards.
TGCATTGTTTGAGGGAGTCCAACAACACGTGATGGTCTCTTGTGTCAAAAGTATCACTTGAAGGTCTTTCACACTGGATCAAACTCAAAAAGAGAACAGTTGGATAGAAAGGAACATATTTGGCCAGTCATTTTCTGCGTCCACTTAGCTATTATTAAAGATATTTGCATTTGAATAAGAACTTTCTCCCTTTGCAGCCCAGTTCCTTCTGCTGTTTGAATCTGCACATGATGTTGTTAAAAACTTAAGTTTGAGCCAGCACAAAAGCCTGTTGCTATGGAAATAACTGATATTGCACATTGAGCAAAATGACTCCGTGGCTAGAGCCAATAGGAGACAATAAGCTGAGAAGGAGGAAATATCTTAAACACAGAACTTCTTTAATAGTTAGCAAATGTGGGCAGAAAAATGGATGACTTACAACTGAAAGGTACATGGGTTCAAATGTGTGTGAAAGTATCCCTTATTACGGACAATCACTCCTTCACTTCTAAAGAACTAAAACAAATGGAGAACCAACTGTTAAGAAGGTTATAACAGTTTGCTGTCAAATTGGAGGGTGTATCTAGTGGGGTCCACAGGGGTCAGTTGTGAGTCTGGTAGTAGTCAATATTTTCATTTAATGACTTGGATAGTAGAATGGAGACTATGCTTATAAAATTTGCAGATGGCACCAAACAGGAAGGGGTTCCAAGCACTTTCAAGAGAGGGATTAGAATTCAAAATAACCTTGACAAATTAGATTAGTGGTCTGAAATCAACAGAATGAAATTCAATAAAGACAAATGCAAAGTACTTCACTTAGAAAGAAAAAATCAAATGCCCAACTAAAAAAGGGGGAATGATGGATTAGGTGGTAATATTACTAAAAGGGACCTGGGAATTATAGTGGATCGCACGTTTCAGAGTAGCAGCCATGTTAGTCTGTATCCGCAAAAAGAACAGGAGTACTTGTGGCACCTTAGAGACTAACAAATTTATTAGAGCATAAGCTTTCGTGGGCTACAGCCCACTTCTTCGGATGCATATATGGATCGCACATTGACTGAGCCAAAAATGTCATACAGTTGCAAAAAAGGCTAATATCATTCTGGGGTGTATTAACAGATGTTGTATGTAAGACATGGAAGGTAATTGTTCCACTCCAATCAGCACTAGTGAGGCCTCAACTGGAGTACTGTGTCCAGTTCTGGGTGCTATACTTCAGGAAAGATGTGAACAAACTGGAGACAGTCTAGAGTACAGCAATAGAAATGATAAAAGGTTTAGGAAACCTGACCTATTAGGAAAAGTTAAAAATACTGGGCATGATTAGTTTTGAGAAAAGAAGACTGAGGGAGGACCTGATAAATCTTCAGATATGTTAAGGGCGGTTATAAAGAAGACAGTGATAAATTGTTCTTCATGTTCACTGAAAGCAGGACAAGAAATAAGCCACTTAAGCTGCAGCAAGGAAGATTTGGGTTACATATGATGAAAAAGCTTTCTAACTATAAAGGTATTTAAGATCTGGAACAAGCTTCCAAGTGAAGTTGTAGAATCACCACCATTGGAGGTTTTTAAGAACAGGTAAGACAAACACCTGTCAGGTATGTTAGGTTTAGTTGGTCCTGACTCAGCACAGGGAGCTGGACTAGATGACTTCTCATGGTCTCTTTCAGCCCTGTGATTCTATGATTCTAAGGTTGAAGCACGTGAAACATTATATCTAGTTGGAAATCACTTTAAGAAAGGGTGCTAGATCAATCTCTGGTATCATTCCATTGCCTTCAGTAGAATTGCATCAGGTATGCATTTAGTTCACCATGTATAATATAATGCTAGTTGAACTATTTATTAGGTATAATAATCATTATGAACATACCCCTCCTCTGGTTAGTGAATAATCTGCAACCAATCCTATAGTCCTTAAATCTGTTATTTGCCAAATAGGTAGAAAAAAATATTCATTCAACTACATGACACTTGCAAACTGTTCTCTTCAGCTGCTCAGTGTGTGTCCTTTCTTGTTTTCTGTAGTTGATCAAGTCATATGGTGTTACTTCTGACTGGATGACTGAACCATTTTTAAACAGGAAAAAAAAGTGAACAGCAAATAAGTAAAATGTCTATTCATGGAACTGTTCATAAATGGTTATGTTGATTCCAATACCCACACATGACAGCACCCCAGGGATCACAGCAAACTAATCTTGGTGCTTTGATTTGTGAAAATATTCTCAAACTAGGTGTTCCCACACACTCAATAAAAGTAGCTCTATATATAACTGCTGGTGGTCTTGGGCATTTTTGGTAACAGTTATTCCTTTAGAACCTGGTCTCTTATTACAGTGATGAATAGATCCTTTTTAAAAACAGGTATTTCTGGGCCTGTTTTCAAGAAGGATGATCTCAGAAATATAATACTTAAGTACCGTCTCATAGTATGTCTACATCACAAATGAAAGTGTGATTGCAGCATGGGGAACATAAGAATGGCCCATTGCTCTGACCGAATATGACCATCTAGCCCAATATCCTGTCTTCTGACAGTGCCAAGTGCTTCAGAGGGAATGAACAGAAAGGACAATTGCAAGTTATCCATCCACCTGTCATCTAGTCCCAGCTTCTGGTACTTGGAGATTTAGGGACACCCAAAGCATGGGGTTGCATCTTTGACCATCTTGACTAATAGCTGTTGATGGACCTGTCCTCCTTGAACTTATGTAATTGTTTTTTTAACCCAGTTATACTTTTGGCCTTCACAACATTCCATGGCAACAAGTTCCACATGTTGACTGTCTGTTGTGTGAAGAAACGGACGGACTGAAGGTGTTTAAACAGTGTTTTTGATTCTGTTTCTCCCCATTGGTCTGAATTATCCGTGACATTCATACTGCATCACATCAAGTCCAAATCATTAGAGGAATGCCTCTGCTTGCACTGACCAGAGGATATTTGGATTCTGATGTCAGCCCAGTTCTGCAGCCTGACAGGTATCAGATGTTGTCCCCAGTGTACTTGGAATTCTTCTTTGCAGCCAAACTAGTCTAACAGACTCCTGAAACTCTTACAGTGGTAGGACTTTATTATGAAATGATAATCCTAGTTCCTAGCATTCTGAGAACTTTTAAACAGAAGTTCTGTTACAACGAATAGCCAGAAGGATATTGATAGTTCTAGTTTATCAAACTTTCAGATTTTTAGTTGCATATAAGTACAAACATTGTTTAGGCTCCATGCCCCATTTTAGCAAAAAAAGGAAAAAAACAATGGAATGATGGATGTTAAAGATGGAGGAGACCAGTAGAGCTATCAAGTTCCAGATCTCCCAATCAGTATCCTGTATTGGTTGAGAAAGTGGAGCTTCATTTACTAACCACCCTACTGTGATGGGTTGGACCCCTTGGGAAGTCACCTGATTTGCTGAGATACCACTGAGTTTATCCATTCTGTCAGCATGGGCCCCCTTTAACCTGTCCTGCTGAGCCAGGTTCTTAAAACCTCCTCTAACACACACACAGGCAGGGCCACACCCAGCTGCAGATCAGCTCTGGGAAGACTCAGTTAAGGGACTTGCTCCAGCACTCAGATGTCCACCTCCTTTGGAGTAAGACCCAAAGATATATTATATTCACCTCTTCCCTCAATGTGGGAGAGGCTATACACAATTTCTCGCCCCTCCCCCCCCAGTTAGAAATCACATAAACTAGGTTGTATTATAGTTAATAAATTTATTTCTGCTTTATAACAGGTGTATTTTAAGTAGTTAAGGAGGTAGCAGACAGAACAAGGCAGATTACTAAGAAAATAAAACAGAGCATGCAAACTAAGCTTAAGACACTAAAGAAACCGGTTACATGTGAGTTCTCAGCCTAAATGCGGTTCTAATAATCTTCACAGGACAGACGGCCTTCCAGCCTGGGCCCAGTTCTTTCCCCCTGTTCAGTGTTAGTTGTTTCCAGCAGTCATCTTGGGTGGCGTAGCAGGGGAGAACTGATGACCAGGATTACCTCACTCCCCAGCCTTAAATAGGATTTTGACCCTCCCTTCCCTTACAGTGGAAAGTTACAAGAAGTCCCAGATAATGTTTTAGTATCAGGTGACAAGACCACCCGACTCTATAGGGCCCTTGTAGCCATTCTTCACAGACTGACCCACATGTTCACAGGAAGACTAAGCTCTTTTACAGTCCATTGTCCTCGTTGATGGGCCATCCACGTTTTCCATCATTATACTTAAGTGTTGGCAGTGGGCATCACCCACAGCATCATAGTTGAGATACAGATACATAGTCAGTATTCCTCATTTCAGATACAGAAATGATACATGCATACAAATAGGATAATCACATTCAGTACCTTTCCAATGATATCTCACAGGAGCCATCTAGCATAAAGTATATCTTAGTTATGTCATATTCATATCATAAGCATATTTTCACAAAGAATATGGAATGACACATCACACCTACATCATACAATAACCTCTCCCCCACTTGAATAGATTGCTGGACCCTCTGGTGGGGAATTTCATCCACAGCCTGAAAAGCACTTATCTTCCTTAGGGATGAAAGAGGCTATTTTATAAATGTAACATTATTTTATTGTTTGAGAGAAGAGAAACTCTTCAGACATCACAGAGGGAGCATAGCCCTTGCACCCTTTAGAGTTCTTTGTCATGAAGTAGGGCTGATGTGCTATAGGTACTCAGGTAAAATCATTAGATGGACTTTGGAATGTGAGACTCCTCCTCCATGGAGAAGATAGTGGCTGGTGGTATCAGTAAGGCTAAGATTTTGTCATGGTTATTTTTAATAAAAGTCACAGACTGGTCCTGGACAATAGACAAAAATTCACGGAAGCTGTGACCTGTCTGTGACTTTTGCTGCTGCAGTTCCAAGGTTTCTCCTGCCACCATGGTGGCTGGGAGCTGTGGGGTTCCCTCCTCCCCTCATCATGAGGCTGTCACCTGTCACTGGAACCCTGCAGGGGGACCCAGAGGAGCTGTTGCTCGTCACTGGAACCCTGCCAGGGTCCCACTGGCTGCCAGCTCCAGTCCAGCGGCCCCAGGGACTGAAGCAGAAAATGTCATGGATTCCGTGACCTCCATGACATAAACCTAGCCTTAGGTATCAGTATTGTGAGATGCTTAAGAAAAGTGTTGTATCTACACAGCAAACACCACAATTACACATTTTGATGCACATGAGCCACCATTCAACCGTAGAAAAGAGCTGTCATGGGTTACCTGTAATTTCTAGTAGAACAGAGGATTTCCACTATAACCCAGTGAACATACTGTTTCTTTCATTTCAAATCTTGCACAATGGTGTCCTAGCCATCTACAAATTGTCATTGACCTCATGGCCTTACTATATTACAGAGGACTATATTTAACATTTAAGTGTTTGGGATGTAGCAGGCTCATTGACAACACAGAACATCAATCAAGAAGCTATTTTATAAGTGAATCAATTTATTAGTTGTTGGGGGCAAGGACTTACCCGAGGGAGAGCAACATGTAAAATGTGAAAGTCCAGCTCTTCAGCGAACCAAATTTAATTTGAAGCCTTCAGTTGTTCTGAATTATCTGAGATAAATCAAGACTGAATCCAATTACTAGTGACAGGTTCAGGTAATTTAGAGACAGACAGTATGTTCCACCAAACTGTGGCTCTGCCTCTGGGAATGTGATCTTATAGACCAGATATTGAAAAGGACTGGCTAGCTTAGGGGATCACTAATGTGGTTAATGAGCCTTTTACCAGTTCAAATCCCTGGTGGATTTGACTGAAAATTGATTACTACCTGATTTCTGATTGGTGACCCCCGTGACTTGCACAAACAGTGCACTAGGACCTGTTGAATTTAGCTTCCCAGCAGCAGCACCTAAGGGGTCCTTAGCTACTAACAATGCCTTATGACATGATACCTATCCCTGCTGTTTAATGCAGAGCTAGCTAGAAGATTTTCCTTTCTCTCACTGCCCTGTGGTTGGAGTTATGTGGTTTCCTGATCCTCTCTCTCTCTCTCTCTCTGAATGATGTGTGCAAAGTGATGCCTCTGTCAAAGACCCAGAAGGTGGAAGAAAACTAGTCAGGCTCCCTTGGAAGGTGGTAAAGGTAAGTAGAGGTCTTGAAGGGAAGGAGGAGATTTGAGCAGCGCAGTAGATTTTCATGCTGTGCAAACTTCCTGCACCCAGGTTTGTATAATGTACTGAGCAATGAGCCCAGGCTGAGTTCCAGTGTCATTATGAACAATTCCCTCAACTCCACTTTGCAGCCTAGGTCTAACTGCTTTTAGTCATCTTAGCTAACTGGACTAATAGCATTGTAACCCTTGAAAGGAGCTCTCTGCCCCGTCTCCAATTCCCTGAATATGAGGGGAGTCACTCACACAGTGGTGACGCAGAAGAGGGAACTAGTAACTTTAAAACATCAATAAGTTTTAAAAGATATTTCTTTTGTCTGCTGCTTTTGGCTACAGGCTGCCAGCTTTGATAGAGCACTAGTCATTGATGACTAGCACTTGTGAGCCTCTGGAACGTGAAGCAATTAGCATTGATCAGACATATCAAAAGCAGGTTTTTCCCTAGCCAAACCTCAGGGGTGGGAACAGAGACCGAGCATTTGACTTAGTATGTATAGTTATGCACACATGCTGCACAACAGGGAAACTGTGACATACCAGGGTACAATTCAGATTAGTGGGGGGCTTGTCCCCTGCCCTGCAACCATGGGTGCCTTATGATGCCTTGCTGAAGTAGCTCTCACCTGGGCTGCTCACAAACAGCCTTCCAGCATGCAAGCCACACCCCGAGCGTCTGTGTGCAACTGCAGCCTGCCAGCTACACCCTGGCTCCGACCAGCTTTGGTTACATTGCAGGTTGACCCCAATGCACACCCAGTCCCAGATTTCCCCCAGAAATGTATGTCCTGTACTAGCCCATCCTCTCCTGGACTGAATATATTTGTTCTGTCCATTATTCCTTTAAGGAAATAATATGGTGGCTTATTACCTTAAATAGAGTTACCCAGAAACTTAAACACACTGGCTTAGATAAAACAATAAAACAGGTTTATTAATTACAAGGAGAGAGATTTTAAGTGAGTACAAATAATGAGGCATAAAAGTCAGAAATGGTTACAAGAAAAATAAAGATAAAACATGTATTAGTGCCTAACTTAACAAATTGTATTGGATTCAAGCAACATTTCTCACCACATGCTTCCAACAAGGTTATTAAATACTACTGAGGAGCATGACAGTAACCTGCAGTCTGTACTAAACTGCATCAGCAAAGCAGGCCTCAAGCTCAATAGGTCCAAATGCATCTTTCAAGGAGCCCTCTACCCCTTAACTTGCAGCAAGGTGCCTGTTTGCAGTGAGTAGAACATAACATAAGAACAGCCATACCGGCTCAGACCAAAGGTCCATCTAGACTGGTATCCTGTCTTCCGACAGTGGGCACCCCCAGAGGGAATGAACAGAACAGGTAATTATCAAGTGATCTATCCCCTGTTGCCCATTCCCAGCTTCTGGCAGACGAAGGCTAGGGACACCATCCATGCCCATCCTGGTTAATAGCCATTGATGCACCTCTCCTCCATGAACTTCTCTAGTTCTTTTTGAACCCTGTTATGGTCTTGGCCTTCACAACATCCTCTGGCAAAGAGTTCCACAGGTTGACAGTGCATTGTGTGAAGAAATACTTCCTTTTATTTGTTTTAAACCTGCTGTCTATTCATTTCATTTGGTGACCCCTAGCTCTTGTGTTATGAGAAGGAGTAAAGAACACTTCCTTATTTACTTTCTCCACACCAGTCATGATTTTATAGACCTCAACCATATCCCCTCTTAGTCGTCTCTTTTCCAAGCTGAAAAGTCCCAGTCTTATTAATCTGTCCTCACATGGCAGCCATTCCATACCCCTAATCATTTTGTAACCCTTCTCTGAACCTTTCCAATTTCAATATATCTTTTTTGAGATGGGATGACCACATCTGCACGCAGTAGTCAAGTTGTGGGCATACCATGGATTTATATAGAGGCAATATGATATTTTCTGTCTTATTATCTATCTCTTTCTTGATGATTCCTAACATTCTGTTCACTTTTTTTGACTGCCGCTGCACATTGAGTGGATGTTTTCAGAGAACTATCCACAGTGACTCAAGATCTCTTTCTTGAGTGGTAACAGCTAATTTAAACTCCATCATTTTATATGTAAAGTTGAGATTAAGTTTTCCAATGTGCTTTACTTTGCATTTATCAACATTGAATTTCATCTGCCATTTTGTTGCCCAGTCACTCAATTTTGTGAGATCCTTTTGTAGCTCTTTGCAGTCTGCCTGGCACTTAACTATCTTGACTAGTTTTGTAACATCTTCAAATTTTGCCACCTCACTGTTTACCCCTTTTTCCAGATCATTTATGAATATGGGCCCTATACAGACCCCCGGGGGACACCACTATTTTCCTCTCTCTGAAAACTGACCATTTATTCCTAACCCTTTGTTTCCTATCTTTTAACCAGTTACAGATCCATGAGAGGACCTTATCCCATGACAGCTTACTTTGCTTAAGAGCTTTTGGTGAAGGACCTTGTTAAAGGCTTTCTGAAAATCTAAGTACACTATATCTACTGGATCCCCCTTGTCCACTTGCTTGTTGACCCCCTCAAAGAATTCTAATAGATTGATTGAGGCATGAGTAGGGTGAAGCTGGTGTCTTGCACCTCTCTGTACTGTGCCGTCTGCCCTGCTATGCTCTACTCCTTCCCCCAAGGTGTGAACTATTGCATTAAACTGTAGCATACTCTCACAAGGGTAGTGGTGGATGAGTCATTGCTTGAGTCATTTAAAAGTGCCCTGGAGAATATATAAAGGACAATCCTGCATGAATGAGAACGGACTGTATTATCCTCCTATGTCTTTCTCTTGTCTAATGTCTATGATTCTAATGTTCTTTAACAGTGAGATGGGCAATTTTTACCATCTTAAAAGTTTCTAATATGAAGGATAAAGTGGCAGAGATGAGAAAATTAGTCCTACTAATAAAAGAAGTGTGTGATGATCATGTCACATAGTTTTAAATAGAATAATAGAGAAGTAAGTAATCATGGACAAATGACTATAAGGGCTTCTGGTGAGTGGTGAGACGAAGAAACAGCCTTGAAATATGTATCCTTGCTTTATTTTTTTGTAATTTATAGTATACAAGTGTCTCCTTACCCATAGTCCCTTTCAGCTTCTCAGTTCCTCTACCCTGAACTTGAACTTGTATTGCTCTGCCACGCTGATTTCTCCTTTTTCTTTTAAGAGGTTTCACAGGATCATAGGCGCTAGAAACAGAAAATAGTCATCCTGGCCCAGATCATATTGAAATCAATGGGAATTAGGTCCCTCCATGCCTTTGAGGATCTGGGTCTTTGTCCACCCCTTTGGCCAGTGCAGACTGGCTTCTCTCCTCAGGGTAGGTTATGTATTTTCTGGGGCTTTGTCCTGTGTAGGTTTTAAAAGTTTCAAATGATAGAATGTTCCAAGCTGCTGGAGTGGAGACTGAGCTGTGAGTTGCCTACCTCTACAATTCAGCTGGTGCAAAGAATTAGGGCAGGTCTGCAGGGCCCCAAGCAGCTGTCTGGTTAAAATGAAGCTCTGCTCCAAAGAGCCACTGTATGTATATTGCGACAAAGAGTCCTGTGGCACCTTACAGACTAACAGACGTATTGGAGCATAAGCTTTCGTGGGTGAATACTCACTTCGTCAGATGCATGTAGACGTCATCTGACGTCTACATGCATCTGACGAAGTGAGTATTCACCCACGAAAGCTTATGCTCCAATACGTCTGTTAGTCTGTAAGGTGCCACAGGACTCTTTGTCGCTTTTTACAGATCCAGACTAACACGGCTACTCCTCTCATACTTGTGTTTATATTGTGTCTGTGTGATATTTATTTATTTATTTATTTATTTATTTTTAAAGGCACATTCTTACTTAACAGATCTGATCCCTGTATGTATTCAGGGTCACAACCGCTTCCTTTAGAGAATAAAATTAAGCTTTTAGTCTTTTTTTAAAAAAACTGTTAGCACTGCAGAACCAGTACAGCTAAGGGAGAAGGAGCTGCTGGATTCTATTAGATCTCATGTTTAACCAATAGTTCTGCAAGCCAGGTTCCACCTGCAGAGTCTTTATTTTTGGTGGTGCACAAACCAGAACATCTTGGCTTTCAGATTCCAAGCTGAATTGCAGGGCTGCTAAATTTTGGAGGTAAAATGAGCAGATTTGAATGGCAAGTTATTAAAAGTTGAAACTCTGCAGTACATTCTAAAAAGGGGCTTTGCAAAAATTGTAACTGTATTGTGTTTGGTCCTGGTTGTTACCATGTAAACAAGTCCTGTTGCAAATGTCACACAGAGAAATGGTTTTATGACATTCAGTTATTCATGATGCTGCATTTGTTTTGGCTGCAGAGTCTAATCGGAAATAAAAATACTTTTGATGGCATTAATGTTGATTAGAGCTAGGCAACTGTAGCAAAATAGCGCTCACAACTGTTCATTCAAATAACAGTTCAGTTTGTTTATGATTATGAGGTCACTTTTACACAAGCATTTGGGCAAATGAATTCTTGTTCATAATTATGTTTGGGAAATGGCTGTGTGTGACTACGGGTTTTTCATAGGGGTCTATCCCTACTCCCATTGGCGTCAGTGCTGAAATGCCAATTTGATCTTGGTGGTACAAAATCAAGCCCAATTTGTGCCATGGGTGGCCACCCTCGTTTTGAAAGCTTGACTTCCCTGAAGGGAACAGAGATAATGTCTTGTGAGCAAAATGACCAATCATGCACCAGGATAGCAAATAATAAAATGCTTACTGAAATGAATAGCTCACAAAGAACCCAGAGGCTGAAATGTGTGTTTGCACATTGATGGATGATAAATTGATTTTTTTTTAACCGGTCTGTTTGCAGATAATTTGTGCACACACATGTGCTAAATTCATCAGCAGAACTATCTGCTGTTCATTGTGTGCCCAGTTTTACGTTGTGTTTTTTTTTTTTTTTTTTTTCTTTTTAATGTAGGGGAAGAAATGCCATCCCAAGTACCTTAGAGAGACAATTTCGGTGAGGTAATATCTTTATTGGACCAACTTCTGTTGGTGAGAGAGACAAGCTTTCAAGCTACACAGAGCTCTTCAGAACAATACCTTTTTGTGTTGGACGATTTACAGTGTGACTCTTTTTTTCATACATCCAAAGCACAGCGTTATAATTGCATCTTGTTTTCACTTTGAGCATATCTGGGTGTGATTTGTCATGTGCAGGTTGAGCCAGGCACTTGATGGATTCAGTCTACAGCGATTACAATTGAGAACGTCCTGCATGCATGGCTTGCTGCTCTAGTTGTGTAGCAAAAAAGAAAATCGAGTTAGGGCCCAATCCTGCAAAGTGCTCAGCAGCTTCAACTCCCACTGAAGTCAAATGGGAGTTGTGGGTGCTCAGCACCTAGAAGAGCGCCTGCAATGATTAGTTTTCCTTTGAATAACTTCTCTAATGCCTTATATTGGGTTCAGTAAACTCATCATGAAGATTACTGGTGATATCATAACACAAGACGTTTCTCTTGAAGCCCCAGTTTCTGGAGTCATGTAAAGACATGAGAATCTCAGCTGTTGCTTTTTCAAAACAAGTTTCTACCCTTCATGGTTACAGAGAAAAGTTGAAAATGTGACTCTTGAAGGCAAATAAAACTAACAAAAAATAAACTAGCTTTGAAAAATCTCATGACTTTCTAAGTCATCTCTGCATTTTTTGGAGGTCTTGAGTCCTGATATGTGGCGCTGTGAGGTTGGCAGTAATGAAACTATTCACTTGGATTCTTCGCTATTCAGGGTCTGTGGCTCACTGCCTGCGTCACACTCCCTGAGTAAATGGGGGGGGAGGGGGATTTTCAACAGGAAAATAACTAAAAGGAAGTGATTGGTCCTGTCAACACTGGTTCTCCATTTGCGAAGTAACTCCCTGCTCTCCATGTGTCAGGCCTTGTCTTCACTTACCGGAGGGTCCGGCGGCACGCAATCGATGTTCTGGGATCGATTTATCGCGTCTGGTTAAGACGCGATAAATCGATCCCGGATCGATCCCGGAAGTGCTCACAGTCGGCGCCGGTACTCCAGCTTGCCGAGAGGAGTACGCGGCATCGACTGGGGGAGACTTCCTGCCGCGTCTGGACCGCGGTAAGTTCGGACTAAGGTACTTCGAATTCAGCTACGTTATTAACGTAGCTGAATTTGCGTACCTTAGTCCGAAGTGGGGACTTAGTGGGGACCAGGCCTCAGTATATAATGCCTGCATCTGTAACTTTCACTCTATGCATCTGAAGAAGTGAGGCTTTTACCCATGAAAGCTTATGCCCAAATAAATCTGTTAGTCTTTAAGGTGCCACCAGACTCCTTGTTGTTTTTGTAGATACAGATACAGCTACCCCCTGATACTTAAAAGGAAGTGATGTGCTTCCTGTCTGAATTGTCAAACCACAGAATTTTTCCTGGTGACCCTATGAATTATGGTTTGTGCTTTCCCCACAGTAAAATACCTAGGAATTGCCACATGGAAGTGGTCTCAGAACAACATACAAATGCAACTGGAGGGGTGGTCTATATATGAACTGCAGGTGGAAAGGTAAACCAAGAAAAAGGACATGCACATTTGATATGGAAAGAAGGCAAATGATCAAGGGGCCAATTACATCACTGTTAAAGCAGGACTCCCTACTGATTTCAAGGGGATTGAAATTTTGAAAGATGCACAGCTAATGAGGTGATGGGTGAGGTATAAATTCATTGAAAGATGGTCAGATATGACCCTTTTGTTAGGGAGAGCTCCCATTATTCTGTCTGAATGAAGCTGGAGAAAGTAGCAGTATTTGGCTATCCAGCCTGGTCTGCACTTGTATTGTGATTAAAATTCAAAGTTACCTAGGGAAGGGAAAGGAAATGCTGGGAGGAAAAATGCCAGTGAAAGACTGAAGTTCAAAACATGCAATAAGTGAATGCATGTAAACTTCCAGGTCTCCATGCTCGGCATTTTGTCCCACAGGTTAAGTCATACTTTGCCATATTCATCAGCAAATCCATGTAGCTCATAACTAATGGCCTTTAATCAGCTTGCAATACAGCCTAGTCTTTGAAGAGAATGAAGTTGTTCTGCATTGTCAAAGATCACAGGAGCACTGAGGTATATTTGATTTGCAAAGGCTATTAATAAACCTCATGCCGTTCTCAACACAATTTGTGGATCTAAAGAGAAGACATCCTAGGGCTTCAGGCAAGTGATAGTGGCAGCAAAACCATCTGGTTTATTGAGAAATCTATTTTCCCTGGGTAGACGGGCATATTTTGTTTTTCTTCCCCATTGCTACCCACAACGGTCCACACCATTCTGACTGCCAGTGCTGCTTGGGGCTGACATTTCTGCTCAGTGGAGCAGCAAGCAAATTGTGATAGGTTCAGCAGCAAATCTTCTGTGCTAAAGGGCTGATTCCGCAAAATGTTGAGCATCTCCTGACCAGTGCTCAGGACATTCAGTCGCTCAGTGTCAGGGCTTGGAATTCTGTGGGACTAGGAGCTAACTTGGTAGCTAGCATGGGTTACCAAAGTCACCATAGTGGTCTGGTCTTGTACATTGGCGAGATTTCATAAACTAGCTAAATAACTTCATTAAATAACACCATGTCTTTGAAAAAATAAGTTTCATTATTCTGAAACGGTATAGTGTGTCTCTTGCAGTGTATTTGGCTCTGTCTGAGCCCCTCTGGTGGTTGCTTTAAGGAGAGATAAAGGACTGAGCTACCAGAGGTCCATTCCTGTGCATTTATGCTTCTTGCTGCTCCATGGTTATCTATGACACTCCTCATGTTAACCATGTAAAATGATGCCCACATGAGTCATACAGCATGCATCTCCTCTCACTCTCAGACAATACACCAACAAATGGATATGTTACATTTTAGGCTAGCTAGTATAGTTGTTGAAGTTGATCTATTACAGCCCCGACCTTTTTTTGTTTTGCTTTAAAACTAAAGGAGAACTTAAAAAAATAATCAGTGCAAATCTGATAACGTTAAGAATTTCTTATAGTCTAGTACAGCGGTCTCCAAACTTTTTTGATCGCGCACCCCTATCAGTAAAAAAAAAAATTGTTAGCATGCACCCCCTGACGCGCTGGCTCTACCATTTTGGCGAACCACCGCCTCCCCTCCCCCCCCCCCCCCAAAAAAGGGCACTCAGACTCCCGCCCGAACTGCCAAAGCCATAAAAAAAAAAAAAAAAAAAGCACTCCTCTTGCCGCGCACCCCCAAGGATCCTCTTGTGCTAGGGTGACCAGATGAGATGAAGAAAATATCAGGACACCGGGGGGGCAAAAAAAAAAAAAAAAAAGCCAAGTGCTGCCGGCGGGACAAACAGCTAAAAATCGGGACGGTCCCGATTTTATCGGGAGGTCTGGTCACCCTATCTTGCGCACCCCACTTTGGAGACCACTGGTCTAGTACAATAGTTTGATTCCTAACATAGGCAAAATCTCTCCTATCAAGTCTTGCAATGCGGATTTCTGAATCTTGAGCTCATTCTGCAATGCATGTATATCTGAATATAGAATAGATAATAGGGTAAACATTGTAGAGCAGAGAGATGGGTTTTGCCCTTACCAGTAGTAGGTTCATATTTGCCATCACATTTCCTATTTTATTTAAAGAATGATTTGCTACATGATAGAATTTCCAGGTCCTCTGCAGAGATGGTCTGACTTTGTTCTCTTTTCCATTTTTCAATCCCCTGGTGAATTGTTGATAGAATTTATATACTCCCACATTCCACATATGTGCATGTTGTATGGCTAGCAAATAGAAGAATAACAAAGGAAGTGCCATTAAAAAGTTTGTGCACCAGCATGCATCTGAGATCACAGGCTTGTTCGACTGTTTTATATTGTGTTCTGATGTATATTATCAGTGGGAATTCAGTCAATGGAAGCACTATTGTACTGTGTGTGTGTTTGATTATCCTCATCTCTCAGTACTGAGAGATACAGGTGTAACACCCTGCCACTCCGATATTCACCACTATCCTGTATTAGGATATGTTTTGTACAAAGTATGCTTTGTGAGGTATCATTCTAAAAGTCTTGATCTGCTAGACATACAATCCAAAGAGATATTAATGTGCTACCATCTTATGTGAAGTTATGAAGTTTGGCTATGTGTGTATTACTGAAACATGTTGAGAAGTTGAAAGCACCCACAAGCAACCTTTCAGGTACAACAGTAAAAAGTCCAAACAATGTTAATGGCTTACTGAGGAAATGTACACAAGCACAAGGATTACCCCACGGACTGTGTGCAATAGAAACCTCTTAGAGATAGCCCTTAAGAATCTGCCAGCCTGTTTATCACTCAGGGTGAGAAGTATGTTAAACAAAACCGCAAACTGAGTTTATTTACCAGGTAATCTACTTTGATCGGTTTGCTATCACTTAAAATCTATCCTTTTGTAGTTTAATAAACTTATTTTATGTTTTAATCTAAATCAGGGAGCTTTGACTGGAGTGCTTGTGGAAAATCTCTGCTTGGTTACCACAAGTGTACATTGTTCTCTTTATATTGAGAGAGAGGCAGACTGGGTGTTAAACCCATATACTGGCCAGGTTTAACTGGGGCAGGACGGTACTGCTCTGGGCTCCCAGGCTGGGAGGCTGGTGGTTAGATCACCTGGGTGTGTCCCTACCTGGGTGAATGATGGTGAAAGGAGGGCTTTGCAACTTGTCACAGCAGCACAGGGTGAGGGAACCCAGGCTGGTGGGTCAGGGGTCTCAGTGGTACCCCAGTTCCAGGTAGCACCCCAGGGGAATTCATCACAACAGCTAACTAGCTTTGTTTGTTATTGAAATGTATACTCAGCACTGCCCAAAATTTATAGAGGGCTCTTCTGACCCCAATGGCTTTACATTCTAAGAACAAGCCAATGTAATTCAGAGACTGAGGAAAGCTGGGGGTGTGTCAGTGATGCACAACTTGTGTGAATAGAACTCCTCTTTCTGTAACCATATCACTTTGCTGGTGATAAGCTGCATGGGAGAAGTATAGTTTGCAGATCTCTACATTTTCACAGTAAAGGAGGACAGTGCCATGTCCAGCTCTACCCCAACCCCTCCACCCTTGTCCTGTGTGCATGTCCTTCCACAGGGGTTCTGCATGGAGGGAGCTCCATGGGGAGTTGTTAGAGCTACAGAATGGGAAACATGCCACTATTGACACCACTGTCCCCTGCTTTGTACTCCGATTTCCATACAGGCCCTACCTGTGTTACTGCCTGTATCCCCTCTTGCAGGCTTCCTCCATAGCTGCTAATGAACAGCCTTCAGGGGCCCAACCAAGGGTAGCATAGCTGCTGCAAAAGAGGGGCTGCCTAGGGGAGCCAGGAGCTGTTGCAGGTGGAATGACTCCTGGCTCTGCATGGAAGAGGGGCATTTGTGTGCTGTGAGGGGCAGGGCCGGCTCTGGCTTTTTTTTGCTGCCCAAAGCAAAAAACGCCCAGCCGGCCAGAGCAGCAAGGGGAGGGGAGGAGGAAAACAAACCTGCCCCCGGCCGGAGCCGCGAAGGGGGGGGGAGAGAACAAACCAGCTGGCCGGAGCAGCAAAGGGGGGGGCAAGAAACAAACCTGCCCCCAGCCGGAGTGTGGGGGGGGGAGGACAAACCAGCCAGAGCAGCAAAAGGGGGGGTGGGGGGGATCCAGGAAACAAACCTGCCCCCGGCTGGAGCAGCAAAGTGGGGGAGGGGGACAAACCGGCCGGCCAGAGCAGCAAAGGGGGCAGGGGAAACAAACCTGCCGCCGGCCAGAGTGGCAGGCAGGGACGACGACAAACTGGCCCGCCTGCCGGAGCGGCGAAGGAAAGAAAAAATAAAAACAAACAAAAAATAAGAGTGGGGCAGTGGGAGCATGGGTGCAGGGGGACTCCCGGCCCTGCTGACCCCAGGCAGCGGAGTGCGCACCCTGGCTAGCCGGGGGGGGAGGAGAGAGAAGGGAGGCGGCCAGGGCTTCCTTAAGCGGGGTGCTTGCCACGCGGCCCCTCCCGCTGTGCCGCCTGCTGGGAGGGCTCCGTGCCGCTCCGTTCGGAAGGCAAGGAAGGACGCGGGCTGCCCTACCGGGCTTGATGCAGGGCGCTCCCCTCCTCCGCCCCTTACAGGGCGGTGGGAGCAGTAAACCAAAAAGAAAAAACCTGCAGGGGCGGTGAAGCGCAAAACAAACCAAAACCAAAAAAAAGGATTAGACAGTATTTGGTCCTGCCATGCGGGCAGGGGACTGGACTCGATGACCTCTCGAGGTCCCTTCCAGTCCTAGAATCTATGAATAGATGGAATGCCGCCCTTTGAAATCTGCTGCCCCAAGCAGGAGCTTGCTCGGCTGGTGCCTGGAGCCGGCCCTGGTGAGGGAGGTGCAACTTCTCAGTTCTGCAGCCCCACCCAGCCCTGACTAAGGGTACGTCTATACTTACTCGCTGGTTCGGTGGCAAGCAATCGATCTTCTGGGATCCATTTATCGCGTCTAGACAAGACGCGATAAATTGTTCCCGGAAGTGCTCGCCGTCGACGCCGGTAATCCTGCTCCGCGAGAGGAGTAGGCGGAGTCGACGGGGGAGCCTGCCTGTCGCGTGTGGACCCGCGGTAAGTACCTTTAAGTTCGAACTAAGATACTTCGACTTCAGCTATGTTATTCATGTAGCTGAAGTTGTGTATCTAAGGCCTGGTCTACACTAGGCGTTTATGTCGAAGTTAGCGCCATTACATCGAATTAACCCTGCACCCATCCACACTGCGATGCTATTTAGTTCGACATAGAGGTCTCTTTTAATTCGACTTCTGTACTCCTCCCCGACGAGGGGAGTAGCGCTAAATTCGACATGGCCATGTCGAATTAGGCTAGGTGTGGATGGAAATCGACGCTAATAGCTCCGGGAGCTATCCCACAGTGCACCACTCTGTTGACGCTCTGGACAGCAGTACGAGCTCGGATGCTCTGACCAGCCACACAGGAAAAGCCCCGGGAAAATTTGAATTTGAATTCCTTTTCCTGTCTGGCCAGTTTGAATCTCATTTCCTGTCTGGACACCGTGGCGATCACAGCAGCACTGGCAACGATGCAGAGCTCTCCAGCAGTGATGGCCGTGCAGTCTGTGAATAGAAAGAGGGCCCCAGCATGGACTGATCGGGAAGTCTTGGATCTCATCGCTGTGTGGGGCGATGAGTCCGTGCTTTCTGAGCTGCGCTCCAAGAAACGGAATGCAAAGATCTATGAGAAGATCTCAAAAGACATGTCAGAGAGAGGATACAGCCGGGATGCAACGCAGTGCCGCGTGAAAATCAAGGAGCTGAGACAAGGCTACCAGAAGACCAAAGAGGCAAACGGACGCTCCGGATCCCATCCCCAGACATCCCGTTTCTACGAGGCACTGCATTCCATCCTCGGTGCGGCCGCCACCACTACCCCACCACTGACCGTGGACTCTGAGGATGGGATATTGTCCACGGCCGGTTCCTCGGACATGTTAGCGGACGGGGAAGATGAGGAAGGAGATGAGGAGGGCGAGGCAGTCGGCAGCGCTCACAACGCTGATTTCCCCGACAGCCAGGATCTCTTCATCACCCTTACAGAGATCCCCTACGAAGCGTCCCCAGCCGTTACCCCGGACACAGAATCTGGGGAAGGATCAGCCAGTAAGTGTTGTAAACATCTAAACATTTATTTTTAACAGAACAGGAATATTAACAATTAAAAGAATGGGTTGTTCATGATTACTTTGCCCTAGGCACTTAACGGTTCAGTCATGGGCAGTGCAAGTTTGGAAAAAAAATCTAGCAATGTCCGGTTTTCCGTGATTGTCCTGCCCAAGCCGCTCTACTGTTTAGTCCCTGCTACTGCAGCTAGAGTAAAATGCGGTCTATATGTGCAGGGATAGAGCAGTAATCCTCCCGGGACATCTCGATGAAGCTCTCCTGGAGGTAATTGGAAAGCCGTTGCATGAGGTTCCTGGGGAGAGCGGCCTTATTGGGTCCTCCGAAGTACGAGACGTTGCCGCGCCACGAGACTATCAAGTACTCGGGAATCATTGCTCTGCACAGCAGGGCGGCATACGGCCCTGGTCTTTGGAGGCTTTCTCGGAGCATTCTCTCTCTCTCGCTGTCAGAGATCCTCATCAGGGTGATGTCGCCCATGGTGACCTGCTTTGAATTAGGTAGGGGAATGTTAGTGTTGGGACTGCTTGCTCGTTCCTTTACAGAACTGTAACCGCTGGTTTGCAGCCACGCGGTGGAGGCGGGAGAGGGGCTGCCGAAAGGGATCGTTCCTGGGGACAGCCGCGAGGGGGTGGGACAGGGGCAGAGTTCCCGCTTGCCGGATTGCTGGCAGCAGGGACTGACATTGCTTTAAATGTGAAATGAGGCCAGTGGTAATATAAAAGTTTTAAACTGCCACAAGTCTACGGCTTACCATGTCTACCTGCAACAGAAATTCCGTTGTGCTGCCCCGCTTCTCAAATGTGCTGTGGAAGACCCCAGGCACTGAATGCGAAGGCCGAGAATTTGACCTTGTGCTGAGTGCGCATGTGATAGGTGCTGTGCATGGTCTTGTTCACAGAGAAAGACTATGTTCTTTGTTCACAACTACATTTATCTTTCTGAGGAATTCACTCCCTTTTTCCCATTCCCACAGCCACATCTGCGACTGTCTCACAACGTAGCCTGGCATCACACTCCCAGAGGCTAGCGAAGATTAGGCATAGGAAGAAGAGGACACGGGAGGACATGTTCTCTGAACTTATGGCCTGTTCCCAAGCCCAGGCAGCACAGCAGACCCAGTGGCGGGAGAAATTGACCCAAATGCAGCAAGCAAACATGGATCGGGAGGAGAGGTGGCGGCAGGAAGACCAGCAGGCGACTCAAACGCTGCTTGGACTACTGAGGGAGCAAACAGACACGCTCCGGCGCCTTGTGGATGTTCTGCAGGAACGGAGGCAGGAGGACAGAGCCCCGCTGCAGTCCATCTCTAACCGCCCTCCCCCGCCACCAAGTCCCATACCCATCTCACCCAAAGTGCAAAGAAGGAGAGGCGGCAGAGTCCCTGCTAACTCTCACTCCACCCCTGCAGAGAGCTCTAGTAGCAGAAGGCTCTCATTCCCCAAAACTTGAAAAGTTCTTTCCTTCCCGCCTGACACAAGCCCCCGTCCAAGTTTCACCTCCCACTTCCATGTGTAGTTGATAATAAAAAATACGTTTCTGTTAACTACTGTTTCAATCATGTTCTTTTGGAGGAGGAGGGGATAGGGGGTTGGTAATTGGACAGGACAGTCACCTTTGGCAGGGTACATAGGCGGGGGCAGGCACAGCAGCAGGGCACATACACAGTGCAGTGATGCAGTGACTAGTTACCCTGGTTAGTCTGGGAGGTTGTTTTCATGTTATGTGGTGGGGGGTGTGTTGCTCTGTGACTTTGTGGCGGGGGAGGGCAGTTACAGATCTTAAGCGGCGGTCCTTATGCAGGATCACAGAGCCACGCAGCAGGGGATCTGTAACCGTCCTCCCCCTGCCACAAAGTCACATAGCCCCCCCATACACACAGTCCCGATCAGGAGGGGTGACAGGCTCCGTTGAAACAACCATCCCACCGCAGCGGAGCCTGTCAATCCTTGAGTTTAGAAGCTTCATTCGCGTCACTACACTACACCCGCTCCGCACCACAGTCTGCGTCCCAGTTTTAAAAAATTCCCGCGAAAACAGTATTAAAGAAAACGGTGTGCATTAACAAAGTAGAACTATTTTTATTTCGAAACGTGTGTTGGAAGGAGGTGAAGGGGGTATGTAACTGGAGAGGTTAGTCAACATTAACTGGGTAAAGAAACGGGGGCAGGTTCAGCTTCTCTGTACACAAACTTAAAAGTCACAGGTTACCCTGCTCACTCAGGAACCTAGCTTTCAAAGCCTCCCGGATGCACAGCGCTTCCCGCTGGTCTCTTCTAATCGCCCGGCTGTCTGGCTGTGCGTAATCAGCAGCCAGGCTATTTTCCTCAACCTCCCACCCTGCCATAAAGGGCTCCCCCTTGCTCTCACAGAGATTGTGGAGCACACAGCAAGCTGCAATAACAATGGGGATATTGGTTTCGCTGAGATCACAGCGAGTCAGTAAGCTTCTCCATCTCCCCTTGAGACGGCCAAAAGCACACTCCACCACCATTCTGCACTTGCTCAGCCGGTAGTTGAAGAGTTCTTTTTCAGTGTCCAGGGCGCCAGTATAGGGCTTCATGAGCCAGGGCATTAGCGGGTAGGCTGGGTCCCCGAGGATGACTATAGGCATCTCCACATCCCCAACAGTTATTTTGTGGTCCGGGAAGTAAATACCTTGTTGCAGCCGTCTAAACAGACCAGAGTTCCTAAAAACACGAGCGTCATGAACCTTGCCCGGCCATCCCACGTAGATGTTGGTAAAACGTCCCCTGTGGTCCACCAGTGCTTGCAGCACCATGGAAAAATAGCCCTTTCTGTTAATGTACTGGGTGGCCTGGTGGTCCGGTGCCAGGATAGGGATGTGAGTTCCATCTATGGCCCCACCGCAGTTTGGGAATCCCATCACAGCGAAGCCATCTATGATCGCCTCCACGTTTCCCAGGGTCACTACCTTTGGCAGCAGTACATCAACGATTGCCTTGGCTACTTGCATCACAACAACCCCCACGGTAGATTTGCCCACCCCAAACTGGTTCGCGACTGACCGGTAGCTGTCTGGCGTTGCAAGCTTCCACAGGGCTATGGCCACTCGCTTCTGTACACTCAGTGCAGCTCGCAACCGGGTGTCATTGCGCTTCAGGGCAGGGGACAGCAACTCACAAAGTTCCAGGAAAGTTCCCTTCCGCATGCGAAAGTTTCGCAGCCACTGGGATTCATCCCAGACCTGCAGCACTATGCGGTCCCACCACTCAGTGCTTGTTTCCCGTGCCCAGAATCGCCGTTCCACGGCATCAACATGACCCATTGCCATCGTGATGTCCTCGGCGCTGGGTCCCCTGCTTTCTGAGAGGTCTGTGCTACTCTCAGACTTCAGGACATCACCGCGGTAACGTAGCCTCCTCGCCTGACTTTTCTGCATCTGCCTCAGGGAAACCTGTATGATAAGCTGCGAGGCGTTGAGAGCGGCCACAACTGCAGCGATGGTCGCAGCGTGCTCCATGCTCGCAGTGCTGTGGCATCCACGCTGTCAATGACTGGAAAAGTGCGCGAACTGATTTCCCGCCGGCGCTTTCAGGGAGGGAGGGCGGGAGTGATGGACGGATGACGACAGTTACCCAAAAGCACCCTCGACACATTTTCTTACCCAGAAGGCATTGCCGGCTACACCCAGAATTCCAATGGGCAGAGGGGACTGCGGGAACTGTGGGATAGCTGACCACAGTGCACCGCTTCGAATGTCGACGCTTTCACCGTTAGTGTGGACTCACAAAGTCGAATTACTGTCCTTAGTGTGGACACAGACGTTCGACTTTGCAATATCGATTCCAAAAATTCGATGCAAGTAAATTCGAACTACTCTCGTAGTGTAGACAAGGCCTTAGTTTGAACTGGGGGCTTAGTGTGGACCAGCCCTAAGACACATACTGACATGTTAGCTTCTTATAACAAGCACTGCTCTTGAGCTGCTGCAATCAGGATTTGAAGAACCATCACTTCCCTCCCCACTGTGTGTTGGAGACCCATGTGCTTGCCTATATCCCCCTGCAGACCCCTGTATTGAGAGCATATATCTGCAGCAGTTTGAAGCAATGCATTTTTCAGCTCCCAGCATATTCTATCTTTTGTTTCTTGCATGCAGCTTCCATTGCTCTTGGGAATTTTGTACAAAGATCTAGAGCTTTCAGCAAGAACACACTTGTATCAACATATTACTCTGTTGCTCCCCTTTTTAAAAACAAGCTTCTCCATAAAATTAACTTGGAAGGTGAGGAGGAAACCCCCAGAATATTTTAGAGTTGCCTCATGCTACAAAACTCACGCATGCTTCTTTGCTCTCCCCTCCAGGCCTGGAGGTTTTTGCTACATGCGATGCTGTACTGTTAGTGCCTTTCCAGGGCTGGTATTTTCTGATTATTATATTAGATGATTTTCAGACGACCTCAGGCTAAAGAGAGCAGGTAAAGCAGCACAAAGCATTTCAGGTTACAGAACAGAAGGAGAATCACTCGCATGTGATAACTTTCAGGCAGCAGAAGCTCCTGCGACCAGGGTAGAGAGCATTGACATAGCACTGTCATTTGTAACACTGAGGTGCTTCCCCCACAGTGACTTTTCATTTTCACAATTTTAGTTAATTTTTTTTTTTTTTAAAAGGTCAAAATTGAAAGAATGTTTCAAAAGTATTGAAATGAAACATTTCAATCAGCCAAAACTTAAACAAACAAAAAAAATTGGGTTTTCTGTTTTTCAAATGTTTGAGATTTTTGACTTCCCGTCCTCAGGTGGGATGGGAAAATTTGCCAAACTCTCAGATTCTCACAGGACAGGTGAATTATTTCCCACCCGGCTCTAGTCTGGAGGTCCAGTCTGAAGAGGCACCAATGCTTGATTTCTAAACCATAATGGGGCCTGAGTTTCATTCACACTAAAGCCATTTACACCCACTAAAGGCCCCTTTATATTGCCAGAATGGTGTAAGAAGCTCTTGGTGTAAATAAGAAAAACAATTGTGCAGAGGCTATGGCTTTCTTCTCCAGATTAGACCTAAGGCCATCAATGCTGGCTGCTGTGGGTGGATCGAGAGAGAGGGGGAGAGGATACAGTCTCGGTATTGCCAACCCCAAATGTTCAAAAATCAGAGTCAGGCTCACCAGAAATCATGAGATTGGCTTTAAAATCATAAGGGGTAGGAGAGGCCCCACCACCACCTTTGCAGGCTTCCTTGAGAAAGGGCTGACCTGTCTTGGGCTCTTACCAGCAGGAGAGGGTTCTCTGCTGTGAATGGAGGGAGGTTAGGGTTACCATATTTTGTGCCTCCAAATGGAGGACACTCCCCGGGGCCCTGGCCCTGCCCCCAGCCCCGCCCACGCCCCAGCCCCAACTCCGCCCCCTCCCAAAGTCTCCGCCCCCTCCCCTGCTTCCCGCGAACATTTGATTCGCGGGAAGCCTGAAGCAGGTAAGGGGAGCAGGGGGGAGGAGGCGCGGCCCAGGCTGGCCCCCCCGGCGGCTCCAGCCTGGGTCGGCTCGGGCCCTGGGGTGCCGGCCCCGACCGACCACCCCCCGCGGGCCCGGCTCCCGGCTCCCAGCCCCACGGGCCCGGCTCCCGGCCCGGCGCACCCCCCGGCTCCCCGACCCCGGCTCCCGACCCCGGCGCACCCCCCGACCCCGGCGCACCCCCCGACCCCGGCTCACTCCCCGACCCCGGCTCCCGGCCCGGCTCACCCCCCGACCCCGGCTCACTCCCCGACCCCGGCTCCCGGCCCGGCTCACTCCCCGACCCCGGCTCCCGGCCCGGCGCACCCCCGACCCCGGCGCACCCCCCGACCCCGGCTCACTCCCCGACCCCGGCTCCCGGCCCGGCTCACTCCCCGACCCCGGCTCCCGGCCCGGCGCACCCCCCGGCTCACTCCCCGGCTCCCGGCCCCGCGTGCCCGGCCCCGTGCCCAGCCCGGCCCGGCACCATGCCCCCGGCCCCGGACAAAGAGGCCCCGGCCGAGCCTCCCGATTTTCCCGGACATGCCCGGCTTTTGGGGATTTCCCCCCGGACGGGGATTTGAGCCCCCAAAAGCCGGACATGTCCGGGAAAATCCGGACGTATGGTAACCCTAGGGAGGTGCCTTCCTCCAGCCCAGAGTTAAGCGTCTAACTCCCTGAGCAGGCTGGGGCTCAGGTTTCGGCATTTCCTATTGGCTCGCTTAGGCAGCTCCCCTCTCAGCATGCTGGCTTTTGTGACTCCTATTCTTAGGTGCCTACTTGTCCCCATGAATTGTACAGGGAGCCTGAGCTCAGGGCCAGATTAATCTTTTGTGGGCACTTGCGCTCCGCCCCGAGGCCCCGCCCCTGCCTGGCCTTTTTCTTTCTCTTCCTTCCCCATCCTCTCCCCCCCCCCCCCCAAGGGCCCGCCAACCACTCACATGACGGGGGAGGGGGCAGAGAGGAGCAAGCTGCAGGTGAGGCCACAGGGGGAAGAGGCCGAGCGGGGCCAGGGCCACAGGGATCCCTTCTGAATGTGGGCACGGCACCATTGTAAACCCGGTACTGTCGAGCACCTAATTCTGGAGATTCCACAAGGCAGCAGGGCACCTACATGTTATGTACTGCAATGCAGAGCCTAAATCTTCTTGCTGAGCCCTGAACGTTTTAATGATGACATTTCCTGGAGTGAGTGTGCAGGTGCTGTACAGCTGCTCTTCTTCAGGTACAAGACAATACCTGTCTGTACCAGTGAACCCAGCTGATCTCTCAGGGCTGTGACACAAAGAGCTAATAACTGTCTGTCTTCTAATGAATTTAAAGCAAACGCTCTCCCCCCTCCCCATTGGCTCTGAATTGACTAATATGAGGCTGTTTGGCTCTGAAAAATAACAATATAAGAGAAGAGTGTTGAGTCCCAGCAGGGTGGCTTTGCCAGCTGCTCCTTCTGATACATAAACATCAGAACTGGTCTCAGCGAAATTTCCTGGCCCACAGGGATTGCTGGCAGGAAGCAATCTGGCAGACATCATGTTTAGTGGGGACTAATGTCTTGGAGCTGTTGAACCACTTAATTGCCAATAAGTAGAAACCACATGTAAATAATTATGGAGACCCAAAAACTGTCGTTTTTCTATGAAAGGAAAGAACTGGCAGGCTGGCAACTCCCTGTGGCAGGTCTATAAAACAGGCCGCCTTGTTAATACATGAGGAATGTCTTAATGGGGAATGACAATAAAAACCCTTAGATCAGTTCTAGATCCTGAAGGAGCTCTGGATGAGGCCCAATCCTGCTGCCACTTGGAATTTTGTCATTGGCTTCAGCGAGACCTGGGTCAGATTTTTTTTACTGGTATGTTCTCTTCTCCACCTCCATCTTCACACCAAGTGAGCCTAGAATTTCCTTCCATTTAAATGGACAAGATTTTCCAGTTAAGGTTGTTTGTAGTTTGAAAAATTGGGACCTTGCTAGTTATTTTGCACAGTTCTTCCCTTCACTGGTTAGCAGAGTACCTTTTGCAGCATCCTTCCAGGAAGGATCCAAGACTTTAAAAATATTTTGTTTCCTCTTCCTATTGTGGTGACAATCGTTGGCTTTCTCTTTTGGTGTGAGATAGATAATATTTAGGGAGGGAAAGTTGATTTGTTAGAATTGTGTGATGCCACAACAGGTTGTTGTGTTGTTTTGTTTTTTGGTGTGAGATTCTCTAGATTCATTTTGCTGCATCTTTGCACTCCACACATGTTCTCCAGCAATAGTAATTTGAAGTGCAAACAAGTGAAGATACATTTTTTTTTTGAGTTTTTGCAGTGAAAACTTTTTCACTTTAAAATGGGCCCTATTTTCACTTAAAAAGTGCGTTCCATTTCAATGCAGAAAATTTCACAGAAAACGGGTCCAATTTTGAATTCACAATGAAAGGAGAAAATGCTCCAAGTTTGAAATTTGTTGAGTATTTTGCATCCCTCTGGCATTCTATTGTTCCTGCTCTTAAACTTATTTGGATCAATTTTGGAAGGCTTTTCTTCCATGAAACAGCAGTAAATTATTCATTGTCTCTTACAGCCAGTTTTCAGTGGACCACCACCTTAACTGTATCCATAAAGTTTTGTGAGAGTTAGAGCAGGCCCTTTGCGGCCTCTCCCCACCCTACTGGTCATCTCTCATTCGCTGTTGAGATGTTGAATCCTGCCTCCAATCCACCCAGATGCCATCCTGAGTTACTCACTTGTTAAATCTGCAGACAACCATCTTTGTGCTTTCTCCCATGCTGTCCCTTGTACTTGGGAGGTGCTTCCTGTGAACATCTTCAGAATAAACTCATTATCCTCTTTCAAAATCCTCCTTCAAACTCTGCTTTGTCATGATGCCTACAAAAAACAGTGATTTAGGCTGCTGGTAGGCTGAGGCCACTGCCAATCATGCTGGCTAATACTGTCTCATTGTTTCCTTGTACTCCCCCATTTCTCTATCTGTAGGCATCTGTTGTCTCTTGTCCTATACTTAGAGTGTAAGCTCCTTGGGGCAGGAACCATCTTTGTTGTATTTATACAGTATCTAGCACACTGGTGTTCATGACTCGTGCTCCAAGGTAGTAAGGGAATACTAATAAAAAATCATCAATAAGATACACTGGAGCAGAGTTTGGCATCAGTGAAAAGATCTATACTTTTTGCTTTAGGTGTAAAATTGATCTTAACTCTTGATGTGGAAGATCATGGGTTAAAGAGCACAGAATGACTTTCCGCTCACTTAAACTGTACAGAGCCCTAACTGCAATCAATCCATTCAACTGCTTGCTCAGCCTCTACATTCTCATTCTACCCTCTCACTTGTTGTCAGGTAAAGACCTGTTGGCTATAAACTAATGCTAGACTTGCTTTAGGAGAGTGCAATAATTCCCTTGAAAGTCACTGAGAAACAGTGTGAGGGGAAAATCATGGAAACAAGTGATTTTTTTTTTCCAGAAAAGTCTTTGAGAGACTTGCCCAGACATCAGGAGTGTTTGAATGAAAGTTGTTGCTCACCTGGTAGGGAGAGACTAGAAATGATGGAACTGAGTGTAAAAAATGGATGGGGAAAGGAAGATTTCCCCCACACACATACTTTTCTAAGTGTATTTAATGCTCATGAAAGGAGAGAGATTGACAAGCCTGGAAGCTGACTTCCTTTATCCAGCCATAGAGCATGTACAGGAAAGGCAGCAGCCGTACAAGTCCCCCTATCCCACCTGCCATGGTGCCTCATCTGTGATATGGAGGGACAACATCAAAAGGCTGGTCCTTACACAGAAATGCACCTGTTTAAAGAGACTGGTGTTAAATCAGTACAACCCCACCATGAGTGGACATTCAAATAATTTGGAGTGACTGCTATCGATTTATCTTAAAATCAGATTGTTACCTCGATTCTCTGCATTCTGAAAGATGACTCTTTCCTCCTTCTTAACACTGCCCTTGAGCGGGCCTTGTCCTGAGGTTCTGAATGCAGAGTCCTGCCTGGCTTTAACCATGAGTCAGCCATCTGATTGTTTGTTTTTCTCTGGGCTTTAGTAAATAATTACTGGCTGCTACATGAGTGATGCTAGCTACAACCCAGTGCTGTGATTCCTGTGCTGAAAACCCAGATGTTCCCTCTCCTTGACGGCCACATGTGAGGACTCGCTGTCATTCTCGGATCTTCCTCTAGAATTTTAATGAATGAAGCGGAGTAGACTGCATCTTTAAGCATGAAAACACAAGCAAGAGTGCACAATGAGCCAACCAGTTAATGCTCAAGTGCTGAAGTTACAGATCTATTCAGGCGTGGATACAGAGAACAAAGAGCATAGATAACTCTTCATATGAGCTACAGAGGAGGGGAGTTTCCTTTTTTATGATACGGAAGAAGTAAAGTGCTATATGACCATGGTCGATGATCAACAGTGTTGCAGATTGAGGTACAACAGAGGTGGCTTTTGGATACTTGTACTCTCTAGTCTCCATCCCTGCCAGCTTTGAAATCATTTCTTTTGAACTGGTTCAAGTGTGGAGGCTGACATTAGTCAGTGGCAAGTTGGTGTTCAGACTCAATCCCATCAGAATTTGCTCTTTTGGAGAGAGAAGGGGGAAGAAGAGGCACTAGTGTCTGTGCATGAGAGAGACCATGCAGCTGGAAAGAGCAGAGTGTGTGATGCAACAATAACAAAAAAGGAAGAGTTGGAGCAAGGAAAAAACCAAATGCAGTTATCTGCTACCAGGAAATCTGACAACTCTTGGTCTGCACTAGTCTGTTACTCTCACCCAAGTGAACTTGCTGTGGAAGAGGAAGCTTTATGTTTGAATGTAACCCCCCATCAGGTCTTTACTACTTAGGCCTGGTCTACACTACAGGGTTAGGTCGAATTTAGCCGCATTAGGTCGATTTTAAAAAGGAATGCATCCACACAACCAACCCCGTTCCGTCGACCTAAAGGGCTCTGAAAATTGACTTCTGTACTCCTGCCTGGTGAGGGGAGCAGCGCTAAAATTGACTTTGTTGGGTCGAATTTGGGGTAGTGCGGACGCAAATTGACGGTATTGGCCTCCGGGGGCTATCCTAGAGGGCTCCATTGTGACCGCTCTGGACAGCATTTTGAACTCCGATGCACTGGCCAGGTACTGGCTGAATTCACAAACAGCGGCAGGAACTGCCCCTGCAGAGTTAGGCTTGCCTGACTCTGCACTGCATTCCAGAGGAAAAGGCACCGTTGTTTTGATAGAACATTCTGCGTTATTTTCTGACCCTCTATAATATGTCCCCTAGCATCTGATTTGCCTTTTTAACTTCTGCTCATGCCAAGCAGACAATCGGATAATCCACAGTGACTCTCAAGATGTTTTTCTCAGACATTCATGCAGCCCATCAACACATAAGAGAAGTTTAGACTGTATCCAAGATAAGTTTAATCAGCCATCACGTTGCCCAACAAGTCCCACCTTCCAATGTACGTGGAAGCACCCCCCAAGTTTCCCTTGGTTCTACTAACTGAAACAACCTTCCTTCCTTCCAAACGTTCGAGAAGGGCCTACACTGAAAAATTTGAGTACAGATGTCAGGCACCCCAGTGCTTAGGGATGTTCAGATCTGACGTTTTTGGTCATCTGAAAACAACAGACATAAGGGGTCAGCTCAGCTGTGAAATTCCAGTTGTGGTTTGGGATTTGGACTTCCACTGAGTTAAGGGGAATTTGTATTTGGGGTTTTGGTTTGGGCCCATCTCTCAGAAACTAATTACACTTTCAGTTTTTGAGTTTGGGGATTATGGAGAGGATAATTAAAGGGGCAGCGGCAAACTGTCTGATATTCTTTCTTATCTCTCTGCAAAGTCCACCTGGTTTAGTTCCCAAAACTCCTCCTAAGATGTTCAGGGTTGTTTTTTTTCTTCTAAAAGAGCAAAAATTAATAGAAGCTGCATGCAGTCACTAGCAGGCTTAAGACAACACCCATTGTGAGTGCATGGCAGTGAAATGGAGAAAAAGATCATCAAGGAATGAAGTGGGGAGGTTCCTAAACCAGGTTGGGGAAAAGATGAGACATACCCTGATTTTCTCTGAGCAGCATTAACAATGGCTCAGATTGCTGCCTGCATTGTGATAAGTGTGTGAAGGGTTTTAATGAGTCACTATTATTTGAGTCATCAGTATTCCTGGCATTGTACAAGTATAGGACCAGCTCCTGCAAACACAATTGGGCATACTGCTGATTGACCCCAAAGACTTCAATGGGGCTAATCACAGTAGTTAGCACAATGCCTGATTGTAAGTGTTTGTAGGACCAGGCCCACAAAGGAGGTGTCTGCAGCTGGCATATAAAAAGTAGGTGTCTGGCTACATTTTCAACCGCAAAACTCCTGTTCACTTCAATATGGACCAGGGAGTTGGTCCTTAGTGTATATTTTCTTATATGGTAAATATTTATTTGCAACTATCTGAGGTGTAAAAAATGAATCAGTACAATTTTTCTTTGACCCTTCTTTCTGCAATTCTTTAACTTTGTGGTGCTTTAGCTTTCAGTTCAATATTCAGAGCCACATTCCAGCCCCTTAGCTTTCCAGACTCTTTGTGCAGCTCTAATAGCGCAGCTAAAGAACTGCCTGGGTACACCAGCTCTACACCACAGCTGTCTGCCCCCACTCCCACCCCAGCACAGGGGGCATGTCAGGGGAGGAGGGGAATACAACTAGAGTGTATTGTGCTGAGGAAATCCCTATTGGGCATAATGTCCCTCTGGAGGCTGTTACAAGCCCGTTAAATTAGAGCAGTCCTGAGGATGTATCTGTTTAATTTAAGGTGTGATTTTAAACTGATTTAGCTAAACCCAGTAAAAAGGCAGTGTGGACACTCTTATTTTTATTTAAACCAAATTTATTTCAGTTGAGCATAAATCAATTTAGAAATCAACTTAAGCTAAACAAAAAAAAAAAAAAAAGTAATTCTTATACCAAATTTTGTATCCACACAGTGGTTTGCATCTGTTTAAAAAAAACCTATTTAGTTAAACCAGTGTGACTTCTGCATGGAAACAAGGCCAAAGCACCACTGGGGGGCTGATGTTTGAGGCAGCCCTGGGAACTTGGATAGCCTAAAGTTGCCCACACTGAGCGGAACTCTGTTGCAGCTGAGTCAGCTCTGTCTTGAGGGTTTTACCCCCTTCTCTCAAATCTCTCTCATCTCTTTTTGTTCTTGTCCCTGGAAGTGTTTCCTGCTTTCTCCACTGGCAATTCTTTTTAATGATTGTGGAGGTGCGAAAATTACTTTTGGTTCAGCAATGGGCAAAAGATAATAAGGTGCTATGATTGAGCAGAGCTGCTGAGGTTCATTAATGTCCCTGTTGCTTGTTATCTCACTCATTTCAGCGCTTTTCTCCGAAGGCGGCTCCTATGATTACTGTACCCTTTGCTTTCAAAGGAGCAAACAGTCAAACAGGCAGTTACTCTGACTAGTCCTCCTGAAACGCTTTAAACAAACCCCACGTTCCCTTTGAGAGCTAATGTGACGCTTACTAAAACCTACTGTTCCTCATGAAAGCAGGGGGTATGGGATGGGGGAGATGAAGCTCTTTTGCAGAAAGTAACAAAAATACACCTTGCCAGAAATCAATTTGAATAGTTCAACGTAATTAGTGAATTTCATTTCTCAAGCCCCTTTGGGGCCCCATGTGGCTTTACATTGTGGGGGACAAGATGAGAGGTTTTACTCTTCCTTGAGTGGACTAATGTACATATAAATGCATGTAATGATCTCCTATGTACTACAGGGATGGATGTCTTAGAGCAGGGGTAGGCAACCTTCAGAAGTGGTGTGCCGAGTCTTCATTTATTCACTTTAATTTAAGGTTTCGCATGCTGGTAATACATTTTAACTTTTTTTAGAAGGGGTCTCTCTCTAATTACTTGGCTACACTTACCAGGTAGTTCGACGGCTGGAAATCGAAGTTCTGGGTTCGACTTATCGCGTCTAGTCTGGACGCGATAAGTCGAACCCGGAAGTGCTCGCCGTCGACTGCGGTACTCCAGCTCGGCGAGAGGAGTACCGCGGAGTCGACGGGGGAGCCTGCCTGCCGCGTGTGGACCAAGGTAAGTTCGAACTAAGGTACTTCGACTTCAGCTACGTTATTCACGTAGCTGAAGTTGCGTACCTTAGTTCGAATTGGGGGGGGTAGTGTAGACCAAGCCTAAGTGTATATTATATGACTAAACTATTGTTGTATGTAAAGTAAACAAGGTTTTCAAAATGTTTAAGAAGCTTCATTTAAAATTAAATTAAAATGCTGATCTTACACCGCCAGCCTGCTCAACCTGCTGGGTGGGGGGTTCAGGGCAGAGGGCTGGGTGTTGGGGGGGACTCAAGGTCAGGGCAAAGGGCTGGGGTGTGTGTGGAGGTGCAGGGCACAAGGCTGGGTGTGTGTGGGGGTTCAGGGCAGAGGGTTGAGTGTTGGGGGGGACTTGAGGTCAGGGCAGAGGGCTGGGGGGTGTGGAGGTGCAGGGCAGAAGGCT
Organism: Malaclemys terrapin pileata; assembly: GCF_027887155.1. NCBI lineage: Eukaryota > Metazoa > Chordata > Testudines > Emydidae > Malaclemys > Malaclemys terrapin. The sequence goes on along the minus strand of NC_071508.1, from coordinate 93,857,095 downwards.
GGGTGTGGGGGGGTTCAGGGCAGAGGGCTGGGATGTGTGTGGAGATGCAGGGCAGAGGGCTGGGTGTGTGTGTGTGGGGGGGGTGCAGGGCAGAGGGATGGGTGTGTGGGGAGGTGCAGGGCAGAAGGTTGGGGTGCTCAGCTCGTGGGGGTGCTCTCAGCCCCCTGCCTTGAGCGGCTCATGGCAGGGGGCTGGGAGGGATATGACCTGTTCCACCCCTTCCCCCAGGCCCGTCCCTACCTCTCTCTGCCTCCTCTACGGAGCAGCCAGCATGCTGCGCTTGGCTCTGCTCCTCTGGGAGGAGGAGGGGTTGGAATGCACCACGTTGTGCGAAGAAGCGGGGGAGGAGGGAAGCTTGGCTGCCGCAGGACCAAGCTTCTGCCTCCTGCCCCCGCAGGGGAGAGGAGGGGGGGGTTGAGTGGGGCAGGGGGCCGGGACCCCCTCCCCACTGCTCTCCCCTGTGGGGGCAGGAGGCAGAAGCTTGATCCTGCGGCAGCCAAGCTTCGCCCTCCCCTGTTTCTTCCCACAGTGTGGTCAGGGCCAGCTCTAGGTTTTTTGCCACCCCAAGCAAAAAAAAATTTTGGCTGCCCCCCTGTCCCAGCCCTGGGCTCCCACCCACCCCAGCTCTGGGCTCCCTCATTCCTCCCCACCATTGCCCCACACACACACCTCCTGCCACCCCAGCCCTGGGCTCTCTCCCCCCGTCACCTGCACCCTCCTTCGGCTGCAGCCCTGGGTCACTGGTAACTCGCTCCCACGGCAGGTCATTCAGCAGGAATTTTAGATGTGCACAGAACACAGACAGGATTGGTTCCCATATGGTTACAGAACTGCAGTAAAGTGGAACAATTTTCAGCTTGTGTGATTGGAGGATATCTGGATGCATATTATAAGACTGTCCTACATAAATGAGGAAAAGTTGAGGTGCCTTTATTATTCTTTTGTTCCACTCTTTCTTTCTATGGGGAATTTGCCAGTGCAATATCACTGTATTCCTTTTACACAAACAAACAAACAAAAAAGGCAATGGCTGTTGAAAATAGCAATTCCAGTCCTAATAACCACTGGGAAGCATTTCTTGCTCAATTTTATCCTACTTTTTTCTACAGCAAGTTACAGTGGATCAGTATATTTGATTTGGGAGAAATGAAGTAACAGCTGCCCAAACTGAGCTTGAGCACTCCTGCATTTTGAGGTGTTCAAATCTGGAAGACAGGTGCTGGGGGGGAGGGGGCTGTGGCTCTGCGGGGAGCACAGCAGCATGTATGCAGCAGTGTGTCTGGCGCTGCGCGGTGCCAGACACGCTGGTCTGAGTGGCACGATAAGGGGGCTGGGGGGTTGGATGGGGTGGAGGTTCGGGGGGGGCAGTCAGGGGCAGGGAGAATGGGGGGTTAGATGGGTCAGGGGTTCGGGGGGGCAGTCAGGGGACAGGCAGCAGTTGGATAGGCATGGGAGTCCCAGGGGTCTGTCAGGGGACAGGTAGGGGGTGGGATCCTAGGGCGGAAGTTGGGGGGGGTCTCAGGAGGGGGCAGTTGGGGACAAGGGAAAGGAGGCTTAGATGGGATCCCAAGGGGCAGTTAGGGGTAGGGGTCCCAGGAGGGGGCAATCGGGGGACAAGGAGCAGCGGCACTTAGATAGGGGGTAGGATCCTGGGGGGCAGGGGGAGACAGGGGACAGGTGGAGGGAGTGGATGGTGGCAGGATGGGGCTACCCTCCCTCCCTGTGGAGTGTCCTATTTTTTTAATGTTAAAATATGGTATCCCTACTCACAGTGCAGCTCTCCATTCACGGTAGGCTACAGCATGAGGTCTCAGCTACCTCACTCTCTCCTCCTCTTTCCCGTTGGTAGTGGCCAAGGGAATGCTGGGAAATGTAGTTCTTTCCCTGCTCCAGGGCTGGCTCTATAGGCAGGGAGCTAACCAAGGAACTACAGCTCCCAGGGCCCCCGGTTGGTTCTCAGCTCCCAGGCTGGATCCCTGCCGCCCCTGCAAATGGGCTGCCCCAAGCACGTGCTTGCTTTGCTGGTGCCTAGAGCTGCCCCTGAGCATGGTGCATTCCGGCCCCTCCTCCTCCTCTCAGTGGGCAGCAGCGTGCCACTCAGAATCAGCTCACGTGCCGTAGGTTGCCGACCCCTGTCTTAGAGATAAATGTTATAACAGTACTGCTGAACAAGCCAGCCTGGCAGGATTGCTCTAAGTACCTGTGACCCAAGGACCATTTCTTAGAGCCAACTGGCAGAGGGCACAGGGTTTTACAAGGTCATATACATGCATAATTGTTCACTAAAGGGGGCTGTGTGAGATCTCTACTGAGAGCCAGTAGCCTACTAGTCATCATAATCCTTGCAAAATGTATGTATGGATAATATTTTAAACATTATGTGTCAATACTGAAAATTATGTTCCTAAGGTCTTAAAATTAAGGAGATGATATGCCTTGGACATGTTTCTTTCAGGCAGGAGGTAACAGACATTTAGCTCCCTATCTGGTCATGCGTGTGTTATGTACTGTATGCCTCACAATGTAGGTCTATTTGCATACTGAGCAACAGGCAGAAGAAAAGATTGCAAAATCTACAAGAGACGAAATTCACAGGCTAAAACAAGCAACAGGGAATGTCCAGTTTATAACTAAAGACACGGGATTGTTAGGGTATATGTGAGGGTACAAGGAAACGCAAGATCCTTCACCACAGAAGCAAGGTAATAATGTGTTTGTCTTATGAAAGGGGAGGTCACAGCCAGCCTGGCTGTAAAAAGCTGCAAGGATTTTGCGTGAGCATTGTTCTACAAGACATGGGAGAATCTTGTTTAATTAAGTTTAAGCTCTAGAATGCGTGTTATGATTTTATTTTATATGTAACCATTTGTTTCCAATGCTACTTCTTGCTAGTACTTGAATCTCTATGCTTTACAGTAAAAGCAAGTCTAAGTTTACTTAAACGTATCTAAGTGCCATGTGTTAAGCTGAGCGGTGATCAGAAGTGGAACTGGTAAGCTGGAGTGTACTGTGTCTGTGGAAGCAGCAAATCATCTGTGAATACTGGGAGTGTCCAGTGGAAAAGGGGCTGGATGCTCCAGGGGGACACTCAGAGGTCAGAGTGTGCCTTTCCGTAACCTGTAGAGAGACTGCGAGACCAGTATAGGCCTAGAGGGGAGTGTTTGTGTTGCCAGTGGCTGGTGGAGGTGGGTAGCTGTTCTCCACCTCCCCCCACCCCCCCACAGCCACAGACAAGGCTTCCTTACGCTAAGGGCAGGTGTTAGTGAGGTGCCTCACAGCTCTGGGTACCATTGGGAAGCATCAAACTACCATACTGGGGACCCAAGCTCAGTTCCTGGGTCTTGGTCTATTATTCAGCAAGGCCAGAAGTGCAATAGAGACTGTCAATCAACCACAGTGCTCTTTGGGGCTGATCCAAAGTCCACTGAAGTCAAAAGGAGCCTTTCCATTGATTTATATCTTAGAATTTTAAATTACAATCCATCACTGTAGTACCTGAGTATTTTCCACCTGAATCAATAGCAAGAGCAAAGCCTCTAGTGGACTTCATGGAGTCTCTGGCATTTCTCCCTTCATGGTGACAGAATTCTGCTTGGGGCAGATTTTTTGTTTTGTGGGGAAGGTGGAAATAAAAGGGGTGTTAGAATTGTGTCACATATGGTGGAAAGGCTTTCTCAAAAAGAAAGGTTTTGCAAAGTTTTTCTAAAGCTGGTGAGACTCTGGATTCACTTGATCACCTGTGGAAAATTTGTTCCATAGCCAGATCCCCTTGACGGAGAATGCGTTGTCCTGGGCTTAGTAATGGGCATCGTCCCAAGGTTGCACATCTTTCATGGGGATTCATAGATCAGAATTTGATGTTTTGATGGACCTGGGCGTGATCCATTAATTGCTTTGAAAATTAGGATCAATGCCTTGACTGGCATTGGAAGCAGAGTGGGAGCCAGTGGAGGTACCTCAGCACAGGCTAGAATGTGGAGAAAGCAGGCAGCTGCACGGGGCTATAGATCAGGTCCTAGGTCATTAAGGAGAAGCACTGACAGGGAATCCTAGTTAGTCCTCCTCAGCTGGAAACATGGCTGCCACAACATGGTGTTTGTTTGAATGTGTGATGGTACAATTGTTTAAATAAATGCACCCCATCTGCCCCTTACCTCCCTGGAATTGGACACCAAAGCCCCTCTATCTTGGGGTGTTTTTTGTGGGGGGGGTGGGGAAGGGAGAGGTGACAGCCAACCCTGCTTCACCCATCCTCCTGGTACACCTCTACCCCGATATAACAGGAATTCAGATATACCGCGGTAAAGCAGCACTCAGGGGGGCTGCGCACTCCGGTAGATCAAAGCAAGTTCGATATAATGCGGTTTCACCTATAATATGGTAAGATTTTTGGCTCCTGAGGACAGCGTTGTAGAGGGGTAGCTCCTCTTTTGGAGAGGAGGCCCAAGGTTCTTCCATCCTCTTTCTTGTACTGACAGTGGCGAGGCCCAAAATCTGCTGAAGCCTCCATGCTAGACCCAGTGCCTCTGAATTAGAACTCTGCATGCCCTGGGATCACACGCTTCTGAGCACATGAGATATGGGTTAAGCAGGTGTCTGTACTCAGCAGAGTTGCTGCTAGAGCTACCACAACACAAATAAACACAAGGATGGGGCTTGAATGACACATGGAGGCTATAGGACCAAGTTGCAAGAATGTCAGGAGGGAGATGGGGGCTGTGTGACCAACCCTCCTACTTCCCTTCCCCTGAGGAGAGGGATGGAGATGGGGTCGAGTGGCAGTAGGTTGGGGTGTTAGAGAGGAAGTATGTCCCAGTGGATCACACACAGGACTGGGATTCAAGAAACCTGGGTTCTGTCCTGGCTCTGCCACTGACCTGTTGGGTGGCCTTGGGCAAGTCCTTTCACTTTCTGTGCCTCAGTTTCCACTTTCATTTGTCCGGCTTGTCTACTTCAATGGTAAGCTTGTCAGGGCAGGGACTGTTTCTTGTTATGGGTACCTCTACACAGCCCATGGCAGTGAATCTCCCAGACTTGGGTTTTCAAGGCTCACTCTAGCGCACTAAAACTAGCTGTGTAGACAACGCTTTGAAGTTGTGGCTTGGGCTGGAGCTCTGGCTCTGAAACTGAGGGAAGGGGGTGAACTTCCAAGTGCTGTGCTCTAAAGATAGCTGGGCAGACTAGTGTGAGCCCCGGCAACCCTGAGTCTATCGGCTTGGGCTGGGACGCCTGCTGACACATGCTGTGTTCACGTACCCTTAGTGCCTGCAGAGGCTAGCATAATACAAATCAATGATAATATCAGAGTCTATTTATCCTAGGTTCAGGGACAGGCAAAGAGTCAGCTGTTTCTTATTTCTGCTGAGCAGACTGGCCCATTTGCAGTGTGAGTCAGAAGGGCAGTGCAGGAGAATGAGTGCTGCACTGGCAATAACCCCCTGATTTAGTTGCAAGAGCACATTCGCTCCAATGTGAGCTCAACTGTAGAGAGGTTGTGGGTTTATTCTGCTGCTGCTTCTGGAGAAAAGCTTTTCTATTAGTATTCATGGCAGAATTTGGGTTTGAAACTTCCAAGCCATTGCTCTTTGTCTTTGAAGTTACTGTAGTGCTGATGCTGGAGACAATGATTATTAACTGTAATCAGTGCACAGATACCACAACTCTCCAATTCCAGCTTTCAAAGACCCACATCAGTCCAGCATCTTGTTTTTTTTCCCCTCTGTTTGTTCCTATGGCAACAGAGTTACTGATGCCAGCTTCTACCTTATAATAATAATAATAATAATAATAATGCAGCCTATCCATTTCCTGAGATTACTGCCAGTCATCCTGTATATTGTGATGCCTCTTGCATTTGGCCAACATAATTATGCTAATCAGTATTCAGTAACATGGGCAGGAAAAAACCAAACCACTGACTGATGGCCATTTCTAACTGCTTATGTGAGTAGGCACTTCTGTTCCCAGCGTCCACTTGGGCCAGCAACTCCTTCCTCAGGGGTCATGTAACTCAGTAGAGTGATATCTATTGTCTCCATGAGCAGGTCTCCTCATGATCAGCGTGTTCTCTGACTATCCTCCCTATTCCATGTGAGTGGACCCCTCCATGGCTAGGCTAATCTCTGACACTCCTGTGAAAGGAGGATGCCTTTGTCTAGAATAATCACTGACTGGCTGCCAAGTCCACATAATGGATGCCTCTGAGATAACAGGAGTTTCTGATGTTCGCAGGAGGTGTCTCTGTAAGCAGAGTGGTGACCATAGTGACCCTTGAGTCCTCATAAATCAGCACATAAATATACAGCTATTTTAATATATAGTATTCTCAACAAGCAAAACACACACAATAAAAGATGTTTTCCAATGGTAGATTTTTAAATGAAGTTTTATGTGATAGATTTTTTTTAATTGTCTTTAAATGTGTTAGATTACTCTAACTTCTAGAACAGGGGTGGGCAAACTTTTTGGCCCAAGGGCCACATCAGGGAATAGAAATTGTATGGCGGGCCATGAATGCTCACAAAATTGGGGTTGCGGTGTGGGAGGGGGTGCGAGCTCTGGGATGGGGCTGGGGATGAGGACTTTGGGGTGTAGGAGGGTGCCCTGGGATGGGATCAAGGGATTTGGAGAGCGGGAGGGGGATCAGAGCTGGGGCAGGAGGTTGGGACGTGGGGAGAGGCTCAGGGGGTGCAGGCTCTGAGTGGAGCTTACCTCAAGCAGCTCCCAGAAGCAGTGGCATGTCCCTTCTCCAGCTCCTATGTGGAGGCCCCATCCGCAGGCACTGCCCCTGCAGCTCCCATTGGAGCACGTAGCAGCCAGAGCAGGGCCATATGGCTGCTTCCGGGAGCCGCAGGGTGCGGCCCCCGACCCTGCGCCCCAGTTGGAGTGCCAGAGCAGGGCCGAGCCGCATGGTGCGGCCCCTGGCCCAGCACCCCAGCCAGAATGGGGCCGAGCCGTTTGGTGCGGCTCGCAGGCTGGATCCGGTCCGCTGGCCATAGTTTGTCCACCCCTGTTCTAGAAACTGAAGCCCTATATTTACCACATGGCCCATACAACCCAGGGAACAGCAGTGCAAGATTCCCCATCAGTGCACCTCAGTCAGCCTGTACAGCCCCATCAATGTACCTGAATCTAATCTGGAGAGACCACCTCTAGAATTCAGAGGGTACTTTAGTCTTAAGGCCCATACAGCTCTTGGCTTCTCTGCTGAGTCTACCAACAAGACTACCAGGCAGTGCCAACGGTGGTTGTGTTTTATGAAATGTGGACACCTGTCTATTGGAAAATGGGCTGAGAACCCCCATCTGAGGTCACTAACTAGTTCAAAATTAAAATCCAAATGTAGTAGCCTTTAGGTCATCCACGAATGAACTCTGTAATCTTGGAAACATAACTAAAGAAGGCTCAGTCTTGAGAACCTGCACGGGGACGCAGGGGGAGAATAAATGGTAAATTTAGGGTCTACCAACCTTTGTTAATTTGTCTCAGTAAGAAGTTGCTGTATCTAAGGAACAACCAAAACCAAAGGAACTCTTGAAATCAACTTGTAGTGCACTAAGGAAGATAGGTGTTATAAGGGTGGGATAATAGGATGGAAACTTCCCAGGATGCATTAACAGGCCTACTACAGCATTTTCAACATTTTACCATCATACCAGAATAACTTCTTGGCAGCCCATAAGAGATGGAATCAGAGCGTGCAAAAATCCAGATGTATGTGGTATGGTCACCTCACTTCAACATGTGCAATACCCCATTTGAGGCCCGATCCTGGAAGGTGCTGAGCGCCTTCTCCTTAGTGCAGAGTGCCTCCCCAACCCCCACTGCCTACCTCAAGAGTTGATAGCGCACAGCACCTTGCAGGATCAGACGCTTCCTGAGCCACTGCCACAGCATGATTCTGAGCACTTGGCAACTACACTAGCAGTTTGATAGTTAGCCTCTTACACACCATATGCTTGCAGAAAATTGCCACCTACTGAGTCGCTGACATTGCTTTTGGTTCCAAGCCTTCGAGGGGTTGTCGTCATAGACAGCACTGAGTCAAACAACATAATTGTCCTTCTGAAAGCTCCTTTGAAAGTGGGCTTTTAAATCTTGGTGGAAGCGTCAGGAACGGGGAAGAAATAGGGGATATGTGCAGGCAGGCACTGAAGAAAATCAGTTTTTGAAATGCAATGAGAAATGTCAATAAAAAATAAATCCGAATGTGTAGCCTGAAGAGCTCCACAAATCAGGGTTACGCTATAAAAGCAAGACGAATATTTGAATGCTATGATGCTGAATAGGAGAGGTGCTGGAAAATGGTGGGGAGATTGTTAAAAGAATATTACTGTTTCTCATTTCTTTGTAGAGAGTTTTGTGCATTTAAACATCCACCAACAACCACTGTTAGTTTAGCATAAAGTACAATCTTTCCTGATTGCACAAGAATGGAAGGAAGGGCCTGCACTGTGGTCAGTAGGGATGCATGAGAGACTAGCTATGATGACCCACTGGAACGTACCTTTGTGGTGGGCATTCAGCAGGATCTGGGTAAGGACAGAACTACAAATAATAAGAAAGAAAAGCTATTAGTGATACTGCAGTATGGAGTTCAAGGTCATGGAAGTCCTTGGATCAGAAAGATGTGTGTTAGTTAGGGTTACCATACGTCCTCTTTTTCCTGGACATGTCCGGCTTTTCGGCACTCAAACCCCCGTCCGGGGGGAATTGCCAAAAAGCCGAACATGTCCAGGAAAATGCCGGCCAGGCACTTCCCCTCCCGCGGCGGCTCTGCTCCTCCTCTGACTCTTCGGCTCTGTTTAAGAGCCGGGCTGCCCGAGTGCTACCGGCTTCGGGCAGCCCCCATGCCTCCGGACCCTGCGCCGCCAGAGCCCGGGAGGGGAAGTGCCCAGCTGGGGGCGCAGGGTCCGGAGGCAAGGGGGCTGCCCGAAGCCCAAGCGCTACCGGCTTGATAAATCGATAGCTACCCGCCGATATGGCGGGTAGTCTGGATGCACCCACAGTGTGTTTCTCTGTCCCCATCTAGTGGCTAGACTACACAGAGATTTATAAATTTGCTATAGCATTTGCATTAATAGGCCTTTTTAGATCCAAAGGTCTGGGGTTCACACCCCACTGCCAACTATTCAGCCAGGGATCTCCTATTGCAAGTGACAGACAAAGTCCTGTTAGCTCAAAGGCTGTACTAATTCATAAAACTCTGTGGTCCCACCACCAAAGGGCAGAAAGTCACAGGGAAGGGGCTTGTAGGTTATGCACTCCCCCTGGCTGTAGAAGTTTTTCCTGAACTAAAGGCATCTGGAGCAGCCAGCTTCCAGATGGGTATAGCAACCTGCTTCTGGACCAGCATGGCCTCCCTCACACACAGCATGGCCTCGCCTTCCTCCGCAGCATGGGGCAGGGGTCGCTAGCTGGAGGATTCTCTGCGACTTGAAGTCTTTAAATCACGATCTGGGGACTTCAACAGCTGAGTTAAGGGAAAGTGGGTGGGTCAGCTTTTGTGGCCTGCATCATGCTGGAGGTCAGACTAGATGATCATAATGGTCCCTTCTGACCTTAAAGTCTATGAGTCTATGTGTCGTGACGCTGGGGGGTGTGTGTGTGTGTGTGTGGCCATCTCTTATAACGCAATGCAATTGGCCCAAAGAGTCCTCCTTTCCCCCAGTCTCTCCTTTCAACTATCCAACAAATCTGTCAACCCGTGAATGTTTTTGTTTGCACAAACTCATTATTTTCCTCACATGTTCCAGAAATGCTACTGTCTTTCTAATGATTGCAAAAGTTTCCCCACTTCTTGTACTTGACAGCAACTTCACTGTTTGTTTTTCAAGTTATCCAATAACAACATAAAAAGATTGCAGTTCTTTTTCTTTTTCCCTCCAAAGTCTCAAATTACTTAATTTTCCCTCCATCCTTTGTCAGCACACACTACAAGGCCTTGCACAGGACTTCAGCTGGTAAGGCCGGCATGATAAAACAGATGAGCCAGCATGGTCTGCACATGCAAATCAACCACCAGCTAGAGGAGGAAAAAGTTAGGACCTTTCATCAAAACAGACAGAAGCCTAGACCTTTTGTAACCCACTGATGAGCCTAATGATGCTGTGCCTAATTTGCAGAGGATATCAGTCTGTTACAGTCCCAGCCACAAGGCCTTGCTCTTTAGGTATGTCTACACTGCAATGTAACCCCTGGGTTTGTGGGACTTGAGCCCACAGGCTCACTGTTTGCAAGCCTGGCCTTGAGCATCCACACTGAATATTGGCTCTAGGTTTAGAATTTCTAGATTCTAGAATTTTGTACCCACACTCAAGCATCTACCCTGCACTATGCAGACCTGAGTCAAAACCGCTTCCTAGCACCCACCCCAGCTGTAGCTGCTCTAGCCCTTTGTTTATGGTGCACTGTGGGAAAACTTGACTGTCGGTCCCATGGCACTTTACAGGAAGTTGTTGCAGCCCTCCAACACATCCCGCCGGATCACCTTTTGTGTCTGCATGCTCCCAGCAATTGGAGCCAGCAACACGGATGAGTCACCATTTGGAGAACTTGGCCTGCTTTCACTCCTGTTCCAGGAAATGTCCTGATCTCAGAGGTCCTGGCAAAAGAAGCTTTAATTTCACTCTCACTAGGTACAGAATGGTGGCTGAATATTCATTTGGCAGATTGAAATCCTGCTGACTCTGTTTAAATACCCATTTGGATTCCAGTGTCATCAATACTGTGTGCATTACTGTGGCTTGCTGTGCTCTTCGCAATCTTTGTGAATCCAAACCAGAGCCAATCGCACCTGAATGGACTTGACAGTCATGGGTTACTGAACCAGTACATTCAGCCAGAAAGAGCACCTGTCAGAACTGGAGCAGGATGCATACAGGCAACAAAAACCAGGGGTACTTTGCACACCCACATTAAGGACTTGCATGAAGCAAGTATGTAGGGACAAAATTAGAAAGGCCAAGGCACAAAGCGAGATCAAACTAGCTAGAGACATAAAGAGTAACAAGAAATCATTCTACAAATATATTAGAAGCAAGAGGAAGACCAAGGACAGGGTAGGCCCATTACTCAATGAGGGGGTGTGGGAAATAACAACAGAAAATATGGAAATGGCAGAGGTGCTTAATGACTTATTTGTTTCAGTTTTCATCAAGAAGCTTGATGAAGCTTGGTGATTGGACGTCTAACATGGTGATACTAGTGAATATGAGGTAGGATCAGAAGAGGCTAAAATAGGGAAAGAACAAGTTAAAAATTACTTGGACAAATTAGATGTCTTCAAGTCATCAGGGCCTGATGAAATGCCTCCTCGAATACTCAAGGAGCTGATTGAGGAGATATCTGAGCCATTAGCAATTATCTTTGAGAAGTCATGGAAGATGGGAGAGATTCCAGAAGACTGGAAAAGGGCAAATATAGTGCCCATCTATAAAAAGGGAAATAAGGACAACCCAGGAAATTACAGACCAGTCAGCTTAACTTCTGTACCTGGAAAGATAATGGAGCAAATAATTAAGCAATCAATTTGCAAACATTTAGAAGATAATAAGGTGATAAGTAACAGTCAGCATGGATTTGTCAAAAACAAATAGTGTCAAACCAACCTGATCGCTTTCTTTAACATGGTAACAAGCCTTGTGGATAAGGGGGAAGCGGCAGATGTGGGATATCTTGACTTCAGTAAAGCTTTTGATACTGTCTTGCATGACCTTCTCATAAACAAACTAGGGAAATGCAACCAGATGGAGCTACTATAAGGTGGATACAAAACTGGTTGGAAAATCATTCCCAGAAAGTGATCATCAGTGGTTCACAGTCACGTTGGAAAAACATAACGAGTGGGGTTCCGCAGGGATCAGTTCTAGATCCAATTCTGTTCAATATCTTCATCAATGATTTAGATAGTGGCATAGAGAGTACACTTATAAAGTTTGTGGATGATACCAAGCTGGGAGGGGTTGCAAGTGCTTTGGAGGATAGGATTAAAATTCAAAATGATGTGGACAAACTGGAGAAATGGTCTGAACTAAATAGGATGAAATTCAATAAGGACAAATGCAAACTGCTCCACTTAGGACAGAACAATCAGTTGCACACATACAAAATGGGAAATGACTGCCTAGGAAGGAGTACAGCGGAAAGGGATCTGGGGTCATAGTGGACCACAAGCTAAATATGAGTCAACAGTGTAACGCTGTTGCAAAAAAAAAGCAAACACCATTCTGGGATGTATTAGCAGGAGTCTTGGAAACAAGACACGAGAAGTCATTCTTCAGCTTTACTCTGCGCGATTAGGCCTCAACTGGAGTATTGTGTCCATGTAACCGCATCCCTGCAGAGGCCTCCTAGCTCCTGCCCCCGCTGGGCTGAGAAAGTCACACAGAGACCTTTTGGTGCAGCACCCACCTGGTGCTTTTATTTACAGGCTGTGCTCCCACCACCTATCCAGCATACAAGTAATCCCCTTCTTGCAGTCCACCAGCAGGAGAGAGGGGGGAAGGTATCTCTCTCTGCTTCCCCTCACTGCCTTTCCTCTACTGCAGCTTTCCTCTTTCCAGCTCCTCCCATGGCTTCCTTCCCCTGGGGCTCTTATCCAGCCCCAGCCTGATGAGCAGCACCTGTTCAAGCTTCCCCAGTCAGGGCCAGGTGGTCTACCCAGCTCCAATTCACCTCCCTTAATTGGAGCTGGAGTGACAGAGAGTTGGCTAAGCAGTTTTCTGCTTAGCACCCTGTCACAGTCCAGTTCAGGGCCTACATTTCAGGAAGGATGTGGACAAATTGGTGAGAATCCAGAGAAAAGCAACAAAAATGGTTAAAGATCTAGAAAAGATGATCTGTGAGGGAAGATTGAAAAAATTGGGTTTGTTCAGTCTGGAGAAGAGAAGACTGAGGGGGGGGACATGATAACAGTTTTCAAGTAGGTAAAAGATTGTTATAAGGAGGAGGAAGAAAACTTGTTTTTCTTAACCTCTGAGGATAGGACAAGAAGCAATGGGCTTAAATTGCAGCAAGGACAGTTTAGGCTGGACAGTAGGAAAAACTTCCTAACTGTCAGGGTGGTTAAGCGCTGGAATAAAATGCCTAGGGAGGTTGTAGAATTTCCATCATTGGAGATTTTTAAGAGCAGGTTGGACAAACACCGGTCAGGAATGGTCTAGATAATACTTAGTCCTGCCATGAGTGCAGAGGACTGGACTAGATGATCTCTCAAGGTCCCTTCCAGTCCTATGATTCTATGGAAGCGAGAGAATAGAATATTTATGGACGTATTTATACAGCACTTTATACCATAAATGAAGTATTCTCACTGCATGCTATCAATGAGGGTGTCAGGAATTTTTAATTATGAAGGAGATGACTGCTTATATAGTGGGGGGCTGGTAGTGTGCTTGACATGAATTGTGGGTTTTCATTATGGATGGATCTGAATAGCTTTGAGGAAGGCTGCAATGCTGAAATGTCACTGGGTTTGCACTCTCTCTCCTGATGTGGGCGCCTTCCAGTTAAATGTGTTTTCCTTTCCCAAACATTTCTGTGGGTTGGATTCTTTTCCTTATAGTTGTTAATAATGTCAGTAGGAGTTTTGCTTGTCATGTTTTCTTTCTTTTCATGATCATTGTTTATATGGCTGCTTGTCCTCTTTAAACTATAGCATCAATGAAGAATCCTCAATTAGTGGAACTATTTGCTGAACCCTCTCGTATTTATTTGTTCCAATGACACAATCAGCTTAATCAGGCCCCCGCCTCACTTAATATCTTGGCTTAACGAACCTGTTTAGCAGTGCTCCTTCTGGGTTGCTGGAACCTCACCATGCTTGATCAGTGCTTATTATTGAAAATACGAATGATCTCACCAGTGTTGTTGAATTTGCTTAGTGCTACTGGCTTTGAAGAGAACCCTCAGATATTCCTTTGTCTATCCATTACCACTGACTCAACAAGGAGATAATGTTTCTGACTTCTGGGTCAGCCAATTTGAGTTTAAAAACCTAGGAATAGCAAAACCAGAACAGGCTCAATCATCAGTTTAGTCAGATAATTTCTTCTTGATAGAGGCCCATGCTGGCTGCTAGTTTTAATAAATAAGAAAGCACAAATGTGACTAGGCAGCCTGAGCTTCTACCAGGCTGACACAAGTGGCATCCACATCCTGAGATGCTTAGAAGTACACAGCGCTACATAGGGTGACCAGATGACAAAAACAAAATATTGGGACACACGGGGGGTGGGGGATGCGCCGAAGCGCAAAAAAAAAAAAAAAAAAAAAAAAAAGCTGGAGTGCAAAATATTAGGACAAATGGCATCCCGACCATACATCAGTCGGGATGCGGGACAAACAAGTCAATATTGGGACAGTCCCGATTTTATCGGGACGTCTGGTCACACTAGCACCACATGGCATATGATTGTAATTTGCCTCCAGCCAACCTTCTCCCCTACATCCTGGGTTTGGTCCGTGGAAGCCATCCAGTGAGGCTGCTTGTGCCTGTTACTGGAGTGGCTGGATTGCTGCTCAGTGGCAGAGCTGCGACAATAGTCTCTGTCATTGCATTTACACTGGCAAGCTCCAAAGCCATACATTGCCACTGGTGCAGCTCTGCAGAGGAAGGTCCAGTGTACACAGAGCACAGATGTTTTTACTGCTGTGTCATCAACCCTACTCTAACCAGAGTAAAAACGCCTAAGTCTTGGCTACACTAGAGCTTCTGCTGTTGCTACCACCTGTGCAACGACACCAGTGGTGAACTGTGGCTATGAAGTTTGCAAGTGTAACAGACAGAAAATCTTTCAGAGTCATTCTCAGGTAGCAGAGCTACAAACCGTGGGCTTGTGTCTGAAATAATAAGCTTGCAAGCGCAGATGCAATGACAGAGACGGCTGCAGTTCTTCTACTGAGCCACTCGAATGAAACCTTTACTCTGCTGAGTGGCACCTTTAAGACTAACAGAAGTATTGGAGCATAAGCTTTCGTGGGTGCATGCCCACTTCATCAGACGCAAGATGAAGTGGGCATGCACCCACGAAAGCTTATGCTCCAATACTTCTGTTTAGTCTTAAAGGTGCCACAGGACCCTCTGTTGCTTTTTGCAGATTCAGACTAACATGGCTACCCCTCTGATACTTGACACTCTGCTGAGTGGTACTTATGCAAGAAGGCCAATTGAAGCCAAGTGCTACTCTGCCAGCTCTTTTCATTTGCAGACCACTTCATTAAAAAAAAAAATTCCCTCATGAACCATCTCTTCTGCTACTCTCCCCTTCTTGCACTGCATGAGGCTCTAAATTAAATTCACCAGGAGATGATCAACCACCAGAGCGAGAACCAATGTGCTGCTACCCAGTGTAAGGGCTGTTGTGTTGGAACTTTCCTATTGCTGGTGCTACTCAGCCACTGGGTAATGTTTGTTGTTGTTTCTGGTGTTTTTATTTCATTCCAGCAGCAGTTGTTTTTCAAATGTAAAGTGGCACATAGGATTATCTAATCATATGTCAAAGGAAAGGATAAATTGCAGTTGGCATATGATAGAATTTAAATCTTTAAAGCTGCACATCTTTGATGCAGAGGCTATCCTCTCTCAGTATGTCGTGTTCATTTCTCTGGCTCTGCTAAGGCCCCATGCTACTCTGTGATACATCTCCTCTTCAGGTTTATTTTATGGACCATCTATCAGCACACTTTTCACTTAGGGGAGTTAAAAAATCCTTCTTGCCCCAATAGTGTAGCAGGGCTCAGTCAAGTGTTGTAGGACATGTAAGGTGATGAATCATCCCTGAACTAGAGCCTTATTAAGCCACATGCATGATTGAGTCATTCCTGTGGTAGGCTCCAACCAATCCACAAGCCAGGAGTTGGTCTGGGGATTCTTGGGCAGGTATATAAGCCTCACAGGAGGAACAGCAGCTCAGTCTGCTCAAGGTCACTTCAGGGCTTGGAACTCTCCCCTGCCTGATGATGGTAACACATTCCACAAGCCTTAGCCTGCTCCGGCCTTGCTCTTACTCCGACCTTGTTCCAACCTCACTCTGGACTCAATTCTGGCTCTGACCACTGGGCATGACTGCCATGGCTCTGACCACTCAGCCTGATTATTCCCACCACAGTTTCTGACAGGAACAAATGCAGAGGTGGTTTAAGTTATCCCCTCCCCACCTTTTACTAATTTATGGCCTAATCCAGCACCCACTGAAGTCAACAGGAAATGGCCCTTTCACCCAGACTGGCCTCGACCTACTTAAACCCATTCTACCCGGTACAAGGGAGTCCAAAGCTACATCTACGCTTTGAGCTAGGGGTTAAAATTGCCAGCCCATCCAGACATACTCTTGCTTTCATCAAGCTAGCACGCTAAAAATAGTAGCATAGTACGCGTTGCAGTAGCATGGGCAGTAGCAGCATGGGGAAGTTGCCCTGGGTACATATCCACAGGGTCTGGGCAGGTTTGTACTTGGGGAAGCTAGTCCATGCCACCACTCCCTGCTGCTCCTATTACCACAACTACACTACTATTTTTAGTGTGTTAGCTTGATGAGAGTTAGCACAAGTACCTCTATTCGAGCTGGGAATCACATCCCCTGGCTCCAAGTGTCAATGTTGCTTAAGCTGGTTTAATTTAGGAGCCTGAAAAATGAGTATGTCAACATAGGACATGAGCTACTTTAATGTGCATCATCTGCTGCTCAGAAGCACTTTAGGCCAACTTTGACTCACACAAGAGCAGAGGGAGTATGAATAGGTCTTAGAGTATAGTTGGGTGCAAAGCAATCTGAGGGCTTGTCTACACTACGGGGGGGATCGATCTAAGTTACGCAACTTTAGCTACGTGAATAACTGGGGTGTGCACTGTCTTTCTGAAGACAGTGAATTTGGTAATTTTTGTCAGTGTGCAGTGACAGGCTGGGTGCTACAGGGGAACACTGTTCAAGAGGGTTTGTCGATTAAGGTGCACCTAACGTAAACCTGCAAGGCAAAGCAAAGGCTGGAAGAGCTTCAGAGGAGATTGTTTGGGTGGCTAACAGATTGGAGTGACAGGGAGCTGACACTTAGTTTATTACCACAAGTCTCTTTCGCTGAAGCAGGGAGGTAACATCAAGATGACTCGCAGTCCTGAGTATCCTGAGAAAGTGTCACAGGGCTACAGTCTTATATTCTTTGTTCCTCAATTATCAGGGGGTAGCCATGTTAGTCTGTATCTACAAAAACAACAAGGAGTCTGGTGGCACCTTAAAGACTAACAGATTTATTTGGGCATAAGCTTTCGTGAGTAAAAACCTCACTTCTTCGGATGCATAGAACTTTCACTCTATGCATCCGAAGAAGTGAGGTTTTTACTCACGAAAGCTTATGCCCAAATAAATCTGTTAGTCTTTAAGGTGCCACCAGACTCCTTGTTGGTTTTGTTCCTCAATGTATAACTTTACATTTGGCATTATTGAAATGGATATTGTTTGATTGAGTCCAAGTGATCCAGATGGCTCTGGATCAGTAACATTTCCTCTTCATTATTTACCACACCCCCAACCTTTGGATCATCCACAGACTTTTTCTGTAACTATTTTTATGTTTTCTTTCAGGTCATCAATAAAAATATTAAGTATCATAAGAGTAAGAACCAGTCCCTCGGGTACCACACTAGACGCACACCCACTCAATGATGATTCCCAGTTTACAGTTACATTTAGAGGTCTATGAGTTGCCCAGTTTTTAATCAATTTAATGAGTTCAAGATAGTAAAGTCCCAAGCACACTGCGAAGAGCTACAAAAGGAGCTCACAAAACTGTGTGACTGGGCAACAAAATGGCATATGAAATACAATGTTGATAAATGCAAAGTAATGCATATTGGAAAACATAATCCCAACTACACATATAAAATGATGGGGTCTAAATTAGCCTCAAGAAAGATCTTGGAATCATTGTGGATCGTTCTCTGAAAACATCCACTCAATGTGCAGTGGCAGTCAAAAAAAGCTAACAGACTGTTGGGAATCATTAAGAAAGGGATAGAAAATAAGACAAAAAAATCATATTGCCTCTATAGAAATCTGTGGTACAGCCCACATCTTGAATACTGTGTACAGATGTGGTCGCCCCATTTCAAAAAAGATGTATTGGGATTGGAAAAGGATCAGAAAAGGGCAACAAAAATTATTAGGGGTACAGAACGGCTTCTGTACGAGGAAAGATTAATAAGATTGGGACTTTTCAGCTTGGAAAAGAGACCAAGTAAGGGGGGGATATGATAGAGACCTATAAAATCATGACTGATGTGGAGAAAGTAAATAAGGAAGTGTTATTTACTCCTTCTCATAACACAAGAACTAGGGGTCACCAAATGAAATTAATAGGCAGCAGATTTAAAGCAGGAAAGGACAAAAGGAAATATTTTTTCACAAAATGCACCATCAACTTGTGGAACTCCTTGCCAGAGGATGTTGTGAAGGCCAAGACTATAACAGGGTTTAAAAAAGACCTAGATAAATTCATGGAGGATAGGTCCATCAATGGCTATTAGCCAAGAGAGGTAGAGGTGGTGTCTCTGTTTGCCAGAAGCTGGGAATGGGTGACAGGGGATGGATCACTTGAAGATTACCTGTTCTGTTCATTCCCTCTGGGGCACCTGGCATTAGTCACTGTTGGAAGACAGGATACTGAGCTAGATGGACCTTTGGTCTGACCAAGTATGGCCGTTCTTACATTCTTAAATTATGTTCTCATTTAGGCCTGTAGCAGCTATTCCATTATTTTGGTCAGGATCAGTGTCAAGATGATGGGCCTATAATTACCTGGATCATTCTCTTTACCCTTTTTAAATACAGGCACAACACTAGCTTTCTTCCCATGTCTGGAACTTCCCCAGTATTCCAAGACTTATTGAAAAATGAATTAATGATCCAAAGAGATCCCCAGCCAGTTCTTCAAAAACTCTTGAATGCCAATTATTTGGATCTGCTAATTTAAAGGTGTCTGGCTTTAGTAATTGCTGTTTAACATCCTCTTTAGTTATTGTTGGATGGAAAGTATTTCTTCGTCATCATAGTGGTCGTCATCATAGTCGTCGTCATCATCATCATATGATATGCATACATCAGCTGGCTTTTTCCCAAATGCAGATCAAACATTTATTGAACACTTCTGCCTTTTCTGTGACAAATCTACCATTTCCGCCTAGGAGTGGAGAAATAAAATTGTCAGTAAAATTGTGTTCCTAATGTACTTAACCTTCTTACTGTTCTTAACTCTGCTGGCCATAGAATGCTTCTTGTGTCCTTTGGATTCCCTTACCAATTTTCTACAATTCCTAGCTCCTTATTTTTATTCATTACTATCAACTTCTCCTTTTTTCCATTTGTTATATATCTTGTAAATCTCATCATTCTCTTTGACCAGCTGGATCTTCAGAAATATCTTCCACAGTTTCCATGCCAATGACAATGATTAGCCCACGCCTAGCTGGGTGGAATTCCTTTTGGTTCTCTTCTCTATGGTAGTCAAAACCTCCCCATCCTCACCTGCTTCCACCTTTATGGAATGCCACCTCATCCTCTTGCCTCTGATGGTTATAACCTGCCAAACCACCTCAGATTTCTTCTCTCGTGGGCTCTTTGGTGGCCCACTCCTTTCTTCCTTGAATCTTGGGTCATTATGCTTCCTGGATGTACCTTGCTCTGCCTCTCTTATGCCCCATAACATTTGTACTTGTCCTTCCAATTCAAGAATCTTTTCTTCCAGCACAGCCACCAACTTGCACTTCAGACACAGGAAGTCTCTTTTGGCTTCAGGCAGGAAAGAAAACACAGCACTGTTGTTGCAAGTCACAACCACTGATCAATCACTGACCATTGCAGTACTGAGTGCATCTGGAAAGAGCCTCTCACACTCCTTCTGTTTTCTTGTTTGTCTGGCAAGTGGCTTATATTCTAAACCTTGCTACTCAGTTCTACCCCCTTACTAACAAAGAGGGATTAAATACTCAGAGACTTCAGATATCAAAGAGCCAAGGGTCCTAGCCACACAGCTCACAGTGAGATGCAAACAAATAGACCTGTCTCATCTGTCCTGGTTAGGGGAACACAGCCCAGCTATACCTCCCTCCTGGAAAAACAAACAGAGCAAACACACGATTCCCCAAGTCCCTCTAGCTCAAGCAAAGGTCTGGAGGTATGCCTTCCAAAACTCCTGTTTGCTGCTTCTGTTCACCTTTGATACGGGAATATATAAAAATCACTTCCTGGCTGTTCTTCAGCAGTGAGCCACATCGCTTGCACGCCATAAGCTGTATACAGGGAAGCAGATGATCACTGACAGTGTCATTCTGAATTTTATCCGAAGGGAGGCAGTACAGTACAATGGTTAGAGAAGGCAGTTTGCAAGTCAGAGACTTGGATTCTAATCCTGAGTTACACTGATTCACTGTGCGACCGTAGCTTCTGCTGGAGTTGCAGGTGCTCAGCACCTCCGGAAATTAGGCCTTAGGTATCACAGTTTGGGCACCCAAAAACAGAGGCATCCAAACTTTGAAAATGCCTGGTCTGAACTTCAGAGATGCTGATTAACCCACAGCTCTCATTAACTCAAACAACTCTGAATGTTCAGCACCTCTGAAAATCAGACCATTAGGCTGGTTAGCAGTTTGTGCCTCAATTTCCTCCAAGAGGCGAACAGCTGTTATAACGTGCTCCATTGTAAAGTGCTTGAAGATTATCATCTGAAAGGTTTCAGAGGGGTAGCCATGTTAGTCTGTATCAGCAAAAACAACGAGGAGTCCTTGTGGCACCTTAGAGACTAACAAATTTATTTGGGCATAAGCTTTTGTGGGCTAAAACCCACTTCATCAGATACACGGAGTGAAAAATACAGTAAGCAGTGTATATATTAGAACACATGAAAAGATGGGAGTTGCCTTACCAAGTGGGGGGTCAGTGCTAAAAAGGCCAATTCTCAACAGTTAAGAAGGGGTGAATATCAAGGGAGGGGAAATTACTTTTGTAGTGCTAACGAGGCCAATGCAATCAAGGTAGATGTCGCCCATTTCCAACATTTGACAAGAAGGTGCGAGTTTCAGCAGAGGGAAAATTACTTTTTGAAGTGACCCACCTGCTCCCAGTCTTTATTCAGGCCTAATTTGATGGTATCCAGTTTGCAAATTAATTCCAGTTCTGCACTTTTGCGTGGGAGTCTGTTTTTGTTGGAGTTTTTTTGTTGAAGAATTGCTACTTTTAAGTCTGTTATTGAGTTTCCAGGGAGATTGAAGTGTTCTCCTACTGATTTTTGAATGTTACAATTCTTGATGTCTGATTTGTGTCCATTTATTCTTTTGCATAGAGACTGTCCAGTTTGGCCAATGTACATGGCAGAGGAGCATTGCTGGCACATGATGGCATATATCACATTGGTAGATGTGCAGGTGAACGTGCCCCAGATGGTGTGGCTGATGTGGTTAGGTCCTATGATGGTGTCCCTTGAATAGATATGCAGACAGAGTTGGCAATGGGGCTTGTTGCAGGGATTGCTTCCTGGGTTAGTGTTTTTGTTGTGTGGTGTGTAGTTTTTACATAAATGGAAGGTATTTAACAGTATATGATTACTGTTCAAGGCCGGCTACAGGCACCAGCCCGGCAAGCAGGTGCTTGGGGCGGCCAAGGGGAAGGGGCGACACGTAGGGATCTTCGGCAGCAATTTGGTGGCGGATCCCTCTCGGCGGGAAGGACCTGCTGCCGAATTGCCGCCGAAGAAGAAAGCGGCGCGGTGGAGCTGTGGCCGATCGTGATTGCGGCTTTTTTTTTTTTTTTTTTTTCCCGCCGCTTGAGGCGGCAAAAACCCTGGAGCCGGCCATGTTACTGTTCATATTATTCCAACAGCTACAAATCATAAGATGCTTTGTCCTTCCTCTCAGAATGAAACAGGATGTAACACTAGTCATAAATGCACATGAAGGCTCATGGATATTTTTGCATATTCTGACTCATCTATTGGAAATATTCTCCTTTGTCTCCCAATCAGGCAATGAAAACAAAATAAGCCCAGTCACTTGCCACTGGCCCTGGTCCCCCTGTTATTTTTGCCCTCTCATGATGTTAGCAGTGATAATGCCTCTTGTAATCAACAAAATAGCCATTGTACGAGAACCTCCCTTGTGGAACTGGGGTCATTCACCACATTTGGTTCCAAGAGGAGCTCAGATGTAAAGTGCTCAGGACATTTCAAATAATTTTTTATTGTTTCCTGGTTCATTGGGAATAATAATTAAAATGTGTCTAGCTTGGGGTCTAATCTTTCTGGACCTCCTGTATTGAACCCAATAACCTAGATTAGACTAAAGTATTACAACCCACAGGAAACTAGACTATGATGTGCCACAGGCAGAAAATACGAGGGACCGAGGTGCACCAGTGCAGGGAATTGATTTGGTGAAATGAGAATAGGTTGATTTGTTTTTTTTTTTTCTTGTCTTGTAGCCTCCCTCTGTAGAATAAGTGGAGAGTGCTTGGAAAGGTGTATTTGGTCTTGAAAAGTAAACAAGATTGGCAGAGCAATTCTCCTTGCAATTATTCACCTTGACGATGCGGATGCTGTGAAGAGGAGCCATCTGTCCTCAGCAGGCTCGCCCCCAACCTGGTTGACAACAGCGGCAGCAGATGCACAAGGCTTGTTATTTCAGCTGCACAAGAAAGGGGTCCAGAAAGTGATTAAGACATGGCTGAAAAGAAAGGAAGTATGTTTGAAAAAACCTTCCAGAAAGCAGAAGACCCAGTCACAACCTACTCATATACAGAACACTAAGAGGTGAGACGTGCTAGCTAAGTAATGTACCTACATACAACCAGGCTGCTTTGAGCTCTTATTGCACAGCATGGGCTTTTTGGTATTAGCATGAATGATGACCATGCCTTCTGGTAACACCCTTAAAGACAAATCATATTCCACCCACACCCCAAGATCCAGGAGCACATGAGGTCCTGCCTGTAGCAGAACTGGTGTGGGGCAGGATTTGGAGAGCAGTGGGTGTGGGCACACCCTGCACACCAGTGTGGCTGGGCTGCAGGTGTTTGAGGGCGGAGTGGGAGTGGCGCAGGAGAGTTGCAGAGAAGAAGACTAGTGGGTCTGCTAGGGTAAGTTTACACTGCCTTGTAAACCCATGGGACCTGGGCTTGAGGACTAGGTGTTTCCAAGCCCGTGAGTGTCCACGCAGCATTGTAAGCTTGGGTTTCCAATTGCTGGACCCAAGTATCTCAGCTGTGCTAACACGTCCGTATCGTACTATGCAGCCCTTCTGACTCAGGTATGCGGCTTGAGCTGCAGTTGCACTACAAAATGGCGGGGCTTGGATTTAAGTCTCAGCAGGACTCAGACTCAGCCCCTTCCATCCCCACCCAGGTCCTAGTGTAACCCACACACCTCCTGGGTGTGGTGTTCTGTCCCCTCTAGTGGCACGTGCGCACACACGCACTGACTGACTGACTGACTGATTGATGAGTCTGCTCTACAGCCTTAGCTAATAGCCATATGGCTTTTAGCTCCTGCAGTAAAGGTTCATGCATTTAGCTCCAGAGGTCCCAGGTTCGATCCCACCCGCCGAGGACCAGGGTCTGGTGATGTTACACTTGGACCTGGGTTTTGAGTCCTTGCTGACCCAAAGTCAGACGTGTGTGTGTGTGTGTGTGTGTGTGTGTGTGGATGGTTGCCGGGGGTTGGGCTCAAACCTCAGTCCAAGCCCAGATTTACAATACAATATAGACCTACCACCCTAGCCTCCCTCTTGGCCTGGGAGAGGGATGCAGATGACATGGAAGCTATTCCTCTGCTGTGGTTGGATCATCTCCTCTGCTGCTCCATAGGTTGGGAGTGAGGATTCTTCCCTTGCCCCCTCATCCCCTTGAGGAGATTTGCAGCACACAGCCCGGCTCCTCTTCCGGTTATGTACTGGGCAAGGGCTTAATAAGCACAGAGGTCCCCAATCTGTGGGGCTTGCCCCCTAAGGGAGTGCAGAGGAACATTGAGGGGGCACAGCTGGGGCCCAGGCCAGCCCCCTTAGGGATCAGGGAGGGAGCGCCACCCAGCTTGGCTCCCGGCTGCCAGTCTCAGCCCCCAGGGCTCAACTCTGCTCCTGTCCCCAGCTATGACCCCAGCGTCGGCCCCCTTACCTCTGTCCGCATTCCCCCCCCATTCCCAGAACCATGGCCCCACTCCTGGCCCTGGCTCTGGGGGACGGACGCAGACAGGGGTAATGGGGGGCATGAGGTGAAAAGTTTGGGGACCACTCAATTAGCATCATACTCTCTGGTAATGCTCAAATGGTAATTACAGTCTTTGTCTTGGTAAATGGTTATTTAGGAAGTGAAATGGCTGGCCCCCATGCAGGTGCAGTGAGGTGGGAAAGGGGCAAAAGGACCTTGTGCCTCTGTGAGGCTGGTGATCCAATGCTCTGTGGTGGTGCTGCCCCAGCTTTGAACTGGCAAGCTGACTGGTCGGTTCTGCAGCAAGTGCACGCTGCACGTTCTCCAGGGTGGCGGGCCGGCTACTTCAGCTTGTTTTCTTCAGGAGACCCCCTGGGCAATTCTGGCTGAGGCAGGCAGAATTCCTTCTGTGGGCTGCTTTCTAAGAGCACCCCCTTCTGCATGGGCTGCAGCTTTAAGCTACAATCTAGCCTTAAGACTAAACACCAGACAGTCTCCAGCAATAAATAATGAAGCTGGCTTCAGGTGAAAAAATGAAGAAAAACTGGAGAGAGATTGGAAAATCCTCTTCTGATGAGAGCACAGTTTGAAACTGGCAGGCCAGGAACTGGTTACAGCATTACTTTTGCTTCAGGAGTTACGGAAAGATGAAATAGAAACGGTTTATAGCCATAGAGCAATTAAGGTTTCCATGGAATCTTCGGAAGATGATCAAACATTATCTAAAGGCCAAGCATTCTCATTAGTCACCATCTAAAACTTGATCCCATTTCCTCCTGGATTAGCTCTGAAATGCTTTGCATTGTCAGAATGCAAGACACAGCTGTTTGCTCACTTCCCTGGAATTTGGCAGAACTGAACAGGAAACTTCTGTAGAAATATGTAGTAATTCATCCTTTAGAGAAATGAGTCGTCATCTTAAGTGCATGACCCTGGCCACATCAGGATGTATACAGATTATATTACCCCAAACTTTTTCCATTTGCCATGTTTCAGACAGAAGAACCCTCTCTTCCGCATAGGGAGAAATAAGTTAATAACAAAGTGCAACATCCATCCAGAGCACTAAAATAGCTAGTCAGGTTTTTTACACTTTATGGCATAGTGGGGTGCAGGATCCAGAAAAACACATTCTCCCACAGGAGCAGGGGACAAAATATAATCTCTCAGGGTCTGATAGTACCCCTAAGTGAGAATACTCACAGAGGGGCCAAGACTTTTCCTGTGAAGTTCTCCATCCTGCTGTACTTTTATCAGGGTGGGGCAGGATCACCCTGCCCTTGGGAGAAAGGGAGGGTACAGCCTCAACCCCTACAGATCTCAGGGTTCTGTTAGAAGCACAGGATCACCTGTGCAGCAACCCTATAGATCTCCCATCCTGGTTCTGGGACCACATGCCTAGCAGAGTGCTCCACACCCTGGCAGTGTGCTACCAGGCCTCCCCTGGTCCATGCTGTTCCCGGGACTCCTCTTAAAGGAGGGAGTTTCCCCAGCATGGAGATGGCTCTGTAGGAAAGGTAATGTGGATTCTGTCTGTATTAACCTTCCTTGGAAACCTCCCCAGAGCAAGAGGTGGGATATAAAGGACACTTTGACCTGTTCACTCCTCCCGAATCTGGCCAGTGACTTCCTCCTCATTCCACATGGATTCAGAGACAAATCTTGACAGATCTCCTCTGGCACCCTCTGGGGCAGTGCAGCTCTGTACTGTCCCCTCATCAGAACTGTGCTTTGCCGCGCCCCCTCCTCCACTGCATCAAACACAGCTGTCCTGTCCTTACTTTCAAACCCCTTCACAACTTAGCTCTGCCCAGTTTACTGTGAGATCAACTCTTCCCTTCATTCCACCAACGACGCCAGCCTCAATCGCCCACCTCATTTCTCTCACCAGCTTCTTCGTGTTTTCTCCCTGTTGGGCCTCAGAAAATCTCCCTTTCAAATTCCATAGTGCTACCTTTGTCCTTCTTCCAGTCACTCCTCAAAACTCACCTAACGGCTACAGAAAGCTAACAGCTGGGAAGGTGGTTAAGCTGTGATTACAGCTCCTGATTGGCTAAGAATTGTGCTAAACCTTCTTTTTTTTTTTTTTTGTCATTACTTTGCCTTTGCGCATGCCTTGCCCACACCCCTGTCCTGCTTGTTTGTCTCATCCACCTGCTACTTCTTGTCTATTTAGAGTGGGAGCTGTTTGGGACAGGAACTGTCTTTTAGCCTATGTCTGTACAGTACCGAGCACAATGGCTCCTAGGCACTTCTGTTATATAAATGTTAGGTAGTAATAATATAGTCGTCACGCTGGCATAATCTGGCTACCTCTCTCTCCCCCGCACAGTTCTCTGTAGGACAAAAGGAAAAGCTGCAGACAAGTCCAGGGAGAAAAACTAGGTAACGCTTATTTGTTCCTTATCTCCAGATTGATTTTTTCCATCAACGTTCTCTTTTCATGCCCTTTTGTCAGCAGGCCAACACTTTGAGTAGACAGAGTGAGGTGTGAAAGCACAAGACACCAAGTGCTGTTTCTCGAGTCCCAATAAGCTAATTTCTGATAATGGTTCCCACTGTGTTACCACTCCATTTCAGCAAGCTGATTTCGGACAGGTAATGTCTGGGAAGGTAAGGCGATCCGGCAGTGGGCAAAGGCAGGCACAATCCCCAATCCAGAGGAAATTCAGGGCTGGCCAACTGGCCAACTCAGCAGCACCCTGGCACTCTTACCTTTAACATTTCTATGCAGGATTTGTTTAGGACTAGGAGAAAGGTTGAATTTAGGTTGGGTTTGACTAGCACCAGCTAGGCAGGAGCCTAGGCTATAACTGGACTTCCTAAAATCAAAGACAATGTTACCAGGCATCCCCACTAAGAAAAGTGGTCGCATTTAGGTCAGGCTTAGCTAAACTCAGGTTAGCTAAAAACAACCCCTTTTCTTAGCCTACACAAAGGCGGACTGCAGACACGACTCCATTGTTCTGCACCTGTACAGCTGTGCGAAGTGAGTGTAAAATGCTAGCAGGTCAGGATTCTCCACTGACTTACACCCTTTGACCTCCACTTTGCACAGGTGCAAGGCGCTGGAGAATCGGGCCCTACCGGTTCCAACTTGCAATTCTCCATCTTGACGCAAGAGAAACCATCTCTCAGCTGAAGCTAGAGCTTTTTATGCTGGACCCTGTTCTCCCCAAAGGTGGCATCCTCCACAGTACAGATGCAGCCAGGCATGGCTGTTTTATTTTATGCAAATTAAGCATGTGGGATTAGGATCCTAAGGATTCTGGCCACACAGCTCCTTGATGACCCAACATTTCTTCATTTGTTATTTTGAGCCCTTGCTGCCAAAAAGCTGAATCACCGGAGGCTCTCTCTCACTTCATTAGCAATGCCGTCGGGAACATTCTATTCCAGTCAATCCCACTCTCACAATTTACACTGGGAAAACAATGTTTAGTAGCCAAGTGTGGATGGGAACATTTCCTTGTTGTATTGCCGTTGGATGTTTTGCAATTGGATCCTGGCCTCTCTCCCTCTCACACTGCATCCACACAGGGCCGGCGCAACTCATTAGGCGACCTAGGCGGTTGCCTAGGGTGCTAACATTTGGGGGGTGGCGACCGCGGCGGCCGGATCTTTGGCTGCCCCGGTCAGCGGCGGCATTTCGGGGGCGGGACCTTCCGCCACCTCTGTTGGGGGTGGGACCTTCCGCCATCTAGGGTGGCAAAAAAGCTGGCGGCGCTCATGCATCCACAGTAACTTGATGCAGTGTAGAAACGGAAAGAGCTTTTCTACTTCTCCACCCAAAATAAATGCAACTGCCTCCTGCTTTTCATATTCCAGCCTGTAGTTTTCAGAAGGGACTGTCAATGAGAAATAAGACTGGGGATACTGAGAGCCAGAGCAAGAATACACAGCTGTTTTGTGCCTCACAGTTAGCTCTAATTCATGGGCCTCCACAATGCTAGCTCTGAAACTCTGCATCTTATACCTAGCAGCAATGGTTGCTTAGTTGGCTTTACAGTCAGAAATCCTTACAATATTGTCAATGAATTATTGCTCATAACACTTCATGAAGTCTAGTTTGGCATGAAGGCGGTTCTGTACTGAATTTTTAGCACTAGCTCACACTACACTGATTCACTGGTGTAAGATGGGGCTTCCACTATGTGTCTACAGCAGGGATGGGCAAACTATGGCCCGCAGGCCGGATCCGGCCCACGGGATTGCCACCCCCGTGGTGCCACGGGGCTAAGGCAGGTTTCCTGGCCTGGCCCCACGCCACTCCCAGAAGCGGCCAGCATCAAGTCCCTGTGGCCCCTGGGGGAGGGAGAGGGCAGAGGGCTCTGCGTGCTGCCCTGACCTGCAGTCACCGCCCCCTGCAGCTCCCATTGGTCGGGAACGGGGAACTGCGGCCATTAGGAGCTTCGGGGGAGGTACCTGCAGGTGAGGGCAGCACGCGGAGCCCTCTACCCTCTCCCTCCCCCCAGGGCCACTTCTAGGAGCAGCATGGGCAGGGGGCCTGCCTTAGCCCCGCTGCGCGCCGCTGCCACCCCAGAGCTGCTCAAGGTAAGTGGTGCCAGGCAGGAGCCCGCACCCCGAACTCCTCCTGCACCCCAACCCCTGATCCCCCACCACACCCCTCCTGCACCCCAAACTCCTGCCCTGTGCCCCCTACCCCACTCTGCACCTCTCCTGCACCCCAGCCCCCTGCCCTGAGCCCGCTGCCACACCCCACACCTCTCCTGCACCCCACCCCCTGCCCTGAGCCTCCTGCTGCACTCCACACTCCTCCTGCACCCCAACCCCCTGCTCTGAGGCCCCTGCCACACCCCAACCCCATGTCCCGCACCCCTCCTGCACCCCAACCCCGTGCCATGAACCCCCTGCCACATCCCTCCTGCACCCCAACCCTTTGCCCTGAGCCCCCTGCCATACTTTGCACCTCTCCTGCACCCCAACCCCTGCCCTGAACCCCGCCACACCTCAACCCCCTGCCCTGAGCCCCCAACCCCCTGTCCTGAGCCCCTTTCTGCACACCGCATCCCCTCCCACTCCCCAACCCCTTGCCCCGGCCCTACCTTCAGGGCTGGTTCTAGGCACCAGCAAACCAAGCTTCTGCTTGGGGGGGCACATTTTCAAGGCTGCCTTTTTTTGCTTCCGGCAGCAAAAGCCTAGAGCTGGCCCTGGCGGCAGCAGCCCATCATGCCCTGGGGCCACTGTGGTTCGCACCACGGGGGAGCAGCGCCCGCACCTTGTGGCTGGGCCGGGCAGGCTCCGAGCAGGGAACACTCGGGCTGGGGGCTGCCTCGCGGGGCACACGGAGCCGCCTGTAGGTGCCGCAGGCTGGGTGAAGCGGCCCGAGCCACCCAGGGACTGCGGCAGGGCGGCCAGAAGCAGCAGCATAGAGAACAGGGTGCTGTCGTGCGTCCCACTCTCCAGGGCTCCGCTCCCTCTGGGGCTATCCTGCTCTGGCTCCTCAGGCCCCTGCAGGAGCGGTCCCCCAGCTCTGCCCTCTCAGGTCCCAGCCAGTCCTGGAGGCGGGAGCCCCAGCTGGAGGGACCCTGGGCTGAGGTCCGGCCCGGGAGCCCCGCTGCTTACCTTGACCCTGCCAGCGCCGGACCAGCTGGAGGCGAGGGGGGAGCGGGTGGAGTCAGCACTGGTGGGGGGAGCCCAGGGCCGGGGCAGCAGGGGGTGCGGGTGGGGGAGAGAGCCCAGCGCTGGGGCGGCGGGGGGAAGAGAGAGCCCAGGGCTGGGGCGGCAGGGGTGCGGGGGAAGAGAGAGCCCAGGGCTGGGGTGGGGGACAGCCAAAAATGTTTTTGCTTGGGGCGGCAAAAAACCTAGAGCCGGCCCTGTCTACATTCATGGTCCTGCATGCAATTTCCGCACCCAGATGTGGCCCTCGGGCCAAAAAGTTTGCCCACCCTGGTCTACAGTATAGTGTGTCCATTTTAGAGGGCTATAGTGGTGTAACCACAATTATGTCATTACACTGGTGCAAAGTTCCCTAGCCTAGACAAGCCTTAAGGGCTGTCTACACTTAAAAGGCTACAGTGGCAAAGCTACTCTGCTGTAACGCTTCAGTGTAGATGCTGCCTCCCCTTGGTGTAGGTAATTCACCTCCCCCAGAGGTGGTAGCTAGGTTGATAGAAGAATTCTTCCATCAAACTTAACTCTGTCTCCATGGGGACTTAGATTGACTTAACAATGCTGCGCAAGGGTGTGGATTTTTCACACCCCTTACTGATGTAGTTAAGCCAACCTAATTTTCTAGCATAGATCAGGCCTGAAACTGGTAATAAAGGGAGGAAGAGAACTTAGACAAGGCTGCTTAAAGTCCCAGAACTGTGGTGCAGGAAAGAAGGGGGTGGTTGATTGGCAGAGAGATTGGCAAAAAAAATAAAATAAAAAAAAATAAAGAAGATTCCCGGAAGGAAAGCCCCTAAGCCAATGATAAAAGACTGAAGAAAAATGAACTGTGTGATCAGTTTTCCATAAATCTATGGGCCTTATTCTGCTCTCATGCTGGTTTTACATTGTTGTAACTCCACTGACTTCAGTATAGGTAGCCCCGATTTTACTATTGTGTAAATGAGTAAGATTAGACCCTACATGTGATATTAATAAAACGTTATCAGCAACCACCTGGAAATCCTCCCAGCAAAAATGACGGTGACATTATTTTTAACTCTTGTTGTTTATTTGTATTACAGGAGTGCCCGGAGGCTCCACTCAGGATCAGAGCCCTCTTGTGGTGGAGGTGGAAACTTCTCCAGTTTCCAATCTGTGGAACATTAAGGTAGAGTTTAAGTCCTTTACTCACAAGTTTTCTGCTCTTGGAGGAACAATGTATTTCGAAACTACCAGGTAATGGCGCACTACAGAGAGGAAATGCTTTCATCTTAATGACACCACCTCCTGCTTTCTCCCGCCCTGGAGATTTAATGGAAACTCCTGGCAAGTCTATTTTAGACATCAGGCAACAACACTGAAAGCACAAGCAGGAACAACAACATGCTGTTCAGTGGATGAGAAGTGAGCACCCAATTCTCTACTCATTAAGTGCACTTCTTTTCATTTAGTGATGAGGGTTTTACTTTGTGTTGCAGAAGCTAAACAAACAAACTATTGGTACTTACTACTTTTTGTTATTTATTAGCTAACATGGCTGGTCGAGTCTCACTCTGGTTGCTTGTAACAGTCTCTGTAGGTGACAAGGCTAGGTCTGAATTTGATATACTTGTGTGTTTTGTAAGACTTCCTCCTCAGTGAGTGCAAGTGCTCTGAATTCTGCAATTGTTCTGCCCCTGGGGTTCAGAAAGCTATTGAATACTCTGAGTGCATCCATAACCTGCTTTTGGACCTGTGATTTTCAAAGTACTTAGTGTTTCTGTATATGATGGAGGACAAGCAGTGGGAAGTCAGAGGTTGCAAGGACCCCATGACGCAAATCATACAGAAAAATGTTTCCTGCCTATCAAAACATGACTGAAATATAAAGAGACCCCTCCTCCCACATCATTAGAGACCTGTCCTGTTCATGCTACCAGAACTTGCAAATAGATTCAGTGATGTGAGTCCTAAGAGCCCTGCTTGTACCTCGGGGGTTGCGTCATATGGTGAGTTTCTGATTCGTTGGATAAGCTCAGTGGGATCAGTTACAAAGGGCTGCAGTTTCTCTTCTGTCGGGCTCCAATGTCAGGGAAATAACATTACTTTTTTAGCCAACATCATTCAACAAGCGGTGATATGTTTTCAAGACACAGGGTGGCTGGCTTTGTGCTGGAGCGGAACATCTGATCAATGACTCGGAAAAAGGAGACCTGATCGTGGTTTGCTCATTAATTCCCATAGACTGTTTGCCATTTCTGCCAGTCCAAGTTTTCTGTTTTTAATGGCTTCTCCCTTATTTATAAAAATGATACTGAACATGCGAGTTTTTAAATATCTTACCAAATGGTAGGGTAGTGATTTCATCACCCAACTACGCTCCACTTGGCACTAATATGTCTGACAATTCAGACTATATTAGAGACTTCTAGCATGTCCCAAAGGGCATTTGTAGTTATGTTTGAGATATCTAAGTGTTTTTTTTAAAAAAACAAAACAAAATCCTAGTAGCTTTGGAAATTGGTGAACTTCTGCAGTTAAAAGTATCCACCATAAAAGCATTTAACTTAGCATTTAGGTTGCTCAAGTATATTTCATATGAAAAATGCAAACACTAAAAAGCAAGGAAACCCTAAATGAAGGCAACATTCACACCCAGTGCAATACAAGACAAATCCTCAAGCATTGGCCTTCTACCATTATGACATTCCACCATAGTAAAGCCCTCTCTATTATACCAAGGATCTGGCTATGCTGCAATAAAAAACCCTGCTTGAGTGAGATACCCTCAGTGTCGGCTCAACAATGTTATGTCTACACTGCAATAAAAAAACAGTGTCTGCCCTGTGCCAGCTGACTTTGGCTCATGGGCTGTTTAATTCCAGTGTAGATGTTCAGGGTCAGGCTGGAGCCTGGGCCCGAATGTCTACACTGCAATTAAACAGCCCCTGTGAGCCCGCGTCAGCTGACACAGGGCAGCCACTGTTTTTTTATTGCAGGGTAGACATAACATTGTTGAGCAGACACTGAGGGTATCTCACTCAAGGCATGAAATCACACAGCATTCCACAACTGTAATTCTGATCTTTTAGTGCACCATCAATAATTTAATGACAACTATCTTGAAATTACAATCTTGGCATTTCCACATTCCAAAACCCAGAAAGAGTATTACCCATCTGTTGGCTGTTTGTAGTGCTTATTTGGTGCAAAGTGGTCTTAGCAGATGGAAGAATCCAGTCCCATGTGTTTGATTTCTGTGGCCAGAGGGAATTCTTAAGTCATGCAGCCTTATAGAGAACAGAGACTATGTTGCCTGAAGACAACATAACCAAATCAGTTTTTTAAAAAATACTAGGGCTGTCGATTAATCACAGTTAACTCATGCGATTAACTCAAAAAATTAATCGTGATTAATTGCAGTTTTAATCACGCTGTTAAACATTACCAACTGAAATATATTAAATATTTTGGATGTTTTTCTAATTTTCTTATTTATTGTATTCTTTGTTGTAATTTAAATCAAAGTGTATATTTTTATTACAAATATTTGCACTGTAAAAATGATAAAATAGTATTTTTCAATTCACCTCATACAAGTACTGTAGTGCAATCTCTGTCGTAAAAGTAACACTTACAAATGTAGATTTTTTTTGTTACATAACTGCACTCAAAAACAAAACAATGTAAAACTTCAGAGCCTACAAGTCCACTCAGTCCTACTTCTTGTTCAGCCAATCACCAAGACAAACAAGTTTGTTTACATTTACAGGAGATAATGCTGCCCTCTTCTTATTTACAATATCACCTTAAAGTGAGAACAGGCATTTGCCTGGCACTTTTGTAGCCGGCATTGCAAGGTATTTACGTACCAGATATGCTAAACATTTGTTTGCCCCTTCATGCTTCGGCCACCATTCCAGAGGACATGCTTCCATGCTGATGATGCTCATTTAAAAAAATGTGTTAATTAAGTTTGTGACTGAACTCCTTGGAGGAGAATTATATGTCTCCTGCTCTGTTTTGCCAGCATTTTGCCATATATTTCATGTTATAGCAGTCTCAGATGATGACTCAGCACATGTTGTTCATTTTAAGAACACTTTCACTGCAGATTTGACAAAACGCAAAGAAGGTACCAATGTGGGATTTCTAAAGATAGCTACCGCACTCAACCCAAGGTTTAAGAATCTGAAGTGCCTTCCAAAATCTAAGAGGGATGAGGTGTGGCGCATGC
Organism: Malaclemys terrapin pileata; assembly: GCF_027887155.1. Lineage (NCBI taxonomy): Eukaryota > Metazoa > Chordata > Testudines > Emydidae > Malaclemys > Malaclemys terrapin. Next base: position 93,823,081 of record NC_071508.1, on the reverse strand, counting down.
TTTCAGAAATCTTAAAAGAGCAATACTCCAATGTGGAAACTCCAGAACCCAAACCACCAAAAAAGAAAATCAGCCTTCTGCTGGTGGCATCTGACTCAGATAATGAAAATAAACATGCGTCAGTCTGCACTGCATAGGATTGTTATCGAGCAGAACCCATCATCAGCATTGACACGTCCCCTGGAATGGTGGTTCAAGCATGAAGGGACATATTTATGTGCCAGATGTGCTAAAGATTCATATCTTGCGACGCCGGCTACAACAGTGCCATGAGAACACCTGTTCTCACTTTCAGGTGATATTGTAAACAAGAAGCGGGCAGCATTATCTCCTGCAAATGTAAACAAACTTATTTGTCTGAGCGATTGGCTGAACAAGAAGTAGGAATGAGTGGACTTGCAGGCTATAAAATTTTATATAGTTTTATATTTGAATGCCGTTATTTTTGTACATAATTCTACATTTGTAAGTTCAACTTCCACAATAAAGAGATTGCACTACAGTACTTGTATGAGGTGAATAGAAAAATACTATTTTTTTTTTTACAGTGCAAATATTTGTAATCTAAAATAAATATAAAGTGAGAACTGTACACTTTATATTCTGTGTTGTGATTGAAATCAATATATTTTTTTTAAATGTAGAAAACATCCAAAAATATTTATAATAAATGGTATTCTATTATTGTTTAACAGTGTGATTAATTGCGATTAATTTTTATAATCGCACGATTAATTGCAATTAAGTTTTTTAATAGCTTGACAGCCTTAAAAATACCTAATCTTTCCACAAACAATGGAATTTCAGTTGGTTTCCACACTGGTGTGAATGCTATTTGAATGCTGAGTCCAGCTCTAGTGGCCACAGTTGAAGAAGGATGTTGATAAATTGGAGAGGGTTCAGAGAAGAGCCCTGAACATGATGAAAGGATTGGAAAACATGCTTTATAGTGATTGATCTCCTTGAGTTTAGCTATTTAGTTTAACAAAGAGAAGATTAAGAGGTGACTTGATTACAGTCTGTAAGTGTTTACGTGGGGGATAAGTATTTAATAATACTCTCTTCAATCTAACAGAGAAAGGTACATGGTCTTATGCCTGGAAGTTGACGTTAAACAAATTCAGATTGGAAATAAGGTGTAATTTTTTAACAGTGAGTGCAATTTAACAAGGCTTGTGGTGGATTCTCCATCACTGGCAATTTTTAAATCAAGATTGAATGTTTGTCTGAAAAAATCTGCTGTGGGAATTATTTTGGGGAAGTTCTCTGACCTGTGTTTACAGAATAGGGTGACCAGACAGCAAATGTGAAAAATCTGGACAGGGGGTGGGGGGAAATAGGAGCCAATATAAGAAAAAGACCCAAAAATCATGACTGTCCCTATAAAATCGGGACATCTGGTCACCCTATTACAGAAGATCAGACTAGATGATCACAGTGGTCCCTTTTGGTCTTAGAATCTATGTGGAATCTATGAGCCTCCTGCTTTTGTTCATGCAACATTAAAAGCTAAGTTCAAACAAAGTGCAACTCCAGGGTTATAAAACCAAACCCCATCTCTAGAAAAACAGCAAGATCAAAGAAAAACATGTCAGCAACAAAATTACAGTTCTAATTGTTCTCTCGATCTTAAGGCTCTCATCCATTCTGAGGAGTATTTTGTAAAAAGAGCTTGCACTCAAAGAATGAGTCACTAGATTTTTCTGAAAGCAGCAAGAGCTATCTGGGAGAGAAAGAGAGATCTAATGCTGAGCCTGGTTATTACAATGTTTAAAATGTGGCTTATGTTATGAAATATGCTCAATGTCTCCTGTGGATGAGAACTGGAACAAGGCAAAACAACTAAAACCAGGGTGAATTTAATAACAAACCCAAAACAAAAACTGTTTTAGATGGTACCTTTTCTTTCTTTAGAATTTTGTTTAGTGAGTTTCGTGTTCAAGAAAAGTATTGCATTAAGAGCCCTGGAGTTTGAAGTCCTAGCCACAGCTGGACTTAAATTGGGCTCCTGCAGTTAATATGAAATACTGGCAGCAATACTCACTAGCTCATGATAGTTTTTCCTTTGACGTGATGCTGGCTGACTTGCATGCATCCAATGCCCCATGATCTAGCTTAGAATATTCCCATTGAAGTAGATAGGACTTGGATTGGGATCAATGTTCTGCTTTCAGGCCCTTCCACCTTAGCAGCCCAGTCACACTCCAACAGGCGCCTGAGATTTCAAGCTGTCAGGGACCAGTCAAAGAGGAGGCATTTCCATAATGAATTTATGGGTGGACATCCTCAACGGGGCCAACAGGCAGGTACAATACCAAAGGGAACAGGATTCATGGCAAGTGGAAAGGCATAGATAGGCAGCAGAGCACAAGGAGAGAATTGGTGCAGCTTGAGGGACGAAGCTAGAGCACGTCAGAAAGACCTGCTTGAGAGGCTGCTAATGGCCACAAGACTTCAGGCTCCTGCTCCACTCACACCATGTCCACAGTCCCCTCCATGATACCATGTCCTGCAGATCAGGAACGTATCGGACAATACCATGGTTGGGTGACCTAAGCAACTGAGCCTGGACACTAGGTGGACAGGGCAAACTTACCCCTAGCAGTCCTCCACCCCCCTGCAGTGGTGCTAAGTGCATGCTTAACATACTAGAAATGCAAAGAAGAATGGGGGGGCAGGTGACATGCAAGAGTAGGGAATTAAATCCCAGGCAGACTGCGAAGAGCTACAAAAGGATCTTTCACAACTGGGTGACTGGGCAATAAAATGGCAGATGGAATTCAATGTTGATAAATGCACATTAGAAAACATAATCCCAACTACACATATAAAATGATAGGGTCTAAATTAGCTGTTACCACTCAAGAAAAGAGATCTTGGAGCACAGGCCCTGACTTTCCAAAGTGCCGGGGGGTGCTCAACCTCCGACTCTGCCCCAGGCCCCGCCCACAACTCCACCCCTTCCCCCAAGGCCCCATCTCTGCCCCGCCACTTCCTGCCCCCACTCCACCCCCTCCCCTGAGCACGCCGCATCCTTGCTCCTTCCAAATCCCTCCCAGCCTCCTGCACGCCACAAAACAGGTGATTGCGGCAGGCCGGAGGCTCGGGGAGGGAGGGAAAGGTGCTGATCTGCAGGGCCCTGCCAGCGGGCGGGAGGCACTGGGGGGGCTGTGTGTGGGGAGGAGCTGATGGGGGGCTGCTGGTGGGTACTCAGCACCCACCATTTTTTGAAGGCCAAAACTATAACAGGATTTAAAAAAGAACTAGAGAAGTTCATGGAGGATAGGTGCATCATCAATGGCTATTAGCCAAGATGAGCAAGGATGGAGTCCCTACCCTCTGTTTGCCAGAAGCTGGGAATGGGCGACAAGGGATGGATCATTTGAAGATTACCTGTTCTGTTCATTCCCTCTGGGGCACCTGGCACTGGCCACTGTTGGAAGACAGGATACTGGGCTAGATGGACCTTTGGTCTGACCCAGCCTGGCCGCTCTTATGTTCTTAATTTATTGTTTGCACAGGTTTCATTATTTTGCACTGTTCAATTTTTGTGTTATGCACTTTATTACATTACTGGTTTTGGTTTATTTAGTTTTGATGTTGTAATGGTAGCTCGCCTCCCTGACACTTTCATATTGTTTTTTGTAATACAGCCATGTTCACAAATAAAGGCTTTTATTTTATTAAAAACGTGTATTACCATCACTGAATCACATCAGAGGATGTGTATTCCGAAGAATAAAGTCATTTTTCACTGCAAAAACAAAAAAAAGTTGCAACTTCACTTGTTTTCACTTCAATAGAGGTATTGATAAATTTGTGTTTGGATACAGCCTGCCAGTTGTGCCTTATTGTTGTGCCGGAAGCTGGGAATGGGTGACAGGGGATGGATCACTTGATGATTAATTGTTCTGTTCATTCCCTCTGGGGCACCTGACACTGGCCACTCTTGGAAGACAGGATATTGGGCTATATGGACCTTTGATCTGACCCAGTATGGCCATTCTTATGTTCTTATGAATTCTCAATATGATTCCATGTATTTATAGATTGATTGATTGCTGGAACATTTCAGTTGAAAAATTTTGCTCTGCTCTTCTTAAGACAGTGCAAGAGGTTTTTAATTAGGGATGAAATAACAGATGTAATGGGAGGAAGTTAAGGGGGGGTGAGTAGGGGTGTACCCCAACAGGCCTTGGAACAATTTGTATAGTGGGGTCACTGAGAACCATTGACCCAAACTGTAAATCCGGTATGTGATGGAAATCACTTAAAGCCAGGGGGTGCAGCAGCACCCCTAATCCTGGTACCTATGTCTTGGTGGTGTAAATGTGGATCTGAGAGGCCAGTTATAGTACCTGGCTGCACCTGGAGGGAGAGTCAGGCTTAAATGATCATGAAGTCCAACTGGTCAGGAACAGGCTGGTTAGTATAAAGTCAGAAAGTCACCTATTTGGTTTTTCCATTCTCTGGATTTCCAAAATGTACAGTCAAAGGTACAATAGTAGAGTCCATGGACTGAGCTAATGAGATGAATGTCTCCATTACATCTTGTACTTTTAAAAGAGAGCTGAATTGACTTTGAAGCTCTGGGTGCTTAATCTACCAGTAAATCTAATTTAGAAAACTTTGAAAGAAGAATGGTCAAGAAGGATTGTCTCATTAGAACCATTTTCAGAGAAGTCTAGACAATGAAATATATCTCTGCACAAAACTCAGGGCCTGACAAAGGAAAACCTCCTTCCATAGCTTGGGCTCCTGGCTTTGGCTTCCCCTTTCAGAGTGCTGCAGTAAAGGGCATGCTTCTTTTTTTCCATATAAAAATGAATGGAAGGTGGACCATTTTGATGCAATTGCAAGGATAACACTGAACAAATGATGTCAAAATTTTGCTTTTTTTCATGGGAGAGACTTGTCAGGAACTGGTGTACAACTCCACGACAGCCAATCACGCTTAAAGAGAAAAGTAGGCCTAATCTGCTCCCATCAAAGATAATTGCAAAATTCACATTGAACAAAATGGTGGAAGCCCTGTAGGCTTCAGTGAGACCAGAATTTGGAGCTTAGAGCCTATCAGAACTCTGTTAACTTGGACCATCATTGTTATTAGATGGTCTGTGGGTCTATTTCAGTTCACTGCCTGGATAAAGAACGAGGTTGTAAGAATAAGGCCTTTTCCTGTAGCCATATGATAGAATCATAGAATATCAGGGTTGGAAGGAACCTCAGGAGGTCATCTAGTCCAACCCGCTGCTCAAAGCAGAACCAGTCCCCAACTAAATCATCCTAGCCAGGGCTTTGTCAAGCCTGACCTTAAAAACCTCTAAGGAAGGAGATTCCACCACCTCCCTAGGTAACCCGCTCCAGTGCTTCACCACCCTCCTAGTGAAAAAGTTTTCCCTAATATCCAACCTAAACCTCCACCACTGCAACGTGAGACCATTACTCCTTGTTCTGTCATCTGGTACCGCTGAGAACAGTCTAGATCCATCATCTTTGGACCCCCCTTTCAGGTAGTTGAAAGCAGCTATCAAATCCCCCCTCATTCTTCTCTTCTGCAGACTAAACAATCCCAGTTCCCTCAGCCTCTCCTCATAAGTCATGTGTTCCAGCCCCCTAATATTTTTTGTTGCCCTCCGCTGGACTCTTTCCAATTTTTCCACATCCTTCTTGTAGTGTGGGACCCAAAACTGGATGCAGTACTCCAGATTAGGCCTCACCAATGCAGAATAGAGGGGAATCATCACGTCCCTCGATCTGCTGGCAATGCCCCTACTTATACAGCCCAAAATGCCATTAGCCTTCTTGACAACAAGGGCACACTGTTGACTCATATCCAGCTTCTCATCCACTGTAACCCCTAGGTCCTTTTCTGCAGAACTGCTGCCTAGCCATTCAGTCCCTAGTCTGTAGCAATGCATGGGATTCTTCCGTCCTAAGTGCAGGATTCTGCACTTGTCCTTGTTGAACCTCATCAGACCGAAGGCCTTTGTCTGCAGCCATATTAAGAGAGCAGCAGCCATTAGCCAAGAAGCAGAAAGTCGCATCCTCACATTCCATCTAAATTACATTAAAACAATGTAATATCAGGCTGTTAAGAAGGTGATCCTGTCCTAATAGCACCCACCACCACCAGATAAAGAAACTGATCTTGAGATGGTTAAAGAAAACTTTGTTTCATAGCATCCTGTCTGGCAAGAAATCACTTATCAATATTTGTGGTTGTGAAATCCTCATTTCTTTATTGTTTTATCTTTATGGTCCCCACATCCCTATTGTTTATCTGTATGATCTCTGTCTTTGATTGTCTGTCAGTTACATAATTAATTTTGCTAGGTTTAAATCAGTTAAGGTGGTGGGGCATGATTACTTAGAGAATTTTGTTACAATATGTTAGGATTGGTTAGTAAAATTTTAGTAAACTGATTGGTTAAGGAATAGCTAAGCAGAACTCAAGTTTCACTATATAAACTGGGGTCCAAAAGGAAGTTCTTGGGAACCAACTCCAGGACACAGCCCCAAGATCAGAGCTGCCAGACCTCAACACTCTGCCAATGACACCGTGCAGAAACTGGATCCCCCAGATGGACCAGATCCTGACTGGCCATCAAGAAAAGTTCATCTGTCTTATTGGGAGTGGTGATCATTGTATGTGTAAGCATGTGCATTCTGTTTTGATGACTGTTTATAAATAGAGGTTAGGTAGGATATTACTGTGTAAGGCTCTTTCACTGGTAAAAGATCCCGCAGAGTGTAAGGTTACACCTGAGCCCACAGAAGGGTAAGGATCAGTGCCTAAATTGACAGGGTTATGCCTGAGCCCTAGGAACGGGGTACGGGTGGGTGCTTAAATTAAGAGGGTTACGCCTTGAGCCCTAGGAACAGGGTAAAGGTGAGTGCCCCTAGAGTGTGTGAGTAACAAAGAATTTTGTGTGGGTAACAAGGTCTTATCACATTTGATAAGACTCTGATTCCCTTTCTGTTCCCCCTGTGTATCCATGGCAGAGGGGAAGATAAGGATCTTGTGAAAAATTAAACATTGTGAAATCTTTGGTCCTTAAATGAAGAGGCATTGACCACATGGCATTGGCCACATGGCACTGGCAATGTGAAATGCACTGTCCATCACTTCCCTTCTGTGGTTGGCACTTAGCATTCCACCTGCCAGGCAGGGCACAATGCCCTCCTAACAAATGAGTATGCACAATAGATATGTGGTAAAGGACTGAGAATTGCATGTGGTTTTATTGTGGGTGTTAAAGGCCAGAATCCAAGTGGGAGAAAGAGTTATCTGTGCTCAGGGTTATGAACTTATGCCATCACTAATTCAGGCCTAGGATGGCTATGCCCTAAAAATCACACAACTGCTTGGGTACCTCCGTAAAGAAACAGTGTCTATCAAATCAGGATTAGTGACTCCAAGGATTAGAAAATGTCCCTCTTCCAGCACGCAGTCCTGGCCTGGCCATTGTGCTCTATGCCACAGGAGATCCAAATATAATTTCCCAGACACTCCGTCTCTTTCTAAGCCAACAGAGACTGGAATGTCAATTAGATGATTGCTGTTCAGCCCTTGAGGTGGGATTAGCCTTGCACTACTCTCAAAGCGATCCAGTTGGTTAATAAAGATTGAGAGGCCTTGCTATGAAACTTGGTGCTGGAAGGGAAAGGCTGGAGTACTAATGAGCTTGACCTAGGGTTGCCAACTTTGGTTGGATGAATTCCTGAAGCTTTCATCATCTGACATAATCTTTAATTTCTTGTATCAGAGGGGTAGCCGTGTTAGTCTGAATCTGTAAAAAGCAGCAGAGGGTCCTGTGGCATCTTTAAGACTAACAGAAGTATTGGGAGCATAAGCTTTCGTGGGTAAGAACCTCACTTCTTCAGATGCTTGGATGTTCTTTCTGGGCTGTGAGCCCAGGTTTTCTTTACTTTTAATTTCTTGGTGACTTCAGGAGGGTTCCTGGAGGGTTGGCAACCTTAGCCTGACCAGTGATCACTGGGAACTAGATAGCATAACAGGTTAGTGAATAAACCCTTCCCTCCAAGAGACTTGTGAACTAGTAGTAAGTGATGAGAATGTATGCCTCCATCTTGCACCATGAAAGAGATGTTAGTAATGGAACTTGATTCAAGGGGCTTCTGCCAATATAACCCAAGGTACAACATTCCCAGTGGCAGAAAGTTTACCTAGAAAGGAGTCATAGCATTGCTCGCTCTACCAAAGCTGGAACCAGATAGCACAGTACCAGGGATAGTTACCATTGGCTGGACACTAGGGGATGGGCACCCCTAAGGGATGCACTGAATCAGTGCACCTTTCTCCCCACCCCTGCAGTCTCTGCTGAAAGGTTCCTGTGGAGACTAAGTTGCAAAATTAGAGCTGACTTCCCTGGCAATGGATCCCCCTAGAAAGTTAGTGGTGCAAACATCCTGGAACCAAATCACCACACCCTACCCCAAGGGAGTGCAAAATGCCAGGCCAGTGTTGGAAATGGAAAACACAACCCTAACAGAACCCTTCGCTAAACTACTATATATGGGTTTTGCTTTTAAGTTGCAGGGATCTACAGGTGTTAAATTGCCATTAGATGGAGCCTCTAGTGTCCCATAAAGGTAATAGATTTGTATTGATAATTTTAAGGAAAAAATAATATAAAATTTGGATTTTTAAAGGAATCCTTTTTCTTCTGGTAAGGATAAGTCTGCTGGAATTCTCTTTCAATAGTTCATGATCCCAGCAAGCTACCTGCAAAACACTTCCTGCTTCATCATTCTGGATCCATGTGAGAGGGTGACACAGAAGTTACACCAAATTAACACAATCACTAATGATGGAAATTGGCATCTGCTCCTTCCATCCCTCCTGATGTATGAAGGGCAGGAAGAGGATAAATGCAGTTTTTAACTTTATACCGATTGTTTATATGAGCACTAATAGGATCTTAAATTTTACCATAAGTTTCATAGCACGTTAGTAATCTCATTTATTTTCTAATTGCATCAACGTATCACTGACCATTTTTGGCTCCCATTTTCACCTGCTCTGGTTTTGTTTTTTTGCCCAGTTTATGAGGGCTTGGATGTTCTTTCTGGGCTGTGAGCCCAGGTTTTCTTTACTTTTATGTAAGATTGGGTGCAGGACCTGTGAGGCTGTACCAAGGTGGACACTTTATAAATTGATGGTCATAATCAAGGACAATGGAAATCTGTTCAGTATTTTAGTAAAATTCATAGAGATTTTACACCAAAATCTATTGATGGTGTAAGCGGGATGTTGGCCCCTGTAGCGAGGCCGAGTGGCCTCCCTCCGAGCGGGAAAGCAAGGGACTATTACACTCCCCTTGGAGGGCGGAGCCTAGATCACCCTGCCCCCCTCGCCAGAAGTACCGGGGCATGGCTGGAAGTATAACAGTGCCTGCGGAAGAGAAGGAAGCTCCGCCTGTTCTGCAGAGGGGAGCTTCCTAGAGGGGAACTTACGCCTGGCTGTTCCTGATCCCTAGACGCCAACGAGGACTGGCCCAGAGTGCCTGCTGCCATGTACCCCGAGGAGCCAGAAGAGGGCTGGAGGCCACAGGTACTGAACCCCAGGGAGTGGCCCTGGGGCAGCCACGGAGCAGCTGGCTGCAGAGCCAGGGGTGGCTCAGTCGGTGTATTGTGGCTGGATCCCCACCAATGCAGGGGCAGCCAATCCTGCCCCTGCCAGGGCCTTGGGCTGGGACACGGTAGAGTAGGGTGGGCCCGTGTCCCCCTGCCACTCCACCCCGGGGTGGCTGACTCCCTACACTGTGCAAGGAAACGCAAGTCCTGAAGAAGGAGCGTTCCTTACCAGCTCCCTTACAGACTCTTTGCTTCATAGAATATCAGGGTTGGAAGGGACCTCAGGAGGTCATCTAGTCCAACCTCCTGCTCAAAGCAAGACCAATCCCCAGACAATCCCCCTGAGCCTCCTCAAGCCCAGGTCCCCAGCTCAGTTATAGACTCTGTTTAAGGCCTGACAGCATGAGCTGCCCAAACCCAGGCTAAACCCTGACTGGTCACCCAGCCTTATTGTGGACTCTTGGCTGTCCTGTGGACTCTGGTCCTGGCCAGACAGGACCGGACTGAGTGGCCTCCCTCCCCACGGGAGAGCGAGGGACCATTACAGTCCTTTATAGAAATTGAGTGGGTTTTGTTTGGTTTGGTTTGGTTAGCCCCTCTCCCAATACCAGAAGAAAGGAAAGGGGTCAGGATCCTGAGACTGACTGGTCCTCCAAGTCAGCTGGATTGACAGGGGGGCAGACCAATGAGGGAGTCGAGAGCCCAGGGCCCAACGTCCATGTGAGCTGGGGCTGCCAGGGTGGAATTAGCGACTGGGAGGGTGCAGTAGCCCAGAGCAGAACCAAGGAGAGTGTGACAGCCCGAGCAGGTAGAGTAGCAGCCCAGAGCCACAGGACCAGAGGGGCAGTGAAGCAATAGTGGTGGGGTGAATCTCCCGCTCTTGCAGCGGGGTTGTGTGCGCTGGTGTAGGGAGAGAGGCAGAGACTGGCCCCTTTCCCAAAGTCTGTTGAGAAGGCATCAAGTGCCAGAGCCAGAGCGGGACATGGCCTGACAGGAGGCCAGAACCAAAGGTGGAGAATGGGTCCTGTCACACGGAGTCCAAACCCATCCTGGGCGAGAGCCCCACCCACAGTGTTACAGCAGCACATCCAGATCCAGGAAGATGACACAGGGGTGTAAATTTGTTATAACTGTAAAGTTTATTGCACTTTAGAGACTGCTGGATTGAACCTCACCCAAGCCACTTCCTCACTGTGCTTATGCTGTGAAGTCATCTTAATCCCCAAAGAAATGGTTTCTGGTGTAACTAAATTGTATAGCTGTTTAGTGAACTGCAGTGATTACAGGTTAAAATGGTCACAAGTGAATTAGGAGTTTCCTGGAGTGGGTGCACCATCATCTTTGCCCAGAGTTGCCCATAGAGAGACTGAGGTAAACACCCAGGAACCCCAGGGCTCAGTCCTTCCTGTGTGATGTGTGTCCTGTTCACCCAGGGCCGGGAGGGAAAGTCAAGGTGAACAGGTACACAGGCAGGCAATTGTGTGCCTAATCTATGCATAAAGTTTTTGCAATTGCAATTGTATATTTGATAACTTTGTGTGCAAATGCATCAAATTAGCTAATTTTGCACAGTTACCACAATTTACATATGCAAATTATGTATCCGGTTATTCATACATTTTGCACCTGACGGTGCCAAAACTGTCTCGTTACACTATGTAACAAAAGAACTTTTAAATTGCATTGTAAAATTATATGTAGTTTACCATTTATAAATTAATAGATCCAGGTGTTTCTGTTTAGGATAAACTGAATTGAAAGAAGTAGTAATTAAATGGATTGAATAGCTACTAGACTGATAAATAGGCAAACTCCATATTTCTGTTTGTGCTATACATTGTTTTACGTTGGCTGCATAATGCAACCTGAATCAGAAATGCTTAAGTTAACCTAGGAATGTGCTTTTCCCACTGTAGAGGAGCGGACTCACCCCTGCGGCACCTCCTGCTGGTCGTCTCGGGAATTAGCTCTTCCAGCATCCTGGAGCGCCCCCTGCAGGCCGGTAATCTGCCTGTCCTCTGGCCCCCGTGTCCCTCCCAGACCCCGGTGCCCTTGTATCTGGGGTGCTGCCCCCTGGCAGTACACCCCTCAATACTAGGGTCTCCCCTCCCTGGGGAACCCCTACCCACTATCCCTACCTCGCCTCAGAATAAGGCCACTGCCAGTCACCAACTAGCCCCCGCTCCCTGGGGCAGACTGCAGTATAGGCCACTCATCACAGGCAAGGTTGGGTTTGGATCTGCTGCCTTGGCCTACCCATGGGCTGCCCTCTGCAACCCCCAGTACCCCTTGGCCTCCTACTAGGCCGCAGCCTGGGGCTATCCAGGCTGGAGCTCCCCAGCCCTGCCCCACTCAGGTACTCTGGCTTAGCTCCCTGCAGCCAGGCCCTTCTCTCTCTGAGTGCAGAGAGAGACTCCTGAGCTCCTGGCTCCCAGCCTCTTATATAGGGCCAGCTGAGGCCTGATTGGGGCACGGCCCAGCTGTGGCTACTTCCCCAATCAGCCCAGTAACTTTTCCCTTTGTCCCAGCCCTCTGCCAGGGCTGTTTTAAACCCCTCAGGCAGGAGCGGGGTAACCATCCCACTACACCCACCAAAAGTGTTAATAACTTTGGACTTTGTGTTATTAGTTTTTGGGCAGAACTTCCCAATGTAGGGTTCTACTTAAAAATCGATGATTTGTGATACCCCTTTGTGTTTTTTAATTATAGTATAAAATTCTGAAGAACACAGTAAAATCTGCAGGGGAAAAAAACTAAATCAGCAGACACTCTGTGCCCAGAAGCACTTACTGTATTTCTTCTGATTCTCTTCTTGATCACTCAGTAGGAAATGCTGCCTACAGAGCTGGAATTAAAGTTATGAGCCAGAAAACTGTAGTTTTATTTCATCTGTGTAGCCTGAGCAGCTCTAAATTCAACAAACCCTTAAAATACAACAAATTAAAAATCTGTAGCAAACATTCATCTGATTTTCACCTGCCCTCTAGTGGTTGGAGGCCTCCAATAAATCCTTATGCTGTAATAAAATCTGGTTCGTTTGGGAAATGTAAACACTTTAATTGCTCAAAAGGTCCTCAGCTGAAATAGGCAAATAATTAGCTCTTCTATATCTGCATATATTTTCCAGGCTAATTAAAGGTAAAAATTACCATATCGAGGGAGAGCTCTACCATGCAGACTTTTATTTGGAATTTGCCATTGTTTCAATTATAAATTTTAAATGGGTGCCGATGGACACAATCTCTTTGATATAGTCTGTAATTAGTGCCCTTCTGGAGCATGCAGGTAGGTTGCGTTTAATAAAATGTCCCAGATTAATGGATAGTTAGTAATAAGCTCTGCATTCCCATCAAGGTAACCAAGCCAAGTATCACATTTATTGACAATAGTCACATTTCTTACACTCCAAGTTTTTTACTATCATAATTTCAACGATAAAAAGGTCCACTGTGTCACACATTATAAAAAGTACCAAGGAAATCTCCTGTCCTATATTCCTCACACATTCAAAACTCCTACAGTCTTGGAAATTAATATTTCAAAGTATTGGAGCCATTCAAATTCTGTTTCTGACCATATGTCAATTTTTGCAGAATTCATCATTTTAACCATCAAAAAATCCAGTTCACATATGACAGAGTAAAGAAAAATATTTCTAAATTACCTTGCTATTTTTATTGCGAGAGGCTTTTATATGTATGCTGATAGTCAATTTCTGATGTTTTTTTCTTTTGTGATAATGAATGGCACGTTTCCAGATACCGTAACCTGAATGACACTCTGTAAAAGAACTAGGAGTTGTATTGCCTTTTGTAGTGCTGAAATCTCACTGAGGTTTTACATCACAACAGTTTATTCACTTTGGAATTATTCTTACTAATCATTGATGATATTCAAGTGCAGTTTGAGTTTTGCCTTTTTAAGACAGCATTTGGTTGTTAAGATGAATGTTAATATTGTTTATTACATTTTTGGTAATGCTAAATAAAACGTGAAGGAATGGTCTGGTCACTGAGTACGGGGCTGAAGAAGCAGGGAAAGGGGAATGTATACCATTTCTCAGGGAGTGGGTATCACTTATCCATCTTCATCTGAAATGCTTAGGAATAAACAGGGAAATCTCCAGTAGGACTAGAGAGGTTATTTTACCTCTGTATTGGCACTGTTGTGCCCACTAATGGAATGCTGTGTTCAGTTCCAGTGTTTGCAATTCATGAAGGATGTTGATAAATTAGAGAGGATTCAGAGAAGAGCCATGAGATTGATTAAAGGATTAGAAAAAATCTATAGACTCAAGCAGCTCAATCTACTTAGCTTAACAAAGAGAAGGTTAACGGGAGACTTGATTACAGTCTATGTTCCCCATGTAGGTATTTAATATTTGATAATGTGCTCTTCAGGCTAGCAGAGAAAGGCATAACATGACACAGTGGCTGGAAGTTGAAGTTAGACAAATTCAGACTGGAAATAAGGTGTAAAATTTTACTGGTGAGAGTAATTAACCCTTGGAGCAATTTACCATGGTTCATGGTGGATTCTCTGTCACTGACAATTTTTAAATCAACATTTGGATGTTTTTCAAAAAGCTCTGCTGTGGGAATTATTTTGGGGACATTTTATGGCTTGTATTATACAGGAGGGCAGAGTAGATGATCACAGTGGTCCCTTTTGACCTTAGAATCTATGACTATAAAGACATATGAGGTAAGTTAAAACAAATCTACATTTGTTACTTTATAAAAATGTGTATTAAAGACACATGGTCCCCACCTGCTGCTACCATTTTTTTTCCCTCTCTGGTAACATTTGCTTGTAGAAATATCCAAATATAGCAACCACATGTTAACTTACACCCCTGTGATTTCACCATTCCCCACCATAGCCTCATCTCTAAGCCACACCTAGAGGCAGCAGCTAGAATAATCACATGTAAACACAGTATTCATTTTTAAAATGAGAGTAAATCTTGTTGATTTTTTTCCTTAATCTGTCCATTCAAACTCTGAAAGATGCTGGGTTTTGTATATATTTATTGAAAAGGACAAGAAGCGTTACTTTTTTTCCCCCTGCAGAACAAGTGACCCAGTTTCTTCCACAGAGCACAATCATACATGACAGCTGTCAAAAGTAAATAGTGTTTGCTCTTTTATATTAGTAAAGCAGATAGATTACAAGTTGCCCCCATTGCGTTTAATAGGTCCCAACCTCAGCTGGTTACACTGCAAAACATAATACACTATTTAGAATAGCAACATTAGGACACACAAAGGTCTCCGAAAGTACAAAGCATGCAACAGCTCTTTTACATGTATAACGAGACTGGATTAGGGAACCCACTGTGACTATTATGTTCAAACAGGCTGAGTTTGCACTGAAGAATGCCAAGCTGCATTTTAACAACATAGTGACTGACTGATTTCTACTGCCACTGAGAGCTTTCACCTGGCAGTGGGAAAATGGGGTTTGCACATCCTACAACTCTTCCTCCTCTTGTGAAGTACGGTGATAGAAACTCTCACTCATCGGAAGCTTAGCAGACAGCTACACGAAAGGCATTTTCTCATGTGGACTGGTCACAGAAACCTGGATCTGAACAGCAAAACCAGCCCCTCCAGTTGGCCTAGAGGTTAAAGTGGCCCAGAGATGCTGGCTGAACACAGATCCTACTTTTGTTTCTCAACCGGATTTATAAAAATAGCTTTCTGTTTGCAAGCTTCTCTGTGATGGTTGGCATTAAAGAGGATGGAGCATGAGGACGGCGAGTTTGTGAAGCCACTCATTGATCAGGCAGCCACAGCTGCTCCTTGCTGCTCACTTTTCCCCATCAAGTTCCAGTATGTCCAGCTAAACACATGTTGTACAGCTTAGTAGCCATTCTGGTGTTTGATCCTTTTGCGTACAGATTTTCTATCCCCAATGGGTCATCAGGTTGACATTCAGTACATGCTGGAAAGAAAGGTACTGATACCAACGGCGGACATCATCAAGTAGTATCAATGTGGGCCTAATTTTAACATAGATTAAGACAAAGAGGGTTGAAAAACTGAGTGGGGTCAGATGCAGCCTTGGCTATAATTGAGGAACTCATCCTCACTCTCTATTTTTGTATTTTCCCTTCTTTCCACTGTGTATTCCCCTTCTTCTGCTCTCCCCACACATACAATTATAAAGGCGGGAGGGAAAGACTATAAAGCCCAGGAGACCTATATTGCTCTACTTTTGTTTAGGATTAATAAGGACCTCTGATCTAGGACCAGGATGAAACCAGTGCAGCCACTGCTAAGATAGGTGGCAATATTTCTCTTTAACTCTTCCATATGACAGTGCTTAATCTTTTAAATGCTTTGTCTTGGTTGTATTCTGTGCCTTGTATCTTTTTCTGGACGCTGATGTGGAGGAAGAGGCAAGAGTGAATAGGACTTATACACACTAGCGCTTACTTCAGTGTAATTTAAGTCACTCAGTGGCAGGGGTGAAAGTAACTTAAAGGACTTACCAGTACGCCGGAGTCCTGAGCGGGGGCGTGGCCTCAGCCGGAAGAGGCATGACCTCAACAAGAAGAGGCGGGGCCTTTCAAGATTTAAAGGCCTGGGGCTCCAGCTGTGGCTGGGAGCCCCAGGGCCTTTAAATCACCCCAGAGCTACCAGTTGCAGAGGCGGTTGGGAGCTCCAGGGCTCAGGGGCGAATTAAAGGGCCTGGGGCTCTGGCTGCAGCGGAGCTCCGGGCCCTTTAAATCACCGCGGGAGCCCGGCTGCCGGAGCTCCAGCGGGGATTTAAAGGGCCCAGCACTCCACGCAGCGGCCGAAGCTCCGGGCCCTTTAAATCCCTGCCCGAGCCCGGCTGCTGGAGCTCCAGCAGGGATTTAAAGGGCCCGGGGCTCCCCATAGCAGCCGGAGCCCTGGACCCTTTAAATCACCGCCACAGAAGCCGGTCCAGTCCGGCACGGCGTACTGGCTCTTGCCGGTACGCCGTACTGGACCGGACTGGCTTACTTTCACCTCTGCTCAGTGGTGTGGAAAAGCTACACCACGGAAGGACGTAAGTTACACCAATCTAAGCTCTGGTGTGGACAGGGCTGCATCAGCAGGAGAAGTTCTCCTGCCAAGATAGCCAGGGCCGGCTCCAGGCACCAGCTTCTCAAGCAGGTGCTTGGGGCGGCCGCTCCGGAGAGGGGCGGCAGGTCCAGCTATTCGGCGGCAATTCAGCGGACGGTCCCTCACTCCGCCTGGGAGCGAAGGACCTCCCGCCGAATTGCCGCCGCAGATCGCGATCGCGGCTTTTTTTAGATCGCGATCGTGGCTTTTTGTTTGTTTGGTTTTTTTTAGTTTTGGCTGCTTGGGGCGGCCAAAACCCTGGAGCCGGCCCTGAAGATAGCTACCGCCGTTCGGGGAAGTGGAGTAATTATCTCCCGTCAACATAGACCATCTGCATTAGCAGCACTACAGGGTGCAGCTACATCAGTACAAACACTGCTTTCAATCTCATAGATATAAACTTAAGGAGAGAGAATACACTTCTGGCATATGACTCCTCATTCCAATGTCCCTCTAGCAGGAGATTCCTTTCCTGATAGCTAATCTATGCTGTTCGTTCTTAACTTCACACCATTGTTGTATGATATCCCAACTTCCTGGAGTGTGAAAGGCTGTCTTCCCTCTCCCACCCCACCCAGTCCTTGTTTGAATTCTTTAGGTCCTAGATATCAGATCTAACTATATCCTTTTGCTTCACAGTGTGTAAGGTAACAAAATCAGGGGGAGGGGGGGAAATTCCATATGTTAATTTTTGATTTATAAAGATGGAAAGAAACCAGAAAATAACCAACTAATAATCCATCCCAAACAACACCTCACCCCATAACAGTATATCTGCCTCACCACAGCTTCCTCCCCAGAAGCCTGGGAAATAGATGGGTTTTGCAACATGCTCTGAAGGTCAACAGTTTGGGGCTGTTTTGAACCAGGGAAAGGAAGAGCGTGAAATCCAAACCTCAGGGTCCTTCACTGAGCACATCATTCTAACAGCCCTCTTTGAAGTCAAGAGGATTCTAAGCTGAGCAGCTCTGCTCAGAGCTGTGGCACAGGCAGCAGTTAAAGCAGACCAGGAGGATGAGCTCACCAGTTCTGGTAGTAATTCTGATGGTGGTGTTCCATTAACTTGTGGTGACAGAGGCACTATGTGGAAGAGAATGGGGACCAAAGGAAAAATGTGTCTGGAAAGCATTCCTGCCGAGCACATAGCAAGCCAAGCAAAACGTGTGTATTGGAAAAGTGTGGAGATGGGGACTGTGACAGCAGATCCAACTCCAGTACCTGCTCTAGTGTCTGAATGTCCATATAGTGTACTATCACATTATATGTGAGAGGAAATATAGGAGCCACTTAGTTTTTCACTCTGATGCTTTTTGGAAGGCTAAGCAGCTTCAGTTCATGAGCTTATAAAAGTACTTCCCTTTCCTAAATGAGCCTTGTCTTGACTCTCTCTGGTACCATCTCCAGTGTTTGAATGTCACACAGACAAAGGAAAATGTATTTCTTAATGTACACCCTTTACTAACAACCAATTTTTTTTTAATGTACATTATACAGTAATGTAACTATTCTCTGTGGTCCATTTTAACATTTTTTGTAGAAGAAAGAGATAGATGCTATTTGTTGCTTAGAAACAATTCTGTGTAATGCAAAATGAATCCATAAACTTTTAAGCCTTCTTAAAACACATCTTGTGTGTGTGTGTGTGTGTGTGTGTGTGTGTGTGGTGTTTGTAGATTGGGGCAGCTACTATCTAGGACAGACCCCCAGGAACATGTTATCCCTGTGCATTGCACTGGCTGCCTACTCACTTCTGAGTGAACTTCAAGATGCTGGATACAGTCTACAAAGCCTTACTGGTCTAGTCCCAACTATGTGCCACTCCTTTTAAGAACATAAGAACATAAGAACAGCCGTTCCGGGTCAGACCAAAGGTCCATCTAGCCCAGTATCCTGTCTACCAACAGTGGCCAATGCCAGGTGCCCCAGAGGGAGTGGACCAACAGGCAATGATCAAGTGATCTCTCTCCTGCCATCCATCTCCATCCTCTGACAAACAGAGGCTAGGGACACCATTCCTTACCCATCCTGGCTACTAGCCATTAATGGACTTAACCACCATGAATTTATCCAGTTCTCTTTTAAACTCTGTTATAGTCCTAGCCTTCACAACCTCCTCAGGTAAGGAGTTCCACAAGTTGACTGTGCGCTGCGTGAAGAAGAACTTCCTTGTATTTGTTTTAAACCTGCTGCCTATTAATTTCATTTGGTGACCCCTAGTTCTTGTATTATGAAGCCGTGAAGACTAAAGCCAAGAATCCATTTAGTTTCTCCGCAATGACTTTATCATCTTTAAGCGCTCCTTTTGTATCTCGATCATCAAGGGGCCCCACTGGTTGTTTAGCAGGCTTCCTGCTTCTGATATACTTAAAAACATTTTATTACCACCTTTGGAGTTTTTGGCTAGCCGTTCTTCAAACTCCTCTTTGGCTTTTCTTATTACATTCTTGCACTTAATCTGGCAGTGTTTATGCTCCTTTCTATTTGCCTCACTAGGATTTGACTTCCACTTTTTAAAGGAAGTCTTTTTATCTCTCACTGCTTCTTTTACATGGTTGTTAAGCCACGGTGGTTCTTTTTTAGTTTTTACTGTGTTTCTTAATTTGGGGTATACATTGAAGTTGGGTCTCTATTATGGTGTCTTTAAAAAGCGCCCATGCAGCTTGCAGGGATTTCACTTTAGTCACTGTACCTTTTAACTTCTGTTTAACTAACCCCCTCATTTTTGCATAGTTCCCCCTTTTGAAATTAAATGCCACAGTGTCGGGCTGTTGAGATGTTCTTCCCACCACAGGGATGTTGAGTGCTATTGTATTATGGTCACTATTTCCAAGCGGTCCTGTTACCTCTTGGACCAGCTCCTGCGCTCCACTCAGGACTAAATCTGGAGTTGCCTCTCCCCTTGTGGGTTCCGGTACCAGCTGCTCCATGAAGCAGTCATTTAAAGTATCGAGAAATTTTATCTCTGCATTTCGTCCTGAAGTGAAATGTTCCCAGTCAATATGGGGATAATTGAAATCCCGCACTATTATTGGGTTCTTAATTTTGATAGCCTAATTTCCCTTAGCATTTCATCATCACTATCACTGTCCTGGTCAGGTGGTCTATAATAGATCCCTAATGTTATATTCTTATTAGAGCATGAAATTTCTATCCATAGAGATTCTATGGAACATGTGGATTCACTTAAGATTTTTACTTCATTTGATTCTACATTTTCTTTCACATATAGTGCCACTCCCCCCCTGCACGACCTGTTCTGTCCTTCTGATATATTTTGCACCCCGGAATGATTGTGTCCCATTGATTGCTCTCAGTCCACCAGGTTTCTGTGATGCCTATTATATCAATATCCTCCTTTATCACTAGGCACTCTAGTTCACCCATCTTATTATTTAGACTTCTAGCATTTGTGTACAAGCACTTTAAAAACTTGTCACTGTTTATTTGTCTGCCCTTTTCTGATGTGTCCGATTCTTTATGTGAATGTTTATCATCTGATCTGGCCCTTACATTATCCTCCTCCATCCTCTGCTCCTGACTATAACCTGGAGATTCTCTATCATTAGACTCTCCTCTAAGAGAAGTCTCTGTCCGATCCACAGGCTCCTCTGCAGCAATCGGCTTTCCCCCATCTCCTAGTTTAAAAACTGCTCTGCAACCTTTTTAATGTTTAGTGCCAGCAGTTTGGTTCCACTTTGGTTTAGGTGGAGCCCATCTCTCCTGTATAGGCTCCCCCATCCCAAAAGTTTCCCCAGTTCCTAATGAATGTAAACCCCTCCTCTTTACACCATCGTCTCATCCACGCATTGAGACTCTGAAGCTCTGCCTGCCTACCTGGCCCTGCATGTGGAACTGGGAGCATTTCTGAGAATGCCACCATAGAGGTCCTGGATTTCAGTCTCTTCCCTAGCAGCCTAAATTTGGCCTCCAGCACATCTCTCCTACCCTTCCCTATGTCATTGGTACCTACATGTACCACGACCACCGGCTCCTCCCCAGCACTACACATAAGTCTGGCCAGATGTCTCGAGAGATCCGCAACCTTCGCACCAGGCAGGCAAGTCACCATATGGTTCTCCCGGTCATCACAAACCCAGCTATCTACGTTTCTAATGATTGAATCTCCCATTACTAACACCTGCCTTTTCCTAGCAACTGGAGTTCCCTCCCCCGGAGAGGCAACCTCAGTGCGAGAGGTAACCCCAGCACCATCTGGATGGAGGGTCCACTCTGTCAGCTGCATGCAAAAAACTCTGTCTTTCTAGGGTGAAGCTTGCAGGTATCGAACAGAGCATAGTCACTGGCAGATTCTTGCCTTTGCAATTTGCTCCTATCAGAAGAAACACACCTAAGACCAAACTTCTTCTTCAACGCTTAGCTGAATATCAACCGTAGCGATCGTTTACTATTTGGTATGTTCCTGTGTGGCCACAAGGGCTTGACTGGCCACAAATCCAACGTTGGAACAGACTTGATGGACCCATATAATAGTAGGTCTGCCTCTGGGCTGCTTCCACCACTTTGTTAGTGGAATTTTTATCCCGGATGTTACAAGCCACGTGGAGAATGGCATTCACTGGGACCTCCAGCAGCATTCTGGCAATATGTCAGTCACGGAGTCCCCAGGCGATGCTCTGGAACTGCTCCCTACGAAGCCAGTCAGGACTCTGGTGAAGTCTTCTCTCTGTGAGCAGACTGTCTTCAGGGCAAAAAGCTCACATGGCTTCCACCTTCATGGGTCTGACCTTGGAGCATTCAGCATCCTCTGCCCCCCTGTGCACTTCCCACAGCAAGTCCGCCCAGGCGGGGTCCTGGGGAAGCCAGAGGGTCCTGCGCCCCCACTTCGCAGTCAGATGTGACTCTTAGCCAGCCAGTAAAAAAGAGGTTTATTAGATGACAGGAACACGGTCTAAAACAGAGCTTGTAGGTACAGAGAACAGGACCCCTCAGCCGGGTCCATTTTGGGGGGCAGTGAGCCAGACACCCACATCTGCACTTCACTCCTTGTCCCCAGCTAGCTCCAAACTGACTCACCCTCCAGCCCCACCTCTTCTGGGCTTTGTCCCTTTCCCGGGCCAGGAGGTCACCTGATTCCTTTGTTCTCCAACACCTTTAGCTATTACCTTGCTGGGGGGAAGGGCCCAGGCCATAAGTTGCCAGGAGACAGAGTGTCGGCCATTTATGCACACTGACCCTTTGTTCTGCAACAATCACACCGCCTAGAGACTTAAGAAATGCATAGGGAAAACTGAGGCACCCCTACAGTATTCAGAGGAAACATTAAGAACAGTCCCACTTCGTCACAATGTCTGAAAAGCGTAAGATGTCAGCTGCGGCCAATGGCCTGAATAGTCTGTAGAACAGAGCAACCGTAAATGGCTGTGTTATGACTGAAGTTGTTCCATTTTATGTCCAATATATGACGTTGGCATTTTGTGTGGAAAGCCTCCAGCTTTTCCCAGTCTGAGCAGCATAGTGTCCATGTTTCGTAACCATGCAGCATTACGGTGAGGATACAGCTCTAATAGATCCTGAACTCGGTTGTTGTGCTGAGATTATGTTGATTCCATATTTGTTGTAAACAACCTATGGCAGACACTGCAGTGTCAGTCTGGGGACGAACCTCCGTATGAG
Organism: Malaclemys terrapin pileata; assembly: GCF_027887155.1. Lineage (NCBI taxonomy): Eukaryota > Metazoa > Chordata > Testudines > Emydidae > Malaclemys > Malaclemys terrapin. Next base: position 93,800,753 of record NC_071508.1, on the reverse strand, counting down.
AGTTGGATGAACTGCTGAGTACAGAACCCAAATAGCAAAAGCTGGAGACTGCTTTGACAGTTTCATTATTCAAGGAGATTGGAGTTGTGGGTGGACCTAATCCTAGGCTTTGCAGCGTTGTCTTTGACCACGAAACATGGAGGCTGACCTTGGCCAACTAATCCTCCATTTGCTGGAGTGCCTCACGAAACCTGTCAGGGCTCTGTACTAGAAGAACAATGATAGCATCCTTCAACTACCTGAAGGGGGGTTCCAAAGAGGATGGAGCTAGGCTGTTCAAAGTGGTAGCAGATGACAGAACAAGGAGCAATGGTCTCAAGTTGCAGTGGGGGAAGTCCAGGTTGGATATTAGGAAAAACTATTTCACTAGGAGGGTGGTGAAGCACTGGAATGAGTTACCTAGGGAGGTGGTGGAATCTTCATCCTTAGAGGTTTTTAAGGCCCAGCTTGACAAAGCCCTGACTGGGATGATTTAGTTGGGGATTGGCCCTGCTTTGAGCAGGGGGGTGGACTAGATGACCTCCTGAGGTCTCTTCCAACCCTAATCGTCTATGATTCTATGAATGTCAGCAGCATAGTCAAGGTCTGAGAGCGAGAGATCATGGATCTTAATGCCTGTGGACCTGACAGAATTCTGGATTATGAAATCTATTGCCCAACAAAAGAGTGCAGGGGCCAAAACACAGCCCTACCTGACACCAGATATTGATTTAAAAGGTGCCAACATCCAATTCCCCAGATCTACACGGGCAGTGGTTCCATTGTGCATCTCACTAATCAAGTCTAGCAGAGTGGTTGGGACACCTATGTCCTTTAAGGCTTTCCATAGCATGACTCAGTCAACTGAATCAAACACAGCCTTAAGAGCAACATATGCCATATGCAGGGGCTTCTTGAACTCGTGGTGTATCTCTGACAACAAGGGAAGGGCCAAAATGGCATCTAATGTGGACCCAGGCCTCGTAAATCCTGACTGTTGAGAGTGATGCTTCCGATGTAGCAGGGGCTCCAAATGCACCAGGAGAACATGCGCAAACGTCTTCCCTGTCACGGACAACAAGGCGATAGGCTGGCAGCTCTTACATTCGCAGTGCAGTCCCTTGCCCTTATAAAGTGAGATCACAATACCGTCCTTCCAGGTGGTTGGCAAGGTTCCATTTCTCCACACCAGGTGAAAGATGGCCAGAAATTATTCTGCTACCGGGTCAAAAGCGCATTTTAGCAGCTCGGGGAGTGCCATCGGCACCAGCTGTGTGTCCGTTTTCCAGTTTTCAACTGGCATACTTCACTTCATCCAACATTGGTGCATCAGTACAAGTATCTGGGTCCGAAACCGCAGTGGTTCCCAAATCATCCAGCTCTGAGCAAGCAGCAGCTGGAAGGTGGTTCAGGGCACTGTGATAATGTTCCACCCAGTGTGAGAGGATGTCATAATCCGATTTACATGGACGGCCGTGGCTGTTTGTTCAGGATGCCGTTTGTAGCGAGTACCTCTTCACCACTGAGGTTGCGGATCAGACAGAATGCCGGCTCTAAATATCCCCTGGCTAAACTGAGTTCAACTTCATCTGCCACTTTGTTATAATATGCCTCCGATTGTGAAGTGCCAGGGCATTGAATTTTTGCTTCAGTTGATTACGACTGTGCTTATCACCAAGCTGGCGGCCTGTGGCCTTAAATTGAATTGTCTGGAAAGCCTTCTCTGATAGCCAGGGTCAATGTCCTCAGTGCCTATAGCCAATCTTCTGCTCAGCGGATTGGTGGCGCATAGAGGTGTACAGAGACCAATCGACCTTAATGTCATCTGGCATGTTGACTAGAGCCAAGAATCTATTGCTGACATTGATACAAAACTTGTAGGCTAAACCCAGCGCATGGAGAAGTGCATCATTGCAGAGGACTTACTTGCTCGTCAAAGCATCAGCACCATGTGGGCAACCACTAGGTGGTGATCCATGTTCACGGAACATTCCACACCATGATATACTTTGCTGGAGGTGAAGAGATACCAGTCACATATGATAATGTGGTCCAATTCCTGAGTGATGCCATCATGAGAGATCCAGGACATCCAATGTATGTGTCATCACTTGAACTATGATGCAAGAATGGAGAGATTCTGAGAGGTGCAGCATGTGAGCAAGCGGCAGGAGTTATTATTGGGTATACCTGAACCATAACAGCCAATGACCTGTTCAAGCCCAATTCGCAGGGACCCAGTAAGTGCATTTGGGTCACCCAGGAACACGAGATTATTACGTGGAGGGATGATGCATACTACAGATTGCAATTGTTCATAGAAATGATCTTTAACTAAATCAGCTGATTCCTTTGTCAGTGCATAGACTACTATGATGGCGAGGTGAACATGCCAATGTTTAAGACGTGCAATAAGTAGTTGAGAAGACACGGGCGTCCAAGTTATCAAGGAGGACTTGGCCTTGCCTCACAGTAGTAATGCTACCCCATATAAGTGGTTGGGACTGCTGGAATACAGAAGTAATGAATCTTCCACCTATGATCTACCAGCCTTGCTTCTGATAGGCCGGCGACTGATATGCCAAGACAGTCTATTTCACATGATACAATAACCTGATGACGATGTCTGTAAAGAGCTGCAATTTTGATGGATTGGCAGAGATCAGCTATGACTGAACACTGTCACAGTATACTGCAGAGGCACCTGCTGACATCAGAGGACACACGTCCCCAGGGGTCTTTCGTGTGAACTCGTCATATTTGCACTGGGGGAAGATGGCACCAGAAGGGCATCTGCAGTTGAGAGTAGGGCAGGGAGAGTAAGTTATTCATGTTGATCAAAAGCAAGAGCGAACAATTGTCCCAGAGAATACCTTGTCCCACTGGGATGAGACTGAAGCGTAGTAACGCAAACCTTTTCCTGGTCTCCCAGTACTGGCTTCTCATTGTGCAACCCAAGCTGTTGAGTCTTTCTCTGAGATTTCCTTCACCTCAGGTAGCTAGGCGCAGCTGCTGCCATGTGTCTTGGCTGCCTATGTTAGCCATCCATTTTCTGGGTTCTTGTTGGACCTCACATAAGTGCCCCAGGCGATATTTTGGACCAGCATTCATCAATGATGGCATAACTCCAGCGAGCAATCCCCTACTTCAGATGTTACACCCCTCCACCACAATGCGGTACAGGTCGTACTCTGGGTAGTCAAACTTGGCTATCTTTTATAGAGCCCTTTTTGTCCGGTCTTTCCATGAAATGCACTTCTGGTGCTCCCTGGCTTTCACCCTCCCATTGGGTTTTCTCTATCTCAGGATCTGTTGGGCCTGGGGCTGGTTGTCACCATATATATCAGTACAATACCTATTTTGAGGGAAATGCTTGTTTTAGACTGGATCTAACCTCTATATATGGCATATAGATGCTACACTGATAGATGCCATAGAAATCTGGATAATAATCATAAGCAATTTAGGCAATGCACCATTTGACAGAAATACAGCTATTAGGCATCTAGTCCCCAATTTTTGCATCCAAATACAATTTACTGATCCACACTTGACTTTTTGTGCACCTTTAGGCACCAGAAAACAAGTACAATATTAAGCATGCATATTTGTAGGACATTTCTGAAAATCATTATACAGTATTTATAATAAAATAGTTAAATATATCTTCTTTAATCTTGAGGGCATGATTACTGGTCTGTTGCAACAGAGCAAATGGCTGTTATTTAATATGTAAAGAATTTTTAGCTTTGAATTGAATTAAGTCAAAGGAAATGCCTGCTATTCCCGTAGCATCACCCTATACAAAATGAAGACAATGTTAATGAGTAAAAACTATACAGAATTAACTTAAACTTACAGGACTGCCATTTTTGTTGTTGAATTTGCTTGTTTTGACAAAGAGCAGAATATACTTCAGTTGCTCAGATGAGCTGTTTCTATCCCTTCAGACACAAACTCTATCTGTTTGTTTTCCTTGCACTACTGCCAAGTTCTCAGATATATACATTGTCTTGAAATGATCAATTACCAGTGTCACATAACTTGCACCACAGGCTTCGGTGTCCAATATAACAAGCCCAGAACTAAGGTGCATACTGCCTCTGCTGATTTGATCTCCTGCTGTATTTTAGTTAAAAGAAAACCTGCCTTGCAGGGTTAATTTATCAGTGATGCCCATGGGAATGTCTGCCAGCGTGGAGCAGGTATTGAGTCGCGAGGCCTTGCGGGACATGATGCTGGACCTCTTCTTGTGATGGCAAAAATAGTTACTAACATGGAATCTGAATTTGTCGTGGAGCGAGGCGTAGATGAAAGGGTTATAACAGGCAGAGCTCATGGCAATCAAGTGACATGACACTTGAATGACATTCACGTACCTCTTGTCCAAGATGGTGAACTCCTCGTCTACATCTCTGATGAGGTTCACCACCTGCAGAGGTAGCCAGCAGACAGCAAAGCACATGACTGAAATAATGAGAACCCGGAAGGTCTTTCGCTTTTTATTGGTCCATTTCTCTTGGTTGTGGTAGGCAGCCCCTGGGACATTCCTCTTCCTGAGGCGATAAGAAATGGCACAGTAGGAGATAGACACTGCAGAAAGTGGGAGCATGTAGGACAAAAGGAGCATTGAGCATGAGTACAGCAACCTTTCTTTCTCTTGGTGCTTCCAGAATTCTTCACAGATGAACATGTCATGGCCAATCTTGTTGAGATCCAGATAATGGGTGTGCATGGATGTAGGCACAGAAATCACAATGGAGAGTAACCAAATGAAGGCCACTATGTAGACACAGGACTTGCGGCTTAGCCTTTTGCGAATGGGGTAAGCAACAACGATATATCTGTCCACTGCAATAGCTGTGAGGGACAGCACAGACACAAATACAGTGGCAGTCTGCATCAAGGTGACAAAGTAACACATGAACACCCCAAAGAGCCAGCCCCGGATCTCAAAGGCATAGGATGCAGTCAGTGGGACGCAGAAAATGCACATGATCAGGTCAGCTGCAGCCAGGTTTCCAATAAGGAAGTTAGTGGTGCTGTGCAGTTTTTTGGTGACAACTATAAGGAGAATGAGGAGCAAGTTTCCGGTGCAAGCCACAGCCACCAGAGTGGCATAGAGGGGAATGAAGAGGGGCTTCAGGTCAAAGAGGAGGTCAAGGCCAGTGAACACAGGGATCGAACTGTTCTTCAAAGAGTTGTTTGGTAGCTGGCCCTGTGCCATGTTGAGTTTCACATCTGATGACTGTTACTTATCCTTGCCTTAAACAAATTCAAACAGGGAAAGCTTGTTAGTGCTAAAGAAAAGGGTGGTTTTGTTTGTTTATCAATTTCTGCCACAGGAGGTCACCTGACTTCAAGGCCCAGATGCTCAGCTGCAGCCCAGGATGTGCACCTACAGGCTGTGGTCCAAAGAAGGCTTACCTTTGTATTTCCCTGATTTTGGCCTAGCTGCATACCTGGAAGGTCTCCTGGAATATGTTAGAATAGCCCAAATGCTGCTGTGGACTATATTGGCTGCCAATGGCCCTAAGGGGCTGTTATGGCACCAAGGATTCACCAAAGTTCAGGGAAGCCACAGCCACCTACCTTTTCCTCTGGCTTCAGGGGCTTGGGTGGCATGGGAGTCAGTAGCGTAGCTAGTGGGGTGCAGGGGAAGCAGCCGCTTCCCCTCAGCAAATTTGCCAAAAGCAGCGCCTTTCCAAAGGCGGCCAGAGGAGCAAGGGGGGGGGGCGCAGGCTGGCCACGCACAGCGCAGCCGGCAGCCGGGGGGGGGGGGGGGGAGGCGGCGGGTGCACGGCCCAAGGAGCGGGGGGGGATCCATTCCATGTTTCACCTCTGACCCCTACCTGTATCATGGGCCAAACCGAAAGCTAAAAAAAAATAAAATGGCTCCAGTCATCACATCCTTACTCTGAATTGTGTATTGCTTGGCTGGTATACACAGTATCTCAGTTGTAGGCTGAGAGAGCAACATATAAGGTTTGTGTGGGCATCTGATGAACAAATGTGGTCTGGGTGGGCGGCGTGCGTGCGGCCGGAGGAGCGGGGGGGCACAGCATGGCGGCCGCCAGCCACGGCCAGAGGAGCAGGGGAGGGCTGTGGGGGGGGAGCACGGCAGGGCCGGAGGGGCCGTGAGGGGGAGGAGAGGGGTGGCCAGAGGAGGAGCGAACCACGGGGGGCGTGGCCAGAGGAGGAGCCAAGGGGGGGCGCCTTTTCTATGTTTGCTTCCCCTCCTCTTAGAAGCTGGCTACGCCACTGATGGGAGTCACCACAGCACAGGAGGATCCCCCCACACTGGGATGATCCTTCCAATGCTGGCTACATCATCTTTAGGGTTCCTTTATGCTGGTGGTGCAGTGCCAAGCAGCTAGAACCTGGAGAAAGAGTCAGGTTCCAAATGTGTATCTTGCCTGTTCCCTTCTACTCACTCCCAACTAGGGCATATGCCTAAGAGGCTCTTTCCACCTATGGAAGTGAGCCTGTCTGAGCTGCTGTCATAAGATTTTCATCTCTCGATGTACTGGGGGTTTCCATTTGATCTGTATGTCCACCCTACTTATTATTGTTTGCTGCATTGCCATAGCACCCGGGGGCTCCAGGTGCATTGCACTAGACACTGTACAAACATGTAACAAACAGGATGGTCCCTGCCCCAAAGAGCTACAACCCAAGAACCTGACTGTCAGGGCCCTCGTTCCAAATAGAAATAGCTCAGTCCCTCACTAGCTCTAACGTATTTATCCTCACAACACTTTTGTGAGGTAGGGAGGTACTATTATTATCTCTATTGTTCAGTTGGGGAATTGAAGCACAAAGGGGCTAAGTGACTTGCCCAAGGTCATGCAAGAAGACTAGCAAAGCAGAGAACTGAACCAGATCTATTTACCGTGTCCTTGGCTAATGTTTTAACCACATGACCATCCTTCCTCATCCTTGGTGGTGCAAAGGACCTTAAATTAGGTGTTGTACTGCCACAGTGGTGTAAATGAAAATCAGGCTCTAAGTATTTCAAATGTTAACTGCACCTGATCTGCCAGGAAGTGGCACTTAGCAATGTGACTGAGACAATGAACATACCACCCTCAGAGCCCACTAGAGGGTGAGAAAGAGTAGTCCAAAATATTACTCCTATCTCGCTCTTCTCTCAAGCCCATGTTTTCCATGTGGCAAGGCAATGTACTATAAACTGTAACACTGGCTGGCTTTAAAGACAGTATCTGTCATTTTAAAAATTGTTCAAAGAGGAAAGACACAAAGATTAACTTTGGAAAGGACAAAGAACTTGAAACAATTGTCAAAACAGATAAATATGACCGGTCAGCTCATGCTAAATCTCTGAACATAATCCAGTTTGTCACTACTGTTTCACTCAGAGCAGCTTGTTATACTTTTGTCACTCAGACAGTCTGTCAGTCATTCAGAGAATCAGATCTCTAGAGTAGTGGTTCTCAAGCACGGGTACATCAACTCATCTAGATATTTGCCTAGTTTTACAAAGGTGCGGTGGCACAGGCAGCCCCGATGTGCCAGGCGGCAGCACTCCCGGTCCTGGTGCTCCGGGAGGCCAGGCGGGGTGGCCAGCCCCAGTGCTCCAGGTGGCGTGACCACAGCACCAGCCCCTGACTCCCTGCGGGAGGCAGGGCAGCCAGCCTTGGCCAGACAAGGCAGAGCACTAGGAACTGCAGGAGGGGGTCTGGCCTGGGGGCGGAGCATGGGCGGGCCTACACTAGGCTGTTTGGAAAGGCAAAGCCTATGATATCCACCACCCGTGGGTGAAACTTGGGGGTACTCAAGACATAACAGCCTCCTGAAAGGGGTACAGTAGTCTGGAAAGGTTGAGAACCACTGCTCTGGAGTTGCATTTTATTGTCTCCTCTCCCAGTTCTACTCCCCTATACCTTCCGCTCTAATCCAGCCTGACTCCCTCAGTCCTGTCTCTTCATTCCAGTTGCACCTCTGACATCATTTTATTAACCTACCACCATTTCAGAGTCAACATGGTGAAAAACAGAACTTCTCATCCTTCCTCCCAATCCCTTTCCACTGTCCTCTTCATCTTGCAGTCATGTAAGCTTGTCAGCAATTCCTCTCTCTTCTTCTCAATCCATAGCCAGATTCTCACTAAATCATGCTGCTTCTTCCTTGAAAATACCTCTAAAATGTGTCCTTTCCTTTCCACCCCATCCACTAAACTCCTTGTCTAAACTTTGGGAATCTTTCCCTTTGACTACAACAACTTCCTCCTTTCTGGCCTCTTTGCTTCTCATCTCTCCCCATCCCCAGTTCACCCAAATTGCTTCTGTTAAGATCATCTTCCTCTCCCAATACTTAGACCATAGGGCCTGATTCTCCCTGGCCCTGAACCTTGTGCAGTAATCTACACCAGTGCCAAGTGCCCGTGAAATGTTACCATTCTGCATTGGTGGTGATGTTTTGCACTCACTGTGCACTAACATGAACTCTTGTACAAGGTGAAGGGCAATGGAGAATCAGACTCCATCTCACTCCCCTCTAGTAATCTCTACATTGGCGTCCCCTTGTCTTCCTTGTGAAGTTCAAGTTTTTCATCCTCCCTTTCCAGGCTTTGAACAGCTCTGTCCCCTTCTCCCATGTACCAGTTACACCAATTAGTTCAGTACCCTTTTATTTTACAGTTTACGTATACTTTTGGTTTTGATCATAAATACCTATTTTCTCTTTAGAGAAATCCTCTTAAGAGATGGGAATATTACTGGCCTTTTTGTAAAGCTTGAGGAGCTCATTCTGATCTCACACTGGAGTCAGTCAGGAGTAATTCCATTGACGCTAATGGAAGTACATCAGTGTTTAAACTGGTGTGAAATCAGAATCAAATCCTGAGACTTTTAGAGTAGGAGAAAGAGAATTTCTACAGACCTATGGGGGCATATTCTGCACTGAGACTCATACACACAGCTTGCTGCACATTGAGATGAAAATATACCTCATTCCTCCAATGAAAATACAGTAAATATTGCTCTGGAAGGATTGGGGTGTGTATAAGCAGGTATTAGTGACTTTCCGCACAGTCCCTCCAGTGTTCAAAAACACTTTCTCTAGAAATATACCTAAGTCAATGCTAGTCCAGGAGATGGAGGCTCCAATGTCACACTCTTAAGAGCTTTTTGTCATGAGAGGAGCACTGGCATCAACTCAGCACTGGCTCAGAAAATGATCTGTGATCAGTTCATTACTTACATAAGGGAGGAAGGGGATTTTCTTTCACTTACTTACATTTCGAACATATCACACTAAAACTGGAAATTCTATTGGTCTTTTGTCATGGTCCATGTTGACCTGTGTAAACACAAATCAGAGTTTAAATATAGCTCAGGGTTACAAACCATATTGATTTGAATGTAACTAATATGATGTTTAATTCACAGAGAGTTTTCTTCACCAAAAAAGATCCCTTTTGGTTGCCGTTAGTGGTATGGTTATTTTAGTGCTTATTTTGTACTGATGCTCTATAAAATAAAATCAGCAGAAGTGGAGGAATGGGTACATTCATGTATGTGTCCATCCCACTTATATCTCAGTCATTCGTGTATTTCTCATTTTATTATGTGTTGCCATGGATATCTCATTTAGTCATGTTTATCTCACACAGCGAATAAGCTTGTGCTCCTGTATAGCTCATTCAATCATGTATACCCTCATGGAAAAGTCTCATACAATGTAATAAGAATAAAATCGATAAGATTCTGTAGAAATGTGATAGAATTATACAAAAATTACTCCAAAAAGCTAATAGAAAAATGTATCCTTTTAATAGGTTTGTTTTTAATCATCCCATAGAATTCTATTGCAGGGATATTATTCTATATTCAAGTCCACAAATGTTCCCAAAAGACCTATACAATTATTAATTCAAGAGGACTTTTCCATAAGAACATGTCTTCCCTTTACATATCATTACCAGGGCCGGCTCCAGGCACCAGCTTAACAAGCAGGTGCTTGGGGCGGCCAAGGGAGAGGGGCGACACCTGCGGCAATTCGGGGGCAGCAGGTCCCTCGTTCCCTTTAGGAGTGAAGGACCTGCCGCTGAACTGCCACTGCCGATCGCAGCTTTTTTTTTTTTTTTTTGCTTGGGGTGGCAGAAATGCTGGAGCTGGCCCTGATCGTTACATTACCACTGTATCGTTACCCTTGGTAGATTATCTTCTCTACAGGTTCTTCTCATGGACTACTGGTTCTCCAGTGCTTTCATCCTTAATGATTCAGACTGCAATCCAGCCTTTTAGCAAGTAACAATAAATAGGATGTTCTCACCTTTGACAGTTATGGATGCTTTTTGTCCTCTCTATGTTATATGGATTTGGCACCTTAGGGACATCAAATGTACAAAGTTTCAGGGACAAGAAAGCTATCAAATGTACAAAGCTATCAGGGACCGTCCAGACCGCAGCCGCGGCACCGCAGCCACGCCGCCGCTGCTCACCGCTTCCTGGGGCAGCTCCTGATGCCCGTCCGCCGGCAGGAGCACCGTGTGCTGCAGGGGCGGGGCTTGCAGGCACCGGGAGCGGGCAGAGAGCCCTCCGCCTCCCCCCACCCAACCCGACCCACAACCCTAGGAGCCAGGGGGACCAGCCTGCTGGATGCTTCCTGGAATGGGAGCCACCCCAGGTGAGCACTGCTGGGACTCCCTACCTTGCCCCCTGGCAGGTCCCTCTGGCTCTTAGGGCAGGGGGGCTCTGCGTGCTGTCGGTGCCTGCAAGCCCTGCTCCGCGGCTCTGGCAGCTCCCATTGGTGCTTTTCCCGGCCAATGGGAGCCACGGAGCTCGCGCTTGTGGCGGGCGCAGCATGTGGAAAGTCTGGAGACTCCCCTCGCCACTCTCACCCTAGGAGCCAGAGACCTCCCAGCAGGGCTGGTGAGTGCAGCCAGGGAAGGGGGAAGGGTGTGATGGAGTGAGTGTCTGGGAGGTGTGTGCGGGGTGCTGGGCTGTGAGGATGTGGAGGGCGCTGAGCAGTGGGGGAGGTTTGTATGTTTTGGGGTGGTAGACAGTGGGTGCCTGCTGGGGGGTGCTGGGCAGTGGGGGAGATCTGTGTGTGTCAGGGCACTGGGCAGTGCGGGTCTGTGTGGGACACTGTGTAGTTGTGGTGGTGGGGCTGTGGAGAAGGGCATTCGGAGGGAGGAAAGGAGAGAGGGAGGGGAAATCTGCACGTATTGGGAAACTAGCGAGTGGGGTGTTCTGTGTGGGGTGCTGGGCAGCTGTGGTGGAGCTGTGGGCAGGGTGTGTGTGCACAGCACTGTGCATTTGTGGTGGAAGTGTTGTAGGGGGGCTCTGGGCATAGTGGATCCAGGGGGCGCTGGGCAGGGGAGCTGTGTGGTGCAGCATGGGCCCACCCTCAAAAGGAAGGAGCACGCTGGTAGCACAGGGCCAGGTGGACCAGTGTGCCTCTGGTTCCAGTCGGGGCTGTGCACCTGTGTCTGTCTGTCTGTCTCCCTCCCCTGCGCACCGCCCTCCCCCACTCGGCCAATGCGTCCTGATATTTCGCTCTTGCGATCTGGTCACCCTTATATCTAAATAAAACAGGCACTCAACTAGGGCAAGAAGACAACCCATGCTTTAATTTCAGTAAGACCCCTCCACTCCATAAATAAAACTAAGAGGAGAATGGTTTAGTAAATTTGTGGACTTAAACTACACCAATATAGGTATCTTTATACCTGATGGTTGCAATGGCTTCACTAGATCTGTGTGTACACTCGGGAATAGCCTTGCCAGTAGCCAGTGTAGCTGCATTGCTTCAGACCCCCTAATTGTTGATAAAGGCAAACTGAGGTTTGCACCAGCTGAGGTTTGCACTAGGGTTTATCCCTGCTTCAGGCATGTCCTTGCCTATGCTTAGGGGTCGGGATCGGTTCAACTACACTACAGTACAGACAAGGCATAGGCTGGGGATTTTATATTTTGAATGTCTGTACTATCATTCCAATTTTCATGCAATATGTTACTCAGTTATTTCTACTGTGTACTGAGAGATTCTTTTTGTATGATATTTAAGTGTTCAGGCTGGATGGATTTAACTTTGTTTGTTTGTTTTCCTTTTCCGACATAAAACCAATTATTCCGCCACTGAAGATTGTTTAACATTTCCCATGGGATTAATGTTGTTACATCTCACCTGATATTAGATTGAAAGAAAGATTTTATTATCATCTCAATGAGATAGTTGAAGGCCCAGAGTTTTAAAAGTATTTAGGCATTGCTCCACTCAGCATTATGAGGTCTAACTGACTTAGGAGCCTAAGTCTCATTTTCAGAAGTAACATAGGCACTATGGGCTAGATTTAGGTTTGTAAATGCCACTTTAGGTGCCAAAGTCTAAAATTTAGATTCTCAAAACCCCCACTCAGCTGCCACCTAGGCCTAAAGGGTGCTAACGTCCCTAAGCGCCCAAGTTTTTGCCACAGAGTGTGCACACCGCCAGTGCAACCACAGCCATATGCATGGTGCACATGATGTTTGCAATTGCTGTGTTGGCACATGTGAGGTTGCAGTCACCATGTCGCACATGGGAGTCACAACACCTCTCAGGTTTGACCCTGCAGCCTCTTCATCATGACGGAGGGATGGTGGGGTCAAAATGGAAAGAGTGGTGTTGCAATCTGGCACATGTGGGGGGAGAGGGGGAGGTCATAGCACTACTCAGTTTTGGTCCTGTGTCATTCCCCCATCATTTAGCAATGCAGCAGAGCCAAAACTGAGCAGTGCTACAACACGCAAACCCTTGTGCACCAGCTTGCAATGCCACTCATCCAGTGTTGGCCCTGCCGCCCCTCTATCATGAAGAGGCTGTGAGGCCAAACCTGAGCAGTGCTGCAACTCCCACCTGGTGCTCCTGCTCTTCTCAGCACTGGAAAGCAGGATGGACCCGAGGCTCGCAAGCTGGGAAGGGTAGGAGTAGGGATCAGGATGGGGAGGGCAGAGGATGGCAGGGGGGGCTCCCTGGGCTGAGGCTCCTGGAAAGGGATGGGTGTAGGGTCTCGGGTTGGAGGGGTCAGGCTGGTGAAGGGTTTGTGCACCCTTGTATGTAGCTGCCTACGTTCTGATGCCCAGGTGCCTAGCTCATGCCTAAGCCCCAGGGGGATCCTCAAACGAGGACCCCCACCTATCTCTCCTCAAGGGCCTGGGCTGGTAAACATGTTCACAGTAGGCCTACCAGATTGGGCCTCACACAAAACACAGATGGAGGAAGAGGTGGTGCTGCCCTCCAATGACCTTAATCCAGTGGTTAGAACACTCACAAAATCCCTATTGCCTAATTGCTCATTGTAAAGTCCCATGACTTGACGTATCATCTAGGAGGGTTGTTTGCAATGATGGGAGAATGGAGGGAAAATAATGAAGAAGACAAAATGTAAATGTCTACATCTAGGAACAAAGAACGTAGGCCATATTTGCCGGGTAGGAGATTCAACCTGGGGAAGTAGTGACTCTGAAAAAGATTTGTGGGTCCTCATGGATAATCATGTGAATGTGAGCTCCCAATGTAACGCTGTAGCCAAAAGAGCTAATTTATGCATAAACAAAGGAATCTCAAGAAGGAATAGAGAGATTATTTTACCTCTGTATTTGGCACTGTTCTGACCACTGCTGGAATAGTGTGTCCAGTTCTGGTGGCTGCAATTCAAGAAGGTTGTTGATAAATTGGAGAGGGTTCAGAGAAGAGCCACAAAAAGGAGAAAGAAAAGGACTAGAAAATATGCCTTATAGTGATAGACTCAAAGAACTCAATCTATTTAGCTTCACAGAGAGAAGGTTAAAGGGTGACTTGATTACAGTCCGAGGGATTTTTGTTTTTTATTTTAGAGCAAGTATTCAGCCTTTGAGCTTCCCAGCCACTTCCTGCCTGAAGGAGTGCATCTTTGCTTGCGTGTGTTTCCACCTCTTTGATCAACCCTAGGAGTCCAGACAGTGGCTCATACACACACTATATATTGGGAGAAAATATTTTAATAATGGAGTCCTCAGTCTAGCAGAGAAAGCTATAACATGATCCAGTGGCTGGAAGTTGAAGCTAGACAAATTCTGACTGGAAATAAGGTGTACAAATCTTTTACAGTGAGAGTAATTAAGCATTGGAACACATTGCCAAGGGTCATGGCGGATTCTCCATCACTGGTAATTTTTAAATCACGTTGGGATGTTTTTATAAAAGATTTGCTCTAGGAATTTTGGGGGGCAGGGAAGTTCTGTGGCCTGTGTTTTACTGGACGTTGGACTAGATGATCACAATGCTCCCTTCTGGCCTTGGAATCTATCAGTCTGTGAAATGAAGAATTTACATACTTGAATGTTTAGTAGGTCTGCTTCGGGGATGAGGGAGTGGTCTAATCTGGAAGAAACATTTGTGTACAAAACGGGGGGAAAGATGTAGGGCCTGATTCTTTGTAGCAATCTGCCTCTTGTGCACTGCAGGAGCAGAAAGTTAATGCAGATGGTCCCATGAGAATACCAGAAAGCAGAGGGCCTCCCTAGCCAGCATAAGGGATGTGGAAGAGGAGCGGGGGTGGGGAGAGGAGACATGGCTAGAGAACATTCTCTGCTCCCCACAGGCTATTAGAGGCCATGAAAAGCAGAGCAAATCAGAGCAGCCCTGAGAGAAATAAAGCAGATATCAAACCCTTTCTGAATCTAATCTCTTGTGATAACTGGGTTGTAATGGATCCCCTGACTTGGTAATGGTTGGTTGGTAGATGGGCCCTTAGTGGTTTGCTTTCCTGTTTTGGTTACCTTAGGGGTCTGAATAAGGCCAAGGTGGAGCATGATGTTAAGGCCATTCTCTGAGGCAGATAATGTATGAATGTCCCTCCTATGGCACCAAGTCTCCATGCAGCCATCCTGGTCTGTTCCTTTTTCAATCAGGTTTTCTCTCTCAGGTAGAGAATGGGACTCCCAACCTGCCCGGTGTGGCTAAAGCTGGTGAGATAGTAGGTCAGGCAAGAGTTTTGCCCCAGAGTGTGGGAAATGGGATGGCAATGCTGGGTATAGTTAGGGCATTTAATGCCTCTCTCTCATACAGCTGCAGCCTTATGAAGCCAAAGGGGGTCTAGAGCTTTTGAACCTCAGTGGAGTAATTTTGGTCTATAAATGTTTTTCTTGCCACCAGACCTTTCCTCCAAGCTGTCTGGCTTCACATGGGAGATGTCTAGAAGTATTAATACAATGGAAGGGAGGTCAGAGGTTGTATGATAACCCCACAACAAACTATCTTGGTCATAAAAATCCTCTATCACCAAACATAGAAAGTGTAGCAAGTGCCACCCAAACCTCAAGACAAGAATGAGGGGGCTGTCACCCTTACAACTAAAGAGAGATTTTCTGAAGCATTATAAAAATAACTGGAAAATGCGTTTACTCAACATTTGTTAAGCATAAATTTTAACTGCCTAAGGCCAGGTCTACACTACCCCCCTAATTTGAACTAAGGTACGCAACTTCAGCTACGTGAATAACGTAGCTGAAGTTCGAAGTACCTTAGTTCGAACTTACCTTGGTCCACACTCGGCAGGCAGGCTCCCCCGTCGACTCCGCGGTACTCCTCTCGCCGAGCTGGAGTACCGCAGTCGACAGCGAGCACTTCCAGGTTCGACTTATCGCGTCCAGACTAGACGCGATAAGTCGAACCCAGAAGTTCGATCGCTCGCCGCCGAACTACCGGGTAAGTGTAGCCAAGGCCTAAACAACATGTAAATACTTGAGAGAAATACTAAGGACGGTTTGCTTGAGAAATGTTAAATATGCAGTTTGATTTGGTAGAGAGGGTTATTGAATGAGTGCTCATTGCACTCTTTGGGTGTGTCTACACTAATTTAAAAGGTGTTTGATCATGACCAGCTAACATGTCTATAAAGATGTTAAACCCTGCCTACAGTAGCTGACAAGTAGTATCTACAACATCTTATTTTTAAAAGTGTTACCTAACACTCAAAAAAATAAATAAACTTTGAGCCAAGTCTAGGTAGGACCTTCCTATGTTTGGTCCAAAATTGACAGTAGGCCTAGGATATTTTCAGCAAGAATGAATGAAGCTGAACATACTTTGTTTTCCTCCTCACTTCCCAGAATTCGATAGATACAGATGTTGCTCCAGCATGACCTGCTCTCCAAATCATCACATTTTCCCTCAATTCTTTTCTCCTCCGAGAACAATCGAGTGCTTTGTCTCTATGGCTAGGTCTACACTACCCGCCTGAATCGGTGGGTAGAAATCGACCTCTCGGGGATCGATTTATCGCGTCCCAATGGGATGCGACAATCGATCCCCGAATCGACGCTCTTACTCCACCAGCGGAGGTGGGAGTAAGCGCCGTCGACAGAAAGCGGCAGAAGTCGATTTTGCCGCCGTCCTCACAGCGGGGTAAGTCGGCTGCGATACGTCGAATTCAGCTACGCTATTCACGTAGCTGAATTTGCGTATCTTAAATCGACTCCCCCCTGTAGTGTAGATGTACCCTTTGAATACCTCAGTCCTTCTCCTTGCAATGCACTGCTCTGCTTCCTCTCTGCAGGGCTGAAGGTATTTTTGGTTTTTATTTTAGAGAAAGTATTCAACCTTTGGGCTTCCCAGCCACTTCCTGCCTGAAGGAGTGCATCTTTGCTTGTGTGCATTTCCACCTCTTTGATCAGCCCTAGGAGGCCAGAGAGTGCCTTATAGACACAGCTGCGGATGGGGAGGAGGAGCTGCCAGGTTGGCTTCTGCCTGGCAGAGTGTTTATCAGCAGCAGAGTTTTGTTTTTGTTGAAGTTCCTATTTTCCTGTTGCCCAAGAACAAAGGGATTGCTCTGACTGAACTCTCAATAAGCCAAGAGAGGCCACATCCCGTGCTTTATTTCATCAGGCTCTGGTATCTGATGTTGCTGTTGTCTTTAGTCCTCTCCTGGCTTCCTTATTAGAAGGGTTTTGTAAATCAATCTAGTAACTCCAGGGATGTGGTATAATGAAATAATTAATTAAAGGGAGCAGAGACAGGTAGTTGCGCCTGGTTCCGTGAAACACCCAGTATGTGTGTGGATGGGTCATTTCACTGTGGTTAGATGATTCTCTCGGTACAGCACTGTGCATTGGTGGCTAGGCTACATCTCACAAAGGGAGGCCAGTATGGAAGTACTATAATTCCAATCTGGCTTGAGTCACCTTATCGATTGGGCTCCTGCCACGTTCATTAATATTATTTATATTCCCAAAGCACTTAGGAGCCCTAGTCATGCACTGGGACCCCATTTGTGCTAGGTGCTGTACAAACAGAACAGAAAGATGGTCCCTGACCCCAAAGAGTTTGCAGCCTAAGTTGATTGTAATATTTAATTCAACTCAACCCCTTTACTACAGGATGGAGATCAGTTTGATGCGACCATTGAGGAGTCTGGATTTCTCAGGGTCCAGCTGGGAACCTCAGGCATTTCCTGAGGTCTAATGACTCATTTATGTCAGTTCACACCATACTGTTCCGCTCTGCCACAACTCCACATGGGCGCCAAGGCAGAATAGAATTAAATATCCAATCTGGGTGTAAGAGAACAGCCTGGGCTAGGAACTGCAATTTTCTCTTCCACTAGTGTCCTTTCCACCTGCTTAAACAATTGCTTTGAAGGCTACCAAATGGTAGAGACCAAAAACCAGTCCTGGGGAGGAAATATTTTTAAAAAGAGGACCCAAGAGTGCTCGCGGGAGACAACCAGCAGCCACGCTTGATGCAGATCGCTTCTACACAAGCCCTAAAGTCTAGGCTTCTCCGTAACTAATTTTGATTTTAGCCAGCCAACGAAGTGTAGCAGGGAACCTTATTTAAGCCTAGTTAATGAATTCGGCCTAACACAGCAGACTGTCCCGCATTAAAGACAGTGTAAATGGGAGTTTACAGTATGGGGATTTGTAAAAGTCACTCACTCCCCTGGAAATTGCTTAAAACAGTTTTGCCCTCAAAGGGGAAAAATCTCTCTGTGGGTGCTGCGGGATTACAGAGAGCACAGTATGAAAACTGGTGTACGGGACAGACGAGCCTGAAGCCTGGTGTCCACTTTTATAAGAAGAAATTTCTTTGGGGAGGAGTGGAACCATCTACAGCTAGCAATAATTAAAAGGGGAGTTTGCTCCTTCAAACCCCAGCTTTGGTTATTTCAGAGCTCTCGTAGAAAATACTGTATTCCTCACTCCTCGCCTGGCATCCCGGCGGGATCGGGTGGGCTGCCTAAGGGCTGGGGCACACGCATCTCCCCCCTGAGCTTGTCTCTTGGAGCGAAATAAAGCAAGCACCGCTTCGCTACCTGGCTCCCGTTACAGAATGTTGTTGCTTTTAAGTGGTTTCCAAGGGGAAGTGAGCCAGGGGCTCTGCAAACAGGTGCCCACGGGAACCTATGGATGGCAGAAAGCGAGAGATCGCTGTTGGTGGAGTTATGAGAGACTCGTGCCAATCTGGAAGGCAAAATGAAGCAGCAATCCGGAGAGCTGCGGGAAAGGGTCAACAGCGGTTCCGCGTGGGAGCGCGGGGACCCGTTACAGCCTGGGGTAATGTAAAGCAAACTGGAGAGTAACTATGCACCATAACATGCACTGCACTCTGACACTTACTGAATCAAGCCACTGGCTCGTCCCAGGTCCTCTGGTTGCGTTGGTGTTGGCGGCCACCTGCGAGGAGCGGGGGAGAAGTCTGCACAGCAGAACGTGGCTGGAGGGGCTGCTGTCGCACGGCAGAGAGCTGCGAAAGCCAGGCAGAGAGAGCTGGCCACTCGCTTCAGCCCCCGCCTTTCGACAAACTTCGCCCGGGGAGGTGGGTCTTGCAGACACAGGCTAGGGGATGAATCGTGACCGAAAAGCGTCTCCATTCCAAAGGGGCTGGGAACCCACGGGGTGCTGCAAAGTGTCCCCCCTCCCCCCGCCCGGAGAGAGGGCAGCTGGGGCTGTGTGGGAAGAGGTGACAGTTTAACAGAGGGGTTTCAATAGCTGGAGACTGTCACCGCCACAGCAGAGGGACTGGGGAGCTGTGAGTTGCTGCCCATCCCCACGCCTTGGTCCTTCTCAACTTCAAGCCGAGATCTCGCTGGGGTCTCGGTGAGGCGCTGGGACCCAACCGCCCCCTTCCCCCGTCCCGGGAGCTGGCCGTTCCCCGTGGTGCTGAAGCCGATGGCTCTCGCGCTCCACCCTGTCTCTAACCAAGGGAGCAGCCGCCGCCTCCTTCTCGGGGGACCTGCTCTCTGCTCTCCCTCCCCGCAAAGACACGTTTTCCTTCCCCCTTGATGCTGAAGGAAGGAGTCGGTGTGGCCAGAGGGAAACTCCCCTGGCAGCAGAACCTGTTCAGGGAGCCCAAAGTAGCCCAGCTATTGCTGGTGCCCCCCGGACACCCAGCTCTCCACTCCCATGCAGAGCTAATGAGCCGGTCCCTGTAGATGTCGCTTTGTATTCTCTTAGCAGGAGACTTCTCTTGCTGCTTTCAGTGACTCCCCAGAAACATATCTGCAATTGGGGGGGAAGAGTCGGGGGTGGTGGTGTACGGTCGCACATTAGCCCTTGTTGCTGGAGAAAACTTCAAAACTAACCCACCGCTGGTTTCCAGCCCAAGGACCTGGAGATCACTGAAGACACGGCGGCGTGTTGTCTGGAAACCCCACGCTGTCCATAGGGCAGAGAAGCTGTTGTTCCAATTGCCACAGAGCAGATCTCTGGTGGCGCCTGATGTTCAGGTCTCGAAGGTGGGCTTGTTTGTTTTCAGATAGCCAGAAACTGTCCTTGAAAAAGACAAGTCTTCTTTGCGGGGCTTTGACCCTCTCTCCCCGATTAGGCACAGAGCTTGTGAACAGTTTGCCATCACAAGGGCATTTCTCAGAACTCTGAAGTAGAGACTCGCTTTGTGTATTCAGCCACAGCTCTCCCGATGGACACTGAAGACCTGACCTTCTTTCAGGAAGTGGGTGATGTGAGTGACAACAAACTAAGTAAATGTCTTCGTCCGTAGCAGCACACAAGGTAGAGATGTGTGTGGCGTTGCATCCGATAGAGAACTCCCCAAACACTGACAGTTCCAAAAGGAAGCTATGACGTAAAGAAAACTACGCAGGAGGAGTTTCCAGCCTGCAGTGAAAAGAATCTACACACACTGGGCTGAACCTTCGCTCCAGGTGAGCTCCACTTTGCTCAACTGGTGCGGGGGAAAGGTAGGTCTGGTTCAGATCCCAGCACAATTTAAGCACCCTCAGAACTTCTTTAACTAGGGGTATGTCTACACTACGAAATTAGGTCGAATTTATAGAAGCCGGTTTTATAGAAATCGGTTGTATACAGCCGATTGTGTGTGTCCCCACATAAAATGCTCTAAGTGCATGAAGTCGGTGGACCGCGTCCACAGTACCGAGGCCAGCGTCGACTTCCGGAGCATTGCACTATAGGTAGCTATCCCACAGTTCCCGCAGTCTCCGCAGCCCATTGGAATTCTGGGTTGAGATCCCAATGCCTGAATGATGCAAAACAGTGTCGCGGGGGGTTCTGGGTACATGTCGTCAGGCACCTCCCCCTCCATCAGAGCAGCGGCTGACAATCGATTCACACCTTTTTACCTGGGTTACCTGTGCAGACAACATACCACGGCAAGCATGGAGCCCGCTCAGCTAGGCTCAGCTCACTGTCACCATATATCCTCTGGGTGCCGGCAGACGTGGTACTGCATTGCTACACAGCAGCAGCTAATTGCCTTTTGGCAGTAGACGGTGCAGTATGACTGGTAGCCTTCATCGGTGATCTGGGTGCTGGCAGACGTGGGGCTGGCAGACGTGGGGCTGCATTGCACACAACAGCAGCCCCTTGCCTTTTGGTAGAAGATGGTATATTACAACTGGTATCCATCGTCATCGTACTGCAGTGGCTGTCAATCATGGGCACCTGGGCAGTCTCGACGATGATGGCTATCAGTCGTAGTATTCTATTTTCTGCCAAGCGCCCAGTATTTTTTGCCAAGCACCCAGAAGATGCCGAGGGCTATCAATCATGCTGCACCGTAGTCTGCCAGCTTAAGATGTAAAAAATAGATTTGTTCTGTATTCATTTGCTTCCTCCTCCCTCCGTGAAATCAACGGCCTGCTAAACCCAGGGTTTTGAGTTTAATCTTTTGTGGGGGGGACATTCAGTTGTTTGTGTTTCTCCCTGATGCACAGCCACCTTTCTTGATTTTAATTCCCTGTACCTGTATGCCATGTCGTCACTCGCCCCTCCCTCACTCCCTCCCTCCGTTCGTCAGATACTAGTTTCGCGCCTTTTTTCAGACCAGATGCCATAGCACTGGGATCATGGAGCCCGCTCAGATCACCGCGGCAATTATGAGCAATATGAACACCACGCGTATTGTCCTAGAGTATATGCAGAGCCAGGACATGCCAAAGCAAAACCAGGACCAGCCGAGGAGGCGACAAGAGTGATGAGGAAATTGATATGGACATAGACCTCTCACAAAGTACAGGCCCCAGCAATGTGCAAATCATGGTGTTACTGGGGCAGGTTCAGCCGTGGAACGCCGATTCTGGGACCGGGAAACAAGCACAGACTGGTGGGACCACATCGTGCTGCAGGTGTGGGACGATTCCCAGTGGCTGCGAAATTTTCGCATGCGTAAGGGCACTTCCTTGGAACTTTGTGACTTGCTTTCCCCTGCCTGGAAGCGCCAGAATACCAGGATGAGAGCAGCCCTCACAGTTGAGAAGTGAGTGGAGATAGCCCTGTGGAAGCTTGCAACGCCAGACAGCTACCGGTCAGTCGGGAATCAATTTGGAGTGGGCAAATCTACTGTGGGGGCTGCTGTGATCCAAGTTGCCAGGGCAATGAAAGACCTGGTGATATCAAGAGTAGTGACTCTGGGAAACGTGCAGGCCATAGTGGATGGTTTTGCTGAAATGGGATTCCCAAACTGTGGTGGGGCAATAGACGGAACCCATATCCCTATCTTGGCACCAGAGCACCAAGCCACCAAGTACATAAACCGCAAGGGGTACTTTTCAATGCTGCTGCAAGCCCTGGTGGATCACAAGGGATGTTTCACCAACATCAACGTGGGATGGCCGGGAAAGGTACATGATGCTCGCGTCTTCAGGAACTCTGGTCTGTTTCGAAAGCTGGAGGAAGGACTTTCTTCCCGGACCAGAAAATAACCATTGGTGATGTAGAAATGCCTATCGTTATCCCTGGGGACCCAGCCTACCCCTTAATGCCATGGCTGATGAAGCCATACACAGGCAGCCTGGACAGTAGTCAGGACCTGTTCAGCTACAGGCTGAGCAAGTGCGGAATGGTGGTGGAATGTGCATTTGGACATTTAAAAGCGCGCTGGCGCAGCTTACTGACTCGCTCAGACCTCAGCGAAAAGAATATCCCCATTGTTATTGCTGCTTGCTGTGCACTCCACAATATCTCTGAGAGTAAGGGGGAGACATTTATGACGGGGTGGGAGGTTGAGGCACATCGCCTGGCCGCTGATTACGCGCAGCCAGACACCAACGCGGTTAGAAGAGCACAGCAGGCCGCAGTGCGCATCAGAGAAGCTTTGAAAATGAGTTTTGTGATTGGCCAGGCTACGGTGTGAGACTTCTATTTGTTTCTCCTTGATGAACCCTCTGCCCCACCCGGTTCACTCTACTTCCCTGTAAACCAAAAACCCCACCCTCCCCTCCCCCTTCGAGCACCGCTTGCAGAGGCAATAAAGTCATTGTTACTTCACATTCATGCATTCTTTATTAATTCATCACACAACTAGGGGGATAATTGCCAAGGTAGCCCGGGATGAGTGGGGGAGGAGGGAAGGAGAAGGACACACTGCAGTTTAAAACTTTAACTCTTATTGAAGGCCAGCCTTCTGATGCTCGGGCAATCATCTGGGGTGGAGTGACTGGGTGGCTGGAGGCCCCCGCACCGTGTTCTTGGGCGTCTGGGTGAGGAGGCTATGGAACTTGGGGAGGAGGGCTGTTGGTTACACAGGGGCTGTAGCGGCGGTCTCTGCTCCTGCCGCCTTTCCTGCAGCTCAACCATACGCAGGAGCATATCAGTTTGATGCTCCAGCAGCCGGAGCATCGACTCTTGCCTTCTGTCTGCAAGCTGACGCCACCTATCATCTTCAGCCCACCACTTGCTCTGTTCATCCCACGATTCAGCCCACCACCTCTCCTCTCGTTCATACTGTGCTTTTCTGTAGTCTGACCTTGACTGCCTCCACGCATTCTGCTGTGCTCTTTTAGTGTGGGAGGACATCATGTCATCCCGAGTCCGCCGTTTTCGCCTTCTAATCTTCACTAGCCTCTGTGAAGGAGAAACATTTGCCGCTGGTGGAGGAGAAGGGAGAGGTGGTTAAAAAAGACACATTTTAGAGAACAATGGGTACACTCTTTCACGTTAAATTTTGCTGTTCACATTACACAGCACATGTGCTTTCGTTACAAGGTCACATTTTTCCTCTTATATTGAGGTTTGGTGTGAGAGATCACTCATGCAGTGCCAGGCAACAGATTTCGGCTTGCAGGCAGCCATGGTAAGCCACGTCTTTTGGCTTTTTTCACCTTCTTAACATGTGGGAATGGTTTCAAACTGTAGCACCCTCATTTCCCATACCAAGCACCCGTTGGGTTGGCCATTTAAAATAGGTTTGCAATGTAAAAGGAGGGGCTGCAGTTCCCGGGTTAACATGCAGCACAAACCCAACTAACCACCCTCCCCCGCCAACACCCAATTCTCTGGGATGATCACTTCACCCCTCCACCCCACTGCGTGGCTAACAGCGGGGAACATTTCTGTTCAGCAGAGCAGGAACGGGCACTTCTGAATGTCCCCTTAATAAAATCACCCCATGTCAACCAGGTGACCGTGAATGATATCACTCTCCTGAGGATAGCAAAGAGCGATAAGGAATGGATGTTGTCTGCATGCCAGCAAACACCGGGACTATACGCTGCCATGCTTTGTTATGCAATGATTCCAGACTATGTGCTACTGGCCTGGCGTGGTAAAGTGTCCTACCATGGCGGACGGGATAAGGCAGCCCTCCCCAGAAACCTTTTGCAAAGGCTTTGGGAGTACATGAAGGAGAGCTTTCTGGAGATGTCCCTGGAGGATTTCCGCTCCATCCCCATACACGTTAACAGACTTTTCCAGTAGCTGTACTGGCCGCGATTGCCAAAGCAAATTAATCATTAAACACACTTGCTTTTAAACCATGTGTAATATTTACAAAGGTACACTCACCAGAGGTCCCCGGTGTGCCCTCAGGGTCTGGCAGCATGCCTTGGGTGAGTTTGGGGGTTACTGGCTCCAGGTCCAGGGTGATAAACATATCCTGGCTGTTGGGGAAACCAGTTTCTCCGCTTTCTTGCTGCTGTGAGCTATCCACATTATCTTCATCCTCCTCTTCCTCGTACCCCGAACCCTCTTCCCTGTTTGTTTCTCCATTGATGGAGTCATAGCACACGGTTGGGGTAGTGGTGGCTGCACCCCCTAGCATGGCATGCAGCTCTGCGTAGAAGCGGCATGTTTGCGGCTGTGCCCCGGACCTTCCGTTTGCCTCTCTGGCTTTGTGGTAGGCTTGCCTTAGCTCCTTAATTTTCACACAGCACTGCTGTGCGTCTCTGTTATGGCCTCTGTCCTTCATGGCCTTGGAGACCTTTTCTAATATTTTGCCATTTCTTTTACTGCTACGGAGTTCAGCTAGCACTGATTCATCTCCCCATATGGCGAGCAGATCCCGTACCTCCCGTTCGGTCCATGCTGGAGCTCTTTTGTGATCCTGGGACTCCATCACGGTTACCTGTGTTGATGAGCTCTGAGTGGTCACCTGTGCTCTCCACGCTGGGCAAACAGGAAATGAAATTCAAACGTTCGCGGGGCTTTTCCTGTCTACCTGGTCAGTGCATCTGAGTTGAGAGTGCTGTCCAGAGCGGTCACAATGAAGCACTGTGGGATAGCTCCCGGAGGCCAATAACGTCGAATTCCGTCCACACTACCCCAATTCCGACCCACTAAGGCCGATTTTATCGCTAATCCCCTCGTCGAAGGTGGAGTAAAGAAACCCGTTTAAAGGGCCCCTTAAGTCGAAAGAAAGGGCTTCGTCGTGTGAACGTGTCCAGGTTAATTCAATTTAACGCTGCTAAAGTCGACCTAAACTCGTAGTGTAGACCAGGCCTTGGACTGGCTGGCCACAGCTTCACAGAGCCGCTCCACCTCTTGGGGCTCATCAGAGCAGAGCAGCACTCTAGGCACTGCCTCTGATATGCCGCTGCACTGGATCCAGCTCCTAGAGGTAGATCTGGTTTGGCTGGCTCTATGCTACCAGGGAATTCCCGTGCACTAGGGAAACCTCCAGTCACATAGTAGAGCTGGCTCCCCACCTGCTTCCCATTGACAGAACAATGCAAAACTGGGAGGGTTCAGGTTATGGCCTATTGTATTTAATCAAAACTTAGTCTTCCTAAGTTTTGGTTTTATTGGTAATTCTACTAACAATAATAAAAACATAAAGCAGGCCTAAGTTTTCTTCCCAAGTTTGGCTGTTCATAAGGGTTTCATGTAGCAACTTCACCATACACCCTGTGGAAGCAGAGAAAAGAACTGACAGAAGGGAACTGCAATGCATGATGGTTGTTAGCAAGAGTCAGGCTTCGTAGAAGGGAACTGCAATGCATGATGGTTGTTAGCAAGAGTCAGGCTTCGTTAGCAAGAGACAGTCTTTGTTAGCAAGAGTCAAGCTAGCTGTGACCCTGATAACCCTGATAACGCGAGATTTGTAGAAGCGAGGATTGTGTGAGGATTGTGTGAGGATTGTGTGAGACGGGTGAGAAAGAGCTGTGTAAGAAGTCATTGTGACCTCAGTATAGATAAGGTGTAGAAGACCTTGTGTAGATAAGGTATAGAAACTAATTGTATGTAGGC
Organism: Malaclemys terrapin pileata; assembly: GCF_027887155.1. Classification (NCBI taxonomy): domain Eukaryota; kingdom Metazoa; phylum Chordata; order Testudines; family Emydidae; genus Malaclemys; species Malaclemys terrapin. The sequence continues at coordinate 93,774,852 of NC_071508.1, read as the reverse complement.
AAGAGTCAAAACAAGTAAGGAAATGAGATATCAAGATGGCCTATGTATAAACAAAATGCAGCTGTCCCTCATTATTTCTGTAATGAAAGGTATAAATGCTTGCTGTAATTAGTTACCAGAGAGAGACCTACTTGCTCTCTCCTCTGCACATGTGAGAGTTAATAAAGCGTCTGACTTGCTGCACCTAAACAAAAACAGTGAGAACTCAGTTTTTCTCCGACAACCCCAATTCCCTCTGCCCATAGACCAATTTGCATTTCAATTTATATCCAGGGTGGATTTAACAAGCCAGATGAGTCAACAAGAATCGGTCACCATCTCCCTACAGGGTTCCACCACTGCTAATAACATAAGCATCCTCCCAACCTGCTGCAAAATCAAGCACATGCACAACAGATGTTAGAGGCCTGATTCTGATTTCATCTGCACAGGTTTTACAGGGGTGTAACGCTAATGATTTCAGAGGAATTACTCCCGGTTTATACCAGCATAAATGAGAGCTGAACTAGGCCCTGACTTTCACTTGAGATGTATCTCCTCCCATCAAAATTTCCTCTGAGATCTGGGTCCTAATTCTTTTCTTCAAAGATGCCCCAGGACAACTGTAATCTCAGAATGAATTAAACAAGATAACTGAAGTATCTCAGAAGTGGCTTCATGTAGAAATGCAGCAGAAATGTGTATGAGAAATTCTTTCCACTTGTGATTCGATTGATGAATGGACCTTTTATCTTCCAATTTCAGTACAGATTTTTTTTTTGTTACTTCTTTAATATGATTCAACTTTAAATAAATGGATGAGAGAAAAGCTTTGCTCTTGGGCTTTTCTTTTACATAGATGCTTTGTGTGCAGCAGGTGCTTTTCCAATACAAAGTATATTTAGGACACATAAGATCTCAGTGGTGTATAGTACCCTGTTTTGTCATGATTGTTCTCTCCTGTATCTGACTTTAAATACACGTTACAAATAATGTAAATGTGTGTAGGAAAAAAAACTCAACATGCTGCCTGTTCTCAGAATGAATGTTGCTTGTTTGGCTTTTTTTTTTTTTTAAACTTTCCAGTGAAAACTGTGGCCCTGATACTACAATCAGAATTGGATAGGCAGATGAAAACTTCATTGATTTCAGGATCAGGGCCTGTAATTTGTAAGGAGACTTTGTTATACCTTTCTGATCAATTGATATGTAAGTGCATTTTATTTGGAGCATCTTGAATGGTGATTAGAGCTGAGCACAATATTTGCAGTGACTTCTTCTGTTGTTGAAAGTTGCTGTTTTCAAGTTCACAAAGCTTTCACAAAATTTGGAGCCATTGTATGATTTTCAAATAAAATTTCACACACTTTTTATGACTGCAAATTTTACAATGAATTTTCCTATTATTTTTCCTAAGTTTTGAGATTATTTGCATTGGTCATGTAAGTGACATGGTTTGGGTTCTGCTTCCCTGATTGGCTAAGTCCATGTGGTTAGGAGGGTTAACAGAAGCCATTTTGATCCATTTTCTCAGGGGGCAATGGCTGCATTTTGTACATGCTGCCTAAGCCAGGCAGAAAAAATGTGATAGCATCAGGGAGCAGCTCAGTGCATTGCTCCCTACTGCAGTGCTGCTGCCACCAATCTAGAAATTCCCACTCACTGACACGGAGAGTGTTGTTTTATACCCTCTTTGCCCAGGCGTAAATAATTACTCAAGGTTCAAGGCAGGGAACAATCAGGCCTGCCATCTAGTAAACACAACAATCACTGGGCCTCATCCTGCTACCCTTGGAGCTAATGGCAAATTTCTGAGTGATATCAATGGGAGTAGGATCAGCCCCCTTGAGTGTAGTTCTCTGTATGTCTGGTTTTGGAAATAAGCAATGTATAAAATAACTTTAGTTTATGAGAAAATTAGTGCTGAGTCACTAAGGGTTTGTAAAACTCTTTATCCCACCACGGACACCTTTAGCCTCTTTACCTAATGCCCTTTGTTCTTTGCTTTTACACCTTCGTGTTTTCTTTAGGAAAAAATGGGTTCTAATATGTCCACTAGAAATATTTCAAAAGTGCACTCCATTCTTGCACTCTTCCTTCCTTCTGTACCAGTGGCAGCTCTCAAAGAGAGGAACATGGGGTGCTCTGCCCTTGCATTGCACATGTAACATCCGATCTTTTATTAATATTTTAAACTGTTGGCTAGAATTTGAAATATCAGATGGATATTTTATTCTTTTGATTGACTCAGCCCACACTCATTTACCATTTTCCTTTAAAAAATGAACAGATTGGTCATGAAAGGAGCCAGACACGCAAGTCCCAGGGCTCAATCCTGCAAGGATCGAGTACGTTAGCTCAATCCAGCAAAAAAAAAAAGGGGGGGGGGTTAAAGTTAAGAACATGAGCAGTCCAACTGAAATCAATAGGACTATTCATGTGATTTAAGTTAAGCATATGCTGAAATGTTTTGCTGGATTGGGCTAGAGTGCTCAGTATTTTGCAGGATCCAGCTGCTGGAGACTGACTTTCTTTAGTTAAACAGAGAACAGGTAAAATACAGGCAGCAGCCATGCAAACTTCCCACACATATGCTGTCTTGCCAATTTATGGAAGCTGCATTCAGTCTAGTGAATGGACTCCTGAAAGACCAAGCAGCGTCTTTTCCAGCTATGGATACATCTACAGTATTTCAAAAGCTATATGTACTGAGGTGGAGAGGCCTCTCTCTGATGCAGACAGGGAGGAACCACTCCCCGCCCCCTGGTGGGAGGAGCCAGGCTGGGCCCATCCCTTACACTGGAAGCAGAGGGGCAGAGCAGGAAGTATAAGAGGTGGAACTTCCTCTCATTTGTGGGAGAGCTAGGGCAGGAGTTGGATGCTGCTGGCTCTTGAACCAAGGATCAAGCTGTATTGACCCCTGCCTCTGGAGGAGTGGTTGCCTGGTGAATACCCCAAGGAGCTGCTGAGTACCCTGAGGACCCATGAGCAATGAAGCCCTATAAACAGGTAGGAGGAAGAAGTAGCCCAGGGGAACCAGACATTAGTCCCACCCCTGCATGGCAGCCTACCCACCTTAGGCTGCATGGCCAGTGTCTGTTGCTGTCTGCCCAGTCAGGGAGCTGAGCAATGGATGATTAGGTATTGCTTGGCCCCACCCAGAGGGCTAAACCTGACTATGTTGCTGCCTGCTTCTGCCAGAGGGCTGGCTACAGACTGTTACTGGTGTTAATCCCCTATTTATTGGCTCTCAGCTGTTAGGTGGTGAAGTGATGGGGAGTGGCCTCCCTCTGACACAGACAGGGAGGAACCACTCCAAGCCACTACACTGTAATTTAGTTGTTTATGTGACCGCAATCAAAAAAGGCTGACTCCTTTTGGCCACATTTTAAGGGTTTCCATTGTTATACCAATAAAAACTAGCAGGATCTTATTAAAGGGGACAAGATAAAGATGCCACATTTATTATGATAACAATTTGATTTATGACCAATAACTAATATCTTAATCCTTATACACACACGTTCTACCTAATACCTATATACACACACACACACACACACACATTCACCAGATGTTCTGCAGCTGCTGCATAGTTACCAGTTCTGCTTGAGTCTGTGGCTTGAGTTTGCAGCTTGAGTTTGTAGCTTGTGGCGGCTAACTGGCCAGGAAAGCTGGGCACAAAGATGAGCTGGGTCTCTGTTGGGCATGCACCGATGCCCTTCCATGTTGGCAGCAGAATGTTACCCTCCTCCAAAGTTTTCCATCTTATCCATCCTTTTTGTAGGCTTTAGTTTGAATCCAGAGTCTATAGGTCTTGCTGTGTCACGCTGCCTTCAGCTTGGGTGATCGATCACCCATCAATTACAGACATGACTTTCAGCCTTGGACCAGGCTTTGATCTTTCTTTTATTGTACCTTTTCTTTTTAGGGTGGATTCTTCTTACTTTGTTAGGGCTCTTGTCTGCATCTTCAGCCGTTGGTGTTTGAACTCTATTTAATCAGGACAGACTGGGGCTGGAGGTTGATTCCATCATCCATACATACCTCATTCACACATCTGAACTAAGATTACAGCAGGGTTTGCAAAAATGAAGGTTGCAGCAAGCCCTTACAAAATGGAGTAAGCATTTTAAAATGGGGTTTGAATTACAATATGGCAAACAGTGAACAGAAGTTACACTGTAGGCAAGTGCAATAAATGGTGAACAGAAGTTACAATACTGAAACAGTGCAAGTCTTAGTGATTTAAGCAGGAATTGGATTGATAGTGAAACTTACAAAGGCAGCTGACTGAACAGCTATGGCTCTTAACAAGCATCTTAATTGTTAATTAGCCAGTTATTGGGGTAACCAGTTTTATGAATGAATATTGTTTCATTCATAAAACTTTACTTATGAAGTTACATTAATAAAGTGAGCAATTAAAAACAATTTCTTTCATCAGTTCTACACCATTAAACAGTGAAGTGAGTTGAAAAGGATTGAGACACTCCCATTCATTTAGGGGCCCATCTTGCAACCCTTGCTCACGTCAGGATCATGTAGCGCCACTGAAATGAATGGGATTGCTCTCCTCCAGTACAGATTCCAGGCCTATCCCTGCCATTGTCACAGCTTGGCAGCCTTGTGTGGGCAAGGCTACCATAGCATTAGTGCATGCTGGGCTGTTTTTATCTTTCTTTTGTTTCTTTTCATTAGATACCACTAGGTTACAAAGTTGTAACAAATAGGTAAAATAAAAGCTTCCTGGCTCTTGGGGAAACAATGCTGAGGTAACAGCTGTGTGTCAGATGTTTGAAGGGGTGACATAAAGTCCTCAACAAGAACAAACAAAGGCACAAGATACATTTTTGAAAACTCTCTTGCTTGTCCTGCAGTGCTCTGGAGAGGCCATCCAAGTTGACAAATATTGGTGTGATTTCCTAGATTTTAACATAGCCATGAAGTCTCTTCACACGGAGATTTACAAAATCTTCAAATAACAGAGGTGTTGAAATAAAGTTTTATTTCCCCAGCCACTTTAAAACAAAACAAAAGCTGCCAGAGCAATAGTAATGTAAATATGGGTCCTCTTATCCCAAAACAAGATAGCCCACAGGGAGTGTCTAGGCACATATCTCCATGCTATGCTGTCAAAGTAACTCAGTCCAGTTCTTACCTCTCTGGGTAAGAATCTAATTCAGACTCCAGAGCCATGTTGGGAAATGACTGCCTAGGAAGGAGTACTGCGGAAAGGGATCTAGGGGTAATAGTGGATCATAAGCTAAATATGAGTCAACAGTGTAACACTGTTACAAAAAAAAGCAAACATCATTCTGGGATGTATTAGCAGGAGTAGTATAAGCAAAACACAACCAGTAATTCTTCTGCTCTACTCTGCACTGATTAGGCCTCAATTGGAGTATTGTGTCCAGCTCTAAGCGCCACATTTCAGGAAAGATGTGAACAAATTGGAGAAAGTCCAGAGAAGAACAACAAAAATGGTTAAAGATCTAGAAAAACATGATCTATGAGGGAAGATTGAAAAAATTGGGTTTGTTTAGTCTGGAAAAGAGAAGACTGATGGGGGACATGATAACAGTTTGCAAGTACATAAAAGGTTGTTACAAGGAGGAGGGAGAAAAATTGTTCTTAACGTCTGAGGATAGGACAAGAAGCAAGGGAGGTTTAGGTTGGACATTAGGAAAAATTTCCTAACTGTCAGAGTGGTTAAGCACTAGAATAAATTGCCTAGGGAGGTTGTGGAATCTCCATCACTGGGGATTTTTAAGAGCAGGTTGGACAAACACCTGTCAGGGATGGTCTAGAAAATACTTAGTCCTGCCTTGAGTGCAGGGGACTAGACTAGATGACCTCTCGAGGTCCCTTCCGGTTCTGATTCTATGGTCTTTTGCTTGACTCCACTCCTGCAGCACCAGGGTTGGCTTAGAAAATCAGGGACGTGCAACCAGTTCCCTGACATCCCTGTGTGCATCTTGGTGCAGGAGAGAATCAGGGTGCAGGCTCATTCAGTTGTCAGCCTCTCTATTGAAACACCCAACATGAATGCCAACTGTGAAAGCATTTTTGTGATAGGCTGACCCCGGGATACATAAATGAAAAATAATGGTGAATGTTTTCTGTGCCCATGTTCTGGTCAGCTATGGGCCCCAGCAGATCCTTGCAGATTCTTTGTAGCAGAAGCATGAGTAATCCAAATAAAGGAGGATGCAGTGGCCAGTGACATGACATGAAAAGTCTGTACTAAAATATGCAGACCAGGCATGCCCTCAGAGCTTGAGCCCTGCCCTGCAACACCCCTCTCCAGAGGATGTGTAGACGGCCTGTGTTGCATGAATGGTACAGGTCTGGGAGGAGATGAGAATCAGGGCGAAAGAGAGGCACGTGTTTCTTTTCCTTAGTTCCACCCCTGAATTCCTATTGCCATTTTTAATTTCTATTACTACCAAGTAGACAACCTTTAAAAAACAAGAGAACTTTTGGGGCTATACTTCAGCCCATTTTCAGTTACAACAAAATCATCCCCCCTGCACCCACCTCAAAGAGCTGAGCTGTGTGCCGGGAAGATTAGTGGAGGGAAGTGGGTGAGGCCTCCATTGAACTTGACTTACTTCTATGCCAGAAGTAGCCATGCCCTTCCCTACCATGGCTCCATTGTGAAAGGAGATCTGGAGGGTCCATATAGTAGCAAATCGTTGCATAGCATGCAGCATGGAGGACAAGGATGAGTGGAGACTGTGTGGGTGCAAGAAAGGTTAAGCACTAAGGTTAGTCTGTAACACCTGGAAATGAAGCTCTGTTCCTTTCATCACTCCAAAGAGGCTCTGCACAGGGTAAAAACCGGCTAGGATATGGACAGAGGAGGGTTGTTTCTGAGAAGATGTGGGCTTAAGTGGATCCTCAGCATGAAATCACTCCCTGCTTTGGCCATTCGCCTATGCTAGGCATGCGGAGCTTGCTGGCCATGCAGCAGCATTCCCCTTAATGCAAGATCAGGTTTCCCTGCACTCTCTATTCTGATTCTCCCCCCCCCCCCTTTTTTTTTTTTTTTTTTTTAAATCTTGCATTTCCACATGCAGTGCACATGTGCTGTCCAGCCTGCAGCAGACATTCAGAGCAGGTAGATTAACAGATGCAGCACATGCTGTAAATGCTGCCATTGGGGAGCTAGCTATGTTTATTACCATTCCTCACACCTGCTGAGGGGAAGCTGAACACTGTATGTGACATCATCTATAATGGAAGGCTAAAGTGGCCCTACCTTTGGGGATCTATATTGAGTGACTCCAGGAAATAAAAATGGTAATGGACTGAGTGATTTTTTTTTTTTTCTCTCACCTTCACAAATCATAGATTGTATTGAATTCCAACCAATTCAGATCAACACATTTTCCATTTTTAAAGCTGTAGGGAAGGAGTTCAGATCATACAAGAGGAAACACATTTCAGAACACTTTTTTAAATGTTGCAAAACATGGGAAAAGTTGTCAACACTTGAAATATGTGCAAAGTCTAGTGACTAATACCCAGTGACAATCATAAATCCTTAAGAGCCACAATTTGCTAGAGCCTGCCTATTCTTTTATTTTGAGATGTGTGTGGATTCATTGATCAAGCTTCATTTTCTTCCCTCTCTCCCTTTTCAGTCACCTCTCATTTGGTCCAAACTTAGTTCCTCTCTGGCAGATAAGAAATAAACAGCTTTGTCACCCAGGCTTTCATTTGTGAAGCAGCTTTCACTCTTTTCTAACATTTTCAAGGAAGAAGAGCTAATCGGTGATGGTCATGCAGTTTGCTGATGTGTGGCTAAAGATTTTTAGAAATGTGTGGGTTTAGCCAGAATTAACTCAGATTATCCCTAATGAGTATTAAAGCAATTTAGTTATTCAACATGATTAAAGAGAGGCACAGAACTGTTCTGCTGCATTGATTTCAGTTGTTTGCAAAGATAAATCTAAACTTAGACCTTGATTGGGTGTTGAATGGCTGCTGAATGCTGACTGATAATATTAATGCCACTGATTGTAGTAATTAGTCACTTTCATTAAATTACACGTTGTTAAAACAAATGTGGTGGTAATGTGAGCTGAGATTAAACCATGACATAACAGGCCTCGTGACCTGAAGGATGGATTTATGCTAAGGTACTGCAGAGTGCTCAGTTGTGCACTGACTGTGACTGAGCCAAGGCTAAATTCTGTGTGTATTTGTTTGGGATTGGGGTGGTCCTGAAGAGTGGCTAGTGTTTCTGAATAGCTGCTAAATAGCCATGGCCAGATCACTGGCTACCCCAAGGAGAAGAGAGCTCACATTTGCACTCCCCCCAACTCTGGGCTAGAAGAGCAGATAGGAGCTAGCCAGGGACTCTCCCCTTCCCTATAGCCCCTGGATTATGCTGTGGCAGACCTTTGCTGCCCTGGGGAGAATTCCCTCAACACAGGCGCTTCATAGGACTACCCTAACCTGACCTCCAGAGGCCTCTTGCAGGTGCCCATGTTGGAAGAATACCAGGTGCAGGAGGAGGTGAGACAGTAGCACAAAGTGCTATAGTGATTCTGGAGCAACTCTGGGTTTCAGAGTTGCCCGTAAACAGCCTTGATAAGGGTTGGTGTAACTTAGAGCAGCTAAGATTGCCTAAATTATGCTGTTCCCTAACATTCCAGAATCCAAAGGGCCCTTTCTCCTCTTAGCCTGTTCCTATGTGTGCTGAATTTCTTGGAAACCCAAAGCACAATCTCACCCCTAATTTTTAAGATCATATTGGAAAGACCCATGTACTTCAAATTGCATGGGGCTCAGTTTATCTACTTCAGAAGGATGTCAGAATGAGTTGATTGGTGGAATTTAAAATTGTGGTTCCAGGAAGTCTACCAATGAAATCCTGGCCCCACTAAAGTATATCAGTTTTGGTACCAGGATTTCACCCCTAGGCTCCCTGGAACCACAAACTTAAATTCTACCATACTTTTTCTGATCTAGGAAACCATTTTTAAGTACATCTATCACATCTTCTCCCATTATATTGGTTACATCATAAGATTTAGAAAGAGTGATCAGCAACAATTAATGACTTGCCTGGATGATATTCTAATTTTAAGTTATACAAGTACAACTGAAAAAATAAGCTTTGTATCTGAGGCAGAATGTCTGTCCTGTTTTTTTTTTTTTTTAAATATTAACTAATGGTTTATGACCCGTTTCTGCCAGTACAGATCTATCAGATATAAATGTGACTTTTTTTGCATGCAAAAGCTAATGCCAAAGCCTCTTTTTTTTTTTTTTTTTTTTTTTTTTCTATTTAAACATACTGAAATTCTATTTTTTACATAGCTTGAGATGCATAAGCAACAGGTTTCCTTGGATCACCATACTTTTGTAATCAAACTGCTCCTGGGCCTTGTTTAAATGCATCTGAAGACAATTTTGTAAGTCTGTTACTATCAAATATTTTAATACTGGAGCTGTTTTTATTAGTTACTTAAGCTGCTTCAATTCTTGTTGATGTTGACAGTCCCATTTCCACTGATTATTTTTACAAAGGAAAGCCCTTACATTTGTTTTTGCTAGGTTAGGTATGAGTTGTTCCTACAAAACTAACCAGACCCAAAAATTTCTGTAATGACATCTGTATACAGTGTTGTTATAGACGTGTTAGTCCCAGGATATTGGAGAGACAAGGTGGATGAGATAATATCTTTTATTAGACCATTTCTTTTGGTGAGAGAAACAAGCTTTTGAGCTACATAGAGCTTCTATTTAGGTCTGCAAGACATGTATGTGTTCTAGGAGACCTGAAGAAAAGCTCTATGCAAGCTTGAAAACTTGTCTTTCTCACCAAAAGAAGTTGTTACAATAAAAGATATGACCTCACCCTTCTTGTCTCAGTAACCGACTCCTTATCTTTTGAGTAAGCAATATCATCAATGGTTTGTATTCATTAGTGATCACACTGCAATCCCTGTCTGGTCAGTTTTTCTCCTAGAAATGTTAATTCTTGCACTCTAAATTTACATTCATTTTTAAGTTTCAATCCTGCTTCTTTTGCTCTAGATAATGCTTTAGTTAACCTTATCATGCTTTTCTAAAGTTCTTCCCTATATTATGTTATCTGTGTACACTTTGGCGCCATCTAGATTTTTCAAAATTCTTTTGTATTGCTCTATGAAACACCTCTGGAGCTAAACATAATCCAAAAGGTAATCTTTTAAAACACAAATCTCCAAAAAGTGTGTGAAACCTACACAGCAATTGACTTTCTTGCTCCAGTGGTATTTGCCAAAATCCATTTGAAGCATCTAAAGTAGAAAAGTACTTTGCTCCTGTTGTTTGTCCAAGTATTTCTTCCCTGGTAGGTATTTTTAAATGTTCCCTATTAACATTCTTAAGTCTTTGGGATCTAAACAGAAATGCAAGGATCTATCTTTCTTTTCTATTGTTGTTCATGAATTCACCCACTTAGGCCTGGTCTTCTACACTACAAACTTAGGAAGACGGAAGCTGCCTTACGTTGACCTAATAATATATGCATCTACACGACCAGGTCCCTTCTGCTGACCTAAATCGCCTGTTATGTTGCCTTAATTACTCCACCTCCATGAGAGGCATAGCACTAAATTTGATGTTTATGGGTCAACAGAGAGACCGTGTAGACGCAGCTTTGTGTAAGTCGACTGAATTGGCCTTGTCACGGAGTTTGGGGAAGACAAGGCCCTGCACCCCAGCCAGGGCCACCCAGAGGGGGGAGCAAGTGGGGCAATTTGCCCCAGGCCCTGGGCCCCACAGGGGCCCTGCAGGAGCCCTGCGAACCCTGGCCTGGTGGCGGTCCAGGTCTTCGGCGGCATTTTGGTGGCGGGTCCTTCAGTGCTGCCGAAGATGAGGAGTGACTGAAGAGCCCCCTCGCCGCCGAAGACCTGGACTGCCGCCAGGTGAGTACAAGCGCTGCAGCTCCCCCGCTTTGCCCCAGGCCCCCTGAATCCTCTGGGTGGCCCTGCCCCCAGCTTCCTGCGATTCACCATGACTCAGCCAGGAACACAGGTCTTGCAGGTACAGACCACAGGACCCCCCTCAGTCAGGTCCATCTTGGGGGGGGGGGGGGGGGGGGCGGGGAGGCCAGGAGCATAGGCGCCGACTCCATGGGTGCTCCAGGGCTGGAGCACCCATGGAAAAAAATTGGTGGGTGCTCAGCACCCACCAGCAGCTCCCCACCCTGCCCCCCTGCTCCAGCTCACCTCCGCTCCACCTCATCGGCGAGCGCACCTCCGCGTCCTGCTTCTCTCCCCTCCCTCCGAGCACTTGTGCCGCGAAACAGCTGTTTCGTGGGGCAGAGAGGGAGAGGAGGGGAATGCGGTGTGCTGGGGGAAGAGGGAGGGCCGGGGCGGGGATTTGGGGAAGGGATCCAATACAGGCAGGGAGGGGGCAGAGTTGGGGCGGGGACTTTGGGGAAGAGGTTGGAATCGGGGCGGGGCCAGGGGCAGGGAAAGGGTGGAATTGGGGGGGCCAGGGGTGGCGCGAGCACCCACCAGTGCTGGAGAAAGTTGGCACCTATGGCCAGGAGGTCTGTCTGGCCTCCCCTCCATTTTCCTAGCTAGCTCCAAACTGAAAACTCTCCAGCCCCTCCTCTACCTTTGTTTCTCTCCTGGGCCAGGAGGTCACCTGATCTCTTTGTTCTTCAACACCTTTAGTTGGCAACTTTGCAGGGGAAGGGCTCAGGCCATTAGTTGCCAGAAGACAGGGCGTCGGCCATTCTCTGTGCAGACAGGATCACACTGGCCCCCTAGGGCTCTGCAACAATCACACACCCCTAGACACTCGAGAAATGCAAAGGGGAAACTGAGGCACCCACACAGTATTCAGAGAAAACATGAAGAACATTCCCACTTTGACACAGGCCTCCAGGAGGTATCCCACAATACTCTGCTGTGACCACTCTGGAGATGGTTTTCAACTCTGCTGCTGAGCAGCCAGGTACACAGGAAACAGCCCCTCCCCTGTTAAAGCCTTGGGAACTTTTGAATTCCCATTTCCTGGTTGATCAGTGTGGAGAGCTTGCCAGCACAGCTGATCATGGCAACTCAATGCCCCAAACCCGCCTGGAATACGTAGGAGGTGGTGGACCTTACTGGTGTGTGGGGAGAAGAGCCTGTGCAGGCACAGCTCCAATCCAGTAGAAGAAACGCAGACATCCAAGAAAAGATCACCTGGGGCAGAAGGGCTACAGAAGGGACATGCAGCAGTGCTGCATGAAAATCAAAGCTGTTCGGCAGGCATATCAGAAGACAAGGGAGGAGAACACTTGTTTTGGTTCTGCACCACAGACATGCCACTTCTACAATGAGCTGCATGCAATTCTCCGCAGCGACCCCACCACTACCCTCCAAACGCAGTGTGAACACCTCCCAGGAGTCTGACTCCCAGACCACCTGAGGCAACAACGAGGAGGACATTCTGGATGAGGAGGAGAATGGGAGGCAGGCGAGCAATGGATCCATTCTCCCTAAGAGCCAGCAGCTGTTTTTAACCCCGGAGCCCAGTCAGGTGCAGGACAGCATGGTGGCCGAGCATGATGCCAAGGAAGGCACCTCTGGTGAGTATGCAATTCCAATCAAACTGTAGAGGTTACATGCTCTTATAGTGAACGTATAATCTGAAGAAAACGTGAGGTGCAGTGGGATCTGCTTCTCAGTGGCCACTCCAGCTACTCAGAGGGTGCCCCCTGGAAAAGACTGTTTATGTGCATAGGGATGGCTTGGGAATCCTCCATGGAGATACTCTGCAATTCTTTGCAGAAGGTTTCTGGGGAGAGATGCCGCCTTTCTTCCACCATGGTAGGACACTTTCCCATGCCACTCCAGTATTAACTCTGCTGGCATCATTGTGGCACACAGCATGGTAGCATAAGGACCAGGTCTGTGTACCCAGACCCTTGCAGCATCTGTTCCCTTACCATCTCTGATACCCTCAGGAGACTATCACATAGGGTCACCTAGGGGAAACAGGGGAAGTTTTCATTACAAGTGCTCATACCACAAACAATAGAGCATGTTGTGACAGGTTGGATCACAGAAACCCTCTTGGGGCTGCCAACTGATGTGCCAAGACTACTTCTGACCCTGCTTTCCCTGCCAGCTTGGGACTCCAGCACCCTGTCTTGTTGAGCCAGACACGCCAGTCTGCTCCAGCACAGACCAGGGTCTGAATCACGTGACCCAAAGCTGTAGACTTAACTGAAAGCAACTTAAGAAGTGTTCCTGTCTTTAACATTCACATGCCAAACTCCCAATGGGGTCCAAACCCCAAATAAATCAGTTTTACCCTGTATAAGCTTTATACAGGGTAAACTCATAAATTGTCCACCCTCTATAACACTGATAGAGAGAGATGCACAGCTATTTGCCCCCCACCCCCAGGTATTAATACATACTCTGGGTTAATTAATAAGTAAAAAGTGATTTTATTAAATACAGAAAGTAGGATTTAAGTGGTTCCAAGTAGTGACAGACAGAACAAAGTGAATTACCAAGTAAAATAAAATAAAACATGCAAATCTAAGCCTAATACAGTAATAAAACTGAATACTGATAAAATCACACCCTCAGATGTTTCAATAAGTTTCTTTCACAGACTGGATGCCTTCCTAGTCTGGGCACAATCCTTTCCCCTGGTACAGCCCTTGTTCCAGCTCAGGTGGTAGCTAGGGAATTTCTCATGATGGTTGCCCCCTTTGTTCTGTTCCACCCACTTATATATCTTTTGCATAAGGCGGGAATCCTTTGTCCCTCTGGGTTCCACCCCCTCCTGTTCAATGGAAAATCACCAGGTTAAAGATGAATTCCTGTTCAGGTGACCTGATCACATGTCACTGTAAGACCCCCAAGCCTTCATTCCTCCCAGCCTGACTCACAGGAAGGTCTGCCTGCAAACAGAGCCATCCACAGTCAATTGTCCTGGTTGATGGGAGCCATCAAGATTCCAAACCACCATTAATGGCCCACACTTTGCGTAATTACAGTAGGACCTCAGAGTTATATCTCCTATTCTAGTTTTAGATACAAGAGTGACACATTTATACAAATAGGATGACCACTCAGTAGATTATGAGCTTTGTAATGATACCTTACAAAAGACCTTTTGCATGAAGCGTATTTTAGTTACATTATATTCACACTCCTAAGCATACTTTCATAAAATCATAGAGTGCAATGTCACACATGTGATCTCCCACCTATGGTGACTTCTGGGTCCCTCAACCACGCTCTCCCTAACATGCCAGTGGTTTGGTTGGCAGAGATTGGTGTTGACCTCAGATTCTGCAAGTCCAGGGTGACTACTACTAGCAGTGTTAAGGGAAGGGGGTGGGCGGGCTTCCTGTGTTCTCTCGTGGCTGCAAACCCCACCTCCCAGAGTCGCCTGAGACAAGGACCACAATTTGGGAGTCTTAACGCTGGTCCCTGGTCTCAAAGCAACGTCCATATTGCTAGGGGGAGGGGGCATTGTCCACCTGTGCTCCCAATGCAGGTTTGCCGCAAGTTGCTATGGGACTCACCGTGGCTGGAACAGCAAACCTGTTTATTGAATAGCTTGGGAGTCTGATTATGATCTGGCTTGCACTTTAGTGTAATAAGGGGACTGTTTTTTAAATAGCAACCTTGCACTAAACCCAGGGTATGGGCTGACAATGGTTGCCTTGTGCTTTGCATGCCTTACAGTGGAAAGCTTGTCCTTCAGCATATCCTTCACACCAGCACAGATGCTTTCGCAAATTAGAAGATGGGAGGGGAAAAAAAGGACACGTGGTGACATATTCAGCAAGATAATGAATGCCTCTTGGACAGCTGAGATGGAGCTAAGAGCCCAGAGGATTTAATTGTCTGAAAAACTGGACATGGAGTGGAGAGCATCTGAGGAGCATGAACATGCCATGCAGGATGAGATGCTGTGGAATCTGAAGGACCAGTCAGACATGTTGAGGCATCTGGTTGAGCTTCAAGAAAATAAGCTTGAGGCTAGACTCCCTCTTCAGCCCCTGCAGAACTGCCAGCAAGCATGGCCCTGTTCCCAATTCCCCTCCCCAAAACATTCCAGGAGGTGGGGGAGAAGTTCAGTGTCCCTTCCACTCAACACCTGGGGAGGGTACCAAGAACAAAAGGCAGCCATTCGAAGGTCATTGTTGTTCAAGACTACTGTGGTTTCACAAACGAGCTGACTTGGTTTCTCCTTGTGACATTGTGCAGTCTATATGGTTTTATAAAAATATGTGAATATAATGTAACTGGGATATGCTTCATGCAAAAGGTCTCTTGGAAGGTATCATTACAAAGCTCATAATCTGAGTGTGATCATTCTATTTGTAGAAATGTACCACTCTTTTATCTAAAACTAGAAGTATAAAACATAACTGAGGGCCTATTGTAATTACGTAAAGGGTGGGCCATTAAGGATGGTTTGGAATCTTGATGACTCCCATTGTCTGCAGATGGCTGTATTTACCTGTGAGTCTTCCTGTATATGTATTTGCTGGCAAGTGAGTAATGAAGTCTTGCAGTGACATGTGATCATGTCACCTGAACTGGAATCCATCTTTAACCTGGTGCTTTTCCAATGTGGGGTGTGGAAACCCAGAGGGACAAAGGGTTCCCGCCTTATGCAAAAGATATATAAAGGGGGTGGAAGAGAACAGAGGGAGAGGAGCCATCATGAAGAATCCCCTAGCTATCACCTGAGCTGCAACAAGAACTGTACCAGGGGAAAGAATTGTGCCCAGGCCTGGAAGGTGTCCAGTCTTAGAAAAAACTTACTGAAGCATCTCTGAGGGTGAGATTATCTATATTCAGTTTGATTAGGCATAGATTTGCACCTTTTATTTTATTTTGCTTGGTGACTTACTTTGTTCTGTCTGTTACTACTTTGAACCACTCAAATCCTACTGTCTGTATTTAATAAAATCACTTTTTATTTAGTAATTTACTCAGAGTATGTATTAATACCTGGGGGAGCAAACAACTGTGCATATCTCTCTATCAGTGTTATAGAGGGCAAATAATTTATGAGTTTGCCCTGCATAAATCTGTTTTACCCTGCATAAAGCTTATCTGGGTTTAGACCCCATTGGGAGTTGGGCATCTGAGTGCTAAAGACAAGCACACTTCTGGGAGCTGTTTTCAGGTAAACTTGCAGCTTTGGGACAAGTGATTCAGACCCTGGGTCTCTGTATGGAGCCAGACGGGAGTGTCTGGCTCAGCAAGACAGGGTGCTGGAGTCCTGAGCTGGCAGGGAAAACAGGGGTAGTCTTGGCACATCGGGTGGTAGCTCCCAAGGGGGTTTCTGTGATCCAACTTGTCACACTCCTCTCCCAATTTTATCACACCATTTGCCCAAGGTTAAATTTATTTTACTGTTCTTTAAGTTGCTTTGTGTGTGCAATAAAAGTAAATGTTTCAAGAATTAAATGTTTTGTTTATTCCAATCAAGGGGATTTGTCTGGGAGGAGATACAGGGAAACTGATGCAACTGAGGGATGGTATGGGAAGGCACAACGCAGATAAGTGGCGCACATTACTGTGGAGGCCGGCATACAGCTTCATGAGTCATGGGAGCAAGGGGTAAGTTGGGTCTCCCAGGATCACGATTGGCATTTCAACATCATCAATGGTTATTTTGCTGTCCTTGGTTGCAGCTTTCTGAACAGACCTGTGTTCCTAAAGATATGCGCATCATGCACCTTTCCTGCCCATCCCATGTTGATGTCTGTAAAATACCCCCTGTAATCCACCAGCATTTGCAATACCTTTGAAAGTATCCCTTACAGTTTATGTACTCTTTGGCAAGGTGGTCTGGGGCCAAGATAGGAATATGTGTGCCATCTATCGCCCCACTGCAGTTAGGTACCCCATCACGGCAAAACCATCCACTATGTCCTGCACTTTGCCCAGAGTTACTACCCTTCTTAGCAGATGTTGATTAATGGACCTACATACTTGGATCACAACAGCTCCCATGGTGGATTTACCAACTCCCCACTGCCCAGTACCCATCTGATCATTGCAAGCTTCCATAGAGTGATCGCCACTCAGAGCAGCTCTCATTTTAGTGTTGCTGCTCCTCAGGGCTGGGGAAAGCTCCACACAAAGTTCCTGGACAGCAGTCTTCCGCATTTGAAAGTTGTGCAACCACTGTTCATCATTCCGTAGCTGAATAACTATGAGATCCCACCAGTCAGTGCTTGTTTCCTAGGACCAGAAATGAACCGTATTCAGCTACTGCACAACTGCCAGCAGCAACCAGGAATTGTCTTGTTCTATGCCTTACAGCAGGGTTGCTTGCATGACATTGCAATGTTCTGCATGCCAGCTTCTGTCTTGACTCTGGAAACACTGCAGAATAAGGTGTGAGGTGTTTGTAATGCTCACAACAAGAGTGCACAGCTGATGGAGTCCATGCTTCTCGGGCTACGGCATACACGCAGATAAGCCAGGCTTTCGAAAAAAGGCATGAGAAAGTATGGGTTGTTTGCCATTGATATCAGGCTAGGAAGGGAGGAAACTGCATCAAGGAAGGCTGAAGCCATGTTCCCATTCCCCCCTGTGACAATATTTTGGTCCCATGAGGCATTGCAAGCCCTTCCCAAAACCCCCTGTGGCTAGTTGTACTGTGAGATAGCTTCCCAAGGTGCACTGCTCTGTGCATTGATGCAAGAACTGCTAGTGAGGATGCACTCCACTGACATGATGAGCATGGTGTGGACACACATGACCAACTTAATTATTGTGGTGGCTGGATGTCGACTTACATTAAGTCGACTTTACTTTATAGTGTAGACATGCTGTTAGTTGGTTCTTTCACTCTTATGATTCAATCTAAATTAACTAACTTGTACTCAACTTCTTAAAGCTCAGGCTATTTTTCTAGTTGCATATATAACTGGTTTCATTTAATTCTATTTATACACTGTATCTAATTTACCAATGCCTGGAAATAACTCTGTTAAATTAATATTGTATTTCCAGTGTTTCAGAACTCTGAATAGTCTGAATTCTACCAACTAGATTTAGTGCTAAGCATGTTTCTAAACCTAAAACAGAAATACCTTGTCCCTTAACAACTAAAAATCTTATGTTTTCTAAATTATCTTTAACTTTGACCAGTAATTCACAAATACCCAAAGAGGAATTTTTTTGCCACTATAAGATTGTAAATTATTATGAATTTGTTCTCTTAATACTAGTTTTATTTTTAGACATTTTATAATTTCTTCTGAAATTACATTAGCTTGTGCCACTATATCTATTGCATACAAAATAAATATTCCATTAGTAGATAGTGTAACTGGTAGTTCAGAGTGACTCTGTTTCAATATACCCAGAAATAAGTTTTCTTCATCTGTTATGTCAGCTCTGTATTCTTTATTCAGTATCTTCTCGGAGAATTTTGAACTCAATGTATACTACATTTTTCCTGACTTCCCTGTCTACAAATTTTTGTAGAAAGATTTTGTTTCTTGCCATAGGTGCCAACTCTGTGGGTGCTCCAGCTCTGGAGCACCCACAGGGGAAAAAATGTTGGGTGCTGAGCACCCACTGGCAGCCAGCTTCCCCATCCCTCAGCACCTCCCGCCTGCCAGTGGCCCTGCCAATCAGCACCTTCTCCTCCCTCCCAGGGCCTCCCAAAGCTGTGATCAGCTGTTCCGCTGCATGTAGGAGGCACTGGAGGGGTAGGAGTAAGGGCAGGGTGAGCTCAGGGGAGGGGGCAGGAAGAGGTGGAGTGGGGGCATGGTGGGAAGAGGGGGGGTGGGGGCTTGAGGGAAGGGATGGAGTGGGGGCAGGGTCTGGCACATAGCCAGGGGAGGTTAAGCACCCCCCCCCCCAACAGATTAGAAAGTCAGCACCGCTGTTTTTGCAGGTATGACCATATACTGGACATTGTTTAGGTTGTTCTAGAAGTGGAAAGAGGCACCATTCTTTCATATGATCATATATTTTAACTTTAGTAATTTCACTCTATTTTTCTCCATAGACTTGTTTTTTACTTTTTCTTATTAAGTCTATATTCACATCAGTTTGTTTTCTTTCTAAAATGTGCAGTCATTGTTGATTAAGTTCAGCAGTTTGGCAAATTCTCACTGCTTATTCTAGATTTAGATCTGGCTTTTCAAACAGTCTTTCTATTACACTATCTTTTTTTATGTCCATCACAATTTGGTCTTTTATCATTGACTCAGATTCTGGAAATTACATGTCTGACTTCTTATCTTTTAGATCTCAAAAGTCTCATTATCCATCCGACTTCTTGAGTGAAAATGAAATCTTTCAAATGTTACTTTTCCTTTTGATAAACAGTATTCCTCTTTTTTTTTTTTTTTTTTTTTTAAGACAAACTCAGTCAGCTCTTTCTCTAACATTAAGTGCCAAAGCATTATATACCAAAATTGCTATTTTTTTTTAAATATTGCAGATAATGAAACAATCTTTTATTCATTTTCCTTATGAGTAGATCCTGATGGCCTCAAAAATAAATCAAATTCTTGTTTAAACCTTTTCCAATTTTCTACAGCATTTCTCAACATCTTTATTGATCCATCTTATTTCATTCAAACTTGTTTTTCACTTCTGAGTAACTTTTACCTCAAGTTTGCTTCGTGGGTTTTGTTTTGTTTTTTTAACTTCTTCCAGTTCTTTTGATCACTTCCTTCGCTCCTGGTACTACTTGTTGTTTTATATTCAAGTAATCCACTAGCCTTAATAATAATTCAGTGCTAGTAACTTAAGTCTTTATTAGATACATAGTTAACATATATACAGAGCATCTTAATTCAGGTCAATTTTCAGTCTTATCTAAAACCAACTGTCAGCTCCCACATCCTGGAGACTATGTTCGTTCTCTGGATACCACAGTAACACTACACCTCGTACAGTGCCAGATCTGAATCCGCAGCATGGAGTCAGCTCAGGTGGCAAGATGGCAACTTCTAGCACCCTCACTTTTTCACTCCAGCCTGCACCACTCTCTCAACAGGGTGTCAGTGACAGTAATACAGTATTTCCACTGAATAAGAGAAATTGTGGTTTTGGGCAGCGGGAAAGCTGAGAGAAGCAAAGCTGGAAATGCTGGTAAATGCAGAAGAAATATATTTCAGGCAAGACAATGCAATTGAATTTCCAGTGGTCTTTATGGGGGTTTCATCATTTATTTTAGATCAAGGAATCCATTTAAGACTTTCACCACACAAACCTACCTCATGGTAGCCTTCCAAGTGCCTGGCTGAGAGAGCAGGCAAAGCCACGTGAGAATGAGAAAACACCATCTCTGACTAGTTCCCGAGAATTCTAAATTCAGACATTATTCCAGGAACTCTCAAATCAACAGGAGTTCTTTGTTCTGTTTTTTAAACTAAATACAAGCAGTACCACTGTACAGGCGCCAACACATAGAAATCTGTTGTGGATTTGCATCTGGTCTTATGTTGTCTGTACACTTGGCTTCAAAAATAATCCAAACAAACAACCAAAACACACATTTCAGTTAAATAAGTACACCGTGTAACCTTTGCTGTTAACTGTCACCATGGCAATCAATACATTTCAAAAGCTCTCAACCTTTCAAAGATATGCCATCAGATAGAAATGTCAAATTTATTGCCCTGCACTTGTTCTTCCCCATGAAATGCAAGAGTTTTTTTTTTTTTTTTTTATCATTTTGATTTTTCCTTGTTTCTCTTTGGGATTCACTTTGAAGCAAGTTCTATTAACTACTGTACAAGTCACTAGTTGATATTTAACTTCTGAAATGGGAGTTTCTTGACATTGATGTTATTGTCCATCAGCAGCCTTGCAATGACAGCAGCCTCAAGATACCAGGATACATCCTTCTCTCCAACCAAAACCATCCAAAACATGGAATGGCCACCTACATCAGGCTGAACCTAAAAGACTTAGCCAAAGCACTGCCAACAATGGACAACAGTTTTGTAATCAGTATCAAGTTGGTGAACTGATAATAAATAATGTGTATAAGCTGCTCAGCTGGCAGTGGCCCTCCCCAGCCTTATCAAAATCACAACCCCCATCCATGAACATTGATTTTAATAGCCACCCTACAGCATGGGGCTAGTCAATGAATGACACTGCAGGTACCCACTCAGTGAGCTGGTCATTGGCACAGGATCAGTACCTGCTGTTTGATGCACCTTCTGCTCAGCCTGATGGGAAAAAGAATACACTCCTGACTTACGTTTGCGTCCAGCAGAACACCACTCATTGCATCTCAAACTGCCCTGGAGCCCGGCATACCGTCAGCACTATTCGGAGGCAGGCAGGAGGTACTGAGGGGAGGGGACAGAGCGGGAGGAGGCAGAGCAAGGGTACGGTGCGCTCATGGGAGGGAGTGGAGTGAGGGCAGGAAGAGGTAGAGTGAGAGTGGGGTCTTTGGGGAAGGAGAGGGATGAGGGCAGGCCTAGGGCAGAGTGGGGGTGGAACACCCACCTGGAAAAATGAAATTCGGTGCCTCTGGACACAAGCCCTCCTGATGACTATGTGCACACCAAAGCAAGCAGCCGAGCATGCACACACACAGGCAATATACGAACGGGGGTGGCTTTATACCAACATAAATTATGTCAGCAAAAGTTTATAGTGTAACTATAATATGGCCATAGTTAGAGTGGTATAATTATCATGCTATTAAAAACTCCAGGGGGGTTGAAAATATTTATTTACCAGAGCTCTGCTCTAGACAGCTCTGGGCTGGCTGAATTTAAGCCTTGACTACAGCTATACTAGCCAATTTCCCTGTGTAGACAAGCCCTAAGAGAGAATCCCTGGCCTGCAGAACTTACAGGCTAAATAAACATAATAGATGAAAGGTAAGAGGGGAAACAGCAATACAGAGAGGTCAAGGGACTTGCCCAAGCTAACGCAGAGCAGGTAAGTGGCAAAGCAAGGACTAGAACATAGGTCTCCTGACTCCATGTCCCATCTATTAAGCTGTAGTGCTGCCCTAATCAGAGAGCAGGCTAGCTGGATGGATAAAATCAGAATGATTTATGAGGTATTTCCTAGGCTCTGTGCTGCTAACAGAGGGTCTCCCTAGATACTACAATTGCAGACTGTGATTGAAGCTCAAGCAGACATATCATACTAGTGCTAATTTAGCTCAGGTCCCAGAGCAGTAAAGCTACCAGCAGCATGCACGTCAGTACGGGCTGTATGAGCCCACCCAGAGCCCGGGGTAATTACTCATGGTGCGAGGCTGCTCTAAAGCACCCGCTGCCACAGCCTCACTACTCAAGGCCCTGAGCTAGCTCGACAAAAGCGAATTCAGAGGTGTCTACTCAAGCTGCAGTCACCCCCTGTGATTACAAAAAGACCCAGAGACTCTCCGGTAGTGGCCTGTGCTTTCAGAGGAGGATTGGAGTTCTATCCTGACTGCAAGAGCGGAGTTTGGGGTATGGAGAGCATTGCCCCCACCCACCCCACTGCAAGCCTCAGGCAGGCAGCCGGAGTTTGCAATGCAATGAGTTTTGTAGAGAAGACAGGAGAGTGGTGCTTCCAGCTTGCACCCCTGAGGCAGGGAGTCAGAATTTTGTTTATAAACAGAGTGATTAACAGGTGGTTAAGATAAAAAAGGGCTGTTAGGATGTTTCCTAAAGTTAAATGATCTGTTCCAAGCTTAGTGAGCTGCAAAAAGTAAGTAGCTTAAATGATAGAGTAATTGTAGATTTTTTTTACAATTGTTTCAATTGTTGTATTCAAGAGGTAATAACAAAGCTATTAATATCTTTCTTTGCTAAAATAACTGACTTTTTAGACAAAAGAAATGCAGTAGATCTAATCTGCCTGGATGCCAGTGAGGCATTTGATTCAGTTCCTCATGAGAAATTATTAGTTAAATTGGAGAAGATGGGGATTAATATGAGAACTGAAAGGTGGATAAGGAATTGGTTAAAAGGGAGACTACAGCAGGTCCTGCTTAAAGGTGAACTGTCAGCCTGGAGGGAGGTTACTAGTGGAGTTCCTCATGGATCAGTCTTTGGACCAATCTTATTTAACATTTTTATTACTGACCTTGGCACAAAAAGTGGGAGTGTGCTGATAACATTTGCAGATGACACAAAGTTGGGAGGTATTGCCAATACGGAGGAAGACCAGAATATCATAGAAGAACTGGAGGACCTTGAAAATGGAAGTAACAGAAATGGAATGAAATTTAATAGTGCAAAGTCCAAAGTCATGCATTTAGGGACTAACGATAAGAATTTTTGCTATAAGCTGGGCACTTATCAGTTGGAAGTGACAGAGGAGGAGGAAGATCTGGATGTATTGGTTGATCACAGGATGACCATGAGTCGTCAATGTGATGCAGCTGTGAAAAAGGCTAACACAGTCCTCGAGTGCAGCAGGCGAGGTATTTCCAGTAGAGACGGGGAAGTGTTACTACCATTATACAAGGCACTGGTGAGACCACGTCTGGAATCCTGCATGCAGTTCTGGTCTCCCATGTTTAAGAAAGAGTCGTTCAAACTGGAACAGGTTGAGAGAAGGGCTACCTAGATGATCTGAGGAATGGAAAACCTACCTTATGAGAGGAGACTCAAAGAGCTTGGCGTGTTTAGCCTAACCAAAAGAAGGTTGAGGGGAGATATGATTGCTCTCCATAAATACATCAGAGGGATAAATCCCAGGGACGGAGAGAAGTTATTTAAGTTAAGCACCAATGTGGATCCCAGAACAAATGGATATAAACTGGCCATTAACAAATTTAAGCTTGAAATTAGGTGAAGGTTTCTAACCATCAGAGGAGTGAAATTCTGGAGCAGCCTCCCAAGGGGAGTAGTAGGGGTAAAAACCTAACTGAGCTTGATAAGTTTATGGAGGAGATGGTATGACAGGACTGCCTACAATGGCATGTGGCCCATCGATGACTGCCAATAGCAAAAATCCCCAATGGCTGGAGATGGGACACTAGATGGGGAGGGTTCTGAGTTACTACAGAGAATTCTTTCCCAGGTATCTGCCTGGTGGGTCTTGCCCACATGTTCAGGGTCTAACTGATTTGGGGTCAGTAAGGAATTTCCACCCGGGTCAGATTGGCAGACCCAGGGTGGGTTTAGCTTCCTCTGCAGCATGGGGCATGAGTCACTTGCAGGTTTAAACTAGTGTAAATGGTGGATTCTCTGTAACTTAGTCTTTAAATCATGATTTGAGGACTTCAGTAACTCAGCTAGAGGTTAGTGATCTATTACAGGAGTGGGTGAGTGAGGTTCTGTGGCCTGCATTGTGCAGGAGATCAGACTAGATGATCACGATGGCCCCTTCTGACTTTAGTAAGAGTATCTGAGTAAGAATATACATTGCAATTTAAACCTAACAGTGTCCCTTAAGTTATTTGCCACAAGATGTCAGAACATGTTAGTATTAGAGATGAGTGGGTCTAATATTTATTTTTCTTTCTTGATATAGGAATTAGATTCAATGCTCCTATCATATAATTTCTAAGATGATATCTGCAAAGAAACTAGTTTTCAGTTGCCTAAGTAGCCCCTGGAATCAAGGTTAAAGTTGCACACACACCACCCCCCAGGGTTACCATACATCCGGTTTTTCCTGGACATGTCCGGCTTTTCGGCAATCAAACCCCGGTCCGGGGGGAATTGCCAAAAAGCCGAATATGTCTGGGAAAATGCTGGCCAGGCACTTCCCCTCCCGCGGCTGCTCTGCTCCTCCCCGGACTCTTCGGCTCTGTTTAAGAGCCGAGCGCTACGGGCTTCGGGCAGCCCCCATGCCTCCGGACCCTGTGCCGCCGGAGCCCGGGAGGGGAAGTGCCCAGCCGGGGGCGCAGGGTCCGGAGGCATGGGGGCTGCCCGAAGCCCGAGCGCTACCGGCTTCACAGTTTGCTGGGCAGCCTCCAGACCCTGCGCCCCGGGCTGGGCGCTTCCCCTCCCGGGCTCCAGCTGCGCTGGGGAAGCGCCGGCCGGGGGCGCAGGGTCTGGGGGCTGCCCGGCAAACCGTGAAGCCGGTAGCACTGGGGCAGCCCTTTTCACGTGGCTGGGAGGAGGGGGTGGAGTTAGGGCGGGGTGGGGCGGGGCTGGGCTGGGGTGGGGAAATGGGCGGGGCCAGGGCCCCATGGAGGGTCCTCTTTTTTTTGTGTGTTAAATATGGTAACCCTCCCCAATCTGAAATGGCGCCCCGTGGGCAGGCACAGAATTTCCCCCTCCCCAAGCATAGCCCTGCCTCCCCAAATATAGAAGTCAAATTATGCCTATGTCTTACTGCTCCTGTGAAGTGTTCAGATCCCTATCATGTGGGCCCTATCAAGAAGGCCCAGGTTGCTGTGGATTTGTTACAGTATGTCTCTCTGCATCAGGCCTGCAACAGGACAATAAAGGATAATCAGAACAATCCGGGCCAAAATTTTCACACGTGGCCTCCGCTTCTGGAGCGATGTGAGTACTCAGCTACTCTGAAAATCAGACCCAAAGTATCTCAAGTTGGGAACCTAAAGTCAGAGGTCACATCTGAAAGTATTGTCCCTGAATCTCTGCATACCTCGGTTTTCCCAGCCACAAAATGACAATAATAATAATAATTCTTTACCGCACAATGACGTGTAAGGCTTCATTCCTTAATGTTAGTAAAGCCCATCAGGAGTCTCAGATGAAAGAACATATAGAAATGCAAAGCTTTATTATCATTATTATACACAGTTGCCAGCTCATGCATTAATTATACCGATTTGGGCTATTTAAATACACAGTAGCTACCTTTTTTCATTTGTTGGTGGATAAGCGTGTGTGTGTGTTTGTTTGTTTAAGAAAAGAGAATAATCACTAGAAACCTGCAAGTATTCTAAGAGCATGTACATGCCATGCTAATAGTAGAGTTTATTTATCAGCAGAGATTCTAGTTTTCCGTGATTAAAAAAAATACACACACATTTATCTTTTAAACAACAAAAATCTTCATTTTTCTGTGATTAAAATGAAACAATGAACGTTCGTTTCCCTAGCCACCAGAGATACAGGTATCAGCTGAACGCAATGTTTTACTGATATACAGTAGAACCCTGTTTATCTGAGCCTCCTTTATCCGGCTCTCCATATTAACCAAACCACCAGCGGCCTGGGAATGACTGTGGCGGGGGCTCGGCAGGTTGTCCCGGGTGGCAGGGACTTGAGTGGACCACCCCCACCCAACCCAGTCAGATCTGGGCTGCTGGTGGTTCAGTAATACAGAGAGCTGGATAATGGAGGCTCGGATAAACAGGGTTTTACTGTATGCTTTTATTTTTTCACAAAATGTAAAAACTAAAGATTCTCTGTAAAACTACAAATTCCACATTTTTCCTCAGCAAATGGACTTCTAGGATCCGAGTTTCTCAGTATAGATCGAGTACAAGCAAATTTACCCAATTTTATTGTGTGCAGCTCTACTGCTGGAGAGATCACCTTCCCCCACCTATCCCCCAATTAGTTTTTATGTAGAAATCAGAGACAGAAGCTGTGTTGTGCTAATTTGTTTTTAGTCAAACACCGCTTTGCCTCCTACTTATGTTTAAAACATTCTCATCAAATAAAGCAAATTAATTCAGAAAGGATTGTTGAATTATGAATCATATTAGCTTTGTAAATATGAACACCTCTGCCATGAAGCCATTCATTTGTCTTTAAGCATGATGTATTGTTGTATAAGCTTTTCTGTATTCATGCCCTTTGCCAACAAACTAGTGCATTTCCTGTTTACCAGCCATAGATTATATTTTGCTTGACTGTTGTTGTTCTCTTGGTTATTATTACGGTTCTATGGATGTTTGAGAATGTGAGCAGGCTAGTAAGCAAGCTACCTATTCACTGACAATATGTCTCTTTGACAGTTAACATGGACTAGGCATATCACAATAGTAAATGAAGGGCCATAGCCAACTGCAGTTTACCCTACTGGGCCTGATCTTCCCCTCACACTGGTTTTACACTCGTGTAACTGCACTGATTTCAATAGAATTACTTCTTAGACTGTTGTGAGAGAGAAAGCAGAAATAGACCCAGTGCAGAAATTCATCCTTGCCCTACACAGTGCCTCTAGCTGTGCTGGATTCAACGGGGCCAAAGGCAGGAATAAGCACACAGAGATTTGTCCCTGGACAGAACACCACCGCTCTGTACAGAACAGGTTCTGCCAGCTCTGTTCCCCCTGTAAAAAAACCCTGGTGCAGGGGCCAAGAGGGATGTCAGAAGTAGATCTGGGTGGGCCGGAGGAGGCAAGAAGAGGCATTGCTGTGCCAATCTTATGCCCTGGTGATTCCCGCCGGGGCGGGCATGGCAGTGATGAGGAGGGAACATTTACAAACTAGAGCACCTCTGAGGACTGCTCTAGCCTGCCCTAGGGGCTGAACCAACTAGCAATCTGTGAAAAGAGGAGGAACAAATCACCTTCCCTCAGTTGGTGTGTCAGTCCATGGAGGAATCTCGCCAGTAGGGAAAGAAGGCTAAATATTCCAAGGCGAGCTCCCAAAAGAAGTCTGGGTGATACGAGCAGCCAGAAATGATGCTCCTACAGAGCATTCCAACTGATTCAGAGGACCAGGGTCAGGGATGCCTTGTGTTCCTTTCTGTAGGCCAGGGTGTACTAGTAGTACAACAAGGCAATGAATGAAATGTGGGTTTGTAAACCCTTTGCTAGGCATTGATAGTATGAGGGAAAATGTACTTTGAGATCAGGGTATAGTGGTGTCTCGTAACCAAAGTAAGAAATGAAATGTGCTGATGAAAACATTTTATGAGGAACTCGTGTGATTGAGGGGAGCTGTACCTCGGTGACATTTTTTCAGATGAATTTTGCATAATAAAAACCTGCATTGATTCAACATAACAGTGCAAACTTCAGATTAGTGGAGCTGTGGCAGAACATGCCTAAAGTGCAGAGTGCATGTTTGTACTGATGGGCTCACAAAAATGGGTAGGTGGAGGGGCAAAACTGTTCTCCTTGTCCTTGGGTGGTGGGATGGGGGGTTGAATGGCGTAGAAGGGCCTGATATTTGGGGGAATATGAGGGGGCTCCAAGTATCTGGTGGTCTTCACAAGTGTATGACATGGCTTTTGGGTACGGAGCATGAACATAATGCTACAGTGTTCTCCAGCAGAATTGTTGGCCTCTGCATCCTGTCCAGCAATCTTTCCTGCATGTCCTTTTCTTTGTCCATGTGCTCCCTTTCTGTGTGTAGGTGCTCCTTTGAGAACCTCTCAGACTTCTAAGGGAAATCTTCCCTCTGCTTCCTTGACTGCTGAGGTGCACTCACAAAGTCAGCAAACATCTCTTCCCTGTCTTCTTTTGCTTCCCTCAGACTTTTGTCAGATGTAGACCACCTATATGGGCAGCCCAGGGAAGGCTGCATTGTCTCGCAATGTGTGTGCCAAAACAGAGCATTCTTTTTTTTTTATAATTCCTACAGATCAGCGCAAAGTGCACTACAAAATAAAGAAACTTTTGCAATAATTACTTTGAACCCAAAGAGTAAACGAGCCTGTGAGGGGCCGATTAAAAACAGCCATGAATGCTTGATAATCTCTATTTCGAAATGTCTCTGTAGCCTCATTTTGGCAATTTAC
The DNA here is from genome assembly GCF_027887155.1 of Malaclemys terrapin pileata. Classification (NCBI taxonomy): domain Eukaryota; kingdom Metazoa; phylum Chordata; order Testudines; family Emydidae; genus Malaclemys; species Malaclemys terrapin. The sequence goes on along the minus strand of NC_071508.1, from coordinate 93,746,279 downwards.
CTATAAAATATAAAAGTAGCTAAAACCTCAGGGCATTGGTCAAACTGTGAGCCAAAGTACCCTTTCAATTGCTTTTTCTGTGTCTGCTGTTACGATAAACCTGCCTGCTGTGCAGTGTGTTTGATTTTTAACACCCACAGAGCCATCATCTTGAATGGAGGGACAGAGGGATGCAGACAACCAGGAGGGAGAGGGAGACTCATGTGGCATGGGAAGTGGGGTGGGATGCTGGCACAAGTGGCCCATATTTGTAAGATTTTATACTTCAGGGAGAGAAATCCTGTGGAGCTTAAAGTATCTGGTGCAGACTTTTGAGCATGCTAAGTGCCGGGGAGCAGGTAGACAGAGCTCATCACTCACATCCGCCCAACATGGCAGTGCTCAGACGGTACCCAGAAGAAAGTTGTTTAAATCTTCCTATACAGTTATATTGTAATACAGCACATAACACTAGTAGAGCTCCTCCCCACAGCAGTTTCCTCCTGTTCTGGGTCTGGGGTTGTATAGGTCCCTTACGTGTTCGACTCCAAACTACCCAGCAACCCATGTCAGTGGGTGGTGACCTCCCTTGCAAACATCCAGTCCAGCTCCTCATAGTATCGGCAGGTTATGGGAGCATTAATGGAGGTCATGTTCTTGTCCCTCAGATTCTTGTAGTTCTGCTGGAGCTCCTTTGCTTTGAAGCTGGATAGGTCCTTGTCCCAGAAGTGTCCTTTCTCCTGCCTTTGCTCTACCAGCAACTTGCAGCTCTTTATTTTCCAGTGACTGCTGTTCATATGGAATTGCACATGCTCCTCTCCCCAAAGGGCAAGGAAGGTCAGGGCCTCCTGACAGGACCACACAAAAGCACTGGGCATGGCTACTATCGTGGGTATGTGATTCTGGGTGTATGTGCTTGCTCCAAGCTGGAATTGCAAAGGCGTTCACCTGGCTGGGCTCCAGCATTTAAACAGGGTGGTGGCTCTGTGTCAAGATATATAAGTGGAAAGGCTGATCCAGGCATAAAGCAGAGTGGTGTGCAACTGCTGTAGGAGAACTGCCAGAAGCAGAATTAATCTGCACTACAGATGCGTGTGCACGTGAACTTTACCCTGAAAAAAAATCATTCCAAAATAATCATTTCACTTCCAAATTGGATTAATTAAAACACCTCTAGCAGCATTGCTGCTGATTCCTGTAGTATCCCTTCACCTGCATTCCCCCATGCAATCTGCTTGTGGATGTCCTTGTTTCTGTGCCTGCACAGCTTCTTCTCCACACAGGTCCAGGAGATCCAATACCTCCAGGCAGAAGCATATCTGGCACATATAGCCAGAATGGCCAGTTGGGCAGCTAGACAACACACAACAAAGGAGCAGTGGCAGAGGAGCCAGCAAACAGAGCTGAAACCTGGCAAGTTTTGAGTGGGAGTTCTGTTGGAGAAGAAGAGAGGAGGCAAGCTCCCTGTTCCTGGGGCAGTGAGTGAGTTCTTGAGAGTTTGTTTGCTTGCCAGGGCCATAGCAACAAAGAACGTGGCCCCCTCCGAACATATGTCCAGGCGGGGCCCCTTACAATGCAGAAACTGGAATGCAGTATTTATTTTATACAATATACAGGGTTCATATTATGTATACATAGGCCTACAGTGTATATGTATTCCATATTTACGCAAAGCGCTTCTTTCGAGCCTTGTTCTCCGCAAATTGGCTAATCAATGCGTCATAGTCCAGAGATCCGGAAATCTTGTTTTCGATTGAGATAACTGCAAGCGCAGAAAGCCTGTCATCTGTCATGGTTGAGCGCAGGATATTCTTGATCAGTTTCATTCTGCTGAAGCTCCTTTCAGCACCAGCGACAGTAACTGGTGTGGTCAGAAGAATTCTGATGCAAATGCAAAGATTCGGATATATCTCCTGAAGGCTGTTCTTGTATATGTACGTTAAAAAATTGTTTGCCGTGACAAGGCTTCTCTCTTTCTCGATGACATAAATAAAACGATTCAATTCCATTATGAGTTCGTTGGCATCAATGTCTCCCATTTTTCTTTCAAAATTTTTGCTGTGATTCTCCAGTTCATTTTCTCTGTGAAACTGCTTCAGGCTGTTAGCGTTGTACAGAAATCCAAACAACTTATATCACTCCACGAGTTGGTCAAATCGCGACAAAACAGAAGATATGGCCTGATCAGTGAGAACAAGAAAGAACTACGATTTGAATTTTTCTTTGGCAGAAAGACGACTCGAATCATCAGCACATTCGTAATCAAACATTTTCTTCTTACGTCGCACCCTGGTTTCTGGAAACACCTGCTCAATACCCATATGCTCTGCTATTTCATGTGCATTTGTGACCACAGAGATATATCCTGTATTTCGATAGTCTTCCAAAAACTTCTTTGTAGCACCGACTTCTGCCTGCAGTACGTCAATTGACACATCTGGTGACTGAATTAATTTGCTGGTTTTATTGACGTGAAATAGTATATCGTACTACGTGTACACAATCAGAACAAAAGGCCACGTAGTAACATGGTCTAAAAGCGCACCGGCTTCTGTTGCTGTATTGCCATCTTTCTTTTCGAGCGCATATTCTCGCAAAGATGACAAAGAATTGCACAATTCTTCAAGGTGATAACGCAATGGCTTCACAGCATCAATTCTCGACTCCAAACAAGTGTCAGATAACCCTTTAACAGATATTGGCATATGTTCTTGAAGTATATCCCAACGTGAAGGTGAAGAAGAAAAGATAACGTATATTCTGTTAATCAGACCGAAAAAGTCAACGGCATATTTCAATGACTTTACCGCATCTGAGATCACAAGATTCCAAGTGTGAGCTCCACATGGTACATACAAGGCACGGTCATTTATTTCTAGCATGCAGGCCACGTGCAACAATGTCACATACTTGCCTGTCCGATATTATAGACGGAAAATCTCCTGGATCATCAGTCAGTGGTTCAGATTCAGATACTTCTTTCCTGGCAGCAGCTGGAATATCTGTCAGTTTGTTTGGTAGAACAACTGGCTTCACCTTCAACCTCACTTGAAGCACTTCTGGATATGATTCGTCGCTGCTAGCGCTGTCCGTTTCATGTGCCTGTACCTGTACGTTGGATTGCAGCGCAAAATCCGTTGACAACTTTGGAATTTTCTCAAGTTCCTTCTTGGCATCTTTTGCTGTCTTTCGTTTACTAGCTCCACTCTAATACGTTCTCTTAGACATCACAAAGCACGCTTCTGCGTTGGAAACGAATCGTTTCAAACGATAAAAAATTAAACAACTACATTAATAACATTTATCCGCCGACCGCCATTATGAACGCAAATACACATTCTTTGAATGGGTCCAACTAAAATTCGAAACTAACCGACAGACAACTGATGTAGCCAATAGCATTATGATGTATCATAATGACTTCACGGTTTTGTCAGTAAAACAGACATGGATTGTGCAATAGCGTCAATAAATGTCACTTACCTAGTTATACCTTACATTTTTTTTTGCCACTTTTAGGGGCCCCCTTCCTTGTGGGGCCCCCTCCGGTCGGAGGGTATGGAGGGCGCTCGCTACGCCTCTGTTGCTTGCTCACTGGTTTGTGTTTGTTTTGTTCTTTTCTTCAGTCTGCAGAGGCTGGAAGGAGGCAGTGTGCCACGAGAGAAGCAGAGCCTTTGATCACAGCAGAGCCCTGATTAGGGGACAGGGCTTCTCTGATTAGGGGCCTATAAAGGCAGTGAAGCAGCCAGGAAACATCTGAAAACAGGGGAGTTTGAGTGGGAGTTTGTAAGGGGAGTTTGGGGGAGGAGTGTTTTTGTTTTGTTTTGTTTTTTCCTTGACAGGAGGCGAGGTGGGAAGGCTTATGACCGATATAGAGGAAGTAGTGGTAGTGACCCAAGGAATGGAAGAGACAATGAAGATGATTGGATGTGGAAACTGCAAGATGTACGTTATCCTAGAGCAGGTACCCAAAAAGAGCTCTATCTGTATGAAGTGCTACCTGATAGAGATGATGGAAGAGAGTATCCAAGCTTTGGAAATGCAGCTGGAAACTATGGTTGAGTTTCAAAGGGGATTCAAGCAGATGATGGAGGGAAGGCGAGAGAAGACAGAAGGGAAAACTCAAGACTCACAGATACAAGCTGGACTAGAGAACTGTGAGAGTAGACGGCTGGATGAGGAAAGTGGCCAGTTGAAGCATGTGACTATGCAAACTAGGCAGAGGAAAAGTCCATCTAGAGAAGGAGAAATAACATTGAGCAACAGGTTTGCTGAGCTGGAAAATGAAGAAGGGGCACAGCAAGCAGTAACAGAAGGTGGGAGGGCAAGGAAGAAGAGAAAAGTGGCTAATCCTACAAGAAGAGAGCCAGAGTTTTGAGTCCCAGGAGGACAGAGGATGACTTGCAGAAGATTGCAAATGAGAACAAAAGACAAGAGGATTTGCAGTCAGCAAGATCAGGAAGAAGGCCAGAGAATCACACAACACAAGGAAGAGGCAGGTCAATGTGATTGGTGACTCCCTAAGAAGAACAGACAGGCCTGTCACCAGAGCTCATCTGGAGAACAGAAGGGTGTGCTGTCTGCCAAGAACTAAGATATGGGTTGTGGACCTGAGGCTGAAGAGATTCCATATTGGAGCAGGAAAGAATCCATTGATTTTCCTTCACGTGGGAACAAATGATAGCACTACATTCTCAATGGAATGTATCAAGGCAGACTATGCCAGGCTGGGGAATACCCTTAAAGAAATAGAAGCCTAGGTGCTCTTCAGTGGGATTCTACCTATCCCTAGAGGAGGAGAATGAAGGGGAGACAAGATTATGATGATCAACGGATGGCTCAGGCAGCGGCGCTATAAGGAGGGGTTTGGGATATTCAATCACTGGGAGGCATTCATGGACAGAGGACTGTTCTCATGGGATGGACTCCTCCTGAGTAGGGAGGGAAATAGACTTCTGGGACGGAGGCTGACACAGCTGATTAAAAGAGCTTTAAACTAGGAATCTGGGGGAGATGGTTGGGAGATGCTCATGTAATCTCCATGACTGATTCTAATGTTAACCCGGAGGAAAATCAAGAAAGAGAATACAGCAATGGAGAAAGGAACAGCAGTGGGTAGGAGAATGGACATTAAGAGGAAAGATTGTGCCAACACCAATGACATCAACAGGTAGGCAATACTGGCAGTAAAATGATTTTATCTAATCGGGTGAGGAATCTGGGCAAAGTCAAGCAGAAACAACTAAGATGTTTGTACATTAATGTAAGGAGCCTGGATAACACAATGGAGGAACTAGAACTCCTGGTGCAGGAAGTGAAACCAGATATTATAGGGATAATAGAAACATGGTGAGATCGTAGTCATGATTGGAGTACAGGTATTAAAGGGTATGTGTTGCTCAGGAAAGACAGAAATAAAGGTAAAGGTGGTGGAGTAGCATTGTATATTAATGATGAGGTAGACTGTAAAGAAATTAGAAGTTTATGGAATGGATAAAACAGAATCTGTTTGAGTTAAAATTGTTACCCCAAATTGGGCCAGCTAGTAAGCTTAGGGAGGACTAATGACCCACCAGAGTTTGGCAGAAAACAGCACTTTTATTATACTGATAGCTAAGCTCAAAAGAAGGGGGAGGGTCACTCTCACACTTGCATACTCACACTCCCAGGACAGGCACAGCACTGGAGATGTCAGGATTCTTCAAGGTAAGTGTCCCACAGTGCAGCGATGGATGATGCGACAAAGGTAAGTCTTCCCAAGGCACGATGGAATGCAACGCAGTGAACCACTGGCCATGCGGTCTGGGCGAAGGGCCTTCTATCTGCATCCCAAGCAAGGGGACATAGAAGGCCTAAAAGGAATGAAAAATAAAAATTAAAAATAATCTAGGCATAGCCCAACACCTACATGAATACTTTGCCTCAGTTTTTAATAAGGTTAATGAGGATCTTAGGGGTAGTGGCAAAGTACTGGGTACTGATTCAGGACCAACAAAGAAAAATGCCACTTCCAGATTCCCTGAACAACCTCCTGCAACATCTTGTGTTTTCGTTTGAGCTCCCCCATTTAAACACTGTTCAGACCTGACACTTCCTATTTCTTGATATCTGATAACCCAGCTAAAATGTTTAATAGTTTATGGGTTAATAATAATTTTGGTCTTCAGTAACTCAAACACAGTTTTGCCAAGTGCCACTTTTTGGGATAACACAAATAAAGACTCCACTTGCATCTCAGATACATGGTGATAGGTACTACAGAAAACCCTGAGACAGATCAGGATGCAAATCTTACAATCATCCTCAGCACCAATAAGCTGCTGAGGTCCTCTTCAGAAATATATACTGAACACACCTATAAAAACTTTCATGTTCTAATTAGCCAAGGACATTGTATTATGAATTGTGAGTCCACAACCTGACCCTTTCCCTTGCACGTAAAACGGGGCACTTTGGCGAAGGGGCCTCATACCATTACCCAGTCATGCGGCCCATCCTCACCAGTGGTGTTGCTAAAATCTGCCTCCCCGCACCTTTTCACCCATCCGGAGTCTGTAGTTTGGGATACAAGACCTTCTTTTACAACACCAGGGATGTTGCCAACAAAGTTATGTGAAATGACAAGATAGTATTAAACACTAGATCTCATGGGCAGAGCATCAGCCACCGCCCCCCAACCTCTCCAGAGGGATCACACACCAATTCCCTTGAGCCACTTGACATAACCAATTGACTGATGCTCATGGTGATAAAACGTGAAAAGAAAAGTCAAATCTCGTTAAGGCCAAGAGGAAACTTCCTTTGTAAACCCAAATGTGACAACTGGTGTTAACCTGTGCAGTGATCCACTAACAAAGTACTGCAGCCCAACCTGCCCCTAACCCCTGACTTCTTCAACTTGCTCTCCTTGGTCTGTGCTGAGGGTACCACTAAGCCGTCCTTGCCACAGAAGAAGATTCCTGCTGTTGGTGAGGAAGAGTGGGAGAGCATTCCTCGCAATGACAAATCCTGTTACTCCTTGCTTTGCGTTACACATGCCAATAGACAGTATTCAAAGTTGCCATTTTTGGCCTAGTGTGGTTCACCCCAGAATGTACTCGTTCTGATCCACAGAGGGTGTGGGACAAATAGAGGTGGACAAGGACAATGAATAGATGTGCTCCACTCAGGGAGGAATCTACTTGTTGAATTTTAAATACAGAAATATCCTTTAGGAATGCTATGTGCTCGAAGGGGGATAAACATTTATGCCTAAATATAGTACATGCAGCATCCATTTAATTCCCTTCCTTGTAATTGCAAAAAGATTCTCTGGTACATGAGAGTGGGGTATTTGCATTCTTAATTGCTGAACCAATTACTTTTGATGTCTAGTGTTATAAGTAATCTTCATTCACTGCTCTTTAAAATACTGCACAGCTCAACTAAATAAAACTCCTAAGAAGAAAAGCAATAATGTAATGTTTCTTTTAAAGGTGGCTTGTAAAAATCAAATGGTCATGTTCAGCAGTGGCACAAATTAATTTTAGTACAGAATTATTAAATTGTAGAAATTAAAAAAACCAGCAATAAAATCTATCAATTTCATGTACACTTTCCTTTCTGAAAATTCCTAGATGAAAACGTCTACATTGAGACACTGGATAATATGTCTTTAAAGTGCCTTAGTTGTAAACAGAAGTTAAGTAACTTCACATTATAATTCAGCACTTCATAAGAGAAAAGTATGCACTGCCTTTTCAAGGTCTGGAAGACATGGCCACAGTTTCTGTTTATAACAAGCTCCCTATTAGTCACAAGAGATCCTTTAGTTTAGAAAAGGTCTTTTTCCCCTTTGCTCAAGCAGATACCTGCCATGGAAAATCATTATTGCTCTTCTGAATGTTTGCAAGTCATCTTCTAAGACATTTAAACCTTTTCCCAAATGATTAAGGCAATTAAATCATTACAAACATCGATATTTGTAAGTTTCAGACAAATCTAAACTGTTTTTGTTCATTTCATGCCCAACAGGATTAATACAGTACCTTCAGGATATATGCAAAGGCGATACACTTCCTGCTGCACAAAGGAACATTAGTAAGCACCATGCACCAGTTGTATATTTCACATACATACAAACTAGTACCTGATTTAAGAGTGCATTAGTATATTTAGTTCCATCTTGTGGACTTAAACACAGCCAAGAAATTAACTGAGAAACATATAAGCAGATGTCTAAATCCATGTACTAAACAAACAGAAGTATTTTAAAATGTAAAAGTAATTATTCCTTTGTGATCTTTTGGTTATCATGTATTACGTGGACTCCTGAGTAGTCTCTCTTTAACCTCTCATGGAAGTTGTTTCTCCTCTCAAAGTTCCCTTACACTTTATTTCCACTGCTATTACTGGAGTAATTATCCTCTGAAATGTTTAAACTGTGGTGGAAAGCAGAGGTCATTTTACATAATGACACAACTTCATGAAGAAGCCCGCTTTCTTCTGGGGTTTCCTTTCCTTCATCCCCTTCTTTTTGCCAAGGAATTAGAATGGATGGATGTTAACAAAGGTTCACTGGCAGCTGATCCTCTGAGCTATTGCTTAGTGTTTCATTCGGTTTTATCTTCCTATGGAAGGAGTCATCTACTTGGGAAAATTCTAGAGAAGCAAGCTGTGCAACTGATCGTGTTGGAGAATTTGACTTTATAAAATCTTTAGAGAAATCCACATGGTCAGCACTAAGGATTTTGTCACTATTTTCCTCCTACAGCACAGAGACAGATTCCATCCGGTCACTAAAATCAACTTGCTTTCCTGGCGATGAAGGGAGCTGTTTCCCCTAGAGAACACTATCACCCTGACCAAGATTCCACTCCACTGGATCATTAGTACCACTACAGAGCAGAGTGAGGTTGCTCTCACTAGGTGCACTAGACTTGTTCTGAAACAAAGAACATGTGTTGTTATAGTTAATGTCACAAGAAGAACCCTTGCACTCGCATCACTGAAAGAAAAATCCTGTGTTCATGAAAGGATATACATCCCCTGGATTTCCCTAGATACAGAACGGCATAGCAGGGAAACTGCAATGCAAGCTTTTTGACACTGCCTCATCCCGACGTTTAAAGATCACCTCTAGGAATGACAAAGGAGTTCAGTCTCCATTGCCCATTCAACCTTGACCACACAGCTGTGCAGTAAACAAAGGTATAGCTTGTGTCAACTGCAATGGTGGTTTTGCATTATGAGATAAGAAATTGAGATTCAGAACCATGGCCACTGTTGGCAGTGTTGGTCCCAGGATATCAGAGAGACAAGTGGGTGAGTTAATATCTTGTATTGGACCAATTTCTGTTGGTGAAAGAGACAAGCTTTCAAACTCCACGGAGCTCTTCTCCAGGTTTGGGAAAGATATTCCCAAGGTCACTGCTAAATGCAAGGTGGAACAGGTTGTTTAGCGTAAGTAGTTAAAACACACTGTAAGACCTTTCAAGGTGAATTGGACAGTTAACTAGTCTCCAGTCATAGGACAAAAAAGGGGGGTTAGTGGGTTACAGATTGTTGTAATAAGCCACAAATCCAATGTTTTTATAAGACCAGGATTTTTAGTGTCAAGCACAGTTATGACTTTAAGATCCTGGGCTCACCTTTTGAAAGTGCTGTGCAGGTTTCCTTTGAGGATGAGGACTGACAGGTCAGATATAGAGTGATCATTTCGTGAAAAGTGTTCGCCCCTAGGTGAATAGGGTGTTTTTGTCTTTTATCACTTTTCTGTGTGAGTGCATTCGAGAGTGTAGTGATTGCCTGGTTTCACCTCATAGTTGTTATTGAGCCATTTAGTGCATTGGATGAGGTACACTACATGTTGTGATAGGTATGTGTAGTACCCACAGATCTTGAAAGATGTGTTGTGGGGGACATTGCTCATTGTAGCAGCAGAGATATGTCTACAGGTTTTGCATCTGTTGTTCTGGCAGGGTCTGGTGCTGCTTTGAATTGGTATGTCTGATCTCTGGGGAGCTTGCTTCTGATAATGATGTTGGGGGGTTGTTTGAAGGCCAGAAGAGGGGGTTTGGGAAAGATCTGGATGACCCTGAACACTGGAGTAATAGAAATGGGATGAAATTTAATAGTGCAAAGTGCAAGGTCATTCACTTGGGGACTAACAATAATTTTTGCTAGAAACTGGGGACTTATCCGTTGGAAGCGATATAGGAGGAGAAAGACCTGGGTGTATTGGTTGATCACAGAATGACTATAAGTCATCAATGTGATGCAATCCTAGGATGCATCAGGCAAAGTATTTCCAGTAGAGATATGGAAATGTTAGTACCATTATACAAGGCACTGGTGAGACCTCATCTGGAATACTGTGTGCAGTTCTGATCTCTCATGTTTAAGAAAGATGAATTCAAACTGGAACGGGGGCAGAGAAGGGCTACTAGGATGATCAGGGAAATGGAAAACCTATCTCATGACAGAAGACTCAAAGAGGTTGGCTTGTTTAGCCTAACCAAAAGAAGGCTGAGGAGAGCGATGGTTGCTCTCTATAAATACAATATAGGGATAAATACCAGGGAGGGAGAGAAGTTATTTAAGTTAAGCACCAATGTTGACACAAGAACAAATTCATATAAAACTGGCCATCACCAAGTTTAGGGTTGAAATTAAATGAAGGTTTCTAACCATCAGAGGAATGAAGTTCTGGAATGGTCTTCCAAGGGGAGCAGTGGGAGCAAAAAACCTAACTGGCTTCGAGAAGGAGCTTGATAAGTTTATGGAGAGGATGGTACGATGAAACTGCCTACAATGGCATGTAGCCAATCTGCAACTGCTAGTAGCAAATATCTCTAATGGCCAGTGATGGGACACTAGAAGGGGACGAGAGGGGGCTCTGTGTTACTACAGAGAATTCTTTCCTGTGTGTCCACTGTTGGGTCTTGCAGAAATGCTAAGGATCTAAGTGACCACCATATATGGGTTCAGAAAGGAAGTTTCCCCTGGGATCAGATTGATAGAGACCCTAAGATTTTTCACCATCCTATGGAACATGAATCACTTGCAGGTTTAAACTAGAGTAAATGGTAGATTTTCTGCAACTTGAAGCCTCTAAATAATTATTTGAGAATTTGAGTAACTCAGCCAGAGGTTATGGGTCTCTTATGTGATTGGGAGGGTTAGGTTCTGTGGCCTGCAATGTGCAGGAAGTCCGACAAGATGATCATGATGGTCCCTTCTGGCCTTAAAGCCTATGAGTGCTGCTACCTGTGCTTGCCAAACTGGGCAGTCAGGAAAAGGCATTTCAAAAATATGTGTGGGTTTCAAAGGTGGGGGTGGGAGGTGGCTTCCAGTCTCCATGATCCCTGGGCAGAGGAGGTCACAATTTTGACCAGAGCAGTCAGTGTCAGGCATTGTGGAACAGCTGCTGGAGGACTGTTAAGGTAAACATAGGTCTCACAGTGTTTATAGGTTTATGTACATGGCAGAGGGGCATTGCTGGCACATGATGGCATATATCACATTAGTAGATGTGCAGGTGAACGAGCCCCAGATGGTGTGGCTGATGTGGTTAGGTCCTATGATGGTGTCCCTTGAATAGATATGTGGACAGAGTTGGCACCGCGGTTTGTAGCCATCCACAGCCTCAGAAACAACTCTGGCATCATAATAAAAAAGGCTGACAAAGGAGGTGCTGTCGTCATCATGAATAGGTCGGAATATGAACAAGAGGCTGCTAGACAACTCTGGCACCACATTCTACAGACCATTGCTCTCTGACCCCACTGAGGATTACCAAAAGAAATTTACATCATCTGCTCAAGAAACTCCCTAAAGAAGCACAGGAACAAATCTACACGGACACACCCCTAGAGCCCCGACCAGGAGTATTCTACCTGCTACCCAAAATCCATAAAGCTGGGAATCCTGGACGCCCCATCATTTCAGGCATTGGTACCCTGACAGCAGGATTATCTGGCTATGTAGACTCTCTCCTCAGGCCCTATGCTCCCAGCACTCCCAGCTAACTTCGAGACACCACTGACTTCCTGTGGAAACTACAATCCTTTGGTGATCTTCCAGAAAACACCATCCTAGCCACTATGGATGTAGAAGCTCTCTACACCAACATTCCACACAAAGGTGGACTACAAGCCATCAGGAGTAGCATCCTCAATACCATGACGGCAAACCTGGTGGCTGAACTTTGACTTTGTCTTCACCCAAAACTATTTCAGATTTGGGGACAATTTATACCTTCAAGTCAACGGGACTGCAATGGGTACCCGCATGGCCCCTCAGTATGCCAACATTTTTATGTTGGACTTAGAACAATGCTTCCTCAGCTCTCGTTCCCTTACGCCCCTACTCTACTTGCGCTACACTGATGACATCTTCATCATCTGGACCCATGGGAAGGAGGCCCTTGAGGAATTGCAACAAGATTTCAACGATTTCCACTCTACCATGAACCTCAGCCTGGACCAGTCCACAAAAGAGGTCCACTTCCTAGACACTACAGTGCTAATATATAAGCAATAGTCACATAAACACCACCCTATACCGGAAACCTACTGACCGCTATACTTACCTACACACCTCCAGCTTTCATCCAGACCACATCACATGATCCATTGTCTGCAGCCAAGCTCTAAGCTACAACCACATTTGCTCCGGTTCCTCAGAGAGAGACAAACACCTACAGAATCTCTATCAAGTGTTCTTAAAACTTCAATACCCACCTGGTGAAGTGAAGAAACAGATTGACAGAGCCAGAAGGGTACCAAGAAGTCACCTAATACAAGACCGGTCCAACAAAGAAAATAACAGAACACCACTAGCCGTCACCTACAGCCCCCAACTAAAACCTCTCCAACGCATCATCAAGGATCTACAACCTATCCTGAAGGACGATCCCTTACTCTCACAGACCTTGGGAGACAGGACAGTCCTGGCCTACAGACAGCCCCCCACCCTGAAGCAAATACTCACCAGCAGCTACACACCACACAACAAGAACACCAACCCAGATATCAAACCCTGCTACAAACCATGGTGCCAACTCTGTCCTCATATCTATTCAAGGGACACCATCATAGGACCTAACCACATCAGCCAAACCATCCAGGGCTCGTTCACCTGCAGATCTATCAATGTGATATATGCCATCATGTGCCAGCAATGCTCCTCTACCATGTACATTGGCCAAACCGGACAGTCTCTACGCAAAAGAATAAATGGACACAAATCTGACATCAGGAATCATAACATTAAAAAACCAGTAGGAGAACACTTCAATCTCTCTAGTCACTCAATAACAGACCTAAAAGTGGCAATTCTTCAACAAAAAAAAACTTCAAACACAGACTCCAATGTGAAGCTGCAGAACTGGAATTAATTTGCAAATTGGATGCCATCAGATTAGGCCTGAATAAAGACTGGGAGTGATTGGGTCATTACAAAATCTAAACTTAATTTCCCCAATACTAATTTCTCCCTACTGTTACTCACACCTTCTTGTCAATTGTCTGTAATGGGCCACTCTCTTACCACTTCAAAAGTTATTTTTCCTCCCTTGGTATCCTGCTGTTAATTGATTTATCTCATTAGACTGACCTCACACTTGGTAAAGCAACCCCCATTCTTTCCTGTATTTTTCACTTCATGCATCCGATAAAGTGGGTTCTAGCCCACGAAAGCTTATGCCCAAATAAATTTTAGTCTCTAAGATGCCACAAGGACTCCTTGTTTGTTTTTACGGTGTTTACGCTCACACTGCGTCGACCTCAGTGTATTGACCCTGGCTCAATGCTCTTTGGGGAGCACTGTGATGGGTTCGGTCACAGAAACCACCTTGGGACTGCCACCTGATGTGCTGAGACTACGGCCTGGTCCCCACTAAGCCCCCTCTTCAGACTAAGGTACGCAAATTCAGCTATGTTAATAACATAGCTGAATTCGAAGTACCTTAGTATGAACTTACCGCGAGTCCAGACGCAGCAGGAAGGCTCCCCCGTCGATGCCGCGTACTCCTCTCGGCGAGCTGGAGTACCAGCGTCGACGGCGAGCACTTCCGGGATCGATTTATTGCGTCTTAACCAGATGCGATAAATCGATCCCAGAACATCGATTGCCTGCCGCCGGACCCTCCGGTAAGTGAAGACGTACCCTACCTCTGAGCCCATTTTCCCTGCCAGCTTGGGACTTCAGTACCCTGTCTTGTTGAGCCAGACACAGTAGTCTGCTGCAAATACAGACCCAGGTCTGAACCACATCCCCAAAAAGCTGCAGACTTAACTGAAAACAGCTAAAGAAGTGTTCCTCTCTCTAGCACCTAGACATAGCTCCCAAAGGGATCCAAACCCCAAATAAATCCGTTTTACTCTGTATAAAGCTTATACAGGGTAAACTCCTAAATTGTTTGCCCTCTGTAACACTGATAGAGAGAGATGCTCAGCTGTTTGCTCCCCCAGGAATTAATTACTTACTCTGGGTTAATTAATAAGCAAAAAGTTATTTTATTAAGTATAACAAGTAGAATTTAAGTGGTTCCAAGTAATACCAGACAGATCAAAGTAAGTTACCAAGCGAAATAAAACAAAAACACACAAGTCTAAGCCTAATACATTAAGAAATTGATTACAGATAAATCACACCCTCAGAGATCTTCCAATAAGCTTCTTTCACAGACTAGACTCCTTTCTAGTCTGGGCCCAATCCTTTCCCCTGGTACAGTCCTTGTTCCAGCTCAGGTGGTAGCTAGGGGATTTCTCATAACTGCAGCCCCCTTTGTTCTGTTCCACCCCTCCTCCCCCATATAGTTTTGGCACAAGGCAGGAATCTTTTGTCTCTCTGGGTCCCCACCCCTCCTTCTAAATGGAAAAGCACCAGGTTTAAGATGGATTCCAGTACCAGCTGACTTGGTCACGTCCTGTGAGACCCCAAGCCTTCATTCTTCCTGGCCTGACTCACAGGAAGGCTTGCAAGTAAACAGAGCCATTACAACCAATTGTCCTAGTTGATAGGAGCCATCAAGATTCCAAACCAACATTAATGACCCACGCTTTGCATAATTACAATAGGACCTCAGAGTTATATATCCTATTTCTAGTTTCAGATACAAGAATGATACATTTATACAAATAGGATGACCACACTTAGTAGATTATAAGCTTTGTAATGATACCTTACAAGAGACCTTTTGCATGAAGCATATTCCAGTTACATTATATTCACTCATTAGCATATTTTCATAAAATCATATGGAGTGCAATGTCACACCCTCCTCCTGAACTTACTGCCACAGACTTGGACACTATCCATGGCAGAGGCAGTATAGCTAAAATTCCTCTTTGGGCTCCCCTCTGGGGCAGACACTCCTGTGTCCCCCAAAAGCAAAGGTGACCCTGATCCATCTGTGGGTTCACAGCTACCAGCTATGACAGACCCTTCACTGGCCAGTAAAATCCCCTCCATTTCACTCAGGTTGTGCTTGCTTCCAGCTAGAGTCCTTGGGATCTGTTCCCACCACAGCAGTCACCAGGACTCCAATTCTACCTCCAGGATACATGTCTTTGTGCACCTCTTCCACTCCATTACAGCCAGTTCATGCTTCTGGGTCTCAATTTGTGCTTGTCTCTAGGCCTCAATTTCTTTGTCTTTGTAGTGGGGTGGTCACCCGCTCCTGCCCTGAAGGGCTTGAAGTCAGTCCTGGGAGAGGGCTGAGGCTGCGTGAGGGCTGCAGCTACTAAGGGTTGCAAGCCTCGGCTGATTGGGGAAGGCAGCCACAGACGGGGCCACTCCCCAATCAGACCGTAGCTGGCCTTATAAAAGCCAGGGAAGTTAGGAGCTAAGTGAGTCTCTCTCTAGCTTGCTGAGGGAGAAGGGTCTGGCTGCTGGGGAGCTAAACAAAGTACCCACAGTGGAGCAGGGCTGGGGGAAGGCTAGAGGAGCTGGGGGAGCCTGGAAACCCCCCAGGCTGCAGACCTTGTTAAAGGCCAGAAAGGGAACTGGGGTTGCAGAGGAGCAGCCCAAGGGTAAGCAGAGGCAGCAGGTCCAAACCCCCCTTGCCGGTGATGAGTGGCATTTACACTGCAGTCTACCCCAGTGAATGGGGGGGCTAGATCAAGATTGGCAGTAGCTATAGTCTGAGGTGAGGTGGTAATAGAGGGTGGGGGTTCCCTGGGGAGACCCAGATCTGTGGGGGTACTGCCAGGGGGCAGCACCCTGGCCTGAAAGGAACACCGGGGTCCAGGAAGGACTCAGGCCCAGCAGAAGAGCCTGCAGAGGGTGCTCCGGAGGCTGGAAACACTAATTCCCTGGATGACCTGCAGGAAGCGCTGCAGCGGTGAGTCCCGCCCCGTGACAGTCTTTTAAGTCCAGGATGTGCTGGTGGGGAGTCCTTTGTGCTTCAACTTGATCCTGTTTCTGGGCCTCAAGTTCTTTGTCTTTTTTCTTCTTGGCAATTTGTAACTTGTGCAGTTCTAGCTTCTTCTGAGCTTCACTCTCCCCTATTTTGCTGATTTTTCTGCCTCTATTTCTCTTATCTGAAATAAGCAAACAGAAAATAACGAACCAGTAACCACTTTGTCTGTTCTCCAGCCACCACACTTAACTCATTTAAAACCACTACCAGCATCTCAAAGCAATCAGCTGTGCACAGATCCTGCCGACTATGCCACTGTGACAGGTTGGGTCACAGAGGCCTCCTTGGGACTGCCACCTGATGTGCTGAGACTACCTCTGAGCCCATTTTTCCTGCCAGCTTGGGACTCCAGAACCCTGTCTTGTTGAGCCAGACATACTAGCCTGCTGCAAATACAGACCCAGGTCTGAACCACGTCCCCCAAAGCTGCAGGCTTTAGCTGAAAACCACTTAGCAGGCACTCCTGTCTCCAGCATCCAGATACCCAGTTCCCATTGGGGTCCAAACCCCAAATAAATTCTTTTTACTCTGTATAAAGCTTATGAGCTTACCCTGTACAAACTGTCCACCCTCTATAACACTGATAGAGATATGCACAGCTGTTTGCTCCCTCAGGAATTAGTCATTAACTCTGGGTTCAGTAATAAGCAAAAAATGATTTTTATTAAGTATAACAAGTACGATTTAAGTGGTTCCAAGTAATAACAGACAGAACAAAGTAAGTTACCAATCAAAAGAAAAAGAAAACACGCAGGTCTAAGCCTAATACAGTAAGAAACTGAATGCAGGTAAATCTCCCACTCAGAGATGTTCCAATAGTCTTCTTTCACAGACTAGACTCCTTCCTAGTCTGAGTCCAGCAATCACTCACACCCCCGTAGTTACTGTCCTTTGTTCCAGTTTCTTTCAGGCACCTCTTGGGGGTGGAGAGGCCATCTCCTAAGCCAGCTGAAGACAAAATGGAGGGGTTTCCAGGGCCTTTTATATTCTCTCTCTCTTGTGGGCGGAAACCCCTTTGTTCTTCTGTGCAAAGTCACAGCAACAAGATGGAGTTTATAGCCACAAAGTAAGTCACATGTCCATGAATGATTCAGCTTTTTGCAGGCTGACGCTATTGCTTACTTGCTAGTTTGAACGTTCCCAGGAAAGCTCAGATGTGGATTGGCGTCTCCCAAAGTCCATTGTCAGTTAAATGTTTCTTGATTGGGCACTTACTGAGAATAGTCCTTTCTCAAGAAGCTGACCAAATGCTTCACTGAGGCTACTTTGAATCAAACACATTGAGATACAAGTATATAGCCAATATTCATAACTTCAAATACAAAAATGATGCTCACATACAGACAGCATAATCATAACCAGCAAACTACAACCTTTCCATAGACACCACACTTGAACTCCTCTGTATAAGATCTGGTGCAACCATAGGACTCTGGTTGCAATAATAATCAATACGGTCACAGTTCATGTCAATAACATCACAGTGGGGTTACTGCATCACCATAACATGGCATTTACATCAGTCGGTGACAAATTTAAGTGTGGACACAAGCACAACAAGCAAGGTGGCTTACATCAACCTGATTTTGGAGTGTAGTCCTGGCCAGAGGTTTCCACCTGAAACTAATTTTCCTTTAAACAGCCAGAATTCCTATTTTATTATAATGCCTTCTTAACTTTATTCTCCTCCACATTAAATATGAACTATTATCAGAGTATTGCTGAGCTGTCACATATACCAGAATTATCCACATTTCTGGACAAATTTTGGGGGGAAAAAGTCATACTGTAATTAAAGAAAAATACTAATAGTAAAGGGTAGAAAGCCAAGGAGAGTTAGAAGATATATAGGGAGGTGGAGGAGAGAATGGGAAATTTAATTTGTGATTTATTTTTTTGTAGTCTAGAAACAGCTTCTAAATTTCATGGTAACTTTCCTGTATTAACCTTTCACATGATGCTACTGTTAATGCTGTGGTTAAGAATTTTATTGTTGGTTTGTTTTTCCAGCATCTAATTTGTTTCATCCTTCTTTTCCTTCTGCTATTTGCTCTGTCATATCGCCCAGTGCACATAAGGATACTATCATGTTTTTTTTCTTATGTGGAAAGAGTGAAGTCAGTGGTTAGAACACGTAACATCTTTTTATTATTCTATAATCTTGTTCAGTATCCTGAAGTATATTAGATTAAAACCTGCTTCTTATACAGCTCATTCATTTTCATTTTCCCACAGATGCACTGGGGTAAAATTCAAGTAGGTTTATGGGGTGGTATTTTCTCCAGTTTGGATTTGTTTTTGTTTGATTTCCTGAAAGGACTTGTTTTGGACATTTTTGGAAGTCGTTCATGGTGCACTCTAGATTTCATTTCTTGGTGGTTGTGTTTTCCCCCTAGCTGCAGGAAAGTCATATTTTATCATTTATATAAAAGTGTGTATGGTAGTTTTGGTGTTCCTCTGTTTATCCATGTAGTCCAGTCAAAGTACAATTTCTGTGTTACTGTATACACACATGTACATTTTTACTCAACTGTAGTGCATCTAAATTTTTCTGTACTTTGTTTAACATATATTACTGAGCTATATCAGTTTCAATGTTGATATATGAACCAACTTCCCTTGTTTCTCTGTTTATTCTCAGGTTAATATGCCACTTCTTTCTGCCTTGATCCAGGCAGATGTAGAGATAAGCCTGAACCAGAGGCTTTGGATCTAGATTTCACCAACATTGGGAGGGTTGGATCTGATGTTTGATCCAATCTGATCTCCAGTTAAAAGCCATTTAATAGAGTCTTTAAGTTTTGATAGTTTTTAATTTTCTGTTGTGAAGATGTGGACAGTTTTTTGTGGACCTGATTCACCATTATCCTGAATCTTGTACATCCATTTACCCCCCGACAATCTTTTACAAATATGTTTTTATAAGTTTTTCTGTGGTTTTTTTGTTCAGAGTTAAATTATAGCAAAGACTTATTTCACCCTGTCCTCCAAAAGGCTAAGTACACTAGTCAGTGGGCCTGATCCTGCACCATTTGAAGGCAACAAACTCCCATTGATATTACTGCATGTGGGACTCAGCTTTGTGGGAGCTGAAGGTACTCTGCTCCTCACACAACTGGCTTCACTAATACAATTGAATGGAACTATTTACAGACTACAATGGCCCACTTCCCCTTTCAGTTTTCTGTCTCTGAGGTACCAAGATTGGCTCCCAACGCCATAGGACTACACGTCCATAGTTCAGTGTGTAATCTACTATCTACATTTTACTAATATACATTGTTCAGTGCAGTGACATCCAGTGGGGATGTCATGTGACTAGTGACATATCAGTGTAAATGGGAAGAGCTCAGTTGCTAATGATGTAGTCAGACGACAATGCTCTTTCCACTAATCCTCCTTTTCCTTGGGGATCGCAACACTTTTTAAAATGGAAAAGTCAAAAACCGAAATTGCTTGCTCTAAGCTTCCCCCTCTGAATAAACAGAAGAGCCAATTCATATATTTAGCTTCATTTTATTATATGTAAAATTTAAGTCATAGAAACTGGTTTATTTTTGCATGAGATTACCTCCGTTACTCAATCTGTAGGTTCAAATATTTAAATTTTGTTGAAACTTCAATTTAGGTTGAGACTTTCTGATTCCAGGTGTATAAGCTCCTTACTAGCAGCTTTAAAGGGAAACTACAGTGTAGTATAAAATATCCTAACCACAATCTCTGATTACAAAGAAGAGGAAATCATTAACACATTCTTGTGAACTGTATCAAATAGGAAGTCACCCTCATTATAGTCTGACAACATAGTTTCAGCTACAGAATAGAAACTCAGTATCAAGGTATAATAAAGCAAGAGATTTTCAAATTTACACGTACATTCTATTTTTAAACAGCATTTTAAATTTTGGGGAGTTAAATAGTGGAAATTGAATTAAAAAAAAACCCATCTTGTACATCTCCTGTCCTTAATAATTCCGCACCATCTCATCATTATGAATTACTGTGATTGACATAAGACTGGTACAGCTTAATAAGTCTGAATTTGCTAGGGGATTCTGGGATCACGGTTCCCTTAGCATCAGACAGGTGGTGTGGAAAGTTACTGAGTGAGAGTGCTGAACTTGCATTTGGTTGCTGACACAACTACGTACTTTGGATGTTTAATCGGGGCTCTGTGTATTTGTGCTGATCTGGAAGAACTGTCATGGGCAGTCAATGGTCAGACCACCTAGAAAACACGCTGAAAACATAGATGGTGGACTTGGTACTAACTCACTTGGGTCAACTGATTCCTTGGGACAGCACAACAAAGAGTTGTGGTGAATGATTGATGAAAAGGTAAAGGTCAGTTGGCCTTCAGTCTGTCCCTGTAGTCCCTTCCAAAAATATTAAGCAGAAAAAAAAAAAACAAGTTATGAAATGCCAATACAGCATATTTGGGGGACATGTGACTCCTTGGAGATAAGGGTATAAGTACTGGGGAATAATCATACATGCCACTGCCACCCAACTACTATCTGAGGAGGCTTGTGATGCTGTAGGACTGCCACTATAGCCAACACCCTACTGTGAGGGACTTTTAAAGAGACTTTTGGATCACAAGGGTTTCAGGGTAGCCAACTCCCTGCCCCAGGGACATTTGACAGACAAAGTGCTTGAGAAGAAGAGGAAAAGAAGTCTCCATCTAGAACTGGTAGCTATACCTGCTTTATTTGCCAATCAGGATAATGCGTAGGGCCAACATAGTTACTAAGAGTTTATGCTTGGGGAATTGAGGCTTATTAGGAAGAAGTGGTGTATAACCTTTTTGCTGCTTGTCTGATTCTTTCAAATAAGTAGCTTTACATTGAAGGAAACTTAAGTCTGGGTTTTCACTGGCACTAATACTGTAAATTCTTCCCAGCTGTGGGCCAATAAAAGACCCAGCTCTATATGGTCAAATGACGAGCTGTATTTCCCATGTCTATGCAGGGAAATTTACTGACAGAACTATACCAGTATAGTTCTATACTTGTGTGTATAATATATAGTTATATTAGTATAATTTCCCACATGGACACTTATTCTGTAATAAGAGTGTTCATGCAGGGACTTATATTGGTGTAACTATAGTGATATAGTTCTGCAGGTAAATTTCCCCATTTAGACGAGTCCCGAGTCATCCTACTGGACTTCCTGCTCAGAAGTAGCAGTAAAACCATGGCTCGAATCAAGAGACAATAGCACCACTCAATTATGGAGACATAGAAACAGTGGTAGGTATTTCAAGAAGCTGATTTGCAAGTGCATTTCACAGATCCATTTTTGCTACATAACTTCTACATCGGTATAAAGTATTAGAACTAATCACTACAGTTTTATGAACCCAGCAGAAGCTGTAAGCCATTGCTCTCTATTGCCCTATACTGTTGATATCATAAGAAACTGCAGCTATACAATAATTATAAGAGTCAGTCTCATACAAAGGTCAGGATTACAGACCCTCTGAATAATGATTGGGGACAGTGTGCTGTAGATAAAACAGATCAAGTATCTATACAAACAGGCTTAATGTAAGAATTATTTAACATGAAAACAATCCATTGATCAGTTATCACTTCCCCTGATTTAGAATCTATAATTTAGATTTAGAATCTAACCTGCCCTGCTCTAGGGTGGGGAAAAAACAAATCGAACAGAAGAAAAAAAGTAGAGGAACACTTTTCATACAAGACTGTCTGAAGGTCCAATAAATGTGATATTCCAGGCTGGTACATTATAAAGAGAAGAATGTTAAACAGGCTTTGGTAATTATCATTGGAGAGTAGGATCCCATTTAGTTTGCACCAAATCCAAACAGGACAAATGTTTCTCATCTCTCCAGGATACAGTTTAGAGCCAACTCAAGCACAAATTGTGGAGTTTTATAGATAACTTTACAGCGGAATTGTTGTAACAGATCAACGAGTAAAGCCTGTGAAGCTAGCAACAGGAAAGATATAGCCACAAAGTGAGGATACAAGAAAGGAGGAAGAAATGTCTGTCTTCTGAGTTATTAGCTGCGCTATTCTAGGATATCCCCCTTTTTTGTTCAGTAATCATCTCAGTGAATTACAAATTTTTTTTTTTTTTAAACTGGAATGACTGTTTTGCTACACGATGGGAAACCACGTAGATAAAAACAAGATTTAAGTCCAGCATGCACGAAGTTGCAGGACACTTCACTCCTGTCGATAACAAATGCAATTCTGTCCTCTGGATGTCCATAGCTCTTTCCCTTGCTGACCAAAACCTGGCAATTTCCTCACCCTACCCTTTTATTACTGCCACTGAATGCAGCTCCATCAGTCCTTGGACAGCTGCTTCGCATGGTTGGAGTGCATTTCATTGTTCTGCTGCTGGAGACTCTTCCCCAGTTTCTTGCTTCTCTATATGGGACTCTGGGGGAATCAGGTACTGTACCTCTTCAGTACTGATTGCCACTTTATCAGGCTGCAGCCACCGCTTTAAATGTTCCAGGGTGCTGAGGGAAAGCAGAAGTAAGAAGTTAAATATAAGGTGGCAGTAAAAGCCAGTACAGAATTATAAAATGTGGTGGTGTTAACCCTCCATAGGCCTTTCTTCCATTTTATAGGCTCTCCTATGGCTACACGAAGGATCTATTAACGGACTAATCTGTGTGCCAGAGAAGAAACAAGAATCCACTGTGCTCAAGAAGATGACTGTTTGGTTCCTGACATCCCCACATGATGATTTAATGGCATCTGTAACACAAGTCAGGACGTTGTCTCTAAGGGACTGCAGTTCAAAGTATAGGAAACAGCATCTTTCATGAGACGGAACTAGGACCATTGTTCTATAAGCCCGAACAATTTCTGTTTCCTTTATCTGACCTACCTAATGAGGATGCTAATATTTAGCACTTATATAAAACTTTATTTTCAAGGGAGAGAGCTTACAAGAGCACTACAGGCTAAGCATAGAAACAGGAGCCAGGAACTCAAGAGTTCTAATCTGAGCTCTGACACCAACTCCAGCCCGGACCTGATCTTGCAAGAAGCTCCTCATAGGTCTCTCTCTTGCTGGAACAGTGTGGACTTCAGTGGGGCTCTGCACAGATTCAGGAGCTGGCCTGGATAGAGCTTCTCACTCTAGGCTTAGGCCTAAATTTTTAGATATTTCCTAACTGAGACATATTCAGCCATATTTTCAGCAAGCCTGAGAACCCACCATTCTAAATAAAGCAATTGAAGCCACAGCACCTATGAAAAGCAGGTCCAATGTGTGTCAAGTTGGACACGCCAAAATTGAGGCACCCCAAATTAGTGGACTTTTGAAAATTCAGGCCTTAACCTCTTTGCCACAGTCATCCTATGTATAAAATGGGACTAGGACTACTTTCCTGTCTTGCTGAAATGCTGTAGTAATATCAGTGACTTGCTCGGAAGAGGCCAAGTGTTAAGTATCAATATTACTGTAATGCTATAATTCCCCACCCTACACTCCACTAGAATTCTCCAACAATTTGACTTTTTTAAAGAAAGCTCTGCTCCATTTGCTAATGGTAACCCCTGAATCAGTCTGACTGGCCTTTCCTCATCATGCTTGTTACCTCTCTTCAGATTCATGTCCCTCCACATAAAATTCAGATTCAAACTTTTCCTGCAGGAACCTATCCCAGCATTCCTTCTTTGCTTGGGCAAGAGTATGCAGCATATCCTTGGAGGTCACTTCCTGAGACAAACCCTTAATTCTCATCAGTCTTCTCTCTGGGGGGGGGGGGGGGGGGGAAGAAAAAGAAGTTTTATTGAAGAGAGAGAAAAACAGGTGGTTATGGCGAGAGAGCTTAAATCCAAAGGGTTAGATTAACTCTGCATGATTAAATGATATTTAAAAGTTAACCATTTTACTACTACTTGAAATCTGGATGAGTGCATTCTTTTGTTTAAATCAATAGGGTTGTTGTATTTTTTTTATTCCATTATTGTGGATTTCTTCTTTATTTGGCTCAAGTATTAACTTGTACTCACTATAGTTTTGACAGAGAAGAGTGTCATAGGAAGGAGTCAAATTGGGCCAGCTTGTGGTGGCATAACAGGCCAGTATTTCTTTTTGGAGGCTGTCATCTTGTGCTCCAGACTCTAAGTTGTCGTTTTTAAGACAAGTCTCTAGCCCTTTTGGTTGCAAAGACTGTGAAACCTTGCAATTCTGCACACAGGCTGAAACAATAGTTGTGAGGTACAAAGTGTTCCTATTAGTTGCAACAGGGTACTGACTCCAAAGCCTAGTCATAAGAATTTAAGTGCCAGCATTAATTATTTAACAACTGATCAAAGCACAAGAGAAGAACTGATGTCAGGATGCGTACAGTGTGCAAGAAAGAAGAGGGATGATCACATTATGAAGATCTGCAGAACTCCTGTGAGTGACTTCTTTTTTTGATCTCTCGAGTGTGCAGGACTTAGGAAAGTACCACTGGTATTTGTTTTGAGTTTTTCTCCCCCAAGCTGGACATAGGTCACGGATCAATAGTAAACTGCATCTCTCTCCATAAGCACACAACATATTTGATAGAATGCTTAGAAGTGTCTCAAAGGGTTTCACAACGCAACAAATTAGATACAGGCAATACAGACATAGTAGTCATTAGGAGTTCAGAACATATTCCCCATTCATAGTTTCCACTGCATTTAACTATTTTCTTTAGAAGAAGAACAGTGGTTAACTCTGAATTATTTTTGAAAGACTGTGTGGGATCTTTAATTCACCCACAGAAATACCCAGAAATGTGTAGAAAGGGCCTCAGTTTTACCAGCCCAGCTGAAGCTCAACTAAGTTAATTTTGCAGCTCCTCCGATTGCCAGTACTTCAGTGCACTATCAACATTGGGTACAAGTCAAATCCTCATGTGGAGCTTGAGTCTACAGCCTTTTAATTCAGAGGGAGGAGTGTCATCCCCTGAGTTACAATTACACTAACAGAAATACAGAAGCCATCACCATTCTCTAAACTTACTTTCTGATTGAAGCAAACTCAGAAATCAGAATTTTACCCTATACTCACCTAGTGATGCTAAATATATCTCTGAATCTTTCAGAGGTGCCCAGGGCTTCAGGTTTGCTTGGAAAGAACCACCTGGTTCTTCATCCTGGCTTTCTCCAGTGATGTAAGAATCTGTGAAGGAATCTGTAAAAGTATCACTAAAGTCATCTTTCTGGTCTGGATCTGGCAGACAGGAGCAGATTTCAGCCCAGAGGTCCTGGCTTGACCTAGTCACTACAGAGTCAACATTCTCAATCATTTTCATGATGCAGAATTCCTGAAAAAAATACAGATGACGAATTGTAAGCATCAACTGTAAAACAATGTTTACATCTACATGTGATTCTTTCCCTACCCTTAAGTCTAAATAAAGGGAAAGTTTCTAGATTTTTAAAAAGCTCCTTTCAGAAAATCACAAAGTCTAGTTTCTCACTTTCCATAAAGGGAAATTTGTACTAATTGATTGTATTTGTATACAGGGATTATGTGATCTATTACTGTATGAGTCATAATAGAATGATTCAGAAAAGCTTGCACCTCAGTCAATTTAAAATAATCTCCAGTTTACACTATCTTTTGTAAACAGCCACCCTCATTTTGATGGGTCCATCCTGTGACTTACAGGCCATTCAGCTAAGCCTGAAATTTTCAAACCAAACACTACTTCATAATGCAGCAATTCTGCGGCAGTGAATAAAGTTTAAGGTTTGCCAGAGCCTATTCACATGGGCAAAAAAGGCATGATTACAAAAACCTTGTTGCTCAGGTTATATAAACCCCCAAAAGACAAGTGTGGGTGAGCTCCAGGTCCCATTTTTATGCACATCCCCATTCAGGGAGAGGCTAGGGCTGGGTAAATAACTGGGGGGAGGCTGCCCATCTTCCATGCAGGGCACATTCTTTGCCTCAGGGGGCATAGGCCAAGCATGAAAATGAAGGCTCCAAATCTCAGCAGGGTCAAGTCCAAAGGATGGGCATTGGTGGCGATACTAATGCCCTCATCATGGAGGCCCTTCAGCCTCGGGGGAGCTGCTACTACCTCTGTGGGGAACACCCTCCCAGACCTTTCCCCAGCTGAAGCCAGAGGTGCGCTGACGGCCCCTCCCAGCACAGAGGCAGCAGCGACACCCCAGTACCGGCAGAGCCCAAGAACCCACCTACCTGAGTCCCTCACTGCTGCCCCCTCTTACCTCCAGGGTAGGACGAATGGGGACGTACTGAGATTTCACTGACGTCTAGCCTGACCAATCAGCGAAGGAAGGGCAGCACCGCAGTGCCAGCTATTGGCTACAGGAAAGTGCCAATTATTCTGCCTCCTGGAGAGAGGGGGCGGGGAATGTAGCGTGACGCCACCTTGAAACCGGGCGGAAGTTGTCCTCATAACAAACGGAGCGCGGAGGGCAGTCGTTGTTATTCATAGTAGAGAGGGGCGTGAAAGTGGGTCTGTGCGGTATGAGGGCTCGGAGGAGGCCCTAGTGCGCCTGCGCAGGTGAGGCTGATGCTCCCCGGACCCACTCCACTTCCGTAGGGGCAGCGCAGGGTCCTAGTCAGGTGTGCTAGGGAAGGATGTAGCGTTATCCGTGTCCCCGGCACCAGAGTCCCTGCTCCACTGGGCGAGTGGGAGCTGCGTTCTCGGCCTGGTGGGGTGGGCGGGGCTGGGCAGGGCGAAACTGCCCGCCTCGACCCGAGCCCGGGCGGCGCCCTCAGCCTCCTTCGCCCAGCGCTGGGGCGCCCAGCCAGGCCGGGGCGAGGGCTGCCAGCGCCAGCGCCGGTTCCCGCAGGCTCGAGCGGTGCGAGGGTTTATTTCGTTTGCCTCCGATTTCAACTCGCTGGCACTTGAGTCAGAGGCTTAATTTTACAAACCCTGGTTAGTCGCTGTCTGCTGAGCGCACCGCCCGGGACCCGCCCCACACTGCGCGCCCGCTCCTGGGTGCAAGCGCGGAGGGAGGGAGGGAGGCAGGAAGAGAACGTGCACGTTCCCTTTGCTAGTGGGACACACGTGTTGTTGTCCAACGGGATGTTGTTATACCCGAGTGACGTGTTGCTTTGCCCTTTGCACGTGCTAATCGCAGGTGGTGGGTGGACCAAAACTCTTCAGATGAGTCAAGGGGCAGGAGCTTTAACACAGCAGAGAGCCGCATTTGCAGCTTGATTTGGTATTTGAATAGTGACTTTTTAAAAGGTCCTTGCATAGCTACCGGTTATACTAGAACCTCAGACTTAAACACCTCCGGAATGGAGGTTGTTCATAACTCTGAAATGTTCCTAACTCTGAACAAACCGTTATGGTTGTTCTTTCAAAAGTTTGCAACTGATATTGACTTAATACAGCTTTGAAACTTTATTACATCGAAAAAAATGCTGCTTTCCCTTTGCTTTTAGTAGTTTGTTTAACACAGTACTGTACTGTATTTGCTTTTTTTAATCTCTGCTGGTGTCTGTACTTCCGGTTCCCAATGAGGTGTGATGTTGACTAGTCAGTTCGTAACTCTGGTATTCCTAACTCCAAGCTTCCATTGTAATAACTTGCAACTGGTCATGCTCTGATTCTTATATACATAAACTGATTGTGTAATTAAGTAACCTGTAGTTAAGTGGAGAACACTGTAGGTAATAATCAGCAATATTCTCCAGGGGAATCTTCTGACAAATTAGTAGGTTACATAATGTTGTGAATCCCTGCTGTTGCTTTCAGTTATTCCCATTCCAGTGTTGCCATTGTTCTCCAGATGTACCATTTAAAATTAACAAACTTTTGATATTAAAGGGAGTATTTTTAATTATTTTAAGTTCTGTAAAGAGATGTAAAAAAGGCTTTTATCACTTAAGTATGGAGTAGTTTGTCACACATGCACCCTTGCCTTAAGGTTTTCTCTTTTAGGAGAATTCCCACAGTCTGATTCTCAACTCCACAATGCAACAGCATGTATAGTTGTACATGTTAAAATAAGTGAGGTAATGAAATAGTTTGTGATCTGAAGATTCATTGCTTGTAGGGGTATAGACAGCATTTCCTCCCCTGCCCCTAATGCACAGCATTGAACAATTGATTGGGGGTGCATTTAAGGGATCTTGTTTTGAAGAAACCAGTTTTGGCTGTTGCTGGTGGTCAGATACCACCAGATCAGATGGAGTCAGTGGTCTGACCTTATTCCCATCTGGGGAATGGTTGCTTTTTCACATGTAATTGTACTGAGAGTGAATCCTTAATTCTGATGTACATGTCACAGTGGGATTTCCCTCAGCCTTCTCCCATCTGATTAGCTTTAACATCAGTGGGGCAGGGGAGGGAAAATCTCTCAGCTGAACAAATGCTAGTCAACTCTCATATTGCAAGTAAAGTTTTAAAACTGAAAATAAAAAATCCACCTCACCCTTGTAATATTAACCAACATCACATTTAAACCATCTCAGTGCTGTGTTCTGCACCACAGAGATCTGTACTTTAATGCTTTAACATAGAATACTTTGATTAGTTTCACTATTATTCAATATTCAGCTCTTGTTGCTTATGGAGCTTTCTCATAATTGACAGATTAGTGTGATTTCCAGTTGAAAGGCTTTTGCATATGTGATTTCTGCAGAACCAGTAAAATCTTTATGGCAAAAGGAATAACTGAAAATATTAATAATCTCTAGAAATCTGGTATGGGTGTCAATATTCTTCCATTATAATGAGTTTCAGGTAGAGGTAATCTGGAGTTACCTAGCTATAAGAAGTCACAAAAGTAATTCTTTCTTTTACCTGCCTGTGATAAATCCTGTAAAACCTAGAGCTAGGTTATAAGATTTTATTTAAAACAATTCATGATCTGTATGAGGCTATTCTTGCTGTAGGGGGGCAAAGTGGTCTTTGAAGGGTTTGATGTTCTGTGAGGGAGCTTGACTCTAAAGATGTCCTTGGATGAAAGGCTATAGACGTGCAAAATATCCTCTTCCAATGGCCATGACCCTGGAGTTCTGGGTCACCCTTCTGCCACTCGTGGTATAAGCTGAAGAGAGTAATGGTCTCTCTGTGAGGTGAGAAGGGAATTCCTCACTCTCACTTTTTTTAGAGGAAGGTGTCCTTGAAGACTAAACTTGTCTCTGGGTGGGCAATAAAGTAGTATGTTAAGGAATGTGTAGTGGACATGGAGAATTTGTTACTAGTTCAACACTATTTGTAACTTTCAATTTTAACAGGATCCTGCAGTAAGCCCTTGTGGGGGTGGGGGCAAAGTTGGGCATTCCCGTTGCCTTTCCCAGCATTCTGGGTCAGACCAAGGTAGAAAGCCATGTTTTAGCCTTCTCTTTGCTTTTTCCATCTCTTATTTGACTGCCTGTCACTTCCTTTTCATAATTAAGTTTGCATATGTAAATCACATTGGCCATGGAATGTAACTATAGTTGAGTAATTATAGAGACCCTATGGTTTAATTCTGGTTTCCCTTTGCTTTGAGGGCAGGGGATGGGAATGACTGACGTGTACAGAAGGCTGTATGTAACTGTGATTGAGAAGTACAGGGATGTAAAGATTATTCCCCCTTCTTAAAAATACAGATGATAGAAGGTTCAGAGATCTGAAAATCCACCCTGCCAGAGACTCCACATCTACCTAGCAGCCATCGATAATGTAAAATTTGGACTCTCAAGGCTGTCATCTTTAATGCCTTCCATCAATCCACACACCAATAGCATTAGATCCGCTTAAACTAAAAGCTGGGCAACTGATATTCTGCAAACTGTTGTGGCATGTGGGAGAAAAAAATCAAAATCAGGATGATGTGGTCATAGTTTAGTGAAAACAGATGTTTGAGTTCCAGTACCCTGGCCAAACTCCTATTTATCTAGCTTATGTCTTTTCTCTTAGGTTCCCTCTGCAGCTTTGGTTGGATTCATTCTTTACTTCATGTCCTAAAGTGATATGTGCCTGTGACATTACACAGGATACAGTCTGGACCATTGAACAGCTGTCTCCCCTCAATTCTCCAGCCTGAGGTGTCTTTTATACTGCTGTGCTGTGAAAGCAACCACTCCTGGTCTGCCCACACATATATTCCCAGCTATATTATGAGTGCTATGGCCAGTTCCTCTTGAATTACACTGCAGAGCAACACCAGCAAATTCCCAGTCCCAGACTTTTCCCCAGAAATGTGCATCTTGCACTGCTCAACCCTCTCCTGGATAATACAAGCTCATATAAAGTCTGTCATTTTATTAATAGAAAATGGTATGCACAAATCCTGTTATCCCAAGTGAAGTTTCCTAAACACTTCAATCCAAGCATACTGATTTATTAACTACAGATAGACTTTAAGTGACTACAAGTAATGAGGCATAAAAGGAATAATTGGATACAAATAAATTATTATCCAATTATGACAACTTTAGCATAGTCTTGGAAAAAGGAATGAACAGAGGGGTACAGACTGTCAGTGGCATTGCTGTATATTGTTACACAGGATGATAGGAGGTTTAAGGTATAGTTCTACTCTAAAAGCTTACTGAAATAACATTGTGGGTTTCTTGTTTGTCTTGATTACTTTTGCATCAAATGTGCTTAACTTACAGGTAAGAGTCTCTTCCAACACCCAGTCCTGCAAACTGAGCCTAGGCTCTGACAATCAATCTGGGGTTTTTCCATCTTGCACATCATCACTAGCAAAAATAGCTCTGCAGGCCAAATTAAGCTCAGTGACATCTGTGCTCTACATTGAAGGGGAAGGGATTGCACAAGCATCGCTATCTCACAGGCATCATTACAGCAGAATCTGAAGACAGTAGAGCTGCACTCATATCACTGGCTGGAAGTTAGGAAAAAAATTCTGGTGCTTACCATGGAACAGGAACTTCAGCTCGCTGTCCCATAGCTGTGTTGGCTTTGAGAGGCTAAAAGGATTACAAGCTAATAAAAACTTATGTGTTGACTCTAATGATAAAAAACATACAATAAAACTGACCACATATACACAAGGAGTAAGAAAATGCCATTACACTCTTCAAAGCAGACCTGTACTTGGCGTAGCTCCCCAGTAATCAGGGAACTGTTATAAAGCCCTTAAATGACACAGATTCCTCCCTGCTTCCTTTAATTTTGAGAAGCAATTTTTAGTTGCTGCAAAATATGTAGAAATGCAGGAGCTGTGTTTATGTGCTATAATAGTCTATATAATTATGGACTTGTGTAGCAATAATGTTTAGTTTTTTCCTTCTTTAGACTTTCAAGTTGTGTTTGTAATGTTGGTTAATTTCTTAATTTAAAAAATGAATTTAAGGGCTTATATGAGTCCAAAGACATCTTCATATATTCGGAATGGGTGAGTCTTCAAAAACACAGTTCAGTGGTGGTCATAACACTGAGAAGTGCAGAAAAGTGGTAACTGGAAACAGAACCTTTTATTTCTATACTGCTAGTTAGAATCCAGCCCAGGTTAGTGGTGACAGAAAGCTGTTGCCATGTATGTTTGGGCATCTGATTCTATATTCCCTGAGAATAAGTGTCCACATCATATGAACCATCATCAGTTAGCCCTAACTGACAACTCTGTTCCTAAACTAAAGTACCCTTTTATTCATGGAGGTGCTTTCTCTAGGTCCACATTAAGACATGTTGGCAGAGCAGTATGAGGAATTCTTGCATTGCAGCAATCCATGCTCTGTCTATTGTTTGGTCAGAGGTATTGATTCTTCAGGGTTGGTAATCAGGCACATCATGTAACATAAATTGTTTAATGGCTATCGGATGAGTATATCATTTTAATCTTGGCCATTTGTGACTGGGAAGGATTTTTGCTGGATGTTATCTGAGCTTGTTTTAAAGTCTCTCTCTCTCTCTTTCTCCCCCCATGACTGGCACGCAAGGTCTAGGAGGCCACTGCATTTCTGAGAGATGAGCCGTGTGCTGCAGTGTGCTATATTTACTGTGCTCATGGGACTGTTGCTCACAAGAACCATGGCCTGGACTTCAAGTGGGAAAACACATGCTGAGCTACTCAACAATCTTTACAGTGAGTACCACCAGCAGCCCCTCTTCAGGGCTCGCACTTAAAGCTGATGATGAAACTTCACAGCACTTTAACAGTTGTAGGTTTGATTTTTCACATTTGACTGAGTGGGATTGTAATCCATCATTCTAAAATGTCCTGCAATAGTCTTGGCACTTTTATCTTTACCCACTTCAGAATCTGGATGTCACAGCCTGAAACTGTTCTGTTTCTAATCCTAAACAGGACACGATGCTAGGAAAACTATCCTAGTTTTTCCTACTAGGGGATAAAAGTGTAAATAAATCTGTCCATTTAGTCCTTTGCCTCTTTGCTGGGACTACCAAGTGGGTGCTTGGTAATGCAGACACTTGCCTACTAGGAAAAACTATCCAGGCCCAAAGTCTCTCATATGTGTGTCTAATTTGAGAATATGCAAAACACCTGTTGTATGATTCTGTAGACAATTACATAGAGCAGGGGTCGGCAACCTTTCAGAAGTGGTGTGCCAAGTCTTCATTTATTCACTCTAATTTAAGGTTTCGTGTGCCAGTAATACATTTTAATGTTTTTAGAAGGTATTTTTCTATGTCTAGAACATATAACTAAACTATTGTTGTATGTAAAGTAAATAAGATTTTTAAAATGTTTAAGAAGCTCAATTTAAAATTAAATTAAAATGCAGAGCCCCCAGGACCCCGGGCAGTGTGAGTGTCACTGAAAATCAGCTCGCGTGCCGCATTTGGCATGCGTGCCATAGGTTGCCTACCCCTGGCATAGAAAGACTGAAGCTGATATAACTGACTGTAAAAGTCAGTGCTCTATGCGGTTAACTCCAATGAGCTATCTTGGGACTAGAATAGTTATTGGTATTCCCACTCCATTTTGGACAAATGATTTGGGTTGTAACTGTAATAGCTTTGAATTCCCCTGTTGCTAGAGCAACACAGCTGTTCTCTCAGCAGGAGTTACTGCAGGGAAATTAGAAATGAAGGAAATATGAACTTCTCTGCAGTCATTCTCCTTAACTTCATAATTTTACATCCTGCCAAGGTACCTTAAATATGACCTGAAGAAACCACGTATGGGGATAAAAGTGTAAATAAATCTGTCCATTTAGTCCTTTGCCTCTTTGCTGGGACTACCAAGTGTGGTGCTTGGTAATGCAGACACTTGCCTGCTAGGAACTGACCTGAGATTGTCAACTCATTTGATGCAGGGCATCAAACTCCTATTGAAGGGTAGCTGCTTTTACTCACTATTAACCTGGGATAGATCTGAACCACAAACCTGGAGGCACACAGCTCTATTGCCTGTCCCTCCCAAACCCTCCACTGCCTCTGTTCAAACCTGAACATGTTACAGTACTAAATAGCTGAAATCTTTCTCTCCATCTTTTTTTTTTTTTTTTTTTTTTTTTTTTTTTTAAGAAAATGGAGTGATTAAATCTCAACGGGTCTTGGATGTGTTAATGGCCACAGATAGAGCCCACTACACCAAGTATTTACCATACATGGATTCTCCTCAGTCAATAGGTAAGAAATTTGTAGCAGATTGACACTTTTATGGTATGTGTAATGGCTGCACTAATCTCAGTGATTGAACAGTGGAGGGAAGACACAGGGTGAGTTTGTAGGTCTTGGTTTACTATGCTAACAAGTCTTGCCTGTATGGAATAGTGTCAAGAATGGGAAAGGGGGACAGTTCATGTGCACTCTTACTGCTGGCTCATCAAGAAGAGTATCCGCATGGGTCTACTTGAGGGTTTCTTTGGGAGAAATAGAAAAAGGATCTGCCCTTTGGAGGCTGGGAATGCTCAGATATGATCACGGGGCCACTGTATTTGAAGAACAAAACTCTTTATGAAGTGAAGAAAGAACAAATGGTATGAAGATTAGCCCTGATCGTTGATAGACCATTGTTTCTTGACACAAGGTATGTCTACATTTAGGGCAGTGTATGGTGTACTGACACTGCATGTCCCGCTGGCATGGGTATAAATAGCAGTGGAGATAGTGGGGCATGACTCGGGCAAGTAGAGTGCCCAATATGCCTGAACCCTAGGCTATATACCTTACCAGCTCTCTACATGCCCAAGCGGTGCCTCCCACATCTACATGGCTGTTTTTAGCAGTGCAGTGTCCTGTTTCTGAAGCATTTCCCTGCTGTAGTGAAAGGTTCCGGCAGCTCCCTGACCCAAGCCTTTCATTGCTGCATGTAGCTACACACTGTAGTGACAAGTGTGGATACAGGCTGCAGTGAAAGCAGACTGAAGCTAAATGTGTAGGAGAAAATAGTAAACAGTATTTCTGTATGCCCTGAGTAAAGTATTCGATGCTCTCAGGAACTTGATTGTGATACTTAGCACGAAAGCCTCCTTGAAATAACTCTTTTCTTCCACATGCAAAGTCAGAAAATGGGATTTTTAATTTTTAAAAAAGGATGGCTGCAAGATAAGAGCAAAAATCCTGACTGTGCAATATCATCCATGGCACCTATCCCCTTGAATCACAAGACATGTTTGAATGGGGGGAGGGGATGTTAGGGGAAATAAAAATTTTTGGTTAGACTGTAGAATTCCTGTATTTGAGGGATGAAGCCATTTTGTGACTTGCTCATTCATGAATGTCCACATTAACTGAATAATTTCCATGAAAATATTATGAATGGTGCATATAACTGATATGACTGCAGCTAAACACTATACCAGGGGTAGCCAACCTGAGCCTGAGAAGGAGCCAGAATTTTACCAATGTACATTGCCAGAGAGCCACAGTAATATGTCAGCAGCCCCCCATCAGATCCCCCCCCCTTCCTACCCCCAGCACCTCCTGCCCACTGGTAGCCCCACCGATCAGCGCCTCCCCCTCCCTCACCATGCCTCCTGCCCACCACAATCAGCTGTTTCACAGCGTGCAGGAGGCTCGGGGGTGGGGGTGGGGGGGAAAGAAGTAGTGAGGGCACAGCAGGCTCGGGGGGGAGTGGCAGGAGCCTTGGGGAAGGGGTGGAGTGGGGTCAGGGCCTGGTTCAGAGCCAGGGGTTGAGCAGTGAGCACCCCTGGCACATTAAAAAGTTTGCTCCTGTAGCTCCAGCCCCAGAGTCAGCATCTATGGAAGGAGACGCATATTAACTTCCAAAGAGCTGCATGCGGCTCCGGAGCCACAGGTTGGCCATCCCTGCACTACACCCACACTTTTTTGTTTTAGTTTTACTCCGTTCTATGAGACAGGTTTTTTTCCTAAGTCACAAAGCATAGTAACCATACTGCACGTTGATATTTCACTCATGCATGCTCAGTCCTGAAAGCTTCCCTTGCAACTTGGTCTACATCAACATTGTAAATAAACAACTGGAGCTGAAATCTCTGTCACTGAGGTATCTCAACACAGACATCTAAATTTCCTCCACACACATACATCTGTAGCACAGGCAGATACTGTTTGTAGCTTTTCTTCCTCCTCTCCTGAAATCTTGAGGGGTGAACCTTGAATTATTATTATCCATTCTAAGACTTCTCCCTGCTGCCTCCACTACCACCTTTCTATTGATTTCTCAAACAACTTATTTTTCTACACCAAGCATATTGAAATATCTGTTTGATTTTTTTTGTTGGTCTTCTATTTTGAGTGTATCCACTTTGTGGCTTAATGCTAGACAATTTGTTATATTACAGTAATTAACTATTTTTTGTGAGTGTTATGCCCCCCTTCCTTACGAACAAACTCGTAACAGGTCAATTCTGTGCTCGGAATTCTTATTGATTGGAGTGGCTGCAAAAGTGGGCTCTAAGCAGCAGAAGATCTGTCTTGGTTGTGAATGAGCCTGAAAAGTTGTGTTGATTGGAACACTTAGGTGGTGATTGGAACAGTCAGGAGCTGAAATATTGCTCTTAGCTGCTTTGCTGTCATTAACACCCCCTAGAGGAGGTAGTTTAAGTCAGTACATCACCTCAGATAGGTGGGAGAACAGAAAAGGTTTGCGATATTGAAAGAAAAATAAAAACAAACAGTTTAGAGGAGGTAATAGTAATTATTCAGACATGGTCATAATTTCATATTACTTGTGTTTAACGGTCAGTGGTTTCTTTTCAGGATATAAGGCTACAATCAGTGCACCCCACATGGTAAGATAAATTTTCCGTTCTATTCATAGACTTGGAGGATAGCTTTAATTTAAAAGATGTAATAGCAAGTTGACGTAGGTCTGATATACATGAGCATTGGACACTGCCTTGTACCGCATGTAATTTATTACTGGTGTCCTGTACAACTGTGTGAAATACTTACAGTTTTAAGGAAGGACAGTCAACCTTGAAAAATCAACTGTTAGCCTTAGTAAGACAGAATTATTGTTTAAAGTGAAGTTTTCTATTTTTTCAAGAGATCCTCTTCCTTCACAAGCCAGATATTTTCTGCTACACATTCCACTAGTTAAATTCATATTCCTAACAACTTTCAAAGGTGCTGTCATCAGAATGGTTTTACAAACTCAACATTGGGACATCACTGCAAAATGAGTCCTGGGAAGGAAAAAGTTCTGTTTTTAAACATAATATGCTTGCACAATTAACACAATTCTGACTGGAAAAACTGGGGGAGGGGCATGAGATAAATTAATATCTCTGTGTGAAAGTGTGCATCATGATATCATCTTGGTGGTGTTATCCCCATAGCATGCCCATGCTCTGGAGTTGCTGAAGGATCAGCTAGTGGAAGGAGCAAAGGCCCTGGATGTGGGATCAGGAAGTGGTTACCTCACAGCTTGCTTTGCTAGAATGGTGAGCAAAGTATAAGATTATTTGCTTCTTCATATTTATCTCAAGCAAAGAGAAGTAATCTGCAACAGTAAAACACTCTGTACAATGCACAATCTCTGTATGCGCATAATGAAGCATCTATCTGTTTTCAGGTGGGTCCCACAGGGAAGGCAGTAGGCATAGAACATATTGAAGAGCTGGTTCATGAATCCATTAGAAATGTCAGAGAAGATGACCCAACTCTGCTCACTTCTGGCCGTCTGAAACTTCTGGGTGAGCTCTGTAGCCCATGCCCTTATTGTTTCATTCCTGTACCTGAATGCATTGTAGCCTGGCAGTGCTTAGCCCTTACTGTTTCTGGAGACCTGCCTCTCTCAGTGGTTGGCATAATTGTTTTTGGTAGTACTCAAGTGCTTGTCTCAGTATTATTAATTAAGAAAGAAACTATTTTTCTGTTGAATAACTTAATTTCCCCAGGTAAGTGCAAATTAAAGGTTAGGTGGCTAATAACACTGACTGAAGCCATATATAATGTAGGCAGATGCCATTCAATTGATCCATCTCCAAACAGCTCTGTCAATACAACTTTCTCCTTATGGGTGTGCAACAACTCTTTTATTTTAGTACTAAGCCCCTCTTAAGTAAAGATTGCTGTTAATACCAAATAACTGGGCTTGGTTTTTGACCATATCTCCATTGGAAACTACCAAACTCTACTTCCGTTGTGACCCATCAGATTTAAATGTCGGTCTCTGGAGTCCTGTGTCTGCACTAACCTACTTTGTCATGTACGGTCCGTCCCAGCTCTGGTGTTTCCTTCCTCTAACGGTGTTGCCTGTTTCCAAAATCTATCTTCCTTTAAAAATTAACTTTATAGAGCAGCCTGTCTTAGGAGGCTTCTTGTAGAAATCCAAATTGCCATCACAATTGACATACAAAAGCCTTCACATACCTTTCAAGTGAAAGGAAAGATAGAGGGTTCTCTAGGTTGAGTTGCCATATGAACAAGGATCTTCATTGCACATTCCCTCTCTGCAGTTGGAGATGGCAGGCAGGGATACCCTGAAGAAGCACCTTATGATGCCATCCATGTTGGAGCAGCAGCAGACACTGTACCAAAGGAGGTAAGAATTAACAGACATGTCATCTGTCTGTATTCATACCCTTACACCTGTGGCTGTAACAGATCTGGAATAGCTTCCTTTCTGTTCTGTGTGAAGTTGGCAATCCTGTAAACGCCTTTGGTGGACATAATAGACCTTATAATCAGCTTTACTTTTGTCTGTCTTTCCTTGTTCAAACTGTTTCTGGTCCTTGCTGATATTGACTCCTCTGTTTGCCAGTTGCTGAAAGAGTTGAAGCCAGGTGGCCGGTTGATCTTGCCAGTTGGGCCTGCAGGTGCAAACCAGGTTCTGATGCAGTATGACAAAACCAGTGATGGGCAAATTGTGGAAACGCAACTGATGGGCGTGATCTATGTTCCCCTGACAGATAAGGAGAAGCAGTGGCCCCGGTAAAAAATAAGTTTCCCTGATTGTAATTTGTCTTTTGTTCCACTTGCCCTTATCACTGGCAAGATGTTGACAGAAGCTCATATCTCCAGAATCCTAGCAGATGCAGCCAGGAAGATGAAGGGAAGAGGGGCATACATGCTCGATCACAGCAAGAGAGCTGTATGCATCTCCTTGTATTTTAGAAACTAAAGAATAATGGAGCATGCTAGCTTCCATCACAATATGGCCTTTTGTTTTCATAAGTATTATATTCATATGCATTATCATTGTAAAGGAAGATTGTGAATTTATTCACAGCAGTAACCCAGTTGCCTTTTTTCCACCCATAGGGATGAAGTTTGACAGAATATCACTTACAAAATGATCTTGGAAAGCTCATGAACCAGGCCCTGAAGAAGCAACTATAGATGTGTATGGCTTTGCTTTATAAATCAATTTTTTTTTAACTTGGACACATCACAAAGGCATTTTCTGCTTTTTAAAGAACTCAATACGGAGGAGTGAGAGAAGAATATTCCTCCAGATCAATCAGCACCCAGTTCCTAAGCTGTGGAGATCTTGTCTGATTTCTTCCTGGACTGAGTAAAACCAGATAAGCCCAGTTGTCCTCTTTGGTCAGCTCCACATACAATATCTATGTAAGAGAATGGAGTGTGTGCAATACTGTTACAGATTTGAGAATTCATCTGTATTGTACTTGATTAAATGGTAGTGCATTTATATTCATGACTTGCTCATCTGATGCCTGAAGAAAAATTACAGTATGTATTTGATCTGATTAATCTTCTAGATTAAACATATTCTTTTCTCATACCCTTTTTGGTGAGCTAGTTAATCAGCTGTATGAACACACTATTCCCCTGATGAAGCCAGGACTTGGTGTTAGCAATCATGTATGCTTACTCAGAATTGAGATACAAGCTCCTAAGGCTTTCTCTTAAATTAGGCACTTCTTTTCAATAGAGGGGAAAAAATGGGTATTATTTAAAATGAAACAGACAGGTCCCATGTTTCATATGATTCTGATTAGCACCATTGTTGTGGCATCTTTTCTGAAATTGGATTGTGCATGTTCTAGGAGCTGGAATTCTTTTCTCCCTTCAAATTGGGCCCTGAATGGTGGTGATCAAATTAATAGGGCTAAAATGAAGAAGCTCCCACTAGGGATGTAAAGGGGTAACAGGTAAGCATTAGGGTTAACGTTAACCGGCCTTAACCGTTAAGCCCTTGCACATCGGCCACAGCAACCCCAGCCCCGGCTGCGCCAGCCGCAGGGACCCCAGCACGCACTTCACACCCCCCCCCCGGGGGGGCCTGGCTGGAGGGACCTCGATTAACAGATATAATTTTAATCGTTTAACCAGTTTAACTTTTAAAACAAAATGTACACCTCTAGCTCCCACTAACATTTTATGCTGTACCATTCTCTAGGTAAAGGATTAATAGATTCTAGGGCTGGAAGGGTCCTCGAGAGGTCAGAGTCCAGTCCCCTGCCCTCATGACAGGACCAAATACTGTCTAAACCATCCCTGATAGACATTTATCTAACCTACTCTTAAATATCTCCAGAGATGGAGATTCCACAACCTCCCTAGGCAATTTCTTCCAGTGTTTAATCACCCTGACAGTTGGGAACTTTTTCCTAATGTCCAACCTAAACCTCCCTTGCTGCAGTTGAAGCCCATTGCTTCTTGTTCTATCCTTAGAGGCTAAGATGAACAAGGTGCCATAAGGAGGAGGGAGAAAACCTTTTAGATACACCTCTACCTCGATATAACGCTGTCCTCAGGAGCCAAAAAATCTTACCGTGTTATAGGTGAAACCGCGTTATATCGAACGTGCTTTGATCCACTGGAGTGCGCAGCCACACCCCCCCGGAGCACTGTTTTACCGCATTATATCCGAATTCGTGTTACCTCGGGGTAGAGGTGTACCTAAAAACTGCTATCATGTCCCCTCTGTCTTCTCTTTTCCAAACTAAACAAACCCAATTCTTTCAGCCTTCCTTCGTAGGTCATGTTTTCTAGATCTTTAATCATTCTTGTTGCTCTTCTCTGGACCCTCTCCAATTTCTCCACATCTTTCTTGAAATGTGGTGCCCAGAACTGGACACAATATTCCAGTTGAAGCCTAACCAGCGCAGAGTAGAGCGGAAGAATGACTTCTCGTGTCTTGCTCACAACTCAACTGTTAATGCATCCCAGAATCATGTTTGCTTTTTTGCAACAGCATCACACTGTTGACTCATATTTAGCTTGTGGTCCACTATAACCCCTAGATCCCTTTCTGCCGTACTTCTTCCTACACAGTCTCTTCCCATTCTGTATGTGTGAAACTGATTGTTCCTTCCTAAGTGGAGCACTTTGCATTTGTCTTTATTAAACTTCATCCTGTTTACCTCAGACCATTTCTCCAATTTGTCCAGATCCTTTTGAATTATGACCCTATCCTTCAAAGCAGGTACAATCCCTCCCAGTTCGGTATCCTCTGCAAACTTAATAAGCGTACTTTCTATGCCAATATCTGCCATTGATGAAGATATTGAACAGAGCCGGTCCCAAAACAGACCCCTGCGGAACCCCATTTGTTATACCTTTCCAGTAGGATTGGGAACCCTTAATAACGACACTCTGAGTACAGTTATCCAGCCAGTTATGCACCCACCTTATAGTAACCCCATCAAAGTTGTATTTGCCTAGTTTATTGATAAGAATATTATGCGAGACTGTATCAAATGCCTTAAAGTCTAGGTATACCACATCCACCGCTTCTCCCTTATCTACAAGACTCGTTATCCTATCAAAGAAAGCTATCAGATTGGTTTGACATGATTTGTTCTTTACAATCCATGCTGGCTAT
The DNA here is from genome assembly GCF_027887155.1 of Malaclemys terrapin pileata. Classification (NCBI taxonomy): domain Eukaryota; kingdom Metazoa; phylum Chordata; order Testudines; family Emydidae; genus Malaclemys; species Malaclemys terrapin. The sequence continues at coordinate 93,704,783 of NC_071508.1, read as the reverse complement.
TCCCTATCACCTTACCACCTTCCAAGTGTTTGCAGATGATTTCCTTAATTACTTGCTCCATTATCTTCCCTGGCACAGAAGTGAAACTAACTGGTCTGTAGTTTCCTGGGTTGTTTTTATTTCCCTTTTTATAGATGGGGACTATATTTGCCTTTTTCCAGTCTTCTGGAATCTCTCCCGTCTCCCATGATTTCCCAAAGATAATAGCTAGAGGCTCAGATACCTCCTCTATTAGCTCCTTGAGTATTCTAGGATGCATTTAATCAGGCCCTGGTGACTTGCAGGCATCTAACTTTTCTAAGTGATTTTTAACTTGTTCTTTTTTTATTTTATCTTCTAAACCTACCCCCTTCCCATTAGCATTCACTATGTTAGGCATTCCTTCAGACTTCTCAGTGAAGACTGAAACAAAAGTCATTAAGCATCTCTGCCATTTCCAAGTTACTGTTTCTCCCTCCTCACTGAGCAGTGGGCCTACCCTGTCCTTGGTCTTCCTCTTGCTTCTAATGTATTGATAAAAAGTCTTCTTGTTTCCCTTTATTCCTGTAGCTAGTTTGAGCTCATTTTGTGCCTTTGCCTTTCTAATCTTGCCCCTGCAGTCCTGTGTTGTTTGCCTATATCCATCCTTTGTAATTTGTCCTAGTAACCATTTTTTATAAAATAGTTAATGATTTTAACCATTTTATCTCATGGTTAAGCCAAGGTGGTCTTTTCCCACATTTTCTATCTTTCCTACTTAGTGGAATAGCTTGCTTTTTGGCCCTTAATAGTGTCCCTTTGAAATACTGCCAACTCTCCTCAGTTGTTTTTCTCCTCAGTCTTGAGTCCCATGGGACCTTACCTATCAGCTCTCTGAGCTTATCAAAATCCGCCTTCCTGAAATCCATTGTCTCTATTTTGCTGTTCTCCCTTCTACCCTTCCTTAGAATTGTGAACTCTGATTTCATGATCACTTTCACCCAAGCTGCCTTCCACTTTCAAATTCTCAAGTTCCTTCCTATTTGTTAAAATCAAACCTAGAACAGCTTCCCCCTAGTAGCTTTTTCAACCTTCTGAAATAAAAAGTTGTCTGCAATGCAGTCCAAAAACTTATTGGATAGTCTGTACCCCCCCCCTGTCATTTTCCCAACATCTATCTGGATAGTTGAAGTCCCCCATCACCACAAAATCTTGGGCTTTGGATGATTTTTAGTTGCTTAAAAAAAGCCTTCCCCCCCAGTTAAGTGGCCTGTAGTAGACTCCTAGCATGACATCACCCTTGTTTTTTACCCCTTTTAGCCTAACCTAGAGACTCTCAACACTTCTGTCTCCTGTGTCCATCTCCACCTCAATCCAAGTGTGTACATTTTTAATATGTATAAGACAACACCTCCTCTCTTTTCCCCCTGTCTATCCTGCCTGAGCAACTATGCCAACAATGTCATAGTTGTATTTCCAATGCTGTTGTCATGGCAGCAGTTTGTGGGTGTTACAGGTTACTGAGTAGGATACAAATCACATGGGCATAGTTGGGGGGGGAGTACACGGGCACATTGCTCTCCTCCACAGAGGAGCAGCTTGGGGGGGCATGTGGGGTCATATACTACTCCCCACCCCTGATTTTCTGTGAGGGCCAAGCTGAGGGGGAGGGGAGTTCTAGCCATCCCATGCTATGCTGCCTCCATCTGCACCCCCAGTGGCTCCCTATTGGTGCAGTAGGGCTGGGTGGGGAGCAGGTTGCAGCAGCTACTCCCAGGTTGCTACTTCTGCAGCTGGATGCTGCTTCGTGTATTCTAGTGCCCACCTGTTTCCTATACACATTAGGTTGCCAACCCTTCAGGATTGCCATGGACTCTCCAGGAATTCAAAATTAATTTTTCATTATAGATTGTCATGTGCTGAAACCTCTAGGAATATGTCTAAGCAAAATTGGCAAACCTACAACTGAGTGGCCATGGGGTGAGAGGGGGCAGGGCTGGGGGTATAGGCTAATGGGGAAGAGACGGGGCTAGGGGAGGCAGGAGCACAGGGAAGTACGGGTGCAGCCACATCACCGCAGCAGCCGCTGGCAGAGTGCTCAGGTCACCGCAGCAGCAGGGTCTCTTTTCCCCCCACGAAACTGGCTTCAGCGTGCACGTGTGTGCCTGCGTACATGGGCACCCAGCCCGCCCCAGCAAACTGCGCCCATGAAATCACGGCGGCGAAGAGCTCAGGGGAGACGCGCAGGCCCTGCTCCGCCCACGCTCCCACCGTGACCCGGCGGCGGCTCCAAGCGCGGCCATGGAAAAGAGGCGGTGTCTAGCTCTAGGCCCGGGGAGTTTCGGGTCGCTTGTGTTAAACGTCACAGTGAGCGGGCTGGGGCGATTGGCTGGACTGCGGGGGGTCACGCGCCAGGGTATCCCCGTCCGAAGCCATGTGGGCGAGGCTGGTGGGGACTCCAGAGCCGTGGCTGCTCCTCGCTGGCCCGAGAGTCCGCTGGTCGCTCGCCGCGCTAGCGCCCGGGGGCGGCTGCATGGAAGAGCCTGGCCCGGGGAGCCTCGAGGCGGGGGACGCGCCCCCTGCGGCCAAGAGACGGCGGCTGCTGGCCGGGGAGGAGAAGCGGCCGGGCCGCGGCGAGCGCTACGTGCCGCCCCCGGGGAAGCGCAACCCCGGCGTGAGCTTCAGCGAGACGCACTTCGCCGAGACCCACTACTACTTCGAGGGCGGGCTGCGCAAGGTGCGGCCCTACCACTTCGACTTCCAGACCTACTGCAAGGGCCGCTGGGTGGGCAAGAGCCTGCTGCACGTCTTCAGCACCGAGTTCCGCGCCCAGCCCATCGAATACTACCGGGCCGCGGCCAGCGCCGGCCGCCTGCGCCTCAACGAGCAGCCCGTGCGGGACCTCGGCATCGTGCTCAAGGCAGGTCCCAGGCGCCCCCGCCCGCCTGTACCAGACCACGGGTTCCCTTACCGCGGCTTGGCACCGGCGGGGGCTTATGTCTCGGGGGGGGGGGCATCGATTTGGTAATCTCAGGAACATGTTCCCCACCCTTGGGGAGAGAGATCCCTTCCCGCGTGCAGCGCCCCTTGCCCCACCCGGACCCTCATCTTCTCACTCTCCTTCCTGCTACCCCCATGGCCCCAGCTGGCCGCTCTGCCTCAGTCGGGAGCAGCCCTCCCCTCTGGACCGCTGGCTCCCCTACAACAGTTACTGCAGTTGCGGGTTCATTGCCTGGCTGTGTGTGTGGAGGAAGGGGCGTCCTGTTTCCCAACGCTAGAGCGCAAGCCCCCAGTCTAGACTACAAAAAACTGCTAATTAAAACAATATTTTGAAATGTGTGTAGCTAATTTGTGGTGACCTGAAGTGGGGAGAATAGCCTACATAAAGAAAACCTAGTTCTCTAGTATGTCGTGATGGTTTTTTGTTCTTCCATTCATATGGGAAAAGAAAATAATGTAATATCTTTTGGCCACAACCACATTTAAACATAATTATTGTTTTGTATTGTGGTAGGACCCGAAGCTATATGCAGTACAAACCTACAGGAAGATCTAGTCCTTTATCTGAGGAGCGTGGAGTAAGGCTTTCTCTGCATGGAGATGCTTTTCAGTATAACTTAAAGTGTGACTTTAAACCAGAAGTGCTGGATGTAACTTAATGATGGTATTTGAAGCTGTATTAGTTAAAATTTCAGGGCATAGGCAGTTCACCTGCAGGAGCCAGGAAAGAATTTATCTTCCCTCAAGCAGCATTGCACACAAGTGGCCTTTTCCATTATGAGTCTTTCCCCCTTCCTAAGAAATACTAGGCATGGGAACATTGTTTGAGATAGGATTTGGTAAATCAGTATGCTTAATGATTAGAATACATTCCTATTTTCCAGTATACACTGGAACCCCGCTGTAACGCGCCCCGTGATAACGTGAATTCGTTTATAACGCGGGGCGAGTCTGGCCCCGGCGGCTGCAGCAGGCGCAGGGCGTTTGGGATCCATGCCCCAGCGGCTGCAGCAGGAGCGACTCTCCCTGCAGCCCTGGCACGCCCCTGGGGTTCTCACCTCTGTCCCAACCAGGGCCCGCTCTAACCCGCGTCCTTCCCTCCCCGCCGACTGATGTAGTGAGCGGCAGCGCGGAGGAGGGGAGCGCCCTGCTGGGAGCGGGCTGCAGAGTGACGCGGAGCCCTCCTGGCAGTCGGCACGGCAGGCCGGTGGCGGTCATCTTTGGGGGCCCCGCTCCCCCGGACAAAGCACCGGCCAGAGCGCGGCAGCCCCGCGGCCCCGGCCGGAGCGTGGCAGCCCAGTGGCCGTCCCGCGGCCCCGCTCTCCCGGCCGGAGCGCAGCCAGCCCAGTGTCCCTCCCTCCCTACCCCAGCCAGCAATCCCAAGTGTTGCCCCAGGAATCGGGCCCTGGTGGCAGGAGGGGCTGAGTGGCCAGCGCCCCAGCTGAAGGAAGCCCTGGCCACCCCCCTTCTCTCTCTCCCCACTCCCTCCCTCCCCCTAGCCAGGGCACGGAAGCTGAACACAAGTACAGTGGAACCCCGCTATAACGCGACCCCGCATTTACCGCGATTGGACCCCAATGATTGCGTTATAGCAGGGTTCCACTGTATTTTTAGCTGGTTTCTTAATGTTGGATCCCACGTTATTCTGGACATGTGTTTTCTATCCCTTATTTCTCACAGATCGAGGATATTTGGGGAAATCATATCTATTCTAATAATCTGTTTTGCTTGTAGAATAACGATTTTCTGAGGAATACAATGCATCGCCATGAGCCTCCAGTCACTGCTCAGCCTATCCGGATCTTGGTAGAGAATGATGAGGTGGTTGTCGTGGACAAACCCTCATCTTTACCTGTACACCCATGCGGCAGATTTCGACACAACACAGTCATCTTCATCTTGGGCAAAGAGCATAACTTGAAGGAGTTGCACACTATTCACCGGCTTGATCGCATGACTTCTGGTGTGCTTATATTTGCCAAGACTGCAGAAGTGTCTAAGAGGATTGATGAGCAAATTCGGCAGAGACAGGTGAGGGCTGAGGACTTAAGTGATTTTCAAAGTGCATCTTTAAAGAGCTCCTGAAGCAGGTTTGGTCCGAGTACAGGCTGTTGGCCAAACACAAGTCCCAAAGTTTACATTGCAGCCTGTGGCTGCTTTAATTTTTAATGCATAAATACAGCTTGTGTCTAGGGGCATTGCATTTTAGGGCCTGTGGTCTCAGTAGGTTAGAGCTTTTTCTTTAAGATGAAGACAGGTGCAAATTACATGCACCCCTTGTGCTCTTGGTAAGATGCTAATGTGGTGCTCCACGGAGCAGAATTTGGGTGCCTCAGTAGGTTGTATAGTGGATAAGTGTGGTAGTTTGAGAGACAATAATTGAGAGGATATTGATGGAGCAGGTCCTCAAGGAATCAATTATGAATCATTTAGAGGAGAGGAAAGTGATCAGGAACAGTCAGCATGGATTCACGAAGGGGAAGTCGTGCCTGACTAATCTAATTGCCTTCTATGATGAGATAACTGGCTCTGTGGATGAGGGGAAAGCAGTGGATATGTTATTCCTTGACTTTAGCAAAGCTTTTGATACGGTCTCCCGCAGTATTCTTGCCGCCAAGTTAAAGAAGTATGGGCTGGATGAATGGACTGTAAGGTGGATAGAAAGCTGGCTAGATCGTCGGGCTCAATGGGTAGTGATCAATGGCTCCATGTCTAGTTGGCAGCCAGTTTCAAACGGAGTGCCCTAAGGGTCGGTCCTGGGGCCGGTTTTGTTTAATATCTTTATTAATGATCTGGAGGATGGTGTGGACTGCACTCTCAGCAAGTTTGCAGATGACACTAAACTAGGAGGCGTGGTAGATACACTAGAGGGTAGGGATCGGATACAGAGGGACCTAGACAAATTAGAGGATTGGGCCAAAAAAACCTAGTGAGGTTCAACAAGGACAAGTGCAGAGTCCTGCACTTAGGACGGAAGAATCCCATGCACTGCTACAGACTAGGGACCGAATGGCTAGGTAGCAGTTCTGCAGAAAAGGACCTAGGGGTCACAGTGGACGAGAAGCTGGATATGAGTCAACAGTGTGCTCTTGTTGCCAAGAAGGCTAATGGCATTTTGGGCTGTATAAGTAGGGGCATTGCCAGCAGATCGAGGAATGTGATCGTTCCCCTTTATTCGACATTGGTGAGGCCTCATCTGGAATACTGTGTCCAGTTTTGGGCCCCACACTACAAGAAGGATGTGGAAAAATTGGAAAGAATCCAACGGAGGGCAACAAAAATGATTCGGGGTCTGGAGCACATGACTTATGAGGAGAGGCTGAGGGAACTGGGATTGTTTAGTCTCCAGAAGAGAAGAATGAGGGGGGATTTGATAGCAGCCTTCAACTACCTGAAGGGGGGTTCCAAAGAGGATGGAGCTTGGCTGTTCTCAGTGGTGGCAGATGACAGAACAAGGAGCAATGGTCTCAAGTTGCAGTGGGGGAGGTCCAGGTTGGATATTAGGAAAAACTATTTCACTAGGAGGGTGGTGAAACACTGGAATGCGTTACCTAGGGAGGTGGTGGAGTCTCCTTCCTTGGAGATTTTTAAGGCCCGGCTTGACAAAGCCCTGGCTGGGATGGTTTAGTTGGGAATTGGTCCTGCTTTGAGCAGGGGGTTGGACTAGATGACCTCTTGAGGTCCCTTCCAACCTTGATATTCTATGATTCTATGATGTTTTAATAAAACCCTATTTCAGTTTTGAAGGACTCAAATTATCTTGTTAATATTCTGTGCAATAGCCTGTTGTGACATTCCCCAGGGTGCATGCTGAACTGCTATGGCCCCTTAGCTCTCCAGCCTGGGATGCCTTTTACATTGCTTTGCTAGTGAACAGCAAACCTCTCCAGGTTCTGATCACTCACAGCCACCAGCATGCAAAGTCTCTCTCAGCTGAGTACATGAATGATGTGTCCTGCCATCCATAAATAGATACAGGGCAACATCCGCATATCCCTGAGTCTGAGCCTTGTACCTTCAGTAGCCCACTGGATCGTACAAGTTCATAAATTAGTCCGTCATTCCTACAAAGGGTAATGAATATGCATCAGCCTTTGTTGTCTCAAGTGGAGACTTTCCAAACACTTCAACCAAACACACTGGTTTAGATAAAACAGTATCTTTCTTTAGTTAATAAACTTGTTTTAGATTTTAAGTAGGGCTGTCTATTGATTTCAGTTAATACATGAGATTAATGCAAAACAAATTAATTAGATTTTTAAAAAGTCATGATTAATCGCAATTTTAATCACACTGTTAAACAATAATAGAATAACAATTTAAATTTATTATCTTTTGGATGTTTTTCTACATTTTCAAATATATTGATTTCAGTTATAACACAGAACACAAAGTGTACAGTGCTCACTTTATATTATTTTTTATTACAAATATTTGCACTGTAAAAAAAGATAAGAGATGGTAATTTTCAATTCACCTCATACTAGTCCATTCAGTCCTACTTGTTCAGCCAATCGCTCAAGACAAAAACGTTTGTTTATATTTACGGGAGATAATGCTGCCCCCTTCTTATTTACAGTGTCACTTGAAAGTAAGAACAGACTTTTGCATGGCACTGTTCTATTCAGCATTACAAGGTATTTGCGTACCAGGTATGCTAAACATTCGTATGCCCTTCATGCTTCAACTTGTGGACTCTAAAATTTTACATTGTTGTTTTTGAGTGCAGTTATGTAAAAACAAAAAATAATAATTCTACCTTTAAGTTGCATTTTCACGATAGAGATTGCACGACAGTACTTGTATGAGGTGAATTGAAAAACTATTTTTTTTACAGTGCAAATATTTGTACTCAAAAATAGAGTACTGTATGCTTTGTTTTGTGTATTGTAATTGAAATCAATATATTTGAAAATGTAGGAAAACATCCACAAATATTTATAATAAATTAAATTGGTATTCTGTTATTGTTTAACAGTGCAATTAAAACTGCAATTAATATGCAACTATTTTTAAATCTTGCGATTAATTGTGATTATTTTTTTAATAGTTTGATAGCCCTAATTTTAAGTCATTTACAAGTAATAAGGCATAAAAGTCAGAGTTGGTTACAAAAGAAGAAAAAAGATAAACATGCAAGCAAATTCCTAAGCTTTTCCAAGATTAATAAGTTTAAAGCAAAAAGTTTCTGTCACCCAAAAACTTTCAGTAGTCTGTACTGGCTGGAAAAACCTCTAGGCCAGGACCATTTAAACTCATAGGTGCTGGAACTGGGGGATGTTTCTCTGAAAATATCCACTTAATGTGCAGCAGCAGTCAACAAAGTGAACCGAGTGTCATTAAGAAAGGGATAGATAATAGAAATCCATAGTATGCCCACATCTTGAAGAATGCTTGCAGATGTGGTTGCCCCATCTCAAAAAAGATATATTGGAATTGGAAAAGATTCAGAAAAGGGCAACAGAAATGATTAGGGGTATGGCATGGCTTCCATATGAGGAGAGATTAATAAGACTGGGACTTTTCAGCTTGGAAAAAGACAACTAAGAGGGATATGATAGAGGTCTATAAAAAATCATTACTGGTGTGGAGAAAATAAATAAGGAAGTGTTCTTTACTCCTCCTAACACAAGAACTAGGGGTCACCAAATGAAATGAATAGGCAGTAGGTTTAAAACAATCAAAAGGAAGTATTTTTTCACACAACGCACAGTCCATCTATGGAACTCATTGTCAGAGGATGTTGTGAAGGCCAAGACTATAACAGGGTTTTAAAAAGAACTAGATAAGTTCATGGAGGATAAGTCCATCAATGGCTATTAGCCAGAATGGGGAGGGATGGTGTCCCTAGCCTCTGTTTGCCAGAAGCTGGGAATGGGCGACAGGGGATGGATCACTTGATGATTACCTGTTCTGTTCCCTCTGGGGCACCGGGAGTTGGCACTTGTCAAAAGACAGGATACTGGTCTAGATGAACCTTTGGTCTGACCCAGTATGGCCATTCTTATGTTGAAGTGGTTTATGTTATATACAGGGTTAACAGCTTGGTTCAGTGACTCTCAGCATCCCCACTATAAAAATTGTTCCAGTACCCCAGCTTGCCTTAGTTTAGTGATGCACCTTCTGTCTTTCAAGTGATCTTCTATGAGTAAAGATGGGAGAGGAGAGGTATATAGAGGCATTTTTTCTCCCTTCTTATACTCTGACCCTTTGCACCGGAAAAGTCTTTGCTGTGTCATGGTGTCAGGCAGTTTCATGGCGTATGTGAACTGCCAACTGACCTTCAGGTGAATTATAAATTTCTTGTTTACAGTGCTCATGCTGGTATATCTCCGATTAAGCAGGTAATGGCCTTTTAGCACCTAGGTGATGTCTTTGTCTTTGAGAAAATGGTCTGCGGGCATTACCCAGAACTACAGCGTATTTCAGTAACAATCCTATAGTAAAATCTCAGAGCTCCATATACAATGTTGATGCACAGATTTTTACAGGACAGTGTTGTTCAGTAGATTGAGTTTTCAAATGATACCTCACAAGGCATACTTTGTACAAAATATATCATAACCATATAAAAGTGCTGAACATGGGGTACAAGGTGTCACACCCGCAACCTGCCAATCCCAATTATGGGACTCTGGCTTTTAAGATTTGCAGCAAGGGCCCAAAAGTAAGGGGGGACAACAAAAATCTGAGAATAAATCTTGACATAAATTTGGGTTTAATGTTGTTAAAATAGTTTCCTAGGACTTAACTTCGTAATTCAACATTTCAACTATCAAACTCCATTAATAAAGTACACCTGAGTGGGACAGAAGCCATTGTAGGTCTAAATAGAAGACTTCACTATATAATGAGGTACACTTGAGACGCTTGTTTGCTTCTCCTGTTTATCTGCAATCCTATAACTGAAATGTCTGAACTTCCCCACATATCTGTAAGTGAAGGGGAGGGCAGGAATGGTTCGTATTAAGCTTAATGTAGTTGGAGCTCGAGAGAGATTTACATTGAGTCTGGATTGATGTGTTTCTGACGTTCACTCTGTCTTCCCCCTGTAGCTAGAAAAGGAGTACGTCTGCCGCGTGCTTGGGGAGTTTCCAGAAAATGAAGTGACCTGTGAGGAACCCATCCTGATTGTTTCTTACAAAGTGGGGGTGTGTCGTGTGGACCCCAAAGGCAAATCCTGTAAAACTGCCTTCCAAAGGCTTAGTTATAATGGCAAGACCAGTGTGGTCAAGTGTTTTCCATACACGGGTCGCACCCACCAGATCCGGGTCCATTTGCAATTCCTGGGATATCCGATTATTAATGACCCCATCTACAATATGGAGGCCTGGGGTCCTACTAAGGGTAAGGGTGGTGAGATTAATAAAACCAATGAGGAGCTTCTCAGGGCTTTAGTGGAAGAACATCGTTCCAAACAGAGTTTGAGCATCTTGGACATTTCAGAGGAGGACCTGAAGCCTATTGTGGGAAGTGAAGAATGTGATCGTTCAGGTTACTGTACTAAGCCAGTTGAGATTACGTCCATAAGCGCAGACTCCTGCAGAACTGAGGTCTCTAAGGATCAGAAAGAAGCTGAAATACTGGCTTGTTCACCAAATTCTGATACCAGACCAGAAACACATGAAGCAAACCCTGAAGGAGCTAGTTCAAGTGGGAATCCAGCTGGAGCAAACCCTGAAGGAGCTAGTTCAAGTGGGAATCAGGCTGGACATACAGAAGAAAAGGACCCTCTGTGTGAAGAGTGTAAAATAGTAAGGCAGGACCCATCTCCTAGGGAGCTGGTGATGTACCTGCATGCCTTACGCTACAAGGGAGCAGAGTTTGAATACAATTCCAAGATGCCAGACTGGGCTCTAGAGGACTGGGATGAGAGCCAAGAATAGATACTGAGACTCTTGTTTCATTTTAGTTTTGTTGGAAGGAAAGTATTTGGTAAAGTCCTGAACTTATGTGTGGTAAAAATATCTCATTGGAGCTACTGCGATCTTACATCATTATATATTGTGTTGTGCGTGGATTGCTTGTGAATTTTGAGGAGGTGGGAAGAGTTCTTCCTGATTAGTCTTGAGAACTGTTTCCTAACAATGAACCTGCTGACAGCTACTGAAGGGAGAGATGGTTAATCCAAGACACCTTAACTGTTTTCCTTTAAGATAGTAACAGTGATGGGTAAAAAATACTACTCAAAGGTGGGAAGCTTGGAACAATTGCTTCCTCTTCTCACCACACGGTGTTTGGGTTGCATCCTTGTTCACAAATTGAATGCGGTTGCTTACTAAATGCATACAACTAAGACAATCAGCATCTTGGCTCTTTTCCTGTATGTCAGTTATCTAACTCCCTTGTCTTTCTGGGTAAGAGTTAGTGACATGTTAGTCAATCTAAAATACTTCAGGTGTCACACCCAGATCAATTTCAGTTATGTTCTTAGTTTTGTTCATACCAAGGCACTGTGCAGGCTGGTTCTTTTCCTGCCAGGTTAATCTTCATTCATTTTATTTGGGTTTCTGTTGCCTTGTGCAGTTCTTGTCAATAAGACATTTCCATCCTCCTGTGTGTTTCCAACTTCCTTCCTTCTGTTCTAGCATGGAGCACGGTCTGTCCTTAAATCAGCTTTGCAAAATTCCTTGGACACGCATACTGCTCCAACTAAAAATTCAGTAGCCCAAAGAAATGGTATGTTTTGCTGTTAATGAGTCCATATCTGTAGGTACTCCCATCCAAAACAATCTCTACATACTTTAACCAGTCTCTTGTTTCCTTTCCCTATATTTTCTACCTCCTCCCATATAGTTTCTCTCCTTATTACTTAACCCCCATTACGCTCTATACTGTACATCTTGTACTGTGCATATCTTTTCTAACATATCTTGACCACCCCTTTCCATGTACTCTCACACTGGGCTTAGAAAGCTTAACAAATACATAATAGCCAGAAAGCTAAGTCTGAGATGGAAGGTGGCAGGGGCTTGCTGTTTCAAGGACAGTTCTACTCCACCTTCTTTTGGCTTTTTGGTTGTTCTAAGCAGGGGTGTTTCTACTATCCTAGCCTTCATTTTACAGCTCCCAGCCTCAGTAGAAGGAGCTTCAGTATCTGCCTCTGCAGACTCAGAGACTTTGTGAGCTGCTGCAGAATGAAACACCTGATTGCAGCAGTGATACCAACAAGCTACAGGGTTCTGAATAGTAAAAGTAAAACTGAAAATACTTAGGTTAGTTTTCACTTTGCTGCAGCTTGTTCTGAAAGTTCTAACCCACAGCTGAGGCATTTCAAGTATTAGAGCACTCCATCTGTGTGTGTGTGAGAGAGAGAAAGAGAGAGAGACTTTAGGATATACAAAGAGTTAACCTTGCGTGGGTTTTTTGTTTTGTTTTTTTAAGGGAAGGACAGTGGTTTACTCACCGGGACATTTCCTATTTGCCATGGCAAAGTGGATTTTTCCATCCCAACCTTAAACGATAATGCTTATGTTGGTAGATGTGTGCTAGCTCCTTTGTACTTGCCCTGCATTGGACAGTAAATCCAAACATGTACAAGCCAGTGCATTGCTGGTAAATTTTCTGTCTGACATTAGGAAGTCTAGAATGTTATCGGCTTACTCCAAGGATGCCAAGAGTGCATCTAGAATAGAAAAGAGTGTGTGGATCTTCGCCAAACAAAAATCCTCTCTCACTACCGAGTGCTTTGTTTGAACAACATGCATGTCCTTTGATTATTACAGCAGCACTTAGAGGCCTTGACCAGAGTCTTACCGTGGTATGCATTGCCCACACTTAATAAGAAGATAGCCCCTGCCCTAATAAGGCTTACAGACTAACTGTGAACATTCGCATCTAATCTTCTATTTGCCCAAACGAGCCATATCTTCAAAGAGGGTTTCTTCAGTATTCATAATCTTGACCGTGTGAAATACAAAGGTGACTTAAAGTAAGAAACTGCACAACTGCCACTTTACCTAGTAATTTACGTGTGTTAATGCTACTTGCTTTCTTTATTATTCTGTGGCTATAGTGTGTGGGGGAGAAGTACAGAGGCTCCATGATTTACCATCTAGTTTGTCACATTGCCCCATTCTGCAAAATAAAAGATTAGTGTAACAGCAGGGGAAGTTTTTTTTTTTTTTTAACTCTGGTTTAACTTTGCGGACTGACACATTGAAGAATGTGTTGAATTTATCATTCTGCCTCTTGAATAAATACAGACCAGAGTTGCTGAGAGTGCATGCACACACCAAAAAAACCAACCCACCCTGCAGCATTTTAAATAAATAAATATATTCCCCCCCCCCCCCCCCCAAAAATCCTTGGTGGATCACTGCATAAAGCTGATGGTAAAGAACAAAGTGCTGTTCTATAAATCTAGGTAAACCCTTCTGTCCGCCCTTTGAAGAAATTAATTTTGAGCTTGAGCCTGGAAGCCATGAAAGCTCCAGCTGGAGCTCTCAGGGTTTCCATGTTTCCTGATGAGGGAAGGGCAGCCCTGCCTCAAGTTGTTGCTCTCAGGAGCTGGACTCCCAGTACCATAGGGAGCTTGGAAGTTCAGAGAGCCCCATCTCCAGTTGGGGCTTCCAGGCTGTCTGCCACTGAGCCAGACTCCCCAGTCAACTTGCACCCCAGATGCCTATATTCTATTAGCTTGGGGAGCCAGCTGGTGTGGGAATTTGGTAGCCCTAGGGTTGCCAGCCCTGGGCCATCCATGTGGCCAGGTTGCCATGGGGCTAGTGGACCATGGAATCCCTGGCAGCTGCTCATGACTGAATGGTAGCCTTGAAAATGACTGTTTGATAGCTGCGATTTAGTGGAGGGAAGTAGTGAAACTGACATGAATTATTTCAGTTTCACTAAGTAACTACCCGGGAGCTATTTCCACAGGTGCTGGAACTAAGAGTGATATCGCACCTCGGACCTTGAAATGGTTTCCGTTATATACAGGGTTTACCATTAGGTTTAATGGCTCTCAGCACCCCCCCCCCCCCTTTAAAAATTGTTCCAGTACCCCCTGCCTATTTCATTTTGAAAACACTGTTTTGGTGTTTCTGAAACATGATTTTTCAGAATCTCCAGTTCATGGGGAATTTTGAACGTTGAAATTTCCCATGACCTGGAAATTCCAAATTTCAGCCAACTGTAGTCCCCAGTTTAATTCTGCTGTCTTCTCTATCTCTTCTGTAAGAGGACTACCACAGGAAGCAAATCCCTTATAATGCTAAAGTGTGGAGGTAATTTATGTTCCTGTGTGGCCAACGGAAGGCTGAAAAGCCTCTTGTGGAAAATGTTGGGGAAGGAGTAAGTCCAAATGTTTTAAGTGCTGTGTCTCAGCTTCATTTTTCTCTGGCCATGCTTAACCGTTACTATTAAGGCCTTAATACACCACAACATTGTCTAATGTATCCCGTTGCTGATAGAGAAACTGATTGTGATTATTGGCCCCAAAACAACTTGAACGGTGGGAAGTTAAGGTTTATTATTCAAGCATCCTCCCTGTGAGCATTGCAATTCATTGTTTTATTTGAGTTAAAAGCTGCTGCCTACATTACATTGTGTGTGCATTGTAATTTGTATGCAGATAGATTGGACTCTGCACAAATTTGCTGTTTCCTTTATAAAGATAATTGAACATACCAAAGGCAATTACAAGGTGGTGTAATTAAAGATGTCAACCTGTTTACCATAAACCCTGCTCTATGACTGGTTCAAGGGGGGGAAAAAATTCTCCGCTAAAACCATGGGGTAGAGGGCCTTGGTGATGGAGTGATTCTGTGCATGTTTCATGTAGGTGGATATGCTGCTTGGGGAAAGGGAAGAATGTTGAGATTGAAGTTCGTTCTCTCTCTCTCTCTCTCTCCACAGAACAGGTACAGCAATGACAACAACAGTATGGGCTTCTCGCCCACTCGCTAATGTGCCTTAACCATGATCTGAAGAGGCTGCTGGCTAGTCAGTCTCTTGTGACCCATTCATTCCTGGCCCTTTATGCCAAACTGACAACAAGGGGGGCTAATTGTGATGTTTGTGTATGTGATGTGAATGCTACCGGCTTTGGTCTTAATGTGGATAAGGCTTTTTGGGTGGGTTCCAAAGAATGGACTTGGCCAGCATGCTAGCTTGGCATCATGCGCTGTCAGTCAGCAGTTTCTAGCTTGGGGGCTGCTGAGGGCAAATACATCCCTTGTTTCCTGGGTCAATGGACTAGATAGAGGCTGGTTACCTTTACATGCAAATCACCACTTATTATTTTGTTGCTGTAGTTCATAGGAATCCCAGTAATGAACTAGGACCTGTAGAGTGATGGCCACACACCAGAAGGCACAGAGACACATAAGGATGGGGGAAGGAGTGCAGGGACAAATGGGGATGAGGGGCAGGGGGTGCAGGGCTACAATAGGATGGGGGAGAGGGCTGGCTGGGGGTGTGTGGTGCTACATGGAGGAAGGGAGATGGGTGAGTTGGGGCACAGAGATACATAGGGATGGGGGACGGAGTGCAGGGACACATGGGGATGGGCAGATGTGCCTGAATGGGGGAGGCTGGGGTCAGCCAGGGTCTGCATGGGGGAAGCTCCCTAACAATCCCTCCCTGCCTCCTCCACCCCCCAAAAATGGGGTCCATACTTTTCCCAACCATGTCCAACAACCCTCTCAAGTTCACACCCAGACTCCTTTCCAACAATTGCTTCCCTCTCCCTCAGCTTCTCCATTACCCCTGATTCCCCCAAGCCTTTGCACTGCTTCTGAGGGGTGCAGGAAATATGGTTCTGTATTGTAGTTTGAATGAATTACTCAGTTCTGTATTAATATGCCTAATAAGGAATCTATTTGTCAAAAAACATGTCCTGAATCTTTTTTGTTGTCTGTATTGTTACAGACATACTTGCTGACAGGTATTTTGAAATAAATTACCAAAATAATTGAAACTGGTGTGATTATATTGTGCTATATTGACCTAAAATATTCAGAATTTTAAAATATTGTGCACATAATTTCTTATTTTTTGGTACAGAATTCCTCCAGGAGTAACACAGCAATAGCCCCTGCTGGCAGCTCTCTTAGGGAGCTTTGCTTTAGTACACCTGACCCAGAAAATGCATCAAGGGCTGGGAAGCAAGAAGATGATAGAGTGAATCCCTAAAATGTGTCTGAGATATATGTAGTCCTATCTTGCTTACCTTACTAACTCATCAACCTGCCGAGGTGCCTGTTTGCATAGATAAAGCTATCGAGAATTGGCCGAGAGAGATTATTTTCTTTCTCTAACTTCCATCAGGATTTTTAGTACGGTTAACAACTTTTCAAATCTACCATTACACTATGCACCTAAAGGTACTGTAAACAGTTGTAATTATGTTTTTAAGCCATGGAACAGAATTGCCTCAGGGGAGCCCTTCTGTTTCATTAACTGCATATTTCATCTAAAAAGAGATGTATTAGAACTAGAAAAGATACAAAGAAGTGTTACTTGCACAAAATTCTGTTACTCGCACACTCTAGGGGCACCCACCTTTACCCAGTTCCTAGGGCTTAAGGCGTAATCCTCTTAATTTAGGCACACACCCCCTTCCCTGTTCCTAGAGCTCAGGCATAATCTTACGCTCTAGGGCAGCCACCCTTACCTTGTTCCTAGGGCTCAGGTGTAACCCTAGTAATTTAGGCACCCACTCTTACCCATCTGTGGGCTCAGGGCCTAACTTTACACTCTGGGTTTGTGGGGTCTTTTATGGGTGAAAGAGCCTTACACAGTAATATCCTATTTAACCTCTATTAACAGTTACCAAAACAAAATACTCAAGCTAAGCACACAATGCTCACTACTCCCAATAAGGCAGATGAACTTTTCTTGACGGACAATTAGGATCAGGTCATCTGGGGACTCTAGCTTCTGTATGGTGTGGTTGGTATGGTGTTTGAGGTCTGGCAGCTCTGATCTTGGGGCTGTGTCCTGGAGTTGGTTCCAAAAAACTTCCTTTTAGATCACAGTTTATATAGTGAAACTTGAGTCTTGCTTAGCTGTACCTTAACCAATCACTTTACTAAACAATTTTCTAACCAATCCTAACATACTGTGAAACAATCCTTTAACCAATCATACCCCATCACCTTAATTGATTTACACCTAGCAAAATTAATTATGTAACAGACAGAAACAATCAAAGAAACAGACAGAGCTCATACAAACAAAGAAATGAGGATTTCACAACCACAACAATTGATAAGTGATTTCTTGCTAGACAGAATGCTATTGAACTAAGTTTTCTTTAACCATCTCAAGATGAGTTTCTTTATCTGGTGATGGTGGCCCATTGGTCTCAGCCAGCATGGCCACTCTTACGTTCACTTTTGAAAAAGCAATCTAATGATAGATTGAAAGGACAGAAGGAGCCAATTTGCTTTCTTGCATACAATAATTTGTTTTAAAATCTGCTTCATTTCAGGATAGACTGGACTAGTTCCAATAAATAAGCATTTGGAACCAAAAAAAATGGTCTCCATGTCATTTTATTAAAGGGATTGGAAGCAATTTGCCTGAGCCCCTGACCTTGCAAGCCTTACCCAAATGAATAACTTCACTGAGGTCAATAGGACTACTTGTATGGGGCTACAGTGAAAATGCTACAGCAGCACTGTAGCTGCACTCTTGTAGCTCTTCAGCTCTTCACTGCAGCGACAGGAGGGTTTCTCCCATCGCTGGAGTTAATCCACCTCCCCAAGAGGTGGTGGATAGATTGAAGGAAGAATTCTTCTGTCGACCTAGCACTGACTTCACTGGCTGTGGATTTTTCATACACCTAAGTGAGATAGCTGGGTCAACTTAACCTGGCAAAGGCTGCCTGGAGTGTAGGACTGCAAGAATAGACTCAAGAGGGGCTTGCTCTAGGAGCCTGCAGTACCTGCAATAGCAGAGAGCAATTGCTTTCTAGGTACTTTGATCCCAATACAGCTTAGTTTTCACGATTATTTGTAGGGTGCACTTTATGACCTTGGGCCAGCCAACACACTCAGGAAAGTGAATAAACATCACTTCATTTTGTTGACGATACAAAGAGACTAATTTGCAAGGGGAACATGACAGAAATGAACATCAAAAGAAACAAGTTTATAATCAACTCCCAAATCCCAAACTTCAGCGGACTGATACTCCTTCCCTTAGCAGCTGTGTGGGCTTCCCTCCAGCCCACACAATTCTTGTCTCGGCAGGATGAGTACAGGATAGGAAGGCTGTTTTGCCACAGTGGGATAAATTAAAGATGTAAAGACATCCTGAATATCAATCCCTTTTACTTAGTTTGGTCTCACCATTAAAGGCTTTTGTGTGTCTTTGCAAATCCTCCACCGTAAATGTCACTGCCTTTCAGAGGCGTATGAAGTGCTTTCTAAAAAGCTATGAAACCTGCACCCCCAACAGATGAATCTGTTGTCTTAAGTAACTGCTTTGAGTATTCCTAAGGATTCTGCTTTCCTTTGGTCATAAATATGTCCACTTGGTCTAGTTGAAGACAGCTTCTAGAAAAAGAAGTAAACAGGGAGGTGGCAAAGTTTGCAGATGATACAAAATTATTCAGGATAGTTAAGTCCAAAGTTGACTGTGAAATTACAAAGGGATCTCACCAAACTAGGTGACTGGGCAACAAAATGGTAGGTGAAATTCAATGCTGATAAATGCTAAGTAATGCACATTGTAAAACATAATCCCAACTATATATACAAAATTATGGGGTCTAAATTAGCTATTGCCACTTAAGAACGAGATCTTGGAGTCATTGTGAATAGTTCTCTGAAAACATCTGCTCAAGGTGCAGAGGCAATCAAAAAAGCTAACAATGTTAGGAGCAATTAGGAAATGGGTAGATAAAACAGAAAATATAATGACACTATATAAATGCAAAGTATACCCACATCTTGAATACTGTGTACAGTTCTGATTGCCCCTTCTCAAAAATAAAGATATATTAGACATTGAAAAGGTACAGAGAAGGGCACCAAAACTGATTAAGGGTATGGAATAGCTTCTGTATGAGGAGAAATTAAAAAGACTGGGGTTATTCATCTTGGAAAAGAGATGACTGAGGGGGAATATGACAGAGGTCTATAAAATCATGAATGGTGAGAAGAAGTGTTATTTACCCCTTCATATAACACAAAAACCAGGGATCACCCAATAAAATTAATAGGCAGCAGGTTTAAAACAAACAAAAGGAAGTACTTCTTCCCACAGCACACAGTCAACTTCTGGAACTCATAGCCAGGGGATGCTGTGAAGGCAAAAACTATATCTGGGTTCAAAAAA
Source organism: Malaclemys terrapin pileata (assembly GCF_027887155.1). Lineage (NCBI taxonomy): Eukaryota > Metazoa > Chordata > Testudines > Emydidae > Malaclemys > Malaclemys terrapin. The sequence goes on along the minus strand of NC_071508.1, from coordinate 93,685,541 downwards.
GAATTAGAAAAGTTCATGGAGGATAGGGCTACCAACAGCTATTAGGCAAGATGGTCAGGGATGCAACTCCATGCTCTGGATGTCCTTAAGCATCTGATTGCCAGATGCTTGGACTGGACAGCAGGGGATGGATCATTTGATGATTGCCCTGTTTTATTTGTCCCTTTGAAGCACCTGTCATTGGCCACTGTCAGAAGACAGGATATTAGGCTAGATGGACCACTGGTCTGACTCATTATGGCCATTCTTATGTACAGCTGATTTTTGCTGTGCTCTAATGTGTTTCAATGTGCTTAATTTAGAAAGTGCTTTGGAACCCTTCAGATGAAAAGTATTATTTACATATAAATTATTATCACAAATTTGATCTCTTCCAGTTTAATATATATATTTTTAAAATAGCTAAAGCAAATCTATAAGTTTATCTGATTTCCAAGGCATTTTGCTCTTTAAAGATAACCTGTAAGGAATTTTTTTTAATTGGATTTCCATGTTTTTATTTTTGTATTTTGTTTTTGCTGCTTTATGATGTATAAAAGAAGACTGAATCAGTTTGTTTTCCTGCTTCTATTTTGCTGTGGAAATATCAAGACTGTTGTCTTTTCTGGTTTCCTGAAAGGCCTCTGGGAGATCTCTGTGATATTTATTGCGAGCTCTCAAACATTCATTGAAGGGGTGAGGGAGGTTGAAACTTTTAGCAAAGACATCATCAATCATCCTTATCATCACTACCAAAGCAAATCCCAAAGGGACATAGCTTCCTTGCAGATCGAGCACCACTCCAATCAATCTTTAGTTAGGACCTTAAGATAGTCTGGCTGGATATTCAGTCTTTGTCCATCATTGGTAATCTTATCATGTCACCAAAGCTTTTGGTAACCATATAATCACTGTCCATGCCGCAACTTTCCTTAGTAAATATGCTTTATAATTTGTTGATCTTCCATCCTAATACTATGTCTGTATCCAGAAAGCTGCTGAAACGGAATCAGTGCTGATGGAGGTGGTTGGTGGGTTTGGCTACAAATATTCTCATTTTTGATCTTGTCCTTCCACTTAATATGGAACAGTTTATAGAGATGATGAGAATCAAAAATGCCAATCAACTGCTCTTCACCCTACCTTAGTGCACGCATTTCACTGCCATACAACAGAGTTGGTATAACTGCGACTGTAGAGCTGAAGATTCATAGCAAGCTTCATGTCACAACATCACCAGAGAGGCTACTGAAGGGCTCGAAACAAAGCAGCAGTTGCTGCTATATGAGTGGCCACCTCTCTCTAGCCTCCTTCAGCATTGTCTATGATGCTTCCTAAGTATTGTACAATTGCCACCTGCCGAGTGTCCCATCTGGACAGGTTAACAGTGAGCTGGTTGTAATCTGGAGTTGGAGGATGCTTGACGGTAACGGCCAGAGACTTAGTTTTGTCTGGATTAATAACCAGGGCAATGTGTGCTGCTTCTCACCTGACCTGATAATTCAAAGATAACCTTTCTCCAAAATATGAGTTACTAATATTAAACAGTTGTAAATAAATAAAATTGGCATTTTAAAAAATCTGACTAAAAATCCCTTCCACTGTCAATTGCTCAGTTTTCATTCTCTTGATTTGTGCAATTTCACTGGCTTGTAGTCTTCCACTCTAGACAGGAAATGGACCTCTTAATACAAAAAAACAGGGCGAAAAACTTTTTTTTTCTTTTTCTTTTTTCCAGGGAACTTTGTTGGCCTTTAAAAATAAGAACTAGAATAGGGGATAAGTCTTTCCCCTGCCCCCCGCCCTTGTTAATCACCTTTAAAGCATGTAGCTGGGAGGATAGGCATACGTGTTAGTGTGAAACACATAGACACAGGAAATGTTCATGAAAGTTCAGCTATTACTTTCTACTATAAGGAAGCACAGATGTCCATCTGCTATAACTAGGCTTGGCAGAATTCAATTTTTTAAATATAGTTTTGATGGATAATATCTATGTTTATTTTTAAGCATTTTTTTTATCAGTTTAAATTTTCACAGCTGCAGGAAATTATGAGAGGTGTAACATAATGGGATCAGTCAATAATTATTTAATGACAGTTGATGTTGAGAATCAAAAGTTAAAGCTTTCCACCCATTAAAACAAAAATTGTCAATGTCACATGTCAAAAATCTACAAAGTAAATATCCTTAAATCAAACTCTAATAAGTTCTGAGGCAGAATTTTTCTTACTTTACTTATCTGTAAATTTTGATTATTACTGATAGAAATAATTTTCATCAGTTTGTGTGTGTATGGTGAAATCAACATTTACTGACATTTACCAATGAAAAATCTAACTCTTCCAAGCTTACCTATAACAGAAAGCAGCTCAGTTCAGCTTGTTAAAATAGGGAAATCCAGATAAATCCCTATTACCATCAGGGGACAGCCAAGATGCACCTTCTCACCTCAGTGACAGAGGTCAAAAGTCCCCTTTGCAAGAAGCCCAGATGTTATTCCTTGCTCCCTGGGAAAGTGGATAGTTCAGGCCAGGGAGGTTACTCCCACTACAGGAACAAACCTAGTTTTTGTTCTTTATCACAGGGTGAGTGAAGCAAATACCGCAACCACCATAGCAGGGAGTTTCAGGTTATCCTAATAACAGAGGAAAGCCCATTTGTTAGCTCCAATATCAAAGGGGACTCCATATGTCTCCCCAAAGTTAGCCCAGATGCCTCCCTAGTCCACTCTTGTCTGCAGTGTTGTTGTAGCCCTGTTGTTCCCAGGACATTAGAGTGACAAGATGGGTGAAGTCATATCTTTTATTGAACCAACTTCTGTTGGTGAAAGAGACAAGCTTTTGAGTGCACAGAGCTCTTCTTCAGGTCTGGGCGGTTGGGCCAGACCAGCACACAGCAGAGAGAAGCATACAGATGTTCCCCCCACCACAGTGAGAAGCACAGTGTCTTTCCTGCCACAGGAAAGAAGCTATTCTGTAACAACGAGCTGCCCAGATGTTCTTCTGTAACTAAGGAAGTGTTGCTTGCCTACAGCAGAGGGGCAGCCCAGATACCGTATTTCCCAGTAACAAAAAAGGACAAGTGCCCCCCCCTAACAAAGAGCAAGTGGGCTGTCTCCCATAATTCAGTAGTCCAGATGTGTCGTCCCCACCCCGCCGCCCCATGAAGGAGATCTGAAATGTTCCCTATAAGAAAACAGGGCAGATATTTCCCCTATATACTAGAGAGCGGTTCGGATTATTCCGCCTTAGAAGAAGAAAGGCGGAGCGCTCCCCTGTAACAGCGCGGATCAGATCTTCCCTCTGTAACGAGGCAGCCCGCGTGTCCCGCCTAGAACAGAGCAGCCTCCTTCTCCCCCTAGAACAGGGCAGCTTGGGCCGCCTGGGTGGGAGGGAAGGCAGCACACGTCCGCCCTACCGAGCTGCTTGGGCAGCAAACTGCCTTTCAGCTGAGGAGGAATGAACTGTCTCTGGCGAGCTCCCCATCACTTTATAGTCACTCAGCGCCCTGATAGGAGACTGTGACTGAGATTAATGAACCTGTCGGGGATGTTAGGCTCGCTGCTAAATAATCAAGCGCCCCTGCCTGCCCGCCAGCAATAATGTAAATCCATCCACTTCATTTATCTATTAAAGAGAACAAAAAACACTTTTCGACGAGGATGGGATTCGAACCCACGCGTGCAGAGCACAATGGATTAGCAGTCCATCGCCTTAACCACTCGGCCACCTCGTCACAGAAATCTAGAGCCTCCCGTAGTCTATAAGAAAGGACTCCAGCTAGGTTTAACTTGTTTTTGGGCTCCCTATACGGTATACACATACAGAGGTTCCCACCACGAACGAACAATCCTCCCAGCCGCGCTTTTGGCCCGGGGCGGAGAGCCCTGAGATAGTTTAGGATGAGGCATTGTAATGCAGTACATAGAGCTGACTAAGCGGAGGCTGCCATGTTGTACGGAAATTCGGTGGCCGCCACGTTGTACGGCAGAGGGTGTAGGGGCCACCATATTGTACTTGCGGAGTTCGGTTTGCCAGGAGCCCAGGGCGCATGCGCAAGAACAGGCGGTTAGGTTTGAATAGTGAAGCGGCGGCCCCGGCCGAGCCTAATGGGCGCAGCGGGAGTAAGCGGCGGCGGCGGCGGCGAGGAGGCGTTGGTGCCTTGAGGGCTGGATTTGGAGCGGAGCCGCGGAGGGTGAGGAGTCCTTAATGGCGGCGGCCCCCGAGGGGCCGGGAGCGGGCTCTGCGGGGGGCCGGCGCGGAGAGAGGTGGGAGGGCGCGGGCCCGGCTCGGGTACGTGCAGGGAGGGCGGGTCACATGAGAGCTCCCCCCGACACCGGCTGCGGGACCCGCTCGGACACCCGCCGCGCCGCCGCTCTGTGTAGGGCGGGAGGGTCTCTGACCGGGCGGGGGCTCCTTGGAGCCGATGGGCCCCTCTCCCGGCCTGGGGCTGAGGGCGGATCGCCTCCCGCTCCTCTGTGTGTCGTGAGGTGACGGCAACTGTCTCATTGAAACTCTTACAAGAGGTCTTCGCAGTGGGGTTAGGGGGAAAGTCGAGATCTCGGGGTCCCGCACATGCAGGTCTGTGCAGCGCAGCGCAGCGGTCTGCAGATGCTAAGCGTTCCGTTTTAAAACACTTCTTTTTCCATTGCGAACACGGCCATCACATCACCACTGATCGAAACCTGTTCTCAGCCAAACAGCAGCAGTTTTGGGGGGACCCCAGTGCAGCCTGTCCCATTAGTAAGTTTTGGGACCATTTGCATGCTAACGTTCTTAAGCACAGACAGTCGTTTTTTACAGCTATTTTGTACCAATATTTTGTTCCTCCCCCTTCTTAGGCCACATCTACACTAGAAACTTTTGTTGGTATGCGTTATTTCTAAGCAGAATTGTGTAGTAGTAGAATGTCAGTAGCAAGGCATAGGGCCTTTATTACAAAGGATATTTTCAGCAGTGAAGTGGAATAGGAGAGAATTCCAATGCTTTAATGATAGCTAAAAATAGCAGTATAGTTGGGGTAGCATGGGTGGGAGCTCCCAGCACAAGCCAACCTGGACTCCGAGTACATTCTCGGGATGTTAGCTTGAACCATCACCCATGCTTCCTTGGCTACAGTGCTGTTTTTAGCGTGCTAACTCCAGCAGAGCAAGCATGGGTATATCTATGCGAGCTGGGAATCACAGCTCTCAGCTCAAATGTAGACATACCTTTAGGATAAAGGAGTTGTAAAAGGACATAAAGTGGTTCTTAAATTGTACACACGTGGTATTCTTTCTGGGGAGTTGACTGAGTGTTTGAGTGTATCCCGGGATCTGGCACCTGTTGAATCTTATAGTGCCAAGGGCCAGTGTGAATTTGAGCAGTGCCTCAATATTCACAAGGAGGGTAAAGGGATGGTGGTGTGAGGAACCACCCCCCTTTTGTCCTTTAATAGTGTTATATGGAATCCTGTGGGTGAGAGAGAATGGGTTGTAAAAGGAGGTGAAGAGCTTGTATGTTTCTGCCACTGTGGTGTTGGCAGACTGAAAGTATGTGTGTTAACAGGAGTAGATGAAAGAGGGCTGAATTAAGGTTGCATAGGCAACCTTAACTTAACATTTCCTGGCTTGCAGATGTTTGAGTTGTGCTCAAGTCAGCATTCTGCAAAGGGATGACCTACTGTGAAGCAACCTTAACCCTGTGTTAACATAGTTTTTCGCCACTGAATTTCCTATTTCTTTAAACATGATAAGCTACGTTGTTGATAGGAGTTAGTAGTTATTTAAGTAGTTGTACTTATCATGTTCTGCAATTAGCATGCTAAGCCAGCTGCCCTTTCACCCCAAACATACATCACCTGTGCCCCACCAGTCCAGCTTTGGCACACCTCTTGAGCCAGGCCAGTTTTATGTTTGAGAGAGAGATTCTCTGACCTCTGTCCAATAGATGTACCCCATATACGGGAGACACTGAGATATCAGAGCTTGTAATATTTCTATGTCATATAGTACACATTTCCAGTCAGCCATGAACCCTCCAATTTCCCAATCAATATACTTCCAACACGTATTAATAACTTTCATCCCATGTTGGGATGTGCTGACAGGGCTGTGGGATGCAGGAAGCTTAGGGTGCAGGGGACTGTGATGCACTGGCAGAGCTTTGAGGTGCAGGGGACTGGGGTGAACTGGTAATGCAGGAGGTTGGCGGGCACTGGCAGAGCTGGGGTGCAGGAGAGTTGGGGTGATATTAGGAAAGGGATAGAAAATAAGACAAAGTACAATGACACTATATAAATCCATGGTATGCCCACACCTTGAATACTGAGTCGAGTTCTGGTCACCTCATCTCAAAAAGGATGTGGGACTGGAAAATGTTCAGAGAAGGGCAACAAAGATGATCGGGGTATGCAATGGCTTCCATATGAGGAGAGACTGAAAAAAATTAGGGCTGTTCAGCTTAGAAAAGGGATAATTGAGGGGATATATGATAGAGGTCTATAAAATCATGAATGGGGTGGAAAAAGTGAACAGAGAAAGGTTATTTACCCTTTCTCACAATACAAAAACCAGGGGTCCCTTGATGAAATTAACAGGCAGTAGGTTTACTACGAGTTAGAGGAAATACTTTTTCTCACAATGCACAATTAACCTGTGGGACTTATTGCCATGGGATGTTGTGATAGCCAAAAATATAACTGGGGGGGGGGAAACTAGACAAGTTCCTGGAGGATAGGTGCATAAATGGCTATTAGCCAAGATGATCAGGGATGTAGCCCCATGCCTGGAGTGACCCTTAACTTCTGACTGCCAGAAGTCAAGAGAGGAAGGCGGAGTGGATCTCTCCAAAATTGCCATGTTCTGTACATTCCCCCTGACACTTTGGTATTAGCTACTGTTGGAGACTGTATACGGGGCTAGGTGGACCATTGGTCTGACCCGGTATGGTAGCTCTTACGTTTTTATTAGTACCTCTCAGTTTTAACAGTACAAGGCAGCAAAAGAAAACCATTTGGTGATGGGGGCTTTAATTCAGGAACCCCTGGGTCAAATGACCCCAAATTTGGATCACTAACGCTACCCTGTCCTCTCTTGAGGCACACCAAATTTCAAAGCAATCTAGAATTTGGATTCTAGAGCACTTACAAAAGTCAAGTTTTAAGCATTTATAATGCAAGGAATTGAACTCTAGCTGTTTTTCTAGTATTGGCACATGCACAGTGTAAAAATGTACATTTTCTTAAATACTACTCTCAGTTTGGATCCCCCAAAGATTTAGTGAATGCCATACAATACCTTGGGCAAAACTTGACAGATGAGACAATTTTGATCCACATTGCATCAATAGTTTGACTTGTAGCTCTGGCAAAAAAAAAAAAAAAATCCTAGAAACTTTTCAACTCTTCTGTAACTCCTAGCTTAAATGACTCCAACTTTTTGAATCCCTAACCCTGCCCTGCACCTCCTGAGGCATGCCAAACTTCAAAGAAATCCAGCTAAGCATGTTGATTTTAGAGCAGTGGTTCTCAAAGCCAGTCTGCCGCTTGTTCAGGGAAAGCCCCTGGTGGGCCGGGCCCATTTGTTTACCTGCCGCGTCCGCAGGTTTGGCTGATTGCGGCTCCCACTGCTCCAGGCCAATAGGGGCTGCGGAAAGCGGCGCAGGCTGAGGCTTAATGTGATTTCCCTATTGCTTTGACTCTTAGCTGTTTTTTGGATTTTAATGTTGATTGTTTGTTACAGGAAAAGCACGGCCTTCAGAAATGGACAGGATTTATTCGGAATCAAATGAGGAAAAGTAAGTGGAAGCTTCCAGCTGAGAATTTTAAGGTGCCATACGTTGTTTTGTTTTAGTGGATAAAGATGAATTATTTCCTGTCCTTGGCCCTACACACAGCAGCTGTCCCCAGAGTCGCTAACATCTCCATTAAATCCAAAGGACAGAGGGAGCTTCATTGGTACAATAAGGGAAAGTTCTACAAATATTTCATAGCAGTATGTTTTTTGAGGTGTGTTAGGGTTCCCTCCCCACTCTGAACTCTGGGGTACAGATGTGGGGACCCTCATGAAAGACCCCCTAAGCTTATTTCTACCAGCTTAGGTTAAAAACTTCCCCAAGGCAAAAATCCTTCCTTGTCCTTGGATGAGTACTGCTGCCACCACCGACTGAGTTAGACAAAGATTCAGGAAAAGAACCACTTGGAGTTCCTGTTTCCCCAAAATATCCCCCCAAGCCCTTTCACCCCCTTTCCTGGGAAGGCTTGAGAGTGACCAAAGTGAGCACAGATCAGACCCTTGGGTTTTTAGGATACTAAACATCCAATCAGATTCTTAAAAAACAGAACTTTATTATAAAGAAAAAGTAAAAGAAGCACCTCTATAAAATCAGGATGGAAGGTAATTTACAGGTTCAAAACACAGAGGATTTCCCCTCTAGGCAAAACTTTAAAGTTACAAAAACAGGGATAAACCTCCCTCTTAGCACGGGGAAAATTCACAAGCTAAAACAAAAGATAATCTAATGCATTTCCTTGCTATTACTTACTATTTCTGTACTATTAGATGCTTAATTCAGATATGGCTTAGGGAGATGTATTTTCCCTGCCCTGGTTCCTCGCTGACCCGGAGAGAAGACAAAGGAACACAAAACAAAAATCTTCCCCAACAGATTTGAAAGTATCTTCTCCCTTTATTGGTCCTTTTGGTCAGGTGCCAACCAGGTTATTTGAGCTTCTTAACCCTTTACAGGTAAAGGAGGGATTAACCCTTTACAGGGTAAGGAGGCATTTTATGCTACCCGTAGCTGTATGTTTATGACAAGGTGTTATCAGAAAAAAAAAAAAGGGGGGGGGGGAGGGAAGGCGAGGCACAGCACTATATTTTCCAGAACTTCTTTTCTGCTCTCTAGTATTGGGATCAGTTCTCCCAAGAGGGCTTGGATTGAATTATTTTCTAAACATAAATATAATGAAATCCTGCCCATTTTAGAAACTTCTTGTTAAAGATAGTGTCATTGAAGAACGACATCCCTTGTGTGGGTTTACACGCTAACAGTTTTTCTTTTCTCTCAGTGATCATACAGAACGCATCAGAAGGCAAAGGCGTTCCTCGGTGAGTGTGACTTTGAATAAGTTCTATCAGTAGTGGAAGCTGGTATAGATGAGCCTGCTTTTCTCCCTAGCATACGGAAAATCCTCAGAGTCAAAAAAGAGTGAGTCAGCTGGGTTTGCCTACCCATCTCTTTCTGATGGTCATTCTAGTTGCTTTTATAGTGCAGTCTGGCCACTTACTCAGTAAGCATCTACATTAAAATGTCGCTCCTGCCAATGTAAGTCGCCCACTACATCAATTTAATAACGCCACTTCTGTGAAAGTGGAGTGCTTAAGTTGATGTAGTTAAGTCAATGCAGTGTCTGTGTAGACCAGGGATTGGCAACCTTTGGCATGCGGCCTGTCAGGTAAATCCGCTGACAGGCTGGGACGGTTTGTTTACCTGCAGCATCTGCAGGTTTGCTGATTGCAGTTCCCACTGGCCACGGTTCACTGTTCCAGGCCAATGGGGGCTGCAGGAAGCAGTGGCTAGCACATCCCACGGCCCATGACGCTTCCCGGAGCTCCCATTAACTTGGAATGACAAACTGCGGCCAGTAGGAGCTGCGATAGGCTGGACCTGCAGATGCCGCAGGTAAACAAACCGTCCCGGCCAGTCAGCAGATTTCCCTGATGGGCCACGTGCCAAAGGTTGCCGATCCCTGGTGTAAGCACTGTGCTGCTTACATCGCCCTTTGCCACCAGGGGCTGACAGCCAGAGCCCACTGCTGCCCTCCCAGTGAGGAGGTGGGGATGGGGAGGAGAGCCAGAACCTCACCTCTGCTTTCCAGTGACTATTTGAGGGGAGGTGGGGAGGAGAGCCTGAGCTGGGGTGGCCTCCCAGTGAGGGATTGAGGAGGGGTAAGAGGGGAAGGAGAGTTGGACCCCTGCCGCCACCTCTTGGTGAGGGACTTGGGTGTGTGTATGTATGTGGAAGGACAGCCTGAGCTTCTTCTATCTCCTGGTGAGGAATTTGGGGAGGATGGAGGGAGAGTCTGAGCCCAGGTGGCAGGGCTCGGGCTGTCAGTGCCCCACACTGTCAGTTAAATCCGTGCAAGTGCTCCTGATGAGGATGCGCACTGCCGACAGGAGGAGCATAGTGTGGACATTAAAAATCAAATTAATTATTGCGGTGGCTGTATGTTGACTTAATTTTGTAGTGTAGATATGTCCTCTGTGTTCTCCACAGCATACTGAAATAGCCGTTCGGTGGATATACTGGTAGATCGGACAACTATTTAATGGTCCATATGTTGCATCATGGAAGAGGATGGAAGCATTGCTATTAACAAAGTGACGTCACACAGTTTGACACGGTTTCTGTGGAAAGATTTATAATTTTAAGAAAAAACATACATGGGTTCATCTAGTATCTTTCTGACAAAAGTGAAAGAACTCATTATTGAAAGGGACAGCCTGATGTTCCTTATTGTCTAATAGACGAATTGGAAGTGCTTAAAACAGTGAAATGAAACATATGCTCAGAAATTCAGTGTGAGCTCTCTGCCTGAGATGTACATCTTGTATGATTGCTTTAAAAATTCCTAAGAGGTTTTAAGAGTTGCTGCACTTTCATCTTCCTTTGGTCATTAACATCTCTTTACAAAAATCTTATCTTCTGCACCAGTGTGCAATACCAAATTAACCTTACTGTTTCATCCATTTTCTAATGTCCCAATCCAGCACACTACTTTTCTCAGGTGGAGTTTTGTACTGTCTTGCTTTTTGGAAACTGTCATTTGTGGTACGTGAAGTTCTAGAAATCAGGACGCAACAGCAAAGTGTGTGCTTGATTAGCATTCTGATCATAGTAGAGGAGAGGAGAAAGATGGTTTGTATTGGAACATGTTACTCATTTGTTAGCTTTCCTGAGTGCCTGATCTTTTGTAGGAGACCAATTGTTGAAGCTGCAGAAATCATCTTCTCAACTATTATAAATATTTCCTTTTAGATTTTAAAAGCTCCGCGGAGTCCTCTCAAGGACCTTGGGAGTGGGAATGAATTCACTCAGGTAGGCATTAACCCTTTACTTGTCAATATTTTTGACGACTGCAGTCTGTTCTGAACAAATGTCATTGATTGAGTCACCTCACTGGTACAGCTGCACATGTAGAAAATCTTGTTATAACTGCTCAAGAATATGAATGCTTCAGTTGCTAAAATTATGTGGACTTCCTCTAACATTTATCTGATATTTTGTAGGCTAACTAAAGTGTTTATTCCAGTCAGTTTTTTATTTTTTGTGTTTTAGTTAACAAAAGCAAACTTACTTAAAGTAAAAGGAGAGGGACAAGAACAATAATTAACAATTAGTAGATATTACTTGCTTTTGTTACAGTCCATAAGACTTACAGTTTTAAGGCTGATTAGTGTTTATAGACTATTGTGGCAGTTAAAATGATTTTACACATGTAAAGCTAAAATTAACTTATTAAAAACTAGGCAGCAAACTCTCTATTTAAGGTAAAGGTTAACAAACATTAATATTTTCATTTTATACAGAGTAACTTTTAGTACATGATTTAGTTCAAGTATACGTCTGCCACCCCTTAGTACGTGTGGAGATAGTCCCAGCCATTCTACAAGTTTGTAATACACTCCTTTAAATCTGTGCTATAGGATATACATGGACTACGCTGTTCATTACACTATGATAAATATGAATGTGGAAAATTTAACTTACTCACCAGAAAGCGTTTGCTGTGTATATGTGGTTTTCATTGATCACAGAATCTAAATTTTCAATTGTTTGCTTGTCCCATTTTTCACTGAGGAATACAAGAAAGATATACAGGATGCCAATATTTGACCTTTGAGCTTTTGAATGTGGCTAGTTAGTTTCTGTTTCTTACTTTTATGGTCTATTTACTTAATCACTATGTTGGCCATTTTTCTTTGTTTCTTCAACTCCTCTATTCAAAATACTCCTGTCTAGCCAACAGTCTCCTCCTGTATCATGTAGAGTAGGGTTTTCAACCTGTGGTCCGCGGACTCCCGTGGGATCTTCAGACTACGTTTAAGAGGTCTGCAAAAGGTTGTTGTTACCATAGAACGGTGGTTTTCAACCTGTGGTTCATGAGCCTCTGGGGATCCACAAACTGTCTAAGATTTCCAAAGGGGATACATACCTCCATTTGAAATGTTTTAGGGGTCCGCAAATGAAAAAGGGCAAGGCACAGAGGCACTATTGATCAGGCTGTTCATCTTCATATTTAGTCAGTGGCAAGAGCAATTACAATGAGTCTTAATGAATGTCAGTCAGCATATGTTTACTGTAAGTGAACAAAAGGTGAATGTTTTCCAACAGTATATGCAAATAAGGCCTGAGATACTTACATACAGTACATATGCCAAATCTGGTCAAGTGTGAAGAACAGCTCATAATCCACCTTGTTAGGGATCTTCCCAACAACAGATGTCTCCTTAAACTATCAAGGTTTTTGTTAAGATAGATGTTGATCAATGTAACTCCATCATTTCTTAGCAGTTTGACTTTACTCACAATTGCTCACGTTGCTGGCATTGTTTACGATTTTTGAAATGTATTTAGAAGAATTCCACGGAATTAGTCTTGTTGCAGGTATATAATCTGGACCCTGTCATGTAAGTCTTCTGTATATTCCCTTAAATAAGTGATCCTCAACCTTGCTGAGATTCAGAGCCGCTGGATCTGTGAATGGAGTCAGAGAGCCATAGAGCTGTGAAGTTCTAACATTCCATTGCACTGTTTACCTTGTGACTGTGTCATCACAGTGACGCAATACGAACAGTGCTATTGCAAGACACTGTGCTGTGGTTATTTTGTGATTCTTTGATACATCTCTTCCCACAGTAATGAGGATGGTGAATCTTTGTTTCTTCCCATCCTTCTTGGCTACTTGGTAGGATTGAGAGAAATTCTGTAAATCCCTTGCTCAGCACCATATGCATTTTCTAGTGTGTCAGGCAGTATGAGAAACACTCCCTGTCAGTAGTGCTCTACTTACTGTGCCTGAGAGATGACTGACTTTTGAGAGGAAGACTCCACAATAGCTGCTTGCTCTAGGGTGGGGATCTGTAGGTTAGGGAAAGGGAAGTCTGAGAAAAGCTGCAGATGGAATTCCTGTTTTTCTAGCTAAATTAGGCCTGGCTATATTGAAATCTGAAACTGTGCATCAGACATATCACATTAGCATGGAGAATAGTTAATGCAGAAGATGTACTTTAAGGGCTGCATCCTTAAGTCTAATTGGTTCTCTACTGCATGACTTTGTGGATTATATGTGAACTCCAGTTTTTGTGCTCTGATGAGCTGTTAAAGATGATAGTAAATGCATTCTATGTATTGTGCGCCCATCTTTTCCAAGGAATGGTTTGCTGGTTTATATGGAATAAGATTAACAGTCACCTGTAAATCATATTGTTGTGTCCTCTCTCTATTTTTAGGATTATGACCCTGAGAAGCGTCGGAAGAACTCTCGCCGTGTCAGCTTTGCAGATACCATAAAGTACGTTTAATCTGAAGGTTGCTGATCTACAGATTGTTTATGTATAAATATACATCCCAGGCAGTGAACTGGTGGCCAGTGAAACTGATAGGTTTGCATAAATGCATGAGAATTCAAGTGAAGGAACTGACTATTATTGGTGGCGGGAGTAAATTGAAAGTCCGAGACCTCAGGAATTTGAAGAGATCTATAACCCATTCTTCTGCCTGTCTCGAAAAGAAGGCAAAAGGGAAGATGTTATAACTAGAATTTTTTGGTTGTGTCATTAATTCACTTTCGTGGCTTTCATTTTAAGTCCAATAAAGATAATTTCCCATGGGAAGTTGGAGGTAGATTCAGGAAGTTCTTGTCTTTCTGAGCACTTGTGTTCAGGTATTTTGCAGAACATACAATATAGAGAAGGGCTGAAATCAAAAGCGATTTTTTTTTAACTTGGTTTTAAACAGAACATCTTTTGCTCTAGTAGAAATAATTTTGTGTAGTTTATACAATGGCTATTCTGTTCTTTGTTTCAGAGTTTTCCAGACAGATCTTCAAATTAATGTGGTAGAGCCAGAAAATACAGGTAAATACTCATTTCTCTTTCAATTATAGGGTCTACAGATCTGTTGGCCAGTGGGTTTTCAGCGTGTGTGCAGCTACATAAGCAGAACTAGACCTGTCAATCACTGACTGATAGGGAAGGGCGGGGCCAAGCGTCAGTGACTGACAGGTCTGATTCAGCCTATGTAGCTGCATGCAGGCTGAGAGCCAATTAGTTAACAGTTTTGTAGATCATGTAACTAAGAGAGGAAACTTTTGATAGATCAAAATAAATGTTTCTATTTTATATATTTAGCCATTTGTATTCAATTTCTACAGACCCAGCAGAATATCCTTCTATCTACTCCCAGCTCCCAAAAGTTTGTGTAGCAAGTACCTGAAAAGAGTTAACAGAACTTCAAGCTGTTCTGTTCTGTTCTTCTGGTTTTCTGACTGTGAGAGGGCACAACAAAAGTCAGAAAGAGTAGAACACCTTTTTCCTGCAGTTAATTCCTATCTCTGAATGTCTTGATGTCGCTTTTCATATTGTTGCTTTAATATTTGTATTCTCATTTTATTTTTAGAGAGCGCAGCAAATATAAGGAATCAAATCCGATTTAACCAGTAAGTTTGGAAAATTGCTTTTTTGCACACCTTAAGAGCTGTGCTCTGAGGGAGGAAAGTTCCTTGCATGATACAACCATCAAAATTAATGTTTCTCTCAAAAACAAAATTAAACATGGCATACTCTTATTTTAAAAATTAGTTTAGGGGGTTTAGCTTGGTTATGGAAACAATAATCTTGAAGAAAGCACATGTTCAGTTCAACCACTCAGAATAATAAGGCTGTATGGGTCATGGTATTCACCACTAGTCATAGCTCCCAAAGAATCTAGAACAGTTTCTTCTTCAAGCTTTCTGCTGCTAGTGATGTTTAATTCTATGAAGATAGTGGAAGTCTTTAGAAAATAACAAAGCCTAGATTTTTCCCAAAGATTTTTAAAGGATGGACAGAAATAAGACCTGTATGTTTCAAAGGCTTCTACTCCCTATGCAGTACCACAGTGGTGGTATTTGCACTTCAAAAAACAATTAATGGGACAGGGAAGATAGTTTGGATCATATCTATACTAGATAAAAATATTTTTAACATGTTAGCTCTTTGAGGTGAACCCTATTGAGTTTACTAATTCATGCTAAAAATACACCTCTTTTCATAGTGAAGACAAGCCCATGGAATCTGGGCTCTAAGGCCTTGTCTAGATGAGGGGGAATGTGGTGGTGTTTTAAAAAAATATTAGTGTGATTTTGATTAAATTGTTTAAAACATATTGATGCACGTCGTGAATGTAGAGTTTGATGCCTTTAAAACATTTTAGTTGGTGAGGGAGGAGCTTAGGATTGGCTACGAACAGATAACATTTTTAAAGGCGTCAAGCCCTGTCTAGGTACTAACATGCTTTAAACCAATCCTCGTCCCACCTCCCCCCCTTCATTGTGCTAAAGTCTATCAGTCCTGAAAGAGCAGTAAAGGACACCGAAAGGAGGGGGCATCAGAAGTCACACTGAGAAGTGTTCACTTGATACTCCCCTTTCCCCTGAGATGGAATGACTGGAGCCTTTTAGTTTACAGAAGATTGAACTCAAACTGCCTTATAGCTCATTGGGATCAGAAGGGGATAACCTAAATCAGAAGGTCTGGGCTTAGAATGAGGAATTAATTTTAGCCCTTCTCTCTTCCTCAGTGGCAAATAATAATTCACCAGTATGCAAAATATTTGGGATGCTCACTTCTTGTTATAGTACTGAAATAAGAGCCCTGTATTTTGAAATCTTTTACTAAATTGTTTATGTAAAACTACTTTTTGTTTTAGAAATGAAGGGCCTGAAACTGTTCAGTGCGAGATTACTGGTAAGTTTGAAAGTAGATTTCTTTATTAACAAGTTACTTTTGTCCAAAACTGCTTATTGTGGAAAAAGGATGTGAGCGGTCCTGGAACAGTCTGTCTGTTAATGAAGAGAACTGTTGTGTAACTGGGGTTTTTGCCCCATAAACTGCTTGGCAAGCATCCTGCTGTAGGACCTCAGCTACTTCCTCACAAGAGACTGATGAAAACTTATTTCAGGGTATATTTGTCTTAGTTGGCTGTATTTTTGTTCAGTCCACACTCAGTTACTGATACATGTAGAGTAAGTTCACAGATCCCCATTTCCTATGATCCCAAACTCAATGGATGCAATACTTTTTTCTCTTAAAAGGGATGGACACTTTGCTTCATGCCCCAATCCAGACACCAGTGCAGCAGACTGAGGTATGTGAATACTTTCACTCTTTCATGCTGAGAATATTTGGGTCCAAAATCTATTGCATTCATTTGTGTAGGAAGTTGTGATCTCAGGGTATGCAGAAGAGACTTTTGTGCCAACTGCCTTTTCATAGCTAGGAGAGCTCACCCATGCTTTTCTCATCTAGTGATCTTCTTTTGAAGATTGAGGCAAGAATAGATACATTAACCCATTATCCCTGTGGCCACTGGTGTTTGAGCGTGTCTCTGTAGTTTACCCTACTGACTCAGGCAGTGAAAAGCCCAACCTTGCAGCTAATCTTATTGTAATCATGGTTGGTCATGGTAAATCATTGAGTTTGTGTGTTGTTACACTTCACTCATGCATCCTGGGAGGATGTAACCCAGTGTTGTGGAACATGCTCATGCTTCTTTTTTTTCAAGACAGACATTTGCCAAGATACTTGCTGCTGTTGCAATGCCATTTGACTTTTTTTAGACTAGGATTTAATGATGGGTTATCTAATACAAACTAACTAAAATGTTCTAAAGTCTAGTGTAGACAAAGCAGTGTATACCTTAACACATGCTAAACTGGTCAAGTTAAAGCCTAGACTCGTGATCGTTTTAGAAAAGCCCAAACAGATTATGCTTCTTCTAGCATACTGCTTATTGCTTGCATTGCATAAAAGAATTGTACTTTAAATAAAGTGTGTATAGAATATTTTTCCTTGATGTACGCTTTATAAAATATGAGGACCCTGGTCAGTTGTGGATCATTATTGGTCAGTTTTCTTTTACTACGTTTGGTTGTCTAAATCTTTTCTTCATTATCTTCTTGGTTGTGGGGAAAAAGAGTTGTATAACTTCCAGACCCCATTGCTGATATGAGCATACACATGCCAGCAACAAGGCAGGGCTTTTGATTGCAGCCAGGAAGAAAGGATTAGGCCACAACATATGACTGGAAAGAAAAATGGAACATTTTTGATCCATAACTGACCCAACTTTATGAATAAGGATCAGTGATCCAGCTATAATCTAAGCAAGATAGATCCAACATATTATAAGTTTATATATCACTGTAGAATTCTGAAGGAAACTCTTACTCTAAAATGTTACATAGCATTATGCTGTAATTATGGAGTCCTGTCTCTTTCCTTGAAGGTGTGTAAGCTTTCATTTTTAGCTACAGCTGTGTCTGTACTTGCTGCTCACCCAGAAGGTCAGATACAAGTGTATTTTTAAATAAATAAATAAAACTGGCCTTTATGCCACATTAATTGAGCCTTGTATTAACCAGAATAATTGATTTAGCACTTCTTGTAAATATCAGTAACTTTCATTTCCTGTCCTTCATTAGTGGCATGATACAGACAACAATCAAATGAATAGAAACGACAGAACACTTATCTTTTTGGATGAAAATGAAATGGATATGACAGCTAGTCACACTGCAGTGATCACACGTAACCTTAAAAACAATGAAGAAATTGACAAACCTAGGAAAATAGACATAAAATCATTTTTAGCTGGGTTAACATCTAAAAACGAAGGGCCAGAAATGAACAAGGAATTTCGCTTTTTCTGTGATCCTACAGAGGCAAATGATGCATGTCCGTCTCTCCAACAGAAGCCAGACTTTGACCCAGTAAAGAAAATAGATTTCAGTGAATTCTTGACAAGCCTGAAGTCAAGTGAAATGTTTACCAGCCCCACTCTTGAAGGACCTGACAAGGAGAACCTGTTTTTTGTCCCTTCACAACTTCCAGAAAGTAGTGCATTTCCTCTAGGGGAGTGTGTATATTCCCATGCACAAGAGAACACCGGCAATGTGACTAGAATCTTCAGAGGACAAGATGATGGAATGGATATTACGAAGTGTCATATATCTAACATTAATACCATGTTCCCCAATACTTGTGAGGCCTTATCAAAGCAATTAGAATGTGGTGATGTAACTGTGGCTTGTGGAGATATGGATATGACTGCCAGCCAAACTGTAAAAATGTCCCTCACCAAAAATAACACATTCAACATTGAGAAACACAGTCAGACCATCAGAATGGATTTATCCGGTTTTGTGGCTGACCATTCTAGATTAAAGAGAACATCTAACCATCAGTTGGTTGTTCCACAGGACCCCCAAAGATGTGTTGAAAAGAAAACTGTAAGTGTAGAAGATGAGGAGGGTATTACTCAAAACCATACTATCTTGATAGACAGTCACAAAGCATCACAGACCTCTAATCAAGGTTGCAGAACAAGGACTGGGGTTCCTGGATGTGTTTCTTTTGAGCCCGTCTTCCATGGTGATAAAACCATTGTCTTTTCCAGCTGTAATGATATGGAAGTTACTGGGAATTGTACAGTTGTAAGCTGTAATGAAACTTCCAAGGCAACTGGCAAGTCTTGTTATGAAGCTTTTCAAAAACCAGGAAATGCCATCTCTTTGCTAATGGAAAAAACAGTTTCAAGAGATGACGACATGGACATTACAAAATGTCAAATAACTTCAGATAATCAAGTTCTCAGGCAATGTAAAAAGAATGCACACACACTATCTTCTGTGCCAGATAATGGAAGTGAAAAAGGGATCCAAAATCACAGAGCTGCTTCTGAGACTCTGGGGCTAGATTCAAGTGCAAATCCTGGTTCTTGGACTTCTAAGGGCACATTTCGACACAGCACAGTGACTTCTCTGCTCGTTTCACGGCCAAGTGACAAAACAGTAGTCTTCTCAGGGGAAGATATGGACTTGACTAGAAGTTATATTGCCAAGGATGTTGAAAAGGGCATTGCAAGTCAACTTCCTCCTGTCTCTGCTGATATGTTCACCTCTGTGAAATTCAAACCTCAAAGTTTTGGTAACAAATCTAGCTCTTCTAATTTAAATGAGCAGGAAGAAATGGAAATAACTAAATGTCATGCTGTAGTCATTGACAATCAAAACACTGGAATAACTACAAGCCAACAACAAATGCAGCCTAAAACTATTCCAAGAGAGAACTGGAACAAAGAAGTGAATGGAGCTGTAAGTCTTCTAAACCTTGACAAGGAAAATCCTCTTTCAGGAATGAGTGATCACATGGATATTAAAAGAAGTCATCCCAATCCCAAAACCATTATTTTTTCATCACAAGAGCAAGAGATGGAAGTCCCTAAAAGCCACAGCAGTGCCAGCAACAACTGTGTGCCGAAACCTTTGCAAAGGCAAAACTGTGAAATATCTCAACAATTGAGGAAAAGTCTAGTCAACCCTTCACTTGCCTATACTAATGACAAAACTGTTATTTTTCCAGATGATCAAAGTATGGATATAACCAGAAATCATACTGCTGCTCTTGACTTTGCTCCTATTCTAGTAGCACAAGAATATGAGAGTACACATATTCAGAACAGTGTAATATCTAAACCAAAACAACTACAAAATAAGACCCTCTTATTTTCTGGTGGTTCTGATATAGATATTACTAGAAGTCAGACTGCGGCAATAGAATGTGGGAGTCTCAGAATGAACTCAAATCAAAAGAATGACACTCCTGGAAATAAGCAAATTCCAGCCCTTGCTGTTCCAAGGTTTTCTTTCACTTCTGGTGATGAGGCCCTTCCCTCTGATATTAAAGGAAATGTGCATTTTGGGAAGACGGCAGGAATACACATTGACTCAAAAAATTCCAAATTGCAACAGCAAAGCCATACTATGGTAGCATTAAACAAGGTACTGTCAAACACTGCAAATCCTGAGAGACTTTCTTCAACTAGTAAAGCAGCTTCACTTTCTTCAAAACAGGACTTCACTAAAACAGCCAGAACATCGATGCCAGATACAAAAAATTCACAGATGGCTTCTCTTTTGGAAAAGTCAGTTGTTTTTTTCTCTGAGGAAAATATGGATTTGACTGGTAGCTGTGTAGTAAGTGTTCCTGATACAGTTTTAACAGAAAGAAAAGATACTTTATTTCCAAAGAAAAAGGAGTTGACCTCATGCCCTACCATTATAGCTGCAGATAGTGTGCAGCAACAAGGATGTGACCAATGCCCCTTAAAGCCATCGTCTCTTTCAAATGAGAAGACTGTCATATTTTCAGTGGATGATGATATGGAGATGACTAAAAGTCACACAATGGCAACAGACAATAAAATTTACCTACAAGGCAAGAGTTCAAGTAATGGAATACCCTTAATCCCTGCAGATAAAACTGTTGTATTTACATACAATGATGACATGGAAATAACTAGACCCAACACTGTTGTAATTGATAAACCTATGGAAAAGGCTGCATCCCAGACTGTGCCAGAACTAGGTAAAGGGACTGGAAGGAAAAGTCTGATTGGATCAACCAGTGAAAAGACTGTTGTGTTTTCACTGGGTGACGAGAATGACATGGAGATCACCAAAAGCCACACCATGGGAACAGACAATAAAATTTACCTACAAGGCAAGAGTTCAAGTAATGGAATACCCTTAATCCCTGCAGATAAAACTGTTGTATTTACATACAATGATGACATGGAAATAACTAGACCCAACACTGTTGTAATTGATAAACCTATGGAAAAGGCTGCATTCCAGACTGTGCCAGAACTAGGTAAAGGGATTGGAAGGAAAAGTCTGATTGGATCAACCAGTGAAAAGACTGTTGTGTTTTCACTTGGTGACGAGAATGACATGGAGATCACCAAAAGCCACACCATGGCAACAGACAATAAAATTTACCTACAAGGCAAGAGTTCAAGTAATGGAATACCCTTAATCCCTGCAGATAAAACTGTTGTATTTACATACAATGATGACATGGAAATAACTAGACCCAACACTGTTGTAATTGATAAACCTATGGAAAAGGCTGCATCCCAGACTGTGCCAGAACTAGGTAAAGGGACTGGAAGGAAAAGTCTGATTGGCCCAACCAGTGAAAAGACTGTTGTGTTTTCACTGGGTGGTGAGAATGACATGGAGATCACAAAGAGCCATACAGCACCAATAAACCGTGAAATTGCCTTACAAGATGAGAGAGCACCTCAAACCCAGTCTGTAGTTCATGGAGATAAAATGGTGTTTGTATTTAATCAGGATGATATGGAAATAACTGAATCTCACACTATTGATAAAACTATGGAAAGAGTCATGCATGTGGATAGATTAAAACCGGATAAGTGGGTTGGACAGGAAGCTTTTTCAAATAGCAAAACAGTTGTGTTTGCAATGGGTGATGACATGGAGACCACTAAAATCCATACAGTGTCCTTAGATGATAAAATCGCCCTACAAGGTAAGCAAACCACCCACGTTGGTCCTGTTCTTCCTGTTAATGAAACCATTGTGTTTACATGTAACCAGGATAAGATGGATATCACTGCATCTCACACTGTTGCTATTAATAGTAATAATCTTAAAGGATCTGAGAACCAAGAAGTGTCAAGTAAAAGCCACCAGCAGCAGAATGTATGTAGAACATCGGCCCCTATCTGTGGAGAGAAAATGCATTTTATGCATGCAGAAGATTTGGGTAATGGATGCCACTCAGATTTTAGGGACAAACATAGACCAGATTTCCCTGCTTTATCAGTTTTAGTATTTCCCTATAAAAAGGAAGAAACAGATACACTGAAAATCCACAATGTTGCCACGGAAAAGTCCATTGGTCCTGTCACTCTGTCACTTCCTGAAGTCACTTTGGATAATATTCAGGAACCACAGAATGTTATTAACCTTCCCAAGGGCAACTCAAGTTCTGTATACTGCCAGGATCTGAGAAAACAAGTAAAACCTAAATCAAAGAGAGTGTCTTTCAAGCTTCCAGAGAACCAAATAGAATCCCCAACTTACAAGAGTGAAAGTCAAAGAAAAGTTGCTGAGAATAGGCTCCTGGATGGTGATGAAAAAAATTGTAATGGTGTGTCCCAGGTTCAAATTCCAGTCCAGCAGTCTCACTTATCTAAGGAGATCACTGATAGTTTGAACAGGGGTGCACTTAATGTGTTGGATACTGGAAGTATAGACTTGAAAGATGATCCAGGGAAGTTGACTTCATCTAGACATGAACACAGACCCACAGAGTTAGACATTGATGGACCAGATACTGTTATACTTTCTTACAAAAAGACTAAGGAAAATGAGGGAGTGTCTGCTGAATGGGAAAAACTTACAAAAGATTCCCCAAAAGACTCTGAACAGACTAAGCAATTCTCCCAAGTCAATGACATTCCTGCAGAACAAGTAGACCCCAGCCTTGTGTCTGAATTATCAGGTATTGTTAATATTTGTTCAAGGCTAAAAAATTGTAGAAGGAAGTCTGAAGTTGTCCCAGTCTCTCAAACTGCTGCTGTGTCTAATAGTGCTGAAACTTTTCCCAAATTGGCAACACAGCCAGAAGATCCTTTGAGCTTAGGAAAAGATGTTGAAAAGGAGCCCAATAATGCATTTTATATCAAAGAACAGGAAAATATATATTTTGAAACTGGAGATGCTCCTTTAGACACAACACATACAGATAAATGTCAAGTGAGAAAGCTACCCCTAGGTATCTTCCCGCCTAAATTGCCAAACAAAAAAAATTCCACTGTTCCAAGTGTAGAAGACCTCAATGCCAAATCAGTGGGCGGAGTAGAAGCTCAGGTTCCAGAAATAAATTTAGTCACCAGCAAAACCTCCGACAACATCTATCCCATTGGAAGGCAGAACTTGAGCCCTTCTCAGTATATAGATGAGGAATTGCTTCCTACATGCCCAGAGGAAATGGATTCAGTTGAGTTTGTAAGTTATGAGCCCCTTGATGGAACCTGTAATGAGATGAACAAAAAAGAGATCTTTCACAATAAAAGCTATCCATTAGAGGAGCAAGAAACTTTCAGCAACCAGAAGAGAGCTTGGGAACAAGAGGAAGAGGAACTCCAGAAAGGAAAGAAGATCAAGAGGAGTGAGAGCTGGGATGGAGATAGCACAAAAGAACAGCGGGTGAGCCTAATCACTCAGTAATCAGAATGTGGTCAATTGTCCCAGGGCTTTGATTTCATTCTGCCTGAATTATAGGAGTGTGAATTAAAAAGTTTCTTAGTGTAGTCTTTACTCTTGGGTTTCTCTCAATCACCAGTTCATTAATGTTTATGGTTCTCTGCCTTTCCCCACTGTCTTTCCTGTCTTTTGCCTTAGCCACAAAATAAATTGATGTGTGGAACTCCCTACTGAAGTGAGAGGAATTTGGGATAACGGAGAGAGTACTGATTTTCATGCCAGTTTTAAAGCACCCACCCTTAATAGTTTCATGCTAATTCTTTCTTTGGTATGTGTTTATAGTCATCAGACTATTTGGCAGGGTCACATTGCTTCGTTAGCTTTTCCCTACATACCCAAACTTAGCAACATTTGTGTTTCTAGTAAGAAAGATGGAGCAGGATGTTGTTAATACTTAGAATTATGACCTGTTCTCCAGCAGATTTAACTTAATTCCTGCCAAATGCACAGGCAACCTTAATTATAGCATTTTTCAGTGCTTGAATTTGCAACCTTAATAATGTTCTTAGTTCTTTGTGTCTAATAGAGATTTAACTTAAACTGATTCCTTATCCAGGCTTAAATTGAGTTTGCCATGTCCACACAGGATTTTGCACAGATTTAATTAAATTGGTTTAAAATTATACCTTGAGTTAAACCACAGTGCAACTTGGAATGTAAACAAAGAATAAGTTATTGTCCTTGCCCTGAATAGCTTTAGCTGAGATAAGGCTCAACAAGTGAGGGACAAACAGCAGGAAGAAGGGATAGGGAGAACAAGGATAACAGTAATGAGGTCATGTGGTTATATAGACTAGTCGTAAGTCATGCCTTTATTTGGCTCTTTTTAATACCTTAGCTTTTTCTGTTTCTTTATTTTTAATTCCTGTACCTACTTTTATTTTTATAACTTTGCCTGGCTCTTTTCTAAAATTATATTTTTTAATTCCTTAGACTATTTCTGTAATGAGGGCAGGTGGGAGGCATGAAACAGAGCAAACAACAAAATAGTTAGCATTACCAACTGCATACAAAACAAGGGGCAACTGACTGGTTGTCCTTGGAGGAGTGATGTTCTGGAGTGGGACTGAACTGGGGTTTTACTTCACAAAGAGTTGTGAGACTGTCCAAAAGCTGGAAAGTTGACTGCAGCCCCAGCTGCCAGAAGAGCTGGGAGTTAGACAGGTGGCTGGTGTGGTCTTTTGGTGGGATGCCTTACTATTTAGTACATATAAATAGGGCCCTACCATATTCATGGCCATGAAAAATGCGTCACAGACTGTGAAATCTGGTCTCTTGTGTGCTTTTACCCTATACTATACAGATTTCACGGTGGAGACCAACGTTTCTCAAATTGGGGGTCCTCACCTAAAAGGGAGTTGCAGGGGGGTCACAAGGTTATTTTGGGGGGGGGGGTGTCACAGTATTGCCAACCTTACTTCTGCGCTGCCTTCAGAAGTGGGCGGCTGAAGACTGGCAGCTGTTGGCCGAGTGCCCACCTCTGAAGGCAGTGCCCCACCAGCAGCAGCACAGAAGTAAGGGTGGCAATACCACACATGCCACCCTTACTTCTGTGCTGCTGCTGGCGGCGGATCTGCCTTCAGACTTGGGCTCCCTGCCAGCAGCCGCTGCTCTCCAGCTGCCCAGCTCTGAAGACAGCGCCGCCACCAGCAGCAGCACAGAAGTAAGGGTAGCAGTACCGCAAACCCCACTACAATAACCTTGCGATCTTCACCCCCCCCCCCCCCCCCAAACTCCTTTTTTGGGTCAAGGCCCCTATAATTCCAACACTGTGAAATTTCAGATTTAAATAGCTGAAATCAGGAAATTTATGACTTTTAAAATTATATGACTGTGAAATTGACCCAAATGGACCGTGAATTTGGTAGGGCCCTACATATAAATATGCAGACGCTAAACATGATTTGCTATGGAAAGTCACAACATAGCTGTTATATAGCAAGTGTCGTAATAAATATCTGTTTTCTTAACGCTGTTTGATTTCAGGCTACCTCCAGCATCATTTTATCTCATACCCAAGCAGAAACTCATGAGGGTGAAAATCCTCCAAGTCTATCAGCTAAAAGCCTGGAGAGGACCAACTCTAGCAACAGCAGCTGTCTGGATTCTCTTAAAGCTGACATAGATCTTAGTAGTAAGACTCTCTTGGCAGTATTCACCTAAAACTGTTAACTTATTTCAGTTTTAATCAACTTAGTAGATAAGGGTCTCTTACCAGCATTTATTTTCTCTGGGAATGTTGCATGTCATGTAAGCTCTGTATGGTAATATGTATTAATCTTTTTCAGTTAAGATAGCTCTTTGATTCTGTGGATGAGTACAAATTGTAATGGCATTTTTCCTAAGAAGTGATTTAGAAAAAGCAGACTGTTGTTACTAGTTGAAGGAAGGCCTGCAATAATTTTTCTCTGTCCTCACCAGAAATGGTGGTTATATTCATAATAGAGAGGCTCAGGTGTCACAGATCAATTGAGATGACACAAGGGGAACATATAATAGAGAGAACTGAAGAAAATATAGATAAGTTTCTTTCATTTGATTATTCAGACAAATAAGATTTGAAAGTTGGAAATATACTTTGAACAGAAAATCGAATTAAAATGTAACTTAAAAACAAAAGCAGGCTTGAAATTTGAGAATGTTGGAGTTAAGATTCATAAGCAACTTAACTCTGATCCCATAACCCTTTTCACCACCAGCCTAATAAGTCATGTGAATAATATTCAAATGGTATTAGGATATATTCTAAAACATAAACATTAGAAACTTCATATCATTAACTACTAATGAACTTTCCTATTACCTCAAATTTCTCCAACAGTATTTCTTTGGCTGCTAAGCCCTGGTCTACATTATAAACTTATGTCAGTATAACTACATTACTGAGGGGTGTGGAAAATCCACAGCCCTGAGCGACATAGTTATACCGGCCTATAACTCCCAGTGTAGACAGCACTATGTCGACGGGAGGGTTTCTCCTGTCAACATAACTACTGCTTCTCAGGGAAGTGGAGTACCTACGTCGATGGGAGAAGCTCTGCCTTTGGCGTAGGTAGTGTCTGCACTAAGCCCTACAGCGGTGCATCTGCATCGCTGTAGTACTGTACGTGTAGACAAGCCCTGCATAAGTATATTTTTTAGGCAGAAAAAGCATTGTTCATATGGTTTGAAGGTCAAACTCTGAATTATATGAAAATTGTTCTTGTAATCTGAACTGGTATGGACCTACGGTCATGACTTCATAAAGTTTTATTTTTGAACCACAGCAATCTCCTTTCTCTCTAGTGCAGCGAAGCAGTCAGATGGAGTCTCAGCTTCTCATGGACAGTATTTGTGAACAGAATTTATTTGAGGTATGTAGATATCTAAAAGGCTTTTAATTTTTTTCCTAATAAGAAACATGTTGCCTGTCTTCTCTTTAGATACTTTTTTGGATGCACCCTTGCTAATAAGCTTACTTTAATTATTGATGTGTACACTTTATTCACTCTGTAGAAATTTCAGGATGGTGTTATCACTGTAGGGGAGTTTTTTACGCTTCTCCAGGTCCATATTCTAATTCAGAAGCCCCGGCAAAGTCATCTTCCAGCCAATGTGAGTATCTAACCTCTCAAACGCATACTCATCACTGCCACTTAAAATGTGTTTCTCTGTCTTTATTTCAATATTTTATAGAATCTGACTAAAGACAGCTAAAGAAGTTGAGTTGTAAAGATCTTTGTTATCAGGCCCACAGACTAACCATTCCCTTTCCCTTTTCCCCAGTTTACTTCTGAATAAATATAGATAGTTTATTTTCCAACCCTGTAGATCAGGTCACCTCAGAATTATTATACATTAAGGGCGTATCTACATGAACACTTAGTTTGTGGCATGCCAGGGTGTGAATCTACCCCCACTCGCCTGCTGCGTGCTAAGTATCTGTGTGGGCACTTCTGACGTGCACTAGCAGTTCTTTTGTGTGCATTGATCTACTCCCGTATCCTGTACTCTGCTTTGAAACTGGCTTTGTAAATATATTCTGGAGTGCAGCTTTTATTTGGTAAAATGGCAATGATTACATTGGGGCTGGTCTAGTAGTCCAGTTTCTGTTTCTGATCTCTTCCTTGTGCCAGTAGGAACTGCTCGTTGTGCCAGAGATAATGCACACAGCACTCCTGGAAAGTGGGAATATTTAGCTTCTTACAACAGCAATCTCTGTCTAGTTTAGGAGTAGCTTTGGCAGGATATTTTATTGTATTTTATTATATTACTCCTGAGGGCATTCTGCACCAAAAAATTAAAAATTATGCGCACAATATTTTAAAATTCTGCAAGTTTTATTTGTCAATAAATAAATGCAGAGGCTCCGGCATGGCAGTATGGGAAGCACAGGCCACTGGCTGCACAAAGGTGGAAGGTCACCTGCTGCCTCCTCACCCCCAGGACACAGACTCAGCAGTGAGGCTGCACCTGACCCTGACACAGCACAAGACCTGGGTCTGCCCCAGAAACACCCTGGGGCCATGCCCCTCTGTACCAGGTGTGGGGCAGGTAGGCTCAACTAGGCAGGATCCAAGTGTGGAGGGGCTCAATGTGGGGGAATCCACGTGTGGAGTGAGAAGATTCTGTGTGGGACAATCTGGGTACAGGCAGCTCAGTCGGGGGGTCTAGGTCTGGGAGGATCTGGGTGCACAGTGGCTTGTTCCAGGTGCAGGAGCAATGAGACTCTGCAGGGGCTTCCAGGGGAAGGTTGTTGGGGCTCAGCAGAGTGGTCTGGATGTGGGGGTCTCAGGAGAGGCATCTGGGTGCTGGGGGAGTGGGGCTTGCTGGGGTGAGGGTCTGGGTGCAGCTAGTTGGGGGTCAGTCACATGGGGGTCTGGATGTGGGGGCTCAGGGTGGTGTAGGGGGTGGGGCATCAGGTTGGGGGTTTGAGTGCAGGGAGCTCAGTGGGGGGGTGGTCTGGGTGCAAGGGTGGGGGTCTGGAGACAGGGGGTCTGGGTGCAGAGGGGCTCCAGATGCAGGGGTTGAGGTACAGTGGGGTAGGGTTTGGGTATGGAGGGCTAGGAGGGTTCTGGATGTACCGGGTGAGGTTTGGCAGGGGTGTCTGGGTATGGGCGGTCTAGATGCACAGGGGTTGGGTGGATGGGGGAGCAGCACCCCATACAGTGACCCCTTCCCCCACAGCTGAGGAGTGATGCGGGGAGGATGCTGAACTTCCTGCAGCTGGGGGAGGTTTCTGGGGGTGGGTCTGACACAGCCACAGCCACTCCTTGCAGGGGAAGAGGAAGTCCCAACATCTCCTGCCTCCAGCCCAGCCGAGACTAGCAGCTGATCCCGGCTCAGGGTAGGAGCCACTGGCTGGGGTGTCCCCAGCCCTGCAGTGATTTACCTCTTCACCGGCTGCTCTGGGTTCCTGAAATGTTGTACCTGTGCTGCTAGGGAATGGTGTGTCACTGCTCTTGCAGAAACCTGGTGGAGTGAGGACAATCAATGGGACACAATCATTCCAGGGTACAAAATACATCGGAAGGACAGAACAGGTCGTGAGGGGGGAGGGAGGACTGGCACTATATGTGAAAGAAAATGTAGAATCAAATGAAGTAAAGATCTTAAGTGAATACACATGTTCCATAGAATCTCTATGGATAGTAATTTCATGCTCTAATAAGAATATAACATTAGGGATCTATTATCGACCACCTGAGCAGGACAGTGATAGTGACGATGAAATGCTAAGGTAGATCAGAGAGGCTATCAAAATGAACTCAATAATAGTGGGGAATTTCAATTATCCCTATATTGACTGGGAACATGTCACCTCAGGACGAAATGCAGAGACAACATTTCTTGATACTTTAAATGACTGCTTCTTGGAGCAGCTGGTTCAGGAACCCACAAGGTGAGAGGCAATTCTCGATTTAGTCCTGAGTGGAGTGCAGGATCTGGTCCAAGAGGTAACTATAACATGACCGCTTGGAAATAGTGACCATAGTATAACAACTTTTAACATTCCTGTGGTGGGAAGAACACCTCAACAGCAAAACACTGTGGCATTTAACTTCAGAAAGGGGAACTATGCAGTTAAACAGAAATGAAAAGGTACAGTGACTAGAGTGAAATCCCTGCAAGCTGCATGGACACTTTTCAAAGACACCATAATAGAGGCCCAACTTAAATGTACACCCCAAATTAAAAAACACAGTAAAAGAACTAAAAAAGAGCCACTGTGGCTTAACAACCATGTAAAAGAAGCAGTGGGAGATAAAAAGGCATCTTTTAAAAAGTGGAAGTCAAATCCTAGTGAGGTAAATAGGTGCATAAACACTGCCAAATTAAGTGTAAAAATGTAATAAGAAAAGCCAAAAAGGAGTTTGAAGAACAGCTAGCCAAAAACTCAAAAGGTAATGACAAAATGTTTTTTTAAATACACCTCTACCTCAATATAACCCTGTCCTTGGGAGCCAAAAAATCTTACCACATTATAAGTGAAACCGCGTTATATCTGAATTCGTGTTCTATCGGGTCGTGTTATATCTGGGTAGAAGTGTACATCAGAAGCAGGAAGCCTGCTAAACAACCAGTGGGGCCCCTGGACGATCGAGATACAAAAGGAGCACTTAAAGACGATAAAGTAATTGCGGAGAAACTAAATGAATTCTTTGCTTCAGTCTTCACAGTTGAGGATGTTAGGGAGATTCCCAAACCTGAGCCAGCTTTTGTAGGTGACAAATCTGAGAAATTGTCACAGATTGAGGTGTCACTAGAGGAGGTTTTGGAATTAATTGATAAACTTAACAGTAACAAGTCACCGGGACCAGATGGCATTCACCCAAGAGTTCTGAAAGAACTCAAATGTGAAATTGCAGAACTAACAACTATGGTTTGTAACCTGTCCTTTAAATCGGCTACTGTACCCAGTGACTGGAAGATAGCTAATGTAACGCCAATATTTAAAAAGGGCTCTAGAGGTGATACCAGCAATTACAGACCGGCAAGTCTAATGTCCGTACTGGGCAAATTAGTTGAAACAATCATAAAGAATAAAATTGTCAGACACATAGAAGAACATAAATTGTTGGGCAAAAGTCAACATGGTTTCTGTAAAGGGAAATCATGTTTTACTAATCTATTAGAGTTCTTCAAAGGGGTCAACAAACATGTGGACAAGGGGGATCCAGTGGACATAGTGTACTTAGATTTCCAGAATGCCTTTGACAAGGTCCCTCACCAAAGGCTCTTAGTAAATTAAGTTGTCATGGGATAAGAGGGAAGATCCTTTCATGGATTGAAAACTCGTTAAAAGACAGGGAACAAACAGTAGGAATAAATGGTAAATTTTCAGAATGGAGAGGGGTAACTAGTGGTGTTCCCCAAGGGTCAGTCCTAGGACCAATCCTATTCAACTTGTTCATAAATGATCTGGAGAAAGGGGTAAAAAGTGAGGTGGCAAAGTTTGCAGACTATACTAAACTGCTCAAGATAGTTAAGACCAAAGCAGACTGTGAAGAACGTCAAAAAGATCTCACAAAACTAAGTGATTGGGCAACAAAATGGCAAATGAAATTTAATGTGGATAAATGTAAAGTAATGCACATTGGGAAAAATAACCCCAACTATATATACAATATGATGGGGGATAATTTAGCTACAACTAATCAGGAAAGAGATCTTGGAGTCATTGTGGATAGTTCTCTGAAGATGTCCACGCAGTGTGCAGCAGCAGTCAAAAAAGCAAACAGGATGTTAGGAATCATTAAAAAGAGGATAGAGAAAAAGACAGAGAATATCTTATTGCCCTTATATAAATTCATGGTATGCCCACATCTTGAATACATGCATACAGATGTGGTCTCCTCACTGCAAAAAAGATATACTAGCACTAGAAAAGGTTCAGAAAAGGGCAACTAAAATTATTAGGGGTTTGGAACGGTTCCCATGTGAGGAGAGATTAAAGAGGCTAGGACTTTCCATCTTGGAAAAGAGGAGATTAAGGGGGGATATGATAGAGCAGGGGTAGGCAACCTTTCAGAAGTGGTGTGCCGAGTCTTCATTTATTCACTTTAATTTAAGGTTTCGCGTGCCGGTAATACATTTTAACGTCTTTTTTAGAAGGGGTCTCTCTCTAAGTGTATATTATGTGACTAAACTATTGTTGTATGTAAAGTAAACAAGGTTTTCACAATGTTTAAGAAGCTTCATTTAAAATTAAATTAAAATGCTGATTTTACGCCGCCAGCCTGCTCAGCCCGCTGGGTGGGGGGTTCAGGGCAGAGGGCTGGGTGTTGGGGCGGGACTCGAGGTCAGGGCAGAGGGCTGGGGTGTGTGGACGTGCAGGGCCCAAGACTGGGTGTGGGGGGGAGGGTTCAGGGAAGAGGGCTGGGGTGTGTGTGGAGGTGCAGGGCAGAAGGCTGGGTGTGGGGGGGTTCAGGGCAGAGGGCTGGGGTGTATGTGGAGATGCAGGGCAGAAGGCTGGGTGTTGGGGGCAATTCGAGGTCAGGGCAGAGGGCTGGGGAGGGTGTGGGGGGTTTAGGGCAGAGGGATGGGTGTGTGTTGGGGTGGGGAGGTGCAGGGCAGAAGGCTGGGGTGCTCGGCTCGTGGGGGTGCTCCCAGCCCCCTGCCCTGAGCGGCTCACGGCAGGGGGCTGGGAGGGATATGACCTGTTCCACCCCTTCCCCCAGGCCCGTCCCTACCTCTCTCTGCCTCCTCTACGGAGCAGCCAGCATGCTGCGCTTGGCTCTGCTCCTCTGGGAGGAGGAGGGGCTGGAATGCACCACGTTGTGCGAAGAAGCGAGGGAGGAGGGAAGCTTGGCTGCCGCAGGACCAAGCTTCTGCCTCCTGCCCCTGCAGGGGAGAGCGGTGGGCGGGCGGGGGCTGAGTGGGGCAGGGGGCTGGGACCCCCTCCCCACCACTCTCCCCTGCGGGGGCAGGAGGCAGAAGCTTGGTCCTGCGGCAGCCAAGCTTCCCCCTCCCCCTTCTTCCCACAGCGTGGTGCATTCCGGCCCCTCCTCCTCCTCCTCCTCCTCCTCTCAGTGGGCAGCAGCGTGCCACTCAGAATCGGCTCGCGTGCTGTAGGTTGCCGACCCCTGTGATAGAGGTATATAAAATCATGAGTGATGTGGCGAAAGTGAATAAGGAAAAGTTATTTACTTGTTCCCATAATATAAGAACTAGGGGCCACCAAATGAAATTAATGGGCAGCAGGTTTAAAACAAATAAAAAGAAGTTCTTCTTCACACAGCGCACAGTCAACTTGTGGAACTCCTTGCCTAAGGAGGTTGTGAAGGCTAGGACTATAACAGGGTTTAAAAGAGAACTGGATAAATTCATGGAGGTTAAGTCCCTTAATGGCTAATACTTTCTCTAAATAGTGAGTTTTGTGGGCCTATAGACTAATGTAGCTATTTCTAGAGCCCTGCGTGGATACAAAAATGTGGATCTGCATCCGCAAGAATCAACTTGTATCCAACCCACGATCCACACTCCAGCTTTTATCTGTATCCACACTGCACCCGCAGCAGCACACTATCTCACAGTGCCTCTCGGAGGAGCATCTGTGTCTGTGTGCATGCGTGTGTACTGGATAAAGAAATCTATATGGCTTAATAAATGTACACACTACTATTATTGTTATTTTAAATATCAATCTTATTATAGAACAGGCATGAGAACAAATAGCCTTTTACATTAAAAATAATAAAATAAAGTCTCAAGTCAATAATACTCAAAATCACAAACTGAACTGTAAAATAAAAAAGTCTGCCACCTATTTAGCTTGTGATTTATAAAGTCCTCACACTTAGAGCTCAGCAATCCCAGTTTCTTTCCACCTGCCACTGTTCTCCCTGTGGAACCATGCAAGGGGAATACTATCTCAGGGCTACAGTGCTTCATTTTTTCCGGGGCTCAGCAGGTCGTCATCCTAGGCGGGCTGTGAGCAGGGGAGCGAGGAGCGACGACAGGCGTGCTGTGACGCAAGGCCAGTTTCCCCATATGGGCGCAGGAGGGCGGTGCAGGGGTGATGGGCATAGGAGGGGGGGTGAAGGTACTTTCCAGCTGCCTAGCCAATGTTTTGGTAGGTTATCCTCCACGGCCCCCTAGAGGGCTGTGAGTGGGGGAAAGGAGCAACGATAGCAGGCGGTCCGTGACTCCAGATCAGTTTCCTCAAATGGGCACAGGAAGGGGTGCAAGGGTTAGGGGTGAAGGGGGCACAATACAGGGAATAGGAGCGATGGGGGGAATGCAGGGATTAGGGGTGCAGGAGGTTGGTGCAGTGGTATGGGGTGTAGGAGGGGGGTGAAGTAGCTCTTTGGCTGCCCAGCCAGTGCTTAATTTGTGCCGTATCAGGTCAGTTGGAGAGGGAAGCAGCTGCTTCTGCAAAGTAAGTCAATATGGCTTCCTGACTTACTTTGCAGAAGTAGCTGCCTCCCCCTCCAATTGACTTGATATGACAATGAAGTTGGGAGAGGTTTCCTAAATTGCTTGGCTACTTAAACTGTGGTGATAGGAGCATGGGGGATTTTGCTACCTGTCTTGATGTATCACCTCCCTTTTCTCTGTACATGTGGGGAGAGGGAATATAGGATCTGGAAGGTGTGGAAGTAGCCTCATAGGCTATGAGCTGAAGACAGCTGCTTCCCTGCCTTTGAGATCCTATATTTAGAGCTCTGCGCGGATACAAAATTTGTATCCGCAACCGATCCATGATCCGCAAAAATGGTCTGTGGATATCTGCATCCACG
Organism: Malaclemys terrapin pileata; assembly: GCF_027887155.1. Taxonomy (NCBI): domain Eukaryota; kingdom Metazoa; phylum Chordata; order Testudines; family Emydidae; genus Malaclemys; species Malaclemys terrapin. Next base: position 93,651,459 of record NC_071508.1, on the reverse strand, counting down.
TATGTGTATATCTGCTGATATAAAGCGGATATACACGGATTTGCAGGACTCTAGCCATTTCACTAGTGAATGAACAGTCAACAAAACCAGAAGCTTCCTTCGGCCATCCTTGCTTCAAATTAGAACAGCCTACATAAATTCTTGTCTATGAATAAAATTTTCAAAAGCATCCAGTGACTTAAGCACTTAGGAGTCTGTCTGATTGAAAGTCAACTGGACTTGATCTAAGTCAGATGCATGCTTTTGAAAATTGTATCCTACATGTTTTACTCTAGCAGTTTTCCTGAACTGTAACCTGTGTACAGATACTCTAGGGCTGGCCTTTAAGAATAAAAATAATATTTGGCACTCATATAGCATGCTTCATCCCTTGATCTCAAAGTGCTTCACAAAGGTGAGTAAATTTGAGGTACAGAAGTGATGTGTCTTACCTTAAGATGCATAGTAAATCTGGTACAGGATGGAATAGAACTCAGCACTTCTAACTCCTAGTGCTCTGCCCTTTCCACTAGGCCATGCTGCCCCCCATAGGAACTTTCTCTGCAATAAAATTTCTGCTAAATAACTATCTCAATCCTGGTACTAATTTCTGGATGTGGATTTGACTTGAAGTTGGTGTTTCTGAAATGCACTCTTTTGGATTTTTCAGTTTCATTCCTCTTTCCCTCTCTAGTATGCAGTGAACACAGCTCCTACTCCAGAAGACCTGATTTTCAGCCAGTACATTTATCGCCCCAAGCTGCGGATTTATGAAGAAGATTGCCAGGTTCTTTCTCAGATGATAGAAGAGTAAGAGAGGGGTTGTGTCTTTTGTCATTCACAGGGAATATTAGTTTTTTGTTTGTTAACCCATCATCTTAGATTTGGCTGCATGCGTGAAGGGAGTAATTCCATTATTTTCCAATGGACAGGTGGAAAAAAGTTCAAGACTGTAGTAAGCCTGTTTAATTTTAAACAAGTAATCATTTAAACCTATGTATTAAAGCTGACTGTGGGAAAGTCTTAGTAGGACTTGTGGGTCTGGAGGTGGGTAGAGATAAATCTGCCAATAGTGATTTAATTTGTTCTTTATCTCATCAGACTTGTAAATGTAACTTAATGTTAGCAAAAGTAAACATTTTTGGACACTTTTATCAAAGACAATAAAAGATAGCAAACAGAAGAAAGAGCATGATGGATTACAATCTGCCATTATCTGTTCTAATTCTCCAGAATTTATCAAGTTAAAATATAGACAGTACGATATCCCAGAGTCTTAAGTTTTCTTGTTCATGATTGATTCTAGTATCTGATTCTTTAGTCACCCCGGCAGTTAAACTGCTAAAACAAAACATAGGAAATAGAATGTAAAAGCCCTCCTAAAAACTTAACAACCACACCACCAATTCCATTTCCTCCTCCGTTGTTCCCTGAACAATTCTGCCCTTCATACTTATCCTTCCTTCAAAAACAAACAAAACAAAAAAACAAAAACAAAAAAAAGACAGCTGGGAAAAGCATGAGCTTTGCATCATATTCTGTAGGTATCAAATCTGGGCTTGTGCAGATTTGAGATGCAAATAAATTCCAGGTTGCCTGTTGTTTAAACCAATGGATTGTTAGATTATCCATGACAGTAAAGTTAACACAGTATCTCACAGGGAGAGGCAGTCCCTCAAGTAATGAAGGAAAAAGCCACTTGGGAATTTATAGCTCAAAAACACCACCTTAAACTTCACCTGGAACACAACCAGTAACCAATGGAGATATCGGAGCAGCAGACGTTTAATGTGCTTTCAGCATGAAAGCAAGCTGCAACTTTCAAATTCAGCTTCTAGATTTCATTGCAATAATCCAGCCTCAAGGTGACAAAAGTCTCGATAACCATAGCACGGTCCATATAAAAAAAATGGTACAGCCTTTATGCCCCAGGCCGGGGATAAAAAAAAAAGTCACTCTTGGCAAATTTTTACATGGATATCCAATAAAATCTCCAAGTTGTGAATAAAACAGTAGGCGTATCCTGTTAATTGGGGTAGATTCTGATATAATGCAAAGCACTTCTGGGTGCCTTGCTTATTCTGTAAACATTATGGATGAAATCTTGGCCCCACTGAAGTCAAAGACAAAACTCCATTGACTTCAGTGGGTCCAGGATTTCATCCTAAGTTACCTTGACCTCATCCATGCCCCAATCTTAGACACCAAATAAGTCATTGCACTGCACCAGCCAGTTCAGATATGGAAATAAGTTGAATGACGACAGCATATGTGCTGGCTTACATATGTGCTGTCTTACATGACTACAACAAGACCCTTCTCTAACCTTTTTTCATATTTCAGTTTAAAGTTGTGTGCAGGTGTCCAGGATAAACTTTTGGTGGATGTGAATAAGAGCCTCTGGGAGGTGATGAGGACCTTCTCTGACAAAGAGGTAATGCCAACTGTTGCAGTCTTATTGCATGCAGTTATAAAAACTTGAATGGTGACTGGGCATGACGAGCTAATTGTAGGACAAAAAGCAAATTATTATTTATTATAGATCCAAAACTGGCTAGGAGACAGGAAATAAAGAGCTGAAATAAATAATGGTCAATTTTCATCATGGCAAAAAGTTAACAGCAGAATGTCTAAAGATTGTTTATTAGGTCTTGTGCTTAGTACACCTCTACCCCGATATAACGCGACCCAATATAACACAAATTCGGATATAACGCGGTAAAGCAGCGTTCCAGGGGGTGGGGCTGTGCACTCCGGTGGATAAAAGCAAGTTTGATATAACACGGTTTCACCTATAACGCGGCACAATTTTTTGGCTCCCGAGGACAGCGTTATATCGGGGTAGAGGTGTTTATTAATCTGGAAAAGGGGAATGAGTTGTAAGGTAGCAAAATTTCATAGGTCTAAGGCCAGAAGGGACTATTTGGATTATCGTGTCTCACTTCTTGTATAACAGGCTGTAGAACATTCCCAAAGTAATCCCGAGAGTATTAGCTTTTAGAAAAATATCCAATCTTGATTTAAAAATTGTCAGCGATGGAGAATACACAGGACCGTTTGTAAATTGTTCCAATGGTTAATTAGAATAACTGTTAAAAATTTACCCCATATTTCCAGTCTGAATTTTTCTAGTTTTAATCTTCAATTTGACGGTGATACAAAGTTATTTGGGTTAGTTGAGTTAAGAGAAGAGTTAGGAATTTCAGAGGGACCTAACCAAGCTAGGAGAATAGACTACACAATGGCAGATGATGACCAGTGTTGATAAATGCAAAGTAATGCACATTGGATGGAAAATTTTGAACTACTCACACACCTTTCTGGATTCTAAATTAATTCATCAACTCAGGAAAAGAATCGGCATGTCAGTGTAGACCACGCAATGAAGAATTCTGTTCAGTGCACCCCTACAGTCAGAAGAGCAAACAAGATGTTAGGATGTGTAATGAATGTTATGGATAACGCTGTGTCTGTCACGAAAGTCACTGATTCTGTGAGTTTCTGTGACCTCCGTGACTTCTGCAGCGGCTGGTTCTGGCTCAGAGGCTGCCCGAGCCGGGCAGCCCCTGGGCCAGCAGCAGCAGCAGTTTGGGTGTGTGGGAGAGGGCTCAGGGCTGTGGCAGGGAGTTGGGGTGTGGGGCAGCGCTTACCTGGGGAGGGGCACCCCGGCTTCCACCGGCATGTCCCTGCAGCTCCTAGGTGGAGGGACAGAGGGCTCCGCGCACTGAGCAGTGCATGGAGCCCCCCAGGCCGCCCCTCCCCTAGAAGCTGCAGGGACATGCTGGTGGGAGCCTGCCAGCCCCACCAAACCCTGTCCCCCTCCCCAGCACCAGCAGGGGTCCTGGGCCATATGCTGCCACCTGTCTCCACCCCACCCCAGCACCAGCACCCATAGCCTCCTGGCCCAAGTTTTAGTTAAGGGTATATAGTATAAGTCATGGACAGGTCACGGGCCATGAATTTTTGTTTATTGCCCGTGACCTGTCCATGACTTTTACTAAAAATACCCATGACTAAAGCATCGCCTTAGTTATGGATAATACAGAAAATATTATGCCATTATATAAATCAGTGGGCCTCCTTCCATCTGGAATGCTGTATGCAGCATTGGTCACCCCATCTCAAAACAGGGTTTGGAGAAGGACAATGAGAATGATTAGGGGCATGGAAAAATTCTTATATGAAGAAATTGAAAACATTTGGATCTGAAAAAAAGGGGGACACACTAAAAGTATACACAATAATTAATAGTATTGAGAAAGTAGATCAGGAGCTTCACTGTCTCAGTACAAGAACAAAGGGACAATCGAAATTAGAATATAGTAAATTCAAAAGTGATAAAGCAATACTTTTTCACACAGTTCGTAATTAAACTGTGGAACTCATTGTCACAGGATGTCATTGAGATCAAAACAGGATTCAAAGATGGGTTGGACATTGTTATGGATAACAACTTTTGGATATTTTTGTTATAGTTAATGCTAACAAATGTTACAAGGGATACTAAGCCAATCTCTATTAGGCATTAGAATGAAACCTTCATGTGGAAGTAGATTGTCATGTATCTGTGTGTCTAGAGTGTGGATGGTGCGTGTCTTTAACCCTACCCTGAAGCTTCTGGTGTTGGCTACTATTGGAGCCAAGATATTAGACTAGATGAACCACAAATGTGATCCAGTATGGCAATACCATATATATATATGGTATTGGATATATAAATATATATATATAATATATATAAAGTTGGATATATATAATTTTTTTTTTTTAGAGTTGTGCTAAGTGTCTCAGATAACCAGGGTAACAAACTTTCAGAGTACTTAAGGCAAAAAAAAAAATGCATATCACGCCTTGTATGTGCTGAAAGCTCCTCTTTTCTGGTTATTTGACATAAGTGTCCAATGCTATTGGTGTTTTGATACTTTGTGTGCTCCTCTACTTTTGAATAAGAGATTTCCAACTTGCTATGTCTTTGCAAAGAATAAAGTACTAAATTATATTAAGCCTGATTATCATTATGGAACTTCCTGACCCAAATTTTTGATTCCTGGTGTGTAGAGCCCTGTGTGGATACAAAAATGTTATTCACATCGTATCCACAAACATGGTCCCTGCCCCAAAGAGGATTGTGATGGACTTCCCTGGGATGCAATCCGGAACTGGGGTACCGCTGAGCCCTCTGGTATACCAGCCTGGGCCTCGTCTCGCGCTGTGAGGCAGTGACAAGCTGAAATCCTCTCCAGACCTTATACTTACACAGCCATACACAAGCAGGGACACCCCAAGCTGCAGTTACATGAATGTTTCTCCTAGCCACTCATGAACCAAGAATAGAGAGGTTCCAGCCAGTCTCCTATTCCCCCCACCCTCCAACTCCACAGTCTAGGACCCCAGAGCTGTACCATCTTGCCCTGGTCTAAAGCCTGACCAGTGTAAGTTTATTTCCCAGTCCACCTCTCCCTCAGTGTGGAAAGAACAATGCATCAGCCCCTGTTCCTAAGCAGATTTACCTTTGCACTTCTAACACACTCTTTTAGTAAAAATATAAAACAAATTTATTAACTACAAAAATATTTTAAGTGATTATAATTAATAATGTATAGCTCAAAGTTGGTTATCTAAGAAATAAACAAAATCGCAATCTAAATTTATTAAACTAGATAAGATTTGAAATAAGCAGTGTCTTACCCTGATGGTACCAACAGTCCACCAATCTTCCACACATAGGCAGTGCTTTCTTCTTTCTCGCCTGGGACCCCGTCCCCCTGATCAGTCTTTCTTCCTCAGGTGTTTCCAGGTTGTTCCCCATACAATATGATGGGGGCTAATTTAGCTACAAGAAGTCAGGAAAAAGATCTTGGAGTCATCGTGGATAGTTCTCTGAAAATGTCTGCGCAGTGTGCAGAGGCAGTCAAAAAAGCAAACAGGATGTTAGGGATCATTAAAAAGGGGATAGAGAATAAGACTGAGAATATATTATTGCCCTTATATAAATCGATGGTATGCCCACATCTCAAATACTGCGTACAGATGTGGTCTCCTCATCTAAAAAAAGATATACTGGCACTAGAAAAGGTTCAGAAAAGGACAACTAAAATGATTAGGGGTTTGGAACGGGTCCCATATGAGGAGAGATTAAAGAGGCTAGGACTCTTCAGCTTGGAAAAGAGGAGACTAAGGGGGGATGTGATAGAGGTATATAGAATCATGAGTGATGTGGAGAAAGTGGATAAGGAGATGTTATTTACTTATTCCCATAATACAAGAACTAGGGATCACCAAATGAAATTAATAGGCAGCAGGTTTAAAACAAATACAAAGAAGTTCTTCTTCATGCAGCGCACAGTCAACTTGTGGAACTCCTTACCTGAGGAGGTTGTGAAGGCTTGGACTATAACAGCGTTTAAAAGAGAACTGGATAAATTCATGGTGGTTAAGTCCATTAATGGCTATTAGCCAGGATGGATAAGGAATGGTGTCCCTAGCCTCTGTTTGTCAGAGGATGGAGATGGATGGCAGGAGAGAGATCACTTGATCATTGCCTGTTAGGTCCACTCCCTCTGGGGCACCTGGCATTGGCCCCTGTCGGTAGATAGGATACTGGGCTAGATGGACCTTTGGTCTGACCCGGTACGGCCATTCTTATGTTCTTATGTGTGTTGTAGGGGGATTGAGGCCAATGGTGATGTCACTTCCCCCTTTTATAGTTTCTTCCATGTGGAGGGGACTTCATTGTTACAAGCAAAGCCCCAGCACAGTTAGTGGAAAAATACAGGCACAGGATGAAGTTTAATATCACATGATCTAGTCACATGCCCTTGCATGCTTCGATAAGTCATAGCAGCCATTATCCATATATTGGCTCAAGCATCCACAGGAAAGCTCATCAGGTGAGGCTAAGCCTTTCCCATGGCCCATTGTTTTCGTTGATGGGCAATTACCGTGAATAGACCGTTCACAATTTGCTGGCTAGACTGGGTGTAAATTAACTTATGGGAGTTACCCAGGAGCAAGCACATTTGAAATACAGATGCATAGTCAATATTCATAACTCCAGATACAAAAATGATACATGCATACAAATAGGATAATCATATGCAGCAAACCATAACTTTTCCATTAACACCTCACATGACATATTTTGTACAAGATTCATCATAATTATATCACAATCATATCATAATCCTATCACAATGGTGAATATGGGGTGCAGAGTTTCACAAGGATATCTGCAGATTTGCAGGGCTCTGGATATAAAACTTGGATCCGCATCCATCCGTGATCCACAAACATGGTCCATGGATACCTGCAGATTTGCAGGGCTTTGCTTGTGACTCATATATGCTGCTACCAGATAGCTGAATCAGTCCCAAAGACTAACATTATGTAACTTTCTAATTCACCTTGCCTATTGTTGTTCTTCCCATCCATTGCAGCTGAAGAACTTTGGAACAGAGTTGAATAAAATGAAATCCTGTTTCACCAAGAAGAGTAAAGTCCTGGCTCACAAGGGGAAAGTGAAATTGTATGACAATTTGGTGCAGAACACACAGGTATTAGGGTTGGAGAAGGGAAGAGGGTGGTAGAGGGCCATTAGGGATTCCTGATTTATTTATTTAATTTATATTTAAAATTTGTAAGGTGAGTTGTGACTATCAAGTTATGCACATAACTATCCTATGTAAATATGCATCCTATTACTGTTAATCTCCTACTTACTCCCTCATATTGTTGCATCTTATTTTAAATTTAATTGGGAACACTTTAGGGCAGGGGCAATATCTTTCTATGCACTTACACAGTGGGGACCGTGCTCCTGATTCAGACCTGTGGATGCTACACACTACAAAGTATAAAAGGGGAGGGAGAGTAGCAATGACATGGGCACTGCTATCTTCTTACAGTGTGATCATATTGTACTACACGTAATGAGAGAGTGGGGATATCGGCATAGGCCACCAGTCAGAGAAATAAATGCAGCATTTGTCCCAATGTGAAGGACATCTCAGAATTTGCTTATTTCTTAAAGAGTCAAACAGGTTAGCATTTGCTAAAAAAAAAATCTTCTCAGTTAGCACCCTGCATCATCTCTCCTCTTCTTGAGAAAAGTGATTGAAAGATTATGGCAAAGCAGCTTTGGTATAATCTGAAATCCTGTGATTGCCTTAACTGCTCTATCTGGTTTTAGGTCAAAGTATGGTAGATTGCATTGGTTTCATTGGTCCATCTCCTAGCAAGCAGAGATCAGTGTGAGAGTGCTAGCAACACAGAACTATTATTTAAATGCAGCCATAGATTTATGTGAAAATATATTACTAAACAAAAATGAAACATAATTGTTTAATTTTGCCCTTAGAGCCAATGGGAGAAACTACAGTCAAGAATAGCAAAAGTGGATGAATTCCTCAGGGAGATGGATAGTTGTCTTTTAGCTCTGGAAACAGGTAAGTGTTTCAGATACCAATTCAAGAATTTTCATTTACTTGAGTGTAAACACCTCTTAACTTCTTTGGAAGAGCTACTATTCAAATGTCAGGGGGTAGCCGTGTTAGTCTGTATCTACAAAAACAACAAAGAATCTGGTGGCACCTTAAAGACTAACAGATTTATTTGGGCATAAGCTTTCGTGAGTAAAAACCTCACTTCTTCGGATGCAAATGATCACTTACAAGCAGAAACTAGAGAAGGGGTGTTTGAGCATTACAACTCCTGTTCTATGAGTAACTTGTCTGTATGAGGCTGGTTGGGTAGGCCTGTGACTGTAGATTTGGCTTAAGGGAACCTTGTAAGTAGGACGTGGAGACTAAGTGACCAGTTTGTTTTTTTTCCTAATATATTTCGGTGCTCGAGACAAATGTGCGCCATGAGTTTCAAAACTGCTATAATGAGATATAGCACAAATAAGATTTTTACCCATCATCCACTCCTACCTGAAATTTTCTGTGTAAATTGTAGAACTACAGACTTCTTGTCATATGTGTCCATATTGTCATTTTTGACAAAGTAAAACTGCAGCTCATTATTATAATAGCTGAAGACAACTGAAACCTAAACATTGAGCCTGACATTCATACAAAGAGAGGCTGCATTCTTGCAGGAGTCACGGCTGTGCCTCAGAATAGTATGGTGGGTAGAGAGTGGCTTCTAATGCTTCTTTCCTTTAGTTACTAAGTTGGAAGATTGTGAAGCAGATATCAGTGATCCAGTGGCAGAATGGGAGTCCAAAGTGAGAAACTCTGAGAAAGGTAATGGGGCCACCTGAGGTGCATTTCTCTTAATGAACTCTGAGGGTGGAAAGGTTTGTGGCCCAGAGTAGAGGATATGTACCTCCAGGCTAGTGTGAAAGCAAACACTGAAGGTGAGCATCTTACCACCACAGTTATCTTCACTGGGTTGGGAGATGGCTATCCACATAAACCATCCTTTCTGCATTTTATCGCCTTTTTTCTGGAAAATCAGAACTTGGAATACAGTGAGCTGAAAAGAACATGAGCTGGCTACAATGCATTGTTCTCCAAGTGCTGAATAATTGCCCATTTCTACTGACATCCTAGCAAGGGTAACTACCATCACCCTGGGATCTCTCCTGATGTTGAGAACCAGGGCTGCACAGCCAGTCAGGGTTTTTTTTCATGCTTCTCGTACTGCTTGCAGATCTCTTTCATAGCTTTTTTAAATTTCTTAGAGCTTGAAAACCTCAAAGCCCAAGAAGAGGAGCTTCAAAGGTAGAATTTTACACAATGATTCTTTTACCTTTATTTAAAGCCTGCATGTGCACTCAGGTTCTAGAGATTGTATCAGGGTGCTTTGTCTTCCCAGGAGCATCTGATTTTATTGCTATATTTCTATAGGGATCTGTCAAATTTGGAGGTTCAGAAGAAGCAGGGGTTTTCTGAGATAAAACGTCTGCAGAATAAAGCAAGTGATTGTGAGGAGCTCCTCGACAAATACAAGTAAGGGAAGGAAAGGGTTTTCACCTTTGATTTTTATCCCAGAGATCAACCAGTTCCCTCTCCTCACAGTGGTAGTGCTAATGTATTTTTAATTGATGCTACATTTGGGAGCCTATCTCCTGGCAATATAGGATTAAAGTAAAGCTTCTGTGAGTTTAGTGAATAGTAGGATGAACTGATTTTATATACATAAGGGTTATTGCAAAATCTCTTCCTATAGAGGTCTCCTTCCCTTCCAAAATGAGTATTTTTGTTTTAATGTTTAGTGTTACTTCTTAATAGAATACAAACTTTTCAATATTTCCTGGAAGGTCATGCTCATGCTACTGTTTCCATCTGATTTGATGATCCACAGGAACAAAAAAGTGCCAGCTACCATTAGCACATTTATGTGGTGATAGATGTTGTATGTACATCTAGTACTTTTATCTTTTTCCACTTTTTCTTTGGTTGTAACTCAGGTTTTTCTTCTTTAGCTTCACTGAATGGGAGATCAGTGACTGGAGTGATCAACACGCAATGTTTACCTTCCTTTATGATTCTATAGAACTGACTATCACATTCGGACCACCAGTGGGTGAGTGGCAAAATTTGGCAGGAGCTTTTTCCGGTTTACAAACCAAAAGGTTTACATAATATAAATCCATCGGATCAGGCTGACATCTTTAGACCTTATACTAGTAGAAGAGGGCAAACATACTAGAGTGGAAGCACTCAAACTGTGAGTTAAGCTAGCTATGAATTGGAGTCCGGGCCTGATTTTTTTTTTAACAAAAGGATTAAATTATACAACCTAGATGTCTGCTTCTGGAGAGAGATTTCTGAGGTGTTAGGAAGTCCGCACAATCTGGAAATACACACTTATGGTTTGTTTTTGGTCTCTCACAGATGGTGCTGTTTTCAATGGCAATCCCTGCAGAAAGATTGTTGATATGAGCTTTGAATCTCTGTTGGATGGTAAGGCTCTGAAGTGGCTTGCTGCTCTGATCCTTGGGTTTGCCTGTTTATGGGAAGGTATCTTCACACTTGCACTTTATCTGCAAGTGCATTGCCTGACAGCCCCCAAAAGATTATTGATTACAAATATAAACAGTTCTGAAGAATAATTCTTTCTTTTGTCTTACAGAAGAAAAAGCTCCACTTTCATCATGTCTAGTCCAAAGGCTCATCTTCCAGTTTATTGAAAGTCAGGGTTCCTGGCAGACAAAATGCCCAACAATGCACCACCTGCCCCAGGTAATGTTCCAAGAAGCAAAACTACAGAGCCCTGAGAAGATGATCATGGAATCTGTTTTGTTCAACAGAATAAAGATGATATTTTTTAACAATGATTTCTTAAAATAAAGTTCAGCCTTGAATTAATGAATATTCTGCTGCTTAAGTGTTTGCCATAAGGAAAGTGATTCTAAAGCTGCAGTTTCACTCAATCATAAATTATACAGTAAAGTATGTGGTTCTGCTCTGAATGGTGACTGTTTAACTGTAGATTCCTCAATCAATAGATCTGTTCCCTGATTGAAGTCTGCTTGCTTTACAATTGGAATAAGTTTTACTACTTCTATTAGCATTACAGAGCCAGCACAACTATCCAAGACAGAAATTCTATTCTGGTTCCTACATAATTAATAGAATAGTGGTTTTAATTGCAGAACCAAATTTGGCCTTCCCACAAGGATGCAGAGGTATATTTGAGGGCAGAATTTGGGCAGCAGAATTTTTATCTATAGTAATACTTGACCAGTTTCATTTTTAGATCCCAGACTGAGTGTAGAGCTAGCAGTCAAGATTATGGGGTTTTTTATGTACTTTCTAGAATAGAATTGCAATTTAAAATGTTATATAGCTTACAAGAGTGACCTATAATGTGATTACTTTTTCTGACTGTCCACTTAGATGCTGCATGAGGTCTCATTAGTGGTGAATCGCTGTCGACTCTTAGGAGAAGAGATTGAGTTTTTGAACAGATGGGGTGGAAAGTTTAATCTTCTGAAGACAGAAGTGGATAATACAAAGTGAGTGATTAAAGTTCAAACCTACTCCAATTCAACCCCCAAAAAAGTGCTGTTAGTGACTACTCACAAACGGAAGACTTTGAAACACACTTTCCATTTAACTTTAATAATGGAAGCCAGCTGACATCCAAAAATTTCATTGTTTTTGTTTCAGAGTTTGTTTTTGTTTTGTTATTGTTTTTGTTTGTTTGTTTTTGGGTGGTGGTGCTGGTGGTTTGTTTTTTGTTTACAAATCCAGCATCTTTTAAAAAAACAAAACCCTAACTTCAGAATAGCAGAAAATGAACAGTTCATGGATTCTATCAGCTTCCTTATTAACATATCTTTCATCACTTGCTACCTGCCACTTTGACACATACCTCTATCCAAAGCATTTTAGATCAAGGTGCAGCAACGTACAGAAAGTCAGGACCAAGAGTAGTTCTGCAAATAGATGTAGCTGTGTATTCCACTTAGGTGTGTGCGCACCCAGCACACTGAAGCTGGAGAATTTTGCCTAGCAGTACCAGTAGAGGGGCAGTGCTCATACCTCATGGCCACAGCCCCTCCCTGGCTATATGGGGCAGCGTCACCCCGAAACCTGCCCCTCCTATGCCCCCCAGTTCCTTCTTTCCACTTGTGGCTGGAGTCAGAGCTCTGTGTGGTCTTAACCTCTCACTATTTTAGTGTTTTTTCTAGTTGTATATAGTTAATTAGTACCCTTAGTAGTAGTTAAATTAGTGTTAGCTGTATTTAGTTAAGTACTCCCTTCTGATAACCTTGCCAGGGTTTAAACATTGTCTGTCGTGTCGGGGAGCGATCTCTAATAACAATCCTTCGGACGTGGAGTTTGCTGTGTTTGGGTGAGGCCCACATCTAGGAGCAGTGTTCGATCTGTAAATCAATCACAAAATGAACTCAAGTGGCTAAGGGCCTTTGCCTAAAACAGCACCTGCTTGAAGAGGCCATGTGGCTTCCTTTGACAACAAAGCCCTTGTTGGATCAGAGGTTGCCCTGGGGTTCTCAGAGTGCTGTCACTTTGTGCCCTGGAGCAGGTGTCTCTCCAAAGAGACAGAGGAACCGTTCCCTGTGGAGTATACCAATGAAAAGGTCGCATAAGACCAATCAAGACTACTCTAGATCTTGTGAGGACTCTTTTGCCTCTTCCAGGAAGAGCATGGAGCAGCACAGAGTTAGTGCCAGCCTCTCTACCGCTCCCCAGGACTGAGTAGGGAGGTTAGAGATCCTGTTAGATTGTTTCCATGTCGGTAGCATGCCAGGTGGCTGCAGACCTCCTTTGCCTTTCTGTCCTGACCTCTCCTTTGGTCCTGGACTTTGCCACGGCTAAGTCATATTTAGCCCCATTGGCTGGATAGGCCACTGAATCCTTATGTCTCCCCGATGTTCCCCTTCCACAGTCTGTGGAACTGGGGAAGTACCAGGCTCAATGCAAGGGACCTTGGCACTGGGAAACTCCTTAGCACTGTTGCAGTTGGCGCTGCAGATGTTACTGTGGTGGTGCTCATCACCTTCCGTTTCAGCACCATCAATCACCTCGGTACCAGGGCCAACGTTGGGGTCAACTCTACTTCCACCACCAGAAACAACGGAGGTGTACTCGGTGCCAGCAATACCATTTCCACTGTCAGTGTCAGTTTCCTCTTCGATGTGGGCTACGGATGAGTCAGACTGGTTGCTCGCACCCTCAGGGCTGGCTCCATCTTTATCCCCTTAAGCTCAGGACTCATCAGCATCCAGATTAGGATCTTCCTCTCTCTCCCACTTTCCATTGCCTGACTCACAGCGGGGGCCATTTATGGAACGCTGTTGCTATCAGAATTGGTGCTTATCTTGCGGTCAGGAAGCCTATTGGCCACCAATGCCCTTACCGATACTGTGGAATCCATGGATGCTCCTCATCTTGCCCTAAGGCGAGGTCACCAAGCAAGTCTGTGACGTGAGTGTCAATCCACCACAGGCCCAGGCACTGGTAAACCTTCCCATCACCTCCAGTCTCATCCATCCAGGTCCATTGGTCCTGGAGCAGGATCTGGCTCTGGCACAGTTAACCACTTCCTCTTTATCCCTAAACAATTCTGTATTGCCAAGCTCTTGCTCTCCTTTAGTACCAGTGGATGCCAAGGCATACCAGGACCTCCCTCAGTATTCAGGAGAAGTTTCTCTAGAAGAATACCCATATGTTGGATATCTTGCAGCCATCTCTCCCTGTCAGAGTCACCCCCCCCTCCTCCGCCCCCACTAACAATGCACTCCTAAAGCCTGCTACAGTTCTCTGGAGCACTCTGGATTCAGTACTGCCTAATGTGAAACCCATGGAGAAATTCTACTTCATTCCAGTGCAGGGATTTGAGGGGTTTTAGTCCCATAATGCCCCAAACTCCATGGTTGTAACTGTGGTGAACAATAGAACCCAACAGGGCAGGTTTATTTCCACTCCCACCGACAAGAACCCTAAATGGATCATCCTGATGGGTAGGAAGATTTACACAGTCTCTTCCTTGCAGATGTGCATTGCTGACCAGCAGGAATTGCTGTCCAAATACGATTTTCTGAACTGGATGGCTATGTCTAAGTTTGCAGACTAGCTGCCCGAAGTCTTGAGGAAGAACTTCCAGGCATTTATCACTGAGGGCTGCTTGGTGGCTAAGGCTTTGTTGCAGTCTGCACTGGATATGGTCGGAGAGTTCAGCCAGAGTGATGGCCTCGGCAGCGACCGTGAGAAAAGCATCTTAGCTGCAGAATTTGGGCATTGCTCCCAATGTGCGACAGGCCATAGAAGATTTGCCCTTCGATGGACAAGTGCTTTTTTGGACAAGACAAATGAGACTCTGCACTCTAGGGCTATCCTACGGTTCTTGGGGATGTACACACCGGCAATGGAGAGGCACCACTGCTGTGGTCAATAGCAGCAGCAGTATCATCAACAGCATGCATTTGGGAAGCCTTTCCCTCCCCCAGGACAGTGGGACTACCCCAGAAAGGGGCATAGGTCCAGGAGGAGGAGGCATTCGGGTCTGGGGTTTGACCAATCCCACACACCTTCACCCGGCACCCCCCAAGCACCTGTTTTGACTCCTTGGTCCAGAGCAGTGTTCCAGTGGTCACTCCCTTCTTCCTGTCCCCTTTGTTTGGGGACTGGCTGACTTGCTTTCACTATGCTTGGGGTTTGCTCTCCAGAGACAGCTGGGTCCTAAGTACCATCAGATTGGGCTACACCATCCAGTTCCTTTTCACCTCTTCCCCAACCCTCCCTCTGTGGGTTCCTCTTTAGGGACCCCTCTCACGACATACTGCTCCTTGAGCAGGTTTGCTCGCTATTGGCTTTGAGAGCGGTAGAGGACATTCTGCCAGAACACTGGGGTCAGGGCTTCTAATCTCAGTCTTTCTGGTGTCCAGATCCAAGGAAGAAATGAGACCTATTCTTGACCTTCGTGGCCACAACAAATATATCAGATACATGAGGTTCTGAATGGTCGCTCTATTGACTGTCCTCCCTGTGTTGTCTCAGAATGTCTGGTTTGCTGCTCTGGACCTTCAGGATGCAATTCACGTGACGATTTTGCCGAGCTACCAGCTATTCCTTTGATTCATCTTAGCGGAGCACCATTTTCAGTATACGGGGCTTCTCTTTCGCCCCTGGGGTTTTTACCAACTACATGTTCATGGTGATGGTGTACCTCAGGAAGAAAAAATCAACATCTTCCTGTACCTGGATGACTGGTTACTGAGAGGCAGGTCCAGAGAGGAAGTCCTTTCCCACGCGGATGCTACATTGCGCTTGCTTGACTGTCTGGGTCTCATATTAAATACCAGTAAGTCAACTTTGGTTCTTGCTCAGAAAATCGAGTTCATTGGGGCTTTACAAATTTGAGAGCATTTTTGCCTACCAAGAGCTTTCAGGCCATTTGCCACCTTTGCCTCAGTCTGTAGTCTCAGTCTTCCACAACGGTTTGGACATTTGCAGGGCTGCTATGTGGGCATCCATTCATACGTTTACGAACCATTATGCCTTTACCGCATCTTCCAGGGCAGAAGCAAGTTTTGGTAGGGCTGTCCTGTAATCTTTGTTTGAGTAGACTGTAAGCCCTGCCTCCTTGGGTGGGTACTGCTTGTGAGTCACCTAAGTGGAATATACGGCTGCATCTACTCGAAGAAGAAATGGTTACTTACTTTAACTGTGGTTCTTCGAGATGTGATACAGACATGTATTCCGTGACCCACTTCTGTCCCCTCTGCATCAGAGTCTACTCTCTGCATGTTTGGTGTGAAGGAACTGAGGGGGGCTGTGGCCACAAGGCACAAGCACTCCCTATTTATGGTACTACTGGGCAAAATTCTCTAGCTTTGGTGCGCTGAATGTGCACACATCTAAGTGGAATACACAGCTACATCACATCTCAAAGAATCACAGTTACAGTAAGTAACTGTCTCTTTCTTACAGTTGGTCTTCAGGGAAAAAAATCAAAACAACAAAGCGAAGACATCTTAAGTTTTCTTCAGCCAGGTAGAAAAACCACAGTGCTTTATATGAACTTAAAGTTCATATAAAGCACAGTAATCCTTCATTTTCCCAGTTCCCACTTTCCTGTGGTGCTTCCTTGTCCTGTGGCATGGCTGGGCTGAGCTGGACAAGTACTTACTCTTCACTGCAGGATCCCTCTTCCAGATTCCCACTGCCTCTTTGTATCCCTGTTCTAGTTAACCCTTTCTCTATGTTCCTTAATGTGGGGTATATACACATCATCACAGGCTGTTTTTTTTGGTAATATCCCTCACTAATATTCTGTGTCCCTCATCACAACATAACAACAAAAGAAAAGGCAGTACTTTTTAGCGAGGTCAATAAAACAAATGTGCAGTTACAGATTTGGAGAAATTAGGGTTTTGTTTTTTATTTTTTGAAGGGTAGAAATCCAGAAAAGGAATCTTTCCTCTCCCTTCCTGCCCTAGTCTTTCCAAAACAATTCTGCCCTAAGACAAAATGGGACATATTAACCTTTAGGGAGATTGGTTTCTTCTGAGGGGAACTTGGGCCTTATTACTTAAAATGGGAAGATTCCTTCAACCTTACCTACTGCTACACGATAAACAAATTTTATTGATGCTCTTCAAGAATATAAAGTGAGGCTGTGTATAATGTCTGTGTTAAGACACTAGGCTTTCACATCTGGAGACACAATTTCAAAGGAAGCTGTATTATAGGAAGCCATGACTTAACCCTTTGCATGTACATTTTGTTTTCCATGCAGAGTGAAGCTCTTGTTCTCCACTTCCATAGCTTTTGCAAAGTTTGAGGTGACATTCTCTTTATCTGCCAACTACCCATCAGCTCCACTCCCTTTCACTGTCCAAAAACGGATTGGGAACCTTGGGTGAGTAGCAAAGGCAGAAGAATAAAGGACTTCGGGCATACTTTTCACTTCAAAGCAGGGAACAGGAAGTTAAATGCTAATAAGTATACTGTCAGAAGTTCATCTGAGATAATTTCTTTTTGTCTTTCCCAGCCATGATGAAATTTCTGCTGTTGTGTCCAATGTGCCACTGGGCACCAACTACCTGACGAGAATGGTCAAAATGATTCATCATAACTTGCTCCAGGGTTCCCTGATCGTTCACTAAATCCACTCAGGTCAATACAGTTCTCAAGTTGGATGTCTGTCCTCTTCAAAGTTACAAGAGTTGCCAGCTTCTTTTAATGCTATGAGAATCTGATTTAGCAACTGACTGTGAAATTGTCCAATATTTAAACCACTGAAATGAAATCTCAGTAAGCCTACTATCAAGCACCTCTCCTATACCAAAGCATGTTGAGGGAATGCAGAAATCTGTAGAGCCAAGGAGGAATTTCAGATGGCTTCCATTAACTTGTCCCACTTTTCTCATATTTTTTTTTCTTCTTCCCCAACCCCTCCAGCCACTGCTGGTTGTGGTTTCCCTTTTGTTACACCGCCACATAAAAGAAATTCTAGCTCCTATAACCACCAGAATTAGCCTGATAATTTATCTCTGGTTTGTTATTACCAAGGTCTATTGTCTGTCTTCCAAGGTTTGCATGACTGGAAGTTACTATCACTAACTAGCCCAGATTTTAAGTTTGATTATATCAGCTGACTTGGAATGTCTCTCAGATCACAGAAACTATCATTCTGGTTTCTGCTGCTTGACAAAATTATAATTTACAAAATTCACAAGTGGCATGCACAGTTAGAAGTTTCTCTTTAAGGTTACAGATCCCTGTTTCTAACCATTGATTTTGCAGTGCAACAGAACCCAAAGTCACATGGATCAAGTTGTGAACTTTTCCTTGTGCTATTTGGTTCTAATCATTCTGCATATAGAGCCTTTTCTGTTGCTAAGGTGTTAAGCTATTTGATGCACTTACTTAGGCTAGGCTCCCTATTTCTCAAAGGGGTAAGCAGGCTAAATATGTAAATCTGCTTTTGCTTAATGTGTTCAACAGGTGACATGGTAGGAGATGTTCAAAAGGGCTGGATCTAGCAGGCACACTTCTAGCACTGACCATTAAGTTACTGTCTTGCTTGAGGCAGCTGTTTCCTTAGAAAAAAACTCTGTGGTGATTTTCATTAAATAGATGGACTTTTCTCTGCCTAAACAGAGACCCAAATAGTTTTTGCTCTCTTTTTATCTGCAGTATTGGTACAAATGGTTAAAATAGATACAACAAATCCAGCTAAACAAATTCAAGCTATCTGAAAATGTCTTATGATGTGCACTGTGGTCTCAGAAACAAGCAGCTCTTTTAGCTGTATTTCAGTCAAATTGATCATGTTTTGCTTAATTATTTTATAATTAAGTTTCTAAGGATCCTTTTAGTAATTCTAATGAAACTGACACTACTAGACTTTTTGCTTTACCTTTAGGGATACTTTATGGCAAATTTTTTTTAAAATTTCATCATAAATTCATGTTTCTTCCAAATACAATCTCCTTTACCTGTCCTCCTTTTGTGTCCTCACTGGAATAGGATCCTTGTTTAGCAAACCACCCATATCATTGTTTCCTTTAACTCTTTGTACTGATCCTGGTAATAGATAAACTAGTAACAAATTCTAAACATTTGCTGAATGCCCTGGAGAAGTTGGTGTATAATTTGCCACAGAAATCACTAACTGACATCCTGTCTGTCCCCAAGTTTCCTATAAATTGCATAAGCTTGTAATGTTCTACGAGCCTTAAGAAACAATCAGTGCACTATATTTCAAAACTAGGAGATCTGAATAATACCTTTGGCATACTCTGGACTGTTTTATTAGTCTTAATAGTCAAGTACATTCTTCAGATTGTTGAGACTGACATAGTCATGTCCTGGGTAAACAGACCCTGTTCTTATGGTGTTGAAGCATCTAGCACTTCTCAACTCTCCGTTCTGTAGGTGCCTGACCGTTTCTATCTGTCTGTAAAATATAAGAATTTTAAAATGTGTTTTCAGATGTTTAAGCATTGATATATTTTTATGATGTTCTCTGGTTTTTACAATTTTTTCTTCTACAGAAGGTAGTGAAAGACTCATTAAACATTTGTATTAATACTTTCCTTCTCTTCTTTACTGTGAAATAATTTAGAAGTTAAATGGATATTGTCAACTCATATCAGATTTCCATCTGAAAATTTATCTGATAGCATGGGAGTAACTTTTGTCATTACCTGTAAATTATTACAGCAATATATTTCTTCTGTCTTTTGTTTGTAAATTTGACAGTATTTGTGTGTGTGTTGCACTGTTTCTCCTGTATATAGTCTTAATTTCCTCCATTGTCTATGCATGACTTTCACAAAACAGGAGAAAAAATATATATAAAAATACCTAGGAAAATGACCACAAATTGGCAGAAGACTCTTGAGACTCTTGCAGTACTGGAAACTACTTTTAATGCATTTAAAAATATATATATTTAAATTGATGAAGTATTGATCTTTTTAACCAGCAGAGGGTGCTCCTGCAATACTTCATAAAGTGCTATGCTGCATGGTGGTAAACAAATTGTCTGAGAGACATCAAAGAAAAATTAAGCCAAAGAACATCAGGGGACTACAAGGAGGGGGTTGGAATGTGGTGAATTGTCTGATCAGAGCTGTCTTTGTAGCTGCTCTGGTTGGAGACCTAGAGGGTAGGGGAAATAGCAGAGAGAATGTAAACACAGCAGAAATGAAGCAGCTCTAGTCTTGCATATAATATTTATTCATAATGTGTGTACACATGAACTCCTCCAAGAGTTTTAGAAATTGACGTTCACAGCATATTGTCATTCAAAGAGTGATTTTCCCCCAGTTTTCCTCTAGTTTCAGACTTGACTTACGACTCTAAATATCACAAGGTATTAGTTATTTCCATAGAAGTAATATACCTACTAGAATTAATTTGCAAAGATAAATTCAATTAGAACCTAATTTCTAAAGTTTTAACAATTATTCTGCCATATGCCCATTGTTCAGTCAGGGAACTCCATGAATAACTCTGTAAAGTATCTGACCATTTGCCTCAGCAATTGGAAGTGTTGAACTGGGTTTAGAACCCAACACCTCTGAATCCCAGGCCTGTGCCACTTTTTTCAAAAGCCTAGGTGGTAGTTAGGTTTTGCGTAAAAGGAGAGAGACGACTTCCATATGAGTAATCTACAAATGACAGTATTTGCTCCTTTTAAATTCTGTTTTATCATAAGGATACAGTGCCATCTGTAGAAAAGGCTGGTGATGCAAAAGCAGGCACATGCGTCAGAACTACCCTATAAACTAGGGCTGTCAAGCGATTAAAAAAAATAATCACAATTGTGTGATTAAAAAAATAATTACAATTAATTGCACTGTTAAACAATAATAGAATACCATTTATTTAAATATTTTTGCATCTTTTCTACATTTTCAAATATATTGATTTCAATTAGAACACTGAATACAAAGTGTACAGTGCTCACTTTATATTTATTTTTATTACAGATATTTGCACTGTAAAAAACAAAAGAAATAGTATTTTTCAATTCACCTAATACAAGTACTTTATCATGAAAGTTTGAACTTATAAATGTAAAATTGTTAAAAAAAAACTGCATTAAAAAATAAAACAATGTAAACTTTAGAGCCTACAAGTCCACCCAGTCTTATTTCTTGTTCAGCCAATCACTCAGACAAACAAGTTTGTTTACATTTGCAGGAGATAATGCTGCCCACTTCTTGTTCACAATGTCACCTGAAAGTGAGGACAGGAGTTCGCATGGTACTGTTGTAGCTGGCATCGCAAGATACGAATCTTTAGCGCATCTGGCATGTAAATATGTCCCTTCATGCTTCAACCACCATTCCAGAGGACATGCATCCATGCTGATGACTGGTTCTGCTCGATAAATCCAAAGCCATGTGGACTGGCATATATTCATTTTCATCATCTGAGTCAGATGTCACCAGCAGAAGATTGATTTTCTTTTTTGGTGGTTCGGGTTCTGTAGTTTCCGTAGGTTCTGTAGTGTTGCTATTTTAAGATTTCAGAAAGCATGCTCCACACCTCATCCCTCTCAGATTTTGGAAGGCACTTCAGATTCTTAAACCTTGGGTCGAGTGCTGTAACTATCTTTAGAAATCTCACATTGGTACCTTCTTTGCATTTTGTCAAATCTGCAACGAAAGTGTTCTTAAAATGAACATGTACTGAGTAATCATCCAAGACTACTAGAACATGAAATATATGGCAGAATGCAGGTAAAACAGAGCCGGAGACATACAATTCTCCCCCAAGGAGCCACAAATTTAATTAACACATTTTTTTAACAAGCATCATCAGTATGGAAGCATGTCCTCTGGAATGAGGGCTGAAGCATGAAGAGCCATACGAATGTTTAGCATATCTGGCACGTAAATACCTTGCAATGCCGGCTACAAAAGTCCCATGCAAATACCTGTTCTCACTTTCTGGTGACGTAAATAAGAAGTGGGCAGCATGATCTCCCATAAATGTAAATAAACTTGTTTGTCTTAGCGATTGGCTGAACAAGAAGTAGGACTGAGTGGACTTGTAGGCTCTAAGTTTTGCATTGTTTTGTTTTTGAGTGCAGTTATGTAACCAAAAAAAATCTACATTTGTAAGTTGCACTATCATGATAAAGAGATTGCCCTACAGTACTTGTATGAGGTGAATTGAAAAATACTATTCCTTTTGTTTATCATTTTTACAGTGCAAATATTTGTAATCAAAAATATAAAGTGAGCACTGTACACTTTGTATTCTGTGTTGTAATTGAAATCAATATATTTGAAAATGTAGAAAAACATTCAAAAATATTTAATAAATGTCAATTGGTATTCTAGTGTGTAACAGTGTGATTAAAACTGCGACTAATCGCAATTAATTTTTCAAATTGCAATTAATTTTTTGAGTTAATTGCGTGAGTTAACTGTGATTAATTGACAGCCCTAATATAAACAGTAAATTTAAATCTTAACTTGACTGTGGTGTTCTGTCTGGATAGTTTTTTATAGATATCAGTGATAAAACATGATAATTGTACTTATTGTACTTTCACTTATTAATTTGATTTAATTTAAAACACCTGTTTTTGACTGTAAATATTAAGTGATGTACAGGCATCTAAAATCACCAATTACAAAACAATCATTTGTGTAAAATAAACAGTGTATGTTTCAGGAGGGGTTCAAATTTGACTAATGGCTTGTTTACACAGGGAATTATTCCAGAATAGCTATTCCTGATTAACTCTCTGTGTAGAAGTTTTATTCCAGAATAAATCTAAAATAGCTATTTCACTTTAAAGTCACACCTTTCCTTAATCTGAATTAATTTCCCAGTGTAGACAAGTCCCAAATTCACAGTGTCATGAGAAGGAAATCTTTCTGAGGAAACATAGGGTATCTGTTTCTCTCCAATTACTGATTTGGGATGGATTTCTGTGTAGCAGTAAGTGCAGAAGCCACTCAGTACTCATGGTGTCCATTCTTCATGTTCAGTCTTTATATCTTGTTTGAGTAAATCAAATCTGATGCTGGATTAAATTCTCCATCTAGCTGCAGAAGGATTAACTGGGATGAGGATGAAGGTCACTTTGCCCTGTATTATAAATATTGCATTTCTTGTGCCCTCAACTTTGATTTTCATAGGAAATTCTAAAAATCTGCCCATAGGAGAGCTGCACTGGTTGAAAGAAGGTGCGTGCTGCTGCTCTCCATTCAAGTCTCTGCCTTCAGTCATGTACACCAGGTAGTGCCCCAATGTAGTATGCCAAGTGATTAACCTACTCATCAAAGCTAATGAGAGAATGAAAAGGAAATTGAGTTGGGATTAGATTTAAATCTATCCCCAGAGCAGAAGTAAAAATAGGACGTAAAATAAAGCCTGATCTTGCCTGTGCTTCTGTCTTGTTGGGCCCGGTGTCTCTAGCTCTTGAGAAACCAGGTTCTTTTTAAAGAGCCCCATGTGCCATTATACTTGTAAAATAACTTAAAAATTTTTTTTAATTTTAACTTTGTGAAATACACACTAACTTTTTTTTACATCACCTGCAAATAGGGAAGCTACTAATATTTACATAGCTTCAATGTAAATTCCATTGGTTTTTTTTTTAACTCTATGAGGAAAAAGCCTCTTCTCAGGCTCCTGGATTGGAAATGGGGTCTCTAAATATGCTTCTCAGGGTTATGCTTTCAAAGTTACTTCCATTTAACTCAGAATGACTGGTTTGGTATCAAGGACTTCATTACATCTAATGGCTTAGACTTTTGCACTTACAGTACACAGTTCATTTAATTTTATTCAGATAAACTGATAATCCTGTGTAACACTTTCTCAGCCAGGCTCCCAAAACTGTGGACATTTTTTATGATTCCTCCAGTCCAGCTGATGCAGTGCAGTTGCTGGTCTGGATAGATATTTGTAGTTAGTTCTCATTATACTTGTACCTTATTTTTCTAACCAAACCTATAAAGGCCCCTCTATTATCAGAACTATTCTATATGTTAATGTGAAAAACAGGGCCTGCTGCTGTCCACTTTTCAGACTGGTGTGGCTCTAAGCCATATGAAGCTCCTGTCTGGGGCTCCAGCGCATGTGAGCAATAAACTGCTCCTAACCTTTCCAGCCCAGTGAAAGTTGGTATGAGTGGTTCCAGGAGTCGGATTACAATAATTTCCTGTTCTTTCAGCTCAGTGCTGTGAGGTCAGCAAAGTTCAGTAATGAATCCAAGGCTACAACACCTCTGTTAACCCTTTGGCTTCCTCTTGTGCCAGGGATTTCTTCACAATGAGAGAAAATCAGGCTTTATGAGATAACTAGTTCCCTTTTTCCTGTCTCCCTCCTGCACAGCCCACAGTTCTCAAACTAAAGCTCTCCAAATTTGTAACCCAGTTTTGGCAGAGGACTTTTTATATAAAGAGATCATTTTACAGGGTTTATTTAAATTTTGTTGGGAGTGGGGAGGTAGAATAGGTACTGACTGATGAGAAAAAGCCATGGTGGCATGATCAAAAATGTACAGTGGAAATGTTTTTTTGATTCTACATACTATAATCTCTGTGTGTGTTGTTTAAGGTCGATCATTTGGAAAGTACTGCTCTTTTCAGGACTTGCTTTTTACGAAGTTAGACATTTACCATTGTGATGGGTTAGATCACAGAAACCCTCTTGGGAGCTGCCACCCGATGTGCCAAGAGTACTTCTACCACTGTTTTCCCTGCCAGCTCGGGACCCCAGCACCCTGTCTTGCTGAGCCAGACACGCCCGTCTGCTCCAACACAGACCCAAGGTTTGAATTACTTGCCCCAAAGCTGCAGGTTTACCTGAAAGCAGCTAACAGAAGTGTTCCTGTCTTTAACACTCAGATGCCCAACTCCCAATGGGGTCTAAACCCAAATAAATCCATTTTACCCTGTATAAAGCTTACACAGGGTAAACTCATAAATTGTTCGCCCTCTATAACCCTGATAGAGAGAGATGCACAGTTATTTGCTCCCCCAGGTATTAATACATACTCTGAGTTAATTAATAAGTAAAAAGTAATTTTATTAAATACAGAAAGTAGGATCTAAGTGGTTCCAAGTAGTAACAGACAGAACAAAGTAAGTCACCAAGCAAAATAAAATAAAATGTGCAAATATATGTCTAATCAAACTGAATACAGATAAGATCCTCACCAGTTCCAGAATGCTCCCTTTTACAGACTAATCTCCTTTTAGCCTGGGTCCAGCAATCACTCACATCCCTTGCACACTGTCCTTTGTTCCAGGTTCTTTCAAGTAAGAAAGAAGTGGAGAGGCTCTCTCTTTAGCCAGCTGAAGACAAAATGGAGGGGTTTCCCAGGGGTTTAAATAGACTTTCTCTTGTGGATGGAGACCGCCTCCTCACTCCTATACAAAGTCCAGCTCCAAGACGGAGTTTAGGAGTCACCTGGGCAAGTCACATGTCCACGCATGACTCACAGTTTTTACAGGTAGCATCCATTGTTTACATGCTACCTTGAACGTCCTCAAGTAGACTTCTTATGTGGCTTGGAGCATTCCAAGATCCATTGTCCTTTAAGTGTTCCTTGATTAGGTACTTAATTTTAACATTCCTTTCTCCAGGAACTGACCAAATGCTCTACTAAGGTTATTTAGAAATCAAGCCAGTACACAGCCAACATTCATAACTTTGAATACAAAAATGATACATGCATACAATTAGGATTAATACATTCAGTGGATCATAACCTTTGAGATATGTTACATGGCATATATAGTATAAAACACATTCTAAGCATATTTCCATAAAGCCTTATGGGAGGTACCGTCACAACCATCATATGGTAGCTGCTGCCAAATATAAAATAGACAATTTGTTAAGCAAAAGAATTAGACCATTGAAAAATAATTAGCAGATCAAGTAGTACTTTCATAGTGCCACATAGCTACATGTGGCACTTTACAAATAAGTTAAAGGTCTCTGCCTTGAGATACTCATGAGCTACATTGGAAGGACGTAATGCAAATAAAAGATAAGAAAGTGGTATCAAGTGTGTGGGGGGAGAGA
Organism: Malaclemys terrapin pileata; assembly: GCF_027887155.1. NCBI lineage: Eukaryota > Metazoa > Chordata > Testudines > Emydidae > Malaclemys > Malaclemys terrapin. Next base: position 93,625,489 of record NC_071508.1, on the reverse strand, counting down.
ACATTGTTCTCTACCTAAGATTCACCATGTTCCCCTCTCCCCTGCCCCAACTTGATATCACTGTTGATTTATTAGGGGGTGGCTCATTAAATGTTATAATTTTTAAAATCTGAATGTGAGTGCTGTGTATATTGTACTACTTAATGTACTTAATCCTAAAATGCTCTCTCCAGTATTTTACTACTGAATGAGACAGGCTCTATGGATGGCTGTTACTGTAGCACATGTCCACATGCCTGGTAGTTTGCCAGTACTAAAAGACAGATTAAATAAACATCTTAATTGAAAGCATGAAGACTTAGAAGTATCTACAAACAATGCTATCCTGCTTAGGCAATGCTTTGTCTATGTTGTTAGGACAATTTCCTGTCAGTGTCTATAGTGATACCATGCCATTACATTTTGTCCTAATTATCTTCCTTTTCCTTGTTGATCAGTAGCAGATGAATGCTAGGATGCCATAAAAATCTTGATCATTCTAAGCCATGCACCAATGATATGTAGATATTAGAATAATAGAATATTAGGGTTGGAAGAGACCTCAGGAGGTCATCTAGTCCAATCCCCTGCTCAAAGCAGGACCAACACCAACTAAATCATCCCAACCAAGGCTTTGTCAAGCCGGGCCTTAAAAACCTCTAAGGATGGAGATTCCACCACCTCCGTAGGTAACCCATTCCAGTGCTTCACCACCCTCCTAGTGAAATAGTGTTTCCTAATATCCAACCTAGACCTCCCCCACTGCAACTTGAGACCATTGCTGCTTCTGTCATCTGCCATCACTGAGAACAGCCTAGCTCTATCCTCTTTGGAACCCCCCTTCAGGTAGTTGAAGGCTGCTATCAAATCCCCCCTCACTCTTCTCTTCTACAGACTAAATAACCCCAGTTCTTCTTTGAGTGCTTGCTCATATCTATTCCAATTAGGTGTGTGCGCGCTGCGTGCACGATCGTCGGAGAATTTTTACCGTAGCAACACCCGGTGGGTCGGCTGTGGAGCCCCCTGGAGTGGTGCCTTCGTGGTGCTGGATATATGCCCCAGCCAACCCAGCACCCCCCTCAGTTCCTTCTTACCACCCGTGACGGTCGTTGGAATGTGGAGCGCAGCTTCGCTGTTCTCCACTCTCCCTAGCGTTTCTCTCTTCTGTACTGGTTAATTGTTATAGTTGTTGTAGCTTTAGTATAGTTATATTTATAGTTATAGTTGTATACATAGTTAGAGTAGTGGGTTGAGCCTCATGCCCAAGGCTCCGGGCTTTAAGCCTTGTTCAGCCTGTGCTAAGCCTATGCCAATGGGTGACCCCCATGACTCCTGCATGAAGTGTCTGGGGGAGTCCCACCAGGCAGACAAGTGCAAAATATGGAAGGGGTTCCAGTCCCGAACAAAGGAGGAGTGGGACTTTAGATTGAAACAGCTCCTAATGGAGGCGGCTCTTAGCCTGGATCCCCCAGCGGTGCGCCAAGACCCAGCACCAAGCGCCTCCGTGCGCAGTGCCCCAGCAGCAGCAGTAGGTACTGCCCCGTGGGTGGACTCTAACAGAGACCCGCGGCACCAAAGTTCCCCGGCACCGCAACCGGTACGGCACCGGTCTCATTTGCCTGGCCAAAAGCAGCACCGCAGGCCAGAGATATCTGCTCCACACTCCCGCTTTGGCCGGACTTGATCTCACAAGACCCCGGCCTGCAATCCCTCCACCTCACAGCATGGATGCTGCATGACTAACTCATTCGGAGCTCCTTTGCTGCAGCAGGTATTGCTAGGTAGCAGAAAACCCCCAACTCGAGCCATGTACCTGGCCAAATGGAAGCGTTTCTCCTGCAGGTGTGCTCTGCGCAGGACGTCACCCCTGCATGCGTCTGTGCCTCTCATCTTGGACTATCTCCTATCCCTAAAACAGCAAGGTCTGGCAATATCATCTGTTAGGGTGCACCTGGTAGCCATTTCGGCTTTCTACCCAGGAGAACATGGACGTTTGGTCTTCTCCAACCCTATGGTCAGTAGGTTTCTTAGGGGATTGGACCATCTCTACCTGCAGGTGCGACAGCTCACCCCTGCGTGGGACCTTAACCTGGTCCTCTCCAAACTTATGGGGAGACAAGGTGCAGCTACGCCCTCACCCTGCCTTCCTTCCCAAGGTTGTATCAACTTTTCACGTCAACTAGGATATTTTCCTCCTGGTCTTCTATCTGAAGCCACATGCTACTCGGCAGGAGCAACAGCTGCACCCCCTCCATGTTCATAGGGCCCTCACCTTCTATATTGAGCATACGAAGCCGTTCAGAAGGATGACCCAGTTCTTTGTTGCCATGGCCGACCAGATGAAAGGCCTCCTGGTTTCCTCACAGCGCATCTCCTCTTGGATCACGTCCTGTATCTGTGCTTGCTACGACCTGGCCGGCATCCCGGCCAAACCCCTCACCACCCATTCTACAAGGGCTCAAGCCTCATTGGCTGCTTTCCTGGCACAGGTTCCGATACAGGAGCTCTGAGGAGCTGCCACTTGGTCTTCAGTGCATACTTTTGCCTCTCACTATGCAATAGTCCAGCAGTCCAGAGACGATGCTGCATTTGGTTCAGCGGTGCTGCACTCAGCGATATCTCACTCTGATCCCACTGCCTAGGTAAGGCTTGGGAGTCACCTAATTGGAATTGATATGAGCAAGCACTTGAAGAAGAAAAGATGGTTACTCACCTTTGTAACTGTTGTTCTTCGAGATGTGTTGTTCATATCCATTCCAAACTCGCCCTCCTTCCCCTCTGTCAGAGTAGCCGGCAAGAAGGAACTGAGGGGGCTCTGGGTCGGCTGGGGCATATATCCAGCGTCATGAAGGCACCACTCCAGGGGACTCCACAGCCGACCCACCGGGTCTTGCTAGGGCAAAAATTCTCCGACGATCGTGCACACAGTGCACGCACACCTAATTGGAATGGATATGAACAACACATCTCGAAGAACAACAATTACAAAGGTGAGTAACCGTCTTTTCCCTCAGCCTCGCCTCATAAGTCATGTGCCCCAGCCCCCTAATCATTTTCGTTGCCCTCCACTGGACTTTCTCCAATTTGTCCACATCCCTTATCCTAGTGGGGGGACTAAAACTGGACGCAATACTCCAGGTGCCGAATAGAGGGGGGAAATCATTTCCCTCGATCTGCTGGCAATGCTCCTACTAATGCAGCCCAATATGCCATTGGCCTTCTTGGCAACGAGGGCACACTGCTGACTCAGATCCAGCTTCTCATCCACTGTAATCCCCAGGTTCTTTTCTGCAGAACTGCTGCTTAGCCAGTCGGTCCCTAGTCTGTAGCCGTGCATGGGATTCTTCCATCCTAAGTGCAGGACTCTGCATTTGTCCTTGTTGAACCTCATCAGATTTCTTTTGGACCAATCCTCCAATTTGTCTAGGTCACTCTGGACCTTATCTCTACCCTCCAGCATATCTACCTCTCCCCCCAGTTTAGTGTCATCTGCGAATTTGCTGAGGGTGCAATTAATCCCATCATCCAGATCATTACTAAAGATGTTGAACAAAACTGGTGCCAAGACCAACCACTGGGGCACTCCGCTTGATACCGGCTGCCAATTAGACATCAACCCGTTGATCACTATCCATTGAGTCCGACAATCTAGCCAGCTTTCTATCCACCTTATAGTCCATTCATCCAATCCGTACTTTTTTAACTTGCTGGCAAGAATACTATGGGAGTCCGTATCAAAAGCAGGTTCCTGTTTAACCACACTCCTGCCTTGACATGCCTTGATACTTTCATGAAAATTATTTTATATAAATCATGAATAAAGTGGCAATGGCATCTTATCAGATTCTCTGTTAGTGTGGAACTTGTTGGCTAACTGGAGGCTCCTTTTACCTGATTTATGTTATAGACTGTACCAAGTATGCTGAAAGGACAGCAGGGGAGGGGTGGAGGGGAAAGCAACCAAACTGGGACAAATTGGAATGGCATTACTTGTGATCCTGTGCACCAGGACACAATGCCACTCATTCAAATTTGGGCTGGCCACCCCTCTATGCCAGCAGGGAAGGGGCTCTGCCTTTATTCCACCCAGCTCTAGTCAGGGGACAAGGGGTGGGGCTACCCGTACTCCCATTGCATCCCTCCCAAGTTTAGGTTTTCAAAAGTGGGTGAGGTCAATGGCCTTTTGTCCCCATCCCCCCCATCTCTGGCACCTATGACCATTATATGTTCCCATGAACAGTTAAGGCGGTGACTCCATATCTCACCAACACAAACAATAGAAAGTGGGGCAATAATCTGTTAATTCTTTGAGTAGAGTCTCTATGGATGCTTCACTTCAGGTTCGTGTGCACCCCACATACCTTCAATTGGAGATTTTCATTAGCAGTGTCCATTTGGCCTGCACATGCACTGCTGATATCCTTGTGCCCTGCACCAGGGCTATATCAGGCTGTGCAGGCAAACCACCCTCAGTTCCTTCTCAACTGCCTTGGCCTGAGATGGAGCTTAGCATGTCCACATGGTGTGCACCATAGCTGCTTGCTGACTTAAACTTAGTTAGAACTGTTTTAGTTTAGCTGGTTAGTTAGTAGTAGTTACTGGTTATTTGAGAGGTTTTATTTCCTCTGGAGAAATCCTCCCAGTGAGGTGCACTCCCAGTTCAACAGGGTTTAAAGATTGCCTCTCTATATCAGTTAGTGATGGACACTACGTGTGACCGCTGCCAAGGAGAGTCGCTTGTCTCACAGAAGCGTAACTCCTGTTTAGCCCTCACATCTATGGCATGGAAAAACCGGGAAATCAAGCAGCAACTGTTAATGATGGAGTGCTTCCTTTGTCCCGCTTCGGAGCCAGATCGGGAGAACCTCCTGTATATCAGTCTCCGGAGGTTTCTAGCGCCCCTTCAATTTCAGTGCAACACTCTTAGAAGGGGGAAAGCCTCAGACACTTCATCTAAAGATCCTAAAAGAGCTCCCCTCTTAAGGAAACCACCTCAAAAAGACCTCGCTCTCCAAGCAGGGCAACAACCTCAGAGACTTCGTCCTCAAGGCTCAATACCATAGAGGTAAAGGTCTCCTCCAGTACCAGTGAGTCAAGAAAATCCTGTAGCTCTTTTAAGAGTAAGCATGGCTCCAGTACCGTCTACCAGAAATGGTCAGAGTAAACATAGAAGATTGATACCATCAGACTTACCCCCTTTCTTGGTACCCTATCAAGCTCTTCAGTACTGTGTAAGACTAAGCCTCCATCTACGTCAGTGCTGTTTGTGAAGCTCTCAGAACCCTCTGTACCATCCTGAAGGGACAAGCACACCACGCTGTTGGTGCCATAATGCTGCTCTGTGCTGCAAGAGTTTAGGTACCTGCAGGGCTCATCTGTGACTGCTGAACCAGAGTCTCCATTGTTTGCAGGTACCGAGTGTCTCTCCAGACCCTTATACTTGGTCTCCAGACCCTTATACATCCCCAGTACTGTTGCCTCCCTTTTCAGTCAGAGCTCCTGTTAGAGGAAGAAGAGGACAATGATGGAGACCTGCCTTCAGTATCATTGATATCTGTCTAGGGTTCTCTTACATGCCCATATAGGACCCCTTTTCTTGGAGAAACAGTGAAGATGTCTGGGAACCTCATCGCTCTTAGTGGGAGCAATCCTGGATGCCACCCCCTTTCTCTTATAGCCTCTATGGTGATATTAGGATCCCTGGGCAGCTTATCGCCAACAGTTCTCAAGGGCCCCAACCCTCTCCTATCGGGATGATAGAGACTCAAGCTTCCCCTCCCCAAAAACAGAAGGAAACATTTGAGAACCAAGAGACCAGGGAGGACAAAGAGGCTACCGTGAGACTACCATCTCATCTCATCACCTGATGAGGCAGTAATGCCTCCTCCTCCATCTATGGGCAATTTTCAGCAGTTTCAAGATCTCATTAAATAGGTGGCAGGCTCCCTCTGGATATCTCTTGAGAAGGTCAAAGAATCCCAACACAAGCTGTTGGATATTCTTCACTCTGACACCATCCAGAGTTGCCCTTCCTATCAACGAGGCTCTGCTGGAACCTGCAAAAGCCATTTGGCAAACCCCAGCTACTGTAACATCTATGTTTGAGAGAGATGATAAAAAGTATTATGTTCACACCAAGGACTCGGTTCTTATTTTTTTTCAGTCTCCGCCCAATTCTTTGTTGGTAAACGTGGTGAATGAACAGCACAAACAACACCAGTGTAAGTCCATCCCATATGCTAGAGACCAGAAGCACCTGCACCTTCTGGGGAGAAAATCCTACAATTTTGCATTGTGAAGTCCCAGGTGCTGATGTCCAAATACAACTTTACAGTTGTAAATTATGCAAAATTTGGTTCCATTATTCAACATTTTCCTCCAGACCAACAGGAACAATTTCAGGCTGTCATTATTGAGGGGCATTTACTGGCTAGAACATCTCTTCAGGCAGCTCTTGATGCTGCAGATACCACAGCCAGTTCCCTCTCCATAGCAGTAGCGTTCAGTAGCAGGGCATCCTGGCTACAGTTGTCTGGTTTCCCCAGAGAAGTCTAGAATACAGTAGAAGATCTCCTGCTTGATGGACTGATTATGTTCATGGAGAATACTGACAAATCATTGCATACCCTTAAAGACTCCTGCGCCGCATTACATTCATTAGGCATCTACATACCTGCAAACAAAAGAAAATCCAGTAGCCTGCATATAGCTGAAAGATCCCACCCAGTGCAATCCTCTGGTTTTCAGAGACCAACAGATCCTCGAAGAAAGAGATCCAGAGAGAGAGATCCTCTAACCCACCTGACAAATGGGTGCTGGAAATAATCATTGGGTTACACTATCCATTTTACCTTCATCCCTCCTCATCCCCTTCCTCCATCCCCCTTCAAAAACCCTTGTCACGAGTTCTTAGTAGGACATGAAATAAACTCCCTTCTTCATTTAGGAGTGATAGAGCTAGTCCCTGTTCAGCACAGGGGAAGGAGCTTCCATCCAAGGTACTTCCTCGTGCCAATCTTAGATCTAAGACTCCTAAACAAATTCATTAGGTCTCAAAAGTTCAGGATGGTGACTAACAACTATAATTCCTTCTCTAGATTCAGGGGGATTGATTTTCAACCGTCAACCTTCAAGACTAGTACTTCTGTATAGCAAGACACACATCCCACAGAAGGTTCCTGTGTTTTGTCATAGGCCAGGATCATTTTCAGTATTGGGTGCTCCCATTTGTTCTCTGCTCCAAGAATGTTTACAGTGGTCTTTCAGTGGTGGCTGCCTGTTTGCATTGTCAAGCAATTGTAGTATTCCTGTACCTTGACGATTGGTTGCTCAAGAGTCAGTCCTACTTGAGGTGTTGATCACTGCATGGGAAGTGCTTTCTCTGTTCTTGGACTTAGTTGAATGTGGGAAAATCCACACTGAAGACCTAACTCATGTTCAGATCAATTTATAGGGGAATCCCTGGATTCTTTGGCAACCAGAGACTTCCTTCCCAGGGACAGATTTGACACTATTAAACCGTGTCCGAACTATTCACAGGAGCCCCTAGACTTCTGTCAGAAACTGTCTTCAACTTCTAGAACACATGGCAGCTTGTACTAGTGTGACACAACATATGACATTACGCCTTTGCTGTTTCCAGGGACAGCTCAGATCAGTTTACTTTACAGACTCAGCCTAGATAAACGTGTCAGTTCCTCAACAGGTGAAAACTCCCTAGACTTGTGGAATAGTCATTGCAGTGTAGGGGTGGGAGTTCTCTTCCTCCAACCGACACCAGTGCTAACTGTAACCACAGATGCATCTCTGTTAGATGGAGGCGTATCTTAGTGCTCTCCTGATACAGGAGAGATGGTCACCCCAAGAAACCACCCTCCGTATCAACCTGTTGGACTGAGTGGTCAGAAATGTCTGCTTTCATTTTCTGCCTCTCACCAGACACAGGTCTATCAAAGTCATGACAGAAACATGGCCTGCATGTTCTATATCCTTTGGCAGGGAGGAGCAGGATCCCTTTCCCTCTTTACCAAGACAATAAAGTTATGGAACTGGTGCAAAATACATCACATACAAATGTCAGCAGTGTATCTCCTGGACAGCCAAATTTTTACTGCTGATACTCTCAGCATGTGTTTGTCCCAAGACTACTAATGGGAGTTGGATTCCTAGGTTTTTGTCAGCATATTTCAGGCTTGGGGGTTCCCAGAAGTGGACCTCTTTGCCAGAGCTAAGGACAAAAATGCCATCTATTCTGTTCAAGGGGGAGTTTAGGGATCACAGTTCCTTGGGGATCCCTGCCTTCCTCAACTTGGATGACAGAGAGGCACAACAACAGTTAACAAAGGCACTCTCTAAGGGCAGATCATGGGAACTACAGCAGTTTTGATACCTACACAGGAAATCAATCAGCCTTGAAGTTCTATGGTCCCAAATAATAAATGTGTTATCAAAAATTTAGAATTAAAAATGGCAAACAAAACAGGCTGTATTACACTAGAAGCACTGATGTGATTGCTGAAACTTACTAGCAACTATTACTATTTTCAATTAGTATTTGCTCTCAAAAATATAAATTAAATAGTACGATGACATTCCTCTTCACAATGCCAAGTAAAGCAAATGATGAAGTGCTAAGAGCCCTAAAAATAACATTTTTAAAAATAAATAATGTAAAGGAGTGAAACCATGGCAGTGGTGGATTCTAAGGACAAGGCAGTCCCCTTCAGACAAGGAGAAAAGCAACTCAGACAAATTTGTGAACTGAGGCTTTATAAACCCATACGTTAATCTTTTAAATGCTATAGCCATGAATAGGGCCAGCTCTCGGCACCAGCACTCCAAGCATGTGCTTGGGGCGGCACTTTCCAAGGGGTGGCACTCCGGCTCCTTTTTTTGCTGGGACTGCAAAAAGCCGGGAACTGGCCCTGAGCGGAGGTGAGCTGTGGTGGTGGGAGGTGTGGGGAGGGGCAGAGGAACTGCCCCCCCACCGCTGCAGCTCACCTCCGCCTGCTCCCCTGAGCACACTGCCACTGCTCTGCTTCTCCCCCCTCCTTCCCAGGCTTGCTGCGCGAATCAGCTGTTTTGCGGCAAGCTTGGGAGGGAGGGGAGAGAAGCGGAGTGGGGGTGAGCTGTGGCGGTGGGGTCGCGGGGATGGCCACAGGAACTGCTCCCCCCCCCAGCTCACCTCCACCTCCTCCCCCGCATACACTGCCGCTCCGCTTCTCTCCCTTCCCTGCCTGGGAGGGAGGGGTAGGAGGGGAAATGCGGGTCACCCGGGGGAGGAGGCGGGGCCGGGGATGTGGGGAAGAGGTTGGAATGGGGCGGAGTTGGGGTGGGGCCAGGAGGGCACAGGAAATTTTTTTTGCTTAGAGTGGCAAAAAACTTGGAGCTGGCCTTGGCCATGAATGACAACTCTATCATGGCGGGTGGCACATGTGTGCATGTAAAATATGTCACTAAAGCTGGTCTCCTTTAGCAGCTCAATACATCCTGTCGGACATGGAAGAGCTGCCTTGGCTATGCAGGGGGGGGTGTATCGTGCCTTGAAGCCCACAGCCTGAGAAGCGGGTGCTGAGATGCACAGTCTAGGGTGACCAGACAGCAAGTGTGAAAAATCGGGATGGGCATGGGGGGTAATAGGCACTGATATAAGACAAAACCCCAATTATCGGGACTGTCCCTATAAAATCAGGCCATCTGGTCCCCCTAGCACAGTCCTGCATCGCTCCCTGTCCCTGACTTGGCCTCCTGCTTCCAGCTGTCTGACCCTCCTGTGTAACAGGCTTGGCCCTGCGCAGACTCCCCACTACCCTGAGTCCCTTCCCACCGGCCTCGGGAGCAGCAGAGATCAGGGCACGGTGGAATCCAGTGACGTGAGGGCAGCGGCTTCAACAGATGTTACTGAGCACGCTCAGCTCTCGAGCGCATGCTCCGTAACACCAACGCCGCCAGTGGATCCCGATGACAAGGCAGCGCCAGGAAGGGGCGTCCCGTCGCAGGGAAAGAGCCCATTGGCGCGCACGTCACGTCACGTCACGTGACGGTCTGGCGGGCTCTTCCGAATCTGCTAGTGGGGTTGGGACGACGGAGAGAGCCAACGGGCCGGGCCGGGGAGCTGGGACAGCCCCACAGGACAGGAGCCGCTGCCGTGGCGAGGTGAGCGCGGGGCGGCCTCAGCGTCCCCCCTCCGCCCCGCGCCTGAGGGGGGCCGGGCAGGACTCGCCCGCCCAGCACAACTCCCTTCCCGGGCCGGTGCCTGGGCAACTGCGCGGCCTCCAAGGCCCAGCCCAGCCCGGCGTCACCCTCGGGCCGCAGCTGTGCGAACCAGGGGCCGGGCGCCTCCTGCTCGCTGCCCGGCTGTTGTTTCTGCTGCGCTGTTCGTGTGCGCGGCGCTGTACAGATGAATCCAAGTTGGGGCCCTCACGCTGCGGAGCAGGGTCAAGGGGAGGGCCCCATCCGCCATACGTGAATAACTCTGCCTGGGGTGTGTGTAGCCCTATTGACTTCAAAGGCCCGGGGTACGTGAGTAAAGTTATTAAGGGCTGTGTTTGACAGATTGGGCCCTAAATGTCAGTTATATTTGAAGGCACCGGTTAGTTGCTGTACCAAAAATATTAATAACTGCACCCAGCTCAGTACCAATTCAAGGAGGCTCAGGTGTCACTGTAGACAAGTCAACAAAGATCTCTACTTAATATTTAATATAGAGCTGTAATCAAAAAAGCAAACAGCGTTAGGATATATAAGGAATGGGATGGCAAATAATATGGAGACTCTTGTCATATACAATGAGTGATACAGCCTCATCTGGACTATTTTGTGCAGTTGCTATCCTTCTCAAAAAGAATAATACAGACTTAGATGGGGTTCAGAAAGTGATCAGGGGGTTGGGAAAAAATCTCAGGGGGAGGGAATGAAAAGATTGGGGTTCCTGACCTTAGAAAGGAGTTGAATAATAGAGGACATGATAAAAGTGTATATAATGATGAATGGTATAGAAAAGGTAGTTTAGGAACTTCTGTTTTGCCTGCCTCATAACACAAGAACAAGGGGACAATCAACAAAACTAAAGTGGGAAATTCAGAACAGTAAAAGGAAACACTTTCACACAATCTGTGTGTAATTAGACTGTGAATGTCATTGAGGGCAAGAACTTAGCAAGATTCAAAAAGGGATTTGACATTTATGTGGATAACAAGAATATCCAGAGTTGTCATAATTTATTATTAAAAAATTTGGAAGGGGGATATTAAAGCTCATGCTCCAGGGATTTAAGATCATATCCAAGTATTAAAGTCCAAGATGAAGGCTAATGGGAACAGATTGCCACATTTGCCTGCAGTGAGATTCTTTCACCTTCTCTGAAGCATCTGGTATTAGTGACTCTTGGAGACAGGGTACTGGACTAGATGTTTTTTGTCTCTGATCCAGTATGTCAATTCTTTACATAGGTCTCTTTGGTCTCAGGGGAGCTAATAGCAACTGGGATAGATGGACATTTAAAACTCCAAAAACTATTTTGTGTATTCTGTACTTATAAATATAAGGCAAACAGATAATGACCTAGGCAGTGTTGTTTCTAAATAATTTTTTTTCTGAGTTTTCCATGAGAGGTCATTGTTAAGGCTGCGAGTTTGTCACAGAAGTCACGGATTCCATGACTTTCTGTGACCTCCATGACTTCTGCAGCAGCCACCGCTCCCCCACACTCAGCAGCAGGAGTTTGGGTGGGATGCTCAGGGCTGGAGGTTGGGAGGGAGTGAGGGCTCCGGGCGGCACTTACCTCATGGGGGCTCCCTGGAAGCAGTGACATCCCTTGGCTCCTAGAGAGATGTGCAGCCAGGGGGTTCTGCACACTGTCTCTGCCTGCAGGCACCACTCCCGTAGCTCCCATTCGCAGAGCTGCCTGGCCATGCCTCCACTGGGGCTGAGAGATGTCGCTGCTTTCAGGGAGGCAGGGAGCAGGTAGGGAGCCTGGCAGCCCTGCCAACCCCCGGCCTGTCCCTCCTCCGTCCCAGGCACCTGCAGCGCTCCCCCAGGCTGCCCCATCACCTCCCCAAGCACCTGCAGCACACACACCACCACCCCCGAGCAACCATGGCGCACCACACCCATGCACCTCAGCACCCCTGAGCTGCACCCCTCCCCAAGATTTAGTCAGGGGTATAGAGTACAAGTCATGGACAGGTCCTGAGCTATGAATTTTTGTTTACTGCCCGTGACCTCTCCATGACTTTTACTCAAAATACCGTTACTAAAATGTAGCCATTGTTCCTTTAATTGTTGCAGGTCTTTCTCACATCACTTTTCCCAACATCCAAAACTTCAGGCTAGATCTCTTAAACTCCTACAGAAATATATATGGAAAAAAATCATAAACTTCCCTGCCAGGAGCCAAATTTGTTTAGTATGTGTTGGGACCAGATAAATATCGGGGATATAATCAACTCAAAGTATGTCATGAAGTGCAGACCTGATTCACATCTTCAGAATAATGTCTTTGTAATCCTTTATGTCAAGGGAATTTGGTGCTAAAATGAGTCTCCAAGAGTGGTGGATAATCAACAAGAAATCCTATAAAGAGATCTTTGATATCACACTCTTCATCATAAAATTACATTTTGGAAAATTCTCTGTTAAATCCCCTATCGTTTTTTATTCAATGACCTTAAAACTTTGTAGTGAGTTGCACAAAGAGAAAAATACACATAAGGAATTAATCATTCGCTGTAATATACACACAGTTTAATACCATGTGGGAGAGAAAAGTTCCTGTATTCTATGATGAAAAAAGCTGTGGAACAAGCGCAGTATGTTTAGAAACATTTGATTGTCTTGTGGAAGAGAAGCATGTTTGAGCAGGGGATTTTTGTGATGCTACAAATATTGTATTTTCTCTTAGGGAAGTTGTATTTAATATTTGGTGCAATGGCCATGCAAATGCAATATGAAGCAAATGCAGAGACATCAACTGAGGAAGAGAGCTTGGGTCCACAGCCCATATCTAGGCTAGAGGTATGTAAAGAGTGGCTAGCTCACAAACTGTTTGCCAAACAAACCAACAATCTTTATCTTTAACTAGAATTGCGTTTAAAAGTTGTCACTGTCTTGCCTACTTGACTTTTGTCAAAGAAGAAAAATCTTGTCCAGAAATGTATTTAAAAAATGTGAAAGATTAACTTCAGGAATGCATTAATACGAAACACAATGTTCAGTTACCACTCTAATAATATACTGGTACTCCAGGGCTTGTAATAAATGCTCTGAAACCAAATAAAACTGTAACTTTGCTCATAAAGAGGTTAGATTCTGAACCACACCATAAAATTAACATGCTGAATATCCTGTTGGGGCAGGATGGACTCCTTTTCCTGAAATTGTACTGCTCCTTCTTCAATAGCTAATAAGCCAAATAGTGCCTGTTTCATATGATGTGGTATCTTTAACACTGATACTGACACATGCAAATAGTTTATAGTATAAAGGAGAATTTATGGAGAGAAGCAGTCATTTCAGCTATGGTTTTATTTGCAATTGGATGGGGAAGATGACACTCATTAATGTTGCCTTGTAGTATTAGACTTCTAGTGTGATCCAGCTCCCACTGACGTCAATTAGAGAGTTTCCATTGACGTCGGTGGAAGTTGGATCAGTGTGTCTGCTCCTGAATGTCCTAGATATATATATTTTTTTCTTTCAGCAATGTGGTATAAATGCAAATGATGTTAAGAAGTTGGAAGAAGCTGGATTTCACACAGTTGAGGCTGTTGCTTATGCACCAAAGAAGGAGCTACTAAATATTAAAGGCATCAGTGAAGCCAAAGCTGACAAAATCTTGGTAATTATACTTTGCAGTTACATAAACAATTTAATCCAATTAAATAAATAAGTGATCTTGGGGACCTCAATTTGTTGGTGCCTAGCACTTTTTGAAAACAAAGCCCCTTCAAAGTGTCTCAAGTGGGCCTCCTGAAACCACTAATTACCTTTTAAAAATCTTGGTGCTTCTGGTGAATACTCTTAAGCCAATGGGAGAGAGATCAGCATAAACTGTGTTGCTCAGGGGTGTGGATTTTTCACAACCCTGATAATTATATCGAAGTAAGTATGTACTATAGACCTGGCCTAAGTTTGTTCTTCGTGACAAACAATGTGAAGCCTACAGCTTAAGGGAAAATATGCAAAAAGCCACAGGGTCACATTGTTTTTCTGAAAATAACCTTCATTTTGTCATACAAGTATTTTAACATATTTACTTTTAAAACAGTTTAAAAACTCTGTTTACTATTACTTGGTTACATTCCCGTATTTTCCTATAAAGTCAAATTTGTAAAAACTGAAGGAAGAGTTTTTGCTTGGTGGTGGGCAAGCTGGAGATACAAAAAAGACAACTTTACTATGAATAAAAAACCCTAAAAGTAATTTTTTTTTTTTTGTCATGAAAGTCATGGCAATGACTAATACACAGCCTTACAAATTGGCAGGAAGGCCCTATTTACTGGTCAGGTCACTGTGGTGTGTGTTCTTGCTAATATTTGTTATAAATCAGTGAAGATAGTTTTATAAAACTGCTGTTTACTGGGGGCCCTGTCTACTTTTGGCTTGTAAACATATTGACCAGAACAGTGTATTTAAAAACAGTTTTTTAACACAGTCCTGCCTGAACATGGTTCAATGTATCCACTTTATAGCAATACCTATAAAACCATGCTACAGCAGTGTTGGTACATTCATAGTGAGAACATTTGAGAACTGTTTGTAGTTGTATGTTTTGTGACTTCTGTCCAATGATATCAAAGCAGCCATGAACTCTGGATTGACAACTGAGTTGGAAATTGTGAGTAATACAGATGTTAACACTGCGTGCATCTGTATTACTGGAAGTGATAGGTCAACTGGTATTCTTTAAATTACTCCATTCTGTAGCACTGGCCACTTTTCAGATTTGTTAACTGTGTACTATAGACAAGAATAGACGTCTGCTGCAGTTGGTCTCTTTTGATTGAGTGAACCCTGAGTTACTGTATCATGTAGCATCTTCTAATTCAGAATGCTCTTAAGACACTGAACCACTTGTCATTCATCAAAATATAAGCTGATAAAACTCAAAGCTTTCCTCGCCGCATATATTTGCTTACCAACAATAGGGGGCTAGCTAGCTTTCGAAATAAAATATGTGCACATGCTAAATATTTCTATCTTCACACATGGAGGAATAAGGCAAGTTAGTTTTTGTGAAAATGATTGTTGCTGTAAAATAGGCAAAATAGATTCTGGAGATATTTCTTTGAATGAGATTTATTTCCAACTATGAGGTACAAGTAACTGAGGGTATAATCTGACCAGCTGAAATACATGCCAATTTTTGTAAATGCTTCTCCACGTCGTGGAAGAGGAAAATTCCTGTATTTGTTAGTTTTACAAGAGATAATACAACTTGTAAACACACAATATGTCTCCCCTTCACTCTATATATAGTTTGGTTTTGTTATCCTTGTCTTCAGGCAGAAGCAGCTAAAGTGATTCCAATGGGTTTCACCACAGCAACGGAGTTCCACCAGCGGAGGTCCGAGATCATCCAGATCACCACTGGATCCAAAGAACTTGATAAACTGCTTCAAGGTGTTAATTCTACTTATCATCTTTGTGCATTATTTTAGATAGCTCTCCTGTCACTTCTGGAAATCATAAACCCCACATGAGAAGTGCATGGTCTAAGGATTTTTCTGCTAACTGCTCTGGAATCTCCTTAGCACTGCTCTGCCTTATAATGATCAATTGCACTCAGCTAGCACCTGCAGAGAAAGCTGCAGAAGTTCCAATAGGAAAGGAACTTCACTGGATGTGGGAGGACACAAAGACACAGTTTTACATTTTAAATACATTTCCTGTTATTGACTATTACTAAAGTTTTATTGAGAAACAGAAGCAAGTATTTGCTTCTCCCTAATCCCCTCTCTTTTCTCCCCCCGCCTACATGAGAAATGCGAAGTAGAATGGTGTTCCCCTTAACTTAGCTAACCTGTTCTCACAAGAACTCTGTTATCTGGCCTTCTTATCCACAACATGCACAAACCCAGGTACCCAGACTGTTGTCATAATTAATTAGTTAATTGAGCTTTGAAATGTAAGTGATCACTTCTAAAACTAAGCTACGCAGATACAGAAAACATATGTGACAGACAAGTCCCCGTAACTCTGAAATGATATGCTTGTGTTGTGCATTTATAGCCTATGATGTTAATATAAGTGTGATTGTTTTTTCTTTTCCAGGGGGAATAGAAACAGGGTCCATAACTGAGATGTTTGGGGAATTCCGCACTGGGAAGACACAGTTGTGTCACACGCTGGCAGTAACCTGTCAAGTGAGTAGTTGGTCATTTTATTAAAATCAAATATGTATTTAGAAAAAAATTGTTTGTGTCCTTGCCAATCAAAGTACCTTTCTCACTCATGCAACTAAGCATGCAGCTAAAAAGGTAGTGCAAAAAATCTGTAGTCACATATACTGTACAGCAGAAACCATCCAGACTTTGCGACACCATGGACTGAATTGGCAACTTGCTAGGATCTCGTGTACCAGGCTTACTCTGCTTGTAGGGGTAACTTTAGTAGAGATTCGATATATTTAAAAAGAAACCTGTGATAGATATCAAGCATGGAAATAAAAACCAAATTATGTTAAGTAGAACTACAGAAATAATAAATGGTACTCAGGAAGCTAGTTGTTGCCTTGCTTTGGTTCTTTGGGGAAGTTTGGGATCTGAAAACAAACTTTCTGGTTTCTCTGTTACCAGCAAAAAACCTCTCTCCTTGCCAACAACTGAGAAAAGGGAGGTGAAGCTGTTTACATGAGCCCAACTCATCCCCTGTCCAGCTGCTTGTGTTTTACATGTCTCTAGCTTCATCTCATGTCCTTTCATACAAGTGTCAATTGGCTCTTGTTATCAGACAATACATAAGTGTAAGGTGGAAATGGTTACTTAAGATTGAATAAGAGGGTTGTCTTTAAATTAGTTTCTTATGCATATTATGACAAGGACAGAGTATTCAACTTGACCACTTAAGTTAGGGTGCATAAGTCAGCATTTTTGTGTTCAAATTGGTTATTGGGCGCTCGGGTTTTAGGAACCTTAGTGCTGATTTGTGCACTTGGTATAGAGTTGAGTACCCTAACTTATGTGTCCATTTTGAAAATTAGGCTCCTGTACTGAGGTTTTTCAGTTTCCAGCTTGGCTCTCAGACAGAGGAAGGCTATTTGGCTCACTGATTCTGGTGTATCACTAAATGTACTAGTATCAGTAGGGTATGAGGCAGTAATTGGCTTTAATTTCCCAGACCTGAAAACTGTGTTCAGTGACATTTATTTGTTGTTCTCATTAGCTTCCCATTGACCGAGGTGGCGGCGAAGGAAAGGCCATGTACATCGACACAGAAGGTACCTTCCGCCCAGAACGTCTGCTTGCAGTGTCTGAAAGGTCTGTACTTACGGTTAGAAATTCACTGGCTCTAGTTAAAACAAATGCATGCATTGCCTCATCAGTAAGTTGTCCAGTGATCACATTGTACATCAACTTGACTCCTTATATATACTTCAGTGGAAGCTGCATGTAAGGACAGTTCCTACAAGATCTTCCCACATTACAGCTGTCCACCTATATAGAAGTTTGAAATAGTATGCATACATTGCCTTTTGGCAAACACATTTTGTGACACAAGTTCTCCAACTTTATTGAACGGCAAGAATAACTAGCCTTTATTACAGCTCCTGACACTAATTTACTTTTTAATAGCTGTTCCTTGTAAACCCAGTTCTGCCTGAAGTGCTGTACATTCAAAAGATTTCATTTTGAGCTTAGCCTACAAATATTACTGTAGAAACAATAGAGGATCCCATGTGTAAACCTCTTCACGATATCTATTAGAACTAGGTTCTTGTCAGAAAAGGTGGGCCAACATTCACAATCTCTGAAACGCTGTAAAATCTATTGTCCCTTCTTCAAAACTGCAGCTGGGTCACCGTTGACCTCCATTTCAAAGGATTCTAAAATGCTTTACAAACTTGTATATATGCCACAACTCTGATTATTTTTGGGAAGGCACCAAAAATCTTGTCCCTGCAAGGATCCTTATCAGTGTGTATAAAGCCTGAGTTGCTGGTTCCACTGATTAGAGACAGCCAAGTAGTTCTACTTCTGTGGAGCTTGAGAGCTCTGCAGGATTAAGCACAGTGTCTTTGGCACTTTACACGTGACTGTTGTTTAAATGAAACATTGGGGTATATCTGAACGTCACTTAGTCTGGATTCAAGTACATCATTTGACTATAGCATTCCCACTGGACTACTGCAACTTTAACAGAGTAAAGCCATGTCAGAGGTTAGGACAGGAAGTGAAGATATTATAGGCAACTGAAATGGCAGAAGAATTTTAGGGAAGCAGAATGTAACTCCCCGGTTTGGAATTTGGCTGTAAATCTGAGGCTAACACTTCTAGTACTGTAATAATTAACAGATCTAGTTAACTCATTCACGTTGTGAGTGACTAGAATCACAGCACTAGACCAGAGGGATCAGCAGCATTAATTAACCAAAACACCCTGCCAGCTGGACTTCCCAATAAAATGAACATTGTGTTTCTGGCCTGCAGCCTGTTGCATCGTGCAGAAAGACTGGTTTGATTTGGATACAACGGTTAAGATGTTCTGCAGAGCTCTAACAGTAAAAGTATTCAGCTGGCTTCCTGCTTTCCTCTGGCTAACCTGCTTCGGGTTTGTGGTTTGTCAGAATGCTGTCTGCTTTTGGAAAAAACCTGCCCTGCACCAATTTCCTGTCTTAAAAAAAATCCCTTTACTTGTTTCCTCCTGGAGTAACTAGTACACACACAGGCAAGGTTTATCAATCTGTAAGTGATTGTGCCCTCTCAATCCACCCAACGGTGTTTCCTTCTAGAGGCCCTGGCTGTCATTAGAGACTTCCTCAGCACTATACCCTTCTCATTCCTCAGCACATTTCTTCTGGGGGTGGTGGTCTGTGCCAAGACCCCACATGAGCTGTATTATGGGGAAAGCCACAGCTGCTTCACTTGCTTTGGATGACTTCATAGCATGATCTATATTGTAAAATCACACAGCACAGCTACCAGTCTATATGCAACATACACTCAGAGTCCATAGGCCTTTCCATGACTATATTTGGTAAACCAAATATGCTGTATGGCAACAAACTGGTACAACTACCAGCTTGTGGGCCAACACACTTGTCTTTGTGGAAGGAAGTACTTAACCAGCTGTTCTCTAAATTTTAAGGGACCTCTGGGTCATTATCAATATGCCCAATGGCAAGAAATCAGTCATAAAGGTGGCTCCAACCTTTAGTAATGGAGCAGTGACTGAAGAATTGCAGATAGAGGATTGTTTATTACTCTTTACATAAATCTCTTGAATTTATAATCAAATAAAATTCAAATTAGTTCATGAATCTTTTTTCAGTCTTGTAATGTTTTATTGGAGTATCACACTGCCTTTAGTGTATTCCATTGCAGGATGGTAATTTGTGTTTTCATTCTCTTGTTCTCAAGTTTGTTTTGCGGAGGTGTCCTGGATGGTGGTGGGTGGCTGCTGTTTCTAGGCAGTAAGATCCTGTGAGTTCAATGGGGAGATCACCTTTATTTTCAAGTTAATTGCTCTTTTTATCACCAGTTTTTATTTACCTATAAGAATATCTCTACCTACCTACCTGTAGGGTCAGTTTAATCTAGCCTTCAGGTGCACCTGCTAGTTAACTGTTGTAGGCAAAGTTGCAGAATCTCCCAAGTTGTTCCCATCTGATTTGTTTCTCTAGGTATGGCTTATCTGGCAGTGATGTCCTTGATAATGTGGCATATGCTCGAGCATTTAACACAGACCATCAGACCCAGCTCCTGTATCAGGCATCTGCTATGATGGTTGAATCAAGGTAACAAAACTGACAAACAGAAATAACTTGTGCGCTCTTAAATGACAATACTGTAAAGTTACCCAAAATGAAGGACAAGTGTGTGGATTGCATAATTGCAAAACAGATACTAAAAATTAAGTTTTCATCAAATACTTTAAAACATATCTACACTCTATAATACCTGTCATGAGAGCAGTCTTGATTCTTTTCAGAAGAGACAATGGGTCATCCTGCTAAAAGAGGGATCCAGCCAATGAGCCTCATGTGAAACTGCAAATATTTGTAAATACGAGATGTTCCGTAACTGCTGGTGAAATTTTGGGTGATTCTGACTCATGCTGTTGTAGGTTGGAGAGTAGTATTTTACAAAGAATAGGTGCCAGCAATAGATGCAGTTCAGTTCACATTAATTTTTAGGAAAGGGGAAATTGAATTCAAATGTTGAGTGTTAAAGAACTGTGATATAATCAGAGGGCTGTGATGGATTTAATTTAGTTTAGAATTAAAATTAGTAGTTGAACTGGAGAGAAGAGTAAACTGATGATGTAGGTATCTGCCCGGCCCCTGAGCCCAGGCCAGGGAGGCTAGCCCCCGGCCCCTCCCCTGCTGTCCTCCCTCCCCTGAAGCCTCAGCTCACTGTGCTGCCAGGCAGCTCAGCACCAGCATACCCCCCACAGGGGAGAGCAGGGAGGGAGGCTCACCCGCAGCCTCAGGGGGCAGGCGGGAGGTGCGGGAGGCAGGAACGCAGCGAACGTAGCCGGAGGACTCCGAAGGAGCATTGCAGCCGGCTGGAGAGAAGCGGCCCTTTAAAGGGGAAACTGCTGCTTCTCTCCAGTTGCGCGCCTGCCCCTGCCACTCCTGAGTCCTCCGCCTATGTTCGCAGGGCCACATTCCAAAAGGGGCTGGGGGAGAGGGGGTTGAATAGGGAGTGGGGTCTCAGGGGGGCGGTTAGGGGCCAGGGGGTCCCAGGAGGGGGCGGTCAGGGGATAGGGGGTGGGAGTCCTGGGGGGGCCTGTCGGGGGCAGGGATGTGGATAGGGGCCGGGGGGCAGTCAGGGAACTGGGAGCAGGGGGTTGGATGGGGGTGGGGTCCCGGGGGGCGGCTAGGGGCAGGAAGTGGGAGGGACTGGGGGCCAGGCTGTTTGGGGAGGCACAGCCTATTAGCTCATACTATTTCGCAACCCCGATGTGGCCCTCGGACCAAAAAGTTTGCCCACCCCTGATCTAGGAACTGTTCATTAAAGGCTTGATCTTCCAAGGTGCTGATCACTCTGAGCTGATGAATTAAAGCACATTCTTACAAGTTCTGATACATGTGAGTAGCCCCACTGAAGTTGATGGGCTACTTACATCCCTGAGTAGTTAGTTGAAACAGATCAGAGTGCTAAGCACCTGGTAGAATTGAGCCCTACTGTTGGGGCGACTCCATCCTGCTCCAGAACCTTCAAACTTTGACTAACTGTAGTGCTAGTTGTCATAGTTCCTAAACTACTGCAGCCTCTTCATGCACCATAGCAATGTACTGAGTGAGACATGCTAGGCGCACAGTGCTACGGGTATTGATGTTCAGTAAGCGGTGGGTTGGTGAGTTCAGCCCCATTTGAAAATGTATTTGGGTTGGTACCAGCTGTGTTCTCCTCTCTAGAAAACCTGACCATTCTTGAGGAAACCCGACCCGTAGAGTGTGCACTAAGCCACATCTACCCTGAGAACATAAGAATGGCCATACAGGGTCAGTGCCAGTCCTCTCTCATACTCTTGAAACAACTGA
The DNA here is from genome assembly GCF_027887155.1 of Malaclemys terrapin pileata. Classification (NCBI taxonomy): domain Eukaryota; kingdom Metazoa; phylum Chordata; order Testudines; family Emydidae; genus Malaclemys; species Malaclemys terrapin. The sequence continues at coordinate 93,603,804 of NC_071508.1, read as the reverse complement.
GGAGAGAGGTAGGAGAGAAGAGTTTAGCACCATCTTAATTATGGGGAAATGGGTATGGTCTTTAGATCATTACGCATTGTATAACTATTGTATTACAGAGGTGTCTTTTAAAAAATATCGCTCCTGATAGTTGGAAGGACAGTTACGTTGATTTATTATTTTGTTTCAGTAAATGCCCGCAATGTGCTGGACATTGTACAAAGACAAACGAAGGTTCCTGCCCTGAAATGCTTATGAGAGCCAGACAGGCATTGAAAGTAATACATATGCCATGTTCTCTAGGTATGCATTGCTGATCGTGGACAGCGCCACCGCCCTATACAGGACTGATTACTCTGGCAGGGGTGAGCTGTCGGCCAGGCAGATGCATTTGGCCAGATTTTTGCGTATGCTACTTCGACTTGCAGATGAGGTAAACTGTCAGTGGACTGTCTCCTTCATTCCCCATATTATTTCATTCTCTGAGTAACCACTTTCTGCAACATTTCCTTTTCCTGGAGTTTGCTTCATACACAGGATTTTCCACATATTCGTACATCTCCCAATATCAGTCTGGGGAGGAGAGTTGACTGGACCTCACTAGCTCTAGAATGGGAAAGTAGTGCCTACAGAGGAGCTCTGTTTACCAGGGAGTTTGGCTTTTACTAGCTCTATCTGTGAAAAAGAAACGAAACTTGATTTTGTGCCTCTTTCCTAATAGTTTGGTGTGGCAGTTGTGATCACTAACCAGGTGGTAGCACAGGTAGATGGAGCTGCCATGTTTTCTGCAGATCCCAAAAAGCCCATTGGAGGGAACATCATAGCACATGCCTCAACCACAAGGTAAGACCACATTCCTAAATTCCATTCATGTTGTTCTTCAAAGTCTTCATGAAGCCATTATTAACTAGACACCTAAATGTTTCTGATTTTTTTTTTTTTTTTTTTTTTTTTTTTTTTTCCCCAAAAACTTAAGGGCATCTTTGATCACTGAAAGGTGACTTTTATTTCCAATTAATGTGGTGAAATTAGGGTAGCTTTATGCTACCAGAAATGTAATGTTGGCTTTCAGTAAGTCAACAGTATTTGAATAAATTGCTTTGTTTTTCTCTTCATCAGGCTCTATCTAAGAAAAGGCCGAGGTGAAACCAGAATATGCAAAATTTATGACTCTCCTTGCCTTCCTGAGGCTGAAGCTATGTTTGCTATTAATGCTGATGGAGTGGGAGATGCTAAAGACTGAGGAGCCCATTCCATTTCACTAGTAACAACATGAGGCTGTTAACCAAAGGAGGCTGCCTTCTCTTTATGGCCAACTTTTACTGATGCTCTCCTAGTGCAGCCACTGGAAAGGCTGCCTGAGGAATCTGTCACATTTGTGTGACTACACAGATATGTTTGGGACACATCACGGGTTGGAGGAGTTTTTCTCTTGGGGCTATAGTTGCATGTTAATCTAACATGGTTTCTTTAGAACACCCGAGAGGGTCATAGTTTCCATTGCCATAATTCCCCTGACAACTGTTGCTACAATTGGATGCGTCCAATGGAAGTAGCACAGTAGTGTTGTTACTGCAGTTGGTAACAATTTGTAATATTTTTTTTGTGTGGATTCTATGCAAGGTTATTGGGTTTGTCAAATGGGAGAAGTGATAACTTAAACATTTTCCCAGTTATTTTAATGATTCAGAAATAAAACATACACAAGAATAACCGCTGCATTGTGTAGCTCCAATGAAGATCACTACATACTAATTCCATTCTTTTGGCTGTTGAAAACATCCTCTGTTTTTGAATTTGCATTTGTGTGGATTTCTTTTCTATCTCAATAGCACTGAATGAGAATCTGTTTTTAATAAAGGAGTCATGAAATATTGGTTATATCAGTGGTTTCTGGGATTCAGACAGCCACCAGTTCAGACTACTGCGTTTTGTGCTGAGCCAATGAGTAGAAAGTACATTAGTCTGCACTGGTGCTGCTGATTCCCAGAACCTGAATTACTAGCTACAACTTTTTCTTTGTAGGTTCCTTTGCACAGCCAAAGCTAAGCACACTGTAACTCTGTGCGATAAGTAGCTTGTAGACCCCCTTTGGGAGTACTTTTGAGATTAGATCTTAGCCATGTAAATAATCCTTTTACACAAGGGGTAATTGTGATTTAGGATTGATTAAAGTTAGTCATAACGGTAATGACTGGCAGTGAAAATGGTGTCTCCTTGTTTCATTCTTTGTCCATACCTGCTTCACAACTGTTTCCGGGGAATGGAAGGGAGGAAAACATATAATTCTGGGGAACAGAAGGGAGGAAAACATATAATTGAGTCTAACTGTGACTATTAAACTAAACTGTGTACTATCTTAATGATCAAATACTTCCCTTCAGTAACATTAAGATGCTTTTATCCTGTAAATTCCTGTCTCTTTGTACTGATGGCAGAAAACTGTCCCCCTTCCTTTTCCTTCATATAGAGAGGGCCATATCAACTGCTGTACTGATTCCATTCAAAACAGCTATTCACTAGGACTGGCTTCAATGGAATTAAGGTACTGTAAGAACCAGCACCTCTAATGAAAATGTGTTGATCCAGGCTAAGAAGTAATAGCAGTAATACTGAAACTACTATAAGTTTGGTGCCTTTCAGTGAAAAAGAGGCTCAGCACTTTAGCATACACACACTATAGGCAGGGCTGGTAGCTCCTCCTATTATTTGACTGACATTTTCAGTTTATCATTTTGCCAGATTTTAACTATCGGGGCTGACATTTTTCCAGGCTGGGTGTCATCTTTCAGCTGAATTGTTTTTTTTAAATTTCAGCCAAGAGTTTGGATATTTTCAGAAATAAGGCTAGAGAAAAATACTCTGTTCTGCGCTTTTCTTTGAGAGGCTCTATCTCAGATCCTTTAGACAGGGCCTTTAAATGTGGCAGAGAGCTAGCTTTTGGGTCAAGGATGTGCTTTTTTGTGATTAAGGAGACTGGCACTGAGACAGCACAGACTACCTTAATTCAGCCATTTCTTAACTTTTGAGTGTTTGACTTTGCTGCCTTAATGTTCTTTTAACATAGTTTTTTGTATACAATATAAAGTTGCAGTCACCTCTAGTATAAAACACACCTATTGTTATACAGCACACAATACTACACCACAATTTAGAAAATCACAAACATTATTCAGTTTGTAATTGCACACAATGTAATTAGCTCTAGTGAAATTTACCCAGTAAACTGGAATTAATATTTCTCCACAAAATGCCATGAAATCTGTTTTAAGTTTGATATGAAACCAACCCTCCAATAGCAGACTTGCCCCTTCATATCATGCTGGATAACCAGTTCAGTTCTAACTCAGAGAAATGTCACCTACTGAATTTGCCAACACACTATTCTATTCTAGATAGGTTCTTATACCATATTTATCACTCTGGTATCAGTGCCTTCTAGTAAGGCATTAAGCAACATGACTAACATCTGTCACGTGTGTATCCTCTAATCCTTCCCAGGGGGAGAAGCATGTGCAGTGGAATGTCTTGTTTCAGTAGGTTTATACTGTGCGTTGCTATAAATTTGTTAGAGACGGCAATGAGCCTTGCAGTTGGAACAGAAGATGGTCAGGTTTGTGATGATCCTTCGTTCCTGGTGACATTCATTCCACAGTCTCAGACCAGCCCCCAGGAAAGCTTTATCTCCTGCAGAGATGCACATTTTTACAACAGATTTTCATTGCAGGTGTCCTACTAATTAGCAGCTAAATCTGACAGTTTAGTTTCTGAGATTTAATCTGAGAGCTGTTTGAGTTTAAAGGCCTCTCTTGTCTATGAAGACTTTTTTTGGTGCATAGTAATGCCAGCTCTTCTTTTTCTAGCAGATAACTACTCCTGAATTTGCAGAGAACAAGGTTAGCTTTATCCAGCTTTCAGCAGCACTGACATGGGAAAGTTCCATTTCCAGTCTTGTCCTACTATATATTGTGTTGCTTCTGCTGTGATTTGACAGCATCTGATAATATAGTATCTCTGTTTGGATCTCCCTGTATGTTAGCTCCGTAAAATTAAACTGATGCTACTAATCCAATTTTTTTCTCCATTTCTAACACTAACTTTTGCACAGTTGCAATTACTCCTGAAGTTCTTACCTGTATTGGTATCAAATTGCTACCCTCCATAAAAACTCTGGTTTCTACACAGGCTAAGAGATGTTTAGCTGTAGTTGCAAGACTTAGAGCTAAGCATTTAGGGGGAAATGGAGGTAAAATTTTCAAAAACATCTAAGTTACTTAAAGCCTAAACCTATTAAAAGTCAGTGGGATTTAGGCTCCTAAAGTACTTAGGAAATTTTGCCCAATGTAACTTTTGTTTCATCCAGAGAGCTGGCCAGCTAGGCATTTCCCCATGAAGGCTGATAGTGCTCATCACACAGCCATGATTTGTATGTTTGAAATAATAATCCTCTTTGAAACATGTTAAATGCTTAAAAATAAGCCTGTCATCCACATCTCCCTTGATCTCAAGGGAGCATAGCTAATATTGCTTTTCCTGTAAATACTTTTCCTGTTGTCTCCTTGTAGCACTTTCCTTGACACTTCTAAAAAAGGTGTCCTTGAGAGCACTGGGATGTGATCAGTCCACAGGGTGGTTATAAATTCAGAGAGCTGCTCTTTTTACAGCAGACCACACTGTTCAAGACAGTTTTGCTAAGAACCTAAATTGGAGTCTAGACATGACTAATTTGAAAGGATTATTGTTGAGCTGAAAGTTTCAGAGTGCATGACAATCTGTGTACTTAGAAGTATTAGTAGGTAGGGGAAATCAGGGGACTGAAGTATTTGGATTAATTAAGAGTTATACATGCCCAGAGCTTGATGTTTTGCTTTTTCTTCCCCGCCTCCCCAGAGGCCCATTGACAGCTGTATTACAGTTGACTGTAATATATCCTGCTGCCTGGACCAACCATAGTGGTTTCAGCACTGGTTAGTTACCAGTCACGAACGTCCTGGTGCCGGTCCTCTGAGGAATGACACATCTGCTCTGCATCTCCAGGAAAACTGGCAACGCTATTGGCTACATAATTTGCATTTTGTACACAAATTGAAAAGCGGCATGATTCAAATGTGAAATGCAGAAACCATGGGGCCTGAGGAATTGAACTCGGCTCACAGTTGGAGGAACATGCACATAGTGTCATGCTGTTGAGAAATATTTCAGTGTTCTCTCATAAGAAAACAGTTCCAACTCATAACTTGCTGCATCTTACTTTGTGGGCAGATAGCTGGCTGAGTTTATTGCATTGTGTGTGGTCAGTAAACTTTTCCTAACTAGCCAGCTTCAGAAGCATATGCTAAATTTTTCCAGATGTAGACATGCTAGTGCAAGCGTAAAGAAAGCACTATTCAATGGCTCCAGTTATCCCTTTTTGTTAGCTTTGCAAATATACAAACCCACTGTGGGACAACAGAGCTTGCCTGTGGAGGGGATCTTTGTTGAAGGTCAGAATTCAGATGGAAAACAGAAGCATTTCTGCACATGGTTTGTGTTATCTCAGCAGTTCTCAGACTGGGTCGGGACCCCAAATAGTAGGTCACAACCCCATTTTAATGGGGTTGCCAAGACTGGCTCAGACTCGCTGGGGCCCAGGGCCAAAGCCAAAGGGCTTCAGCCTGGGGCATCGGGGTGCAGGTTACTGGCCCCCTGCCTGGGGCTGAAGCCCTTTGCTTTGAGCCCCCCCTACCCCAGGGTGGCAGGGCGCAGGAAGACTCAGGTCCCCCCTATTGGGGTCACTAGTAATGTTTGTTGTCAGCAGGGGGTTGTGGTGCAGTGAAGTTTGAGAACCCCTCTGTTACCTCATTTCAACGTTGCTCATGCCTAGGTTTCCTCACCAGAATCTGAGGTTGAAGCATTAGCCTCATCCACAAGGGATAACCCTGGATGCTTGTCATCTCACTCAAGGGCAGTCTGTCATTGAGTTTAATATCCACTATTAACCTTTTTTTTTTTTTTAAGCTATATCCTTTGAGTACTACAGGGTCTATAATATAATGGTCATTGCTACCAGCTGTAAAACACTGATCGTTGGTGCTGGTGGAGAGATTGTATGGCTGATAGTTACAGGAAGGGAATACAATTGTAGCTGCCAACAAGACCATGCATTATCTGTTTCCCCACCTGCAAGTCACTAGAATCTCTTTTAGTTAGTAGAATAGGGAAAAATAGTTTATTACAGTGAACTTGGGGCTTTGAAGCCCCATGGATGGCCACCAATATTTTCCTTGGTTTTGGTAACAACTATTGGCATTAAGTAGGGTTACCATTCGTCCGGATTCCCCTGGACATGTCCGGCTTTTCTCAGTTAAAAATAGCGTCCGGGGGGAATTTGTAAGTGTCCGGATTTCCCCCCCATGCAGAGTGCGCGCGGCTGACAGGGCAGCTGGCCGGATGGTGCCACTTACATGGGGCTCCGGCAGCCAGAGAGAGTCCCTCCTCTGCTTTCCCCCTCCTTTCCCCTGCAGCTGAGATCACTCCCTCCCTCCCCCTGCCTGCATTCGCAGCTGGCCGGTCGTTCACAATGGGCCTCCGGCAGTCTGGAGCTCCTCCCCCTGCCCAGCGCGCCGCTCCGCAGCACTCTACGAGGGCGGGAACCGGGCTATGCACTCCATGGGGGAGCGCGGCAGCGTGTCGGGCTGCGCATGGAGCCTGACACGCTGTTCTGAGCGGCAGGGTAAGGGGGCTGGGGGTCAGAGAAGGGGCAAGGAGGTTCTGGAGGGGGCAGTCAAGAGACTGAGCAGGAGGAGGGTTGGATGGGTCAGGAGTTTGGGGGGGGCTGTCTGGGGGTTGGGGGTGTAAGGTTTTGGGCAGTCAGGGTACAGGTAGGGGGTAGGGTTCTAGGGGGCAGTTAGGGGACAAGGAACAGGTAGGGGGTGGGGCTCTGGAGGGCAGGAGGGGGCAGTCAGGGGACAGGGAGCAGAGGGGTTTAGATGGGTTGGGAGTTGGGGGGGGCTGTGAGGGGTGTGTGGAGTGGTTGGATGGGGCATGGGAGTCCCTGGTGTCTGTCTGGGGGTGGGGGTGTGGATAAGGGTTGGAGCAGTCAGGGGACAGGTAAGGTCCTAGGGGGCCAATTAGGATGGGGGGGAAGTCTCAGGAGGGGGCAGTCAGGGGACAAGGAGCAGGGAGGCTTAGGTAGGGGGTGGAGTTCTGGGGGGCAGTTAGGTAGGGTTACCATACGTCCGGTTTTTCCCAGACATGTCTGGGTTTTTGGTCCTCAAATCCCCATCCGGGGGGAATTGCCAAAAAGCCGAACATGTCTGGGAAAATAGCTTTGCCGGCGTCCCTGCCCCAGTCCCCTGCTTACCTTGCGGCTCCCGCAGGCGGATTCCCCCGCGGCGGCAGCTGCTGCTCCCCGCAGACACCTCAGCTCTGTGTAGCTGAAGAGCCGAGCTACCCACGCGCTACCGGCTTCACGGTTTGCCGGGCAACCCCCAGATCCTGCGCCCCCGGCCGGGTGCTTCCCCTCCTGGGCTCCAGCTGCGCTGGGGATGCGCCTGGCCGGGGGCAGGGTCTGGAGGATGCCCGGCAAACCGTGAAGCCGGTAGCGCTCGGGCAGCTGTTTTGCAGCTGGGAGGGAGGAGGGGGAATGCAGGGTGCTCAGGGGAGGGGGCGGAGTTGGGGTAGGGGCAGAAGTGGAGTGGGGGGGGGGCAGGGCCCTGTGGAGTGTCCTCTTTTTTTTTTAAATGAGAAAATATGGTAACCCTACATTAAGTCACCTAAGAGAAAGTGTGACCCACGGAGATGAGCAGGATGTCGATTATCTAAATTCCCCCCACAGTGATAACTGGCTACATTATTCTTCATTCCCTGCCCTAAACTGTTATACAAGATTGTTCTCTACTATTCAACTGATTCCATGTTTCTTCCTTGAGACTGCATGGTAGGCAAGGGATATATAGAGATCCCTTCATCTATCTCACATGTCATTTGGAGCTTAGTTGATTAACCTGTGGAGCACACAGAGATCTTGGAATGAAGGATACTAACTGAAATACAAAGTAATTATTACCTGATAGCTCTACAGCTGAATAAGTCAAAAATTGCAGATGCTGCCAAAAACTGTAAGGAAGAGAGGGAAGAAAACAAATGTAACTGACATAACATTGAGGTTAAAGTTAAAGTGATGGCCTACTCTAGAGCAAAAGTAAACACAAAAATATCTTCAGCTAAAATGGATGCAGATTCAGGGACAAACTGGTTAAAATACCATGTATAGTACACTGCAGAAAGCTCTTTTATCTAGGTTTAGGATAGCTATACTCAATCATCTGTGCCTTGAGTTACACTACTCTTTCTATGTTACTATTGAAAAGATCCTTCTGGAGACTCTAGTTCTACACACATCATCCTAAGCATTCATTTAGCTCACAGACCAGCTAGTGCTGATGTTCTAAGGGTTTACCACTTTCCCAGTATGTTTTCCAGTGCCCAGAGACGTTCTTATTTGTCACTAGTGAGGTAGTGTCTAAGGTTTCTGGTGTAGCAACAGATCTCCTCATCACTGCAACCTGGCCCAGAATGCATGACACACTGCCTGTCTGAAAGCAAAGGAAACAGTTTCAACATTAGCAGGTTGCAATGTGAATACAACTCACTGCTGGGCAGGCAGGCAGCAGTTTGTTACTGTTATCATCCTCAGTTCCCATTTATTTCAGAAGAAGTTGCTGCTGCTCATGAACTTAGGCCCCAGATATCAATTTTTTTTAAAGGTACCTGAAATTCCAGGCCCCTTTTGAATAGTTAGGCCTGTCCTCCTACTTTCCCCTGTAAGTGTTTTGGAGCAGCTGTTCTAGTTTTTGTTGGGTGCTATTTAGCTGTTTTACAAAGCTGTGTACATCTAGGGTGCTATGTGAACAATTTTATACACTAGGTGGATGAGAGCATTTTATATTTCACTACTTCCACCTTTTCTTGTTCTCTGTATGTATAAATATCTTCTGTGTGTTCCATTCTATGCATCCGATGAAGTAGGCTGTGGCCCACGAAAGCTTATGCTCTAATAAATTTGTTAGAATGGGAGGTCAGAGAAAAAAATACTGTGAAATATTGGAGTACTTGTGGCACCTTAGAGACTGAGTGTTGGAGTGCCACTCTCCAAACTGAGCAGCAGTTTGCTGGGGAAGGAAAGAATGCACTAGTGTAACAAAGCTCCATCAGTCCTGGAAGATATGATGAATTAGTCTACATCTATATAATGCCCTGTACAATGCAGCGGTTGTGCCGCTGTGGCCGCACCATTGTAATGTGTGCTGCGGGACCGTTCTCCCTCACTGGGAGAGAGCTCTCCTGGGGACAAAATAAAACCATCCCCACTGAGGGGAGGTAGCTTCATCGCCAGGAGCGTGGCTCCCCCTGACAAAGTGCCATCCTCACCAGCACTTTTCATTGCTAAAACTTTGTGTCATTCAGCGACAAAAGTGCCAGTGTAGACATAGCCTTAGACAGTTAGTGGTGAGAAATAGCCTGTCGGTCACAGGTTCCAATCCATCCCAGTTTGGCAGTGACCAAAATTCCTGTGTTAACAGAAGTCCATCGCAACATGTTCAAGATTCTCCCATAAGTAGTTACTAATGTTCAGGGCTCTCTCTCTTTTTTTCTACATTTAATGTAATCCTTAAAAAAACTGAGTGAACTTATTACTCTTGAACGTTAGCAGATTGCTGGCCCTGGAGACACAGTCCTTTAGTTGTCCAAGGAACAGACCTAGCATGGATGTGGGGGATCAACTCTGAGGAGGTAAGGTTGTTCTACCTCTGTGCTCTATTACCTCTTTGCGGAGAATGGCATTGGTTTTACCAATCTGTGATATGCTCACTTGTCCACTAGGAACGGGATTGAGACAACCAAATCACATCAGAGTACAAGCCCACACCAGCCTTCAGCTAATAGCAACATTTGGTTACTACCACACAGTTGCGGCCATAGGGCTTTCAGTTGGTATATATCTGGTTTCTTTGGCCTGTGCTCTGAGAAACTTTGCTGTGTTCCCAGCAGAGATATTTATCCATTGTGACTGCATTAGTCCACCTCTTTAAAAACAAATGTCCATCTTAAACAAAAACTCCCACCATAGCAACTATTTTTGTATATTTGTCAAATCCTGAAGGTTTCAAGCAGGAAGTGGAACAAAAGTAATTTGATTCCTTACATATTGTACTGCCCCCTCAGCTCACTTCACGCTGATGGACAGGGGGAGTAAGGGTGGGGTCACTGTGGAGGGAAGAGTGAGCCAGGGGCCCTGTAGAGGGCTTGGGGGAAGGCCTGTCTGAAGAGTGGCCTCAGGGGAAATGATGGGGCGGGTAGTTTGGGGGTGCCTGTGAGAGACTGCCCCACCAGGAGCAGAGCTGGGCTTGGGGACTCAGAAGGAGCACACGGGATTTTTAAGGTGAAAGCTAGAAGTACACTGGAGCTTTGAAGGGGAAGAACTTAGCAGGGCAGGGAGTAGCAGCAGGCCACCTTCTGTACAGCTGGTTTGTATTTACAGTGACAGGCTAAAAGCCTGAGTGCTGAATTGCTGCCATGAGCAGTGTGAGTACATGAACTAGGGTGAACGTACATCCAGTTGTGACTGGGACAGTCCCTTTAAGCCCTGTCCCAGCTGTCCCCACTCCCCCCCCCCCCAAAAAAAGGAGGCATTTGTCCCATTTGCTCTTGCTGACTTGAGCAATTGGCAAGAGCAAACTAGACAAATGCCTACTTTTGTCAAAAGAGTCAGGTGTGGTGCGGGGAGGCTCGAGCAGAGATACCAGCCCCCTGCAGGTGGGGAGGCAGGGCTAGGGGGAGGCAATGTTCCAGCATGTGGGGGCCCTGCACATGGTTCCAGCCATGGGCATAAGCTTTCTGAGGGGGGCCCTCCAGGTTCCAGCAACTGGCAATAGCATCCAGGGAGAGGAGGCCCTCAGGGTGTCCCATTTTCTCTTTGGGTAATATGGTCACCCTAATGAACTGATCTATCAGGCCCTGATTGATGGCTGAGATCATGGGAGCCCCTGCTCTCGCAGAGCGCTGTGCAGCTGGAAGGTAGGATCAGGGAGTTTGTTTTCCCTTCCAGTGCTCTATAATATGCTCACAGTGGTGCTAACATACCAAACCACTCTTGTGAAAGAAGCTGCCCTCTGAACAAAGCAGGCATCCCGCATCTTGTTCCACTTCTAAACCCTGGGCCAGATTTCCCCTTCTGCCTCCTGACTCCTCTAATCTCGGTGCACTCTCTCCCCCATGGATGGAAAAGAATGAGTTAAGGGAGCTGGTCACAAGGTGGAAGCGGCTGGAGGAGAGAAGGAAAGCAGTCACGCAAGGAAAACAGTGCTAGCTTGAAAGGAGCAGGGTTCTCACGCATTGCCGTGTAACCCTGTCATCTATCTTGTCACAGTCCAGCCCTCCTGTCAGCATTAATCCACAGCGACAGTGGATTAATCCTCCCCTCCACACACTTCCCTCCCACTGAGAGACAGTTGGGGGTGGGGGCTCTGTCCTTTAGCCAAGCAGCCTGCACTCCCCTGGCTCACACTTGCACAGAAACAACAGCGAGTTATATGCAGCAGTGATTAGTTTTTGATTACGCATGCCAGAAGGAACTTTTTCATTTCAGTCCCTTCTTTTCACTGGCAGGACATGCTGACAATTCCCTCTCTCTGCCAAACACCCCTCCCACCCCCTTCTCCTCAGATTTAATTATGGAAAGGAAAGCCTTTCGGGCTGTGGGTAACATCCCTGGGTGCACCAGCCAGGTCTTCTTACTCTAGCAGGTATAGGAGATACTGTTTAGAGTCAGGGGGATGAATTTCTTTCCATGAGACTTCACTGACTCCCAATGCCGGCTGAAGTTCACAGGCCAGAGTGCGAGGCTGGAGCATTCTGAGCTCTCCGAATGAAACACAGACCCTGTCAAGACTGGGCTGTGAGCTGCGTCTGGAGGTTGTGTTTAAACATAGCTCCAGCTAAACTGGGTTACAGCATGGCTTGCCCACTCAGTGTGCATAGGGCTGGACTGTTAGAATCATGTTTTCAAAACCTGGGCTAGCCTCAGCAGTAGTCAAACCTGTTAGAAATAGATCTCACTGCCACCAGCTATGCTGCAGCTATAATTGAGTCTGGGTACCTGGTTACAACATAGATGGTTGTATAGAGGGGACTTAATCATGAGTAGGGACCTACCAAATTCACGGCTGTGAAAAACACGTCTCGGATCTTGAAATCTGGTCTCCACTGTGAAATCTGCTGGGGAGAGGCAGGACTGGGGGTCCCCCAGCTGGGGTCTCCTACCATGTGCTGGGCTCCAGCTGCTAGTCCTGGCAGGGTTAGGGTTAGAGCAGGGGCTGCTCTCTGGGAACCTCCCTCGTCTGCAAGATTCTCTGTGGCTAGTCCCTGTAGTGCCACCCCCACCACACTTCTACCCCCCTCAGCTCCGGGCCCAGCGCTTGGGGGTTAAAGAGGCCTTGGGCAGCTGTGGGGGGGAGGGGGACCACGGGACCCTGGGCAGTTGCTCACCTGTAAAGCTGTCCCTGCCCAAAAAGTGATCCTCCCCATACCATACACCCCTCTAATCTGCGTTGCCTGCTGCTCAGCTCTGAAGGCAGTGCTTCTATCAGCAGCAGCACAGACGTAGGCAGGGCTGGCTCCAGGCACCAGCCCACCAAGCTTGTGCATGGGGTGGCACCTGGAGGGGGGCGGTGCTGCCCTCCCCCCGGCGCTCCGGCCGCCGGGGGGAGAGTGGAGCCCCGGCCGGGCTCACTGCCCTTCCCCCCCGGCGCTCCGGCCGGTCGAGGAGAGCGGCCCGTGGCCAGGCTCGGCGCCCTCCCCTGCCGCGCTTTGGGGGCCGGGGGGGGAGGGGCGGGAGGCTTTTTTGCCTTAGGCGGCAAAAAAGCCAGAGCCAGCCCTGGACGTAGGGGTGGCAATATCGCACCCCACCCCCCTACAACTCTCTTTTGGGTCGGGACCCCCGTGGTTATAACACCATGACATTTCAGATGTAAATATCTGAAACCATGAAACTGAGGATTTTTAAAAGCCTATGGCTGTGAAATTGACCAAAATGGACCATGAATTTGATAGGGCCCTAATCATGATGCTCTAACTTCTTTGAAACCCTGCACTGCCAAAAAGCTATAGATGATTATGGGGGCACAGTTACAGTCTATCCATAGTGCCAACTTTTAACAGGGCTAGAACCCATTCCTGCAGACTAATAGGCTACAGAGCTTTAAACTGAGTTTAAACATGGTTGCCAAGCACAGGGCCTGAGTCTCCTGTCACACACCCCTGTGTAAATCAGGCCTCATGCCCCTCAGGTCAAAGAAGTTACATCTGTGCAAAAAACAATGTGATAGGAGACCCAGGCTTTCATTTCCTACCTTTTTTGAACCAGGGGGTCAAAGAATTCATTCCCCCACCTCCCTCTTGACACATCTCTGATAGCGGGGCTGACAGTGCTGCTTCTCAATCAAATAAACCCCAGAGGGAATGAGCACAAAAGAAAACTTGAGAAGGGTAAATCCTCTCAACTAAACCCAAGAACTCCCCAGTGTTGACATGGATTTTATGACAGATTTGGATTGGCACAATTCATAACTTGCTGAGCACTGTACCTAAAGCAACAGCAACCAGCATCCCCCCTCAGCCACAGGAGTAATACCAGGAAACAAGAGGGACAGGGAGTCACCTGAGATGTAAAACATTGTCAGTTTGGATTGCAACAGGGGTAGCGCAAAGATTTGGCAATCAAGTTTAAGTACCAGGTTGCTGTAATGAAAGTACAGTAGCAGCCGCCACATTTTATTGCTCACCTAGTTTATTTGGGTTTCCTTGCATTATACCTGAATTCCATTTAGGCGAGGGTGACCAGATAGCAAATGGGAAAAATCCGGACAGTGGTTTTTTCCAGGGGTAAGGGTGCATAGTTTTCTATACAAGACAAAGTCCCTAATATCAGGATGGTCCCAATAAAACCGGAATGTCTGGTAACCCTAATTTAGGCAGAAGGACCTTTTCTTGCTTTTCTGAAGAGGAGGGAATGTGAGGGGGGAGAACAGCACCTTGTTTTTTTCATGACTATGTCAGGCCAAAGCAGCCTGATTCCAGAGCAGAGAACATAACTGGAATCTCTCTTTGATTAATTAGTGACAGCAACTTTGCATGAAGCCAAGCTGGCTAGAAATGCATGAATGGCTTCCTGAAGTCTAAGTATTCAGCCTGAATAATCCAAGCCATATTTAGTCTCCTAATGGGATTGGGAGGGGGGGGGGGGGCTAGAGTGAGCTTCCTTCAAACTGTAGCACACAATAAAACAACTATTTTATTGTTGATTGGCTTTTCCCACAGGAGTAGGAAAAATTATTTAGGGATCTCCAAGGGGCTATAAGTAGAAGTAATGGGCTGCAATTAAGAAAACGTAAATTTAGGCTGAATATCAGGAAAGTTTCCTGACAGTGAGATGATTCATCTAGGGCAGGAAGTTGGGGCAACCTGATTGCTTTGGACATTTAAAATGGGACTAGCAAGAACACCAGAAAATGCACTGTAAGAACAAACCTGCTCTGGTGAGGGAAAGAGTAGGATCCGTCAGCTCTTTACTATCTCTTATACTCAGCTGTTTTCTCCTTTTATTTTCACTGTCCTGCTCAGAGAAATACCTTAACACCACACTCTCTAAAAGCCCAGCTACAAACAGTTAGTATCCTCTTTTTTTCTGTTCTTTTGTGCTTTCTAATCATCCTCATGCATGCCGACCTCTCTTTATAGGCTGGCTGAGTTTCTGAAGCCCAGAAAATCCCTATAAATCCATCTCTGTAGATTATTGCACTCAGGAGCAGCTTCCAATTCACCCTTTCCTTCTGTTTTTCAAACTGTGTATCGTGAGGTCTACAGAACCATGAATGGTGTGGAGAAAGTGAGTAAGGAAGTGTTATTTACCCTAACACAAGAGCTAGGGGGTCACCAAATGAAATTAATAGGCAACATGTTTAAAAAAAAAAAAAAAAAAGGAAGTATTTCTTCACACAACACACAGTCAGCCAGAGGAACTCATTGCCAGAGAATGCTGTGAAGGCCAAAAGTATAACTGGGTTCAGAAAAGAATAAGTTAAGTTCCTGGAGGATCAGGGATGCAACCCCATGCTCTGGGTGTCCTAAACCTCTGGCTGCCAGAAGCTGGGAATGAGCGACAGGGGATGGATCACTCAATAATTGCCCTGTTCTGTTCATTCCCTCTGAATCATCTGGCATTGGTCACCTTCGGAAGACAGGATACTGGACTAGATTGCCCACTGGTCTGACCCAGCATGGCCACTCTTATGCTCTCATATAACTGCATGTGAGAAATGGGCAGATAAGGACTTGTTCTCTGAACCACTTTGAGAGTCAGCTGTGGCACTCAAAGATGTCACCACTCTCCTCAACACCCCTTTTAGTACAGATCTGACTTTATAGTCAGTAAGAAAATGACAAGCCTAAAAGGTACTCCAATAGTTCAGATATTCCCTACTGCAGGTTTCACCATTCTTTGTTCCCCCTAGAGTCGAGGAAGTCAAGCCAGGAGAGAATTTGACTCACATGTTTCCAACATGAGTGCATTGTATTTCTCTGGTGGTATATAAACAAGCCTGAGTGCATGACCATGGATGTGTGTTTAAATGTATGTCTGCTGGTATATGAATGTGATACGAACTATAAAATAGTTCTCATAAATCCATTATTTAGTGCCTCTCTCCAAAGCACTTCAAGCGCACTGCAATAGTTAGACTACCCAGGAAACCCAAAGAAAGACACAAAATCCCAACAGCTCAAACACCACACAATAATAAATACTAAAAATAATAATAAACGATGCCTACGGCCAGATTGTGAAAAGCTGTTACTGACACTTTCATGGGACTAGTCATGGGAGTAACGGTTCATCCATGGGCACTGAGGTTTCATGGTCTAGCCCACAAGAGATGGCATTATTATAAACATGCAGGTTTACACCAGCAGCCATGTGTATGAACACCAGAGATCAGGCAGATTGCGTTCTGCTGGAACTCCATTGACCTCCAGGGGGTTACATCAGGAATGGATTTGGCCCCAGGTGTTTAAATAAATGAGAGAGACAAAAAGGGAGGAGAATATAGCTAAAAAAAAAAAATATGAGACTCCAGAGAACCTGGAACTCAAGAAGCAATTGCAGGGAACGGACAGTCCTGTTAGAAAGTACCTGGCGAGGAAAGAGTCCTCACTGAAACCATCACTCTCTGGCATATAGTAGGAGGCGATGCCCACCTCTGCGTAAGTTGTTGGTAAAAAGGTCAAGAAAATCCCCCAAATTCTACCTGAGCCTTCTGCGTTCTTACCTTCTTAAATGTCAGCTGCTGTTTGGGTCACTGGTGGAGCAGAAAAATCTGTCCAGGAGAGAGCTGAAAGAATCACGGAATACTAACCATCCAATGACACAGTTCGGTTATGATCCTGGCTGTATGACAGAGAACTGTATGTCTGTAACAGGAAGGGAGAAGGAGAGACCTGCGGGAACAGAACAACAAAGAGAGTGAGAAAGAAAACACACAACTGCACTCACAGTTTTACTCCTGCAGCAAGAGCCTGGGAGCTCCAGCATTTGCCTATAGTGACTTCTATTGATAGAGTCCCAGAGCCTAGTCATGGCAAAGCCCTATTAGGTCTTCTAGTCTGACCCTTCCAGTCCAGGAGCTTTCCCTGTTGTATATTTATTAGCATTTTAACCAGCCTATGTTAAATCCATCAATTAAGAGGGCTTCCCCCATTTCCCTTGGGAGATTCTTCCTTATCTGCAAGGTGTTTGAATATTACTGTGTTAGAGAACCACAGGCCACTCACATTTCAAATGTCTTCGTATGCAGCCCATTTAAAGTAATCATTAAGCCATCTTGCTCACTCAATTGATTGGGGGGGAGGTTGTGCACAACAGGCATCTGAGTTGCAGGAAGATAGACCTGAAGCATAGATCTGCCTAAGTTCAGAGAGATCTGCCCAGCAGCCTGGAGCAGAGAGATGGATGTGAGTGGAATCCAGCATTCTGGTTTACACAGGGCAGGAAAGCACACATGTTCTCCTAGGTATTCCTATCCCTTTGAAGCACAGAAGACATAGAACATTCTGGATGCAGTAATGCCAAGGGAGGGACCATAGAGACCACATCAATGGGGGCAGAGGGGAGGTACTATGGACATAGCTGACCCCTGCTCCTTTGGGCATGGGGAGATCCCCATGGAGAGGCTAATTATGGTTATGGTCTATCGATCTGCGCAATATGAAATGCAAAGTATGACCAACAGAATGTGGAATAAATGCACCACATTAATATTAGGCTGTCTAGCGCCCATTTTAGTTTTGTGCTGATCAGCCCCTGCAGTTAACGAGACCGTCCGGGGTTTCTTCCAGTTGCGAAAAAAATACTGTTGGGCTATTTACAAAAACAAGGAGTCTGGTGGCACCTTAAAGACTAACAGATTTATTCGGGCATAAGCTTTCGTGGGTAAAACCTCACTTCTTCGCATGTTGGGCTATTTGTTCAATGTGTCCACTGGGTAAGCATATTGTCACTGCAGTTTTAACAAGTGTTACAGAATTTACTATTTAAAACAACAGTCGTAACAGTTTCATTTATAGTGTAAATTGCAAACTTGGATCACAATCAAACATTTCACTTATTGCATTTCATACTGTGCTCCCCATCTGAAACTAATTTCACCAAGTTTATTGGCTGATTGTTTACCATAGGGCAAGTCTTACAAAATACTGAACTAACTGTTAAAACACAACCTTCATTTGCTTGTGTTGAAAGCACCACATACCAGTGAAATTTGATCAAGCTCCTCAATTAAACTGCCAATGGACTTTTCCTACTTTCCATGCTTGCCAAGTACCAGGAAATAAAGAGAAGCATTTCCTGTTCTAATCAGCCTGCTCATCCTGCCTAATTCAATCACATATTTCTGAATAACCCAGCATTTGTGAAATCCCCATCGCATCCCTTCTGATGGACTGTGATGTCACAAACACTGGATTGTGACATCACTAATAGAATCAGACAGGGAGGGCAGGCTGAATACAAAGGAGAAAGCTTGCATTTATACTCAGATAGCCTGGTAGTCATAGCATGCCTGAATCCAAGAGGTGATGCACGCCCTCTCAGTTCCTAATGAAGGAACTGGAAATTAAGAGTGCACCTTTCATTATAGGGGTCAGTGACTGGAAAGACAGTAAAAGAACAGAACAACTTAACCTATTCCTGCATGCCTTGTGCAACCCAAAGGACAATTGGCTGCAGCAGAAGCAGGGCCGGCTCCAGTCACCAGCCCACCAAGCTTGTGCTTGGGGCGGCACCTGGAGGGGGGCAGCGCGGTGCTCCGGCTCTGGCCGCCAGGGAGAGCGGAGCCCCGGCCGGGCTCGCCGCCCTCCCCGCGGCGCTCCGGCCGGTCGGGGAGAGCGGCCTGCGGCCGGGCTCAGCGCCCTCCCCTGCCGCACTGGAGGGAGTGTGGGGGGCTTTTTTGCCTTGGGCAGCAAAAAAGCCAGAGCCGGCCCTGAGCAGTGCACGATTAGGTCCTTAACAGGGTTTTAGTAAAAATCTAGGGCCAGATCCTCAGCTGATATAAACGAGCATAACTTCACTGGAGTACCTGAAACTACCCCACCTGAGGATCTGATCCCCTCTAATTTACACCAGAGTAGCTCTACCGACTTTGTTGAAAGGTACCTAATGACAAGGGTAGAACGAAATCTTAAATCCAGAGCTGTTAGAGACCCCTGCTTGGCTCTGTTTCCGTTCACTGGCCCTGTGTGATGGGGGAGGGGAAAGGCATGTTTAGATTTACTTAGAACCACAATGTTTTATTATTTTATTTGTACACATGGGAGCACAGTAAGAAGTTTGTGAGTTTCCTACGGAAGATGAGGGTGTGTTTACTTAGCCTCTCGCTCCTGCCAATTCCATGTTTATTTTATACTTATAAAGATAGACACCTCAAAAGTTAGGAAATGCTAGAATTAAGATTGCCTGTGCAACCTTAATTCGACCCCCTGGTGCATATTACATTATGATACAGTCTTTAATTTTTGTGATCACATTCTATTTTTTCTACAGGATTCCTGCCTCATTCAGTGCAGAGGGTGCATCGTGTTCACTTAATAGGAAGTGATTTCATATTTCTTTTTATCCTCATCATTCAGTGTTTGGATCCATGCCACATGTACTGCACACTTTCTAAACCCTGCACTGAATACAGAATTAACTTCCCCCATGGGCTTTTCAATGGTGCTCATGGTGGTATTATCCTCAGCTTACAGAGGGGGAACTCAGGCATAAAGTTATTAATGTCAGAAGTGTCCACTAATTCTGGGCTCCAATATGAGACTCCCAGATCCTGATTTTTCAGAGTATTTAGCATTATGTAGCTCTTTATATGTTCACAGCACAGCTCTCACTAACTCCATCTGCAGCTGTGAGTGCTCAGCACTCCTGTACATCAGATCCCAGCGTGTCAAATGGGGAACATGCAACACAATTAGTGGCCATCTGTAAAAAGTTTGGTTTAAGTGACTTGCCCAGCATCGCATAAGAACTCTGTGGCAGATGCAGGGATAGAATCCAATTCTCCAGGATAGCCTTCAGCAGCCTGAACCATGAAACCACCCTTTCTATTCCTGCAATTCCTGCCCCAATCATTTATTTACAGATTTTCCAACTTCTGCAACAAATGAGACAGGATTCTTGTCCAGTCTCCATCACTACACAGCCCCGCTTCACCTCTAGAGCAGGTCCCACTATAGGAGCATGAGACTCACATGTTGCCAGTGGGTTTCACAGATATTTGCGGCCAGCAGAGGAATTTTGAGACTCAGGAATCTTGGGTACCATTCCAGGCTTTGGAAGGGAGTGTGCTGTAGTAGTCACAGACCTTGCTAATCCCTATCCCCCGCAAGCCTGTCCTTTTTTGCTCCCATCTTCTAGCATGTCCCTTCGCCACCCAGTTTGTTGCCATGAGCGTAACAGGGCATTTGGACAAAGTAAATGAAGGAGGCCAGGAGTACACGTCCATGCCCTCTGAAACAAAGAGGCCATCAATCTGCGAGCATGTAAAGGACGGGCAGCACGAGAGAGAGAACACATCTGGGGAAGACAGTTGATAGAAATATTGATGTTCCCTATTTTTAATGAAAATTCTGTCCAATTAAGCGGACCATGCACAGAGACATCGCTGGGAACTTTAGGCAGCTAATAAATTATTCAAGCCCTCTCTGGAAATATCATTTGTTTTGAGACTGATTTATGGGCAGCAGTAACAAGCCAAAAAACAATTACATTCAGATTCTTTAACAGGAACAGTGCAGAGAATAGACCCAGACTTTATAACTAGAACAAAAAACAAAACATCTCAGGTCAAAACTGACTATATTTGCTTCCTCAGAGACCTCAACATAGGACCAGATCCTGAAAACACACGTGCCATAACTTTACTCACTTGAATAGTCCCCTGAAGTCAATAGGCCTGATTCTCTTGCTGCCCTGCACCATGTACACCAGTGCAAAGTGGGTGTAAAACATCCTGACCCAGAATGCTCTAGGGAAACCATGAACATTAATGTCCCCAAATGTTTGTTCCAGGAATGTCCAGACTGGTATGTACAAGTGTGTTAGGCAACTCGAGTTAACTGGCAATCAACTAGAGATAAAACTCTAGTGTAGACATACAACTCAATTGGTATCTTACTCCACAAGTAGCTCCACTGACGTCAGTGGAACTATTCCTAGTGCAAAGTACGAATCCACACAGGTAAAGATATCACAGTCTGGTCACTAATGACAAGAGTCTCAGCCTGAGATTTGAATGAGTTGTAAAAGTTATCTGTCAGCACAGTGATCCTCCTTCCAATGTGGTGAGAGACCAGAACCCAGAATTGGGAAGTTTCATTCACCTGATTTTCAGTTCCTCAATCATAGTTTCATGGGCCCTGACTTTGATTTGTGGCTGACCTGCACTCTGACCAGCTCAGGAGGGGAGGTGAAGGTGCCTACACCACCTTCATGACCCTGGATTCTGGGTCAGCTGAGACCGGTTCCCAGTTTAATTGATGACCAGTGCTTTTCCTCCCCACCTCCTGGCTCCCAAGAAGCCATGTCAGTTATAAGACAGTCTGGTAGCTTTAGCTATTGTTGTTGTTTTAAACTTTCTCTTTAAAATGTGTGCTGTTAGTGCTAGTGAAACCTACCAGCCTGGTGGCCCTAGAGAGTCAAATCCTCCATCAAAACTAACATCAATAATGCTACTGAGTGAGATCTACCAATGAAAAACGCTACGTAGAAAAAAGTACTTTACACCAATAGGTAACTGTTGTTATCCCTTTTTACAGAAGGGACAACCAATTTGCCCAAAGTCACCCAGAGCCAGAAGAGAGCCCAGCACCTTCTTCCCTCATCAGCTCCATCACCAGCCCTCCCATTAACATTGCATGTCCTCATCTGGCCAATGGATGCTAACTGTGACATACCTGGCCAGGACAGGAGAGCTATTTTCAGATCTCCTGTTGATCCCATCTAACAAGTTCCCATCCTCCACAGGTTCCCGTTGGAGGCATTCACAGTAATGGCTCCTGGCCTGTTAACTCATACCTGCATTGGTTTACAATGGGAGTGTTACCTACCTAGAATTGTAAGTAAT
This sequence comes from Malaclemys terrapin pileata, assembly GCF_027887155.1. Classification (NCBI taxonomy): domain Eukaryota; kingdom Metazoa; phylum Chordata; order Testudines; family Emydidae; genus Malaclemys; species Malaclemys terrapin. The sequence continues at coordinate 93,582,118 of NC_071508.1, read as the reverse complement.
AGGATATGGAAAAGGACTTATGGGTTATCTACTTCCAAACCTAGCATGGAGCAGGACTGGTCTCTACATTCTAATCCCCCAAGTGTTTTATCTAATTTACCGTAAAAAAAAAATCAGATTTTTTTAAATGTTCCTACTGCATTACTAACACTAATGATTTTTATTATTAGCACAGAAAGAACCTTCAAAATCCTCATTTATTTTTCACCATGTATGCAGCTTGTTTACTTCTTGTAATTCCTTCAGCTTGTACTGTGACACTACCATAGATGGGTCAGTTTCTCCCTATAGCTCACTCATTTGACCCCCAGGTACTCATGCCCTGGCATACTGCTGTTTTGTTTAGATTTCCAGCATTGCAGGGGATTGGAAAAATAAGACATTTTTTAAAAGAAGTTCTATTCAATCAGAGCTGCAAAAAATAATGAAAAAAATTCTATTCACCCTGATTTAGTAAAACTATGAGGGCCTTTGATGGCAATCCTAGGATGCATCATGCGACTTATTTCCAGTAGAGATAGTTACCACCATTACAGAAGCTACTGGTGAAACTTCATCTGGAACACTGTGAGCAACTCTGGTTTCCCATGCTTAAAGATGAATTCAAAGTAGAACAGGTGCAAAGAAGAGCTATTAAAATGATCACAGGAACGGAGAACGTTCCTTACAAGAGGAGACTTAAGTAGCTTGGCTTGTTTAGCTTAACCAAACCAAGGCTGATGGGAGATATGACTGTTCTCTATAAATACATCAAAGGGATACACATCAGGGAAAGAGAGGAGTTATTTAAATTAGGGGCCAATAGTGGCACAAGAACAAATGGATATAAGCTGGCCATCAACAAGTTTTAGGCTTGAAATTAGATGAAGCTTTCTTACCATCAGAGGAGTGAAATTCTAAAATAGCCTTCCAAGGGGAGCAGGGGGTGGAGGGGGAAGGGAGGGAAGTAAAAAAACAAAAACAAAAAACCGAACTTGTTTTAATACTCAGCTTGATAAGTGTATGGCGGGGATGGTATGATGAGATTGCCTACAATGGCGTATGGCCCACCTGCGACTGCAATTAGCAAATATCTCCAATGGCCGGAGATGGAACTCGAGAAAAGGAGAGCTCTATACTACAGAGTTACTGTACAGAGAATTCTTTCCCAAGTGTCTGGCTGGTGGGTCTTGCCCACATGCTCAAGGTCTAACTGATCACTGTATTTAGGGTCATGAAGGAATTTCCCCCAGGTCAGATTGGCAGAGACCCTGCAGGTTTTTCACCTTCCTCTGCAGAATGGGGCCTGGGTCACTTGCTGGTTTGAATTAGAGTAAATGCTGGATTCTCTAACGAAGTTTTTAAATCCTGATTTGAGGACTTCAGTAACTCAGCCAGATGTTATAGGCCTATTGCCAGAGTGGGTGGGTGAGGTTCTGTGGCCTGCAAGATGATCATGATGATCCTTTCTGGCCTTAAAGTCTATGAATCTAGCACTGCAAGTTAAACTGGTATAAACAGAGGGTGAATCAGACCCCATCCTACATTTTGGACCTAAATTATTTGATATTATCACTCTAAACACCTCTAGAGATGGTGCCAAAAGAAGCCTGAGATCATCTTAATACCTAACTGCCCCATTGTTAAGCAATTATTTTTAACACGTAACCTAAATTTGATGTTTTCATTTCACAAGTATTGAGTAAACCAAGCAACACAGTTCATTTGGGAGAGGAATTTAAGAGTTCCTTTGGGGAGCTAAATTGGGGCCAAAATTTTGCTTTGTAATGAGCATTTCAGCAATTAGAGACTGGCACAAGGGTAGATTTTACGCAAAGTATACCAGACCCCCCTCTCCCTTCAAAATAGTCCAAGGCCAAATTAAGGCCATCTGGACTGTGCTGGCAAGACTGGATTCTGAAGGACTCATTCCTGGAAATGACCCAGGACTGTCCCATCACTCAGGAATTCAGGCTCAAAGTCCAGAATTATTATTAGGTGTTAAAATTCAGCATTGGTTAAATGTGCCAGAATGACAGGCCTGGAGGCCTCCATGTATCTAAAGAACAGATACAAAATAGGCAGAAGTAGTGCAAGTCTCACCATCTGGCCCATATGTCTCAAAAGCGATTTGACAGAGCTCCATCTAGAAGTAAGAGAGCACACTTCCATCTCCATCCCATTCAGTCCTTAGTCCTGCTGCTGAGACCCTCAGCAGCAAAAATGCCCATCAGAGTAGGCTGTTATGGTGGGTTTTGTGCTGTGTATGCCTGTCCACCAGGAACTGAATAGAGACAGCCAACTAATTTCACCAAACAACCATCAGAAGGGAACAATTTTGGTCATTTTCAGCTTGTGCTGGATTTAAATTAGTGACTTCAAGTTAGAAGGCTCCTTAGCCTATCACCAATGAGATATCCCACGATTCATTTAGAGTCTTGGAAATAGAGGCTACCTGTGCTTGGGGGATCACTGCTCTAAGGCTGGTAGCACTGCTTCTCAAGAGCCATTCCAAAATGTTTGGAATATATGTACCAGATATCATACTGAGGAACTTCAGGCACCAGAAGAAATGCATCTCCTTTTCTGAACACGTCGCTTACATGGTGTTGAAAAAAACCACCAGAATGCTAATGTAGGCTATGGCACAGCCATTCCATTGCTCTCTGGAAACTGCACACGACCACTAAGGACTATTAAGATACTCACCCAACTGCATAGAGTTCACACAAACTGTAGGAGACAGACTGCAAAAGTGAGCCCATCATTCCCAAAATTAAGGGAATTACAACCTCCCTAAGCTCACTTACTACTCTGACCATTTCAACCGTTTGAGACTGTCACAGTGCTAGGTTTCAATACATAATAACAATAATGAGTTCTTGTGTAGAATTTTTCATTAGAAGATCTCAAAGCACATTACACATGAGGTCACTAGGATTACCCGTATTTTGCAGATGAGGAAACTGAGACTCAGGGAAGGGAAGGGACTTGCCCAAGGTCACCCACCAACCGAGCCATGAATAGAAGCCAAGTCTCGGGAGCCCCAGTTCAGGGCTCTATCCATGGGACCACACTGCTTCCCATAAGGTTCTTTAAACTACTGTCTACGGGTTAAATCTTGCAAAGTTCTGAGACCTTTCAATTCTCACCAAGGCCAATAGAAGTCCAGGGCACTCCCAATGTCATGGGAACCGCTCACAGGATCTGATCTGAGAGGCAAAAGCACCAAAGCTCCAAACTCAGCTCCTGAGCATTTTAGATTAGTTTGAAGTTTTAAAATACAAAACAAAATCTTCCTAGAGACAAACTGTTCCAGACCCTTACAGGGGGCAGCCTTGAAACTACGAGGGAAATCTAAATTGAACTCTCGCTTTCAGAAGTCCTGCTGCCCACAGGCTATATCTCCCAGTATGCTGGGGTCATTAATCTCCCCATATCTAGAACTAACACAGACTCCATCTCGGATTCAGCTTTCCCTCGGTAAGCCTTTCATACCAACAGACTAATTCGTCTGATTATTCAAGTTTACTCCAACAGGTGGAGGAAGGAAGAGAGACAAACATTGTTTTGTTCCTACTCTTCTCAATACTTGGCACTCAGATTACTGGTGACAGAGACCACAGAAACAGACAGATTGTTGTCAACTCATAATTTTATTGTAAGCCTTGTGACATTTGTTGTTGTTCTTAAAGCTCCTGGAGTCATGTGTACACGAGAATCTTACCTTTCATTTTAAACAACAACAAATGTCTAGTCTTTATAGCTGCAGAGGAAAGCTTGAAAACAGGAACCCTACATGCTCAAAATGCAGAAGGCAAATAAAAAGTACCCCCAGGTTATTTATCAAAATCTCATGATGGCAGCGAGGAACAACTCATGATTTTTAAATGTGTGCGTTAGGCAATAAACTCTTTGGGGCAGGGATCGTCTTTTCGTTCTGTGTTTGCACAGCACCTAGCTCAATGGAGTCCTCGTCCAGGACTAGGGCTCCTGGGTGCTCCAATACAAATACTGAGATATACCTATCTAGAGATAGTCAGCTAGATAATCAAACCCAGCTGTTATTTCTTCATTATGCCTCAAGAGAAAAAACACTGAGCACAAAACTTTTCATATCATTGACAAACGCAAACATTAACTACAACTGTATAAAATCTTTACAAGGAAAAAGAACCAAGTGTTGCCACGTGTCCTGCACGGAGCTGCACAGGAGTCTACTTGGCTTGGTAAAGTGCAGAGGGGGGCTTGGCAAGGTGTGGTCATGCAACAATGGTTGAAAGAGGAGGGTAGGGAGAATTGCAGAGTTTATGCCCATTTCTTCTGGAACAGCGGGCGGGGGAGGAAATGCAGGCAGCTGTGAGAGCCATTGACTTCCACATGTTTATAAAGGGTGTAAATCACCACAACCACAAAGCTGTTTTTTAAGAAATGTGGCTAACAATAAACAAATAGATAAATGGGTCTGACCTAAAAGGGAAGCAGTGTGGAAGCTGCTGGAGTGTCCTGCTTCCTCCTCAGCCCTTTTCTAGGGCATGGCTTGGGAGATACCTCCTAGCTGGTTCAAACTCACGGTTTTACCTCACATTTTCATGGAAGCGCTTCTAGTACATTCTTCTGCTCTGCCCTTTCCTTCATTCTTCACCTTTCTCTGTTGCATTCCTAGCCTTCTCCCCCTCACTCCTATTCTTCACTCTTCATTCTGTTTCCCTTTTCATTTCCTTCTCTAGTTCTCTGTACCTTTCTCACCCCTCCCCACATGGCCTTGCTGCTTCTCTTGTCCTTCACCCTCCCTATCAGTACCCTCTCTAGACAATCTGACAGATTCTTGATCCTAAGTGTGGCAACATAAGTGTGTATCTGTACTGTACGCACAATCCTATAGGCATAAGCATGTGCCTTTATAGGCCACACTGTTTTAAAGGCCCAGGCTTGCAGACTTGGTGCATAAGCAACACTTGGCTGTTATTCCTAGAAGAAGGAGAATTCGGTATTAAGAAATACAACTATATTCCATTTGCTGTCTAAAGCTCACCCCTCCCATGTCCAACTCCCTCACTCCCTTCCCTGGCTCTGCCACCCTGGGAGTGCGTGACAGGAGCTGGGAGGAAAGGGAAATGAAAGCAGTAAACAGTGATCAGATCCAGAATTTACTGCCCTGGCCTTCGTGACTGCAGTCCCCAGCTCCTCAACGGCCAATTTTTTCACACGCAAAATTCAGCTGGAGTTGCCCCTGGGTCAGGTTCCCTTTTCGCAGCCAACTCTGCATGTAATGTTTGGAGAGGGGGAGGAGAGCTCCCAAAATGACTATGCAGTCTCCAAACACAGATGCAGGAGGCCACACTCCAAAACACACTCTCACTCTCTGTCTCTCTCTCTCACTCACACTGGCCAAGCTGGGAATAATTATGAATGACAATGCTCTGCAGACTGGAATGGATTGAATTACACACAGGCAGACAGATGGTGCGCAAGCTGAAATCCTGCTGTAAAACTGGGAAGCTGACGCACATTGTAAAGCCTTAATGATGTTCCAGCCCCAACACAGAAATATGGAGGGACCAGACAAACCCCCCAAAAAAATCACAAGAGTTGGTACTGACTGGCACCCTTGATGGAGGTCGCTGTGAGAGGTGATGGAAAAAATGATCCTTTGGCTAAACTACCTATTTAACCCTAGAGTAAGTCCCTCAAGATCAGGGTTGAGGCAAGGCATTACTACACACAGGGCAGAGGTAAGATAGCTTGGGTGTATTGTTCAAAGAGTGATATGCATTGAAACCACTGATGTGTTGCAACCTTAAAGTTTTTTGTTTGGGAATTGCCTTTGGTTTTACAATAGCCATAACATAGGACTGGGGAGAAAGGGAAACTTGGCAGGGGAATTCCCTCTTCATCCCTGAGGTCTGCAGATGGGGAGTGTCACTAATTAAGATCCTTTGGAAAGGAGCCTGTCCCCTGTTGCCCTTAGGAGTTGCACAGTAGTAGGGCTCTCTCTGTGTGTGTAAGTGCATCAGCCCTATGGGGGAGCTTTAGGAGGTCTGTTGCAGCTCCTTGAACCTTACAATTTGTAGGAGGTTTGTTGTTCAGGTGCCACAAAGGACGCAGTAAGCTGCCAGATCTGATGGGCTGAGCATTTCCTGGGCCTTGGGGAGCTCTTAGCTGGGGCAGAGACAGCATACTCAGCCCCTGTGCCACTCCCCAACAACTCAGCCCAATAGCATGTTAGGGTGAACAGGTACGTCAGGCAGGGAGGAGCAGTGGGCTGCCGTGCACTGCATTCCAGCTATGCTTCAGTGTATGCTATGTCTACACTGCTTAGTAAACTCGGGTCTGTGAGACCTTGCCTGCTGACTTGGTGTTTCCAAGCCCATGGTTGAGCGTGGGCTTGGAAACCCAGCCAGGGCCTCCCAACCATGCTGACGGGTCCATACTGCACTACGCAGAACCTCACAAGGCATACTTTATATAAAGATTACTACAATAGTGTGTAGAGTGTGGACACAGGGTGTAGTGGAGGCCTGGCCAGCCATGAGTAATTTACATTTGCAGGGAGGCCCCAACTTTTGGAAGATAGAATTAGGGATGTAATTGAACCATCAGGTTGAAAACAGAATATTTGTGTTAAATAAGGTAAGTAAATATGTCAGTAGGTTAAGAAGACATAAGAACAGCCATACTGGGTCAGACCAATGGTACGTCTAGCCCAGTATCCTGTCTTCCGACAGTGGCCAACGCCAGGTGCCCCAGGGGGAATGAACAGAACAGGTAATCACCAAGTGATCCATCCCCCATTCCCAGCTTCTGGCAAACAGAGGCTAGGGACACCATCCCTGTCCATCCTGACTAATAGCCATTGATGGATCTATCCCCCGTGAACTTATCTAGTTCTTTTTTTGAATCCTGTTATTGTCTTGGCCTTCACAACATCCTCTGGCAAGAAGTTCCAAAGGTTGACTGTGTGTTGTGTGAAAAAAAAAAATACTTCCTTTTGTTTGTTTTAAACCTGCTGCCCATTCATTTCATTTGGTGACCCCTTGTTCTTGTGTTAAGAGAAGACGTAAATAACACTTCCTTATTTACTCTCTCCACACCAGTCATGATTTTATATCCCCTATCATATCCCCCCTTAGTCATCTGACAGAATTTCTGAGCAAACTAAGATAAGAAGGAGAACACCCATATTTACTATGAACTATCTAACAAGGGACAAAATAAGTTAGGTATCAGAGGGGTAGCCATGTTAGTCTGAATCTGTAAAAAGCAACAGAGGGTCCTGTGGCACCTTTAAGACTAACAGAAGTATTGGGAGCATAAGCTTTCGTGGGTAAGAACCTCACTTCTTCAGATGCAAGTTAAAATAAGTTAGGATTGTAGAGATGAAGTAAAGAGCAAGTCAAAACAGACAATGCGTGGACAGTGCATGCTGCACAGGGATTGGTTTCTGCAAAGTAACCAAGCCAGTCCAAAAAGTGTGATGCAATATATAGTAAATGCAATGAGATGTGTAATGTATATAAAGGGAGAGGGTTTCTGTGTAACTTTGGAGCTATGATGTACCCTGCATCCACCCCCTACCTCCTGCATTTGAGTCTGATCAACTCAGCGTAGCACTGCTGTATGCCGCATAAAAATACCTGAGTGACGAAATCTGGGGCCGAACTGAGTTCTTGGGAAGACTAGTAGAAAGAGGTCTCGGAGGGAATCCAAACATAAGTGGTGCCATGACTCAACCCGGATCCATTAATCTGGAGAAGGTAACATAGTTTATTATATGTGTAGCTTGGCTGTCAAGTTTTGCAACCCAGCAGCTCAGCAATGGCATTAGAACAGTTTTAATTGGAATAGGTTTCCAGGACACTGGAGGAGTGGGTTAAATCCAAAGAATGCCCCTATGGACTCCCCAGAGATGTATTACGAGGAAACTGGGACCGATTGGATAAAGAACTCCAACAGATCACGCTGGATAAGAAATGCAAAAAGGACAAGCAAAAGACTATATCGTTACAAGGGTTAAAGTTGGGAATTGGAGCCTTGAATCAGCAAGTAAGTGACTTAAAGATCAAGGTCCACAAATTAGATTAGAAAAGGAAAATAAAGGGCTGGAGGAGCAAAAAGGAGATCATTAAGGTACCTGCAATACAATCACCTCCTTTGGTGGAATCTGGCCCCAGGGGCAAGAGATTCTCGGGGAAGGCTCAGGCAGATCAGGAACACAGAAGACCAGGGGTGCCATTTAGGTATCTTAAGAAAGAGAAACTGAAGGAAGAAGTGAAGAGATTAAAAGCACTCCAAGGGGGCCAGCCCCGTGAGCAGCCTCAGTTGGTAAACTCCCAATAAAGCTTCAAGACCCCCGCACCACAGCTGTCTTTTGTAGCGCCCCTTTCACAGGACAGCTGGAGATGCCCCATGGTAAAAACCACTATAGTGGGGGGGAGGAGGTGGTAAAGGAAATGTTACTCAACAGCAGGGCAGCAATAACTATGACGGAATGTGTCAGAAAAGACAAAGCAAAGGAGAATTCAGGAAGTTTCTGGAGTAACTCACCTGATTCGTATTGGAGAGGGGGGAGGAACGAAACACTGGTAATAAGATCATGGAAACAAGAATGTGTCAACCGGTGAAGCAGAAGTACAGAAGACCAAGGTGTGATTCAATGCCAAAGGAGACCTAGCTAAGCATCAAGTGGGATCTAAAGTCATGATCCAAGACCAAGCTCCCTACCACCCTTTTCCAAAGGCAAAGTGGTATGGGCTGTGCTTAGTGTTGGATTGACTTAGCCCCTCTGTATGCTTGGCAGACCTGGGAAGTAAAGGGCAGAGCTGGGTTCAGAAAAAGCCACTCAAAGCTCACAAAAAGTAAAGAAGCGAGAAATGGTTTCTTCCCTTTTTGTCTTAAAGATTTGCAGTCAAGAACTGGTGGAGGCTTACAACATTGTGTGTCCTGATGTGAAGGGTGTGGAGTTGGTCCCAAAGTTTAGAAATTCTCCAATCAGTGATTCTCCAGTCCCAAGACCACCGCAGAAGTACAAAAGACTCCAATTGCATCATAAGAATGGATGGAAAAACGATCTACAAACCACTATCTAGAACTAAACGAAACCAATCTACTTTTCTGAAAAATGTGTCTTGTTTGTACACTGGAGTAGTATTGGCAGCTGTTGGAGAACTACAACGGGTGCGTTTGGATGGTATCTGCAGACCAAAATGGACAACTGGGGCAGGGATTGTATAGTTTGAGAGTTTATGGGTCTATAATACATTCCAGAAAGACACCTTTAAAAAGTGCTGAATGTTATGGCATAGAAAAAATGGAGACTGGTTTCTAAGGCAAAACAACTGTACTTTAGTGGGCCCAGAATGATTGGTGGACGTGTATATAAAGCTGTTTTGGTGGCAAATAATAAATAACATACAACAGCCTGCCCCAGCCTGAATTAAGCATCTCTACCATAGAATCTTTTTTAAAAGACATGCGTAGCATTGCTGTATGCCGAATAAAGATACCTGAGTGACGAAGGTTGGAGTCGAACTGAGTTCTTGGAAGCTGAGTAGAAAGAGGTCTCGGAGGGTATCCCAACACAGGGTGCATTCTGCCACACACTCCTACTGCAGTTTTTGATGGTTTGGTTTATGTTTTAATTCATAGTTACTTCAGTCCTGAAAAAGCATTATTGCATGTAGATAAAAATCTGGGGTCAAGTGTTCAACAGTGCTTCACAAACGTGCCTGCTGGCTCAGTTACTACACACCTGAAGACAATGGGTGTGCACAATTGTGGGGTTTTGCACAAGGAGACAGGTGAGCTCACATTTTTCAGGAGGTTCACTGACAATCTGACTTGATTACAGTTCATTTATCCAACACTCTGTTCAGCAGCAGCCATCTGACAGTAGTTAAAACTACTTTATGTCATGCTTGATAAAGTGTTAACACGTTACATCAATTACTGACCAGTGGGACAAGCAGTGTAACTATGCTGTACCAGATTCTTACATCTGCTCTTACTAGTATAACTATCGTATTGGTTGAGTCCTCACTCAATTAAGCAAATTTTACTCCACTGCAACACCACTGATTTCGAGGATTTACATCAACATAAAACTGGTGTACTGCAATGAAGCATTAGGCTCAGCATGTCACATTTACCACATTTTTTATTATTTATGTTGCACCCAAAAGTATACTAGGTGCTTTTACAAATATGTAGTGTGGCAGAGCTCTGACCTTGCCCCTGTGGGTCCTGAGCTTCTAGACGGTATATGCTAGCCTCAGTGGCTCACTGTGACCCTGCACGTAGCCCTTCTCGCTCTAGGGCCAGGGTTACAGTCTACTGAGCCCTTTTCATCATAGGCCAGCAAGGAGGTTGGTGAGAGAACTCCCACAGTCTCTGGGGCTTATTTCAGAACAGTTTAGCCTCCTGTCCTGACAGGGGGCAGACTTCCCCTCCCAGGAGATATTCCTGTAGTGGTGGGTTGGGGGGAACCCGGGCTTGCCCTCTACTCCAGGTTCCAGCCCAGGGACCCTAATGATAGCAGTTGTTGGCCGCCAACCTTTCACTACCAGAGTTGCTACATTTCCCTGGGCCATTTCCCCACAGCTCTCTTGCTTCTCCCTTCTTCACCCTTACCTCAGGGCTCCCTTACCGATGGTTTGAGTGTGTCTTCATTAACTAGCCCTTCAGCTGCACTTCCTCTCCTCTGGCTCCCTAGCTATCCTCTGTCTGACTGGAGTGAGCCCTTTTTATAGTATCAGCAGGGCCTTAATTAGAGTCAGACGGTCACATTAGCTTAATGGCTTCAACTGACTCTTTGCAGGTTAATTAGAGTCAGGTGTTCTCATTAGCCTGTAGCAGCCCCTGCTCTGGTCAGTCAGGGAACAGAAAACTGTTAATCCAGGGCCCAGTACATCTGCTTTCTGCTATACCCAACTGGCCTGGGTCTATCACAGTAGGAAGACAGGTCTTCACCCCAACCATTTATAATCTGAATAGACAACATACAGACCAAAAGAGGAGAGGAAATGGGACGTTACAAAATATTTGTTTTTACTATTTCTGTTTTCATTCCCTTCAAGCCTTTGTCTATTCTGGCCCTGACCCAAAGATTTGTTTTGTTTTTACTATCCTCTCCTATGTTCAGTTTTTATTCATACAGGATCAGATTCAAAGACCACAGAACTCAACATGAGCTTTTCCACTGACTTCAATCAAGCCCTTGTTCTTGCATTTATCAACCATTTCCTATTTTCTATTGTTTAACTCCTTTAAATGTAAAACTTTTCTATTTTTTAAATTTGAAACCTTTTTAAAAAAAACCCTCTATCTTTGTATTTTTCCCGTGGATTCACAATTCTAAATAGTTGAAAGTAACTTTGCTTGTCTTAAATAAAATTGTGCTGATCTCTTTATAAAACCATATACTGTAATCTAAATATATTTATCACTATAAGTTACCTTTACAACCTTTCACAATACTTTTCCCATTAAACATTCATTCATAGATAGCGTGCTGTAGAAAAGGCCTCTGCCAAATAGAAAAGGGTTTTTTTGTTTTGTTTTTTAATGAATGAAAGGAAGAGCTCATGCTAACTATTGCGAAGTATCATTACTGCCCTTGCTCCAAAGAAATAAAATGTTGCCAGATTGCTCTGCAGAGAGCCACCTGCTGGAAAAGGCTAGCACTAGCCAGGGGCTGCTCAAACATACATCTAGTTAATATCATGGCTATGTCTACACTTACAGTGGGATGTAGATCAGTGGTTCTCAAAGCCAGTCCGCCGCTTGTTCAGGGAAAGCCCCTGGCGGGCCGGGCCGGTTTGTTTACCTGCCGCGTCCGCAGGTTTGGCCAATCGCAGCTCCCACTGGCCGCGGTTCACCACTCCAGGCCAATGGGGGCTGTGGGGAGGGCGGCCAGCACCTCTCTCTGCCCTCTCCGCTTCCTGCAGCCCCATTGGCCTGGAGCGGCGAACTGCAGCCAGTGGGAGCCGCAATCAGCCGAACCTGCAGACGCGTCAGGTAAACAAACTGGCCCGGTCCGCCAGAGGCTTTTCGTGAACAAGCGGCGGACCGGCTTTGAGAACCACTGATTGTAGAGTACAGGCACTACATGGATAGCTACACGTCGCAGTGAAAGGCTCCAGCAGCAGGGGAAAGCTCTGGCAGCAGAGAGGCAGCAGGATGCCACACAGCTAAAAATAGCTGTGTAGAAGCATGAGGCACAGCTTGGGCACATAGAGCGCCCAGGTAGTATACACATAGGGAGTCAGGGGTGTAGGGCGCTCTATTCACCTAAACTGTGCCTCATGGCCTACACTGACATTTATACCCAGGCTAGCCAGGTGTGCAGTTTGTGTACTCTACACACTGCTGTAATGCACAGTGGATGCACACAATGTACCACCACTGTAAACCTTAATCTTAGCCTCTAAAGGAAGACAATTTATCAGGTAAGTATTTTGAGTATTAAATATGGTGTGAGAGAGAACAAATGCTGGATTTAACAAAGACAAGACTACACAACATTAGTAAGAGTTCCTCAGGCTGGAGTTGTACTGTAATTAAGTAGCATAGAAGTGAGATATAGATATTCCTAGAGTTAAGGGGTGGCACTAAAGTCACCCATTCTTTTTCTGATGTAGTAGCCAAGTTTCCAAGATCATTCATATTATTTGTACTTATATAGCTCCTCTCATCCAAAGGTGTGGTATCATTTTACAAACATTCAGTATAATTAATCCTCACAATTCCCCCATGAGGTAAGTCAGAGTTGTGGCCCATTTTACAGATACTAAAGCGAGACACAGAAAGCTAAATAATGCTCTCGTTTACACCAGTGTAAACCTGGAATAACTCCATGGAACATAACAGAGTTACTCCAGATTTACATCCAACTACCTGTGAGTAGGATGTGGCGTTGAGAGCTTAAACAGTTACCCAAAATCAAACAGAATGGCAGAGCCAAAAATAGAAACAAAAAAGGATACATTCCCCTTCTGTTTAAAACTACAAGCCAAAGATGGGGGTCTATGAATCACACATATCCACAAGGGTTAATTTAAAAAAGCAAAACACCACAACAATATTGTCATTTAAATATTTAAAATTGCACCACATCAAAATGACACAGATTGATAGATTTTTAAGGCCAGAAGGACCATTGTGATCATCTAGTCTGACCTCCTGTATAACACAGGTCATAGAACTTCACTAAGTTAATTCCTGCTTCAAATCCGATAGGTGTGGTTGAACTAGAGGATATCTTTTACAAACAAATCTTCCCATCTTGATTTAAAAATTACCGGTGATGGAGAATCCATCACAACCCCTGGTAAACTGTTGCAGTAGTTAATTATCCCCACTGTTAAAAATTTGCGCCTCAACATCTAAAAATTCTAACATCAACATCAAGCAATTGGATCTTGTTATACCTTTGTCTATTAGACTGAAGAGACTTCTGTTACATTTTTGTTTCCTAAGTAGGTACTTATAAATTTGATTAAATCACCCCTTAACTTTCTCTTTGATGGGCTACTTAAAATTGAGCTTCTCAAGTATCTCATTACAAGGCATGTTTTCTAATCCTTTAATCATTCTCCTGGCTCTTCTCTGAACCCTCTCCAATTTATCAACGTCCTTCTTCAATTGTTGATACCAGAACTAAACACAGTATTCTAATAGTGACTGAACGAGTGCCAGAGTGAAAAACGCCTCCTCACTCCTCCTTGACATTCCCTTGTTTATACATTCCAAGACTTCATTACCCCTTTTAGCTGCCGTGTTGTACTGGGACCTTATGTTCAACTGATTATCCACCATGACCTCCAAAGCATTTTCCGAGTCCCCAATCCTGTAAGTACAGCCTACATTCTTTGTTCCTAGACACATGACCTTATATTTGTCTGCACTGAAACACATGTTGCTTGAACACAGCTTAGCAACATCTGTGTCTCTTCTTGATCCCATTCTGACAGCCATGACTTCCGAAGCTCACTAACTACTAATTGCTCTGAGATTATATTTTCATTTGTTACTAAACTGTTTGGTGGGAAAGACAGGAATCAGTTTGAGACACCACCACTTGGTATATTATTGAAAGGAACTGCCATGTCTCTAACATTGGACTATGACGGGAATGACTGAATGGGTATGACAGCAGGAGTTAGCTGGTGATCCCTAAAGAGAAAGCTTCTAGGTACACAAAATACCTTACAAATTAGCCGTGTTTGGAAAGGAAGCCCTAGAAAAGTATAACTGCATGATGGGGATTTGAGAATATCTTTGATTTAAAGTTTGTCATAATGCAGTGTGGGATGGCTCTTCAAGATGCCGCATGAGCTGATTGGCACTACGTAGTGCCTAGTGGCTCAAGCTGGCTAGGAGCAGTCCAAAGCCGTGGTCAAGTGGTACATGGGTAGCCTGGAACCTGGGAGGTCTATTGGTATAGAGGCAATCTGGGGCAATGGTCGGAGTTCTTGCAGGGAGGCAGTAGCCAAGAGATCCAATCTAACAGATCAGATTGGCAGGATAGGTAAGCAAGGCCGGGCGAGGCAGCAGGGCAACAAGACAAGGCAGTCCGGGCAGCAACCAGTAGGCCTGTTGCTCAGGGAGGTTCCTCTTGCTGTTATAGAGTCCAGGTATCCAATGGGAATGCTGTCTGTCCAGCCAATCAGGAGTTGGCGTGTGGCTGTAGACCCTTAGCACTACAGCTGCTGGTCGGGGGCAGTGGTTCGGCATCACTGCTGTTGTATGGAAGCTAAGGATGTTGTCTGGGGACCCCGAGGGCCTGGGTTTGATATTGGAGTCCTGGCACACTAGCAGAAGCTCACAAGATTTGAGAAATATACAATCCATCGGTCACTAGAAATGAGCTGCACAGGTCCCAGGGAAGCATGTTGCCAGACCACCCGTGGAACGCAATGATGCCTTCTGCCCTTGGAATTTAATGAGAACCATAAAACCGTATCTGTAAATCACACTCATTAGAACAACGGAAGAGCTTACAGCACTAGTATGACTGCGTCAAGTAAACTTGCCTGTTAAAGATGGGTTCTGTGCTATGCGCTTCTCCTCCAACATGGGCTCCTTCATTTATAATATGAGATATATGTTTGTGTGGTTTGGTACAGAGATTCTATTGATAGGAGTTTGGGATGGAGGTATTTCTTGCGAGTAAGTTAGCCAGTGAGTGCTGATAAACCCGTTACACCATCCCACACCATAATGCAGTTTAGAGGGGGGGAAATTAGATTTTTTTTTAAACTGTTAATATTTTTCTTATCTTTCCCCTGTTAAGACAGTTCCTTAGTGCAATGAGCCCACCTGTCTGAGCCTCAGAGGGAGAGAAAAATTACAACTAATAGTATTTATTACAAACGGCTATAAAATTACCCAAAACATCATGATATATATTGCTATTTATTACAATAGCATCCCAAGTGAGACCAGGGCCTCATTGTGCTAGGCATTGTACATACATACAATAAGAGACCATCTCTAACCCAAAAAGCATATAGGCCTCTGACAAGGGCTGTCTATACCACTGAAAAGCTGAGAATCTCCCCCTCTCCAATGGTAAAGCTCCAGTTACTATCCCATATTGAACCTTAAACCTGTCTGCTGGTCACTATTGAATATTGCCTGTCCTGAACATGGCCATGGACAATGTAATTCCCGGGGGGATGTAAAAGGGGTAGGTGGGGCACGGCATTTCACATGTAATGGAGAAAATGAGACACTTCTTTGGCAGTGTTTGTTTTGGTTAACAGTAGCTGTCTGAAGCTGCTCAGAGAGCTGGAATGTTAGAAGTACAAACCAGATACTGTGGTGACTCTATAATTACCTAAGGCAGTTAGGCAGATAGTCCTGAGGGAATACAGGCCTAACCAAAGCCCAATAAAGTCAACAGAATGACTCCCAAATGAGCAATGGGCTTTGGATGAGGTACTTGGTGCAGCTGTTAAAATGCATGGTAAATGTAGTTTAACTATTTAAATAAATCTTATCGTATACTTATAATTTATGTCAACAGTTATGCCCAGCTAATGTTCACAGTGCATTACATCATATATCATTTCTTTTAACAGGATAATTCCTTTAACTAGTATCAAAAGGCTTTTTTGGTATGTGAACCCTTTCATGGTGCGTTGAGGACCATTTGACATACATCCTCCAAAATGGTGTCTATCAATTCTCACTTTACGTGGCTGGAGTAGGGGACTGGGAATCAGACCTCCTGGCTTTGGTCCCCAGCCCTGCCACAGACTTTCCCAGAGACCTTGGGCAGGTCACCTCCCTAGATCTGATTTTGCCCATCTGGTATAATAGTTTCTTTATAGGGGTGTTGTGAAAATGAAACAATTGTTTGCAAATGGCTTTGAGATCATTGGGTGAAAGGCGCTAGTGCAAATTAAGTATCTAAGAGAGACAGAAATTATGATTATCATTCAAGTATTATCCTCCCTTTCTGTTCAATTTAATAAAACTACTTTAGAAATAGACCAGTTCCCTGACTGCAGCTCCTTCAGCACTCACTGAGTTAACACGTTCTCTGTCAGTGGGCCTAGTCCTATAACCCTGACAAAGACTAATGCCTATTCAATTCAATGGGAGTTTTCCCTGTGTCAAGGGCTTCAGCCTCAGACCCTTTGACACTGAATTCCAGTAAAGGACACAACGCCTCCATTTGGCAAGGAGTTGGAGGCCACAGTGCAACTGGTGAGCATTTGTGTCCTCAGCCAGCCAAGTTCCATCTGTTTTTGTTGGTCAGGAGTCTTCATTTTTCTTAATATTGCTGGATGCACGCATAGCAAAAAACTTACAACTAAGACCCAAAAGCCTCCAGCAGAGTGGAAGGGGAAAACCATTCAGCTGACTTTATGTTTAACAACAGCAAAGAGTCCTGTGGCACCTTATAGACTAACAGACGTATTGTAGCATGAGCTTTCGTGGGTGAATACCCACTTCTTCGGATACATGCATCTGAAGAAGTGGGTATTCACCCACGAAAGCTCATGCTACAATATGTCTGTTAGTCTATAAGGTGCCACAGGACTCTTTGCTGCTTTTACAGATCCAGACTAACATGTCTACCCCTTTGATACGTTTAACAAGTCTCTTTGGGCAGGTCTCCAGTGGAAGCGCTACACTGATATGGCTGCACCGCTGCTCCCATCCACATAATTACTCCACCTCCCCAAGAGGAGGAAGCTATGTCGGTGGGAGAGCATTTCCCACCCACATAACACCGGTGTGGACAGCACTTAGGTCAGTGGTTCTCAAACTGGGGGCCGGGACCCCTCGGGGGCCACAAGGTTATTACATGGGGGGGGAGTCACGAGCCATCAGCCTCCACCCCAAACCACGCTTTGCCTCCAGCATTTATAATGGTGTTAAATACATTAAAAAGTGTTTTTCATTTATAAGGGGGGGTGTCGTACACAGAGGCTTGCTATGTGAAAAGGGTCACCAGTACAGAAGTTTGAGAACCACTGACTTTGGTCGATGTAACTTGCGTTGCTCATGGAGGTGGGAGAAGGGGTTTTTCACACCCCTAAGTGACCTAAGTTAGATTGACATAAGCAGTAGTGTAGACCTGCCCTTATATGAGATCATCTCATTTGTTACACATATATTATTATTTACATACCACTATAGCATTGTCGGGTCTGGCAGGCACTTTACAATATCTTGAATATATCATACTGACTACAGCTTTAGTGTGTCTTGATTTCTTGCCCCACCAAAACACACGGCCCAAGCCAAAGCCCAGTGAAGTTTTTCCATTTTCTTCAATGAGCTTTGGATCAGGCCCCTTATAGACCAAAGGGTAGGAAGGAGAACGATACAATAGAAACAAGTGTGATGCATGGTCATTGTAATTAGAATGCATTATGGGACTGATGTATTTGGAGGAGCTTTTCAAAGGAAATTCAGAGGTAAATGGCTTTTGAGAGCTGACCTCAATTGCATGAACATTATTCCAGTTTATTGTTTAAAACTGAACTACATGGACTGCACTACAACTTCAAATTTGATCAACTGCCACAAACGGTACCTCACAGCAGAACTTACACTCAGTCATTCTTGTTGATAGGGTAGCTGGTTAACCTTCATATTTGAGATTCAGTTTATTTTAATTGTTAAGAGATAGACCAGAACCCAAACCCCAGATCCAAACCAGACCCTGAACACTAAGGTGGTGTTTGGAATCTGAACCTGGATCAGATCCTAATTCTGCAGCTGGCTCCAGACCCACATCTGAATTTTGCAACTCAAGTCTCTCTCTCAAATGTTCTATGGCTGGTGTATCATGGGACTTTGTTTCATTAAAAACAAACGATTACATAATTTCATAATTCCCTTCTGTAATGCTCAAGAGAACTGCTACCATAACAGCTCACTGCTGGTCATGTCTCAAATAACCCTATCTCATTGCTATACAAATACTCAGCCAAATGTCTGGCTAAAACACATAAACCTTATATTATGCCCTGAAAGCAGCTAAGCCCCAGTGGAGAACTGCTACCATAACAGCTCACTGCTGGTCATGTCTCAAATAACCCTATCTCATTGCTATACAAATACTCAGCCAAATGTCTGGCTAAAACACATAAACCTTATATTATGCCCTGAAAGCAGCTAAGCCCCAGTGAACTATCAGACATAAACTCTAGGAACAGGGCCTGTACTGAATACGTTTTGTTGCAAGTCTCAGAATGTTCTATTCTAGGAAACAAGAAGTGTCACCAGAGGATAAGGAATGATGGATCCATCACAGGAATAAAACTTGCAGGAACATTTCATTATATGCAGATGATGTAACATTTTTATCTAATTCAAAAACTTCCCTAAAATTAGTTTCTAAAGAAATCCAGGACTTTGGGAAAGCATCTGGATTTAAAGTAAATTATACTAAACCTGAAATGCTAACTATACATTTGCCAGACTCTGAAAAATCACTCCTCCAGAAAACATTTGGGTACAAATGGGCAAAAAATTCTATCAGATACCTGGGAATTTAAATCTCAAACAACTTAGAGGGGCTCTGTGATTTAAATGCCAAACCACTACTTCTGATCTTTTTTCATTTGCTGGTATGCTGGGAAAAGTGTGCAATTTCTTGGTTGGGAAGAACAGCCACAGTCAAAAATGAATATTCTGCCAAGGATATGTTTCTCATTTCAAAATCTTTCTGTGATTATCCCAGAAAAAAAAAAACACTAGCAATAATATAGAGGATGATGTTAGAATTTATATGGCACAAGAAAAGACCAAATGTGAGATCAGATACTTTGTACCAACCCATTAAACAAGGTGGACTAGCTGTCCCAAATATTCTATGTATTATCAAGTCAGTCAACTCAAAGTGGTAGTGGATTGAGGGGAGCTCTAAACCAGCCAAACATTGGGTCTTTATTGAACAAGAAAATTGCGGCTAGGCTACCATGGATTAATAAGAAGTCACGCCCGCCAGAAATTTACACACATCCTTTAGCAATGGTACTCTATGAGTTTGAGATAGAACTAGAGATGAGATAAGCTCTTTTCCCTCACCAGTGACACCACTAGAAATAATCCGAATCTTAACCCAAATTGCAAACCATAGATTTTCAAAGGTTGGGAGAGTCGTGGAATAAACACGTTGGACAGCTATTCAGTAAATAAGCTTTTCTTACTTATTTAGAGATCAAAACTAACTTTAACTGGCTCATTCTCTCCTGGTACCAGTACTTTCAAGTCAGGCATTGTTTCTTAACTTTCTAGAAACCTGTTTTATACAGAAAGCTAATTTTAATAGAAGTGATGGCATCTGGTCAATTAGGAAACAAAAAGTATAACTAACATATATCAATATCTGCAGACAGCTTCCCTAACCCAAAAGAAAAAAAAAGTGTCCATATCTGACAGGCTGGGAAAAGGATGTGGATAGACAAGTTGCCCCAGAGGAATGGGGTTTGATCTGGAAAAGAGGACCAGAAACCTCAGTCTGTAGCACAATAAGAGAACATTTCTTTATAATATTGTTCCAAAGTACCTCATACCAGTTAGGTTAAAGAATAGAGAGATTGATTGGGGACAAATATTGGAAAAATTGTGGTGAAAGAGGAGATTTTATGCATATTTGGTGGATATTTCCAGTCATTAGAGAGTATTGGGATGCGATCTGTAACAAAATATCACAATTCTGGGATATTTATTACCAAATGACACTTTGGTAATCCTCCTAGGGCTTCCTACCAGAAATGGTCACACAAAAGTAAATGAATAATTCATCTCACATCTGCTAGTAGCTGCTTGGCTATTGGTAGCCTCATTGGGGAAAAAAAATAGCCCAACCATAGAAGAATGGTTCAAAAGAATAAATACACCAGTTATGTACCCAGCAAAATAGGCAGAGGACAGATAGCTACCTTTTCTTCAATATTCAAAGTACATTCACCTGCAAAATAAATAAATAACCAACATACCCTGTCCAATTTTTTTAATATTAACATTTAATAGACAGGTGTCCTCTATTAAATGTGTGCACAGAGATTTCACTCAATTTAATAAAATCACTAGAAATGATGTGGCATTGTAATGATGCTCACTCTGTAATATGATAATTTCCTGTTAAATACAAGATCTAATAACTATATCCCTTTATAATGTCTCTTTAAAAAGCTGACTGCAGTAATGATTGTTTTGTTTCTCAAATTTACATGGCAAAGATTTATAAACTTACTAAAACTTCTTAAATAAATAGTTTTAAAACAAGTGTTCCAGGTGCTCTCTCTCTGTGTATCCCAAAGCAGTAGTCACTCAAATACCTGGGTCCTAGATCATTTAGGGTTTTAAAGATTATTGTATTGTACTCAGAAGCGAACCAAAATGAACGTCTCCTTTCATTCCAATATCTGGACTGGAGAAATGGACTTTAGGTCCCATTTCCCACCATCCTTATTGAGATGTCAAATCTCTAATGGAATCCATGACTGATGTTTCCTCTTGTTTTATGGCAAACAATGTATCTCCTCTAGGTTCCACTGGGTTTATAGTGTTTCACAAACCTAGGTAATTTTAATGACCAGTTGTGCACTGCTTACACTAATGTCCAAGTTTGCAGGTGACAGAGCAACCACTTCATGTCAGTGATGGGGAAAATAGCAGCATCAGAAGACCTGTCTTGATTATGAACAAAATGTGTGGTGTTAGCTAGCTAACAGGATCTAACCAACACCTTCTAAAACTTTAGGCATGGCAAGCTGTAATTCAGTAAATGCTGGTCTAGTTAAAGCATGGACAACCCTCTAGGCTAATATCATACCTTTCAAGCCTAGTGAAGAAAAGACCATCAAAAGTCTCACTCCATCTCCTCTGTTAGTAGAAAAGTGGCATGAAAACAAATTATGATTCTTTCTCACTTCACTTGTATGGATCATGGCAGTAATTTATAGCACTTGGAAGTGAATGAGATTGTTTTTTTAAATGGAAATTGTAACCTGTGTGGTCAGTCACTTTCCAATCAGCTAAAATCCTAATGTCCCACTGCAGTCTGATAATTCTCTGTCCTTCTCAAAGCTCTTCACAAACAGTAATGAACTGAGCTTTCCAAAACACTCTTGTGAGGCAGGTAAGGATTATTTGATCATTTGTATTGCTGCAGCTCCTAGGAGCCCCAAGTCATGGACCAGGACCCCACTGCGCTAGGTGCTGTACAAACACAGAACAGGGTCTGTCCTTTTCTAAAAACTTTACGGTCTAAGTGTAAGGCAAAAGGGGGAGGAAGCAGAGGTAAGCTTGAGCAGGGGGGCGGGGAGTGGAGCTGGCGGTGGGTGCTGAGCACCCACCAATTTTTTTCCATGGGTGCTCCAGCCCTGGAGCACCCACGGAGTCAGCGCCTATAGTACATCAGAGCCCCCGACCACAGGAATAAGAAGGCGACTGACAGGGAGCATTTCCTGTTCCGACAAGTCTCAAACAAGTCCACCTGAGGAATTCCCCACCTTTGGAAGATCAGGTTGACCACCTTGGGATGAAGAGACCACTCATGGTGAGACAAGAAGGTTCTGCTGAGGTGATTGGCTAATATGTTCCTGGTGCTCAGGAGGTGCATGGCCACAAGATGAATGGCATGCTGCCCACAGAAGTCCCAGAGCCAGAGAGCTTCCTGGCAAAAGGCTGTCGACCTGGCTCCACCTTGCTTGTTGATATAAAACTTCGCAGCGGTGTTGTCCATCAGGACTTGTACCACCTCACCCTTCAAGTGGGACTGGAAAGCCTGACAGGCCAAACAAACTGCTCTGAGCTCCCTGACATTTATGTGGAGGGAGTGATCGTCCCACGACCAAAGGCCTTGCATGCAGGGCTTGCCCAAGTGGGCTCCCCAGCCCATGTCCAAGGCAACGGAAACCGGGGTCAGCGCCAGGGCCGCGAAGGAAACCCCCTCCAACCACCATTCTAGTGAAAACCGGATGTGGTCCAGCACCCTGACTACCAGGTCTAGATCATGCCTGTTGGGGGTATAGACCGATGTCAGCCACGCTTGCAATGGCCAAAGATGGAGCCAGGTATGACAGACCACATAAGTACAAGCTGACATGTGACTTAACAACCTCAGGCAGGTGCGGGCAGTGGTGAGTGGGTGGCCCCTTATATGGGAGATCAAGTCCAACACGGCTTGGAAATGGAAGGAAGGCTCTGGCCCGCATTGAGTTGAGGACCACCCTACGAATTCTATCCGTTGCACTGGTATGAGGGTTGATTTCTTTTTGTTTACTAATAGGTCCAGGTCGCAACAGGTAGAATGCAGCAGATCGAGTCTCCTCTGCACTTGATCCCGCGATCTGCCCTTGATGAGCCAATTGTCGAGGTAAGGATAGACCTGGACCCCTCGATGTCTCAGGTAAGTGGCTACTGGGGCCATGCCTTTTGTGAATACCCGCAGGTCCGACAAGAGACAAAAGTGCAGTGCTGTAAATTGGAAATGACGCTGGCCCACCATAAAACGGAGAAACTGTCTGTGTCCTTGGAAGATGGAAATATGTAAATAAGCGTCTTTCAAGTCAAGAGCGGCATACCCGTCTCCCGGATCCAGGGAGACCATGCGGAACTTCAACTTTTTGAGATATTTGTTGAGTCACCGCAAGTCCAGAATGGGTCTTAGGCCCCCTTTTGCTTTTGGGATTAGAAAATAGTGGGAGTAGAACCCTTTCCCCCTCATTTCCTGAGGGACCTTCTCCACTGCCCCCAAATGCAGAAGGTTATCTACATTTTGAATGAGGAGTTGCTCATGGGAAGGGTCCCTGAAGAGGGACGGGGAAAGGGGATAGGGGTGGCCGAGAATTGCAGGGTGTAGACCAGAGATACAATTTCTAGCACCCAACAGTCCGAGGTGACCTGAGACCAGACTGAACGGTAGGGACGAAGACGTTTGAGAAAAGAATGAGGCGGATCCAGGGAGTTGACTGAGGTGTTGCTCTCGGGCGCACCCTCAAAATGAGAGCTTCTGGCCTCTGTGATGTTTTGCCAGGCCAGGTTGCACAGGTGAGCGGGAGGAGAAAGGGCGGCGACAACTAAAACTCATGTCCCTATCCCTTCTCCTTGCAGACCCCTGTCGAGAGTGCGAAGGCCTGGGCAGCCGGGGTGGCCAGAACTGCTTCCTTGCCAACTGCAGCGTATGTGGACCCAGCAAGCAGAGGGTGGCCTGAGTGTCCTTCAGCCCATGCAGCCTTGCATCTGTCTGCCCAGCAAAGAGTCCAACCCCTCAAACAGGAGATCCGGGATTGAGGACTGCATCTCCTGGGAGAGGCCCGTGGTCTGAAGCCAAGAACTGCGCTTCATGACCACCACTGAATTGACCAATCTGGCCACTGAATCAGCTGCGTCCCATGCCATTTGGGCATCAGATAACTAGCTCTGTGGATGAGGGGAAAACAGTGCACGTGTTATTCCTTGACTTTAGCAAAGCCTTTGATACGGTCTCCCACAGTATTCTTGCCGGCAAGTTAAAGAAGTATGGGCTGGATGAATGGACTATAAAGTGGATAGAAAGCTGGCTAGATCGTCGGGCTTAATGGGTAGTGATCATTGGCTCCATGTCTAGTTGGCAGCCGGTATCAAGAGGAGTGCCCCAAGGGTCAGTCCTGGGGCTGATTTTGTTCAATATCTTCATTAATGATCTGGAGGATGGCATGGACTGCACCCTCAGCAAGTTTGCAGATGACACTAAACTGGGAGGAGTGGTAGATACGCTGGAGGATAGGGATAGGATACAGAGGGACCTAGACAAATTAGAGGATTGGGCCAAAAGGTTCAACAAGGACAAGTGCACAGTTCCATGAAGAATTCCATGCACTGCTACAGATTAGGGACTGAATGGCTAGGCAGCAGTTCTGCAGAAAAGAACCTAGGGGTTATAGTCGACGAGAAGCTGGATATGAGTCAACAGTGTGTCCTTGTTGCCAAGAAGGCTAACGGCATTTTGGGCTGTATAAGTAAGGGCATTGCCAGCTGATCGAGGGACGTGATCACTCCCTTCTATTTGGCATTGGTGAGGCCTCATCTGGAGTACTGTGTCCAGTTTTGGGCCCCACACTACAAGAAGGATGTGGAAAAATTGGAAAGAGTCCAGTGGAGGGCAACAAAAAATGATTAGGGGGCTGGAGCACATGACTTATGAGGAGCGGTTGAGGGAACTGGGATTGTTTAGTCTGCAGAAGAGAAGAATGAGGCGGGATTTGATAGCTGCTTTCAGCTACCTGAAAGGGGGTTCCAAAGAGGATGGATCTAGACTGTTCTCAGTAGTACCAGATGACAGAACAAGGAGTAATTGTCTCAAGTTGCAGTGGGGGAGGTTTAGGTTGGATATTAGGAAAATCTTTTTCACTAGGAGGGTGGTGAAGCACTGGAATGGGTTACCTAGGGAGGTGGTGGAATGTCCTTCCTTAGAGGTTTTTAAGATCAGGCTTGACAAAGCCCTGGCTGGGATGATTTAGTTGGGAATTGGTCCTGCTTTGAGCAGGGGGTTGGACTAGGTGATCTCCTGAGGTCCCTTACAACCCTGATATTCTATGATTCTATGAGGGAGCACCATGCCTCTGTAGTACCCTCCTCAACAAGGGCCCCGAATTCTTGGGCCAAGTACTGGGGCAGGGAGTCCTCCAACTTACAGAGGGAGTCCCGTAAATTAAAGTTATATCTCCCCAAAAGAACCTGGTGGTTTGCAAGCCTTAATTGAAGGTTGGCCATGGAACAAATTTTCCTTCCAAAAAGGTCCAGCCTCTTGGGCTCTTTATTTTTGGAGGTAGACATGGATTGCCCATCTGTCTTTCTCGTTGGCCACGGAAACGACCAATGGGATCAGGGGAGGGTGGGTGTACAAGTATTCGCTGGGATGAAATACGTCTTTTCATCCCTCTTGTAGGTGGGCAGGATTGAGGATGGGGTTTGCTAGAGGGCTTTGCAATCTTTAGGATCCCATCGGGCACCAGAAACATGACATGTGGGGGTTGATGGGGAGAGCACATTAAATGAAGGTGTCCGATTTCTCCATCATCTCCTCCACGTCTAGGCCTAAGTTTGTGACCACCTGTCAGAGCTGGGCTTGGTGCTCCTTAAAATCGTCCGGTGAGCTAGCGTGAGAGGGCCCTGCAACAGCCTCATCTGGAGAGGATGAGGATGACTGGACCACCTGGGGAAGGCCTCGGGGCTTCATCCCCCATAGGGGAAGGAGGTTTTGGGGTGGGTACTCGCTCCTCCACCCCGGCATCCGATTGCACTTCACACACCAAGTCCAGGGCCGTCTGTTGCTTTTCTGAAGCGGCTACAGACGATTGGTGCAAAGGCGGCATCGGCATAACTGGCACGCCCCAGGCACTGGAGTAGGGCCATTGCACCGGCCACTAGCCCTGCTGCCAAGATGGCATTGCGGAGGTGGACGCAGCCTCAGGTGCCCAGTCGTGCTCGTGCTGCCTCGGTGAGGTGCTGAACTCCCTTTCTGTGCTGAAGGAATCTCCTTCCAGCAACCGCAGTGGGGCCATCGACAGCGGAGTCTGGCAGCTAACCTTGGCAGTGGGTGAACAGTGCCTTGAATAAGCGGATTAGTGTCGGGAGCGAGGGGATTGGTACCATGTTAGGGAATGTTCCCACGGTCTAGGTGTCGGTGACCTACGTCGTGGAGATGGTTGGTGGGAGGAATACCAGCGCCGGACATACGGTGACCGGTGTCTCTCTCTGGGAGAACCTCGTCAAGAAGGCGGAGACCAGGAACGCGGTGCCGGTGATCTGAAGTGGCGAACCAGCCACCTGGGTTGACACAGAGATCTAGGGCATGGTGACTGAGAACGCTGCCTCGGCTCTGGGGACTGGCGGCATTTGCTCGCCCTCTGGGAGGATACTATGGCTGGCTTGCCCTCGTTGGGAGGCTTTGCCAGGCCCATGGGAACATACAGTGCTGGCTGCTCTAGGAAAGTCCTTTGCTCTCTGGGCACCGGGAGGGCCTGGGAAGGCGGTGGCTTGGTGGGATAATTCACATGACTGGAGTACTGTCATGGGTGGATATAAACTGTTCAGGAAGGACAGGCAGGGCAGAAAAGGTGGGGGAGTTGCATTGTATGTAAGAGAGAAGTATGACTGCTCAGAGCTCCGGTATGAAACGGCAGAAAAACCTGAGAGTCTCTGGATTAAGTTTAGAAGCGTGAGCAACAATGGTGATGTCGTGGTGGGAGTTTGCTATAGACTACTAGACCAGGGGGATGAGGTGGATGAGGCTTTCTTCCGGCAACTAACAGAAGTTACTAGATTGCAGGCCCTGGTTCTCATGGAAGACTTTAATCACCCTGATATCTGCTGGGAGAGCAATACAGCGATGCACAGACAATCCAGGAAGTTTTTGGAAAGTGTAGGGGACAATTTCCTGGTGCAAGTGCTGGAGGATCCAACTTGGGGCAGAGCTCTTCTTGACCTGCTGCTCACAAACCGAGAAGAATTAGTAGGGGAAGCAAAAGTGGATGGGAACCTGGGAGGCAGTGACCATGAGATAGTCGAGTTCAGGATCCTGACACAAGGAAGAAAGGAGAGCAGCAGAATACGGACCCTGGTCTTCAGAAAAGCAGACTTTGACTCCCTCAGGGAACTGATGGGTGGGATCCCCTGGGAGAATAACATGAGGGGCAAAGGAGTCCAGGAGAGCTAGCTGTATTTTAAAGAATCCTTATTGAGGTTGCAGGAACAATTTAACAAACCATCCGATGTGTAGAAAGAATAGTAAATATGGCAGGCGACCAGCTTGGCTTAACAGTGAAATCCTTGCTGATCTTAAACACAAAAAAGAAGCTTTCAAGAAGTGGAAGATTGGACAAATGACCAGGGAGAAGTATAAAAATATTGCTCAGGCATGCAGGAGTGAAATCGGGAAGGCCAAATCGCACTTGGAATTGCAGCTAGCAAGAGATGTTAAGAGTAACAAGAAGGGTTTCTTCAGGTAGGTTAGTAACAAGAAGAAAGTCAAGGAAAGTGTAGGCCCCTTACTGAATGAGGGAGGCAACCTAGTGACAGAGGATGTGGAAAAAGCTAATGTACTCAATGCTTTTTGGCCTCTGTCTTCACGAACAAGGTCAGCTCCCAGACTACTGCACTGGGCAGCACAATATGGGGAGGAGGTTGACCAGCCTTCTGTGGAGAAAGAAGTGGTTCGGGACTATTTAAAAAAGCTGGATGAGCACAAATCCATGGGGCTAGATGCACTGCATCCAAGGGTGCTAAAGGAGTTGGCGGATGTGATTGCAGAGCCATTGGCCATTATCTTTGAAAACTCCTGGTGATCGGGGGAGGTCACGGATGACTGGAAAAAGGCTAATGTAGTGCCCATCTTTAAAAAAGGGAAGAAGGAGGATCCTGGGAACTACAGGCCAGTCAGCCTCACCTCAGTCCCTGGAAAAATCATGGAACAGGTACTCAAGGAATCAATTCTGAAGGACTTAGAGGAGAGGAAAGTGATTAGGAACAGTCAGCATGGATTCACCAAGGGCAAGTCATGCCTGACTAACCTAACTGTCTTCTATGAGGAGATAACTGGGTCTGTGGGAAAGCAATGGATGTGTTATTCCTTGACTGTAGCAAAGCTTTTGATGCGGTCTCCCACAGTATTCTTGCCGACAAGTTAAAGAAGTATGGGCTGGATGAATGGACTATAAAGTGGATAGAAAGCTGGCTAGATCATCGGGCTCAACATGTAGTGATCAATGGCTCCATGTCTAGTTGGCAGCTGGTATCAAGTGGAGTGCCCCAAGGATCGGTTCTGGGGCCGGTTTTGTTCAATATCTTCATTAATGATCTGGAGGATGGCGTGGACTGCACTCTCAGCAAGTTGGCAGAGGACACTAAACTGGGAGGAGTGGTAGATACACTGGAGGGTAGGGATAGGATACAGAGGAACCTAGACAAATTAGAGAATTGGGACAAAAGAAACCTGATGAGGTTTAACAAGGACAAGTGCAGAGTCCTGCACTTAGGATGGAAGAATCCCATGCAGTGTTACAGACTAGGGACTGAATGACTAGGCAGCAGTTCTGCAGAAAAGGACCTAAGGGTTATAGTGGATGAGAAGCTGGATATGAGTCGACAGTGTGCCCCTATTGCCAAGAAGGCTAATGGCATTTTGGGCTGTATAAGTAGGGGCATTGCCAGCAGATCGAGGGACATGATCATGCCCCTCTATTCAACATTGATGAGGCCTCATCTGGAGTACTGTGTCCAGTTTTGGGCCCCACACTACAAGAAGGATGTGGAAAAATTGGAAAGAGTCCAGCGGAGGGCAACAAAAATGATTAGGGGGCTGGAACACATGACTTATGAGGAGAGGCTGCGGGAACTGGGATTGTTTAGTCTGCAGAAGAGAAGAATGAGGCGGGATTTGATAGCTGCTTTCAA
Organism: Malaclemys terrapin pileata; assembly: GCF_027887155.1. Taxonomy (NCBI): domain Eukaryota; kingdom Metazoa; phylum Chordata; order Testudines; family Emydidae; genus Malaclemys; species Malaclemys terrapin. The sequence continues at coordinate 93,553,231 of NC_071508.1, read as the reverse complement.
CTACCTGAAAGGGGGTTCCAAAGAGGATGGATCTAGACTGTTCTCAGTGGTACCAGATGACAGAACAAGGAGTAATTGTCTCAAATTGCAGTGGGGGAGGTTTAGGTTGGATATTAGGAAAAACGTTTTCACTAGGAGGGTGGTGAAGCACTGGAATGGGTTACCTAGGGAGGTGGTGGAATGCCCTTCCTTAGAGGTTTTTAAGGTCAGGCTTGACAAAGCCCTGGCTGGGATGATTTAGTTGGGAATTGGTCCTACTTTGAGCAGGGGGTTGGACTAGATGACCTCCTGAGGTCCCTTCCAACCCTGATATTCTATGATTCTATGACCCCCTACTGCTCCCTGGAGTCAGTGGAGGATCCCTTTGGTGGCTAGAAGGCCACCAGGCTAGAAGGGGAGACACCCCCGCGTGGTTCCGGTGTGGGTGGGCTGCGGCCCTAACAGGGTCCTTTTCCAGATGCCCCTTGGTCTTTCTTGCTCAGTGCTGGGTCACACTTCTTTGATTTCTTCTTGGGCATAGGCGAAGGGGAGCAGTGCCGGGTAGAACCTGGTGCCAGGGGTGCACTGCGCGCTGAGGCCAAAGTACTGGGATCTGAATGCGGCCAGGATGTCTCCAAGGCTGGGCGGAGAGCAGTCTCCATGAGGAGGGCCCTCAAACCGATGTCACGCTCCTTCTGTGTTCTGGGACGAAAGTTCTTTCAGATGTGCGACCCTTTCATAGGCGCTGACTCCGTGGGTGCTTCGGGCCTGGAGCACCCATGGCGAAAAATTCGTGGGTGCTCTGCCCCCATCAGCAGCTCCCTGCCCCGCCTCCTCCACCCCAGCTCACCTCCGCTCCGCCTCCTCCACTGAGCTCGCCACCATGTCCTGCTTCTCCCCCGTCCCTCTCAGCGCTTGCGTCGCAAAACAGCTGTTTCGCGCGGCAAGCCTGGGAGGAGGGGGAACGTGGCACACTTGGGGGAGGGGGCCAGGGCGGGGATTTGGGAAGGGGTCCAATAGGGGCAGGGAGGGGCGGACTCTGGGGCCGGGGTGGAGTCAGGGCGGGGTCGGGGGGCAAGCACCCACCGGCGCAGAAAAAAATTGGCACCTGTGGACCCTTTCTTTTACATGTGATTCCCGCAAGCACTTCAGGCAGCTGCTCTAGGGGTCACAAACAGGAATAGACCTTTACAGTCAGCACAGGGCTTAAAACCCAGCAACGGGGGCAAAGTCCCCACCAGGACCCTAACTTACAAACTACACTACTTAACAACTACTTCACTAGCTAACTACTGTCAACAAAACTATTTATAAAGCACTAAAACACAAAGCGAAGGAGGAACTGCTAACCACTTGCTAGGCAAGAGAAAGAGATGCTCTGACCAACCGCCACGGGCGGTAAGAAGGAACTGATTGGGCACAAGGCCGGCAGCCTCAATATACGGACACATGAGTATGGCACTCCAGAGGGCGCCACAGCTGACCCTATGGATACTGCTAAGGCAAAAATCTCCAGCGACTGTGCACATGGGCGTGCGTGCACCTAGAATGGAATTGACATGAGCAAGCACTCGAAGAATATTAAAAAGCAACAGAGGGTCCTGTGGCACCTTTGAGACTAACAGAAGTACTGGGAGCATAAGCTTTCGTGGGTAAGAACCTCACTTCTTCAGATGCAAGATGCACTTGCATCTGAAGAAGTGAGGTTCTTACCCACGAAAGCTTATGCTCCCAGTACTTCTGTTAGTCTCATAGGTGCCACAGGACCCTCTGTTGCTTTTTACAGATTCAGACTAACACGGCTTCCCCTCTGAAGAATATTAAGGCACTGCCCTCATTTTACAGAGGATGTCACTCATTCTGCATTTCCACCTAATAAGGATATGGAGGAGAAATTTTGGTGCACTGATACTTTTTAAAAAGTCTTTCATGTTTTTCTTCTCATGCTGCTGCAGTGTTAAGTGGTTATGTTACTGAAACCGAGACCTTAAAGATAGGAGACCAGAGTTAAGATCTTAAATTCAAATTTAGGCATTTAAATAAGTTTTTCAGAACTGATGAGCACCCCACAGCTCCCTTTGAGGTCAATTGCAGATAGTAGGCACTCGGCATTTTTGAAAATCAGGTCACTTATTTAATGTCCTCAAAAGCACCTACATGACTTTAGAGTCTTAGTCCCAATTTCACAAGTGATGTAAGGCACTTAGGGTCTGTCTACACTGAAACTAGGGGTGCGATTTCCAGCATAGGTAGATGGACTCACGCCAGCGCAGCTCGAGCTAGCATGCTAAAAATAGCAATGTGGATGTTGCTGCATGGGCTGTGAGCTCAGGCTAGCCGCCTGATGCCAAGCCTGCCAGACACCCCTGGGTCTGAGCCGCAGGTCTAGAATACATTTAAAGGGACAGAGTAAAGAAAAAAAAACTTATATAGTTAAGAAACTCCTTCCCTCTATTGTTAATAGCACCTTCAATTATTCCAACTAAAATAATTCCTGCAAAACAGATTTGCTTTTTACCATTCAAGTTCTTTGGTTTTATTTTTCCCTTTTCACTCAGAAATGGAGGCTAGTCAGTTTTACTCTGTTCCCCTGTGGTTGCTTAGCACAATGCTGTTGTGTTTCCAGTACTGCAAGAGAATGTTTAAAGGAAAACAAAGAGCCTTCATGGACTTCTATTATGTTTCAGAGAAATATTTATATCCTATTAGATTCTGACTTCCCTTCCTACCTTCCATCCCCGTTCTGTGCTTAATTTTTCAAATCGCAAAGTTTGAACCTACGAGTACTTGGCAGTGATGCTTTAAAAATGACAGCTAGCAGGTGTAGAATGAAAGAGCTACTCAGACTTGTCCAGATGTTGTGATGATAAATATTCGTTCAATAAACAAACACTGTGTAAAAGAATTACATTTCCAATGGAGCATGAACAGCAACACTCCTCAGATCATCCTGCCATCCAGCCTCAAACAAACACCCAGCAAATGTAGATAAAAAAAAAGTCACTATCACCTCCACGAATGCAAAACAAACACAAAACAACCAAAAACCCACAAGTCAACACATATACCTAGTGTGGATAGATGGAAAAATATACTTAGACACAGATCTTGTGAATAGGATTTTGAATACTCTCTGGGTCAGATCTTCAGCTGATGTAAAACAGTGTAGTTCCACACACATCCATGGAATTACACTGATGACTTAGGGATGGGACTGGCACCTACTGATGCCAACAACAAATTCCTGTTGTCTCCAATGATCCAGGATCAACTCCTAAAGTCACTACAAATGTAAGAGGAGGGTTGGGGGCAGGGAAAAGAGACATTCTTTTCTCCTTCACCAAAGCAGCTCGCTCGGGAACTTTTAGCTCTGGTTGTTAGTTAATACTCAAAGCATATCAAAATTGAAAAACTTTGTAGAACTTCTACTATTTTTCATTGGTCACTGGAAAGCTCTGGCTCTCAGGACTAATCAGTGTACATCAGACTCTGGGCCCTAATTGTAGGCAAACCTCCCATTGGCTTCAATAGTAGTTTGGCCTGAGTAAGGGCTACAGGTCTGAGTTCTTTTCTGTTAAAGTTTGCTAGTAGGTTTTGTTTTCAGGGCTAGTAGTTAGTTTCTATACAGTAGCTACTTTCTTTGAATAAACGGATAGCTATTAACTTGGAACAGCCACTATAAAAGGCCCACAGGGAGCTTTCTTCAAGACAGCTGTTTAATTTAAACCTGACTGCTCCAATGTGTGTTCTTTCATCTCACTGCCTTTACGTAAGGAAAAATAGGAGAGGAAAACACATTAACTAACTGTTCTAGGCCCTTCAAGATCTCTGTGATTTGCATTGCTGTGTGATGACAGTAGAACTACAAATGGCAAAAAACAAAAACAAAACAAACACTTGTATTTACATTAGATTGTAACAGAACATTTATATTAAATAAGCAGTTAGCCTGGTTGTTGGCTTGAAGTCCACATGCCAAAGCCCCAGAACACTGAGGAAACAATGAAACCATATGATGTGGTGTTAACTCCCTTTTTGGAGTTGCTGGCTGAGGCTAACATTTTTCAGAAGCGTCCACTGATTTTTGGCTGCCCAACTGAAGAAACCTGGGGGCTGCTTTTCAGAGATGCTGAGCACTCACAGCTGCCACTGGCTTCAATTGAACTTGTGGATGCTCAGCACTTCTAACCTGAGCCACCTCTGGCTTGATCCTCAGAGCAGCCCAAATCAGTGGCCATTTTTGAAAATTTTGGGCCTTAATGAAGTTGCAAAACAGTTGGCGAATAGCTACCTAGTGCAGTTGCTCCCAACTTTGATTTGCCGGAGCCCTCTTAGGCAGTGGCACCAACTAGGGCTCAAAATTCCACAGGCCACTGAACAGAGATGGGTGGGGAGAGGGGAAGGGGGCAGGGTCAAACCGCTTTTAAGCAATGGCTCCATACTAAATCAGTATGGGTGCTGCTGGAAAGGTCTGGAGCGTCACTCCAGCTGCATGGTCACACCACCATTGAAATCTGACTTGGACACCCCTCTGTACAGATGGAGGGACACCCAGGCCAAGGTTCAGTAAGTGACAATGTGACCTGGATCATGGGGTCACAATACCATTCAAATTTGGCCCAGCTGCCACTCTCCCCAGATGGAGGGGCAACCAGCCAAATGGTGTTGGGGAGCCTGTTCCTGTATGGTAGAGCACAGGCAAGTTGCTGAGAACTTGACTCCTGGCCACACTGGCTCATGCACTGTGTGGGTATAAGACAGGGGACACTCCCCGGCCGAGGGAGACACAGGGACCCTGCAGGAGGAAGATGGGGGATGAACAGGGACTGGAACAAGGTCCCTGCACAGGAGCTGGGAGAGGGTACTGGAGGGGGTCTGGACATGAATTAGCAGGCCCCACCCCCACAGAAAAATATGTGAATTGGCACCACTGCAGTCTTAGGATAGTTTGGAGAGTGAATGATCCCTCCTCATGGCGCCTTGTATCATGTCCTGACTGTCTCTCTTTTCACTCCCTCACATGTTTCTGTCTGTCTCTTTCTCCTCCCCTCTCCTTCCCCCATGTTTTTGGTGACTCTTCTCCTCCTCCTCTCTAGTAACGTCAGCACCTCTCCCCATTCCCCAGAAAGCAACATGATGAGAAGCTTGGGTTGGTGGGTCCTGCCTGAGACTGCAGCCTCCGCATCTGTGAGCTGCTTCTAAGGCCAGCTACTTTAGGGCTTGTCATCACTGCTAAAAAGGTGCTTTTTTTTAACCTCAGGGTAACTACCATGCATGAACTATGCTGAAGTAAAAAACACATTGAAGGCCAGGCACCTTACACCCTGGCTACACTTGACAAGACAGAGATCCTATGGTGTCTGCCACCCTGAAGCAGTGATCCTTATTTACTTTGATCGTGAATAGTTACCAGATAAACATAAAGTGGTAGCACTACTTTTTACTCCTCTGACTCACCACAGGGTCTGTGGTGAGTCCTCCCCTCCTACCCCCCATGAAAATACGTGAAACAGCAAAGCCTATGGGACTGTCCAGGCCACTTGTATTACAAGAAGCAACATAATCACTTTTTACTTATTGTCCATCTATCCCAGTTCTCAGATCAATATATTACCTCAGATAATATTGTACTATCCAGTCTCCTGCTCATTATCAGTTATTTGAGAACAATGCTTTATCTGTCAGTGAAATTGAGATCTTTGAGCATCTCCCATGCAGACACAAAGGCCTGTTCGCAGCATGATGCAACACCGCAGCTTCACAACCTGCAAGGCTGGACACATACAACCTAAATCAGTTTCAATATTATCTGAGGACCAGCAGCCTTCCTCTTTCAAACAGTCTTCAGTCTCACTGCAGCCTTATCCAGATCAAAGAGGCCTGCTGACTAGAGCTTCCTCAATGTAATAGCAAAAAGGCTTTCCTCCACATTACATGATGATTTCACTAAATTCTAAATGTGAAAATAAATGGCATCCGAAGGAGGATCAAAGATTCATTCTTCTGGTTGTCTATAAAGACCCTAGTGGGCCTTGCCAATAGAGCTTTAGCACTTCTAGAGACTGTTCAGATCAAACACACACCAGCACAGCCAACACCTGAGCAGGTCCGGTGCAGCCAGTGGTAAGACAATGTGCTGAGCAGGGGGATCAGAGTTAGAGTCTCAGTTTTGCCATCTCAAGACTGGCAGGAAGGGGGAACATCCAGGGAGTGATTCCTTCAATTTCAGGGATGAGGAAGTGCTTTACAATGCCACAGTGGCCCTCTTACCTGAGAACTTTGAAGTGGGAAGCGGTGCTTTGAAGGGGGTCTGGTTTCTGCCTGCTGCTAAAGGATGCAAGGAGGTTTCAGGGACGCTCTTACCGAATGGCTGATGCTGCAGTCTTTCTAGCAGGAGCAATTCTTGATGATAAAAGCAAAGGATGATGAGGTAAATATAGCTTGTAACCAAGCTGCGAAGTTGGAATCTCAGAACTTCTTGCTGCCTCCCTGGGCATCAGATCTTTATTTTGAAAGGGCCCCACTGTTGCTAATCTTGCCATGGAATTCCCTGTTAGAATGGCAGCAAGAGCTCCTTCTGCCCAACAACACATTTTGAAGGGGCCATCTGGTAAATAATCAATAAGCTTCTTATCTACCATTCCCCTATTACGGGAATTATTATACCACTATGGGAGGCAAGCAAGCTACAAAAGAAATCAAGAGCACAGACAATTGTAGTGGTGGTGGGGCACATGTGTTGGATAAGAGGGGCTTCAATCACACCCCTCCAAAAACAATCACTGGCTGCTAAAAGAGAACAGTCATATTGACTTAGTTCTATCATTGTGCAATGCTGCTGTCAGAGATATGCGGCAAGGTGCGCTGATGTGCTTTGCCCAAGGTTTGGTAACTGGTTGACATGGAACATAAATCTGAACCACCAAACAAAACATCCCAAACTCCATTGCTTGAAACATTCACATGTCTTTCTGGATTCCTCTTCAACATCAGAAAAGGATTACATCAATCCTGTAACATGCCTGACTCCTTCCTAAAGCTGTGATGTAGCAAGACAGGTTTTTGACAAGTTCCACAAATGCCTCGGCCTTGCAAATTCTTAAAATCTACTTGAGATCCAGAATAGTAAATGCAAGGTCAAATTCTGCATTTCTAAATGCATTGGAACATTCAGCAAAATCCATTAGTTCTGACTAAGGACCACTGCAGGATTTGGGCCACAGACACTGTTCTCTGATTAGGTGTTGGAAAATCAATTTTAACTAAGGGAAATAGACCCAAAAAATGTTCCGGGGGGAAAGTCTGTCTGTGGATGTACTCCTCATGGTCCAAAACCATCACTGGCATATCTCTATTAACTACAGTGGAGTTACACTAGAGATGATTGTGATAGTTCTCCACGTTCCCAGGACGGTCATCCCCAGCAAGAGGGAGTCTTTCTCGTGATAATGGGTGTCAGCTTCTTACCACCACCAGTCTTTCAGCTGTTCAGGCACTCTCCTCTGGGCTATGCCAGCTCTGTCTTCACCTTGCAGTTTAACAAGAGGCATACCAAATCCCTTTGAATCATTCCCCTGCGATATCTAACCCAACACTGGCAATTCACAAAAACAACAAGGAGTCTGGTGGCACCTTAAAGACTAACAGATTTATTTGGGCATAAGCTTTCGTGGGTAAAAACCTCACTTCTTCAGATGCATAAGGCAGTATATAATGCCTGCATCTGTAACTTTCACTCTATGCATCTGAAGAAGTGAGGTTTTTACCCACGAAAGCTTATGCTCAAATAAATCTGTTAGTTTTTAAGGTGCCACCAGACTCCTTGTTGTTTTTGTAGATACAGACTAACATGGCTATCCCCTGATACTTGGCAATTCAAGAAATCTCAGATCATCTCCCCCAAATGTGCAGTATACCCCAATTTACCAGTTTTACTGTAAACCACCACTTCTGTAAATCACACAGCACTTGTCAGTACTTATAATAAAACAAAAGTAGGTTTATTTAAGAAAAGGTAAAGATTTAACTAGAAATGAAGGAAATATGTGAACAACTAGTTATCATACAAAACAAAATCATAAGGCACAAACCTGCCTCTACACTTATCAGTAGTTACCTTTCCTAGCTAATAAAGTATGTTCCCCACCCACCCACACAGTTCAGTCTGTTGCACAGCTGCCTACCTCTCCAAGAAAGGGGATCCATATGTTCATGGGAAGACTCCCACTCCACAAGGGGTTTCTTCAGTGAATGGATTCAGAGAATCTCTCTCTCTCTCCAGTGTTATACAGAAACAGTCTTTTGTTTCTATTCAGAGCAGAGCAAATCCCTGTCTTGTTGTAATGGTTCTTTTTGACCTTCAAGTGATTTTGATTGTTTGCAGTTCCCTCTGATAGTTTTCCATTGAAAGTCTTGGTACTGATCAAAGCTAATCAAGTGAGCCTTGCTTTGCAGCTCTGGCTAAACAGAGCAGGGTGACAACTCCCCTCTGCCCGAATGGGCCATCAAGACCCATTATCCCCCGTGACTAATTTCTATTCCCTGTCCGTAAAACACACTTTCAATATAAATACATTATTCTGTAAATATTACCCATACATAAATCTCACAATTATTATGAATCTTGACACGTGATGAGCTTTCATGTTACTCTTTATAGATACATATCCTGTGAGACATGTTTGTTGTAGTGAGTTTGTCAGGTCTAAGGTGAGAGTTGTTTGCAAAGAACAGGGGACTCTTTCTAAGGAGTCTCTGCATCACAATGACTATAGCATGTCCCCATGTATCCAAGTAGTAACAGTGAGCACCTCGCCAAAGACCTAAGAACTTTTTATGCCTTTGATTTTAGTGCCTGGCTAAGTTTCCCTACCCCTCGCCCCCAACTCAATACTGCCTACTGCTTAGAACAACTGTACAAAGAAGACACTTGACAAATTGTCCATATGCAGTATTGTTGTAGCCATGTGTCACGGAGTCCCCGGGCAATGCTCTGGAACTGCTCCCTACGAAGCCAGTCAGGACTCTGGTGAAGTCTCCTCTCTGTGAGCAGACTGTCTTCAGGGCAAGAATCTCACACAGCTTCCACCTTCCTGGGTCTGACCTTGGAGCATACAGCATCCTCTGCCTCTCCGTGCGCTTCCCACAGCGAGTCCGCCCAGGCGGGATCCTGGGGAAGCCAGAGGGTCCTGCACTCCAACTTCGCAGTCAGACGTGACTCTTAGCCAGCCAGTAAAACAGAAGTTTATTAGATGTCAGGAACACGGTCTAAAACAGAGCTTGTAGGTACAGAGAACAGGACCCCTCAGCCGGGTCCATTTTGGGGGGCAGTGAGCCAGACACCCACGTCTGCACTCACTCCACGTCCCCAGCCAGCCCCAAACTGAAACTCTCCAGCCCCTCCTCCTCTGGGCTTTGTCCCTTTACCGGGCCACCTGATTTCTTTGTTTTCCAACACCTTCAGCTATCACCTTGCAGGGGGGAAGGGCCCAGGCCATTAGATGCCAGGAGACAGAGTGTTGGCCATTTATGCATACTGGTCCCTTTGTTCCGCAACAATTACACCCCCTTATCCCACCACTTAGAGACTTAAGAAATGCATGGGGAAACTGAGGGACCCCTACAGTATTCAGAGGAAACATTAAGAACAGTCCCACTTCCTCACACCATGTTGGTCCCAGGATATTAGAGAGACAAGATGAATGGTCCCTTGAAATACATGTTAACTACTCATGCTAAACAATCTGTTCAAACCTTGTATTTAACAGTGACACTTTGAGATAGTTTCCCAGATCTGAGGAAGAGCTCTGTATAAGCTGGAAAGTTTATCCTTTTCACCAACAGAAGATGGTCCAATAAAAAAAGATATTACCACCCACCTTGTCTTGCTAAACGGTCCATAAACAATGAAACCAATAAATAGCTAAGTACTCTCCCCCCAGCAACTTTACCCTGAATTCACTATTACCAGAATTGAATTTTCATACTTTGAGGCAATGAACCAATTCAGGACTTTCTACCTCACTATAGAGTTTGCCTATATCCAAGTTCACTATATGCAGATTCTGCTATACTGAGTTGTTCACAAAAGAGAGGTGGTACTATCAGATCAGCCCTGGAATCACCATATAGGAGCAATACCCCCTCCTCCCCTCCCCCAAAAGAAAACTATGTCTAATTATAGAAACATGAGCCCTTCTTTCTAAGAACATATTTACACACACATATATAAACACAATTTTCCCCTAATGCTTGTGATATATCTCTAAAGAACTACCTCTCCTAGCCCCCAAAACATGTTATAGCTCAGTGCATGGCAATAGAACATAGCCGTCCACTAGAACATTCGAGCTTCCACAGTGAACACCACAAGTTCTAGTGTCAAAAAGAGACTATTCCATTGGAATACCAGTACAGTAGTTCAAAGGTTATGTGCACAGGAGAGGTCTGTTATCCCCACTTACTTGGTATGTTTAACAGCAACAAAGCAGGTTTCAGAGTAACAGCCGTGTTAGTCTGTATCCGCAAAAAGAAGAAAAAGCAACAAAGCAGTCACAATAGTCCCCAGGCAAAGCAGCAGAAGATTGAAAGGAGAAACTCACTGGCTGATGCCACTACCACCACAAGGCAGAAAAAGAGGAGAGCAGAAGAATGGTAGAGAGTACTGCTCCCCAGCATCCACCCTGACTTCTGGGCATTTTCCATCCCCTTCTCCAGCTGAGGATGTGGAAAGTGGTAGCATTTATTTAGCTTCTGCAGAATGGGATGGAGCAAAAACTGATCTTCAGTGACACCTTAAGAACAAAACAAAAAAAAAGAGAAGTCAAGAAGAAGTCAAAGAAGCAAACTCCAATGATAAAATGATTGCTCTAACAATATCTACCTCACATGAGTGGGGTTAAGGCCTAATAAATTAAAGCAATATGGTCTTAACTCCTCAGACAGCAGTTGATATAGTTAAGTGTTAACATACCATATTGAACAATATATTGATATATATTTTAAGAGGAATATTTCCCTGAAGGGTAAGAAACAAGAGGTCATTCTGGTCTACAGGGCAAGTGCTTATTGATTATTTTATATATAGTCTTCACCTGACTCATTGATCCTATAACTCTTTATTGAGCAGGGACCCTGTATTTTCCTCCTATCCCCGAACTAAGTAATTAAATAAATTACAGCACTTGCTCTTTGAGTACTGAATTAACTTTCTGAGAGTTTACAAATAAATCAGTAAATTCGTTTATGATTTAAAATTAAAAAGTGGGTCCTTTAAGATATTTAGCACCTTGCATCAGACTGTTTTTTGTCCTGAATGATCTCACCTAAGGCATCTAGACAGAACTACTGAAAAGCTTCTCAAAACAGTCACACATGTGCAACAGGAAGTTTTCAAAGTTAGTAACTGCAGTGTTTTTAATTAAAATAAATACCAAAATTACAGTCATTACAGTTTAAATGCATGCAATATTGTAGGCTAGAAAGCAAAACTGGTTTTGAATGATAGGAGCAGAAAAATGCATCTTAATTTAATAAACTGCTATTGTTTAGCACTCATAATACAATTAGATGAATTCTATTTTTCCTTGAAAAGTTTTTTCTTATAACTTGCTTATAGGCTGACACTTTGGACATTGTGAGCAGAGTGCAAACCTTGTGTTCAACTAATTTAAAAGTCCCTGAAAATCTGGATTTATAATGGAAGTGATGACAGTTATAACTTTATTACTACGCCATTAGAACATGTGAAACGCAGCCTGTGACATCCAAAACATAGATGCAAAGATGAAGGCAGTGTAAAAGCTGCAAAAACTAAGTACTGCGGATACAGACTAACACGGCTGCTACTCTGAAAACTAAGTACTGTACATTATCCTTGAATTCTGCTAGTCACCACCACTCTCTCTTGTGCATTCAAATTATGTGCTCTATCAAATGCAATGACAATATGTCTTTGGCCAAAGGCATCCACCAAACCTATGCAGTTTCCTTTTTTGTGAAGAGTGAAGTGAAACACTCCAAGACTAGAGACACAGAGCAATAACTCACTGGGCATCAGTTTTGGTCAGCTGCTTACAACAGATGTTTAAAACCCACTGGTACACTTTGTCTTTGATCTCCGAACACTGTCATTTATTTTCCATTCTAAATTTATTTCATCTTTGCTTGTAGTAACTGGGACAAATACACCAGGTATGGTGTTACTTCCCTTTCCCCTCAGCTAGTAAAATCTGGCTTTCATTTCAAAGATGTTCTTTTAATGTCAGCATAGCTATGACAGTAACCAAGTCAGAGAGCATGAGTAACACTTTTCTGTCAGTACAGCAGCCCATAAATATGGAAAGGCTTCTGTGTACCGCCATTTTGGTATGTTCATATGAGATAGTCTGTACTGTACACATCAATTTCTTGCAAGTGTTCATGATTTGACTTTGCTGTATCACATTTTGGAAGAATAGTTAGCATCTGTCAGGAAACCAAAAACTATGTTATCCTTCTCTTCTAATGCACAAGCTGTTTTAGAAACCACACTGCACCCATGGCCCCCTGCAGTCATGGAACCTTTGTCACGCAACACAAAATGTGCAGAACAATCAATTTTCACAGGATAGTCTAATCTGCAGAGTTATTACAAAATCCAAACTGAACACTTTGCAATGTAACATCACATTGTCCTGATGTTGTATTAATAAGTTATTTGATTGTATCACAACTTTTACAGACTGAAGCAATCTATGATGATTAGACCCACACATCACAACTTGGAATTGATTGTATTTAGAGGGCTAAAGACTAACTTTGAATGGGACCCCAAAAATCCTGCAACTAGTTCTGCTAACACCAACCTCAGAAATGAACGCAATGGGCTTGTGAACATTTCAGTATCCTTGTCTACAATGAAATAACTCTGACTAATTGACTTGGAGAGTTGTTTGTTTTTATTAACTTATGGTTTTTTAAATCCTTCTCCGCAAGATTATACAGAGACATGCAATTTGTGTTCAGACGGCATTAACACTGGTATCAGTTTCTTTCGGAGCTATTCAGTTGTAACATGAATCACATTTGAAAGAGAAACTGCACTTCTATAAACTGTGTGCGGCTTCTATAGCACAAGCTCTGACTGGATATTGTTAGGTACTGAAGCATCGCATGCAAGGCCTCTCCAACTTCAAGAATGATGACAATTACTTTACCTGACAAGATAAACTACCTTTTCAGCTTCATGTCTGACTGTAACCTTCCTTGCAAATATATATTTGGGTTGATGATCTCTGCTGCTTACGTAACACTGAACTTGACACCAGGCCTCTATCTAGTCCAGGGGAGAGCAAACTACGGCCCGCAGGCTGGATCCGGCCCGTCAGGGCTTTCAATCCGGGCCGCAGGATTGCCAACCCCATGGCGCAGCAGGGCTAAGGCAGGCTCCCTTCCTGCCCTGGCCCTGTCCTGGAAGTAGCCATCATCATGTCCCTGCAACCCCTGGGGGAGGGCGGGGGGACAGAGGGCTCCATGCGCTGCCCTCATCTGCAAGCACCGCCCCCCACAGCTCCCATTGGCCGGGAACAGGGAACTGCAGCCAACAGAAGTTTCTGGGGTGGTACCCGAAGGTGCGCAGCAGAGCTGTCTGTGCCACCCCACCCCCAGGAGCCACTGCCAGATAAGCCGGCCATTTCCGGGAGCGGTGAGGGCCAGGGCAGGCAGGGAGCCTGCCTTAGCCCCGCTGCCACCCCAGAGCCGCTCGAGGTAAACGGTGCCAGGCCAGAGCCCGCACCCCGAACCCTTCCTGCACCCCAACCCCTGAGCCCCCTGCTGCAGCCCTCCTGCACCCCAACCCCCTGCCCTGAGCCCCCTACTGCACTCCACACCCCCTCCTGCACCCCAACCCCCTGCCTTGAGCCCCCTAACCCCCTGCCTTGAGCCCCTGCCGCACCCCTCCTGTACCCCAACCCACTGCCCTGAACCTGCCCCACTCCACACCCGCTCCTGCACCCCAATCCCTTGCCCTAAGCCCCCTCGTACACTCTGCACCCCAACCCCCAGCCCTGAGCCCCCTAACGCCCTGCCTTCTGCCCCCTGCTGCACCCCAAACCCCTGCCCTGAGCCCCCTAATCCCCTGCCCTGAGCCCCCACCACACCCCTCCCGCACCCCAAACCCCTGCCCCAGCCCTACATACAATTTCCTCACCCAGATGTGGCCCTCAGGCCAAAAAGTTTGCCCACCCTGATCTAGTCTGATACAGCTAATTACACCCAGTAGAATGTGTCTGGGAAAGTAATACAGCACATTGAAGTAATAAAATATGGCAGGTAGATGATATAGTGACATGACAAAGGGTTTGCTGAACGCTAAAGCCCAGATCCTCACTGGTATTTAGGCAACTAACTCCCATAAATTTCAGTGGGACTTAGGCACATAAATGCCCTTGAGGATCTGGGCCTAAGTGCTTTGAGCACCCAGAAATGCCAGTCTAATGCACGGCTTGGGAGTATGTGGCTGCTTTAATAAAATGTTAGGGTTGTTTTAAATATCCGACATTTAACTTCGTTTCTCTTCTTTGATAAAAACAATCCAGCTTGTTTAGAACATTTTAAAAGGAAACTGTGTTCATTTAGCTACAGCCAGCCAGGAACCTCTAGCTGCATGCTAGGGGGTTAAAGGATTTAATATCTTCTCTCCATCATATCCTCCTCACTTTTTTTCACCAACTAATTTCGCTTAGTAGTCCTTTGTCTCTGTAATTTCATCCTTTGAAAAGGCATCCCTGTTTCTGCTCTGTGTGCCTCTTTAGTCCCCCAATGTGCCCCAGATTCCTCCACTACTTGGTAGTTCAAAGAAGGTGGAGGTGAAAAGAGTGCAGAGGTTTCAGGGACATGTTTAATCTGTATGTCATTGGGCAGAAACAAGGAAAACGTTTGAGAGGATCTGGTGGACAGAAAGTTTGCTTACAGAGAATGATTTGGATCTGTCCTGTTGGTGATTAACCATGGAGGTCCCCTTATTATTCTGATTATGCCCCGTTATATGTTGCACATTAGGCAATTACCTACTTAGTATGTGACTAAATATGTCCTTAGTAATTAATAAAACATATGAACAAGTACTAATGACTGCATCTTGGATCTATGAAGAATTCTAAGTGAAGTTTTTTTTCCTTTTTATAAAATAATCATAATGCCACTTTTCAATCACAGATATCAAAATGCTTTACAAAGGTGGGTAGGTATTTCCATTTTACAGGTGGAACAACTAAGGCAGAGACAGAGTAAGCCTCAATGGCCTCTCCTTTGGCGTTCCTAACTTTAGACTTTCATGGCCTGACTTTTCAGAGGCGCTGAGCACCCGCAAGTCTAGCTGAAATCAGTGGGAGCTGCAGGTAAATGGCACCTTTGAAACATTGCTGTAAAATTAATACATTCCCAACTATTGAAACACTTTCAATAAAGATAATAATATAAACCAGAAAGCATTCGTACTTTGGAAAGGGACAGTGCAGAATACACATGAGGCAGGCTGTTTGGAATGCTTGTTCCCATGATTGTATCTACCCAGGACTTGGGATCCAAGTGCCAGGATCTGTGCCAATTTACAAGAGCTAAACATCAGTCCTTATGGCTTTTTACTTCAACTTCATATTAATACTTAATATTTAATGCTGTCCACCTTCACAGAAGATACACACTTCTTCACACAATCCAAACTGATCTCTTTCCTGACATTAAACTTTATTGGTAAATTTAAAATCATAACATAAGTATGACGTTGCACTTCATATGATTTTATGAAAATATGCTAATATAATGTAACTGGAATATGCTTCATGCAAAAGGTCTCTTGTAAGGTATTATTACAAAGCTTATAATCTACTGCAGGGGTAGGCAACCTATGGCATGCGTGCCAAATGCGGCACGCGAGCTGATTTTCAGTGGCACTCACACTGCCCGGGTCCTGGCCACCGGTCCAGGGGGCTCTGCATTTTAATTTAATTTTAAATTAAGCTTCTTAAAAACTTTAAAAACATTATTTACTTTACATACAACAATAGTTTAGTTATATATTATAGACTTATAGAAAGAGACCTTCTAAAAATGTTAACATGTATTACTGGCATGCAAAACCTTAAATTAGAGTGAATAAATGAAGACTCGGCACACCACTTCTGAAAAGTTGCCGACTCCTGATCTACCGAGTGTGATCATTCTACTTGTAAAAATGTATCATTCTTGTATCTGAAACTAGAAATATGAAATATAACTCTGAGGTCCTATTGTAATTATTCAAAATGTGGGCCATTAGTGGTGATTTGGAATCTTGATGGCTCCCATCAACTAGGACAATTGACTGTAGATGGCTGTTTACTTGCAAGCCTTCCTGTGAGTCAGGCTGGGAAGAATGAAGGCTTGGGGTCTCACAGGACATGTGACCATGTCACCTGGTACTGGCATCCATCTTAAATCTGGGGCTTTACCATTTAGAAAGAGGGGTGGGGACTCAAAGAGACATAAGATTCCCACCTTGTGCCAAAGCTATGTAAGGGGGTGGAACAGAACAAAGGGGGCTGCAGTCATGAGAAATCCTCTAGCTACCACCTGAGCTGGAACAAGGACTGTACCATGGGAAAGGATTGGGCCCAGACTAGAAAGGAGTCTAGTCTGTCAAATAAGCTTATTGGAACATCTCTGAGGGTGAGATTTATCTGCATTTAGTTTCCTACTGTATTAGGCTTAGACTTGCGTGTTTTTGTTTTATTTTGCTTGGTAATTTACTTTTTTCTGTCTGTTATTACTTAGAACCACTTAAATCCTACTTTTTATATTTAATAAAATCATTTTTACTTATTAATTAACCCAGAGCAAGTATTAATACCTGGGTGAGCAAACAGCTGTGCATATCTCTCTATCAGTGTCATAGAGGGCGAATAATTTATGAGTTTACCCTGTATAAGCTTTATACAGAGTGAAATGGATTTATTTGGGGTTTGGACCCCATTGAGAACTGGGTGTCTGGGTGTAGACAGGAGAACTTCTCAAGATGTTTTCAGTTAAGCCTGCAGCTTTTGAGGGACGTGGTCCAGACCTGGGTCTGTGTTTGTAGCAGGCTAGCGTGTCTGGCACAACCAGACAGGGCACTGAAGTCCCAAGCTGCCAGGGAAAATGGGCTTAGAGGTAGTCTCAGCATATCAGGTGGCAGTCCCAAAGGGGTTTCTGTGACCCAACCCATCACAATAAGCTTTAGCCTAAGTTTTCTGTCCATATTTGGCTCCTCCTATAGTTTCCATGCAGGCCCTTTCTATTCCAGACCCTAGCTCCTAATGTTTCAGAAAGGGTCTCCAACCCCATTTATATCCTGGTTGGAGCTATATGAATCTACCTGTTAAAATGATTAAGCAATAATTTACACTGCTTGTTTATGCAGAGTCATAGCATCTGAGCTGAGGTGACAACCAAGAAGCCTTAATTTCTATGCAGGATCCTAGGAACCATCACCCTGCTAGTCAGTGTCATAGCCAGAATTAACACTGGTTAGGCCACAACTGGAGTACTGTGTCCAGTTCTGGGCACCACATTTCAAGAAAGATGTGGACAAATTGGAGAAAGTCCAGAGAAGAGCAACAAGGTTAAAGGATTAGAAAATATGACCTAAGAGGGAAGATCAAAAGAATTGGGTTTGTTTAATCTGGAGAAGAGACGACTTAGAGGGGACATACACCTCTACCTCGACATAACGCTGTCCTCGGGAGCCAAAAAATCTTACCGCGTTATAGGTGAAACCGTGTTATATCAAACTTGCTTTGATCCACCGGAGTGCGCAGCCCCGCCCCGTCGGAGCGCTGCTTTACTGCATTATATCTGAATTCATGTTATATTGGGGTAGAGGTGTAACAGTTTTCAAGTACATAAAAGGTTGTTACAAGGAGGAGGGAGAAAATTTGTTCTCCTTAACCTCTGATAGTACAATAAGCAATGGGCTTAAATTGTAGCAAGGGCAGTTTAGGTTAGATGTTAGGAAAAAATTCCTATCAGGGTAGTTAAGCACTGGAATGACTTGCCTAGGAAGGTTGTGGAATCTCCATCATTGGAGATTTTTAAGAGCAGGTTAGACAAACACTTGTCAGGAATGGTCTAGATCAGTGGTTCTCACCTAGGGTCCAGGGTCCCCTGGGGGGGGCCGTGAGCAAGTTTCAAGGGGGCCACCAAGTAGGGCCAGTGTTAGACTTGCTGGGGTCCAAGACAGAAAGCCAAAGCCTCACTGCATGGGACTGAAGCCCAGGGCCCCAAGTCCTGCCACCCGGGGCTGAAGCCGAAGCCTGAGCAATGCAGCGTCATCGTATCGTATCTCCTAGAACTGGAAGGGACCTTGAAAGGTCATCGACTCCAGCCCCCTGCCTTCACTAGCAGGACCAAATACTGATTTTGCCCCAGATCCCTAAGTGGCCCCCTCAAGGATTGAACTCACAACCCTGGGTTTAGCAGGCCAATGGATGGGGACCACTGTGACACGGGGCCCTGGGCAACTGCCCTACTTGCTACCCCCTAACACCGGCCCTGGCTTTGTATGCAGAAAATCAGTTATTGTGGCACAGGTGGGCCATGGAGTTTTTAAGCATGTTGGGGGGGCCTCAGAAAGAAAAAGGTTGAGAACCCCTGGTCTAGATACCACTTAGTCCTGCCATATGTACAGGGAACTGGACTAGATGACTTCTTGAGGTCCCTTCCAGTCCTACAATTCTATGATTAGAACTCAGGAATGTCTAGCCGTGAGCTCAGACCACATTGTTCTCCTCCTTTTACACTCATCCACACCTCACTCCACCCCGGACTGCCCTTAGCTGAGGAGGTACAACCCTGTCCTTCCAGGAGGATGAGCCATCTTCCTGCACAAAAGGAAGGAGAGGGAAACCTGAAAACAAGGGAAAATTGCCAGCTTAACTGAAGTTCTTTTAAAAGAAGATAGGAAACAAATTCCCTTAAATATATTCACATAGGACTTCTCCTTTTGTCAATGTTCTCTAGTCAAAACAACAACACTTTCTAGTCCAGTAAGAGTTTCTTTTAAATTATCAAAATCAGAACAATGATTTTTTTATCTTGAAAATGTTTATCTTCTTCACTTGCCCTATAACCTAGCAGTAAGCTCATATTCCCCATGGCCCAGATCCACAAAGGTATTTAGGTTCCTCACTTTCATGGATCTGAGGAGCCTGAATGCCTCTGTGGATCTGGGCCCATGTGATTGGGCTAACATTCAGCAAAATGAGACACACACCCTGCATAGTTTTCTAGGTCCCTGCCCCCACTGTGCACTGGAAAGGCTGCCTGCCCCATCCTAGCTGGCCAGTGGCCTAGCATTCTTAGCTATTAGATCCAGCTCCCTGTCTGGATCAGTTGCCATTCCTTGCCAATTCTCCTCTGTTCCTGGCCTCAATTCCTAATGTGGCCTCTCTCTTACTCAGACCAAGAGTAGTGTCTAGAAGTGGCAGCAGGGCGAGGTGAGTCACTGTGAGGAGCAGGTAGTGAGGAGAGACCTGTCTCCCAGACGTCCAGAAACCTTCCCTCTTCCTTGCAATAACATAGCAAACTCCCAGTTGACAAATACCTGGAGGCTAGGCTCTAAAGGGTTAACTTTAAGCTTTTTGATCAAGTCTGCAGATGAGCCCAGATCTGATCAAGTCAATTTCTTTTTCTAAACTAATTGATTAAAGCATGTTCTGAAAGCACACCTATGAAAGAGGTTGGGCAACAGAACTGTTCAGTTTGCTGTGCAATTATAAACAAGATTCTAACAGCTGGGGGTGAAATTTATTAGGTGATTCTACCTACTTCTCTCCCTCTTCGAGTATTATGAGGATTCAGTAGGTAATGGCTGTAAAACCCTTTGAAGATGTGATGGTATCATCACCACAGGATGTGACCAAAAAATCTACTTGATTTTTTTTTAACCATACACCACAGAAAGCTGTGGAGGTGACTAGACTGCACAGGATCAGTTCTGACCCTCTTTGCTAGTACTCATCTCACAGCTGCTCTCTCCCCAACACACTGTGCTAATAATCTTTGATTCTTCATCCCCACCCTTTTAAGGACATTCTCAGATACTCTTCATAGACCAAGTTGAGCCATTAATAACACAGATATCATATGGTTATAACTCACACACCACTAAGGGTAAGGGAATGAATTCTGACAGCCACCTGTGGCATGAGAGGAGAATGCATGTTTTTTATCTTGTATTTTGTTTTGATTTTATTTGCCTCTTTCTACCTCCTGGTCTGAATATTTTGTATGGGCACAACTGTATCCATAACTCAACACTGAATGGTAAGAGTTAGCAATACTTAGCTCATATATCTGGCTTTTCATTTCATCCATAGACACTAAAACACTTTATTTACTGACAGAGAAACTGAGGGATGGGGCAGCTTTATGATTTACCCAGAATCACACAGCAAGCCCTTGGCAGATCTGAGAACATAAGAGAATACTGTACCTCTACTTTTCCCCATCACCCTGCCCAGGCTGACTCCTCCATGTTCTATACCTGGTCTTAAGAAACCCATGAACTTACAATGTATTCTACAGGCAACTTCTGCAGATGTGCTATCAAAATACTTTGCACTTTTGTAACTCCTTCCATCTGGGGATCTCAAAGCCCTTCACAAACATTCCAGCCCCATTTTATAGAGGGAGGAAGTCAGGCACAGAGAGGATGTGACTTGTTTAAGGTTAACTTACAACCAGTTATTGTTAGAACTCCGGTGTCCTGGCTCCTATCTCATGGTAGACTAATCTCACTGCTTGGATATTAATTACATGTGATGCTTGGTAAGGGTGACAGAGTGCTGGAGATACCTGGCCCTGCAGGTGAGATGCAGGTACTTCTTCATAGGCTGTCAGCCATTCAGCAGCATCCTCTGGGCAGAGAGGGAGGGGCGGCTCTATATTGCAGCTTCTGCTGCAATTAACAAACTTGGAAGTTAGAAAGCGACTCTTTCAAAGCACAAAAGAATACCCCTTCCTTGTGCTGAAGTCTCCCAGTGGGGAAAGGCTGTTAAGGCGCCTCACAGAGACTCGTGATAAAAGCTCTCCTCCTCCTGCTGCTGCTGCGGGAACCGTGTTGCCTTTGGCACAGGGAAGAGTTTGGAAAGTTGCAGACTTTCCTCTTTTGATGGATGAATCTGCTGTTTCAATTCTCCCCGGGACGAAATCACGTAACCGCTTCGCACGGACTTTTCGGGGGACTCTGGGACCACCACAATGGGAGGAGAGAGGCTCAGCCCCTTTCAAGGCAGCTATAAAGCCAGGGCATGCACCCTTCCAAATCACCAGAGCAGAGCTGAGAGAGGGATCTTAGAGAAGGTTAACACAGGACGGGACTGAAATTACTAGGCAAAGACACAGACAAAAAAAAAAAAAAGCGCTCTCTGGTACAGAGTCTCAAGGATCAACCTGACAAAGCAATTTGAAGAAACTCATTCGCTCAAGCAAAAACTATAGGAACTCAGGATGAGACTATGAGACCCTGGAAACTGCGGAGGGATCTATAGGCTGAGAGGAGATTTACTGGGTGTCCAAGCTCAATAAGGAGCCATCTCCCGGGGAGCGCACAAGGGAGGTTCCTAGACGGTTCAGGTGCTGAACTAGTGACCGGCTGGACTGAAGAGATTTCCCCCCAGATAGTTTGGGGTCACGAGAGGCTCCCTAGACTTTTCCCCAGGCCGGGACCCAGAGTCTGGGCGGGATCAGCGCTATGGCCACGGGAGGGGAGAGCAGCGGCGGCAGCCCTGGGGAGCCAGCCCCCTGGCTCAAGGACACGGTCCGGCCCGCCCTGCTCCTCGCCAGCGCCTTCTTCCTCTGCCTGTGGGCGAGGAGGCGCCTGAGGCCGCAGAGCGGGAGCCCGCCGGGTCCCTTCCCCTGGCCCCTGGTGGGGAACGTCCTGCAGCTGGGCCGCCTGCCCCACCTCACCTTCTGCAAGATGGCCCAGCGGTACGGCGACGTCTTCCAGCTGCGGCTGGGTCGGCGGGCCGTGGTGGTGCTCAACGGTGAGGCCGTCATCCGCCAAGCCCTGGTGCGGCAGGGCTGCCAGTTCGCCGGCCGGCCCGACTTCCCCTCCTTCCGCCTGGTGTCAGGCGGCCGGAGCATTGCCTTCGGCCGCTACAGCGAGCAGTGGCGAGCCCACCGCCGCCTGGCCCACGCCAGCCTGCGGGCTTTCTCCACCGCCAGCGGCCGCAGCCGGCAGCTCTTCGAGCAGCACGTGGCGGCAGAAGCGCGGGAACTGATCCGGGGCTTCCTGCGGCGGGGCGCCGGCGGCGCCTACTTCGACCCGTGCCCGCTGTTCACGGTGGCCAACGCCAACGTGATCTGCGCCCTGTGCTTCGGCCAGCGCTACAGCCACGACGACGGCGAGTTCCGGGCGCTGCTGGGCCGCAACGACAAGTTCGGGCAGACGGTGGGCGCGGGCAGCCTGGTGGACGTGCTGCCCTGGCTCCAGGCCTTCCCCAACCCCGTGCGCCGCGTCTTCCGCGACTTCCAGGCGCTCAACCAGGAGCTGCACGACTTCGTTAGGGCCAAGGTCGCCCAGCACCGGGGCACCTACGACCCGCGGCTCACCCGGGACATCAGCGACGCCGTCATCGGTAAGATCGAGCAGGGCGGCGGCGGGGCGCAGGAGGGGCTCAGCCGGGACTACGTGGAGGGCACCATGACCGACATCTTCGGGGCCGGCCAGGACACCACCTCCACCGCCCTGTGCTGGGTCCTGCTGCTGCTGCTCAAACACCCGCACCTCCAGCGCCAGCTGCAGGCTGACCTGGACCGCGTGGTGGGGCGGGACCGGCTGCCCACGGCCGAGGACCGCGGCTGCCTGCCCTACCTGGAAGCCTTCATCTACGAGACGCTCCGCTTCAGCAGCTTCGTGCCAGTTACCATCCCGCACGCCACCACCGCCGACGTGGTACTCCAGGGCTTCCGCATCCCCAAGGACACGGTGGTCTTCGTCAACCAGTGGTCGGTCAATCACGACCGGCACAAGTGGAAGGACCCCCACCTCTTCAACCCGGCCAGGTTTCTGGACGGAGAGCAGAAGCTGGACAAGGACCTGACCTGCAGCGTCATGATCTTCTCCATCGGCAAGAGAAGGTGCATCGGCGACCAGCTCTCCAAGCTGCAGATCTTCCTCTTCACCGCCATCCTCCTGCACCAGTGCACCTTCGAGGCCAACGCGGCCGAGCGGCTCACCATGGACTGCATCCACGGGCTGGCCCTCAAACCTCTGCCCTTCACCGTCTCGGTGAAAATGAGAGACACCCCTCAGAGCTGCCGGGCTGGGGATGCCCAGTGAAGAACCACCCTACTCCGAGCCCTCTGGGAGCACCCTGCTTGCTGCGCTGGGCATGCCAGCTCGCCCTGCCTACACTCAAGAGCAGATCTCTCCCAATGGGAACGCTCTCTGTATAGCTTTAGGTAAGATCATTGCTTGTATGAGGGGTTTTCTCCCCCGCGCAGTTACTCCCTTTCCCAGGAAAGTCAGAAGCCCTTCGCGGTGAATTTTTGTTACCATTTTTGAAAGCCTCCAGCCGGTAAGGAGGGAACAGAAAGCCCCCTTCTGCCCGCTGCTCCCCACCAGCCTTCTTGCTCAGTTCTGTCTGCTCCGTGTTAGGTCATCTCTGACTCCGATGCAGTTTCATTCCATTTCCGATTGGTAGTGACAGCATGTGAAGCCAGAGGCGATCTTAACATAGCTCCTACTGCCAAGTGAGCTGTAGTTACCTTGATGCTGCCTTTTTGCAGGTCCGGAGTCTCAGCGATTTTCGCTTTCTAGAGATCAGACGTTTCCGATCTCTGGCTGCACAGGGGAAGTCCTTCAACCTGGCTTCTGTATGTGGCAGAGGTTTGAGCAGCAAGCTTAGCCTGAAGGCAAGAAGGATTGAGAAAAGAAGCGCTGTCTCTGCTAACTTCCCTGAATTATTGTTGACATAAAAGGGTCGGCGTATTCGCACTGCCCCTTATTAAAACTTCAGAGCCTTACAACAGCTCATAGCAAGAAGTGAAGGGATCTAGATTAATAATGATTTATTCCACGTAAAGCAGACCATGGGAGTGTAAACCACCTGTTAAATGTACACTAACCCCGCTAGAACTGCATAAACAAACCTACTAGCAGGCAGTCGGGTACTCACCTGCCCTAATTATTTGCATTCCGATGCAGACAATGAGGTATAATTTTCCCCTCCCCGGAGTCTAAATTTAATTCGACCGGGTATTAAATGGTTAATACGATTTACCGGGAGCCTTGCAAGAAGTTGTGTTCAGGAGTTGACACTGTGACATTAACTTTGGCACGAGATCAGCATCTCCATTATGCATATAAACAGCCCAAGCACAAGCTTG
This sequence comes from Malaclemys terrapin pileata, assembly GCF_027887155.1. NCBI lineage: Eukaryota > Metazoa > Chordata > Testudines > Emydidae > Malaclemys > Malaclemys terrapin. The sequence goes on along the minus strand of NC_071508.1, from coordinate 93,528,865 downwards.
GGTTGCCTTCAGATTGCAGCCTCTCCGTACAAAGAGTGTCTTGATTGTTTCCTGCGGGGCGGACAAAGTAAATTTGGCAGAGCCTGTCGGGGTTTTAAACGCTTCACTAACGAATGCAAGGAGGTGAAAGTCATCCTTGTTGAACGCCACAGCAGACTGCCAGGTTTTGCCTTCCGCTGAGTCAATCCTTGGGGAACAAGTGTGTGTCTAGCTTGTCCTGAGTTACTCTCTGAGCAGGAGGAGAATTCAAGCTGAGTAGCACTTCCTTCCCGGCAGCTTTCGCCTCTGCCTGGCAAACCCAGAGCTTGGAGAGCCTTTAGCTTATCTAGATAGCGCTGCATACTCGCTGATATTTTCCACTCTCTCTCCCACTACGATTAAGCTTTGGACACAAATACATTTGTCTATGGTGCTTCTCTGAGTTATTCTTTTGTAATATGAATGATTTCCATTTTAATTCATGGAATAACAAAATGTGACTGTCCCTTCTCAATAAAATATCTTTGGCACAAATGTATTATTGCATTGCTGGTTTTGGTTGGTTGGTTGGTTGGGGGAGGGAAGCAGGGGAATGTAATTTGTTCCTAGACTGCATTTCCCTGCTCTGCAGAACTACCCTAAACATGGCCACAAAGATAGCCAGCAGAAAAATCTTCCAGCAAGTAGTATATGAGGCTCCATTGCTGGGGGTGCATGTGTGCATGCTCCTGGCCTGAAATCACTATCCCAAGGACAAGGATATTAGCGGGGGACAATGTTTTCCAAATCCTCATGCCCATTGAAACAGCAGGGATCCCATGGGTTGTGTGTAATCAATGGTGATCATAGCCTGGGGAGGGACTGAGAGCAAAACTGTGCACTCCATTTATTATTTATGGATAGGGCTCTACCAAATTCACAGTCCTTTTTGGTCAATTTCATGGTCATTGGCTTTTTTAAATTCTCAATTTCATGGTTTCAAATATTTATATCTGAAATTTCCCAGTGTTGGTAACCAGGGAGCCCCGACCCAAAATGGGGGGGGGGGGGGTTGCAAGACTATTGTAGGGGTGTTGCAGTATTGCCACCCTTACTTCTGCGCTGCTGCTGACAGGCGCTTCCTTCAGAGCTAAGCAGCACAGACTTGAGGGTCCCATGGTATAGGGGGGTCATCACTTTCTGGGGGGGACAAGGCCAGCCTTACCCATGGGTGACTGCCCAGGGCCCCATGGTCAGTGGGGTGCTGTGGTCCATCCACACACATAGCCCAAGGTCCCTTTATCCCCTGAGTGCTGGGCCCAGAGCCGGGAAGGGCCTGGCTGAGGGCAAGGACTCCAGAACCTTTGTAAAAGTGGGGCAGGGGCATGGGTGCTGGAACTGGGATGACTGGGGGCCAGGGCCCCCCTTTCTAACATGGGTGTAGTTTGGGGGCATTGCCCCCCCCCCCAAACTGCAAGCCTTGGCAGGCATGGAGCAGCAGAAGGGGCTGTGCTTCGGGGTGGTATTGACCCGCAAAACTGCAAGCCTTGGGCAGGTTTGGAATGGCACTGGCAAGGGCTGCACTTTACAGTGGGGGAGCTGATCACCGTTATCAGCTCCTCTGCCATGAAGAGCAACCCCTACCTGCCCCCACTGAACTATGCCATGTTAAAAAGTGGCAGGTATGGCCCCCACCTCTCTCCCCCCCCTCCAGTTCCAGCACCATTGGTTGGGAACACCCCAGCCGGGGACTCCTACCAGGCTCCAGCTAATAGTCCCAGCCAGGCTAGGGAGGGACTGGACAGGACTTCCATTTCCCCCGCATGGGCCATGAGTCCCAGGTTGGGTCAGACCCACCTTTGGGAACCTCTGCCAGCAGCAAGAAGCTCTGTGGCTACTCCGTGCTGTGAGTCCCTCCCCCCCATGACTGCAAAGCAACAGGGGCAGGAAGCGGGGCAGGGGTGCTGACCTTCCTGAAGATGGGGGAAGTTCCCGGAGGTGGGTCTGATCCGGCCCCGGAAGCAGCCCCCGCAGGAGAAGAGGAAGTCCCATCCCTCCCAGGCCTAGCAGCTATAGCCCAGCACATGATAGGAGCGCGACTGAGGTGGCCCCTGCCACACCCCCATGGGCAGCACATGACTCCCACATTCGGAAACTCCCTAGAAGTGGGAAGGGACACCGGCACCTGGACCATGGCTTCATCCCGAGGCCCGCTCCTGAAGCCCCCGTCATTTGTGCCTCTTTACCTTCTCCCCGAAGGACACCTGCTGCTCGCACCTTTTCACTCCTACCCACCACTTGTGCCACTCTGCCCCCCCCCCCCCGCCTGCCAAGAAGCGACATGCCGGGGGGGGGGAGGGAAGAGGCGGAGTGAGGGCAGGACCTTGGGGGAAAAGACAGAGACGGGGCAGGAAGAGGAGCAGTGTGGGCAGGGCCACGGAAAAAGAAGACAAGTGGGAGTGCGGCCTTGGGGCGGAGTGTGGGCAGAAGTACTGCCCAGGCATCCTTTCAGCAGCAGAGGCGCTCTAAAGGTGGCAGGCTGGTGTGCCTCCAGAGGGAGATGTGCCACATCCTGTTTGGGTAGGCTTAGCCTTCCCCTGGCCTCTTACACCCACTGCCTATGCCTGCCCCTTCCCAGCAGATTTCACAATGGAGACCAGATTTCATCATCCATGATGCATTTTTCACAGCTGTGAATGTGGTAGGGTCCTATTTATGGAACACCTACAGTGAGCAGGTAGCATTGCACAAAGCTAAGAAGACAGGGTCTCTGCTCCAGGGGTTGTGATCTCGCTCAGACACAGACAGAACTATGTGAGGGCCCATGTTTGTGGAGGAGGGAAACTGTAGCAAACACACTTGTCAGGATTCACACAATCAATGTATTTTAAGGATATGAAGGAGACAAGGGGCTGGTAGGTGCAGAAGAAGAGTGGCTTTTCTGAGTTCACAGGGCAGCACTGAAGAAGGCACAAGTGTAAAGTGGGAGACTAGAAAGTGGCAGGTAGAGGGGGGAAATGATCCATTAGCATAGTGATACTGACGAAGGCTTACAGCCATAAGTGGTTCTGTAATGTGTCTCCTGGCTCTTTGTAGCACATGATACTAAAACACTGGGTGATTTAATTATTAACCAATCTAAGTTATTATTAACAAGTTAGGATATTTTTACTATGTTATTAAGTATCAACTTGCACTATGTTATTAACATTTACTGTGAGAATTATACGTTTTATATATATATATATAGTCTATACAATATCATAAACGAAACTATGAATTCATACAACTGTGGCTCTTTTGAGTAATTACTAATTTGGCTCTTGAACCTCAGGTCTGCGTATCACTGCCCTAGCATATGGCCTCGATTCTTCACAGTGAGGGCTGAACTTACTGCTCTTGAAGTGGGGAAATCAGGGTTCTCTTTAAAGGAAATAGAAGGTTATCCTGTTAACCAGAACATTTATGTGATTAAAGTGACAGTGTCTTACTTATGGATACTTAGAGTAATTTGGTACTTGAGAAAGTTATAATAGCACTGTTGAGGGCTGAGCTCTGTTGTGCTAGTCATCAAGGGGCTGCCCACTTGAACCTACACACCTCTAAGACAGAGAGAAGCCTCAGCAGGAGAAACAAATCTATACACATATAGCTCATTATTATATATCCCAGCAGTGCCAGTGTTAGCCCAGTGGGGGCCCCAAGCAGGAATATTCCCGCTCCATACTAAAACAGGCAAGTTTTTATAATAAAAAGGAAGTAAGGGTCCCCTTGAGCTGCTTGGGTCCTAAGCAATTGTTTAGTTTAATTATGCCTAGCCCCGGCTCTGTATCCCAGCAACTCCAGCCCTAAGAGGACTTGTGAATGCTGCAGAGAGCCCACAGGTCCTCTGCTATTGGCTCTCCTTGATTCCACCTACTTCTACTGGTCTCCACTAAGAATGTGTCCAGAATAGGTTAATCTGTGTTTGCTAACACATTTCTGAATAACACCTCTTACCTATTTTAAAACTCTAGTTTATATAACTTACCCTGTTTAAAGTGGCCATTTGTTGAACATGCAGGTGTCTATTCTAACCCAGAACAAGTAGCATGGCTGTTACTCTAGTTCATCTGAGATGGTGGTGGTATGATCCAGCCCTACAATCTGATTTCCTGCAGGATCTCCCTCTCACAGAAATCTTCTTTCAGCCAAGACTCCGCTCAATCTTGTCGGTTGAGTGAAAGAGAATGGGCTTTGAGTAGGCAACTCCTTAGTGAGTCTGGGGTGGCTACATTAGTGAGAAGTAGGGGGTACACAAGTGACACCTTGTTCAACCCACCCCACTGTCTGTAAAAACTTTAGCTCAGTCTTCCTGTGTTCTGTGTCAGCTACAGACTTCAGAAAAAAATATATTTGTAACCATTTACCTTTTTTTCCCCCCTTCACTCTGCCTATTCTGTTAGGCGCTGTATAAATGCAGAACAAAAAGACAGTCTCTGACCCAGGAACTTACATTTTAAGTATAAAGTTCAGAAGGAATCAAAAAACCTCAAAAAAGGACCTAAAATAGCTTTTTCTATGTATAAGTGTCATTGTGTTAAAGTCAAATGCTTAGGCCCTTCCTGGTGTTGATCCTGTGTGCCAGGTGTGATCCCCATTCTCCAACTCTATAAATAATAAATAAATGGAGATATCCCATCTCCTAGAAGTGGCCCCCTCAAGGACTGAACTCACAACACTGGGTTTAGCAGGCCAATGCTCAAACCACTGAGCTATCCCTCCCCCCCAAATGACTGAAACCCTCAGGCGGACTTGCCTACCTTCCAGCTTCTTGCTGGGCCACGTAGCTCCCCACCCTCCCACAAGATGTCTTCATCCTTTCCAGCTGTCCAGGAGGATATGGCTGCTGATGCTGATCCTTCTTTCCCTTCTTCCCCTGCCAGGTACTAGAAGGAGTTGGCAAGAAGAGGAGAAGGAGGAAAGTGAGGAAGTCAGAACTTAGTGCCTTCTGCTCCCTCTATCCCCTTATGGAACTCTGAATACTAAATGTGGGAGAGGAGGAAGAGAGCAGAGCTAGAAGGAAATCTAAGCTTGAAGTCTTTAAATCAAGATTTGCGGACTTCAGTAACTCAGCCAGAGCTTACGAATCTATTACAGAAGTGGATGGGTGAGGTTCTGTGGCCTGCAATGTGCAGGAGGTCAGACATGATGGTCCCTTCTGGCCATAAAGCAGGAGCAACAGAAGTACTCTAAAAGTGTGTGTGTGTGGGGGGGTGACAGGTGCCTGAACTGTGGCCCTGCCCTAAGTCCCTGCCCTTCCCCCCCCCCAAGATCCCACCCCCACACTGCCTCTTCCCCTGAGGCCCTGCTTCCACACTGACTCTTCCCCCCAAGACCCTGCCTCCCACTCACTCCTCTCTGTCCCTCCCCCCCCCCCCATTGCTTGCCCTTATGGCTGGTAAAAAGTGGAAGGGCATTCATTTTTAGGCAAACACAATGCAAATGAACTCTCCACTATCAGTCTCAACCGCATATGATCCAGGAAATGAATTATTTTTCTTCATGATAAATGGAGTCATCCATCCCTTTTCTCCATCCAATTTGACACTGAGTCACCAGGGTTCTAGACCTGAGTGACATCTGTTGTAAAAGTGTTTATAGCTCTTTTAGCCTTTTATCCAATTTGGGTACTCTCTTCAGGTCTGGTCCATATGAAGATAGATTCTTTTCCAAAGTTTGAACAGTAGTTCTGAGTTGTCTTCCCATCAGTACTTGTGCTGGACTATATCCAGTAGCTGCTATTGGTGTTGATCTGTAACTCTCAAAAGCAAGGAATGGATCTTCCTGCTGCAGGATTTTCTTAAGTGTCTGTACAGCTCTCAGCCTCTCCATTCACTTGTGTGTAATGTGGACTGCTAATAATATAATCAAAATCATATTTCATTCAGAATGACAAATTCTGCTGCAGTGAACTGTGGTCATTGCCTGTCACTAATTGTTCTGGAATAGTCAAGTCAGCAAAGCTGCACTTCAGTTTCTCAATAACACTGAACCATGTTATGTCTTTCAATTACATTATTTATAGATATCTGGAAAAATAGTCCACAATGACCAGGTAATCATGTTCTCTTAATCTACAGCTAGTCTCTTTTAAGAGCTCTCGGACAGAGGGATTTATATACTGCATAATCCAGCATTGTCTCTTAAATTGATTTGTACTGGATCTCCTTTAAAAACTCCAGTATCATAAAATCTTCCTTCTTTCTCATCATGGCTGCCAAACAGCAGTTGACAAGGTTGTTGGTCTTTGATTCTTTGATCATGTGCACTCTGAATGCAAAGCGTTTGTAAGCTGTTTCTGTGGTGAACTGGCCCATGTAGTTCAGGATACCTCCAGAGCTCGTCAGAACTGTGTCAAGTGACACCATCACCTTCAACTCCACCCCTGAGAGCTAATAGTGAGCTAATAGTCCTCTCAGAAGGAACTTGACTCAGGAGCTGATGTCACAATTTGAAAGTCAATAGTCTTACCATGAATATTCAATTTCACTCTTGTCATAACTATAAAGGGAAGGGTAATAGCTGTCCTGTGTACAGTACTATAAATCCCTCCTGGCCAGAGACTCCAAAATCCTTTTCCCTGTAAAGGGTTAAGAAGCTCAGGTAACCTGGCTGGCATCTGACCTAAAGGACCAATAAGGGGACAAGATACTTTCAAATCTTGGGGGGGGGAAGGCTTTTGTTTGTGTTCTTTCTTTGGGAGTGCGTTCGTTCTCGGGGACTGAGAGGGACCAGACATCAATCCAGGTTCTCCACATCTTTCTAAACAAGCCTCTCCTATTTCAAACTTGTAAGTAAATAGCCAGGCAAGGCGTGTTAGTTTTCCTTTGTTTTTCTCAACTTGTAAATGTACCTTTTACTAGAGTGTTTATCTTTGTTTGCTGTACTTTGAACCTGAGACTAGAGGGGAGTCCTCTGAGCTCTTTAAGTTTGATTACCCTGTAAGGTTAATTTCCATACTGATTTTACAGAGATGATTTTTACCTTTTTCTTTAATTAAAAACCTTCTTTTTAAGAACCTGATTGATTTTTCCTTGTTTTAGATCCAAAGGGGTTTTGGATCTTGATTCACCAGGAGTTGGTGGGAGGAAGGAGGGGGGATGGTTAATTTCTCCCTGTTGTAGATCCCAGGGGGGGGTTGGAACTGATTCACCAGGAGTTGGTGGGAGGAAGGAGGGGAATGGTTAATTTCTCCTTGTTTTAAGATCCAAGGGGTTTTGGATTTGTTTTCACCAGGGATTTGGTGAGGGTTTTTCAAGGCTTCCCAGGGAGGGAATCCATTGATGGTGGCAGCCGAACCAGAGCTAAGCTGGTAGTTAAGCTTAGAAGTTTTTCACGCAGGCCCCTACATTTGTACCCTAAAGTTCAAAGTGGGGATCTCAGTCCTGACATGGTGGCAGCGGTGGGATCATTTTAAACCCAAAAGCCAGTGAGATTTTTTTTTCCTTCTAGCTGCTTGGAAAGCCGAGCTGGAAGTAGATAGATGCATATCTTATCTCTCCTTGCCTGAAGGCAGAGGTGTTAAGTTTTTTTTACAGGTCCTTTGTTAAGAGAAGGGTTCAATTAGCAAATGACTGGTAAAAGGTATTTACAAGCTGAATTGTTTTTTTTTCTTTTTACATCCTCCGGAGTAGCTAGTTAGAAAGTTACTGTTAACTCTGCAGCAGCCAGAGCTGAGAGCTTCCCAGTTTGTCAACTGCAAAGGGGGTGACCCAGCACAAGAAAACAGGAAAATGACTACCAAAGAAGAAAAAGCCAAAGAGGAGGCCCACAAGAGAGAGATAGAGCTGAGAGACAGAGAGGAGAAAGCCAAAGAGGAGGCCCACAAGAGAGAGATGGAGCTAAAAGAAAGAGAAGAAAAAGCCAAAAAGGAGGCCCATGAAAGAGAGATGGAGCTGGAAAAAGCCAAAGAGGAGGCTCACAAGAGAACTATGGAGCTGAAAGAGAAAGAGATGGAGCTGAGAGAAAAAGAGATGGAGGAGAGAGAAAAAGAAAGGAAGCATGAACTGGAAGTAGCAAAAGCTAAGCAGGATGCACCAGCCAATGCTAACAACCCCCCTCCAGGTACCACTTCCCATCCCAGAAAATTCCCCATCTACAAGGCAGGCGATGATACTGAGGCCTTCTTAGAAAATTTTGAAAGGGCCTGCCTTGGATACAGCATCACTGCAGACCAGTACATGGTAGAGCTGTGGCCGCAGCTCAGTGGACCCTTAGCAGAGGTGGCGGCTGAAATGCCTAAGGAACACATGAACAGTTATGAACTTTTTAAAAACAAGGCCAGACTCAGAATGGGGCTAACACCCGAGCATGCCCGTCGGCGGTTCAGAGCCCTAAAGTGGAAACCCGATGTGTCATTTACCCGTCATGCCTACCACATCGACAAAAATGGTGATGCCTGGGTATCAGGAGCAAATGTTAAATCTCTGGAAGATCTGCTTTCCCTAGTAAAAATGGAGCAGTTTTTAGAGGGTGTTCCTGAGGAAATAGAAAGGTACATCCTAGATAGGAAGCCCAAAACTGTAACTGAGGCGGGGGAGATTGGAGCCCAATGGGTGGAGGTGGCAGAAAAGAAAAAAACTAGTAGCAGTTGGAGCGAATATCAGAAGGGGCAAGCCGAAACAAAACCTTACCACCGGGGACAACCCAAGGCCCCACCCACATCCCAAGGGAAACCCCAGACGCCTTCTCACCCCACCACACCGGTCTCCACCAACCAACCTCGTCCCAGTGATACCTTAGCAGGGCGATGTTTTAAATGTAATGAACTGGGACATATAAAGGCTCACTGCCCCAAGAACCCCAACCGATTACAGTTCATTACACCCCAATCACACCAAAGATCCCCAAACCCAGATGCCTCTCTCATACCCTCGGAGCGAAGGGAAACCTTGAGAGTGGGCGGAAAGAAGGTTACCGCTTGGAGGGACACTGGGGCTCAAGTGTCAACTATCCACCAATCCCTAGTGGACCCCAAACTCATCAACCCAGAGGCTACAGTGACAATTCAACCCTTCGTGTCACAATCTGTAACCTTGCCTACAGCCACGTTGCATGTCCAGTACAAGGGCTGGTCAGGAATGTGGACTTTTGCAGTCTATGACAATTATCCCATTCCCATGCTGCTGGGGGAAGACTTGGCCAACCATGTGAAGCTAGCCAAGAGGGTGGGAATAGTCACCCGCAGTCAGGCTAAGCAAGCTTTCACCCCCATCCCTGTCCCTGAGCCGTCCACCAGGGCCCCGTCTGTGTTACCGGAGACCCAGACAAAGGTGGTGGAACTGGATCCCCTGCCAACGACTGCAACAGCCGTAGTGGATCCAATCCCAGAGACCCAGCCACAGCCAGTCCCAGAACCGGAACTGGCAACGCAACCAGCACCAGAACCATTGCCAGCCCTGAGTCCAGCGCTTGCAAACCCGTCTACAACTCCAACGCCAGAGGGCACCAGCGAGCCTGAACTGGCAGAAGCAGCAGATAACCCTACCCAAGAGGCTCAGCCAGAGCCTGAGTTACCACATAGTGCACCAGCGGACAGCGGTTCACAGTCAATGGAAACAGCCCCAGCACCTGCATCGCTTCCAGAGGGACCAAGCCCCAGTCCACAGTCCAAGGAGGAACTGATGTCTCCAGCATCAAGGGAACAGTTCCAGGCCGAGCAGGAAGCAGATGACGGCCTTCAGAAAGCTTGGGCGGCGGCGCGGAGCACCCCACCGCCTCTCAGCTCTTCTAACCGATCCCGGTTTGTTGTAGAACAAGGACTTTTATACAAGGAGACTCTTTCTGGTGGGCACCAGGAAGACTGGCATCCTCAAAGGCAGTTGGTAGTTCCCACTAAGTATCGGGTAAAGCTCTTGAGCTTAGCCCATGATCATCCCAGTGGCCATTCTGGGGTGAACAGAACCAAAGACCGGTTGGGGAAGTCCTTCCACTGGGAGGGAATGGGCAAGGACGTTGCTAATTATGTCCGGTCTTGTGAGGTGTGCCAACGAGTGGGAAAACCCCAAGACCAGGTTAAAGCCCCTCTCCAGCCACTACCCATAATTGAGGTCCCATTTCAGCGCGTAGCTGTGGATATTCTGGGTCCTTTCCCAAAGAAGACACCCAGAGGAAAGCAGTACGTACTGACTTTCATGGATTTTGCTACCCGATGGCCGGAAGCAGTACCCTTAAGCAACACCAGGGCTAAAAGTGTGTGCCAGGCATTAACAGACATTTTTGCCAGGGTAGGTTGGCCCTCCGACATCCTTACAGATTCAGGAACTAACTTCCTGGCAGGAACCATGGAAAACCTGTGGGAAGCTCATGGGGTGAATCACTTGGTTGCCACCCCTTACCACCATGAAACCAATGGCCTGGTGGAGAGGTTTAATGGAACTTTGGGGGCCATGATACGTAAATTTGTAAATGAACACTCCAATGATTGGGACCTCGTGTTGCAGCAGTTGCTTTTTGCCTACAGGACTGTACCACATCCCAGTTTAGGGTTTTCACCATTTGAACTTGTGTATGGCCGTGAGGTTAAGGGGCCATTACAGTTGGTGAAGCAGCAATGGGAGGGGTTTACGCCTTCTCCAGGAACAAACATTCTAGACTTTGTAAGCAACCTACAAAACACCCTCCGACATTCTTTGGCCCTTGCTAAAGAAAACCTAAAGGATGCTCAGGAAGAGCAAAAGGCCTGGTATGATAAACATTCCAGAGAACGGTCCTTCAAAGTAGGAGACCAAGTCATGGTCTTAAAGGCAATCCAGGCCCATAAAATGGAAGCGTCGTGGGAAGGACCATTCACGGTCCAGGAGCGCCTAGGAGCTGTTAACTATCTCATAGCCTCCCCCACCTCCAACATAAAGCCTAAGGTATACCATGTTAATTCTCTTAAGCCCTTTTATTCCAGAGAATTAAACGTTTGCCAGTTTACCGCCCAGGAAACAGATGACGCGGAGTGGCCTGAAGGTGTCTACTACGAAGGAAAAAAGGATGGTGGCGTGGAAGAGGTGAACCTCTCCATGACCCTTGGACGTCTGCAGCGACAGCAGATCAAGGAGCTGTGCACAAGCTTTGAACCAATTTTCTCAGCCACTCCAGGATGGACCGAACGGGCATACCACTCCATTGACACAGGTAATGCTCACCCTATTAGAACCCCACCCTACCGGGAGTCACCTCATGCCAAAACTGCTATACAAAGGGAGATCCAGGACATGCTACAGATGGGTATAATCCGCCCCTCTAAGAGTGCATGGGCATCTCCAGTGGTTCTAGTTCCCAAACCAGATGGGGAAATACGCTTTTGCGTGGACTACCGTAAGCTAAATGCTGTAACTCGTCCTGACAACTATCCAATGCCACGCACAGATGAGCTATTGGAGAAATTGGGACATGCCCAATTCATCTCTACTTTAGACTTAACCAAGGGGTACTGGCAAGTACCACTAGATGAACCCGCTAAGGAAAGGTCAGCCTTCGTCACCCAGGCAGGGGTGTATGAATTCAATGTACTCCCTTTCGGGTTGCGAAATGCACCCGCCACCTTCCAAAGACTTGTAGATGGTCTCCTAGCGGGATTGGGAGAATCTGCAGTTGCCTACCTCGATGATGTGGCCATTTTTTCTGATTCATGGGCAGAGCACATGGAGCACCTGGAAAAAGTTTTCGAGCGCATCGAGCAGGCAGGACTAACTGTTAAGGCTAAAAAGTGTCAAATAGGCCAAAACAGAGTGACTTACCTGGGGCACCAGGTGGGTCAAGGAACTATAAATCCCATACAGGCCAAAGTGGATGCTATCCAAAAGTGGCCGGTTCCAAAGTCTAAGAAACAGGTCCAATCCTTCTTAGGCTTGGCTGGATATTATAGGCGATTTGTACCCCACTACAGCCAAATCGCCACCCCGCTGACAGATCTTGAATTCTCTGGTGAAAACATGCTCTTTCATAAACCGTATTTCTCTGAGGTATAAAGTATGCATCAAACATAACCAGAACCCTTTCATAGTTATCTTTGTGACTGTCTTCAATGAAGTCCAAGAATGTAAAGATATGCTTTGCTTGCTTCCCCATAGCATAATTTAAAGATGATACCTGCATATCTCCAGTTTCTTTGTGCAGCTTGGTAGCAATGCGAAAGCTTGCAAAATATTGTTTCTAGTCTATCCATTCTGAAGGTTTGTCAAAGCTGAAGTTCTCTGGGGCATTGAAGAGTGGAATATTGATAAGATCCTGCAGCCTTTATTGATGTTCTGTCTGCAACTTTTGTTGCTCTGTTCGCAACCTTTATTGCTGTTTTCCTTCTGTTTCTATTCTTAATTCTGCAGCTAACACCATGTCAGCATCCTGTACAGATGTGGATTGGTCACAGAGCTTGCTTATACACATCAGATGTGTTCATCATAAGATCCTTTAATGCTCTGCCAGCTATGGCTGAGGGTCATTTAAATAAGTATTTTACACACACTGTCATATGGTGGCTGAATGGTATAATACAGTTTAATATGCCATTACACTCTCCCTCCCCCACCCCCAAAAAATCACACATACTTAAGATTCAGGATAGCCAAAACTCAATGCTGGAGCAGTATGGGTTTAAGGATCAATATCTCACAACTCAGCAGGCAAACCTGCTTACCTTTGGCAATCAAAAGAAATTACTTGTAATACTTGGTGAAGCAAAATAAACTCTTTTCCATATAAACGCTAATGAAAAAATTTCAAACTATATTTAAAGAAACAAGTTAAAATGAATATATGGACAGAAATAGGATTTCTAGGAGGGATAGCTCAGTGGTTTGAGCATTGGACTGCTAAACCCAGGGTTGTGAGCTCAATCCTTGAGGGGGTCTGTGACGTTGTGCAGTCTATATGGTTTTATAAAAACTTGATAATAAGTCAATATAATGTAACTGAGATAGTTTTAGAGAAAATACGGTAATAAGTGAATGTAACGTAACTGGGATATACTTCGTGCAAAAGGTCTCTTGTAAGGTATCATTACAAAGCTCATAATCTACTGAGTGTGATCATCCTATTTGTAGAAATGTACCACTCTAGTATCTAAAACTAGAAATATAAAACATAACTCTGAGTGCCTATTGTAATTATGTAAAGTGTGGGCCATTAAGGATGGTTTGGAATCTTGATGACTCCCATTGTCTGCAGATGGCCGTATTTACCTGTGAGTCTTCCTGTATGTGTGTGTGCTGGCAAGTGAGTAATGAAGTCTTGCAGTGACATGTGATCATGTCACCTGAATTGGAATCCATCTTTAACCTGGTGCTTTTCCAGTGAAGGGGGATGGAAACCCAGAGGGACAAAGGGTTCCCGCCTTATGCAAAAGATATATAAAGGGGTGGAAGAGAACAAGGGGGGAGAGGAGCCATCATGAAGAATCCCCTAGCTACCACCTGAGCTGCAACAAGAGCTGTACCAGGGGAAAGAATTGTGCCCAGGCCTGGAAGGTGTCCAGTCTGAGAAAAACTTACTGAAGCATCTCTGAGGGTGAGATTATCTGTATTTAGTTTGATTAGACATAGATTTGCGCATTTTATTTTATTTTGCTTGGTGACTTACTTTGTTCTGTCTGTTACTACTTTGAACCACTTAAATCCTACTGTCTGTATTTAATAATATCACTTTTTATTTAGTAATTTACTCAGAGTATATATTAATACCTGGGGGAGCAAACAACTGTGCATATCTCTCTATCAGTGTTATAGAGGGCGAACAATTTATGAGTTTGCCCTGCATAAGCTTTATGAGGGTAAAACGGATTTATCTGGGTTTAGACCCCATTGGGAGTTGGGCATCTGAGTGCTAAAGACAAGCACACTACTGTGAGCTGTTTTCAGGTAAACTTGCAGCTTTGGGACAGGAGATTCAGACCCTGGATCTGTGTCTGGAGCCAGACAGGAGTGTCTGGCTCAGCAAGACAGGGTGCTGGAGTCCTGAGCTGGCAGGGAAAACAGAAGCAGGGGTAGTCTTTGCACATCGGGTGGCAGCTCCCAAGGGGGTTTCTATGATCCAACCCGTCACAGGGTCACTTAGGGATCTAGGGCAAAATCAGTACTTGATCCTGCTCGTGAAGACAGGGGGCTGGACTCAATGACCTTTCTAGGTCCCTTCCAGCTCTAGGAGATAGGATATCTCCATTAATTTAATAATAATAAATAATAATAATAATAAAAAAAAACATAAAGTAGCACCTTCTTAATGAACTTATCTACTTCCTGTGCATCTTTGAAACAGACCTGCTAATTTCAATGACTGTAAGCACTGAGGGGAAAGGGTGGGTATACCTGCAAGCCTTTACTAAGAAGCTCTCTGGATAAGTAGAACACTTCATACCTAGGGCTATCTGACACTGTGAGGAATACATTTGCACACTTTTTTAAAATACCAAACCATCTAAAACCCAACCAATTCATGCTATAAAAACCCTACTGAACTGGATTCCGTTGATTAAAGTACTGCACCCAATTGTGACTTGCAAGCTTTCCCAGTGCTCCTTCCTGCCAGCATCTGCTGAATGCAGATATCATTGCTTATGGGGTGAGCTTCATAACTTCCACTAATCATAACGTGGGTAGCAACAGGTTAATCATTGATCAACTTTTTCTTGTTTTTTTTAAAGGGAGAAACAGAAGGTAGGCTGGAAGAACAAAACTCACAAAGAAAGTGTAGTACAACTACTCTGCCATGATCCTAACAACTGTTTGCCAGAAGCTGAGCATGGGCAACAGGGGATGGATCACTTGATGATTACCTGATCTGTTCATTCCCCCAGAAGCACCTGGTATTGGCCATTATAAAAAGCAGGGTACTGTGCTAGATGGACCTTTGCCCCAACCCAGTATGGCCATTCTTATGTTCTATAGGTAAAGTCTGTAGATCGGAAAACAACACAGTCAATGCTTCTTTTCAGCAAGCAGTCTATAGTGGGACAGATACCTCACACTGGTGCAAGTTCTCCCAGTGCTTCAGCGATGTTTCAGCCATGAATGATTTCCTCAGCCAATCCCACACAGATACACGAGAGAACATCTGTTGGCCCTTTCGCCACTTGAGAGATGTGCTCTGTTTATCTGAAATGCTAGTTATTGCAAAGGCTTTTGAGAAAAAGTTCCTCAGAGTCAGCTTGAAAACGCGTGCAAGGGTTTAATGCAGCTGAAGTGGTTTATTCCACTGGATAGGGAAGGAGCTCAGAATTTGACCGAGACCATCTGCTCTGAAAGCAAAGGGCTGGAACTATTCCAGTTACAGCTTGCTTCTTGGAGCTCTTAAAAACTACTGGTCTATGTGGGGGGCATATGTACCGTACCCCTCACATGCTATATGTAATCCCAAGAATATCTCAAAACCATTTCACTATTTAAACGCCATTAAGTACATTATTCCATATCCAGACCTTTTGTTCATTTTACTAAACACATCTGTATTTGCAAGCACTGTAGAATAGGTAAAGCACTGTTATATTGAGCAGGAATTTTATTCCTAGCTCTGGCACTGACTTGCTGGATGATCTCTCACCTGCAGTTAGTCACTGTGACGTTACTGACATAATCTGGGACCATATAGAACATGGTTGCAACCAAAGTCCTGTAGTGGCACCAAATCTTGTATAAAGGGGTTCAAATGAGGTGTCTAAGACAAGGTTATGGTTTGCCGGTTATGATTATGCTGTCTATATGTGTGTATCAATTTTGTAGTTAAAGTTATAAATATTGGCTCTATACTGTCTGTATTTCAAACTTATGCTATGCTTCTGGGAAACTTCCCAGACAAGTTGGTGTTAGCTCTGCCTAGCCTGCTTGATGGCCCATTAAGGACCATCAGCTATACAGCTGACCCATTGAGAAAAGGCAAATACGCCTTGCAACTCAGCAAAGTATGCAGGGACTGGCCCATCTGACTCCAGACTCCATTTTGCTGTAATTTTCCACAGTAAGGACAAAAAGATGTTCTTACACCTGGAAAAGACTATAAAAAGGCTGATGCCTTTCCTCCATCTTGTCTTCAATCCTGCTTCATACCTCTGGAGGAACTTTGCTACAAACTGAAGCTCTGAACAAAGGACTGATGACCCATCCCAGCTGGGGATGTATTCCAGAGACTTGATTTGAACCTGCAGTTTATTCTGTCTCTGCTACAAGCCTGAACCAAGAACTTTGCCATTACTGTATGTAATTGATTCCATTTAACCAATTCTAACTCTCATCTATATCTTTTTCCTTTTATAAATAAACCTTTAGATTTTAGATTCTAAAGGACTGGCAACAGCATGATTTGTGGGTAAGATCTGATTTGTATATTGACTTGGATCTGGGGTTTGGTCCTTTGGGATTGAGAGAACCTTTTTTCTTTTACTGGGGTATTGGTTTTCATAACCATTTGTCCCCATAATGATGGCACTGGGGGTAATACTGGGAAACTGGAGTGTCTAAGGGAATGGCTTGTGTGACTTAGGGTTAGCCAGTGGGGTGAGACCAAAGTCCTCTTAGCAGGGCCGGCTCCAGGCACCAGCTTACCAAGCAGGTGCTTGGGGCGGCCACTTCGGAGAGGGGCAGCACGTCTAGCTGTTTGGCGACAATCCCTCACTCCTGCTCGGAGCAAAGGACCTCCCGCTGAATTGCTGCCGCAGATCACAATCGCAGCTTTTTTTTGTTTGTTTGTTTGGCTGCTTGGGGCGGCCAAAACCCTGGAGCCGTCCCTGCCTCTTAGTCTGGCTGGTTTGGTTTGCCTTAGAGGTGGAAAAACCCCAGCCTTGGGCTGTAACTGCCCTGTTTAAGCAATTTGGCCTGAATTGGGACTCTCAGTTGGGTCCCGCCCAAACCACATCATTAGTCACTCCAGCATTTTGTGCTTGATTCCTCACCTGAAGTCTGGGTATAACATATACTACCTCACAGGGGAGCTATAAAGATGCAATAAATATTTGTAAAAATGGTTTGAGTTCCTCACATGGAAGGCACTGTATAGAAATGCAAGAGAAATATTTGCCAGGCTGTCTAAACCTATTATATCCTTTAATTAGATGTATGGAACACAGTAGTTCTCAAACTTGCATCGTCTCTGTACCTCTCATTTTGCTGTCCTGGTACCTGTTCATCAGACAGAATATACTTTTGTATGGGGCTTTCTAGCAGCAGAGGGTTTGTTTGGTTGATCTCTTTTTTTTGCTTTTTTTGTCTGCACTAAGAAAACATCTCAGGTGGAAACCAACGCAGAACTATAAACCTCCAGCATAACTGGAAAAATTTTTTTTGGAAGGCCTGAACTGAAATCTTAAAACTTTTGTAGAACTGCCATGAGGGAAATTACATGGAATACAACTCTTAATATTATGTTCTTTCCCAACATTTAGCTTCTTAATTCAATCTGGCAAAGTGACTTGCATTTTTTTGAAATGTTCTTTCCCATTAGTGCACAGAATTAAAATCCCATAAGCAGTGAGCAATTAATAAATGCATAGCTCAGAAATCACTGTTTTCTTCTTCTGGTGCTATTAACTCCTTCATGCCAGTCTTTTCAATACTACTTTAAAGTGCATCACTAATTACATTGGTGGATAATATATCCAATATAAAATTGTATACTGTGCTCTTCATCACAGTATCCAAGAACCTACATAGCTTCTTGTCCCAAAAGAACAACATAGAAATTATACTAAACTAGACCTGTGGTCCATCTAGATACCAGATGCTTCAGAGCATGGTGCAGAATATGCCAAAAGGAGAATGATGGATTAAACTGCCAGCAGAGGAAGTTTCTACCTAACTCCAGACAGTTTGTGGTTGGTACATCTGGTCAAGATTTTTGGCAGAACAGTTTTCCAATGGAAAATACAGTTTCATCAAAATCAAAGCACTTAAGGTGAATGTGTTGATTTTGATACAATCTGAGACTCATTTTGATAAGGCAGAAATATTTCATTTCAAATTTATATTTTCAATGCATTTAGTTATATCTCTATGTTCTATTAACTGCATTATAGTTATGTGTATATATATATTTGTTTCAACATTACCAAAATTAAGTGTTTCAGTGTTTCCAACTCTAAATTTTTCAGAATTTTGTTCATGTGAAAATTTTCAAATTTTGATTTTTCCTTCCAATTCAGAATGAAAACAAGTTTTGAAATGTTAGAATTTCTCAAATAGTGGAAATTCAGTTTCCTGACCAGCGTGAGAAGTTGGCTTATGCCCCCAATCCCGAGTTATATTTTACACATTTTATAATTGTGGATGATCTTAAGAACAGCATAAATACCAGGGGTGAGACTTGGGGCTGCACCTCTAAGAAGTGCAGCACAGAACTTGCAGCACAGGTTGTGTCATTAAATGGTTTTATGTCATCTTTGCACCTCCCTATCCTGGGCTGTTTTGCAGGTCTGGAGAGGTCCCCAAACTAATACAGACAATCCTGGGGGGGGGGCTGTCTAAATTACATCAGCTTCCTTGGGCTTCAGCACTACCCAGAATCTCTGCAAGGCTGCATCCCTGCCCCGAGCACCATGCCTCCTACACCTTGTGAGGGGTCCTCTGAGGGCAGCCTTAAGGCTGGCTTCTTCAGTGCTTGCTCAGGAGGAATCCTCCTTTGGCAGGAGATAGGTTTTTTAGGACTCATTTATACCATGCTGGTCCTTTTATCCAGCATAAAGAGGCTAGAACTGGGATGAGGATCTCAACCCTTTTTAAACCCTACCAAGTTTTCTCTCCCCACTCCCAATGAGATCTTCTGCTAATGAACTTACTTCAAGATTTGTTGCTTTTTAAATTCATCGGCTGTCCTTTTGTTCTTGTACCATAGGGAAGGGCAAACAGGAGTGCCCAGCTTTTCTAAACCAGGTGGTACTTTGTACATCACCTGCATGTATTTCCCTTTTTGTCTCCTCTCTAAACTAAACAGGCCCAACCTTATCACTCCCTTCACACGAAAACCTCTCCATGTGTCTAATCTTTTCATCACCATCTCTTCCCTCTTGTCATCGTACTATCTTTTACCAGAAGGTTTGAACAGTCCACACTGCCACCCATCTTTTTCCTTATTTGTTCTTTTGACTATTTGCTCCTCCAAGTCTCTCTCTGCTCTGTTAATTGCAATTTTACCTGCCCCAGAAAGGCCCATAAACTAAGTGTTTGACTTGGACTAGATTTGTATGTTGAATAATTCCTTTTAATAAATAGTAAAAGTGGGGACTGGGATAGAGGACAGCCACTGTCAGGAAGCCCGAGGGAGAATGAGCCCATCTTCTAGCACTTTGGGAGGAGAAGAAATTGATAACCAACTTGATGGTGCAAGTTTCACCCACCCACAACAGGTGCTTTGAGTGTACTGATCACCATTGTGGGGTACATAGGGAGAGTGTTCATCTTGGTGGAAAACTGTTACAAAGACCCTTCAATTTTCCTTGTTTCCTATTTAAATAATATCAAATATTGTAAAGAGTATAAATGACTTAAGAAAACAGTTCAAGTTGTTTGAGTAGCTGGAAATATACTGCACAGCTGTTCATTTGAGTAAGCTATTTCCTCCCCAAAAACACAGTCAAGAGTACAAAAAGTCTTAAACCATTTGAGAGGAGCGCACTTGGTATTTCAATGCTTTCCAAGTAATTTAGGGTGTGGGAGTTACAGTCAACCACCACTTAGGAAACACCAGGATTACACAGGCTTATAGATATCCTCTATGTATAGTTGCTTCAGGCCTAAGACTGCTGTAAATTATAAATTCAGCTTAAAAAATGTCCGTGCAAAAACTTTACCTGCTCACCTGCCTTTGCCTGCCTCATCCAAAAGAGAAGTGACTGCTACGATGTCCCCAAAGTCATCATACACAAAAGCTAAGATATTATTGAATATGGGCAGAAATAGAACAGTAGGTTTTACATCCCTGCTTGGGCATGAAGGTCATAATTTATGAAAGTCCCCATCACACACACACCCCTCCTGTGAAGATAAAACCAATATTTTACAGCATACTGTTACATATTGATTTATAGTGGGGTGATTTTAGAATTAATGAGAATGTTTGTTAGTGCAGAACACATCTGACTTACATCTGTAATAAGGCTAGGAGCAAATGCAAATTCACTATAGCACAAGAACTCTGCTTCTTTCACAACAGTAACCCACAAATGCAAGCAAAAACCAGCAGGAACACACACACAGTATTTCAGCCTCCAACGTGGCTTGTGGTAGCTGATGCACTGAAAACAAAGGGCATATTTCTACTGCTTCTCCAGTTTGCAAGTGTTTTAGTTCTGCTTTTAAAGCAGAGCATCTTTTGTATTTCTTCAGGCAGGGGCAATTTTCAAAACATGTATGAAGTACTTAAAAGAAAAATATGCCCACCTAGATCCTGATCCTGCAAAGAATGTCGGGGGGGGGGGGGAAGGGGGGCGAGAGGCAGGCAGAGCCCTACTGAAGTCAATAGGGATCTACCAGCATGGAGTAGCTGGCAGAATCGGGGCCTAAACAAGAATCTAGGCTAGGAGAAGGAGCAGGGTGTCAAAACACAAAAGGAAGGTGGAATGGTGCAGTTGACTGACAGCCTTTTGGACCAACAGCAGAAGTGTATTATCAGGACTAACTGATTTAAGTTTGCTCACTCTATTTCTAGTGCGAGTGCCTGTTTAACCTTTGTAATCATGGCATAAAAATCTTTTCACCTTTACACAAGAATTGCCAAATAGCCTCATTTAGAGGGACAATTTATGTTTATCACAAAAGAATATTATATCGTATGATTATTAGATCAAACAACACAAGGCCTTACATCATATTTAAGAAAGGAAATGGTTTACTTTGTCCAATGAATGGGTCAAAGCTATTTTCTAATTAAACTCAAATAAAAACTACGTACATAAACAAGCCAGCAATCAGCAACTGTTTCAAAATGCAGAATTTTAAAGCCCTAAATCTCATTTTCCTCCTGCTCTTCACCCCAGGCTTTTGACCGTGCCTGAACTACTGGCACACAAAATGTCACTGGAGATGCCAGACAGCAGCATTCCAGCACTCTGCTTATTGCGCAGCTCAGAGTTTTACAGTCCATTTATCCCAGCTCTGTGGACAATCTCTGGTTTTACAATCCAGCTGGTGACTTATTTGATATCTAAATTTATCCTCTGGGCGATGCTGGCATTGTAGACTGATAGATCATCTTTTATTGAGTAACAGCCTTTTTGACTGAGAGGTAAAAATTGGTAAACAAGCATACAGGGTCGCAAAACTTGTCAGAGATGGTCTAGGTTTACCTGGTCCTGCCTCAGCACAGGGGGCTGGACTTGATGACTTCTTGAGCTCTCTTCCAGCCCTACATTTTTATGATCCTATGAAAACAGCATGGAGGGGACAAACACGGGAACTGCTGATACCTCTCATGTTTCTGCCCTTATTTTCAAATGAGCACCGTGGATGAGGACTCCGCTACCTCCAGGACCATCTCTCTCTTCACCTCTCCAACATTACTATGATCAACAGGACCACTGTGGCTAACAAAGCCTAGAATGAAAGTGTTGGAGGTGAGGGGAGGGATAGCTCAGTGGTTTGAACATAGGCCTGCTAAACCCAGGGTTGTGAGTTCAATCCTTGAGGGGGCTATTTGGGCAAAAATCTGTCTGGGGATTGGTCCTGCTTTGAGCAGGGAGTTGGACTAGATGACCTCCTGAGGTCCCTTCCAACCCTGATATTCTATGATTCTAGAGGCATCAGCTCTTGGTTTGAAACTCCCTGCAAGAGCTTGAGTTGAGATCACAATGCAAGATTCACCTCCGTGCACAGGCTTCCACACAATAATGGTTAAGCAGTCCAGAACCAACACCCTGAGAGAGAGGAAAGTGGTCTCAGCTGAACCAAAACCATGATGCCACTACTATTCATATTTGGCCCTTCAATACGACAGTGCTGGGTATGCATTAGGAATCCACACATCCAGAGCCATGTGTACGCCCCAGTTCAGTGGCTTTAGGATTACTCAGTACTGGCTTGCAGAACTGTGCTGTTTTGGTTAATTTCTAGCTCATGTGAAGAAAGCCTTCCTATGTGTCCTTCCCCCAACTTTTGAAGTATATCAAGTTGGGGGCCCCCACTGCCACTACCAACTTCTGAAGATTTAGGCCTAGATGTTTGTATGCAACAGTAAATCCTTCCCTCGCTGTGCCAGTTGGCAGCATACTGTTGCAGAGCATGTTGGCTATAGCTCTTTTCTACAGGGAAAGACTGCTAAAGGCAGTTATTTGAACAATTTTGCAATGCTTTGTTGACCAGATTGTTTCTCAAGTGTGGGGAGGTGGGGGCGGGGGGCAGAGAGGAAGAGAGATTCCCAAGAACTGAGATTTTGTTGGGAAGCAGGAAAGAAGCAGAAAAATCATCCAAGATTATAGCATTATTTGCAAATGGCTCATAATGGTTTCAAGCCTTGAAACTCTGCAGACTTGACACTAACCTTGCAGTGGATGCAGAATAAATTAGTTCCATAGGAAACTCTAAGGACCTAAGAGGTTAGGAAATGGGGGAAGAGAAGTATGAACTGTGATGGCACAACCAAGCCGCTGGAGAAAGCAGATCTGACAAATATGCCTTGTTTTATGATTAAGCAGGTCTGCAATACAGAACACGCACAGGCTTTTGGAGAGTCTGCTCTGCTTTAAAATGAAGAAACAATCCCGTGATTAGAATTTGATTGTGGATTAAAACTATCCACTCATCTTAAGACTGCACCTACCTCAGCAGAGATGCCTTGGTGGAGGATGAATCAAGCTGTAGAGGCATGTTGTCCACATGAAATTAATGGTGGAATTAAGCCAAGACTGAAGACTTTAGTTCAAGTGGGAGAAACCCTTTCCCCCACGGCTCAGATGCAGTGGATAGGCAGCAGAACAGCACACAGATACCTCTTTCATGCTTCTGCCCTTATTTTGTAGAATCTAAAGCTTTTAATTTTTATTTTTAAAAAGTGTCTAGCTACTTTGGTTGCTAAGTAATCTTAACATGTCTGCCTGCGATTGCAGAAGCTGAAACAATAGCTCAGAGATGTGATCTGGTCCATTCATTTCAATGGGCACTCAGATGCCACAGCTATCACTTTGATGTCAACATTGTTAGCTCCTCAAAGCACATAAGAAAACCTGTTCACACTGTGCAGATTGGCCCAATCTGCTGGGAGTGACAGCTCATATTGGCTACACCTGTGAATGGGCTTGAGGGTGCTGCCACTTTTTCTCCCATGCCCAGCCAAGAGCGAGCTAAAGCGAAGGAACCTAGCAGAGCCCAGAGGATTACCCGAGCTCCCACAAGGGGGAGACAAGCTCAAGCAACACAGCAAAGTACATGAGACTCACCAGAGAAAGTCAAGCTAAGCCCAAGGGTGTATTCAGATGCCACTGACAGGAAACTCAGCCCATGGTGCCCAGAGAGCACGTGGAGCTATTTTAAACATTGTTCACAGTAGATTTGTGCC
This sequence comes from Malaclemys terrapin pileata, assembly GCF_027887155.1. Classification (NCBI taxonomy): domain Eukaryota; kingdom Metazoa; phylum Chordata; order Testudines; family Emydidae; genus Malaclemys; species Malaclemys terrapin. The sequence continues at coordinate 93,505,411 of NC_071508.1, read as the reverse complement.
AGTGTCTCATGTGCCTGGAGCGTAGAAAGGTAACATTAATTTTGTCCCCTCCACACTGTGACCAATTTCCTTTTACAATGAAAATGTAATTTCCAGTAGTCAACATTTTTTTCATCTGGAGAAGTTTTGCAGGTGAGACACCAATTACACAAGCAGAAACATACACACTTTAGTTGTACTATTTTCAGTTGGAAAAAAACTGTGCTTACCCATACTGATATTCAGGAGACCTTGCAATGGGATTATGATAAACCTCCCTCAAAATGAACCAACGACTGCTCTGACCACTCACCAAATATCACAAAGGAAAACATTAATGATGTCAGCAGCAGGGATTGCTGTGGAAAATGAGTGTGCGCACACATAGGAAGTTGCATGCAACCACCCTCTCAAATTCTGCAGGGTCAGAGCAGATCAGTATTTGCCAGAGATGTTCCAAGGAACACTCGCGTGTTGTAGGAAGTAAAACAGGTATTGTAGGGCCCATTTCTAGTTGGAAATGATGTTGACCCTGTTACTTGTCACTGAAGGCTCATCTACAATTACAATGCTATTGTGTTGCTGTAGCACTTCCATGTAGACACTACATATGCCAATAGGTTCTCCAATCGGCATACGTACTCCACCTCCCAGAGAGGTGGTAGGATACATAGCACTGTCTACCCTGGGGACTTAGGTTGGCTTAGCTATGTCACTCAGGGGTGTGCCTTTTCACACCCAACTGACGTAGCTGGGTTAACTTTATTTTCTAGCATAGATCAACCCCCAGTCAGAACTTACCCAGAACATTAGGAAGAATTCAGTGATCCTTCAGATTCTATCTTCTGATATGAGATATAAAACCAATTTCCCCAGCACTTATCGTAACTGATGGTTCGATGGCACTCTTCCAAGAGTGGGGTATTAGACCAGGAATATGATTAAAATTCAGCCTTGGATAATTACATTATACCTAAATTCCTCCTGTAGCTTCATTTAGATACAGAATTCTTTGCTTTCCACAAATGTTATTACTCTGCACTGTTAAACAGCTAGTGCATTGCACTCGAGAGGGCAGTTGAATTTCAGCAAAGGTGGAAGTGACTGCTCTGTATAGTTGGTATATTCGTTTGCTGGAATTGTGTAATGCTTTGGAATAAAAGGAGCTATAACATGTAAGATTCTAAAGAGTTTAAATGCTAAAACTAACACGATTTAACACTTGTCATACTTTCTGAAGGGGAAAGAGCTGGTCATTTGGGCAAGAGAGGCTAGAGACTTCGATTACTCAAATCCCCATCAGTACAAATGATTAACCAGACAAATTCACTTTAAATCAAGTTCTGCGTATATAAGTAACATTCCTTTTTTTAAAAAAAGGAAGTGTACATATGTATTACAGTGCATGTATATATACACACTATATCATCTACAAGTGTAACAGATTTTCCCCTCCCCACAAACCCCCGGCCACAAAACAGTGACATATATTCCCATATGTTCATTATGGTATTTTCAGTATTATGCACACATATGCATTCAATGACTTTTTAATAAAAAGATGTATTTCTGTCAGTGGACTTGCTCAATTACCTAAATCATTACTGTAAAGAATAAGGTGCCAACACTACAATTAAAAAAGGGGAGATTTTCTCCTTAGACACTTGAAGTGTTTTATTTCAAACAAGACAACACAGTGAAGTTAAAAGCATTTTGGTAATTTTGCAGTTATTCTTTAACACAATATTAATTAACCACAGACAGATATGCCATAAAAATAACACAAGACGAGTTGCAGGAAAAATAATTCTCATCTGATTCCTGTAATAAATCTTGGAAAAAGGCTTCCAAAGTCAGCAGGGTGAAGTGTCTTTCAATTAACTTTTACTCATCCAAATCTCCTGTCTCTTATGGCCCTGAAGGTTTACAGTGCAGTCAACTTCATGAAATTAACAGTAACATCCAGGACTGGTCAGTAAAACATTTGCAAATGTAAAAATCAAAGAAACCCAAAACAAGCTCTGTGTTTACCTGAGGCTGTTAAAGTGCATCCCCCTTTCTAACAGGAGGAATAAACCCTGCTGCCTTTCCCTGCATGCATATAAAAGCCAATCTGTCAGATTATTTTAGGTTTATCCTCTCAAAAGACTACTTAAAATTTAGTTGCTTAAACTAAAAATCCCAAACAGCACTGTAAGGAGTGTGTTTTTAATTAAACTTCCATGATTCGCCACATCAATCTGAAAGCTATGCTGTTCATTAGAATTGAAACTGCATTCCTCCATCAGATTTATCTTATTCGTAACCAGCAAGAAACACAGAAAGCTAGAATGTTTAAAAATATTCATTTGATCCCCAGCATAGCATACCAAGGATCATTGCGAAAGATGATCAGGATGGAAACAGCAAAAATAGAGCCTTTGAGCTTGAAAAGAACTGCAGACTTTACCATCTCCTTTCCTCGTGTTCTTAAAGCCACATTAATTAGTTTCCAGCAAACATATCTGACTAGAAAATAGTGTCTGTTGAATTCAAGTCTCCATCCAGTTGTTAAGCCAGAAGTGGAGCTTCCAATGGAAATCTTCCCTGTACATGCACCTGAATATCGCAGCCCTGAACTTCAAGTTCCCAATGAAAAAGCACAATGGGTAAAATTAAATTAAAATGGAATTCCAGACCCCAAGTTTATTATTTTTTTTTTTAAAAGGAAACAAATGCAATTGAAACAGGGAACGAAATACATAGAAAGCCTAGAGTAAATGTTCACAAACAAAAAATGGAGGGATGAAATAAGGGGTAAGAGAAGACACCACTCATCATTTGAAGTAATCTAAAAACTAGAGATCCCACTAAAATGTCAAAAAGAGGAAAGAACACCCCTTACTTTAACTTCATTACTGCCCTCTCCCCATTCAATTAAGACATTTAAGCTTTCTCAAAGCTAAAATAAGTTTAATCACACAGCCCAATATTCCTTACATGTCTTTTTTCAAGGCATTCTATCCAATACCCCACAAGACCCAACTCAACATTCAACCAATGGAGGAAAAGAAAACCTCTCAGATTTTGGTATTAACATCAATCCCTGCCTGCCTAACTTTTAACTCACTGCTACGTTTGTGCAAGTCTCCTCATGAACTACAGCATATCACAGGGGCATACAAGGAGCTGATCTACTCCTTGGTTACTTGAAGATCTATTCTACATAACAGAGAACATAAGAATGGCCATGCTGAGTCAGACCAAAGGTCCATCCAGCCCAGTATCCTGTCTGCTGACAGTGGCCAATGCCAGGTGCCCCCGAGGGAGTGAACCTAACAGGTAATGATCAAGTGATCTCTCTCTCCTGCCATCCATCTCCACCCTCTGACAAACAGAGGCTAGGACACCATTCCTTACCCATCCTGGCTAGTAGTCATTAATGGACTTAACCTCCATGAATTTATCTAGTTCTCTTTTAAACCCTGTTATAGTCCTAGCCTTCACAACCTCCTCAGGCAAGGTTGACTGTGCGCTGTGTGAAGAACTTCCTTTTATTTGTTTTAAACCTGCTGCCCATTAATTTCATTTGGTGGCCCCTAGTTCTTATATTATGGGAACAAGTAAATAACTTTTCCTTATTCACTTTCTCCACACCACTCATGATTTTATATACCTCTATCATATCCCCACCCCCGTCTCCTATTATCCAAGCAGAAAAGTCCTAGCCTCTTTAATCTCTCCTCATATGGGACCCGTTCCAAACCCCTAATCATTTTAGATGCCCTTCTCTGAAGCTTTTCTAATGCCAGTATATCTTTTTTGAGATGAGGAGACCACATCTGTATGCAGTATTCAAGATGAACAAGAGTACTTGTAGCACCTTAGAGACTAACAAATTTATTTGAGCATGTGGGTGTACCATGGATTTATATAAGGGCAATAAGATATTCTCCATCTTATTCTCTATCCCATTTTTAATGATTCCTAACATCCTGTTTGTTTTGACTGCCACTGCACACTGCGTGGACGTCTTCAGAGAACTATCCACGATGACTCCAAGATCTCTTTCCTGATTAGTTGTAGCTAAATTAGCCTCCATCATACTGTATGTATAGTTGGGGTTATTTTTTCCAATGTGCATTACTTTACATTTATCCACATTAAATTTCATGTGTCATTTTGCTGCCCAATCACTTAGTTTTGTGAGATCTTTTTGAAGTTCTTCACAATCTGCTTTGGTCTTAACTATCTTAAGCAGTTTAGTATCATCTGCAAACTTTGCCATCTCACTGTTTACCCCTTTTTCCAGATCATTTATGAATAAGTTGAATAGGATTGGTCCTAGGACTGATCCTTGGGGAACATTCTGAAAATTCTGACTGACCCTCTCCATTCTGAAAATTTACCATTTATTCTTACCCTTTGGTTCCCTGTCTTTTAACCAGTTCTCAATCCATGAAAGGATATTCCCTCTTATCCCATGACAACTTAATCTACGTAAGAGCCTTTGGTGAGGGACCTTGTCAAAGGCTTTCTGGAAATCTAAATACACTATGTCCATTGGATCCCCCTTGTCCACGTTTGTTGGCCCCTTCAAAGAACTCTAATAGATTAGTAAGACATGATTTCCCTTTACAGAAACCATGTTGACTTTTCCCAAACAATTTATGTTCTTCTATGTGTCTGACCATTTTATTCTTTACTATTGTTACAACTAATTTGCCCGGTACTGGCGTTAGACTTACAGGTCTGTAATTGCCAGAATCACCTGTAGAGCCCTTTTTAAATATTGGCGTTACATTAGCTATCTTCCAGTCACTGGGTACAGAAGCTGATTTAAAGGACAGGTTACAAACCATAGTTAATAGTTCTGCAATTTCACATTTGAGTTCTTTCAGAACTCTTGGATGAATGCCATCTGGTCCCGGTGACTTGTTACTGTTAAGTTTATCAATTAATTAAAAAAACCTCCTCTAATGACACTTCAATCTGTGACAATTCCTCAGATTTGTCACCCAATCCTACTCCTATTTAATAGGAGTTTTGCCATCAGTTTTGAGTGGAAGCATGACTGGGGCCCAACTGCACATACATTCAAATACCATCCATCCAGAATGGATGCTCAGAGTAGAATGGAGAAAGGGGCAGTTAATTAGGTGCTCATTAATCTCACTTCACCAGCTCAATTGGCAGTTTCCAATTTTAATTGTATTCTCATGTCTATTTAGAAACAAGTAGACATCATCTGAACTAAAATATTCTCTTGGTGGATCCATGCTTTCAAAACCTGAATAATTCTGAAGTCTTCTCTTCTAGAATTTGTCATAACATTTAACTATTTGGAGATTTGCTGAAAACTTACACTTCTGCCCACTCTGCCTTCATGGCAGCATGTGGACAGCAGCTTCAGTGCTCCTGCCTTATCTGCCTAAAAGGGTTTTGTTTTTTTTAACTGATTTTTGGAAGCAGCAGTGAGCGGTGTTCTCTCTCTCAATCCCCCTCCTCTCCCTGGGCCAGTTTTTACTCCGGTATTAGAACCCACCCAGAACCTCCACTGCAGCGCCTCCCTGCTAGCTCCTTAGCACCTTTTAGGAATGACAAAGAAGCCTAAAAAAAGCACAGTATGATATCCAAACAGTGCTCCAGCTGTGATCTGGGACAGTCCCCCTCGGGACTTGCCCTCAGTCAATCAGGCATGAGGATCCTACCCACCAAAGCAGCTGCAACTAACACGGGAATAATGGACCAGGTGTCTCTGGGCAGGATGAAGAGGACTGCAATCAGCTGACTTAGGGGGTAAGGCCCACGGGACGCCTGGAGAACAGGGAAGTGAGACTTCCAGGATCACGAATCTCCCCCCACCCCCCCATCTTAAAATGGGTCCTGAGTAGCCTGGGAAAAACAGCAGGGCTCAAACAGCCCCCTGCTTCCCAATTTGGTCAGGACTCTGGAAGCATTTCCCCTCCCTGGGGGAATGCGACCCAGAAGGCAAGGACTCAAAGATCTTGAGGGGGGAGTTCAGGCCCTTGGGAAAGCTAGCTGCAAAAAGGCCTTATTAAAGCTGTGATGGAGCTAGTATGCTCTCTAAGCAAACAAAAAAGCAAAACGCTAAAAAGGAGAAGCAAAAGCTTAAAAGATCTAGAAGTCCTCTGATTCCTCCTCCACAGAGGATGGTGAATTGTCAGGCTCTGATTCCTATCAGGACCAGGGAAAACTCAGCCAAGGTCCACCCCCACCGAGAAATGTCCCCCTAATATGTATGTATAAGTGGTTAAGAAAGGCAATCAGATCTCATTTTCTATTAGATGGTGTGTAATTAGCTTAAATGTTTGGTTTTGTAATCCCACTCTACAGCAAATCAGACATGATACTCTATAACATGTAATAAAGTGTTTAATGCCCACACACAGATAGCTGCCAGCTAAAATATTTTTTTTTTTAAAAAAGATATGAGGAAGCCCAGTTAGATTCCTGGGAGAAATTGCTGTGCATAGAACAAGGTGAGTTGTGTTGTCCTCTGGAAAAAAAAAAAAAAAGTGTTAGAGGAGAAAAAAACAACCCAAAACTTTCTGCTATTTGGAACTGACTGGAACAAATATTAGTGGTTAGCTTGATACTCCCCTCCCAGCCCAAAGTGTCATTTTGATTATACTTTTAATTTGTTATCTAGCAGAATGAGGTGGAAAGCATTTGTGCCAAACTGTCAATTTTGCCATGTGGTTCCTCTTTCTGCAGCAAGTGCTTCATAAAGATAATGAACAGCCTCTGCAACTCCTAAACTTCTTTACATCAGGTAGGTAAGGTTTAGATGAGTGCAGAAGATATCAAACTTTCACAGTTAAGGAATCTGAAAGCATCCATTTGGATTAAAAGATTAGCATTTTTGGTGAGTAAAGAAAATTCAGTTTGTGTTCCAAGTTTAAGATTTTATCACTTGGTCTCTTATGGCAGTGATACGTTTCTTTAACATAAGTCCTTATTTCTGAAGAACATCTCTGAAAGCAGATGCATTGGTCCCATGATGTTAATCTCTAGACGTATGCTGATGAGTATTGCTGGTTTTACCTTGATGACTAAAACCACTAACTAGCCAGATGAACTTGCAAAGAGACAACAGGAGTGGGCTCTGGGCATCACTGATGTTTTCAGAGGGAGGTGAGAAGGGTCTGAGCAGAACTCTTGCCTTTAGTATTATGGTTTCTTTGTAACTGCCCTTTCTTATGATCTAACGTCACTGCCCACTTCAAGCCATAGGTTTAATGGAAAATAAGAATGCCTCACTGTCTTCAGTACAGCAGGCAGCTAGAACCAATGGAAAATAAAACACCAAGCACAATGGCTTTACCCTGTACCTTGTTGAAGCCTCTGTACAAATGTCAGGCCTGTATTTTATCAGCTATGCCAGTGTCCAATGTGTGACTCCAGACTGTGTTAATAAAGTGGGTTGCCATGCCCACCCTGGATTCTCAACTGAAGAAACCTTTGCTGAAAAAGCCATGAGCAATCAAAGAGCTCAGCAGTAAGGAAAGATTGACATTCTCCACTCTGCCTATTAGCAATGGTTGTCACTAACTATAAAGAAATATAGGCATAGCTAAGGGTGGCTGTTGATTCCCAGCCTTCATAACACACTAGAACCATGCCTGTGACATTTTATTAAATAGAGCACAGGATCCCATCACATCTTGAACTTCACATGTTTATGTCCTCGCCCGATAGAAGTTGAGCAATAAATACTTCTTGGGAAGTGTAGGTAGATGAATTTGAAAATCAAAGGCATAGAGGAAACAACTAAAATCCAATCAAGTTGATGGCTGCTGCACTGAACAGGTCAAGCACTTGATTCATTAGCCTATATCTGGTGCAACAGGCAGGCAGATGAACAGAATTAGAGTTTAGTCCTGCGAGTCTCTGCCAAGATTTAACTCCTCAGGGAAGTGCTGTTGAAACTGCAGTTTGGTTTGTTCTTTGTAAGATCTGTGGTTTGCCCATGAAGCCCAATCCAAGGTTGTCCAGATTGTGAAATCCTTTAGACTGTAATTTGTCCTGTCCACACCACAGTTATCAGAGGACTGGGCTCAAAAAAAAAAAAACCTTATTCTTCTGAGATTCCTTGCATCTCCTCCATCTCCCTCTTGATTTTTTCATCCTGAGACAGCAAAGAAAGAAATGATAAACATCACAATGGCCAGTGGGTTTAATCCAGTCCCATTTACAAAATTAAAGGTTACTCACTTGGTTTCATTTTCTTATTCAACTATTTTTTTTTTTAAAGCAAATTTCTCATATCCCTCCTCCTACCTGATACGCGTCTTTATAGTTGTTTTTAAAATTCTATTCAGGTTTTCCAAGCAGTAAGAGGAAGTCTTCTTCTTATTTCTTTTTCACTTCTGAAAGCACAGAATTGTGAACCAGGAACTCTGGAGTTCTAACCTTGGCTTTCATGCAGATTCTTTGTTGAACTGGGCAAGCCACTTCACCTTTGCCTCTGTTTCTCCATCAGTATGATCAAGTTATCTATCTACTTATGGGGTGAAGAGGATGAATGTGTGCAATTACATTAAAAATGAAAGCCACTATATAAATATTATCTGGACCGCCTTACTAGACCCTTGTTTTTCTGTTTGTGGCATGCTGCTCTTTTCTTTATGCCATCTCAGAAAACGGAAGTGAATGCTCACAAGTCCTTGATTTTGTCTCTTTTCTGAAACCCCCCTGCTTTTCTTATTAAGTTTTATTCCTCCAATATACTGCTTATTCTTTTGGAATATCTCCTGTTTCCAGTTAACAAATATTTCATCCTAGTTCTGTTAAGAGGAACTTGAGCTGAGGAAGTTACTCATTTGGCAGAATATGGCCATTTCCCGTTCACATTCTGGAATTCACAATTTGATACTCTGGTTTCCTTCAGTTTGGCAACATTTAGCAGCTGAGTACCTTCATGCAGTAATGGATAATGCTCTGGAGGTGGCAGCACTGTCAAGTCCGCATGTTACAGATGGTTGGCTGAGACTCCCTGCCTACCTGCGGCCTGAACTCCAGCCAAATAATTTGGCTACAGCAACATAGTCTAATGACAGATTTTAAAATACTGTGTGTGTCATAACAAAAGTTATGTCATAACAAAAGTTAATGCTGCCTTACATGTCAGTGTTTATTAAATAATACAGAGAATGAAGGAGTAAGATCTGGCTGACTTGTCTAGATTACTTTACTTGCATTTTTGAGAATTATGATGTAAACAACATCTGATTACAAGTAATTTGGGGAGTTTCTGATCAGTCCTGGACTAACAATAATAAATTGACAATACCCATCCATAACTGTCTTTCACCACACAGTAGGCAGGGTGTTACTATCAAGCCAGTGTAAAGGAGGATATTAGCCTACCAGTTCAGTTTCATCCGTTGTCTCAAATGCATGGCAATCAAGTGATACTTGAATTGTGGCTATAATGAGAAAGCTATATAAAAAGGCACCATGTTATTCAGATCTGCTTTTTTGTTGTTGTTGTAGTACTCAGTCATATCTACTTTAATGACAAAAATACATTTTTACAGCTGCTCGCACTGCAAAGCCAACAGAGACAGCTATAGGAAAGTGAGGTGGATTCTATTCTATTTGTGTATCATCAAAACAATTACAGCAAGATCCTCCAAATGGAATGTATCATAACCCCTCATAAAGAGGAAAAAAATCTGTTTAACTTTTGAATTCCAAGTTGAATTAGCAGTAGATCGAACAACAGGTTTTGGGCTTTTTTTTTTTTTTTTTTTAAACTTGTAACCTGGAAAGATTCATATGGAAAACAGGGAGCCCCACCGTGCTATTCTCACATAGTCCTTTGTTCAGAGGCTAGCCACATTTGACAGAGAAGGGTGAGACACAATCAAAGTTATAAAGACCTGAAATTTTTTTTTTACATATATTTATATTATATAAGTAAATATGGTGTGATATATATCTCCTACCATGCCATCTGCTAAAATTTAAAAGCTACAGATGTCTTCCCATGCCTGAGGTATTTAACATATTCGATATGTCAGATAATATTAATAGTCATGGAAGCTTACTTTAAGTTACTAAGTTGTATTTCCACCTTTTTTTGCCAACTGTTCTTTCTGGTAGTTTTTAGTTTGCTAAAGCTACTAGGACAGCCATACGTGGATACAGTATCAACCACTCAATGGCTTTCATTATGTTGCTTGATCTTGGGGAATTCTGAAACTATGTGCAATGAAAAGGCAAGTGTCTGTGCTAAGGTGAAGATGAAGACAAAATGAGCAAGCTTAGAGACCTCTCTCCCAACTCTCCAAATCAGGGTTGAGGTATACACATGCACAAGGAACTTTTGCTGCATCTTTCTGTGAATTTCAGTCTCCAGGGCTCTCAACCCATCAACTCTTACCAGCAGTAAATTCACAAAAGCATACAATTTAAAGAGAAAGTTCACTAGTGGACTACAGTGTGTGAAGTTTTAGCATAGATTAAAGTTTGCCATACACTTAAATAAGAAGTGCTCAAAGATAGGGTTTGAGGAAGTTTATGTCTAAGCCTGCTTAAACATAATTCTTATTTTATAGTATACAAAGTATCGCCAAATTTTTAATAAGTTACTACCACCCAAATTATTGTTAGTTTAAAAGCTGATTTTAATGGGAGTCCATCATAACATTCTGAAGGGCTTAGGCAATAAATATTCAAAACAATATTTCCATATAAACACTTGGCCATCACATTAACCATTTGGATCTCCCATAAAATTGCCCAGTGACTAATTTTACCAAATTACCAATTTCACAGATTGATATTGAATAAATGTTCTATTCCTCATCTAATCCCAGAGGTCAAATACATATAAAAATCTATAGATGGATCTAAAATTAAGTTTTAAAGGATTTTTTGTTACATGATCATATTGGAGTGTCAGCGAGATAAAGAGCAGAAATTGCTACCTCATTTGTGATAACTGGCAGCTCTGAAGCCAGATTCATCCACTGAACAGCTGCAGAGTTATTCCCCAGGTCTCTGTAGCACTGTAAAGAAAAATGGCAATAGTGAGAAGTGTCAAGAAACAGGAAAATAGAGGTCAGTCAGCAAACTCTGAGGGACTGGAGAAGCTAGCTTGTAATTAATGAAAAGGACTCCTTTACACCTCGCAAACACCCTACATTCAGCAATTCAGCACTGCCATCTTTCCTGTAGACCCCTTCATGCAAAGCACTATAAACGATACCACGTCACAAAATAATTAATTTATTTTTGACAGTCCCTTATTCCTCCCCCAATATGGGCCCCATTTCCCTGACCTTGTTCTTATCTAGAAATATACCATCTATTTTTCTCACTGTTCTCACTATTCCTTGAGTCACCTAGATAGCCAGTGTGCAGTATGGACTCCCATACCTACAGAGTGTGTCATTTTATCAAGCGTGTCAAATTCAATTCCAAGCTCTGACACCTACTGTCAAACTTGACAGACTTTTAAAATTAGACTTTCTAAACCTCCTTCCCCCACCTTCAACAGCACCAAAAATAGTTATCCCATTGGCATAAGCAGGCCCAAGTTTTCTTAAAATGAACTCTAACCCCATCTAAGCAAGTGGGGCAACTCTTTCCAATGCTGACTGCAAGAGAAGTCATGTTCTGGACCCTCTGTATTATGTAGCAAGCTGGAATTAAATTCTGCAGCAGAGCCCTCGAGGTTCTGTAGTGCTCTAGATTAGTTTACAACATATTCTGGAGAAGCTTCAGGTAATTTTAATAAAAAGTTCAAATTTTTAATAGGTAACTAATGCAATTATTATATAATTCCTTCTGATTTTAGTTCTCAATTAAATTTAGTTATTTTTACACTGCCCCATAATTTTCATTTTTCTCGTGCTACATATTTATGCCCATAACTCCTAACTGCCTTGTAGAAATGGTCATGGAGGAAAGCTGGAGGCTTTGGCAGCTGGATAGCAACATTTGAATTTCTAGTTCCCAGAGAGTAATGGGAGGTAGTTTGAGATTGTGGGACATGCATGTTATCTACAGAGATTGTTGCTACACAGCATCAGCAGTGAAAGTTAGCAATGCTGATGTTTGTTATTAGTTTCAAGAGCTGACACTCCATTGGGGTTGATGGGTCAGTTCACACCTCTCAGAGCTACTGTTTCAGGTTCTTAAACTTAATGGCATCTTTAATTATAGTTCACATTTCAAAATAGTTAAGGGCCATACGTTTTTGTTTTTAAGCTTGGACTCAGGAACACAAACTATCAATGGATAGATTCGGCTACATATTTATGAATTCAGGAAGTATCATGTTTGATACTTGTCCAAAATGCTCCAATTCTCAGCATTAGGTCCAGAGCAGGGGTCGGCAACCTTTCAGAAGTGGTGTGCCGAGTCTTCATTTATTCACTCTAATTTAAGGTTTTGCGTGCCAGTAATACATTTTAACGTTTTTAGGTCTCTTTCTAGAAGTCAATAATATATAACTAAACCATTGTTGTATGTAACGTAAATAAGATTTTTAAAATGTTTAAGAAGCTTCATTTAAAATTAAATTGAAATGCAGAGCCCCCCGGAACGGTGGCCAGGACCTGGGCAGTGCGAGTGCCACTGAAAATCAGTTCACATGCCGCCTTTGGCACGCGTGACATAGGTTGCCTACCCCTGGTCCAGAGTCTCAGAAAGCAATGCACAGCAGGTTTCTTTTCCTCTTCTGCATTTTGACCCCTTAGTTAAATTCTACTTCATTCAAAGTAATTAAATATCAGGTTAATTTAGAAATCCTATGATCAGATATTCAACTCAAGAAGACATTGTGGGATTTGGGGAAAGAGACAAAGCACACTGGGACCCCTACCAAATTCTCTGACAGGTTGTGTCTTCGGAATATTCCCTCTTCTAAACTCAAGCACTTCTATCAGAAACATCATGTGTGTTTTATTAGGATAACAGTTAATCTAGTCATTATGGGGAGGTGTGACAAAGTGGGAATTTTCTGTAATATTTTTTATGACTCCTATATGTGCCACAATTTCCTCCTATACTTTGCACTACTACCCAGTGGTGGGGAAAAGGATTAAGTTTGTTCTCAGGGAAGATTACAACACATGGGGGATGGGGGGGAATGTCTGTGTGTGGTTTGAGCAGACTGCATGGGTCATTAAAAGGACTGGCCCAGGCCTACCCATATCAGTAGACAATCCAACAGAACAATGGAAAACCCCAATCACCATAACACTGACACCTAACCACCAACAACCCCAAGGGAGGAGGATTTCCCTGCCCCTCAGCAGGGAAGCTGAGCAGAGACCCCAGCTTGGGAACAAAGGACAGATGTGTCAGGTGTGGGAAAAGAGAGCTGGTTTCTGGGAGAGGCTGGGACTGACTAAGGAAGTCAGAGACAGAGCCTGAAAATGGAGTTCAATGCAACTTGGCTGGTGAATTGCTCTGGCTTGACTAGAATGGACTATGTTTTAATCTTTCTCTGTGCTAGCTTAAAAGACATCCAATGCTGGGTTCCAGTTCACTGCTTGGATGTCACTGCAAATACTTGCTGAGGCACATTCATCCCTGAAGATTGTACAAGTCTCTACCAGGTGTCTATCTTGGGCCTGGTCTACACTACAAAGTTAGGTTGAGGTAAGGCAGCTTACGTCGACCTATGTCAGCATCTACACTACAGCCTTGCTCCAGCCGTAAGAACATAAGAACAGCCATACTGGGTCAGACAAAAGGTCCATCTAGCCCAGTATCCTGTCTATCAACAGGGGCCAATGCCAGGTGCCCCAGAGGGAGTGAACCTAACAGGTAATGATCAAGTGATCTCTCTCCTACCATCCATCTCCACCTTCTGACAAACAGAGGTTAGGGACACCATTCCTTACCCATCCTGGCTAATAGCCATTAATGGACTTAACCTCCATGAATTTATCCAGTTCTCTTTTAAACGCTGTTATAGTCCTAGCCTTCACAACCTCCTCAGGTAAGGAGTTCCACAAGTTGACTGTGCGCTGTGTGAAGAAGAACTTCCTTTTATTTGTTTTAAACCTGCTGCCTATTATAAGCCAATATAAGTACCCTACTACATCGACATAACTCCACCTCCACAAAAGGCATATGGTTTATGCCGGTGTAGTTAGGGCCATACAGTGTCTGTGTAGACACTCCATTACTTACATCAGCTGTTGACTGTTATTCTTGTTAATTTCATGGCTCCATGGCCGTGAAATTGACAAGGAACCCTGGTAGGTTCCCTTCTGTATAACACCCCTGCCCCCCCCGCCCCTCAGCTGTGCTGTCAACCGGGGTGGGGGCTCTCAGCTCCCTGCAGAGCTAATTAGCTGGTGCCCAAGTTGGGCTCCCAGCGCTTCCCACTTTCCCCCCAGGCAGCTGCCGGGCTCCCTACCCAAGGCCTGGGTGGCAGCTCCACGGGGAGCTGAGAGTCCCAGCAGCAGCCAGGCTCCTGGCAGAGAGCTCTGCGGGGAGCCAAGAGCCCAAGGTATCAGCCCCCATACTTCCCCTCTTAAGTCGCTGGAAGTGCTCCTGGTGAGGACGTGCACCATCGACAGAAGAGGGGTAGTGTCGACACAAAAAGTGCAGTAATTACTGTGGTGGCTGTAAGTCGACCTATTTTGTAGTGTAGACATGCCCTCGCAGTTGGATTCACTGAACAGAGCTCACCATGTGAAGCAGAAGTTCTGGAAGCCAGAGGCTCAATCTAGGAAGCAGTGAGGTTGCAGGGCCTATCCTGAAGGAAAAGTGGGACTCCTTGAGGTCTGGCACACTGGAGGGTTTCCTCCAAAAGACTATTTAAAAGCTGGGGCATAGCGCAGATCCCGTGGATCTGTGACAGGAGGTCACAATTTAACCACATTAAAGCCCTAAATGAGAATTTTTCCTGTAACTCTTAAAATGTTAACTGAATAATTAAGGTAAAGCATAAGATTTTCCAATTATGGGACTGTGCAAAAGTTGCTGCCCCCTTCTATTAAGCACAGAAGTAGTAGTGTGGTGGTGGTTTTTATTCTTAAAAGAGGCATGCAGAAAATATGAGGATTTTGAATATGCACAGATACAGGCTTGGTGTGGCAGCAAGTGGGAAAAAATACCTACAAAAATTTTCATTTTAGTAAATACTAAAAGGATTTGGAAACTGAAGGTGATGCTCATTTGCGGGTGGGAAATTCAATCTAATGGGATACATAATGATTTCCATTCCTACACAGGCACATACAGCCAGACATGGTATATCAAAGGCAGAACTGTGGTAGGTGCATCGGCCTCTAAGCACCTATTAGCTCCCTTCCTGGTTTGAGATCACTTTCTACGTTTCATAAAATAGACTTTTCTTGTCAAATAAACTCTTCACCTAGTTTCAAATGCTAATACATTCCAGGCTGGGAAATGAACCTTAAACTTGCATGCTACCCAGATAAAATTTACATTCTTTGGGAATTGGGAATACAGTGATTTCACAGAAAATGACTACAGCTACACTTTGCTACGCCCACTCTGGCTGCTGTTACTAAAGCTGTTTGGGCTTTAAATATTTCCTAGACTCCAACAGGAGGCCAAAGGAACTAAGCATCAGTTTTAGCATTTAAAAGATTCAAAAACAGTTATTTCCCTCAACACAAACAACAACAAAATCAGCAGATCCTCTGCTTCAGGCCAGCACATTCATGGTCCGTTTAATCACTACCATCCATGCTGGCAAAAGAGGGTCAAACTGGGTATTTCACTCTTTCCCTGATTCTCTCCTTGCACACAGCTTAAATGTGAGGATCAGTGAACAGATGTGGCTCAGAAGTTAACAGTGTTAATTTTTAACAGAAAAAATTCTGCGTAAAATAACCTGGGTGCCCCTTGGAATATCTATAAAGGCAAAATAACCAACAAAGAAAGAGCAGCTTAGAGTTCCATATCCTCCTGCCCCAGATGAATTGCTATCTCCTTGCCCATTTGTAAAAAACAAAAAACAACAACAAAAAAAACCACCACACACAATATTAACTTATACGTGACTATATTTATATACAACACTTTGCATTTCTACAGCATCTATCATCCATGGACCTCCAAATGCTTTACACACATACCTTGCCATACAAGCATATAGACTGAAGAGAACAAAATTAACTGCTCTAGTGTAATAAATGACCAGTTACCTTAGAAATGTACACCCTTCCTGCTTTGGAAAATCCTGGGCTCAGCTCTTCAGCCTACGGGCGGGGGGGGGGGGGGGGGGGGGAGAGGGGAGGGGGGAGAAAGAGAGAGAAGGATTCAATAGGATATCAGAAGGACCCAATTTGAACAGGTTTTTTATTACAACTCAAACAGAAATGTTGCCTTTAACACATGGGGCTGACTTACACACAGTTTGTGCATCAATTTAACTTCTGTTTAGAAACAGATGGAGTTAAATTAGTGCAATCTCCCCAAGAGTATTTTATATCAATTTAACTTAATTAGGAACAGATCACCCCTCGGAATTCCACAAAGTGTCTGAGATTTAATGAGCAATGTTTGTGTCCTACTCTAATATTACACACTAAAAAAAACTACATTAAAAAGAACAATAAGGTTGCAAAGTCATACACTCAGAAGTTAGGAAACGCCAGAATTAAGATGGCCTGTGGAGGCCTACTCCATCCCCCTTGTGCTTAAGCATTACAAGATAAAATTCAATTTTTTGACTCCACATCAGATCTGTTTCCTCCCTCCTGGGTGTCAATCTCCCCCACCCCAACTTCTAAACTCACTTCTTCCCTCTACCCCGCCAGCCCCCAAGCTCATGATTCCAAACTATTTACCACCCAATCCACCAGCTCAAGCCCTTGTCCCTTCTTCATTCAAATGAGGCAGCTTTCTCCTCCATTCCACTTAAGCGGAGGAGTGAGGAAGGGGACAATAGAGGACAATGAAAGCACAAAAGAGGCTGTCTGCCTTGCTCAGTTCTGGTGGCCGGACCCAGAACTGACCCAGTCTGCAGCAGCCCAGATCTGCAATGACAGGAAGTCCTGCTCAGCCCCAAGCTGGAACAACCTCAGAGTGGTTGGTGGAGGGAATCTTTTAAGTTTTAGCTATGAAGCTTCAGTAAGTCTGAGCTTGTGCAAATTGTGATTTTTTAAAAAATGTTTAGAACATAAATTTGGACAGATTTTTAAAGGGATGGCAAAAGGCCACCCCTTGCCGAATTTCAATTCCCTGTTCCAAAACATGGGGGTGTGAGGGCTTGCCAAACACAAATCAGATTTTTTTTTTTTTAAATGGGCAAATACATTTTATCCTAGCCTTGTTCTCAGAAATTAATGGACCCTATTTGGATGACATTTAAAAAAAAATCATCCCGAGGCAGACACCCAGCATGAAAAATTTCAGCCTGAAAAGTTACAGCCCAGCAGAGAGTTATAAACAACTGAAAAACAGGATCTTATACACCTCTACCCCGATATAACGCAACCCGATATAACCCAAATTCGGATATAATGCGGTAAATTTGGACTGTACTGGTATATAGTGCTTTTGAATACTCTAAAGAAGTATGTTGCAGAAATGCATGAACTGATTACAATTTATAGGTGGGGCTGGCACCACTGCCTATTAAGGTTGCCCAACACTTCCTATTACGCCTCCACCCCGATATAATGTTGTCCTCGGGAGCCAAAAAATCTTACCGTGTTATAGGTGAAACTGCGTTATATCGAACTTGCTTTGATCCGCCGGAGCGCGCAGCGCGCGCCCCCTCCCCCCCCCAGCGCGCTGCGCGCTCCGGCGGATCAAAGCAAGTTCGATATAACGCAGTTTCACCTATAACACGGTAAGATTTTTTGGCTCCCGAGGACAACATTATATCGGGGTGGAGGCGTAATAGGAAGTGTTGGGCAACCTTAATAGGCAGTGGTGCCAGCCCCACCTATAAATTGTAGAGTAATCAGTTCATGCATTTCTGCAACATACTTCTTTAGAGTATTCAAAAGCACTATATACCAGTACAGTCCAAATCAGGAGAGTATGTTTAACTGATTCATAGCATACCGTCTCCAGCAACATTTAAGTATTAGAGCTATAAATTTAACAGTTTCCTTGCCCCCCCAGATTTCAGTACCTTTAAAAGGTTCTGCAGTGCATCATGGACAGTGGCTGTAGGAGGTGCTTCATACAAGGCAGAAGCAGTCTTTCTTTCAAGCCATCCCAGATGAGCGATCTGCACAGAAACAGTAACATGAAACTATCAGCAAGGAAGTCAGTAGCCAGCATGCATCCCTAGGAATTCACACAGCATATGCAAAGCATACAGGGACATTTTCATATCCACAGTATCTGCTGCAATATCAAAGTCACATACAAAACCTTTTTGCTGACATCAGCTGACTCTGCCCAGGTACACAAATCAATCCATCTGCAGAACTTGCATTCCTTCCCCCCCGCCTCTACTACCATTTTACAGTTTGGGCCGATTAACAGTGATACAAATATGGCTCAGAATAAAATGCGTTCCCACAACTGGATTTCTATGGCTAGGAAGCTCTCTGGACTGTTTAAAATCTGATCACCTTATTATAACCACATTTGTTTCTGGTGACTCACCTGCACACCAGAGCAGACCTATGTTCTCCCCCTCCAAAAAGAAAAAAATTGGGGGATTAAGTCTTGTACCAGAGTTTGCCTTTACCATACACACACAGACCTCAAGAGGCAAGCTCAAGTCTTTCCACCAAACACCCTCTGAAAAGCAGGCAGCAGTATAGTTATAGTACTTACTCCCTGAAATCTCATTGTCCTGCTCCCAACCCGCGTATCCACCTGAAATAAGCCTCCAGCAGCCGTACAACTCTCTACTATAATTCCATAGAACAAGGAATTGCTATTTCAGAAAACATCTCAGAACATCTTCCCCACTATAGGACTCTCACAATATGCAGAAATCAAGGCTATTAAGGGAATGTTGTGGAGGGGGGAAAATGTTTTTGCAACTCCAGCAGAAGAGGTAATTAACTTGGTGCCAAAGGATCAAAATCTTTGTAACCAGAGCTTCTGTCCTAAATGCACAGGCAGCGAGACAGACTAGAGCTAAATGACACAGGACCTGTGTTAGACAGGAAGAAGGACAATGAGACAGGATGCTCAGATAAGTAGACAAAGGGGCCTCGTTTGAAATCCTGACAGTACAGACAGCAGACAGCGGGTAGTGGGATCAAGGCTTCAGATGGGGACAGAACAAGGAGTAGTAATATGGTTGAGTGTGAATGTCAGTACAGGCAGAATTTCCTTCTGGATATCAAAAATCAAACTAGGTTAGCCACACTTCAGCAGCCCATCTGCAGTAAGTACGCCAATTATCTCGGCTAGAATTGTCAATGTGATTTCACTTTTAGCAATAGCAAAGTACTTCCAACTCATAAATGAAGGATTGGATGGTCACAACAAACTCTTATTTCTTTTTATAGATACTAAAACTGAATGATAGTATCTCACTCCAAGCTTTGCCCTCTTGAGAATTATAAAGCAACCAATACGCTTCTAATACCTGCAACACTTTCTAGCAGAGGCAGAGGCAACACATGCATAGATGTACTGTATGCAGGAGCCTTTGCCAGCCCTGGAATACCCTTGCTCACATCTGTGTGTGCTTAGATTGGAGGTGGTTTGTTTCTACTGGAGTAAAGCATGGGAAAAAGAAAGAGCATGAGCTAGTCTGCAATCAGTGCTTTTCTTGAACTATTTTCTCTTCCACTTCCCAGGGCCCCTGCAATGATTAAAGAGCTGATTCAGGGGCAGGAAACTATCCAGAATTCTGATTTTTTTCAGTGTGAAAGTACTACTTTTAGCAAAGTGATAGCGTTTATCTGCCAGCTGGCAGAGATACAGAGGAAAAAGAGGGGAGCAGAATTATGTAATCATTATCACCAAAGCTTAGAGGCAAGAAAGTCAGTAGCTTTCACTCAACATTAATGGTAAGAAAGAAGAGGTCCAGCATTAAAAGCTCTTTACTGATGCAAAGGGCACGTACTCTAACAGCAGGAACAACTGGCCTTGCCAAACTGAGCCACCATTCCCCAAGCTCTATTTTAAAAAGAAATCTAGCCAATTGCATTCTAATATCATGGATCCTACTCCTCGACTTTTGATCATTAGTCCTGGACCAGTGCATGGAAAAGGTCTACTTACTCTTGGAGGAATTCTGCACCACTGCGTGTGCATAATTCATATTAATGCAGATTTCTTTGCTTCCCTTCAGAAAAATGACTGATGGGGAAGCAAAGGGAAGCCCTAAAAGCGGTCACGCGCCCCTCCCCAGCAGCACGGGCATGTCATTTTAGGAGCCTGGAGCAGCTGGCAGAGGTGTAAATCACTGCAGCAGTGGCAGCTGGAGGGGGTGGAGGGGAGAGAAGGGGAAGTAAAGTACACCCCCATACCCAGATCCCCACGTCGAGCCTCAGCAACCAGAAACCCCCTGCCTTACCCCCTGCACCCGAACCCCCACCTCACCAAGCCTCACCCCTGCATCTGGAGCCCCCAAGCACCCAGAGACCCCACTGAGCTGCACCCCCCAAACCCAGACCTCCCCAGCCTCACTCCAGCCGGTGGCGCCTATCCTGCGCCGGGCTCAGCTGCTAGTCCTGGCTGGGCTGGACGAGGATGAGGAGTGTACTTTCCCTGTTTGGGAGCGGCCGAGGCTAGGTCAGGCCCACTCCCAGAAATCTCACTGAATCTACACCCCTCAGACCCTGCTTCTGCCCCCATTGCTCCTCAGCAGCAGGGGGAGGGGTCAATATGCAGGGAGCTGCTCTCCCATCTCCCAACCCTCCCTGCATGCAGATTCCCACCCCTTGCAGACTACCCCCTGCCAAGCCCTATCCCCCTGCATCTGGACCCGCCCCCGCCCCGTCAAGCCCCCTGCACTCAAACCCCAACAATCCCAACCCCCATGCTCCTGGACCACTCCCCACCCCCCGCTGAGCCCCAACCAGCTGCACCTGGACCCCCACCTCACCAAACCCCCCTCCCCCAGGCTCCCCCCCTCCACTGAGCCACAATCACCTTTACCTGGAACCCCCTGCAGAGTTCCATTGCCACTGCACCTTGAACCCCCCCAACCAGCCCTGTGCATCCAGATCTCTCCCCACTCCCAACCCGTACTTTCTCACTGAGCCGCCTGCACCCAGATTGCCCCACACAGAGCCCCTCCACACCTGGTGTGCCTGGCGCAGGGTTGCTAATCCTGGTGAATTGCTTCACCTGCTACTCCTGAGGGGAATTCTGCACCAAAAAAATAAAAATTCTGTGCACAATATTTTAAAATTCTGCAAATTTTGTCAATAAATAAATGTGGAGGCTCCAGCATGGCAATGGGGAACACAGGAGGCGGGAGATCATCTTGCAGCCCTCCTCCCACACTCCGGGACATGGACCTTTGGGGCAGGGACATGGACTTTGCGCTGCATCAGGCTCAGGTGCAGCCTCACTGCACAGTCTGTGTCTGGGAAGGTTGCAAGGTAATCTCCCACCTCTGTGCAGCCAGTGGCCTGTGCTCCCCACTGCCATGCTGGAGCGTCCATGTTTATTTATTGACAAATAACATTTGCAAAAAAATTTAAATTATTGTGCGCAGAATTTTTTTTTGGAGGGGTGGGGGGCACACAGAATTCTCTCAGGTATATCTACTGGTTTTGAAAGCATTTGCACTCAACATTCCCTCCCACATGATTGTGGTAACTCAGCTCTCATGAGCTGCTTGAAACTGCTTTGAAAAAATGATTTAACAATTAAAAGCTTGGATTCCAAGTGGTAAGAGTAGAAGGCATTGATTTATAGCACTAGCAGTTAGAGAGGAAGATTGCTTAAATCACAGGTATTCAAGTGGAAGACTAACTCAGATAGGAATCTGAATGACAAATTCTATGCTTAGGTATGTTGTGCCCTGGCAGGCCTTAAACATTAATGCATTATCTCATTTGCAAGCCGGGATGCCAATCATATGAGAACATTCATTTGTAGTCCTTACGGTATGAAAGATTTCTGAACTTCAAGTATATCACACTTGAGTTAGTGTTTTTTAGCACTGTTCCAGGACTGACTATAGGAAGCCCTGGACCTCCCATAAGGATAATTTTCAATCTATATGTACGAACAGGGAGCTTAGGAAACTAGGCCATTTCTGTGAGGGTGTATTAGGGTTTTCTAATGCAATACGCAAATTCAACAACTGAATAAAATTCCCCTAAGACTTATGGCTGTTGGATTGAATTCCCCATCATTTTCATGTAAATGGAAGATCATCTTCCAGAGAAGAAAAAGGTAATAAGATTTAGAACATCCAGGAAATCAGGAGTACAGGCTGAAGAAAGCTATTTACCTGGTAACACCACCTGCCCAGAAGATAGTAAGACTTGGGGTCATCTGGTTTCAGGGCAATTGCTTTATCAACATGTTCCTAAAGAAAATCAGAGACAAGAGACAGAATTAACTTATGATAAAATCATTGTAGTCCATAAACAGATTTAGGGGGCGGGGGGAGGGAAATCAGTGACGCAAGTGCCACTGCTGAATAAAAATCATGGCTGGAAAAGTTCCATTTTAAGCAAATATAGTAAACTCAAAAAATGTTGGTTTTCATAGCCCTCAAAAACTGAAGTTATGTATTTGTCTACCAGCATGGGCATCAACAGTGCAGGCCTCCCGCTCATTATTCTGCCAGCATCTCCTAGCCTGGAAGTAGAGGAGCTGCTACCAAGGGTGAAAGGATATTTCTTTTTCCGTGCCCATTCAATCCTTAACTTCTTCGCAAAGTGGTGGTGGCGGTGAGATTTTGCAGAGTAAAAACTGGACTAAACAACTCACTCATTTCACAAAGGCCAACTCTAAGACTGGACTGTTGTCGTTTTCTTCCAATTCAGGCCACCTACCTTTTGAATCCCTCCATTGGATTCTTATAATTTAGCACATAAAATTCCAAACCAATCTTCCTTGATTCCCATCCTAGAAGCAAGCTCTGAATAACTCGCATATATGAAGCAGCTGCTCTTTACTCACCTTAAAAACATACCCAGCTTGAATACGCTTCTGAATACTTTCATGTTCTGAGAACTGGCCACAAAGAATAGCATACCTACATAGAAACAAGTCCACAACAAAAAGTCACATATTGTCACAATTCCCAATAATGGTTTAAACTTCCTTCCAAAGATCTTAAAGGCTTTACAGACATCAGTTAAGCCTCACAACTTTTCTGTGGAAAAGGGAAGTATGATACATGTTTTCCAGATTGAGAAATAAAAGCACGAGAGAATCAGTGACTTGTCCAAGGTGTGCAAACAACTCAACAGCAGAACAGTGACTAGATTTCAGGAGTCCTGACTTGAATCCCCTTCTCAACCACCAGACAACATTTCCTCTATGTAAGAAAGAAGAATAGCATACTTATTTTACAACATGCTCCCTCTTCCCTTGTCAACTAAACACTGTCAAAATACTGGCACTAGGGTAACTGAAGAGTGAATAGCAACACTAACACGTTATTAGGTGGATGACTATCCATGCACAAGCGAAGACGTGGAGCTTGCTGAAGGGAGGTATGAAATCCTACTTTGAGTAAAAAGGTATTCTTAAAAGTATGCCCACCTCCCTTAGCCAAGAGCACCTCCACACCTAGAAAACAAAGATAGCAAGCATTTTCAATGATCCAAGCTCAGGCTAGTATAGTTAATAGCTAACATGAAGCCATTTAGTTTATGCCCCAAAACTGTCCCGTAAAGAAGCTAGTAATTTTAGACTCCTCTTATAAACAAACTAACAAAAAAGATGGAAACAAGATTATAATTTCATTGGCAGCCATTTTTCAATAGCTAAAGTTCTATTCGCTCAACTATGCTGATAGATACTCTGCCCTCTCACCTTACCGTCCGAGTTCCTTGAACTAGCCTTGGTGCTGTTAACCCTGGCAGTTTTTTGTAATGCTGTGTCACAAAAATCTTTTGAATCTCTGTTTAAAGTCATGATGAATTTAGGTCGCAAAGCTTTGCTTCCCCTATTGCTCCTGCCTTTCCAAATGCTTGAACTAACTTTTCAAGGTGCCAACTATGAGGCAAAGTAAGTTCTGTCTTCTTTTCTGCTTCTTCCTTTTTCAAATTCCTTTCAGCCACTGCCAGCAACATACATCTGACTGATGTTACTAGCAGTAGATGTAGAAGTGCCATCAATTCCCAACTAGGAGAGCATGCCAAGCTCCTTCAGTGCTAGTAGAGGGATTAGTGAAGAGAAGGACTGCATATTCAGAATTCAGGATTGTTCCCAAGATGATACTGTATCTGTTTTACAGAACCTGAGTGTAAGGCATGACCCAATTTTGTACTTTGAACATCAGAATGATAAATGTATAAGTTAGAATTAAGACGTTTCCATACTCTGGTCCAATACTGAAGTTCTGATTTCCATTGCTAATTCCAGACATCAGTAGAGTAATGCCTTATTGGATGGGTTCCTAGTCCAAACTGGAAAAGCAGTGGCAGCACTCCGCCATGCTCCACCCAATGGAGATGCCACTCGCAGATGTTTGAAATATGAGTGTGCATATTCTGCTGGGCTCCTTGGGTTTGGCTCCTACTCAGTAGCATATGGATACACCCATGAACAGGGCTGGATTATAATTTAGGAACAAGAGGCACATGCCTAGGACATCAGAATCTGAGCTTCCCCCCCCCCCCTTAAAAAAATAAACTAAATAAAAATTCTAGCTCTAGTGGTTGTGAAGAAAAGCTCTGAAATGTGACTACAAAGTGTAACTGATGCAGGCATGTCTGCCTGAGCTTGCAGATAGCTGTTGCTCCTCCCTCTGCTGGAAGCTACTAGAGCGAGTGGAAGCCATTTGGCCCTACAGCCACCACTCCACAAAGGTTTTGGAGGTCAGGGAACTGGATACCTCTAGAGCCCAGGCCCAGGCCTAGGCCTGTAGAGCTACTAGGCAGCTGATATCTCCAGGCTGCTACCCAGGGGCAGCTATAATCAACTTGCACTCCACTTTCCATGACCTGCTGTGAACACAGATCATAGAAAACTCCACCTCAAGGGTTTGACATACAGCAGGCCCATAGCGCCTGATTGGCTTCCTGCCCTATATAAACCCACAGGCATTCCAGGAAGTGTCCAGGCAACAGTGTGAATCTTCTGTAGCTATCATGACTGTTCCTGCTCCTCGCTCTTGAACTTCTGGCTTGATCTCAGCTTGATTTGGACTTTGCCTCCTGATTCTGCCTCTTAGTATTGACCCTGGCCTGGACCAGACTACAAACTCCACTGCTGCTCCCAGCCTCTGTTTTTCCCCTGCACTGACCCTTGGCCCTGACTGCCCTTGTTGGGATCTTGACACACTGGGTTCCATTGATCCCCTCTGGCCTTTCGACTTCATGGATCATAATGAAGAAAAAAAAAATTGTGGTACTCCTCCAAGTGCCACCCACTCATGGCAGCAAAACAGACTGTGCAGATCTTCATAGTATGGCTGTCCCTCTCCTTCTCACATGTTTTGACGAACATAGTGAAATAGTTAATGTTTGACATTTAAATCACCATTGGGCATCTGAGTGATCATTCTGCTGAGATGAGTGGGGGAACTCATCCTTCTCAGAGATTTTGCAGAGAACCTGAAACACTTGGGTAGACATTGCTGCACTGACTACACCCAGGTCAGATTTTGAAGGTTTTATTAGCAACCATAGAAGCTAAGAATTACTTCATTTTTTTTAAAATTAAGTATGACATTTTGAACAAGATGACAGCCTCAAAACACCCACCTACCCCACCCCGGTCACTAACCCAGTCCAATTAGAGCCCTGTGTGAACTCTGCTAGACAGCTACACAGATTTCAACTTGTGCTGTAGTCAGCTGCTAGTATTATTACCTATACCAGGTGTTTTCAATACACGTCAAGGGACTGGACTAGATGACCTCTCGAGGCCCCTTCCAGTCCTACAATTCTATGATTCACCTGACCTAAGAAATCTGTAAACTGTGTTGCTAGAATATTGCTTATGTCAATAAAGTTAACAGAGAATAGAGAATTAATAACTATGTATTAAGAGATCGCTAAACTGGCTCTTGATTACGATCCCAGTATTAAAGACAATTGGCCAAACCTAGCTTGCACATCTTAGCTTTATACTGGAACCTCCTATTCCAAGTTGTGCCTTGAGTTGCAGGGGTGTCAGCCTGTTGGTGATTCTTAACTATCTGTAAAGCTATTTCAGAGTCTTCTCATTGTGCCTTTTAGATCTGGAATTCCCCTCCTCAGTCAAGTTTGCAATGCCAATATGGTTTCTGCTTCATCTCTTTCATTTGTTTAATTTGGCTTATTCTTCAATATATGAGCTGTTCGTTTTAATTCATTTTGCAAAGTGCCTTGGGATGCACTTTGAGAGGCTGTACTGAACTATAAGAGGATTGACTAAGTGTGATAAGAGACTAAAAAAATAAAGAGTTAGAAAAGGGGATTTTCATTTCCTGTAGACATTAGGTAATATCTGAAATACAGCATGAATTAGAAAGTCCCATTTCAGACAGCTGTCGAAGCAGTTCCTGAAATTTTGCAGTATGCCACTTGCAGCACTAATTATTAACCAGAACTGTTCATTAAGCTGTTGACTTGGGTCAAACCACAAGCTTCCACAGGGGTCTCAGCAGGATAATGGGTTCTCCATTTGCTGGGAAATGAACTCCGGGGATCAGGAGTGACTGATACCATAGGCAGGAGAGAGACACACACACGTCTGCCCTCCCTACTCAAGTTCCAGAGTTCAGGTCACATGGCTGCTTTAATACTTCACTTCCAACACTGCACTTTGGCAGACTCCAATTTAAGCAGGACTTTTGCCCTTGTAGGCTGACAAAATGTAAAATATACAGTTCTCCACAGCCCAGCACCTCCAAAGTAGCATTTAGGGGGTCATGCCAATCAAACAACCCCCTTATCTTCCTCAACTGATAGGCCTTTGACATGGTTACACTAGGGTTACCATACGTCCGGTTTTTCCCGGACATGGTCGGCTTTTTGGTAATCAAACCCCCGTCCGGGGGGAAATGCCAAAAAGCCAAACATGTCCGGGAAAAATACCGCCGGCCGGGCACTTCTCCTCCTGGGCTCCGGCTGCTGTGCTCCTCCCCTGACTCTTCGGCTCTATTTAAAAGCCGAGCTGCCCAAGCGCTACCGGCTTCGGGCTGCCCCCTTGCCTCCGGACCCTTAGCCGCCGGCCGGGCACTTCCCCTCCCGGGCTCCAGGGGCGCAGGGTCCAGAGGCATGGGGGCTGCCCAAGGCCAGTAGCGCTCAGGCAGCTCGGTGTTTACAGAGCCAAGGAGTTCAGGGAGCACAGCAGCCGCTGGAGCCCGGGAGGGGAAGTGCCCGGCCGGGGGCGCAGGGTCTGGAGGCATGGGGGCTCCCCGAAGCCCGAGCGCTACCGGCTTCACAGTTTGCCGGGCAGCCTCCAGACCCTGCACCCTGGCTGGGTGCTTCCCCTCCCGGGCTCCAGCTGTGCTGGGGAAGCGCCGGCCGGGGACGCAGGGTCTGGGGGCTGCCCGGCAAACCATGAAGCCAGTAGCGCTCGGGCAGCCCTTTTCGCATGGCTGGGAGGAAGCAGGGGGAATGCGGGGTGCTCAGAGGAGGGGGTGGAATTGGGGCGGGGCCGGGGGTGGAAAAGGGGTGGGGCCAGGGCCCCGTGGAGTGTCCTTTTTTAAATATGGTAACCCTAGGCTACACTGTGTTGGTGGTTCCTTTCAACACAATGCCAACAGTAAATGTAAAAAACTAAATGGGGGAGGGGAGATGTGGGATCGGAAAACTGTTTCTAATCAAAATGATAATAAAGTGGAACAGAGTAGGTCATTTTATTTTGCCAAGTGAGGCTTGAAGTCTGAAACTCAGATAGGTGACCATTACAACAACGGGAAAGAACTTTCCTTTTATTTACTTGAACTAAAAGAACTGCTGTGTACTTTGAAGAGTCATCAACAAATACTTTTACTCCTATTAACATTGCACGAGTCAATATAGCTATGGAAGAATGAGCAGTATTATATTCCTCATCTAACTCACAGGATACAGTACAGTAATTTAGAAGTGCAAATTTTTTAATATTATAAATCCTCCCAAAACAATCTTTGGATCCCTGCCATTTCCCAGGCTGATGAGGTTCAGGAGTACTCTGGAGGCAGGGCTTTTGGCTTTAGGGAAGGAAATTGAGACGGGCATGCTTTGAATCCCTCAGATTTTAAGGAGGGCTACAATCATTCTTCCTAGGATGGAAGAGTAATGGCAGCAACACAAATGTTTGAGAGTGAAGATTGTAAAAGGGCAAGGGAACAGAAAGTTCAGGAACTCAATAGGGATGGATAAAGCCTACATCAGTGTTACAAGAAGCTGACATAATTAGGATAATTACAATGGGGCTGAAAATTGTGATTCAAAATGCAGTTTTATAACATTAACAACCAGCCATATAAACCTCATTTGAACTCAAATGGACCTTTAAGAAAGAAACCCTAGAGAGGTGTTCTATTACTCAGCATGACCGCTTGTAAATCCTACCACACTTGGGAGACTGCACTGGGAGTTCCCAGTACTGCTGGTTACAAGAAGAATTTGAACAGCTAGTAATTAGTGGTGAGTTTGCAGGTCTGGCTCCAGTTAAAGAAAATGCTCACTTTCTTTCTCTCACAAGTTGCTGCACTGGCCAGGTAAAACAAGGAGGAAAGAATTATAGTACTGGAACACTGCCAACTTTGTGGAAGATCACATGTCTTCAGCACCACTGGGGATTGCCAAAGGCAGGAAAATGAATCAGCCAAGTGCGTGGTGAGAAATGGAAGATGGAGCAGCTATCCCTTTGGCTGTGCAAGTGCTTGACTTTTTGTAAAGCAAATCAGAGACTTGCTCCTGTGCTCACCCTCTGCAGAGAAGAGGCTATGGCTACACCACAAGGGAAAATTGTTTTAGATCCACATCATTGCTCCATGAGCTGAGCTGTCATTTTCTACAAAATTTTTTATAGCCTTGAACAGTTGAGGAAATAGTACCAGCCAAAGTCTGTAGGGAGACAGACATGCATTTCAGAGCTCTTGATGCAAGAGACACCATAACTAAGCTTTATTTTTGTATGTGAGGTTCCACATTGAACCTAATCACAATATATGAGTCAAGGATACCATGTCCATTACCCCCCAGAAAACACAGCACAAAAGGGCCATGAAAGGTAAAAAACTGCCCACATGGAGCACCCCCTGCAAAAAGGAAGCTCCCCTCAATAGCAGAGAGTGGGCTCTGCAGCTCCCCAGCCCTGCAATGAAGGAGGTCTGACTGGTATACAAGCGTGTTCTGGCTATTCTTAGCCTTCCTCAACCTATAAAGGCTCATGAGAAAAAGCGTAAATTAGAACAGACCCTGGACACATGCTGGGGTAAGGGCATGTAGAGATAAGAGGTCTGGAAACCTTGAGACTCAGAAGTGCATCCAGGATCTTTTATAGACCTGGATGACCATATAAAAAGAATTCAAAATTCACTAGACTGTATGTATGGTCATCCAGCAGTCCCCAGCTTACTTGAAGATTTTCTCCAGGAAAACATTTCAGATACTAGCAATTATGCACCTTATCTCCACTGGCAGGATTTCTGCTCAGAACAATTAGGTGTATTCCATATCTGCTGATTAAAAAAAAGCAAGACTGCTTCTCATCCATCAAATCATGACTCAATACCGCTGCCACAACTGCAGCAAAACAACAAGCAAGAGGGTTATTGAAACAATGACTTCACAACCTGGTACTCTGATAAGGAGTCAATACAGTAACTGGATAGCTGTTTGCAGCTGAAGCAAGTTTTGTGCTTAGGCATTATTTCAATTAAAAGAGTAAGTTTTATACATACTTCATATTTTTTTTTTAAACTTACACCCTGCCACCCTTGCCAATTCTCTAGGTCCATTTCACCCTATAACCACTACCACAAGACACACCTGTTTTTCAGATCTCTAAAGGAAGCATTACTGCAAACAAGTATGGCTCTGCTCTCCCATGCCATCTCATTTCACCAAGCACAATTATGCTATCATAACAGGACTTGCAGTCATACCACCTTGGGCAGTGGTCCCTTCAGTTCACACAAATGAAGCAAACCGGTCAGTTCTTGGACAGGAACTGAACACCCAGATGTGTTTTAAAAAATGGTGGTGACAATTCAGTGGGTGGTACTAGTTCCCTCTGATTAAATACTGTAACTAGCATGATGGGTACCAAAGGTGCTGGCGTAGGCATGAAAAGTTCTGACCCTAATTAAGGAAATTATATTAAAATGTGTTAACCAACATGTTTAAAACACCAAAAATGCTCCCCACCCCCACATCTAGACAGAGACAAAGCCTAGTCTATTCACTCTCTGTACTGCTATAGCTATTTGTTAGATTTCACACACACACACACACCACAACCCCTAGAATGAACAGTTATATCAGTATGAAGCCACATATATACTATGGGTGCTACAAGCAGAACAGCTATGGAGCTATAGCTATGCTTAGACACTTCCTACAGCAACGGAAATAATTTTTCTACTGCTGCAAATAATCCACCTCTCTGAGCAGGAGAAGCTTGGTCAACAAAGAATTCTTCCATCTACCTAGCCACAACTAATCTGGGGGTTAGGTCAGCATTTTTCACACCCAGGAGTGCTGTAGCTATGTCAATCTAACTGTTAAGTGTAGGCCAGGCCTACGGCACACATACAGCAAAATATATACTCCCTTTCCTGTATAGAAGTAAATCAGTATAACTGCATCCACATTGGGAGTGGTGTGGGGTTATTCTACTAACTATACTGGTATAGCTAATGTGGTACAATTTGTGTGTTTAGACAAGTCCTTAGACAACAGTTGCATCCAGTGATTTGTGAAGTGGTCCACATTATAGACTTTAAGGTCAGAAGGGACAATCACGATAATCTAGTCGGGCCTCCTGCACATTGCAGGCCACAAAACCTCACCAACCCACTCCTATAATAGACCTATAACTTCTGGCTGAGTTACTGAAGTCCTCAAATCATGATTTAAAGACTTCAAGTTACAGAGAATCCACCATTTACACTAGTTTAAACCTGCAAGTGACCCGTGCCCCATGCTGCAGAGGAAGGCAAAAAATCCCAGAGTCTCTGGCAATCCAACCTGGGGGAAATTCCTTCCTGACCTCAAATATGGAGATCAGTTGACCCTGAGTATATAGACAGGACCCATCAGCCAGATAGCTGGGAAAGAATTCTCTGTGGTAACTCAGACATCCCCATCTAGTGTCCCATCTCCAGCAGTCAGGGGTTTTTTGCTACTGGCAGTTGCCAGTGGGCCATACGCCATTGTAAGCAGTCTCATCATCCCATCCCCTCCATAAACTTATCAAGCTCTTAACAGAGGAGATCTCTTGCTTACATCAAAAAGTAACAGAATAATATTTATTTTAGCTCAATTATAAATATACTTATTAATATTTTCACAGTTGCATGAAATTGGGTGGGGGAGAGGGGAAGAGGTGTCAACATCCCATATCAAAATATACAAAGTAAGTATTCTTAATTCAAACTAGTAAATTCTCAAGCAGTATTTTTCTTGCTTTTCCTATCTGTAAGTTGATTATTGTTGACAAATATTTTGTCATTGTGTGTGTGTGTGGGGGGAGCAATAATTAGGGACATAACAATAAAAAGCTAATCCTTCCAAGCCTACCAATATCATTCTATTTCCAGCCCATACAACTTTTCACAGAAATATTTTACGGTATATGTATGAAGGGATTCATTGTTCTTTATGAAAAGGGCTTTTTCTAATTTTTAAAGAATAAAGACAACACTATTTCCCCTCCCCCCCCCCCTTGAACATTCGGTGCAGACCAAGGTCTACAGTACCAAAAAAGCAAGCTTTTCATCTTCATGCTGATGGAGCCACCAAGATTACTCAAAGCAGCAATTCAAGATGACCTGAAAGTGAACCTCCTCCTCAGGAATGAGCAGTGGAAGCTTGCTGTGTATAAGCAAAGTCTACTCCTTTCTAAAAGGCTCCCATCTGGATAAAATAGAAATCAGGGAAATGCTTCATTTGATCAAGAGCTACAAAGATTAAAGCAACAACCTCCCAAAAAATCCCATAAAAGAGGAACAACAATTCTTAGGCTACATTAAAGGCTTACTGTGGAGAGTCTCTCAACTCAGAAGATAGGAACAAAGCAGTTGTAAGCACATCAGTATGGATATTTGAGTAAGGCAAACAAACACTGCACTGAGCAACATTTTGTTGCAGGTTAATATTCAACTAGCACTTCTGCTTATCAGTGTCCTCAATCTTCCATTTTCCCTATTATGTTGGCATAGCATAAAGTTAATTCTATTGAGCATGAGGAAAGGAAGAGTTTTGATGAACTGAAGTGGGAAATTTCAGGAGTTGCCAAGTAACCTGGATTTCAGGAGGAGGGGGGTTGGTTGCAGCCCACAATATGGTTATTTGGAACTTTACCATCACTCAAATAGCTTCAGTTTAGCAGTTTTATTTAAAATTTGCTATGGAGTTTATTGGTAATCTTCTGATTTCACACATCACATCAGACTCCAGTCCCCATATGTTTACAGCAGGCTCCCTAAGAAACAGTCTTGGCATGGTGGCTGAGGGACAGCAAAACAATGATTCCCAACCTCACCTGGCAGGAAAAACCCTAAGGTTTCAGTAGTGCGCTTCATATGCAGGCACACTGTCTGCAATGTAGTCATATCATAGGAGCGGAAATGGAATTGGGAGAGATTATTGGTTCTTTTCATAATCCAGAAAGCACAATTGAGGAAGAAATGGTATACCAGTCAATTTATTTACTTATGAATCTGCCCTATCCACCTATGTGGTAGATAGTACATGCTTGATTTTGGTATGAAAAAGTGTTTTTGCTCATTACGTGGTGCTGAGGAGTTGATTTTATTCATGTACGCATTAAATCTTGTGGACACATGAGAAAAAACTGCCAACCTTAACATGAGTAAAAATTTGGTGGTGGAGGAATGGATTTAATTTTACTCCTGGCTACTACACTATCTGATCCCATAGTCCAGGATTAGTACATTGTTCCATGAAATGAACAGAATAATCACAAAGAACATAGCCACTGCATGGCAGTTTATAGTTCGTTCGCTACATTTGTCTAGAACAGACCTGGCTGGCAAATGGAAATCCGTTCCTATTTAAAAATGCCAAATTTTTAACATTTTCATTCCAAATTGATGAGAAGACAAATGCCAAATTTTTCACATGAAAAGATTTCAAGAAAAGTTTGATTTTGGGAGGATCAAAATAAACTTTTCATCTTGCTGGCTGACTGGCTGCTTGCAGGCAGAAAGTGAGATTAAGATCCTTCTAGTTGAGCAGCTGGATTTTTATTATGATTTTCCTGATGGAACACTGAAGGCTTTTTTTTTTGGCAAAGTTAAATTTCAATTTTGAAAAAAGGGCATTTGCCATCAGAAATGTGTTCATGAAATGAAGAAATGCAGAGGCAACATTTTCTCCCTGTCCAGAGGCTCCCAATATGCCCCTCGACTGCTATTATTTATTCAAATGCCTAGAGTGTACAAAGCAGAATATATAGACAGACATTCCTTGCCTGAAGGGTTTATCATCTATGGTAAACAAACATAACAAGTAAGAACTACATACAACAGGGGGCATGAGGGAAGGGAGGATGAGGATTACAAGGTCATCTGATCACTTAGATTTACTATGCATGTTTTGGTGATTCGTTTCTCATACACATACAAAGTAAGAGTAAAATACAAATCATCTCCTTTGGCTTCTTGATCAACACCTAAAAAGTTGCTCAGACTTCATCGTTCTAAAGAAAATTACTATTTATTATAGGACCTATTTTCTGAGCCATTTCACATCCACCCATTTACTTACACCCAGCATTGTTCTTTTGTTTATATAGAATTCTTTACATTACTTTTAAAAATATGATTAAGCACACCGATTTCCCCTTCAATACCTGAAGTAGACACTTAACCACAAACCATATCCCCTTGTGATGGCAACCCCTCAGAATCTGTGTTCTGCATATACCTGTCTGCCAACTGCAGTCCACTCCCTCTCCAGAAGTGAGCAGGCAGAACGCTCAAGTTAGGAGACAACCAGGATAAGGGTGTGCTGGAGACTCTTACTGTCCTCCTGAAAGGTTAGCTCCCTCCCTCTTCACAAGAGATAGTGAGGGCTCTTGTCCCAGAGAGCAACTGATGAGTAACTGGAATCAAGACACTAGCAAATTTCATGAGACATTGGGATTTGAGGGTGGCAGTGAAGGAAAACAAACCAACATTTACTGCATCAGTAGAACAAAACGTATGCAGCTCTCTTTTCCATTAACGCTATGTGAAGAATAAATGCACACTCCATAATCGTTTGCCACCAAGCAGGCGCACAGAGTCATTTTCCTCAGGGGACAAGTTTGTTCTCTTACATCTTTTTTACAGTATGGTAGAATGAATGGGGACATATAGGAGGATGGGGACACAAGCATGACTAGGGCCTTGTCTACACTACGAGAGTAGTTCGATTTTACTTAAATCGAATTTTTGGAATCGATATTGCAAAGTCGAACGTGTGTGTCCACACTAAGGACAGTAATTCGACTTTGTGAGTCCACACTAACGGGGAAAGCGTCGACATTGGAAGTGGTGCACTGTGGTCAGCTATCCCACAGTTCCCGGAGTCCCCGCTGCCCATTGGAATTCTGGGTGGAGCCGCAAATGCCTTCTGGGTAAAAAAAAGGTGTCCAGGGTGCTTTTGGGTAACTGTCGTCATCCGTCCATCACTCCCGCCCTCCCTCCCTGAAAGCGCCGGCGGGAAATCAGTTCGCGCACTTTTCTAGTCAGTGACAGCGCGGACGCCACAGCACTGCGAGCATGGAGCCTGCTGCAACCATCACTGCAGTTGTGGCCGCTCTCAACGCCTCGCAACTTATCATACACCTTTCCCTGAGGCAGATGCAGAAAAGTCAGGCGAGGAGGCTACGTCAACGCGGTGATGGCCTGAAGTCTGAGAGTAGCACAGACCTCTCAGAAAGCAGGGGACCCAGCGCCGAGAACATCACGGTGGCAATGGGTCATGTTGATGCCGTGGAAAGGAGATTCTGGGCACGGGAAACAAGCACTGAGTGGTGGGACCGCATAGTGCTGCAGGTCTGGGATGAATCCCAGTGGCTGCGAAACTTTCGCATGCGGAAGGGAACTTTCCTGGAACTTTGTGAGTTGCTGTCCCCTGCCCTGAAGCGCAATGACACCCGGATGCGAGCAGCCCTGACTGTCCAGAAGCGAGTGGCCATAGCCCTGTGGAAGCTTGCAACGCCAGACAGCTACCGGTCAGTCGCGAACCAGTTTGGGGTGGGCAAATCTACCGTGGGGGTTGTTGTGATGCAAGTAGCCAAGGCAATCGTTGATGTACTGCTGCCAAAGGTAGTGACCCTGGGAAACGTGGAGGCCATCATAGATGGCTTCGCAGCGATGGGATTCCCAAACTGCGGTGGGGCCATAGATGGAACTCACATCCCTATCCTGGCACCGGAACACCAGGCCAGCCAGTACATTAACAGAAAGGGCTACTTTTCCATGGTGCTGCAAGCACTGGTGGACCACAGGGGACGTTTTACCAACATCTACGTGGGATGGCCGGGCAAGGTTCATGACGCTCGTGTTTTCAGGAACTCTGGTCTGTTTAGACGGCTGCAGCAAGGTATTTACTTCCCGGACCACAAAATAACTCTTGGGGATGTGGAGATGCCTATAGTCATCCTCGGGGACCCAGCCTACCCGCTAATGCCCTGGCTCATGAAGCCCTATACTGGCGCCCTGGACACTGAAAAAGAACTCTTCAACTACCGGCTGAGCAAGTGCAGAATGGTGGTGGAGTGTGCTTTTGGCCGTCTCAAGGGGAGATGGAGAAGCTTACTGACTCGCTGTGATCTCAGCGAAACCAATATCCCCATTGTTATTGCAGCTTGCTGTGTGCTCCACAATCTCTGTGAGAGCAAGGGGGAGACCTTTATGGCGGGGTGGGAGGTTGAGGAAAATAGCCTGGCTGCTGATTACTCACAGCCAGACAGCCGGGCGATTAGAAGAGACCAGCGGGAAGCGCTGTGCATCCGGGAGGCTTTGAAAGCAAAGTTCCTGAGTGAGCAGGGTAACCTGTGACTTTAAAGTTTGTGTATTGAGAAGCTAAACCTGCCCCCATTTCTTTGCCCAGTTAATGTTGACTATCCTATCCAGTTACATACCCCCTTCACCCCACTTCCAACACACATTTCAAAATAAAAATAGTTCTACTTTGTTAAAGCACACCGTTTTCTTTAATACTGTATTCGCGGGAATTTTTTAAAACTGGGACGCAGACTGTGGTGCGGAGCGGGTGTACTGTAGTGGCGCGAATGCAGCTTCTAAACTCAAGGATTGACAGGCTCCGCTGCGGTGGGATGGTTGTTTCAACGGAGCCTGTCACCCCTCCTGATAGGGACTGTGTATATGGGGGGGTCTATGTGACTTTGTGGCAGGGGGAGGACGGTTACAGATCCCCTGCTGTGTGGCTCTGTGATCCTGCCTAAGGACCGCCGCTTAAGATCTGTAACTGCCCTCCCCTGCCACAAAGTCACAGAGCAACCCACCCCCCACCACATAACATGAAAACAACCTCCCAGACTAACCAGGGTAACTAGTCACTGCATCACTGCACTATGTATGTGCCCTGCTGCTGTGCCTGCCCCCGACTATATACCCTGCCAAAGGTGACTGTCCTGTCGAATTACCAACCCCCTATCCCCCCCTCCTGCAAAAGAACATGATGGAAACAGTAGTTAACAGAAACGTATTTTTTATTATCAACCAAACATGGAACTGGGAAAGTGAAACTTGGACGGGGGCTTGTGTCAGGCGGGAAGGAAAGAACTTGTCAAATTTTGGGGAATGAGAGCCTTCTGCTGCTCGAGCTCTCTGCAGGGGTGGAGTGAGAGTTAGCAGGGACTCTGCCGCCTCTCCTTCTGTGCACTTTGGGTGAGGGGAGTATGGGACTTGGTGGCGGGGGAGGGCGGTTAGAGATGGACTGCAGCGGGGCTCTGTCCTCCTGCCTCCGTTCCTGCAGAACATCCACAAGGCGCCGGAGCGTGTCCGTTTGCTCCCTCATTAGTCCAAGCAGGGTTTGAGTCGCCTGCTGGTCTTCCTGACGCCACCTCTCCTCCCGATCCATGTTGGCTTGGTGCATTCGGGTCAAGTTCTCCCGCCACTGGGTCTGCTGTGCTGCCTGGGCTCTGGAGCAGGCTATAAGCTCCGAGAACATGTCCTCCCGTGTCCTCTTCTTCTTATGCCTAATCCGCGCTAGCCTCTGGGAGTGTGATGACAGGCTAGGTTGTGAGACAGTCGCAGATGGGGCTGTGGGAATGGGAAAAAGGGAGTGAATTCCTCAGAAAGATAAATGTAGTTGTGAACAAAGAACATAGTCTTTCTCTGTTAACAAGACCATGCACAGCACCTCTCACATGCGCACTCAGCACAAGGTCGAATTCTCGGCCTTCGCATTCAGTGCCTGGGGTCTTGCACAGCACATTTGAGAACCGTGTCAGGACAACGGAATTTCTGTTGCAGGCAGACATGGTAAGCCGTAGACTTGTGGCAGCTTAAAACTTTAATATTAGCAATGGCCTCATTTCACATTGAAATCAATGTCAGTCCCTGCTGCCAGCAATTCGGCAAGCAGGAAGTCTGCTCCTGTCCCACACCCTCGCGGCTGTCCCCGGGAACGATCCCTTTCGGCTGCCCCTCTCCCGCCTCCACCGCGTGGCTGCAAACCAGCGGTTACAGTTCTGTAAAGGAACGGCAAAGCAGTCCCAACACTAACATTCCCCTACCTCATTCAAAGCAGGTCATCATGAGCGACATCACCCTCATGAGGATCTCTGACAGCGAGAAAGAGAGAATGCTCCGGGAAAGCCTGCAAAGACCAGGGCCGTATGCCGCCATGCTGTGCAGAGCAATGATTCCAGAGTACTTGATAGTCTCGTGGCGTGGCAACGTGTCCTACTACGGAGGACCCAATAAGGCCGCTCTCCCCAAGAACCTAATGCAGCGGATTTCCAATTACCTCCAGGAGAGCTTCCTCGAGATGTCACAGGAGGATTTCTGCTCCATCCCCGGACATATAGACCGCATTTTACTGTAGCTGCTGTAGCAGTGACTAACCAGTAGAGCGGCTTGGGCAGGACAATCATGCAAAACCGGACATTGCTAGATTTTTTTTCAATAGTTGCACTGCCCATGACTGAACCGTTAAGCTAATCAAACTAATCATGAGAAACCCATTTTTTAAATTGTTAATATTCCTGTTCTGTTACAAATAAATGTTTAGATTTTTACAACACTTACTGGCTGATCCTTCCCCAGATTCTGTGTCCGGGGTAACGGCTGGGGAGGGTTGGTAGGGGATCTCTGTAAGGGTGATGAAGAGATCCTGGCTGTCGGGGAAATCAGCGTTGTGAGCGCTGTCGACTGCCTCGTCCTCCTCATCTCCTTCCTCATCTTCCCCGTCTGCTAACATGTCCGAGGATCCAGCCGTGGACACTATCCCATCCTCAGAGTCCACGGTCACTGGTGGGGTAGTGGTGGCGGCCGCACCGAGGATGGAATGCAGTGCCTCGTAGAAACGGGATGTCTGGGGATGGGATCCGGAGCGTCCGTTTGCCTCTTTGGTCTTCTGGTAGCCTTGTCTCAGCTCCTTGATTTTCACGCGGCACTGCGTTACATCCCGGCTGTATCCTCTCTCTGCCATGTCTTTAGAGATCTTCTCGTAGATCTTTGCATTCCGTCTTTTGGATCGCAGCTCGGAAAGCACGGACTCATCGCCCCACACAGCGATGAGATCCAAGACTTCCCGATCAGTCCATGCTGGGGCCCTCTTTCTATTCTGAGATTGCACGGCCATCACTGCTGGAGAGCTCTGCATCGTTGCCAGTGCTGCTGAGCTCGCCACGATGTCCAGACAGGAAATGAGATTCAAACTGGCCAGACAGGAAAAGGAATTCAAATTCAAATTTTCCCGGGGCTTTTCCTGTGTGGCAGTTCAGAGCATCCGAGCTCGTACTGCTGTCCAGAGCGTCAACAGAGTGGTGCACTGTGGGATAGCTCCCGGAGCTATTAGCGTCGATTTCCATCCACACCTAGCGTAATTCGACATGGCCATGTCGAATTTAGCGCTACTCCCCTCGTCGGGGAGGAGTACAGAAGTCGAATTAAAGAGACCTCTATGTCGAACTAAATACCTTTGCGGTGTGGACGGGTGCAGGGTTAATTCGATGTAACGGCGCTAACTTCGACATAAACGCCTAGTGTAGACCAGGCCTGAGAAGTGGCCTAGAGCAGGGGTAGGCAACCTATGGCACGCGTGCCAAAGGCAGCATGCGAGCGGATTTTCAGTGGCACTCACACCGCCCAGGTCCTGGCCACCAGTCTGGGGGGCTCTGCATTTTAATTTAATTTTCAATTAAGCTTCTTAAACATTTTAAAAACCTTATTTACTTTAACATATAACTAAGCTATTGTTGTATGTATAGACTTCTAGAAAGAGACCTTTTAAAAACATTAAAATGTATTACTGGCATGTGAAACCTTAAATTAGAGTGAATAAATGAAGACTCTGCACACCACTTCCAAAAGGTTGCCGACCCCTGGCCTAGAGCTTGGGTTTCATATGTATTAGTTTACTTGATAAATGTTGTATAAAAAAAAAAAAAAAAAACACACAAGATTTGAAAGCCCATTGAAGGAGAGAATGCAGCCTCTTCTCCCTCCCACAATAGCACACACGGGTATTCCTGTTGGTTAGGAACTGACAACACCCTACAACCAGTGCTTAATCTGTAATGGAAGAGGTGCTGGAGCTCAAGTAATTTTTTAATTAATGAGCAAGCCTAGAGGTGCTTGGGCTCAGCCCTGGCACAAATAAAGCGCTCCCTACAAGTGTATGCCTCTCCTAGTGAAACAAACAGCTGATATACCAGGAGCAGAGGTAAATTCTGTTAGTGGTTGAAAACAAATGCTGTCTCTCCTCCACCCCCACCATCTCTCACTCAGGTCATCTTTAGAAAGTTCATGAGTAGAGCAGCACTTCTTACTAGCTGTAAAACTACCAGTAATTAAAGATGGGTTGAAACTGTATGAGCCTCTTACTGCTGAAAAATGAGTTCTGGATATGCCACCAAGGTGAATGTGAAACACCAGAGACCAAAAACCAGGGTGGATAAAAATCAATGTGTGTGGTTTAAAAAAAAAAAAAATAATAATAATAATAATAATAATAATAAATCAAACATTTTTTCAATTTAAATGGGATTTTTTTTTATAAAAAGCTTTTTGAAGAAAACATCTATCTAAAGATAGTTTTAATTAAGATACATTATAGCTCAAAGATATCTCATCATGGAATAGGGATTATAAATTCTATTTCTGTAGTATGAGACAATATATTCATGAAATGTTTAAGAAAAGTTTTGTAAATGAGTTCCAATAGTTCATGGATTAGGGACCCAATCTTATGGGGTTCCAGGGGCTTCTGTATAGATTATTTAGGTTAATCTTTCTATCTACCTAGTGGGACTCAGTGCTCAGTCTAGAAGATACCATCAGAGATGCTTAGTTTTGCAGTTCTCAAACTGTGGATTTGTGTCTCCAGAGATAACATGCTTGTTAACAGCAAAAATGTTTTAAAATACATGAATGAATTATATATAGAGGTGAGAAATAACAGACCTCAACCCTACTGTCCCTCTGCAAAGTTATGTACACAGAGTCAATCCCTTACCTCTCTCTAAAAGTGCAAAGTTTCAATAAGTTCAACGAATAGAAGATTATTGGGGGCGGAATAGATCTGGACAAGGAGAAGAAGTCTGGAGATAAATGTGAGAAGGGAGGGACATATGCTTGTTTTGTTAAAATATTATATGTTTGCTGTTGAAGAAAAAAATCCAGAATACTTAAAGTTGTTTAATATTTGGAGGATTTTCTTGCCATGCTGTATTAGGAGGAGAACATCACCAGACAGACATTTAAATTAATGATTAACTTGTTGAACTGGAGGTAGTTCACCTCCCAATGACTTCATAAATATCTGCTTCAATTACCTTTGGTAAATGAAATAACCAAACAATCATTCATTTTCTGATATAGCTGTAAAACTAACCTGAAAAGTTTTCAAAATAAATCACTGTTTAAAAATGAAACCTACATCTATCTCTGAGTTGTGAAGAATATGGATTAAGGTTATAATAACCAACAAGAATGCATTTGTATGTAGAATCCATGATTAAATCAAGTCTTTCTGACTAGTGATTTAAATCAATTTGATTTAAATCAAATCCACCCTGCCAAAAACTAGCTTCTAATTTGTGAGTTAATCCTGTGCTAATGAAAAAGGAGCAAGAAAATGAACGGCATAAGTCTGAGCCAGATGGTTGGCCTCATACTTACATCATGTGCTTATTTTGGACAGCCAATCATGGCAAATTGTACAAAGCCATGCATTGCTTTTTTGATGTGTATGGATAGTGGTTGTACACTGCTCCTGCTCCTCCTCCCTTACAGCTGGAGCTCCCTCTCTGAAAAGGCCCTTCAGGCACAAAGGAAGTGTGAGTATTAACTTGGCTGAAACCAAATTAATTTCATTTGTGCCTTAAACCAGGATTTGAATCATGGTCACGAGAGGAGACACGCTAACATACCAGCCCTCTTCACCTCCTTTGCTCTCCAGCAGTTCCATTTTGTCTGAATACGGGTAAAACAAATTCCAACCAAAGTGTT
Source organism: Malaclemys terrapin pileata (assembly GCF_027887155.1). Taxonomy (NCBI): domain Eukaryota; kingdom Metazoa; phylum Chordata; order Testudines; family Emydidae; genus Malaclemys; species Malaclemys terrapin. The sequence goes on along the minus strand of NC_071508.1, from coordinate 93,463,563 downwards.
CAAGATTTAACATATGCAAGATTTAGCAAAGATGGGGTGAATTTTGAGCCAATCCTGGATCTGTGGGCTTAAGGTCTCTAACTAGATTGGGGGGGGGGGGGGGGGGGGGAGGGATCTAGAACACAACAGAAAAAAAAGTTAAAACTTATGTTGTAAAAGACACTAATATTTCCCTCCTCCACAATAGTCACTTACAAGCCTAGATTCAACTAAAGATGCTCTAGAATATATTTTAGGTAGTAACTTCATATCTATTCAGTCTCCCATTTTCCTCCAGAGACTCCCGATTTCAGTGGACCCTGTCATGGACTAATAAGTGGATGCCTGGATCTTCCAGGGAAACAGGGAGACTTAACAGAAACTGCCAACAAGATGTTCTACCCACAAACATTCGTCGTCTGTGTGATCTGAATGTTTCTGGGTAGAGTATCACACCTGTGTTGAGGGGATGTAAAATGCTGCATAAAAAAAGCCATTTCCAGTGAACAACAAGTTTATATTAGTTCCTGGGTTTTGTAGGACTATGTTACATATTCCTGAGTACTGCTGACTGGCACCTTTACTATTTACATTCTGGTATCGCTCAGAAAGTCTCACAGCATAAACACTGTGTGGGGTAGAATGCCTCACACCTCCTTTGTGCATGAAGGGCCTTTCAGAGCCACAGCTCCAGCTGTAGGGGAGGATCAGCAGGAGCAGTGTACAGCCACCATCAATGGCATGAATGGTAGGGCCTAGAGATAATTTCTGTGACTACAATCCCAGCTTTCAGTGAGCAGGACAAGTGGGTCTGATACAACTCCCTCCTCATCTCCAGAGAAAGCCTCTCCCGCACTCTCCCATCCCAAAGGAGCCAACAGCCTGGACTCCAGTTGGGTATCTAACATTAATGGAGTTACCATGGTATTTTAACTTAGTACCTGGGCTCCTCACTCTCTCTCTCTTAGAGATTGTTGGAGTTTGACAGAAGACCTCTCCCATCAGATTGTCAGCAAACACTACTTTTAAATTCAGAAAACTAAGTGTTTAGCCTCAGTTTGTATTTATGCTTTAGTCTCATTAAGCACTTAAATGTCTACTAAAGTTAGTGTCTACTTACTTATGGTGTGTCCGTCACTGTAGCAAAGCAACTTAGATGACAGCAGAAATAAAATGTTTTTCATTTTAAAGCCTGATATGCAAATGAAATGATGCATACTGAAATATTCAAGTTAAGGCATTACATCATATTCATACACTCTCTATTTCCAGGCCTTCAGTTTTAACAGAAGATTCCTGCCACCTTCTGGAGCATCGTTAGTAGAAGAATAACTGAGGGGCAAGAAATTACGGCAATTGAAAACATTATTTTCCTGACAAATGCCTTTCCCTCCCACCTCACCCAACACAACATTTATCATGTTTATTAGAGTAGTGAGTGCCTAAGAACCAGCCAAAAATGTGGTCACAATGTGCTAGACACTGTACAAACAGTAGACAGCCCCCCCACCAAAGAGATGACAATCTAAACAGATAAAAACAAAGGAATACAACATACAAGCACAGCAAACAATGTGATGCCTGCAATGACATGTTTGGTCTAAGTTTTTGTGTGTTTTTTTTTTTAATTTTAGGGGAGGGGTATTACTAGAAGGAGATTAGCTAGACAGAAAGGAGAGGGAACACTGAAAGGAAGAATTGAGAGACTGGGAAGAAGAGGGTACAAAAGATAGATAGAGTGAGGCTGAGGTGCAGAGACTGTGATAGATGGGGAACAAGGGGGTTGGAGCAAACAATTAATCAACACAGGATAGATAATATCCAGTCAAAACTGTAAAAAGTAGTCTCACATCAGTGTCCACTGTTTTCTTGTTGAGGTTGCTTTCATGCCTGTTCTTCCTAGCTTCAGTTTCTTTGGCCTAGGGCTGGCTCCTCCCTGGAATCTCCTTCTCCCCAAACCCACATGGCTCAGGGGTAAGGGGCACTTCATGAATGCTAGTGTCCCCCAGAGAGGAGTGCGTGGTTCTTGGTCCAAAAGGTGCAGGGATGATCCTGGCTAGGAGCTTTTCTCCCCTCCCCATACTGCAATGTTTTCCTGAGGCTGCTTCTGTGCCTGCTCCTACTGGCTACTGTTTCTTTGGGTCCTGACTTATGTTCTAATGCTTTTCTGTTTAATCCACATGATTAATAGGGAGCATTCAGCATAAGTCTAGATTTAGCTCAAAATTCATGAGTTTCATTCAGTATTCTGAAGAGTTAATCAACAAGGTCCTGCTGATTGTCTAATTAGAACTGACTTCTGATCATCAGCTCTGGGCTGTGTCCAGAATGCTGTTCACTTTACAGTTAGACAAAAGTGTCCACCTCAAGAAGTCCAGACACATCAAGTGAAATTAAAAAGTATTTAAATACATTTGTGTAAGTGGTTTTCTTGTGAACTTTCAAGATGCTACATTGAACAAAGTAACTGATTTTCCTTTAAAGAAAGGAGACCATGTTTCAGAGAGTCTCATTCAATCCAGAAGACTATTTTCACTTCTCATAACCAACATGGAATGATCAATTTCAAAGACAGGCAACAAAAAATTATTACTTCATCTGCAATGAGCGCTCTCAGCAATCAGCAAATACCATTTTGTTCAATTTGACCATTTCTCCCCTTGACAATTAAGGCGGATAATACTGCACCTGCAAAATCCTCCCTAGACGGACCCCTGAAATCCCCTGCTACTCCAGTTGTACTTCCAATATTTCCTTTAACACCAGGGCTGAAGCCAAAGCAAACACACAGCTCCCTCTCTTCCTGATCCTTAAAGCTAGTGTTGTGCGCTTAGAACTGCACAGCAGACACACACATTGGAATGGATAGGGAATCATTTGTTTCTCTCTCTAAATTCTTGAGAAGTTTGTTTATTCGAGCCTCAGCAGCTTAATACACATGCCTGTCCCACATGCAATGCCCCAGGTTGTGTTTTTTGTTTAAAAAAAAAAAAAGCTCCCCACTCATATGCTTGTTTTCTCCTTTTCCATAATTTCTACGAAGCATGTACATATTGGTTCCAGAGCTTTTGTATTATGGCACAGGCTACACTGGTAAGAGCTGTAGAACTAGGAATCAAATTTCAAAATGTATCAGACAGGCCCATGAAAGTGCCTGCCTAAAAACTACAGCCATGGAAGTTGCTCTGCTGTACAAAGGATGAATATTCTATTCAGCACTGGGATCAGATCACAGTTCTGTCTCCTCCACGTGGAGAGGTCGCTAGGGATTTGCCAAGATCTGAGTGTAAACTGCAGCAATTGCCATTTGCATTACTGTGTTGTAAAGACTCCAGGGATCAATGCGCGGGTTCCCTTTCCTACTTGGTTCTGGCCCCAAGGCCAGTCCAGATAGGGTCCCATACACACTCCCTGTCTCTAATCATTCTTGAGAAACCATCTGTGATCATGTTGCCATAGCCATCCAAGCCATCTAAACAAAGGCATGCTATAGAGCAGTGGTTAGTCAGTCAGTTCCTGCTAGTCCTTATGATTCTGTTCTATTCTACAAAGGTTTAGTTGTTTTTTAAAACTACACCCAACACCACAGTAAATGCCGGAGACCAAAGCAGGGAAAAGTAGCAGTCTTGCCTGCAACTGTAGTCAGACTGCACGTCTCTATAAAGAGAAGACCACTACCATAGTGCACCCTTATCAACTTCACACTACACAAGAACAACTCTACCTTGTGGCAGGTCGTTATCATATTCCAAAATTAGGAGAGGAAAAGAGGGCTGGGGTGACATGTGCAGTAGTATGATAGTCGCACACAATGAAACAAACGAAGGGAGGGAAAGCAGCACAACTACATCCTAGATAATGCAGAGACATAAACTGTGAGTAAGTGGAAGATCTTAGGATGTATGATACTTTGTCATTATGTTGTGTTCCCCAGTATATAAACATCAAAAGTTGGGATGGGGGGGGACATTTTTACAAATTACAAAAAGTAATTTTCCCTTTGCTGATACTTGCACATTTTTGTCAACTGTTAGAAATGGGCCACCTGATTGCATTGGCCTCGTTAGCACTCCAAAAGTAATTTCCCCTCCCTTGGTATTCATCCCTTCTTGTCAAATGTTGAGAACAGGCCACTTCTACCTTAACTGAATTGGCTCGTTAGCACTGACGCCCCACTTGGTAAGGCAACTCCCATCTTTTCATGTGCTATGACAGGGTTCGGCAACCTACGGCATGCGAGCCGATTTTGAATGGCACGTGGCTGCCTGCCGCGGTTCCAACCCCCAGCCGCACTCAGCCCCCCAGCCCACCGCTCTCCCCTGCTGGGGCAGGGGGCAGAAGCTCCGTCCTGTGGCAGCCAAGCTCTCTCCCTCCCCCGGTTCTTCCCCCAGCCATGGTGCAGCCTGCTTTCCTGCCCCTCCTCCCCTCCTTCCCTGCGCCGGCCCTTGCTCTCCCGGGCGCGCGGCAGCCCTTTGCTAAAGCCAGCCCTGGGTAAAGGAGGTAGAGAAGAGATAAGGACAGGCCTTGGGGCAGGGGGTGGGGCAGGACATATCCCTTCCAGCCCCCTGCCATGAGCCGCTAAGGGGAGAGGGCTGGGAGCACCCCCACGAGCCGAGCACCCCAGCCTTCTGCCCTGAACCTCCCCCACCCTCAGCCTTCTGCCCTGACCTCTGAAGCCCCCCACACCTCCAGCCTTCTACCCTGCACCCCCCACACCCCTCCAGCCCTCTGCTCTGACCACTGAAGCCCCCACATTGCCAGCCTTCTGCCCTGCACCCCCCCCACCCCTCCAGCCCTCTGCTCTGACCACTGAAGCCCCCACATTGCCAGCCTTCTGCCCTGCACCCCTCCACACCCCTCCAGCCCTCTGCCCTGACCTCTGAAGCCCCCCACACCCCCAGCCTTCTGCCCTGCACCCCCCCACACCCCCCAGCCCTGACCGCTGAAGCCCCCCACACTGCCAGCCTTCTGCCCTGCACCTCCACACACCCCCAGCCCTCTGCCCTGACCTCTGAAGCCCCCCACACCCACCCTTCTGGGGGTGTGGGGGGCTTCAGAGGTCAGGCCCTACTCAGCCCGCTGCCAGTCTAAGTGAACAGAACGCCAGGCTGGCAGTGAGCTGAGCAGGCTGGTGGTGTAAGATCAGCATTTTAATTTAATTTTAAATGAAGCTTTTTAAATATTTTGAAATCCTTGTTTACTTTACATACAACAATAGTTTTTATATCTATATCTATACATAGACTTAGAGAGAGACCTTCTAAAAAAATGTTAAAATGCATTACCGGCACGTGAAACCTTAAATTAAAGTAAATAAATGAAGACTCAGCACACCGCTTCTGAAAGGTTGCCTACCCCGTGCTATGATATATATTCTGCTTCCTGTATTTTTCACTCCATGCATCTGATGAAGTGGGTTTTAGCCCACGAAAGCTTATGCCCAAATAAATTTGTTAGTCTCTATGGTGCCACAAGGACTCCTCGTTTTTTCGTGGTGAATAAGCAGCTTTTTCCTCAGGAGGACTAATTAACATAAACAAACAGGCTGTGACTAAAACAGCTTGCAACTGTCCCACGACCCAGATGGTGCTGGAACGAGAACATTTCCAGTTATATACTCATGAAAGTGTAATTATGTCTTTCTACTAATAAAGGTAATTATTCATTTCCCATGAATCCCATGCCTCCTACATGCTGTTCTGCTATTTCCTTTCTACGGCTGCCCTCTTGCCTTTCTGCAGCTGTTCTGAAGAAATAAAAGCAAGACATAAAAGTGCATGCTCCCAGTCAGCAAAAGGGCAAGTCTACGGAGACAGAATTTAAGTCTGTGCACCTTTCCAATGATGCTGTTCTTGGAAGAGGTGAGCACAGACTACCACACATGTCAAGACTGCTTCAGCACAAGGGGATACTGCACTGGAGACAAATGATTAAGCAACATGTTACCACAGAACTATCAGGACGTGAACATTCTGCATTTATAGGGGCCTTATCAAGGTCTTTCAGAAAGGATGAGAGGAGGAAGTGACTTGCACTATCAGCCTTTTTTGACAGCATATAACCATAGTACTAGAAGTGTCATGCAGATGATCCGTGGTTGATCAGATTTCGTTCCATCTCCAGAATTCAACACTGCTCGGACATTTCTTTGGATCAGTTACTTACTTTTGCACACAATAAAACTCTGAATCATTAGGCTAATCCATCAATCTTTCGCTCAGAAGCAGAATCACTGTCAAATATGCAAAGCTCCAGTGCCAAAACTGTTTAAAACTTTAACAGGCAACTTGGTGGTTCACCAACATTCCAGTAGTTAAACCAGCAGAAAGAGCCAAACACCTGATTCCATTACAGAGATCAAGTCATTCTGGTTTCTTCCCCAATTTTTGCCTCACACCAACATTACAAACATGTTAGTGACCAAAAGCATCTAATTACGAATATGAAAAGCATTTTTTTCTCCAAACCTTACATTCAATTTCCAGGCCACAAGGCATTTCTCCTATGAAGTAATGGTCCAAGCGGATCTTCAGAAAGCAAAAGAAGAGATTATTCCCTAAAGAGTTTTAACTTCCACGCCCTTGACAATCCAGAGCTCCTAACACTGAATGTTAATGCATTTAACATTCCACCTTCAAAAATCTCACCTGCCAGCAGTAAGGAGGTCAGTCACGTCAGAAATCCAACAGTTTATCAAGCAGTTCACTCCAAAAACAGAGAGGAATTTTCTCTTCTCTCTATAACCAACATTTGTACTAAACTAGGCTCCCTCACAATTAACAGCTTTAGTTTAATCATAGCAGCAGAATGAGCAACCATCAGCTCCATACACAAGTTTCTACAAGAGCCTGTTAAATACTCAAGCCACTGAGGATGGTAGGGAAAATAAGAAACTCCTCACTTCTAGCCAGCGACAGTACTTGTTCCAAAATAACAATGAAAAAACAAAAGGAATTTATTACAGATAATTTTAGTTTAAATCATGAAGGAAAATAAAAACATTGCCTATGTGGAAAGCTGTATGCCAATACTACTACTAATGCTGGTTAGAGTTATTTCAGAGCCATTCAGTTATGTAAAATAACAACCAAATGAAGAGCATAGGATCGAAAGACTGTCTTCTGGCATGCCACTGGTTTCTCTGGAAGACCCTGTATAAAAGGTTATCTAGATTAAGACACCTCACAAATACAAAAAGCCAAGGATTTTGCAGACCTCTAACAATGGCCATGATAAAACTAAAAATGAACAAGGTCAAGATCAGAAAAAATTGTGTAACAATGTAGTCAGTTTTACTGTTTCCCTTGTAGATAAGCAGTTTTTCACGTATATAGGTCTTTCACACAGCAGCTAAGTAAAGAAAGTGGAAAAAGTTCAGCTAATACCACAAACTGAGAGGGCAACTCAGGGCCAGGTAAAGTACCCGAAAAGACTTAACATAGTTTTGAAATTAACTAGACTTCAAAATAATAATCTAGTGTGATCAAGTTACCTTAGTTACATGTATGTATGGGAAGCTGAAGAAAAAGTTGTATTGTTTGAGGAAATAGCATGTGATGACAACTTAAGCCTACTGTAAAATAAATACTTAATGCACCAATTTAAGATTGCATGTTCAATGTTAATTTAGCATTTCCAGTTTTTTGATGGCAAAAACCTTTATTTTGTATTAGTATAGTTGTGACATATAATGTAAGCTATTTAGATAATGTTTACATATAGTCAGTCACTGCCATCAATTTAAAGCAAAATTGTAATGGTAGCAGAATGCTTACCCTCCACTACAGAGAGACAGCCACAATATTAGCCCTCCTTTGGATGTGGCCAAGAGGAACCTGCCATATAGAGTAACCAGAAATTCTTTTCCTTTCAACCACAAACACAAACTCCAACAATCCATACATTTCAAGCCCAGATGACAGATTTCAGAATTATGGAAGTCTCATGTTGCAAGGGACATCTTGTTCTGAAGACATAAGAGATAAATTGCCCAATACCTCAGTGACAACTGCAGTTGTCAAACCTCTCCCTTATTCCCTCCATCCCAAAAATACAGACGCTTTCTCTCCAAACTCTAGAACCAAGGGGTTAACCTTTCTTAAGATAGAGTTTCTACTTTACTTGGCACTGTATAAGCTTTTGTAATGTCAATAATAAAAGAAAATAAGAAAAGCAACTAACCCCAGTAAAATAAAAAAAGGAAGAAGGAAGAATGTCGGGTCATCATTAACCATCTAGCTCTCAAGTTACTTCCCCCATAGCTTGTGCAGCTGGCTGTTAGTTTGGCTTTCAATGACATAAGAGGTTGCTCTGTAGGGGATTAAAGAGGGGCCAACAGAAACAGAGCAGATGAGAAAGAAAATAAGAGAGGCCATACCAGTTCCAGTTCTTGAAAAAGAAATTACAATTTTCTGTAAATCAGCTGTGTGAAATGGGCTTCCTAACCCTCACCTACCAGATTAATTTCCAGCACATAACAACAGGATATATAAGTAGTCATTTTCCCAGGGCACACAGAAACCAAAAGGATCATCAATAAAGTTCAGCTCATTTCTGAGCCAAGATCTTTCATGAGGTCTCTCCTAGCTACTTCAATCCAGACCCTGTTACCACAGTATCTGAGCATCTCACAATCCTTAATGTACTTATCCTTACAACATCTCCAAGGTAGGGGAGTACCATTATCCCCATTTTACAGTTGGGGAACTAAGGCACAGAGAGACAGAAGTGACCTGCCACAGACTTCTTGTGTGACCTTGGGCAAAGCAGGGAATTCAGCCAGGACTCTCAAATGTCAGACTAATGTACTAACTACTCGATCATCGTTCCTACATGAACATCATTCATCATTATTAACTGAAAGAATTGCTTGTGGGACTATGACCCAGTGAGTGTGAGATCACCAACCACAACATGTCTCACCGGCCACAGGAGAGAAATTATGCTGAGGAGACATCAGATACAGCAAGAAAGATTGCTCCATTAATAGAATAGAATATTTGTTTTGGCAGAGCAATTTACAAATTCCTTGTTTTCTTGTCGTTTGAGAAGAAAAACTTCAGCTGAACTAAGAAAAAAAAAAAAACTCTTAATGCTAGAACAAACTTTCCTCCATTTCACCCTCATGTTCTCACAACACACACAGTTACAAGATATGATTAGGATTTCCAGAGATCAGTTTAATAACTCAAAGGGAATCCTTTTAGAACACAGTTTTAGTCCCCAAATTTAAAATGCTTAAAAACTACCCGAGTGCACTGAACTCTGTATCCCAATTTCTTCTTGCTAGAAGCCCCTTTCTGCAAGACTCATCTATAAGCTGATCTTTTACCATCCTTGATGAAGCTCATTAAGCTATGAAATGCAGGCTCATAAGAGCTTGATACAATCAGTTTCTCAGAAACTAAAGAACACACATTATCATAGCTACTGCCATCTTCTGTTCAAGAACTCCTCCAGGTCATCTCCCCTCAGAACCAAGTTCTTAATTAGTTGTCATGAACCAAATAAAAACAAAATCTATCTTGATAATTGTAACCAGTATTGTCTGTTGCTTATTCAGGTCTACTAACAAGGAAAAGAAACTAAAATAAAGTCTGTTAGGAAAAGCATAGATTCAATAATGTATATTTAAGGCAAGAAACAAAACTTGTCTACCGAGTAGACTGTGATAAAGCCTAACTCTTAATATGAACTTTAACCTCCCTTGTTCTCCCATACAGGGGAAAGTTACATACCACTGGTGACCCTCAGCACTTTGATCCCCTTTCTGTAGGGCTGCCTCTGCCACTTCTTTCCCTGAAGACAGAAAGCACAGATTTAGCAAGAGTGAAAGTTACTGAATTTCTCTGAATACCTACCTCCCAAAGTGCTAGGGTCTCTACAGTGACAGGAAAGTGTAAAGAAGTTAAACATTTGTTAGTCACCTAGTATATTTAGCTTGAGACACATTCCAAAAGATCGCCTTTATGGAGAACTCACAGATGCTCCAAGGCTGCTGGGCTGACCTAAGATCAGGTTCAAGGACACTTTCAGCATCAACACTGTAAGCTGAGAGCCTGCAGCTAGCAACACGCTGCACTGCACCAGGGAGTCAAAGAGGCTGAAAAGAGGTGTCTGAGAAAGAGAGAAAAGCAGAGAGCAAAAAAGAAAGAGCAACAGGCCTCAAGGGTGCTTTGGTGCTTACACCATTGTCTGTTGAGATGGACAGTTGCTCTTCCACTCACTACCAGCTGCATATCTTAAAGCCATACTGAGCACCTACCACCACACAGAGAGCTAGCTCTCTCACACACACACACACACACACACACACACACACACACAATTTAATGGAGCGCTCTCCTCTCTCTGCTCCATGTGCTTGTGTTCCCAAAATGTGGAAACTTTGCAAGCCATCAGAAAGGACTATATACATTAAAAAAGTCTGAAAATGATTGCCTTAAATTACTGCTTTACATTTCTGAAAGGGACTACTCAGGCCATTCAGCCTTAAAGCTTAGGTTAAATTAAAAAGGGGAGGTGATTTCCAAAAGCTGATAGGAGCAGAAGTGTTAATTAAAGTCTCCTGGTTTTATTTCAAGTCCTTTATAATGTTAAAACCCAAAACAAACTGCATCTGAACTAGTGAAAGAGAAGTAGTGAAACTGATCAAGTAAACAAACAGGAAAATTGTATTTTTAAAATTTGTGTTAGTAACACAAGATCTAGTTAAAAAACATGTTTATCCAATAAAAACACTACACTGAGCTGCCTCACAAACACACACTTTTCCCTTACCATCAGAAGCATATGATTTCTTTTCGTCTGCATCCTCTGTGATTTCATACAGATCACTGTATGCTCGAGCCAGGCGCCAAAGGAAATCTTGCCGGTCTCCATACTGCAGACAGAACATAAGTATTTCAGATCATGTGTTAGAGAGCCCCTTTCTTCCACTGGTACAAAGATATAAGGAAGAGGACTATCAAGTGGCAGCCGTAACAGGCAGTATGTTTTATCTATCTATCTAGATCTCTCTCTCTAGCTACATAGAGTAAACATATGTAAAAAAAACCCTTTGAAAAAACTTAAATGGGCCCAAACCAACAAGAACTCCAGCAGAAGAGTAAAATGAAGCTCCAAATTTGCAACTAAACCCACAATTCAAAGAAGATCAGAAGAGGTCTAACTTATCACATCACCATAAATGGATTTTCCCCCCACTTCACAGACGTTTTAGTACGGATGAGGGGATGAGCCTTGGAGCCACACATCCACTTGTCTGATTCCATCTCAAAAAGCAGGAGAAAAGTCACAAGTTTTAACAAGTTCAGTTTATTTATTTATGCTGTCTGTTCATTTTAGGCATTTGCTTGCACAAAACAGCAATGAGGTTGTTGTGGCTGGATTGCCAATACTGCAGTGGCAATGTTCAGTCAAAAAAACACAAACCAATGCATTCAGTGAAATATAAAAAAAAATTCTTTATACTAGGTTTTGTTGTACTTTAAAAAAATAGTTTAAGTTTTAAACCTAAACTACCTGACAATATCAATTTAAGTTGGCTTACTTTGGTACTCAGACTATTAAGAAGTAGGAGAAACATTTAAGAAAAGGGATACACTGGAGTATTAAATAAATTCCTGTCATGATCCCTTTTGGGGCTTACAAAGAAACTTTACTTATGCTTACTTGATTAAGTCATTTGTTATCTCTCGCCTCTCCATCATCTTTGATATTAATGTTGAAGATAAGCAAAACAATTTGGTTGCTGTATTAAACAGGCACCAATGTAAAAAAAGCTATACAATTTCTTGTACTGACTATATAGTGCTTGAACTCTAACACTGAGTCAAGGGACCCAATTACAACACTGTTTAGATTTGTACTACAGACAGGATGCAAGAGGGTACATTTAAGAAAGTCAAGTCCTTGGACTGTCAGGGTTTTAGTTTTGTTAGGTACTGTCTATACTACACTTCTAAGCCATGTTATGACCAGGTCCATTGACTCCATTACATTTGTAGCATGGACTAGGTCTCGCACAATGATAACTAAAAGCCCAATTTCATCTTTCCCTGTTAGCCGAACACACAATTTTGCTGGGAAATTAAAATGAACTTTACCACCAGTTTATTGTTAAGCAGCAGCTGGAATCCTTCCCTCTTCTCCTGGTTATTCCCACTATGCAGCTGGTCAGCCTGCTGCAGCAGCTGACCAAATTCCTCCTCCATTGTAGAGTCAGAGACCAAAACAGTTTCATCCTCATTGACAAGGTCCAGTGAATCCCTCCGTGCAGTCTTCACTGTCTCACAGCTCACTTCATCTTCCCCTTCCTCACTCTCTCTCTCTGACTCCCGGTCATAGTCAGACTCTGCATTGGCTGTGGTGTACCTTTCAGTAAAAATTAAAATATAGAATTAAGTGCCATCACATGTACTCAAAACAAGATGCAGGGCAAACAGTTTACAAACCAAGAGAAAATATTAAAAAAAAAAAAATCAGAGAGATGTGAGTTGGACTAATAGATGTCCTAGGCCCAACCTTCTCTAGTGCAGAAGTGTTTTTTCTACGCTGTATTCTCCAGAATTTTGTGCAGTCTAGTTTTAAATCTCTGCAGTTATGCATCTTTCAACTATTCCCATGTAGTACGGAAATACAAAAGGGTGAAGAAAATAAATTCAAAAGGAAGTCAAGACAGGAGTCTGGATCCAGCTGGCCTCGTGAGAGAGCCTTTTTAGACCATTTAGCTTTAAAGCCTACAAAAGCATACACAGAACAGAACCAGCAGGACAATCACTTGGGAAATTACAGATTATACATCAGATACCTCAGTAGGAAGTTTAACAGACTCATCTGGGTGGGAGATACAGCTTGAGGTTTTTGGTCTGTTCTAGAGAATTTCAAACACAGATAGCTTTCTTGGCAAGATTAGTATTTTGATCAAGACAGTCTGAGCACTAAATACGAAACAGCTTGTTCGAGCTGACAGGGAGAAAAAGTGTGAAAACAGTGGGTGAGTGATCAAAATCATTCCACATGTATAAAAAGAAATTAAGGAGTAGCAGCTGAGCCATGTAAAGACATGATATCTTATGTAAAAGCAGACAATGATTAACAATAAAGTGGTCCAGATTAGACAGGGTACGACTCAGACCAAGATTTTCCATAAGGGATTGTCTAAAGTTAAATTCACAAATTTATGTTCAGGCACCTAAATAGGTGGCCTGATTTAAAAAAAAAAAAAAGCGTAGCCTAACATGCGCCTTCTCTAACTCACATGGGAGCTCTGAACGAAGGAGGAAGCACTAAGTTAGACCTCATTTTTTAAGAATGTTCGGTTTAATTTCAGGCTTCGTTGGACTAATGAAGGAAGCAAGTTCCAAAGAAGAGGGCCCTCTGCTGCAAGCAGCCTGCCATGAGCCCCCATGACATTTAACTACAGACCCTGACTGCAATTGTTCAAGCAATGAAAAGGAAGATTAACCAGATGTAACCAAGACCCAAACCATGTGTAACTTTAAAAGCTCAATGCTTGAATTGCACCAGAAGCAAGTAGGAAACCATTGCAGCCTATGGGACGCTAGCGTAACGTGCTCCCTATGGTTAAGGCTGCGAGTCTGTCATGGAGGTCGAGATGGGCAGCCACTGGGCCAGCAGCAGCAGTTTGGGTGTGTGGGAGGGGACTCAGGATTAGGGTCAGAGGGACCCGGGGGGCGGGAGGGCACTTACCTCAGGATGGGGGGGCTCCGTGGCTCCCACTGGCATGGCCCTGCAGCTCCTAGGCGGAGGGGCCAGGGGACTCCCGCGCACTGCCCACATCCACAGGCCCTGCCCTCGCAGCTCCCATTGGCTGCAGTTCCCAGCCTAGGAGCTGCAGGGACACGCGGAACCGGATAGGAAGCCCCTACCAGCCCCACCAACACCCTCCCACCCCAACACCAGTGGGGGTCCTGAACCACCTCCCCCAGCACCTATGGTGCCCTTGGACCGCCTGTCCCCTGTTCTCCCTCTCCCCCGAGCATCCGCAGGCCCCTGCCCAAGTTTTAGTTAGGGGTATATAGTAAAAGTCATGGACAGGCCACAGACTGTGAATTTTTGTTTACTGCCAGTGACCTGTCCATGACGTTTACTAAAAATACCCATGACTAAAACGTAGCTTTACCTACCGTCAGCTATGTCAAGCAATCAGATCATCACATTTTTTACCAGCTGAAGTGTCCAAGTGTTCTCCAAGGACAGCCTCAAAACAGGGAATGTTACAGTTATCAAATCTAGAGATTGAAGGCATGTGCCAAGGTACACATCTAAGAGAAACATGGATAGCAATTGTGCCAAATACAGATGAAAAGAGGTACTCCTGACTACTAAAGTACTGTTTTTCCAGGAGTCATGAGGAGTACAGTTGGATCCCTGAACTCACTCTCTCCGTGGTAGAGAGCCAAGGAATACTGTCAACTCAGAGGGCAGACACCACACCAGCCCCATCACTCTCTCTAGATCATCATGAACTGTACACTACCAGGTAATCAAACCAAATCCCAGGCTAAGCAGTGTTGTCTGGTCATTACGTGGATGAGAAGCCTCTCAAAACACCTAGTCATTATGTTGCAGATTCAGTAGATATTCTTCCCTCTGAATCCATAGTGAAGCTATGAATCAGCATGGTGCAGGACATGCTGCACAAAATATGGCAACACCTCTAGTACAAGTTGTAAAACCTAAGGTACTGACCACTTGTTATTAAACAACTTGTGGCACTTTCATAAGAATAAGGATACAAACTTTGGTTCGCTAGTCAAATCCTGTTAAAATGTAACTGCTCAGTCTCCCTTAATTCATGCAGCAGTTCCAATTTAGCATGCCATTCTTCATTCCCTGTCCTACACTGCTGTGCAGCGTTGGTGTGGGCAGATAAACAGCTGCCATGCCACATTCCAGACTGGCAGCATTTTAAAGGTACTCAATGATTTGTGTATCTAGGTTGAAAAAGACTTTTTATCCTGAAGCACAATCAAAGTACAAGGTCTAAAAATCATTTCAAAATGCTGTGTCAATTTTTGTTCTTGTTTTTATAAAAAAGATAATTACCATTCAGTGATGGCTCATGATGTATACATTTTCCTCTCACCCAGATAGACTCTCTCTATTGAGATGGCTCATGTATGAGATGCTGCCAGTTTAAAAAAGAAATGGTGCTGAATGTAATTCAATAAAAACAAAAGTATTCAAAAAGACCAAGGGATTTAAGTGTTTTTATCCTGTTTTAGGATAGAAGACAGACAGTTCTTAAATGCATTAATATGTGAAAGTCCCTAGCTGGCATATTTCCTACATTAATAACAAGCTATTTGGTGCTAATAAGCATGCAAAAAAAGAAAAAAAAGGCCCCAGTGGACTTGTCTGCCCCGCACAGTGCCAAAGCAATGCAAGACAATTAACTTCCACACCACAATCCAAGACTTCTTGCTGCTAATAGCATGGAACAATTTGGGTCATCTGGAAGTGAAACATGAGGCGCTACTGATGCCTGTTTGGATTATAAGTAGCAGCAGCAGAAGTTTTATAAGATTTCATCAAAAGGCAAAAGAAAGCAACTGCCAAAATATATATATGTATAGCAAGAATCTGAGGACAATGTGTGCTAATGCAGACAGTTTCAAGTCAGTTCCAGAGTGGCTACCATACACAGCTATATAGGATTAATACTGGAGGCATAAGTAACATGGAATCTTCAGTTTAGTACAACAAACTTGTTTTATATTAGGCCAGGATTGCTTATCCATTAATTCATCACAGTGACTCTTAAAGCTGTCTGCAAAGTTTTAAATTACTGACCTGCTACTGGTCTGAACTGTTTAAATATATTTTAAACAAACTAAGGAATTGCAAAGAAGCAATGAAACAGAAGCTGACTTCCAAATCCTTATAACTGGTTCACAGGGAGGGAGTGCAAATGAGAATATAGAGAATGCCGCAATTTCTTATCCTCCCACACAAACTCCCTACTCTCTTTCCAGCCCCACCTCTCTCCAGTTGGCATATCTGCTACAGTCTGCCTTGCAGGAGCAGTGCTCCCTTCCCACAGATGTCAGAAGGGACACAGCAAGTGGGAACTGGATGACAGCTGGCAGTGTGAAGACACACTATTGCCAATGCCAAGAGTCATGCCCCCCAAAATCATGAGACTAGTTTAACAGTCAAATTTAATTTAAAATATATATATCTGCTTTGAGCTTCACATTTTCAAACTTCTCTCTGCAACCATGAGGGCTAGAAACTTAGGTGGAGAGGTTAAACAAAAGCTGTGATTATCATAACATGATTTCAGGAGCTGGGGAATTAAGAAAAACACCTACTAACAACAAGACTCACAATAAAATCACAAGTGTTAGCAATACTGGAGATCAGAGGGGCCTCTCTCCACTTGGTGGCTCTCTTAAGGTCTGCTGTAGAGAAGAATCACGGCTAAGTCTTTGAGACTTGCGGGCCTCTCTCAAGCTTTTCGGCTGAAAAAATCATCTTTACTCTCTAATAATCAAGAGACATTTTGAACTCTATTGGAGAAAAAGCTTGAGATTTCTCAGCATTCCTTTGATATCTTATATCAAGCGGGCTAAAACATACATTTCACAACAACATTAAAGTCAAATAGTTTTACATTTGTAATCAAATGGGTGCTAATTTTCAGCTAGGGGATCCAGTAAACTAAATTTTATTTATTACCTGTTCTAAAAAGGCAAAAAGTCTCAACTTTCTGAACTCTCCTGAACACCCATTTTTAAGGTGTCACATTAAAGTCATTCCCTGACTCACATCTAAACTATAGATTTTGGATTTTAAAAAGGAAGTGGGGAGAAAGGAGAGACAAAACAAGTTTATCATGGAAAGCTAGTTGCAACCTTCACTATGGAACTTTAATACAAATGAGGAAAAAGCTTGGAGATAATTGAGAAAGTAGGTTAGCCAAGTTAAAAGGTTTTAAGCTTGCTATGGCGATTCTCAAGTTTAAAAGTCTTATCCTGACACTTATCCTTTCGCTAGTCTTCCTCTGTTAGATATGTTCTACAAAGATTTTACCCAGCTGCAAGAATCTTATTAGATCAGTACTACAATCAATCACCAAGAAGGTTCAACTGAATACTTATTAGTAATTTAAAAGCCACCATGAAAGACAGTCAGGAGTAAGCCCAACAGCCCTGTAACAAAGTCTGTACTGCCGTATCTCATGGTAACAGAATACTGCTGGCTGAGGCAGCCCAATGACATCAAGCTGTTTCCTCTATCAGAGGATCTCTTTTCTGCAACCTGTGAATACTAGGAGCTCCACCTTTTAATCCATTGCAATTATCTTTATTAGTTAATGCCTGTTTAACAGCACTAGACCAACATCTCAAAAAATCCACTATCTACTGCGCTTGTTGGGTTCTGGAATTGACCTTTACATCTTCTAAAAGATGCTAGTATAGTAACTTGTGACAATGAAGACTTAAAGAAGTTCTGTATGTAATAACAGATATATTAACACAAGGACTTTTTCAGAACCAGTTACACAAAGTGTTGTTTAACCAAATTCCTTTAATCTAAATCTTCCTCTTACCAGAATCTCAGTTTTGACCCTCCATGAATCAGTTACTCCCCCATTAGCCAAATGTTTTTAATGTTTTCAAACTATTGTCAGGTGAATGAAGTGGCTGTGTAATCTGTCTTGTCAATGTCTTGTTCTACTATTTTATGAAATGAACGGAAAAGCTTTTAGCATTTCACGATCCAGATTTAGGGTTGATTTTCTTCTGTGATAGTTGAAGATCTTTCACACAAATAAAGAAAGAGAAATGAATACTCTATCCTGCTGTAGGTATTCCCAGCTATTGCAGAGAAATATTGCAGGGCCTTGAATTCAGTTCCTAACTGGCAAACAAAAAATAGGTATGACACTCAACTTTGTTCTGGAATCATTGACATTTTAGGGCAAACGTGGACCCATATGGTTATAAATTAAAATGGAAGGGGAGTGGAACGTGGAGGAATACCCGACATGTCTGACAGTCAAACAAAGCCTTTTGAAAATACTTTGATTGGTAGGTAAGATGGTGTATGTTGGTTTTCTTCCTGTGGAAATATTACTACCATAGGCCTGCGCCTGCTCCCCATTACTCTAAATCAATGGTTTCAGGGGGAGCAGGCACCTTTTCATATTCTCGTTCATAAATGGATGATATTGACACTTTTGTTTTAAAGTATATACACTTTGTTAGCCTGAAATCTTAAAAAAACATTAATTTGTTTAGGTCAGCTTCAGAAAAATGCTGGGTGGTCAAATGTGGCCCAAAGTTTAGGTTTTATAAAACTTGAAGACTTGTTAAAACAAACTGAGTAAATATTTCCATTTTTAATTAAGTAGAAGCATTCTTTAACTTTACAGACTGTACAGATCGCTCTATAGTGGGAAAGTCTGAACATTTCTCTGTGCTGGTAGAGCGGATGGTTAAGTGACATGATCTATCAGTATTCTGCCAACAATGCAAGCTGTGAGTGCAGATAAGTGTCTTCAAGGGCTTTGTTTTCAGGAAAATGTGTAATTCTCAAAGTGAAGTAGACTAAAATGAAACTGACTAGTCTCTTGTCATCGACCAGCGCCAAGAAAAATGTAAGAAGTGATGAGCATAACTGGTGCAATAATTTATTTTAATTATATTAAAGTATTATTTGTATAATAAGGAATTTTTTTAACTCCTCCCCTTAAATTCCATAATGTTATTCTCACACAAAACAAACAATTACATTTCCCTTACAGTTAGTTGTAGGCTATGTCCTGGAACCTAACGGGAATTAGCCACAAATATTTGGGGCTTACTGACAACCTTTCACTTCAGAAAAAACAGACATATGTGACGTGTTTCAAAAAGTTACAAATCACCCTACAAAACCCATTAAACAACATATGCAAGCTGTTCAGTAAAACCTCTTAGCTGTCAGTATTAAAGAAAAAACAGGGCATTTCAAATACTTGGAGACAGCAATTCAGTTATAACTACATGTGCTGTGTCAATCAAGGTGAGTGAGCACATAAAAGATAATTTTAAAACCTTCCCTCCCAAACTATTAATCAAGAGGCTACAGTCAAAAGCCATCAAAAAGATGGTTCAGTAATTAGCACCATGGTGAGAATGGTGTTACAACAGTATACAGACGGCAATTGTTCACTGAGATTATTCTCCACAAAAGACAGATTTGGAACAATTAAAAGTGGCCTTACTAGAAGGATGATCAAACCTGTGGAAGTATTTATAACTGGATTTTAATCACTCTGAATAGCCTGTACAAGTAAAAAAAAAAAAAAAAAAAAAGTTTCTCTGAATCAACTATAAGCTTACATGTTTTATCTGAAAGGAATACCATCTTCATCAAAACAAGATTGAGAGGACAAGCTGCAAAATGCTCAATATATCTTCAGCTGGAAACATCTCCGTCATTTCCATGTCCTACAAATGATTCTCTGTTCTCTTCAGACAGCTTTTCTTGCTTTGTTATTTTAATAACTCCTAAGAGACATGGAGGAATGTATGTTTTCTGTTTTGCCAAAGCCAAAAAGCCCAAACAAATCTTACACCTCTGTAGAATAAGCATGGGAATCCCAAGAAAGCATATTCCAAATTCCAAGATGCTGTAAACATCATCCTGTTAGGTCAATAATTGCCTTTTTTCTTACATAAAGCAGAATTATTGTGAAACTATTCTTTAGTCACTTTGAAGCACATTGGTTATCATATATCATTTGCAAGGGGTTAAAAAACGACAATGAGATCAGCTCAAATTCCTCCTCTAAGGAAAGATCTCACAAAATATGGAGAACCTGGAAGAGTTTTACCATCAGCTTAAGACAAACATTGTAGGAAGACAAACACTGTAGGAAGAGATAGAAACTTTCAGTTTTCTTCCTCCATGCAGCCACACACACTTTACAAGTTGGCCCACCCATTATCAGCAGGCAGAGGCAACATGCTAGTTATATGCACTGGCATAATTATTTGAAGATTCATTTAGACCTGCAAATGACACTGAGAAAACACACGCGGTAATTTGGAACCCTCAGTCTAAAAGACATATCATTTGCCTTTCCATGAGAAAATACTGACAGAATTTTATGCTCAGGAACTGCTTCATGCCCTTCTTAATCTATTGACTTTAAGAAAAAAAAAATAAAATAAAAAAATAAAAAGGCAGGAAAGAGAAGACTTTCCTCCTCTTGACCAGAGTATGCGCACCCAGTAGGCATCCTACCTATAAAGCATCAGGTGACTTATGGTACTCAGATAGTACAAGGATACATATGGTAAGAACCTAAATAAAATGACAAACATATAAGCATGACCCTAACAAAATGAGGTTTTACATAGTCTTAGCCCTGGTCTACACTACGAGTTTAGGTCGAATTTAGCCGCGTTAGATTGATTTAACCCTGCACCCATCCATACAATGAAGCCATTTTTGTCAACTTAAAGGGCTATTAAAATCAAATTCTGTACTCCTCCCAGACAAGGGGATTAGCCCTGAAATCGACCCTGCTGGGTTGAATTTGGGGTAGCGTGGACATAATTCAACGATATTTGCCTCTGGGAGCTATCCCACAGTGCTCCATTGTGACTGCTCTGGACAGCGCTCTCAACTCAGATGCACTGGCCAGGTAGACAGGAAAAGCCCCGCAAACTTTTGAATTTCATTTCCTGTTTGGCCAGCGTAGCAAGTTGATCAGCACAGGTGACCATGGAGTCCCAGAATCGCAAAAGAGCTCCAGCATGGCCTGAACGGGAGGTACTGCATCTGATCACTGTATGGGGAGACGAATCTGTGCTATCCAAACTCCGTTCCAAAAGACGAAATGCCGGAATATTTGAAAAAAATCTCCAAGGGCATGAAGGACAGAGGTTATAACAGGGACCCGCAGCAGTGCTGTGTGAAGACTACCAAAGAACCAGAGAGGCAAACGGCCCCTCCGGGTCAGAGCCCCAGACATGCTGCTTCTATGATGAGCTGCATGCCATTCTAGGGGGTGCCCCTCTAACTACCCCACCCCTGTGCTTCCCTCCTCCCCCACCCCTCCCAGACTACCTTGGCAGTTATCTCCCCATTTGTGTGACGAATTAATAAAGAATACATGAATTTGAAACAATGACTTTATTGCCTCTGCAAGCGGAGATCAAAAGGGGGAGGGAAGGGAGGTTGGCTTACAGCGAAGTAGAGTGAACCAAGGGGGCGGGTTTTCATCAAGGAGAAAAACAGAACTTTCACACTGAAGCCTGGCCAGTCATTAAACTGGTTTTCAAAGCTTCTCTGATGCACAGTGTGCCCTGCTGTGCTCTTCTAACCGCCCTGGTGTCTGGCTGCGCGTAATCAGCGGCCAGGCAATTTACCTCAGCCTCCCACCCTGCCATAAACGTCTCTCCTTTACTCTCACAGATACTGTGGAGCACACAGCAAGCAGTAATAACGATGGGAATATTGGTTTCGCTGAGGTCTAACCCAGTCAGTAAACTGCGCCAGCGAGTTTTTAAACGTCAAAGGCACATTCTACCACCATTATGCACTTGCTCAGCCTATAGTTGAACTGCTCCTTACCACTGTCCAGGCTTCATGAGCAATGGGAGCAAGGGGTAGGCGCCACCGTGCGGTGCTGCCGACTGGGAAAGCAGCCTGAGGCAGAAGCCTCCAGCTGGCATGATATTCAAGGCAGGACTGAATTTCCATTAGACAAAACTTAAAGAAGAGAATGACCTGGAGTCATTCCCATTTTTGTCCAGGCGCCCCCGACTGACCTCACTGAGGCCGGCCAGAAGCACCCATGTCTGCCCAGGTGCCCCCGACCAACCTAACCGTGGTCGGCCAGGAGCACCCACGGGACGATGGCTAGCAGTCATATTGCACCGTCTGCCGTCCGCAAGGCAAGCCAAGGGGATGCTGCTGTGTAGCACTGCAGTACCGTGTCTGCCAGCGGGACCCAGGAGACATACCGTGACAGTGAGCTGAGCGGGCTCCAGGCTTGCCGTGGTATGTTGTCTGCACAGGTCACCCAGGAAAAAAGGCGAGAAACAATTTTTTGCCGTTGCTTTCACGGAGGGAGGGGGGCCTGACGACATGTATCCAGAACCACCCGCGACAATGTTTTTGCCCCATCAGGCATTGGGAGCTCAACCCAGAATTCCAATGGGTGGTGGAGACTGCGGGAACTGTGGGATAGCTACCACAGTGCAACACTCTGAAAGTCTACGGTAGCCTCGGTACTGTGGATGCACACCGCCAACTTAATGCGCTTAGTGGGGACACAATCGACTGTATCTAATCAATTTCTAAAAAGTAATCAACTTCTATTAAATCGACCATTTCGTAGTGTAGACATACCCTTAGAATTAGAGGTGTTGTATTCTGTTTAACTTCCTTTTAATTTCAGAATCTTTTAGAAAACATTACTTCAAAAGTAATTTTGGTTTATGGCCTGACAGTTGCTGTTGCTCTTTGCCACTCTGACCCCAAATGATTTGTTAATGTTAACCAGATTTACATAATCTCTCCCAGAATGTCACGTTTAGAATTATAGTACCCATCTCCTTCCAGCCCAGCCAAAGGCTTATTCCAATCACCCTTTAGTCAGTGAGCTCAGCTTCACCCTCAACAGTGGGTTCTTGCTCCCAGTTGTACCTAACTGCCAGTTCTGGTTCAAACTACAGTAGATTTCATAGGTTTGCGTTAAATGGAGCCCTGCTGCTCAAACTCTCAGTGAAAGTTGCCTGTCCCTAACTAGAGCACCTCTCTTGAATTACAATTCAAAGAACACCATACTCCACAATTATAACTAGAGCCAACTGGAGTATTTCTTATTTCCCTCCAGCCCTGTCATAATTTCCTTGCCAGTTTGCCTGCAATGGCATATAAACTGTCACACCTCACCCTGACTGTTGATCAAACAGGAACTGGAAGGGATAATTTTTTTTTTTTTTAAATTATAAAACGTGGTAGCAAAATTACAATGCTTGGTAGGAGGACTCAGGGGCAGGTGTAGTATCTGAAACTTCTAGCTTTTTAAAGAAAAACCAACAGCTAGGTTTCATGCAAGAAGGACAGGAAAAAAAAAATGCATCTATTGAAACATCCCATCTATGATATAGAATATGATGAAGTAAGTGACTACTGAGTTTCAGAGATCAAGAACAGTTCTTAACTGATGTTCTGCTTACCCTCCCTCACTTTCACCATCATCTGTATTGGCCCCTCTTGAGCTGGCTGTGAAATAAATAGAGCTGGACCCTGTGGAATCACTCCTCTCTCTAGGAAATGGGTATCGCCTCCGCCGAGTTACCTTCTGGGTTTCTTCCAGGTGGGACCTGAAAGACAGACAGAAAAACAGTGATGATGAGAGAACTGTCTATTTCAGTCCATGTCAATTTCTTTGTTTCTAATCCCCCAATCTATTACATCCACTCCATATCAAAGGAGCAATAATTAAAATGGCTACTTGTTCCTGCTTCATGTGGGTGAAGTCACAAATTGCCAAGTTTAAAATACTGTGGGCTACACTGTAAATGAGATCAAACAAACTTGTATGCAGATAAAGTGTATATAATCATGCTTCCAGTGAAGAAAGATGAAAGAACATTATTTATCATTCACATTATCATAGTGCCTAAAGGCCCTAGTCAAAGATAAGGACCTCACTATGCTAGGTGTTCTATGAACACAAAACAAAAAGACAGCCCCTGCCCCCAAAGAGGTCATGTTTTACAGGATATTCCATTCACTACGTAATCTACAGTAGATATGAATGGGACAAACATTGCTACAGAGACAAGAAAAGAGCCAGAAATGTACAGACCACAAGTCCGTCTGGTTCAGCATCTGTCCAAGACAGCTGAGAGCACCCAATGCTTAGAGGAAGGAAAACACCCACAATGCACCTAGTCTTATGTACAGTGTTGTACATGACAAGAAAACATAATTCCTGAAATAGGGAGATGATCACACATCCTGAAGCATAGATATGACTTCTCATACTGTCATTGTTTTGTACAACTATAAGTATTAATTGTCAAAGTTACAGGCCTAAGAGTCCAGAGTAACTGTTCCACTGACCTTTGAGTAAGTGTACACCTAGGGTGAAATACTGACCCCAGTGTAGTCAAAGGGAGTTTTGACTTGAGTAAGGTCAGAATTTCACCTCTAGTGAACAAGCAAACTGTATAAGAGAAATATTTCCATTTATTGGTTCTAGATTTACTAGGCTTTTAATTTCACTGAATATCTCCTTGTGCTTGTGTTACAAACAAATCGAAAAGGATTGAATGATTAGTTTTCACTATTCCTGTCACAATTGACAACTTAAAGCCAATTCCTTCCAGTTCTTTTCCTTTCCAGTTTAAATAATCGTACTTTTTAGTGGGATTTACACAAAATGAGATTGTAAACACATGCCTGTGCATGCTCAGATTATCCAGACTGTAGAATATTGAGCATACATTGGATTGCAAATTTCCTTGGCTGGCATTGGATCTCTGTTTGGGGGAGTTTGGGGGGGGGGGCGGGAGATGGGACAAATTTTAGAAAACAGTAGCTTACAACCTTGCCCATTTTTAGAGCATTATTGTAATGAAGGGTGAATATGCACTGTGCATGAGAGACTTGTCCTGATTCCCATTTATACAAGATACTTAGGTTGATATCTTCGTTAGAGAAGGCAGAGAGGACAAAATTGTTTTCACCTAAAACCTGCTGATCTGTGAGCTCTTTCAAGGCATATAGAGAGATGGTTTTCTAACTGTTTATAATTGACAAAAGGAGGGTGGTTTTGTACGTACTTGACTTCTCCAATGATCTCCCCAGCTAAACTCCGCAGGCTGTTCTTCAGCTCCTCCACTTCTTTTCGTAGCTCTATAATGTTTTTCAGTACAAAGTCCAGACGGTTCAGCACTTCCACCTGCTCTTCTCGTGTTAAAAGAGTTGTGTATGTAATGCCATCACCAGCCTCCATTGGTGCTTGTCTTATAAGCAGAACTAAAAGAGTGAGAAAAAAAATTAATTAGACAGAGGTGAGTGGCAAAGATTAGAAACAGGAAAACATTGCCAGATGCTTGTTTCTGGGCATTCAAAGAGGGAATAAAACAATGTAATAGTGCACTGTAGGGAAAAAAATGAATACATCAGTGACCACAGCAATTGACGAGGTTGCTTATTTTTAAGCATGTGTTCCTTTCTTTTCATTTGTTAAAACTATTTGTCTGTCACAGGCAGATTTTAAAGTTATATTCCCACTAAGACTAAGGTGACAGCAATTTTTAAGAAAGGCTCCAGAAGTAATCCCAGCAATTACAGGACGGTAAGCCTGACTTCAGTACTGGGCAAACTGGTTGAAACTATAGTAAAGAACAGAATTATTAGACACAGATGAACATGATTTGTTTGGGAAGACTCAACATGATTTTTGTAAAGGGAAATCATGCCTCAATCAATCAATCTACTAGAATTCTTTGAGGGGGTCAGCAACATGTGGACAAGGGTAATCCAGTGGATATAGTGTACTTAGATTTTCAGAAAGCCTTTGGCAAGATCCCTCACCAAAGGCTCTTAAAGCAAAGAGCCTTATCTGTCATGGGATAAGAGGGAAGATCCTCTCATTGATCAATAACTGGTTAAAAGATAGGAAACAGAGGGTAGAAAATAAATGGTCAGTTTTCAGAATGGAGAGAGGTAAATTGTGGTGTCCCCCGGGGGTCTGTATTGGGACAGGTACTTCAACATATTCATAAATAAGCAAAAAAAAAAAAAAAAAAAAAAAAGGAGCAAACAGTGCGGTGGCAAAATTTGCAGATGATACAAAACTACTCAAAATACTTAAGTCCAAAGCAGATTGCGAAGAGTTGCAAAGGAATCTCACAAAACTGGGTGACTGGGCAACAAAATGGCAGTTGAAATTCAATGTTGATAAATGCAAAGTAATGCATATTGAAAAACAACCCCAACTATACATATGAAATGATGGGGTCTAAATTAGTTGTTACCACTCAAGAAATGACTATGGGGTAATAGGGGTATATAAAATCATGACTTGTGTGGAGAAAGTAAATAAAGAAGTGTTATTTACTCCTTCTCATCACGCAAGAACTAAGGGTCACCAAATGAAATTAATAGGTAGCAGGTTTAAAACAAAAAAAGAGAAGCAAGTATTTCCTCACACAACGCGCAGTCAACCTGTGGAACTTTTTGCCAAAAGATATGAAGTGCAAGACTATAACAGGTTCAAAAAAGAACTGGATAAGTTCCTGGAGGATAGGTCCATCAATGGCTATTGGTCAAGATGGGCAGGGATCGTGTCCGTAGCCTCTATTTGCCAGAAGTTAGGAACGGGTGAAAGGGGATAGATCACTTGATGATTACCTGTTTTATTCATTCCCTCTGAAGCATCTGGGATTTGCCATTGTCAGAATACAGGATACTGGACTAGATGGATCTTTGGTCTGACCCAGTATGGCTGTTCTTATGACCAGGGTGGATAAAAATCAATGATTTTTTTTTTTATAAAATGCTTTCTGAGGAAAAAAAAATCTATGTAAAGATAGTTTTAATTAAGATATCTTTGAGCTACAATGTATCTCATCATGGAATAGGGATTATAAATTCTAAGTCTCTAGTATGAAACAATATATTCATGTAACGTTTAAGAAAAGTTTTATAAATGAGTTCCAATAGTTCATGGATTTGGGACCCAAATTTATAGGGTTCCAGGGGCTTCTGTATTAGGGCTACCATACGTCCGGATTTCCCCGGACATGTCCGGCTTTTCAGTCTATAAATAGCCATCCGGGGGGGATTTCTAAAAACCTAAAAGTGTCTGGGATTTCCCCCCGGTCAGATATTTATAGATCAAAAAGCAGCAGCAGAGCACCGCTGGGCAGCCAAAGCCCCTTCCCAGCTCCCCCCATCCCCTGCAGCCTTAGCACGCTGCCCAGCCCCGCAGCTGTCTTCCCCCTCCTCCCCTCCCCTGAACGCTCCACACCCCCTGCTCCTCCCCATCCCCTGCTTCCCACAAATCAGATGTTCGCGGGAAGTCTGAAAATAAGTAGGGGCAGGCGGGCAGCAGCAGGTAAGCTGGGGGTGGGGGTGGGGGGGAGGAGACGCGAGAAGGAGGGCTCCGGGGAGGCGAGGCGCGGTCCAGTCCAAGCGGCTCCCTCCGGCCCCAGCCGAGCGGCTCCGGCCCCAGCGACTGCGGCCCAGCTTGGGCCCCGGGACACCGGCAGCAGCCGAGTACCCCCGGCCCTGGCGGCTCTGGCCCTGGCCCCAGCAGCTCTGGCCCCGGGACACCGGCCCCGGTTCTGGCCGAGCGGCGCCAGCCGAGCACCCCCGGCCCTGGCAGCTCCAGCACTGGCCCCAACGGCTCGGGCCCCGGGGCACTGGCCCGGGCCAGGCCCCAGTTCCGGCCAAGCACACTGGCCCAGGCCCAGCCGAGCAGCGCCGGTCGAGCACCCCCGGCCCTGGCCCCAGTGGCTCCGGCCCGGCAACCCCAGCCGGAGTGCAGCCCGATTCCTCGGCTCTTGCTAAAGCCAGCCCTGGTCAGGGGACAGGGAGTGGGTGTTGGATGGGTCGGGAGTTCGGGGAGGGCTGTCAGGGGGGCAGGGGTGTGGAGAGGGGTTGGGACAGTCAGGGACAGGGAGCAGGGTGGATTAGATGGGTCAGGAGTTCTGGGGGGGCTGTCAGAGGGCAGTTGGATAGGGCGTGGGAATCCTGTGGGTCTGTCTGGGGGAGGGGGTGTGGATATGGGGCGGGGGTGTGGAGAAGGGTTGAGGCAGGCAGGGAGCAGAGGGGGTTGGATGGGTTGGGAGTTCTGGGGGTCCTGTCAGGGGACGGGGAGCAATTGGATAGGGCATGGGAGTCCTGAGGGTCTGTTTGGGTGCAGGGGTGTGAATATGGGGTGGGGGTGTGGATAAGGGTCAGGGCAGTCAGGGGACAGATAGGGTCCTATGGAGGCAGTTACGGTGGGGGGGGTTCTCAGGCGGGGGCAATCAGGGGACAAGAAGCAGGGAGGCTTAGATAGGGGGTGGGATCCTAGGGGGCAGTTAGTGGCGGGGTCCCAGGAGGGGGCAGTCAGGGGACAAGGAGAAGGGGGGGGTTGGGGATTCTGAGGGGGGCAGTCAGGGGGTGGGAAGTGTGAGGGAGTGGATGGGGGCAGGGCTAGAGCAGGGC
This sequence comes from Malaclemys terrapin pileata, assembly GCF_027887155.1. Classification (NCBI taxonomy): domain Eukaryota; kingdom Metazoa; phylum Chordata; order Testudines; family Emydidae; genus Malaclemys; species Malaclemys terrapin. The sequence goes on along the minus strand of NC_071508.1, from coordinate 93,435,378 downwards.
TCCTCCCCTCCCCCCCCCCCAGTGTCCTCTTTTTTTGATTGTGGAAATATGGTAACCCTATTCTGTATAGATTATTTAGGTTAATCTTTCTACCTACCCAATGGGACTCAGTGCTCAGTCTAGAAGATACCATCAGAGTTGCTTAGTTTTGCAGTTCTCAAACTGAGAATTTGTGTCTCCAGAGATAACATGCTTGTTAACAGCAAAAATGTTTTAAATAAATAAATAAATAAATAGAGGTGAGAAATAACAGACCTCAACCCTATTGTCCCTCTGCAAATTTGTTTGACTCTGCAGAGTCAGTCCCTTATCTCTCTCTAAAAGTGCAAAGTTTCAAAACATTCAATTAATAGAAGATTGTTGGATGAGGAATAGATCTGGACAAGGAGAAGAAGTCTGGAGATAGATGTGAAAAGAGAGGGACAGGCAGTAGAAACAAAAGTGAAACTGTTTGAGCAGCATATTCCAGAATGCACTTTTATGTAGAAATCCATGATTAAATAGAGTCTTCCTGACTAGTGATTTAAATCATGATTTGAATCAAATCCACCCCGCTTATGACTATGTTGTTACACATAATTAAGCACATGTAATTCTACTATCTATATGGTTCTAAAATAGTCTTAGACAGCCACACTTTACTTTACTTCTGAAATGCAACCAACTCTGGAATGCAGAATATTAGCCAGGAGATCAACTAATTCATAAAATAAATGTATGACAGTGGAACAAAGGTATGTAAACTAATTCCGCCCAAGGACACGAGGAAAAATCTTTACTCTTGCAGAAAGTGGCATGGACTCTTAATATCAGATGAGCAAATTCAAACATCTGGTTGCTGTCCACTAAATATTTATGACATTTTAGCTTATCTATTAAGATGATGTACTTTGCTCCAGCTGCAACATGATCAACATGTACTGCTGGTATGACCATTGATTTCACTATTACCAAAGCTCTCTACAAACAGCCTTGTTTTTAAACTTGTTTCTCTATTTGTTATCTTAAGGCCAGAAATTTATTTTTATAAGACAAATAATCACACCTTAAATAAAGGATGACTATTGTAAGAAACATAACTTTAGGACTTCAAAGGAAGGAATCTTAAATAAAACAGTCTATCAACCCTTCAGATTATTAAAACTAAAAAATGATAAGTATCTTGCTTCTCATTACTTATGCTGTCGATTTGGACATTAACAACATAAACAACAAACAAAGTTAGACTTTTAGGTTTCACTTTCTGGTTTGCAAAATTTTACATTGCTGGGATGGTACACAACACTGCAGAAGAATGCTCAGTAAAAAAAATCAAATTTCTTATGATTTCAGTGAAAACACTTATTGCAAATATGTAATTTTCTTCCGAAGCACAACCAGCACCCTGGTAATAAGTCACACCCCTCCACCGCCCCCCCCCCCCCAAAAAAGAAAAACAAGTAAAATTTTGGGCATAATACCTGACAGTCCCTTTTTAAGATGCAATAGCAACATATTGTATCATACAAAACTTAAACCCCAAACTGAGTGAAAGCTTGCTGCTCATGCAGTAAAACTAGTTAAACTGATGTATTGCATATCCTGAATTACAAGATTCTGTCTTCCAACTAGCCTTTATTTTCTACACTGAAATCACTACACTTCTTTCAATATATTTAGGGATACAACTGGAAAAACAAACAAACAAACAAAAATCTTCTGGTGTAAACAAGTTTCTTTATCTATGTTACTACCACCACCATGATTTATTGAAAGTGAAACATTTAACACTCCAATTTGTTTCTATTTAGGATCATTGACAATAATTGTCCAAGCTGAAAAATGGAACAAGTAAACAATCAAGTTAGTTACACTTCCAAATTCCTAGCTGTAAAAAGTTCAGTTATGGACAGGTAAGGGGATATCATTTTTTACAATGTTTTAACTGGATTTATTTATTTTTGTAAAAAATATTTCTACCATTTCATTGGTCTTAGTTTTAAGAAAATTGTATGTGTCCCTTTACCCTAAAAATACACCACAAAAAAAAAAAAAAAAAAAAAACAACTCTCCACACAACAGAATCTGTATTAGCTTGTAAATGGCACAGTAAAGTTAATGAAAAGCAATGCAAAAGCTAACAAAATGGGAAAGTAAAGGACCTGAAAGAAATTTCTTTGCAAAGAAATAATGCATTTTAGAATACTGTTGATAGAGAATGAACTTGGGAAAAAGCCACTTAGAAAAGTGCTTCAGTGCACTTGTCCCATACAACCTACACACTACAGTTACAACTAGAAACAAACCAAAGGAAGTACTTCTTCACACAAAACACAGTCAACCTGTGGAACTTGTTGCCAGGGGATGTTGTGAAGGCCAAAACTATAACTGAGTTCAGAAAATAATTAGATAAGTTCATGGAGGATACATCCATCAATGGCCATTAACCAAGGTCAGGGATGCAACCCCATGCTCTGGGTCTCCCTAAGCCTGTAACTGCTAGAAGCTGGGAGTGGACGAAAGGAGATGGATCATTTGATAAATGACCTGTTCCATTCCTTCCCTCTGAAGCACCTGGCATGGGCCACTGTTGGAAGACAGGATATTAGGCTAGATGGACCATAGCCTATCCCACTATGGCCACTCTTATGTCCTTACTTTTATGCAGTTGAACACAATCTAGTTACTGTAATGATCTAATTATTCAGTTCCACGTGCTTGTCCACATTACTACTTTTAAACAAGTGTTTTAAGAGAAGTAAAATAGTATAAAGAAAATTAACATCAGTTAGATGTAAGTTCTTTGGGGGTAGAGAATGTCTTTATTTTGTGTTTGTACAGCACCTAGCACACTGGGGTCCTGGTTCTCTTTAAATAAAATATTTTGTCTCCCATTTGGTTATGAAAAACTCACCAAAAAAAAAAAAAAAAAAAAAAACACATTTAGAAACTTACTATGGTCTAGCTCAGAGGTTCTCAACCATTTTCTTTCCGTGGCCCCTCTCAACATGCTATAAAAACACCAGGGCCCAGTTGGGGAGAGGTGGGGGACTCAGGGCTCTGGGCCAGGGGTGGACCCTCAGGCATAAGTGTAGTTGGTATGTCCATTTATTTTTTCTTTTCTTTTTTTTTTTTTTTTTTTTTTGGGGGGGGGGGGGGGGGAGGTAGCAGAGACCGGCAGGGCTTGGGCCAGCTCCACACAGCAGGGTCCAGGAAGGCAACGCCACCTCCACCCGCTGACTCACCTCAGCAGGCCACCCAGCCTGTCTGGGTTGTGTGCAGTGGGGGGTTTGCACTTTGAGAACCGCTGGTCTAGCTCCTGTAAAGTAAGCCCTATTCAAGCTGATGTGGCTCTGCATGAACACTGGAGCAAATCCAGGTGGAGCCAGTTGCAGGATCTACCCCCAAACTATATAGAGGAAAACAAGGTCACTGACTGTATGCAAAGCAAACAAATCAGAAAAAGCAGAGAAAAACCATCTCTCTTTTTAGTCTTCCGTATTATTTATAACACATGTAGCAAATAACTTTTTAAACTAAAAAAGTCACTTTGGTAAGTTGACTATGTTTTTCTCAGGTGTCTGGCTGGTGGGTCTTGCCCACATGCTGAGAGTCTAAGTGATCACCGTATTTGGGGACAGGAAGGAATTTTCCCCCAGGTCAGACTGGCAGACACCCTAAGGATTTTTCACCTTCCTCTGCAGCATGGGGTCTGGGTCACTTGCAGTTTAAACTAGTGTAAATGGTGGATTCTCTGTAACTTGAAGTCTTTAAAATCATGATTTGAGGACTTCAGTAACTCAGCCAGAGATTACAGGTCTATCACAGGAGGAGGGGGGTAAAGTTTTTGTGGCCTGCAATATGCAGGTCAGACTAGATGATCATGATGTTCCCTTCTGACCTTCAAGTCTATGTCCCTTCAGGTTTCCCTTCTACAGATTTGCAAATCTGCAGAATAGCCTTCTGCTAGTATATCTGCAAAAGTGAAAGTGAATGGAAACTGACTAAAGAAGAAAGTGAAAGCTACTTTAGTATCCTAGCTAAATGGCATCCTAAAAGAAATGAAACCTCAAATGGTGAAAACTAAATTATGGTAATCATAACTGGCTGCATGTGGGCAACCCCCTAAACTTGCATGGTGCCTCCCTGACTTCAATGCGGGGTCCATAACACAGAGCTCCATATAAAATTAGGGCCAAAGACTGGAGAATGTGATGTTACACAATGCAAAATGTTTGAACAGTGATGTTTAGCATCCTGCTTCTTTATGATTTGTGTTCTTTAAAGTATTTAAGAATAATTTATTCTGTTCAATTCTTCGCTGAGATGAATTGGGGTTTGTTCAGCACTTCGCAACTGGCTGGAAGAAGGCTGCTTATCTTGGATCTTTACAATTCTTTAATTAACTAGCAGGTTATTATATTAATTTGATGATAGTGTGCATTTAATTTTTCCAGTAACAAGTGGATTATTTTTAATTTAGGTCAGTTATTTTAAAATGATCTACTGAAGTGTCTTATATATCATATTTTGGATGAGCAGGTGGGCAGTTTATCTCCTGAAATGGTAATATCCCAATTATATACTAACCATTTCTGAGCTACAAATAGAAAAAGCAGTAGTGGTAGCACTGAACCAAAGTTAAGGCATGAAGGACAAATCCACCCTTGCCAGTCAGAGACCAGTACTGCAGATAACACAGAAGAAGAAACAGAAATAATTACTGTACCCTGGTTATGGTGCCCCCGAGTCTCTGCATTTTCATGGGGCCCCACAGAGTTCTGCATGTACTGAACCCCAGAGTGCCTGGAGCTGCGTCCCCACCAGGGCCTTTTCCGCCTCTGTTTGTAAAACACATACAAGAACCCGATCCCTGCAGCCGCACCCAGCAGTATCCCAAGCCCCACACGGGACACCCTCAGTTTGGACATGATGTGCCTGAAAGAAGCAGACAGGATACAAGTCAAATGAATGTCAGTCACCACCTCTCCCCACTTCAGTACCTCGGAGGACCCCCCCAGGGGGGAGCAGTGCTCCAGCCCGAAACCTCTCGAGCCAGCCCTGACCTCTGCAACCAAGCGAGCAGCCCCCGAGTGTGAGCCTACCGAGGGGGGCGGGGTGGGAGCGCTCTTCGCAGCCCTGCGGCACCCCGCTCACGCAGCCTCGCACCAGCCCGGCGCGGACACGGCCGCTCTGGGGCCCGCCTGTCACCCAGGCACGCGCCGCCCCGTGGCCGAGGGCGCAGCTAGGGCCCGGGGGAAGGGTCGGGCCCGGCCGTTTATCACCCCGCAGCCCGGGCGGTTATACCCGGCTCGCGCCAGGCTGGGGCGGCTGAGCTGGGACAACGCTGCCAGCCAGTGACTGTCGCTGCAGGGAGCGTGGCGCTGCCCGCGGGAGCGGAGCCGGTGGCCGGCGCTGCGTGGTAACACACACACGCGCCCCGGGCCCCACAGCAGGGTACTCAGGGTTACTCACACCACCATGCCCTACGCTCCCCGCGCGGCCACCGTCCTACCGCTACCCCGCCACACGCGCCCCTCACTATGCCCAGGAGCCGCCCTCCCGCCGGCGCATAGAGATGACGTATCGAGAGCCCCTTACGCTGCCCCTTCCAGCCCTCAGCCCCGTCCAAAGTGCCGGCGGTGGAATGATGTCATCAGCACCGCCTTATGGGCTAGAAACGCTAGCTGAGACCACATCACGTGTCTCTGCCCGTGGGCTAAGGGCGCGTGACTGCGGGGAGCCAATGAGCGTGAGTCAGCAGGTGGGTGTGTATATGGGGGTGGGGCCGGCGCGGGGAGCGTGTGTCTTTAGCCTTTTTCCCATGAACACTTTTGGTTGGGTTGCTGTCCGTGTAGCTGGTTACACTCACAAAGATGGGGCCCAGAGATATTTAGGCTCCTAACTGCTATTGATTTCCATGGAGAATCTGGGCCCTAGAGCCCAGGGGAATTTCAGGTCAGCTAACTCAACTGTTTTGTAGACTCAAGGATGAGGTCCAAAGTGTGGAGCCCGCAGAACACAGGGCCCTCTGTGGCTTCAACCCTCTTTGCTATAGACACACTTGACCAAAAAAAAAAACAACAACACAGCAGTGGAGGAACACTCAGTTTTCCCCCCAGCAGGAACACTGTTACATCATTTCATTTTGTAGTGATCACCAAGGTAAAATTTGGACTGCTGATCGTTTTATTGGTTATGTCAGAAAGCCGCAGAACAGTACCAGAGGACCCAAGACGTCAAAGCCTCCTCTCATACAAGTTTGGAACATTCAAGCACTAAACTTATTCATTTAAATTCAACTCTTCTTCCTTAAAACATGTTTTTGGCTTTGCACTGTATGCAGGTGATATCAGGTGAAGAACAGATACTTCTTGAGGCTCTGAGTTGCCCCACTATCTTGTGCTAGGAATCTGCTGTTAGCCTTTCAGACTGCATTGGTGATGTAGGATCTTTTGGAGAAGGCAGCTGAAACACATTTGTTCTGATAAAACTTTGATATTGAATGGAGAGAGGGCACTCAATTTCCTCAAACTCTCATTATTATTTGCAGTCTTGTTGTTATCTGGAAAGCAATAACAGGCTCAAGGCAACATGAGTTTGAATTCATATCCCCATGCATATTAAAGATGATATCTGAGTAGTACCACACCACTGCTTTGATTGTACTCTGTTGTTTGTCTTGTGCTTCAGATATCAACCTTTATGAATGCAATAAAAACAATCTGTGAATGTGGTAGATGCTACCTTAGCCCCTTTGTTTTTTCCCTTTAACTCCTTACTCCAATGGAAAGCTGTCTTATTTTGGCGGTTAGGGTACTGAATCAGAAGATAGAGATAGAAAAGACCTATTCAATCATCCACTCTATTGCTCCCCTACTGTACACTATACAGTGTCCTGTGTGGTCTAGTTTTAAAAGTTCTAAGCAATGAGGCTTCTAGCAATTCTCTTAGAAGACTATTCTGCAGTTTAGTAGATCTCATTAACAGGAAGTTTTTCCTGAAATACATCTTTGTTTCACACAAAATAATTCTCCCTTCTTGGTATTTACATTTTTCAGATATTTGTAGTATTGTGTACCCCTATAGTCACTGTTAAGCAATTAGCCTAATGGAGCTCATAACAATCTACAAATATTTGAAGGAGGTAAATATCAAGGCGGGAGTATGATTTTTGTGGGAAACATACATGTGTCTCCTTTTAAGTTTTCTACATGTCAGTTCCTTCAATTGCCAGTTGCTCTTTTCTAAGCTTTTTCCAGTTTATGAACTTCTTCCTGGTAATATGATGCCCCACAGTCACATGCACACAATATTTCAGATCCTGTCTCACCAGAGCTATATAGACAGGGACTGTGACCTACCCGCTCAATGACATGCTAATTTTGTGAATGAACATCTGTGAAAGTGAAATGAATTATATTAAAGAAATAGAATGAATTAAAGAATGCTGTATGTACCTTTAAGTAGAAATGAGAAATGCTGCAAGCCAGGGGGCAGGAAAGCAGACATTAACTGCTTAACTTGTCACTTAAGGGCAATTGGTGAAGCATTAGCCTTAGATTGATAAGAGTTCATAAGGAAGCAGGATATGCATATTGTGCCCTATGCAAATTTTACAATTTTGCTCTCTCTGTCCCTTTGTTTAGTTCGCATCCTTTTATCTGTATAAATAAGACTGTTTGAATCTTGCATGGGGGCTCACCTTATCTGAATGTATTAGCAGAGCACTGTGCTAATAAAACAGAGTGGTCTGACAAACTAGGAGTCCTGAGTCTAACTTTGACAATTTGGTGGTTATACCGAGATGGCAACCATCTTCACTGGGGCTGTGTGATTCCTGACCTTTTTGTAGGATGACCGTGGTAGCTGGCACCTGGGCATTTGGCCCGAGCGGTCCTCCTCCTGAACGGAAGGGTGCACGACCACAGTAAGGTCTACGCCATCGAACCTGTTGGTTCCCACTCTGTTCTGGTAGGGATCCCGGGATCTGACATCAGGAATCTGGTCAGGTAATTATTTCTGTGTTTTGTCCGGACTGAGGACTGTCCTGTCTCTGTGTCTATCCATCCTCCTGTGGAGCGTTTGAGTCTGGGTGCCATCTCCGTCCGGGGATCGGCCGACCAGGGGGTTCCTGTCCCCGCGGTCTGAGTGAGTGAAATCTGCACAATCGCAGCCGCACCGCACCTTGGGTAAAACCCTTGGTGTGAAAGCAAGGGCGACTGAGGCAGTAGCCTGTGGGCTCCTTTTGTGTGTTGCACCGGGCATCGCTCTGACGAACCCGAATTTCCTTCTTGTGTGTGTAAAGTCCTCCTGTATTGGTAACCAGACGTTTAAGTCGGGACAGTTCCCTAAAGGAACGCTGGCTCAGTTTTAGGAATGGTCCGGACTCCTGTAAATTTCTGGAAAAATGGTCTAGGCTAACTCAGGGAGATCCCAAAACTCAGTGGCCACTGTTAAAACCTTGGAACAAGGACCGAGTGGACATCTTAAAAAACAAACTCGGCCAGCCTAAAACTAAATTGGCTAAAGGAGAGGTTAATTGTTTCTGCAGTGGTGGGAAGAGGCAAATCGTAGGTGGACAAAATCAAGACTCGCCTCTCTCAAATATTCAAATAATAAGTTAAAAGCTTTATTAAAAGCCTCCTCTCCCACCACCAGACTGAGCGCTCCCCTTCACCCTGTTCTCTAACAAAAAAACAAAACAAAAAAAACCACAACAACAACCCCGGATCAATCCCAACTCCCTTCATACTCCCCTCTCATTGTAAAAAAGGATAAAATGCCCCTTGTTCTGTTCCCCTTCATTGTCTGCCTCAGAAACTGATTCTTTAGTGTTCCATTACCAATTCAGCAAGGAGGGTGGGCTCCTCAACTAGCCCCCACCCTTTCTGGTCCCTTTCCTTAAGCATTTCTTTCAAAATTGTGAAATGACCATAATATCACTCACAAAAATGGTTCATTGGAAAAAGCAGGATTGGGCCCAGGCAAGCAACAGATAAAGAAACTAAAAAAAAACCAGGTTGGAAGCCCTAAGGGCATAGTGTCAGGAGTAAGTGCAAGTATGAACCCCTGGAACAATACTTAAAATGGTGAAATCTGAGTTGATAAAGGTGTCATTTTGGGAAATAAACAAGTGATTTAAGGAAAAAGTGAAAAGTTAACTCTACAGAGGCTGGAGAGAATTAAACAGTTAAACTTTGTGAAAATGTTAAAAAGGATCTTGTTAAAAGAATTCTTGGTTTCTTTGCAGCCGTTCTGAAGGAAAAATGGGCCCTTTTCTAGAGGAATGTCTGTAAATAATCCAGGTAAAGAGACTATCTAATTAAAATCATTTGACTATGGACAATTGAGTCAAATTTGCTAAAAGAACATGGGGGGGGGGGTTCTATTGGAACTTAACTGCCCCAAATGTATAAAGGTAATGTAATCTATGTACAGCTATGTAAAAACAAAGCAGTTTAAGAGGGATGTTAAGGGAGAGAAAATGTGTATGTATCTGTCTGTGGGAATATGTGAGGTTTGTAAAACTCCTGTTTTGTAAGTTTAAGATAAATTGGTTTGGTTTATAATGCCACTAAAAATCCATCTGACTCTTTAATTCAAAGTGGCAAAACTGACAGACTTTTTTGCCAGATACAGGTAATCAGTGTTGGTTGACTTTGAGATTTGGTATTTAACCCCTAAGGGGTAACTCGATTCTTTACAAAATTTAAATGTTTTCAAATAAAGACCAAGTCATGACTGCAGCAGGACAGTCAAAATCAGAAAAATAGGGAGAGATTCTGGATTCTGTTTGTTTGTTTTTGTAACAAAATAGCAGATGAAAGCTATAGGAAAAGAATAAAGACAGTGGCCCTCTGAAGCAACAGCAGGGGTGAGGTGCACAAAACAAAAAGAAGCAGTGTTAGAAACACTGAGCCTTAAAATGGCTCTGTGTAATCAGACTGTCACTTTGATAAGGGTACATAAAACTCTGTAAGAACAAAAGAAACAGTTACACCTTATGTAAAAATTAATATGGCTAATGTTTTAAAAGTTAAAGTATAGAAGGAATGTGCAGACGTGTGCAGTGTATATTATAGAGGGGGTAAAAGAAATGCAAACGAAACATGCTACTTAATTAAAATCCTATTAGGGCTCCAAAGGAGACAATAGACTGTTTTCTTTTTCAGATCTGTGTGTTTTGGAAACAAGAGTTAAATGTAATCAAAACTCTGGTAAAAGTTAATTGTGTTCCTTTTAAGACAGAGTCTCTGAGCTCTGCTAATGGTTTTGAATCCGAAAGCCAAGCCTGTGTGGATGCAAATTCTCTAACTGATAAAGGAAGTGAGAGAACTGCCAGCACAAAGAAGTTGCAGACAAAGAACATACCTGGTCAGCAAACAAATTGTCTAAATAAAAGGCACGGTATAACAAGATAACATTAAATTTATTTTAATTAAAGGTAATATGTATAGTGTGTATGATTTTTGAAAAAAAAAAAATCCTTTATGGTAATGATGCTTTTCAGCTGTTACCTGTGAACAAACTTAAAGCTTAACACAGCAGGAAAGACATTGTAACCTTGGTCTGCTGTAAAGGGAAAACTGAGGTACACCACCTCATGGATTTAATGACTGAACAGTGGGATAATTTCCCCATAACTCTTAAAAGATAGAAGCCATTAAAACCTGGCCTGCCTATAGAACAAAAACACAGGAAAATATGGAGGTAATTCCTCTTGTTTTGCCTGCAATCAGCAAGGGTATTTGTAAAAGAAAGGAATATTTTAAGCAATAATGAATGCCACCCCAAAAGGGGTAGAAAAATGTTATTTTTGTCTTTCAGAAAAAGCTAATATCAGCTACAGGACAACCTAATCAGAAACAAATAAAAGTGGGTATGCTTATCCATGCCTGTTGCTCCAAAGCCCTGTAGTAAAGACATATCACTAGGATCCTGTATGTGGGATAAAATGAATAATGAGACCAAAGTACTGTATAATGGGCTATGTGTATGTGTTAATTCTTGGGGGGGAAAGTGTTTTAAAAGAATGGAAGTGTTAGCAACCTTCCAATAGACAAATGTAAATGTAATGTAAGTAATGTGTTTACAAAAGGTAAAAAGGTAACATAGTTCCTAAAAAACAAAAAGGCAATGTGGGAAACTGAACCATTCATATTATACATGCAAATGGCAACATGTTAAGAATTGCCACTGCAGAAAGACATAACAGCTTACCATTGGTATAACATTTTCTGAATGGTTTCCCACAACTACTGGCGTACTAATGTTACTAACCCTAATTGGTTTTGGTTTTAAATTGTATGTGTTTAATTGTAACGTTTGAAATGTGCTGTTGGATAAAACAAATGTATGCAAAGCTAGAGCCACAGGCCCAAATCACCTCCCAGTATTTCCTATTACGTGGACTAAATAAGAAGTGACACTGGCGATTAATAATCTTAGTGTCAAAAGGGGGATATGTAGGAGCAGGATTTTATAATGTCCCATAAGAATTAATGTATGATTTGATTTCATCCCTGTCAGCCTTTCTGCTATTCAAAAAGGGTGGAATGACAGACCAGAACAATCCTTATGACTGATTATGGTCACCCTTTTGTTTTAGAATAAGTTATAATGTCTACTATGGTTTCCTATATGTATTACAAAGTAGGCCTCTAGTTAAATATACATTTCTTTGTTTTAAGGTTTAGTAAGTAAGAAACAGGATTCTCTATTGTGTCTATGTTAAGTAGATTAGAGGAACATTGAAGGCCTGGGTCTCAATGTAAATTGTCTTGGTTATTGATTGTAAAACTTAACGAGGTTTAATTTGCAATGCCTTTTTGCTCCATATAAAATACTACTGTTTGTATTCTCAATCTGTGTGAATAAGGAATGTATGCATCAGGAAAAGATAAGGTGTGAAGGCCATTGTTATAGCCAGAGTCAAGGAAGAAGTAGTAAAGAGACTTAAAGGACATCAAAGAATCATCAGGTACTGCTTACTATCCAGATGGCTGTTAAACTGTCTGGCATCACAGCGTGCATACATGCTTCGCAGTGTAAGAAGGCACCACCCCCAGCAAACCAATCACCTCAGGACCACGCAGAGTCAATTTTGACTCCAGAAGAAGATGTAGAGGAACAGCCTGCAATATCTTACCATCTACGCTCTCGTAAGGGTTGCCAGAAGCAGACGAGGACCTAAAGCAAGGCCCCAAAAGAAGCAGTAGTGAGCCTAGCGCCTGCTGCCTGCTGGATGTAAAACCGTGACTGCGGTTCCCTCAGTTGAGGTTATCAAAACTGAAAGGGCCTTGCCTCCAACATGAGCCTCTGGTGGCGCCTGTTCCTCGGCTGCTGGTGTCTTAAGGTCTGGGGAGTCCACAATGACAATTCTTTTATCCAGCAGCAAGTGTGGATAGCTCAGACTCTTAATATTTCTAATTGCTGGGTCTGCAGCCACATCCCAGCTCACTCTCAAGCTGGTGTTCCTGTCCTGGCAATCCCACTCAATTCCCCAGACCTCACTGGAGGACCTTGTCCATTTAACAAAACATGGAACAATAATGACACTTGGGAAGCAGTGGGAATAAATGTATCTAAATGGATAAGTGTGATGGAGGGAAAAGGTCATTGGTGTTGAGTGTGTAATGGACAGGGCTGGATCTGGGAAAAAGCCGTTGCCGTCAGCATATTGTGGCCAATGCTGCATGGGATTATTCGAACAAAACTAAAGAGTGGCGGGCTGGGTGCAGGGATATGAATTTTTCTCAACCTGGGATCAAACAGAAAAATCAATCTCATGTTCCCCCTACAGTAATCTTAGTGAAAACAATACAATCTTTCAATGCCATGCAAATAACACCACTCCTCATAAGGAGAATTACCCTGTGCCTTTGGAGGATATTACTCCTCCTTTGTAGGCACCTATGTGACAAATGGGTGCAACCGACCCTTCCCAGCCTTAATAGGCCATCATTGGGTTTGTGGGACCAAAGCTTATACTGTGTTACCAGCTAACTGGTCAGGTATCTGTTATCCCGCCCGACTCTTCCCACAATTCCGAGTGCTAGTGTCCTTCCCACGAGAACGCCTTCGTAATTTCAGGCAAAGAAGAAGGGACTTATCAGATGCCCAATGGTATGCAAATAACATAAGCCCCTTGACCTGGGAAGAGGCTATTGGCGGTTCCCTTATCCCACTTGGGGGAGTAATACACCGTGCAAAAAGGTTCCTAAGGTTACAAGCAGTAGTTGAAATAATGGCAAATGAAACCGGAGAGAGTTTAAAGACCCTGGCCAAAGAAACAGGGGCGATCCGACAGATGGCCCTCCAAAACCATCAGGCATTGGACATAGTGCTGGCGGCCAAAGGAGGGACCTGTGCTCTCATTGGAAAAGAATGTTGTGTGTTCATACCTGACAACACCAATGAGGTAATAGATCGCGCTAGTCACTTAGAACAAATCGCATATCTTCCCTATGAAGAGCCGAGTTCTTTATGGAAGTGGCTAAGTAACCTATTCAATTTCTCTGGCATAGGAAACTGGTTGTTTCAGGGAGCCCTGACTATCCTGTGCAGAATCCTAATGATTTTTGTATGCTTTCAGTTAATCTCCTGTTGTCTCCAGAACTGTGTAAGGTATGCCACCCAGGTGACTTCCCCAAAACAGAGTGCTAATATGATGATGTTAAATATCACTGATGAACGAAGAGATAAAGAACTATTAATATGTGGAACCCAGTAATTGTTGGTCTTTGCGTAAGCTTGACCAAAAGGAGGGATTGTGAAAGTGAAATGAATTATATTAAAGAAAAAGAATGAATTAAAGAATGCTGTATGTACCTTTAAGTAGAAATGAGAAATGCTGCAAGCCAGGGGGACAGGAAAGCAGACATTAACTGCTTAACTTGTCACTTAAGGGCAATTGGTGAAGCATTAGCCTTAGATCGATAAGAGTTCATAAGGAAGCAGGATATGCATATTGTGCCCTATGCAAATTTTACAATTTTGCTCTCTGTCCCTTTGTTTAGTTCGCATCCTTTTATCTGTATAAATAAGACTGTTTGAATCTTGCATGGGGGCTCACATTATCTGAATGTATTAGCAGAGCACTGTGCTAATAAAACAGAGTGGTCTGACAAACTAGGAGTCCTGAGTCTAACTTTGACACATCCAAACTACATTAGTTTCTTTTCTCCCTAGTCATGTAGCATTGCAAACTTGTGTCCTACAAGAGGTGAGGGGACCATAGTCTCCATTGCTATTAAATCCTTGTTTTTTCTGCTACGATTGTGTATAAGGGTTTAAATCACTGCCAAGCTTGGAGTGGTTTTATGTGATCTGGACATGAAGTACAAGAGGATACCAGTCCTGATTTGGGACAATTAGTTCCTACATGTAATACAAAATAATAATCGACTTCTCCCCAGAAATGAACAGAGATTGCCAATTGAAATTAATTGGCAACTAAACAGAGGATAACAATTGTTGGTTACTACCTACCTATGTAAGATGTGAAGCAGTGACTTGCAGTTGAAAGGTTGCACTGTGATGGAATTGGAGCCGCTCTGTAATAATTTATAAATACCATATGTTGGCCTGGTTATTGGGATGTGTACTGTATTAATAGATTGGTTTAGTTTAATATGGGACTGTAAGGAAAAACAAGCAGGGTAAGGGAAAAGAATGGCTCAAGATGAGCCTCTTCTCTGCACCCACTTGAGGGCTGTTAAGAGAAAATGGCATTACAGGAAAAGGCTTTTACACACCAGAGATCAAAATGACCACAGCAGTTTAAAAATGGACTTTGCTTCAAGAGAGGGGAGGGAGTTGTTTGGAGGACCAAGGTCAGACACAGGCACTCACTGGGGCAGCTGAAGAATTAGGCCTGCCTAGCTTACCCTCAGGGAATGGTAAGTCTTTAGATAAGACAGACATGCTCACAGACTATTGTTTTAAAATCCTTTTTCTGTTAAGTATTTTTCCTACTATTAAAAACAAACAATGCTTTGCTTTAAGAAGGCTATATGGTCACAATATACACCACTGATCACAGACTCCCAAAGGGAAGAACTGCAGATCTCCAAATTCAGTCAAACCTACTGTGTAAGCATGATTGGTACACAGGATACTGTAGCCCAGGGCTCTGTCTAAGGGCATGATGTAGAGTGCAGTGAGTTAAACCAGCCCTCGGAGAGCGCAGTAGGGAAAGCACTGCAGTGTGTCCAGATTCAAGCGCACTGGCGTGGCCACATTAGCAGCTCTTGCAATGTCACAGAGAGCAGTGCATTGTGGTAGCTATCCCAGCATGCATGTGGCTGTTACATGCTTTTCAAATGGGGGGGGGTGGAGTGTGTTGTGTGTATGTGGGGGGAGAGAGGGGTTTTTTGGGGGGGGAGGGCCGAGCATGTTGTCTTGTAAGTTCAGAGAGCAGCAGACTCCCCCTTCCCTACACACACACACACACTCCACAGTAATGGTTGCTTTGTCCCAGAGCAGATAAGCATGCAGGCTGTCAGAAACGGAGCTTTGAAAGGGCATATCCGCATTCCTACAGCTGATTCCAAAACAATGACAAGAGTGGCCACTTGACTTAAGGGGATTATGGTACATTTCCAGAGGCCGATCAGAGTGCAATAATGCAACACCTTGTTCACACTGATGCTGGGGCATTTCAGCCGATGCACAGCACCTGTTATGCTTCTCGTGGAGGTGGATTACCAGGAGCACTGCAGAGTCGAGGTGCTCTAAGTGCCTTGCTAGTGTGGATGGGTCATGAGTTAGGGCCCCTGGGGCTGCTTTAATGCGCTCTAACTTGCCAGTGTAGCCAAGCCCTAAGCGTGGGAGAATAATTATGGATTTACCCTAGGAGAGGTAAAGGCAAGAGGCCAGACACTCGAGGGGGTCTAATCAGAGACTGGAGAGAGGTGCAGCTAGTCCTGTTCCATGACAAACAACAACATTTCTTGTCTCCTCCTTGCTATTTTGTGTGTGTGGCTTCTCCTTTGTGTACACATATCATAGGCTGATGATAACACAACATGCTGGAACCAAACCCCTCTGTACTCCTTGATAGAGAGAGGAAGAGAGATTCCCTTACCCTTCCTCACCTTTCTTTATAAATTATGGGGCTCTTTTCTCTTTGGGGATGTCTGTGTGAAATTATCAAAACAGTAATTTATTAAACCTAGATAGTATAATTAGAGCCCTGCAAACAGTGGATATCCACTGACCATGTTTGCAGATCATGAATGGATGCAGATCCAAATTTTATATATAGAGCCCTGCAAGTCTGTGTGAAGATGCGGATATCCATGGACCATGTTTACAGATCGGATACAGATACAAATTTGGTATCCACCTAAGGCTCTAAATATACTGTAATTAAGAGAAATTGATTACTGTATCTAGACTTACACTTCTCATCAGCTAAACTAGATATGGCATTTTGAGCTCTGTTACAGAGGAAACGAAAGATCTTGCATATCTAAAAAGCAAGTCCTTGCTCTGACATCTCCTTGTCAGAACCAGCTCCTGCTGCTGTGCCCAGAGAGAGATCAGTGACACCATCCCTCACTCAAACAGTTCACTAAACCATGTATCTGGGTCAGCTTGCACGTCCGGACAAGTCCCTCCTTGATTCAGGGCAGCTGCCCCTCATTTTCCAAACCAGTTTTCTCCAGTTAGCTTTGCTAGGGTTACCATACGTCCATTTTTTCCCAGACATGTCCAGCTTTTTGGTAATCAAACCCCCGTCTGGTGGGAATTTCCAAAAAGCCAAACATGTCCAGGAAAAAATACTTCCAGCTTTGCCAGCATCCCTGGCTTACCTTAGAGCGGGCTTCGGCGACTGCTGCTGCTCCCTGACTCCTCAGCTCTGTAAGAGCGGAGCTGCCTGAGTGCTACCGACTTCACGGTTTGCAGGGCAGACCTCCAGACCCGCTCCGCCCCCCGCCGGGCGCAATCCGACTGCAGCTCTCCCCAGACACCTCAGCTCTGTGCAGCTGAAGAACTGAGCTGCCCGAGTGCTACTGGCTTCACGGTTTGCCGGGCAGCCCCCAGACCTCCAGACCCTGCGTCCCCGGCCGGGCGCTTCCCCTCCCGGGCTCTTGCTGCGCTGGGGAAGCGCCCGGCCGGGGGTGCAGCAGGTCTGGAGGTATGGGGGCTGCCCGGCAAACCGTGAAGCCGGTAGCGCTCGGGCAGCTGTTTCACGTGACTGGGAGGGAGGAGGGGGAATGCGGGGCGCTCAGGGGAGGGGGCGGAGACTTTGGGAAAGGGGCCAGGGCCCCATGGAGTGTCCTCTTTTTTTAAAACCTTAAGTATGGTAACCCTAGCTTTGCACACATTAAGGCTTTGTGGGCTCTCGGTAGACTAAAAAAATGACCCATTAAAAGCACAAAGATTGTTTGATGATGATGATTAATAGCTGCATTTTAGATGTTTAATATTAATCTCACAGTCTATATGTCTGAGAGCCATTTTCTAGACTGTTTTTTGAAATAGACATTTTGCTTGTTTTCCATTGTTATAAACTACAAGTTAGGGACAGTCTACAATGAGACCCTACATCGGTATAGTTAGTCTCTCAGGGGTATGAAATGTGTAGACAGTGCTAGGTTGATGGAAGGATTCTGTTGACCTAGCTACCGCCGTTTGGGGAGGTGGATTACCTACGCTGATGAGAGAACCTCTTGTGTTACGTAGGTAGTGTCTATACTGAAGCACCACAGTGGTGTTGCTGCACCGCCAGGGCCAATGGGCGGGGGGGGGAAAGCCGGTACAAATTACCAGGGCCCGGCGGTCCAGAAGGGGGCCTAGGGCCCGGCCCAGCTTCCCCCCCGTCACCTTACCGGGGCCCAGCAATCCGGAAGGGGGCCCAGGGCCCAGCTTCCCCCCCACCTCTCATCGGCCCTGTTTAGACAGTCCGCCCTTGCTGGGGGGGCCCCCCCCCCAAAATTTTTCACCGGGGCCCGAACCCGCTCTCAGAGGCCCTGTGCACCGCTGTAGCATTTCAAGTGTAGACAAGCCCCTCTTGTTGAAGTGAGAGTTTAAGAGCAGACATGCCCTCAAAAACTTCCATACACACATTGAAAGACACAGTCCTGAGTGTCTTTCAATGAGACATTGCTAATTATGTTAAGCTGTCCTCCTAACATCCACATGACATGGAAAAACATGCCCCACATCTAGACTTAAAATTTTATTTATTTATTTTTTTATTCACTTGTGACCTAAGCCAGAATTTGAACCTGTTTCTCTGGAGCCCCTAAACTGGAATTTGAGCTCATGCTTCCAGAAATGAAAAGCAAGGTGAGACAGGTCTAGTGGAATGAGCCTGAGACTAGGCACCAGGAGTGGAATTCTATTCCTATCTCTGCCAGTGACTTGCTTTGGGGTTTTAGGCAAGTCACTTATCCTCTCTGTGGCTCAGTTTACCCATGTGTACACATGAGGCTAATAATACCTGATGCACATGGGTGTTGTGAAGATAAATTAGCTGCTTGTAAAGTGCTATATGAAAAGCAAGCTACTTAGCTCCAAAGTGTTTTCTATTTCATAATTTTCTTTCTCCAGCTCCATGGGATAAAGTCTTTCATTCTTTTCTTGTGACATCAAAATTTGTCTGGATGGAAATCATTGCTCCATCATAAAAACAACTCTAGGACTTCATTAAATGGAGCAGGATCAAAGAAGCTAGGCTGCAAAGAACTAATGTCCCAGACTAAGGGCATCTTTAGCAATTAGGAATATTTAAAAGGAAATGTAATTACTTTTAATATACAGCAAGTTTTCATTAAGTAGGATGTTTTTGAACTATCCCTTTAATGCCGTGGGGGCTAGTTATTCTCAAGTGAATGTGCTTGCAGATTGCTTGTTACTGAAGTTTCTATCCATCTCTGGTCTTGTGGCCCAAGAAAGTTACCTGCGTCAGCTCTGTTTAAACTGTTGTGGCTGGAAACATGCCTTGTTATATGGCTCACCATTCAGAGAACACGACACTATCATCTGCAACAGTTCTAAAGCAGATGGAATGTCTCAACCTGTGCAGCAGAGACAGATGCTATGTCTACACTACAGCTTAAGTCAACATAAATTATGTCGCTCATGGGTGTAGATTAACCACCCCCAGGAGCAGCATAAATTATGCTGATTTAAGCGCTGGTGTAGACAGCGCTATGTCAGCAGGAGAAACTCTCCTGCTGACATAGCTATTGCTATCATAGGTGCCAACTCTGTGGGTACTCCTGGACTGGAGCATCCATGGGGAAAATAAATAAATAAGATGGTGGGTGCTGAGAACCCACTGGCAGCCAGCCCCGCCCAGGTCTTCTGCCCACTGGCCACCCCGCTGATCAACTCCTCCCCCTCCCTCCCGCTCCCAGCACCTCCCACCCACCACTATCAGCTGTTCCACAGCATGCAGGAGGTGCTGTGGGGGGGAGGAGCAAGGGCCGGGCGCGCTCAGGGGTGGATGTGGGAAGAGGCAGGGTGGGGATTGGGGGAATGGGTTGAAGTGCTGGGAAGGGGAAATCAGGACAGGGACAGCATGCGGAGCCCCATGGCCCCCCCTGCCTAGAAGCCGGACCCACTGCTGGATGCTTCCAGGGTTCAGCATGGTGTCAGAACAGGTGGGCACTAGCCTGCCATAACTGGACAGTACCGCCGATGGGACTTTTAGCTTTCCTGTCAGTGGTGCTGACCAACGTGACCCAGTGCCTTACATGCCATGACCCAGTACTGGGTCGCAACCCGAACTTTGAAAAATGCTGGCTTAAACCAGCCCTCAGATTGAAAAATTCTTAGAAAATTGCATTATCCCAGAATAACTAAAGGAAACTAAAGTGATTCATTTCATATCTTAGATAATTAATATACGACTGAATAAAGAGATCTTGAACAAAGAATTTTGCAAATGTTTTTGTAAATACATGTACCTTTTCATTATCTATAAATTGTCTCTCAGTAAGAGGCCCCAATCTGATGATAGAGTCAGGGCCAGCCTTTGGGGTGAGCTGTCCGGGCCCCCACCCAGGGTGACCCGCCAAAGAGGGCGTCGTGCACAGGGTTTGGATTCCCACCTGACCTGCTGAGGGCCAGCTGGGTGGAGGGAGGCACAGGCAGGCAGGTGAGCAGCAGCGCTGGAGAGGGGGTAGGGGGGAAGTGACCCAAGCTGCAGGGGGCAGTTGGATGACCAGCTGTGGGAGCCAGGTGACTCCTCCAGAGCAGGGGGTCCCCTCCTCCCCCCGCCAGGGCCGGCTCCAGGCACCAGCGTGGCAAGCAGGTGCTTGGGGCGGCCACTCCGGAGAGGGGCGGCACATCCAGCTATTCGGTGGAGGGTCCCTCACTCCCACTCGGAGCGAAGGGCCTCCTGCTGAATTGCCGCCGCAGGTGCGATCGCGGCTTTTTTGTGCGGGGGGGGGGGGGGGACTACTTGGGGTGGCAAAAACCCTGGAGCCGGCCCTGCCCCACATGTGCAGCTGCTGCTGTTCCCAACCTCCTCTCCGGAGCCACCCCTGGCCAATCCAGACTGGGAGCATCCTCCTGTCTGCTGGGGGGCAAGGGCTGATGTCAGGGTGTCCCCTTCACCTGTGCACCTGATTTCTACCTGCCTCTCTGGGTCCGAAGCCTTCAGGCTCCGGACCCAGAGTGCTTTCTTAAAGAGCCAGTGCACTCATACACTCAGGCACACACAAATTCCCCTTAACACAACACACACTGTCACACACACTCATTCCCCCCCCCTCACCCCCAACACCAGGGTTCTCTGCTTTCAGGTCACTTCCCCACCTGGGCTGTGCTGAGGCATCAACAGCTGCTGCTCTCATGCCCTCTCATTACGCAGACCAAGGAGTGCATGGGGCAGAGGAGCAGCAGTCCAGTGGGGGAGCGAGCAGCATGCCAGCTGCTTTGTACACCCAGGTGGGTCAGTTTCCCCATGTGGGTGCAGGAGGGGGATGCAGGGGGTAGGGGCGCAGGAGGGAGGTGCAGGGGGTAGGGGTGAAGGGGCACAGTGAAGGGGTTAGGAGCACAGGAGAGAGGTGCAGGGGTTGGGTGAAGGGGGAAAAGTGCAGGTCTTGGGGTGAAGGGGGCATGCACAGTGCAGGGGTTAGGGGCTCAAGAGGGAGGTGTAGGGATTAGGGGTAAAGCTGGTGCAGTGCAGGCATTGGGGGGGAAGGAGGGTGGGGAGCCCATGGGGGCCAGGGGCACCAAAATGCAAGTTCACCCAGGGTGCCATTTTCCCTAAAGCTGGCACTGTACAGAGTTGCGCACAAAGAATATAGCTCCTATCTGAAAGGATGAGGAAATCAGGAAATGTTCAAAGTTGTAAGAGAAGGACTGTATTTTTTTAAATTAGATAGATGATATAAGAAATTCTAATATTGTTAAATTAGTATTTCTTACAACAGCTTCAAAAATCCCCTGCTTTCCATGCAAACTAACAGAGCTACATTTCCCATGTTCTACTCTCCATCATCAGACTCTAGATGCTAGTTTCTTGTTTGTTAAGCAAGCTATTAAAATATTGGATACTTTTTAACAGAAACATTTTGTGATTTACTCTTTTCAATCAGCTGCTGTAATTAGAATAGCTGATAATATTTTACAGTGCAATTTTCCTTTAAGCACAAAAGCCAGATTCATGGGGCACTTACTATAAGGTGTTGCCCTACATCCAATAAATAATATTGCAGGCAAGGAATTTAAGTGGGTGCTATAGAGAGAAGAAAGCATTATTTAGAGAAAGCTGCTGCAGCTAGAATAGAAAAATGAACTTATTCATATGCCCCTTGCCTGTTGTATTGTGAGCAACAAAGCTGTGATCTATAATGGAGCCAAATAACCTTTATCCATCTTTGACATGAATTACATGGAAAGACCCAAAACAAACAGCCCCCAGTGGGCCCTGTTTCTATCCTAGGCAAGCAGTTCTATGTTTGACAATGACTAAGTGCACTTGGAGGTAGTGTCAAATGGTAATACCAATGAGTTGCTTTCTGGTGATGAATGGTACCCCTGAGATTATAGCACACTGAGGTTTACAGCTGACTCTCACGCTACCAATGCCTGGAGAACTTGGACTCCCTTACAGGTTCAGGATCTGAACAGGAAACTAAATATGAAAATCCAGCATGTAATTCTCTTTTTATATATATATATATTTTAAAGAGAATTACATGAGCCAAGATGACTAGTTAGAACTTGGCATCCTGCCACATAATAAGAATCCTTGCCTAGATTTTTATTAATGTTTGTTAAAGATCTGGGTTTGGAAGCTGGACATGGATTTCAAATTTCTATTACATTCTGCAGCTGTGAGCTAATATTGGAGAGAGGTCACCAGGAGACAATGCAATCATAGACATGTGGCCTTATCAAAGTCAACGGAAACGTGAGTGCAGAAATCAAAGAAGGTTAGTGCAAGGTATAGGGCACCTTTCAAACAGAGTTATCTCCTAAAATACTTTACAGATTGTGGATATCGGGATCACTCACCCAACACAGAAATGCAGTCACCTCTGAAGGAGAATGCAGTAGCCATTCTTAACCGGTGACACTACACAAAAACTTCAGAAAGTGCACCAGAAAATAACTACCCTAGTTGGAATTGCAGTGGGAATGTTGGGAGGACAAAATATTGTCTATCTAATCTTAGGTGAGCCAGGAGGAACCCAAAAGCCAAAGGGAAAAAAAAATGATGCAGCAAGCAGCCTTTTCAAGCTTTTTTTTTGGTGCAGATTGCGCAACTGGGAGCCAATCACACTTTGCAGCGGGAAATTCAACACCCCCCCCCCCAAAAGCAGAACCCCTCTCCCCCCAGAAAAGCCCCAAAACAAGCAACACACTACTTAAAATACATGAATAGGCAGTTACATTCACAAAGAAAATAATATACGCTTGCTGAGAGCAGCCTTAGCAGGTAGGGAAGTGCTACTATCCCCATTTTACAGATAGGGAACTGGGGCACAGAGAGGTTAGGTGACTTGCCCAAGGTCAAACAGCAATAAGGCTGTGGCAGAACAGCAAATGGAACCCTGTTCTCCAGAGTCCCAGGCTAGTGCCTCAATCACTGGGCCATCCTTCCTCTGGTTTCTCTTCAGATTGTATGTTTCAAAGTACTACTGATCAAGTTAGAAAGTGGCCAAGGCTTACATCCCTGTTCTTGCAAACAGGGTCATGAGGTTGTTCATGACTGCAAGTGATCAAGGCTTCGATTTAAAATTTCATCCAAACACGCTACTTTCAGCAGCATCCCTTTCCCTAGCCTCATGCTGAAGTAGGGTGACCAGATGTTCCGATTTTATAGGGACAGTCCCAATTTTGGGGTCTTTTTCTTATATAGGCTCCTATTACCCCTCACCCCCATCCCAATTTTTCACATTTGCTGTCTGATCACCCTATGCTGAAGTATTGGTTGTGCATATTTCAACCCTGATTCAGGAAAGCACTCAAGCATATGCTTAAGTCCCAGTGTCTTGTACTTAAGTACTGTTTTGAATCAAGGCTTCAAATAGGAGACAGGTGTGCTTAAAATAAAGCCATATATTTACATAACTAGTTACCTCTGTACCCTCTTCCATAACCAATTCATCCATTCCCCAGGATACTTTTCTGCTAAGTCCAGTGGTTCTGTGTATTACTGTCCCAAGCTTTTAAAGTGTTAGGCTGGGTGTTGAAGTTTAATGACTTCACCTGCACCATGGAATATAAGCCTATTCTATGCCCAGCCTCTCCCACTAATTCCGTTTGTTTCCTGAGTCTCCTTTCATCCCCCCACCCCCAATGGAATTTTACAATTAATTTTTGGAGTGGGGGAGAAACCTGCTGGATCAAATTAAACTGGTGTACATCCAGAGTGAATTTGGACTATTGATTTAACACACTCAGGACCTATTACTTAGCAAAACAGTTTGCGTTTAAACACCAGAAAGACCAAACCACTGACTTTGTAGGTGTTTAATTGACATTTGCTTAGTTAGTTTCAGCTGGAGATTCCAAAGAAGTTTACAAAACTGAAGTAAATGAAAACCCTCTGAGGTGGGTAAATATTAGCTCAATTTTTTTTAAAACAGCTGGGCAAAGAGACACAGAGAGATGGAGTGACTTATCTAAAACAACATGATGAGGCAGTGGCAGAGTTAGAAATAGAACCCAGGTATCCTGGCTTTGAGCCTGCATTGTAATCATCTTCTCAAATCAATCAATTATTATTAATAATAATTAATAATAGATATATTTTTAAACCTACACAAGCTGTCTTGGAAAATGGGCTTAGATCCAAAAGTGTTGTTGTTTCTTTTTAACATAGAATTACTTCCAGAAATAAAAGATGTATCTTTTTTTTAGTTTGTACTGTAAATATTTCCATTTAAATTGTCAGTGTTGGGTTAGGATGGACCTGACAAAGCTTTAGAACAACCAGTGATTGAGCTCTGTAGAATATGCTGGTTTCAGAGGAGAAACTGTCAGTGCCTTGAATTAACACAGCTTTGTAGCTCTTCATTCACTACCAGATGAAAAATAACATGCCCCCCTCCCTCTTGTATTCTATTGTAGTAGTGCACAGTTCACCCCTTAAATGGTTCTGATTTGATTTAATCCCATTGCCATAGGACATTACAAAGTAACATCTCAGCCAAGGACACAAAAGTACTTGCAGAAGCTACAGGGAAGCTAGGCGGAAACTGTTTTTCTCTCAAATCTCTTACAGTTCCCTATCTCAAGGCAGGGGAAACAATAATAAATAGTGACCAAAGAAAATCAATCTGTAGTCAGAGCATTTGGATAACGAATCCCAAGAAAAATCTGTGCAGAACCATTGGCTCTTGCCATCTCCTGTTTTTCACTCTGTGAGGTTTTTACCTGGAAGGATCTCAAAGAGCTGTTTTCTGTCTCCAATAGCCATTTCCTTGGAGCCTCTTATAAATCATCTCCTTTATTTTTTTTTAAAGGAGCAAATGTTTTTGTGGATTGTTATTAAAAAGAGAATCCCCCAAAGTCCGGAAGGACTATAAACCCCCAGCTTTAGGCCAAAAGCCAGCCTCTAAGGCATGTCTACATTTGGAGCTCGGTGTGATTCCCAGCTCAAGGAGACATACTGGCACTAGCTCCATGAGCTAGGGTGCCAAAAATGTGGCTGCAGCAGCATGAATGCCAGGAGGGGTTAGCTGCAGGGCCGGCTCCAGGCACCAGCCTGGCAAGCAGGTGCTTGGGGCGGCTGCTCCGGAGAGGGGCGGCACGCCAAGGTATTCGGCGGCAATTCAGCGGACGGTCCCTCACTCCCCCTGGGAGCAAAGGACCTGCCACCGCAGATCGCGATTGCAGCTTTTTTTTTTTTTGGCTGCTTGGGGCGGCCAAAACCCTGGAGCCGGCCCTGGTTAGCCGCCCCAAGTACATACCCATACAAGACCCTAGCATAGTCTCAGCCACGGCAGAATGAGCGGTGAGATGGGCTAGCTGCCCTATATATGTACCATCCAAGACTGTAGGTACATACTCTGGGCTGCTAGCCCATCCCACCGCTCATGCTGCCGCGGTTACACTCTATTTTTAGTGTGCTAGCTTGATGAACTGGGAATCACACTCCCAGCTCCAAGTGTAGACATGCCCTGTCTGAAAGGATTAGGGAGAAATTTCCTCTATGGGCAGGTTATCCATAATTGCCCACTTTCAGGGGTCTTCCCCTTTCCTTTGTAGCAGCTGAGACTGACAAATGTTGGAGATAGACTCTGCACTAGCTGAATCATTGGTCTTATCCAGTATGATAACTCCTGGGTCTGTGCATCAAATTGGCTTTTTTATGACATACTTACTCAATGGCATCTGGGGCTAATGCAATAGCAAGCCCAAGTTCACTTTTAGGGATTTTGCTTACTGGATTTTGATCTCTTCAATCCCTCTTCATTGTCCACACTTAAGCCACCATCCTCCTCTTGATCCAACATCAACAACCTTGCAGGAGTTATCCAGCAGCCAGTGATGTGGTGGAATCTATAACTTGCCACCATCAAACAACAGATACATTATTTGTGAGACATGCTTGGTCTGTCAGCTCACAAATTATGGTTAGATACTGTCTGGTGTAGCCATGAACTGAGCATAAGAGTGGAGACTAGGAACTCCTGAGCTCTCCACTTGTCTCTGACTTTGCCTTGTTACACAATCTTAGGCAGTCACATCAATCCTCTATGTCTCAGTCTCTCCCTCTGTAAAATGGGGATATTACTATTTCCCTCCCACCCTGGGGTGTGGTGAGGATTCATTACTGTTTGTACAAGACACTGACCATATAAAATGCTACTGTGATATTCAATCACTCTGTTGTACCCACAGAATATCTATATTCTGTTAACATAATTGCTCATCATACCTCTGAGAAATACTACAGCCCCAGGGCTATATTCACCCCATTGGCACAAGGGGATGGAATTTGCAATCCCCTGCATCAGTGGGGTCATTCACCCCCAGGAGAGGGCAAAAGTTAGGTTCTATTATTATTGCATCTCCCGGGGGTCCTGCTTATACTCACTCCTTAACCAGCATTACACACTCCTAAGGTTGCACTGGATGCAATATCACCCCACTCCCAGCTTCTTTGTTAGGGAAATCATGATATTCTGACTTACACAGAGGTGAATATTTTAGCTCCACCTTCTGCTTCCCTTCCTTTTATTTTCCAGAGGACCGTTACAGTTAAGTTCTGCAAAGTCCATTGGCGCTGTTAGCAGGAGGCACTTGAACAATTCCTGAGACTGTCTGGTGTTCAGGTCTATAAGTGCTTTTGAGTCAAGATTTAATTCCTCCGTTAGAAGTAGTATTACGGCCTAGTTTGGAGCAAAGAGAGGGAAGTGTCCTGTTACAGTCCAGTTACTAGTGTGCCTAGAGGTTGATGGGAGGATATCCCTAGGGAGGCAGCCTGGGCAGGTTGACATTTACACCAAGTACAGTGCATTGTTGGATGAGTGTTGTTTTTTTCTGGTTCCCTTTGGTGGATGCAAATAGAGAGGGGAAAGTACAATAAATCAAGCCTCGCAAAGCAGGACCCTCGCCTTCTCTAGCTACACCAGCTCCCTAACTATCTCTGTATCCAATGCAAGGCAGCCCTCCTGGGTTTCAAAACTTTCCTTGGACTGACTCCCCATGACCTCTCTGGCCTGCCGTCCACCCAGCCCTCTGCTTTTAGGCCTTGTCCGCAGACGCGACCAGGCTCCCCCATGCCCTTTGGAGAGCTCCGTGCCCCAGCTTGGCAGCAACACACTACGCAGCCCTCCTCGCAAACGCCCCTGCGAGGCTCTCTCAGGTACGCTGCAGGAACCGCCTGCTGTCTTTGCAGCCAGGCACTGAGCGCAGCAACCCCTGGGAGAATCCCCGGCAGCACGAGGGGAAAGGTAATGGCCCTACGCTGCTCCCACCGCTAAGGTGCACCCAGACGTCCCCTCGGGCTATAGGCTGCCCCAGGCGGGGGTGTGGCCGCGGATGGGCAGGATGTCACGTGTGGGAGGCTAAGCTGTGGCTGGAGGCAGAGCCAGACTCCGAGCAGGAGCAGTGGGCAATAGACTCCACCTTGGTGCCGGGGGTAGCCGGGATCATGCCCTACGTTCTCATCAGCACGCAGATCCGCATGGTGAGTGTGCGCTGCGGGTGCATGGGGGGAGGGGGATGTGGCAGGACCCTCTCCCTGCCTGCACCCCTCTCCCACTGGGGCCCGTGTTCCGCCTTCCTAGCGGGCATGCCAGTGCCTGGTTTAACGGGATCCGGACCGAGCCCTCCAGAGAAGCCCAGCCTGTATCAATTCTCCCGTCCCCAGGAAGGGAGGGAGCTGGAGATTATTGAGAAATACAGGCGTAGAGGGGCAGGGCCGGGAACGACTTCCGTGGTTTGAATCATGGCAGCAGGGCGAGTTCTGGCTTCACTCGGGGTTTGTGGCAGCACCAAGTGCACTCCGGAGGGGATCGCGCGCTCTCGCTCTCTCCTGGTCCTACTCTTGTCCCCGGTGGCAGCTGCTTCTCATTAACGTGCACTGATGTTTCTGACACGCTGTCTGGTTTAGTTCCAGCTCATGGTTTTCTTTATGTCTGGTGCTGGTGGTGGGTATAAAATCCAGGCTTGACGATTTGTTTGTGTTTGAATTTACAAACAGCTGGATGGCACTTGATTTCCCTTCTCTAGGAGTGCGAAGTACTACTGTCCA
Organism: Malaclemys terrapin pileata; assembly: GCF_027887155.1. NCBI lineage: Eukaryota > Metazoa > Chordata > Testudines > Emydidae > Malaclemys > Malaclemys terrapin. Next base: position 93,407,219 of record NC_071508.1, on the reverse strand, counting down.
GCTGTGCAAGTAACTTAGTACCTTTGCAAACATCTGGGTGACAGCTGATTCCTTCCTCCCAAATTTAATTCCAAAGTGCCATGTATAGTACCGTTGCCTAGCTGTACAGAGATTTTAATGTATTTTAAAAACAGCTGGATGACACCTGAATTGCTCCTGTAGTATTGAGATACAGCTGCCCAGCTTTGGAGGTAAATAGTATTTTTGCAAACAGCTGGATTGCAATGCATAGTACTGTTGTCCAGCTGTGTAGGTACCTTCTGCAAACAGCTCGGTGACAGCTGACTTTCCACCCTCCAATAGGGGTGTGCTATACTGTTGCCTACTTGTGCAGCTAATATAGTCCTTGACTGTTCTCTTTGCTGTCAGGTAGATCCTGGCATGTGTTACCTGGTTGTGTTTTGACACTTGTTCCGGGCTTGATAAATTCCCTCCCCTTTTCCAGGATACATGGTTTACACTTAAAGAGTCTTGCACTTAGCCAGATAACTGTCTCTGGGGCACTGATTGGAACTTGGAGAGGAAAAACCCCAACGGACTGCCCTCTCCCTTTCCTGGGTATCTCATATGGGCATCATTCAGGGTATGTCTATGCTAGACTTCTGTACTGTGAGTTAACTGGCTGGCAAGCGCTTAGAGGGCTCTGACTGAATAGGAAGAAACATAGTCCATAGCTAGAGGTAATTTATGGGGGCAAAAGGAGACTAGCTGTAAGAGCCTGAGTGTGTCTGAGAAGGAATTGTCCTGCCATCCAACAAACCAGCACGTGTGGCCGCCTTCACCATCGATTTTCATCATTCCCTGCAAATAGTCCTGCCTCCACTCCTCTCCCTGATGGCCCTGTCGAGGGAAATAGGAAGTCTGACCAGGTTACACATGTTGAACATGCAACAATACAGTTGAAACCATGTTTAAATATGGTTGCTAACATAGTTACAGCATAGTTACTGTGGAACGGGATGTTTTTCTGACAACTGTGCTCTGGGCACTCCCAACTAGTCTATAGCCTGCTTGTCTAATCTAGTCATGTACAGGACAAAAACATTGGTTCACACAGGTCAGGAAACACAGTGATTGCTAACAGAGTTTCAGGTGCTGTCTGCATAAAGTCTAAATAGCAGGCAAAAGAGTTGTTTTGTTTTCTTTATTTTTTAAAGGGGAGACTTGTAAATTTTGACTGAAGTCCAGAATATGAGGATGTGATTTTTGCAATAGGAAGAACTCGACTGTGAAACAAATTAACCCGCAGTCAGGAGTTCTGTAAAAAAATACAAACTTAGGTAGTGGAAGAACTGCTCCTATTACTCACCTTCCTGAAACTGTGCGTGTATGTTATATACAGCGAGAAAACATGATGGTGTGTAGTGGAATAAAGACTTCCCTGTTTACTGTAATGGGTTTGGGGTAGATGCTTTAACCCTTCACAGGTTATGTAAATGATCCCAAATAGCAACACACCATCTCATCTTGTTTATAATTCAATATAATACTTGCTATTAACAGTGCTTTTAAAAGTTTTATTGGTATGGATTTTCGTATCTCTGTGTCTGCATGGCCAGGTTACCTTAGTTACCACAGATAAGCTTTGGATGGTAGGAAAATAAATGTGTGTGTGTCACATAGTCACAGTGTTCATGTCTACAGTTCATAAATCCTCAGAGCTAGTTACAAATACTGGCCTTAGTCCTGCAGTTGGATCGCTGTGGGCAAACTCCTGTCCTGTCTTAGAGTTCCCTTGGAATCAATGGGTCTCTGCATGGCACAGAAGTCCACTCCAGTGGATCCAATTGCAGGATTGGGTCCTCTGATGTGTCATTGGAGAGTTTGGGATCTCAGCGCTTCAGTGGGATATAGCAAATGTTATAGAGCTTAAAATTGTCATTGGTCCACAAGTGAAACAACAACTGAAATCAGTAGTGGGCTAATGTAGGTTTAAAAAAAAAAATCCTGCTTTCACCTGGTCCACATTGGCAATGGCCAGGAGGGTGGCATGGCTGCCTTTGCTGTGCCAGATTTTTGTTCTTTGTACGGTAGCTTTTTGGAAGCTGCTCCGTGGTTTGGAATGTTGGAAAATAGGTCCAGCTGAGATTACTGGCCAGGATGTAGGTGAGGTGCTCAAAATAATGTATATTTTAAAAATGCAGTTTATCCCGTGGTTGCAGAACTAAGGATTCCCTGCCATGGATAGAATGACTCTGTGTGTCACACAACTGTCTAAAATGTGTGTTTGATTTGCTTTTTAAATATTAGTGAACAGAACTGTTAGTAAATTGCTTTACGTACTATCTAGTGCTAGAGCTCTGCTCTTATTATAGAGACTTTGTTGATTTAAGAAACATGCATTGTCACAGTTGCTGTGTTAATGGATGAGCACTATGGGGCAGAGGACTGACCTCATATTAATAACCCCTTACTGTCACAGGTTACATTGGGGTGGCTGGCTATGCACAAATCCTCTGCTATCATTGCTGTGCTGTGTTCCCATAGTCCTGTATGTAAGTCATGCTGTCACTGTGCTGGACTTAGCTGCCTCTACTGTCCGGTAATTTCATTGCTAAGCCAGTAGTGGGTCAAGGTGCACTGCTTCAGGCTGCTAGTTTGTTTGCTTCTGTAACAGGCTCGCATAATCGTGCCCTTCCCCACCATCACCCTGAGAACACGTTCCAGGAACAGCATGTACGTGATGTGTCCCTAAGGTTAGTTCATGGAAATCAATACAAGTTCTCCAGGCTCCGTTCCTTTCCTGTTCACAGGCCTTGCTATTTCCTCGGCATAACCCCTCTCTTCTCTGGCACTAAGGCCAGGTCTACACTTAAAACTTGCCAGTATAGTAATGTCTATCAGAGAGGTGTGTGTGTGTGGTTTATTATTATTATTTTTTTTTTTACAATACTTTTATATCCTAGTGTAGATGCAGTTATACTGGCAAACAAGTGCTTTTGGCACAATAGCTTAGCAGAGGTATAAGCTATAGTAGCCAAAGCACTCTTTTGCCAGCTACAAGCTGCATCTACACTAGGAGGATATACCAGTATAGCTAGGTCAGCAAACCTTTTCTAGTGTAGACTAGACCTGAGAGACCGCTCCTCCCAAGGGCGCCAGGTTTGTATAATTTTTGGTGATGCCCAGAACGGGTCCAAGCATAGCCGTCCCATACATAGGACAGACCAGGGCAATCACCCTGGGCCCTGCGCTTTGGGGGCCCCATGCTTCAGGGGGATGCGGGGTCCAGGGCAGGGCCGGCTCTGGCTTTTTTGCCACCCCAAGCAAAATAAAAAACAAAACAAACAAACAAAAACCACGCGGGATGGCTGGAGCAGCGAAGGAAAAAAAAAAAAACATGCAGGGCGGCCGGAGCCAGGGTGCAAACTTTCGGTGCCACTTACTTGGCGGCTCGCAGCTGCCTCCCCTGGCCGTGCTGGCTAGCGGGACTCCCTGTGCTGCAGACGTGTCCCGGCGAGCAGGGGGGAGAGAGAGAAGGGGGGCGGCCAGGGCTTTCTTCAGCCGGGGCGCTCGCCACTCGGCCCCTCCCGCTGCTCCGCCTGCCGGGAGGGCTCCATGTTGCTCCCGCTTGCAGGTGAATTGAAGGTCGGTGGGGAGGGAAGGACATGGGCTGCCGGGCTTGCTGCAGACCTGGCACCGGCTGGGGCAGACGGAGCGCGTAGCCTGCTCCCAGCAGGGCGCTCCCCTCCTCCGCGTCGCCACCCCCTACAGGGCGGCTGGAGTGGCAAAACAAACAAAAAAAAAAGGTGGCCGTGCCACCCTAGGATTGGACGGAATGCCGCCCTGTAGAATCTGCCGCCCCAAGCACGAGCTTGCTCGGCTCGTGCCTGGAGCCGGCCCTGGTCCAGGGTGGCCTGGGTGGTTAGCAGGAGACCTGGCGCTGGCAGCAGCAAGTGACCCGGCCCCAGCCTGCTCCGCCCAGCCGGTTCCTGGCACTGCTCGGGGGAGGGGGCGGAAGCCAGAAAGAGGTGGAGCGGGGCCTTGGGGGAAGGGGTAGGATGGGGGTGGGGAGGGGGTGGAGCAGGGGCAGGAAGAGGGGGCGGGGCTTTGGGGGAAGGGGTGGAGTGAGGGCTGGGTGGAGCAGGGATGGGAAGAGGCGAGGTGGAGTGGAGCTGTCTGGGTCACTTGCTGCTGCTGGCGCCAGGCCCACTGCTAACTCCTCAGGCTGTCCTGGACTCCGCATTCCCCTGAAGCGCAGGGCCCCCCAAAGCATGGGGCCTGGGACGGTTGCCCCGGTCCGTCCTATGGACGGGATGGCTCTGTAAATACACCTCTACCCCAATATAATGCTGTCCTTGGGAGCCAAAAAATCTTACCGCGTTATAGGTGAAACTGCATTATATCAAACTTGCTTTGATCCGCCGGATTGCACAGTCCCACCCCCCCTGGAGCGCTGCTTTACTGCGTTACATCTGAATTCGTGTTATATCGGGTCGTATTATATTGGGCTAGAGGTGTATAAGTCTAAACATTGGTGGAACCGGGCCCACCTTCCTGAATATTGGTGGCGCACGGGCACCACAGGCCCATATAACTTGCCGTCTATGAAGTCAAGGGAAAAATGGAAAAACTGCCATTGACTTCAGTAGGAGCAAGATCAGGCCCTGAGTCTGTACTTCTACACTGTTTGGGGTTGTTTCATCCCCTCTGAGCCACCCCTGGTTCTCCCCTTCTGAAATTCCATGGAACTTCTGGGCTCCAACATTCATCTCTCTTGTAAAAACAAAATCATCATATTTTCTTGCTCCTTCAACCTTGCGGGCTCCAGAGAAGACTACTTTCTGCTGCTACTTTCTATCCACTGCCAGCTCTACCATACAGCGGGCCAGAAATGTAATTGACCCGTGATGAGGAAGAGCAAACATTTCCCGTTTGCCTGGTGCAGTAAAATCCTTTGACTCAATGCCAATTTTACCCTCATGCTCTTCTTAACTAAGTCTAAGTAGTTAAAATGAGTTTTTAACTATTGCATTTTGGTGCCTATGGTCTGGTGATGGCTGTACTAGGTTCCAGAACATGTGGGGGAGACTCCTCTTGGATACAGCACCCGACCTCCATGCCCAGTTGTAGCAGTTCATAATGCTCTGTCAAATAGGGGACAAGGAGCCAGGATTACTGGATTCTCACTCTGTGGCTTCACACAAGTCACTTAGACACTGTACCTCCGTTTCTATAAAAATAGGGCCAAGGTGGATAAAAATAATTTTTTTGTTGTTGAAAAAATAAAAAAATAGAATTTTTTAACTTTAACTTTATTTAAATAATTTTTTTCTTTTTAAAAATAAACCAGTTTAAAATTAAATCTGAATTTAATACAAAATACAAAACTTAGGATAATGTCTCAATATTTACATAAAAGTAAAATATGCTGAATCCATGAGCTTATATCAGAAACCTTCAGTTAAAGACTTTTTTAATATAAAGAATCAGGGGAAAACATCCAACTTTTGAGATCAAGCTTCATAAGTATGGCACAATAGTTCGTATACTGTATTAAGGGCTTATTTTGCTTAATAAAAATAAATGGCATCTGCTGTTTTGTGTGTTTAATTAAATTCCAGTTACCACGCTAATGCAGTGTGACACAAATCATGAGCAAAAAATGAATTATCTAGTAAATAAAAGAAATGTCATTCACCATTTTCAAACATACTAAAAATGTACAATTAATAAATAAGAATCTGAAAATATGAAGCTATATAATTGCTTGTATAAATGTCTGTAGTTATAGTGTACCCTCCACGGTAGCAAAAAGATGTAACAAATCCAGTGTAAAGGCTCTATTTAGTTATAAATCAACATGTGAGATTTGGAGATTTTTCAGAGCAAGTTAGACAAACACCTGTCAGGGATGGTCTAGATAATACTTGTCCTGCCATGAGTGCAGGGGGCTGGACTAGATGACCTCTCAAGGTTCCTTCCAGTCTTATGATTTTATGTTTTAATGGTTATATCAATGAATGAGAATGCACCTTTCTTTAGAAAATAACTGAAGCACAAATGGAAGAGTTTATTAAAATCAGTTTTTTAAATCAAGGCTTTCCACTTGATGATTTAAATCGCTGATTTAAATTGCCTTGATTTAAATCAATCCACGCTGAGTAGGGGTGATAATTGACTACCTCACACATGTTGTGAAGATTAAAAAATTAATGGCCGTAAAGCATTCTGAGTTCTGTGTCTGGAAGTGCTATAGACAGGCAGAGTATTAGGTGTCTGAGGGGCCTTGTTCTCGAGTCGTCCTTTCCTCATCAAATGCACTCTCCTCTCCCCCTTACCTGTACTGTTGTCCTGTGTGTTGTCTTTAGTTCCTGTTAGCCCTGTAATTTCTATTATGTTGGAGGACTCTGATACAAGACTGTTGTCCCCAGACATAGTTAAAACACAGTTCATTCTTACAGTGTAAATGGGAACTAACTGTTTTAACCGTAATCAGTATAGTCTGGTAACGGCCATGCAAAAGCCCAGAGCCATAGTGTAATTCAGGAACAAGGTAAAACATGGTTTGGTCTCATCCATGTTGTAAGACTGACCCATGTTCTGATTGTATCCAAGGCTACCATCTTTTAATCTAGCCCCCCAGCCTTATACATTACGGTATAATTAGGACCTTGGTTTTGGAAGTTCTTTGGGGGCAGAGAATGTTCTGTAAAATGACACATTTGTAGCACTGTGTAAATGCTTTTTAATACAAGTAGTTGGGATATACATGGCACAATGTAAACACTCAGATGACTTACACCTCTGTCTTCCTACCTCCATCCCATTTGCTTTTCTTCGCTTTAAAGGGTACATGCCAACAATCACTTTACATTTCATTGGCATTTCTCTGTACCTGGTTATTCCCAGAGATGGTCACCAGCATCTTCCTCTCATTTCATGAAACCACATTTATCTGCTAGAGAATTCCTCTGGAAGAAGGATCTTTTTGGAACCCCATCAGCACCTCTCCCTGTTCAGCCAGCAGAGGGCTCTGCTAGAGCAATATGCTTAAGGCTCACACTCCCATTGTGAGAGGAGGCAGCTCCTGTGTCCTGTAGGAAGAGCTTACGTGGGCAAACAACATCAGTAGCTAAACGCTGGCTGACCCTTGCCTCTCGGAGCTCGTACTAAGGGGCTATTTAATTGCAGTGTAGATGTTTGGGCTAGGACTGCAGCCTGAGCGCTGGGACCCTCCCACTTCGCAGGGTCCTAGAGTCCGTGCACCAGCCTGAGCCCAAACATCTACACTGCAATTAAATTGCCTGAGCCCTGTGAGCCCGAGTCAGCTGGCACGGGCGAGCCGCGGGTTTTTAATTGCAGTGTAGGCATACTCTGAGTGTCTACACTACAAACTTTGGTCAACATAAGTTACACTGGCATAAAGCCTCCACTGTTAGTATATCGCTTGTGCGCATGCATCCTTGGCTCCTTGTGTCGGCAGTGCACGTACTCACCAGGAGGGCTTTTGTCAATACACAGTGCGCTGCACCATGGATAGTATCCCAATATGCATCCTGCCACCTTCCAGTGCATTGTTTTTTGGGAAGTTTTGGCAATGTGTGGTGGGGCAGAAACAAGTCACAAAGGGGTGACTGGGAACCAGGGGTCAACTTCCCAGCATGCAACTGCCTCCATCCCATAATGTCATCTATATCCCAAAATTTTCATGCCTTTTTAAAAATTCCATGAACCTGCATCATGCTCCTTGCTGTCCGCCATCTTGGACAGAAGCATGGAGTCTGCACAGCTCTGCACTATTGTCATACATGTTGTAAGCACAGGATGCACGATCCTCTGGTATTAGCAGAGCTGCAAGAATAACCAAATCAGCAGGGAACATGATGATTGCCTGGAGATCAGATTGCTGTGGGACATAGCGAGAACCAATTCAAGGTTGTTGGTGGCATTCACAGAGCAGCTGCAGATGGGGGAGTGCCCGTTCTTGGCCTGAGAAATGAGCACTGACTGGTGAGATTACATTGTAATGTAGGCTTGGGATGACAAGCAGTGACTGCAGAATTTTCGATTGTGCAATTCCACATTCCTAGATCTGTGTGTTGAGCTCGCCCCAGCCCTCCAGCTCAGGACATCAAAATGGGAGCTGCACTGGAGAAATGAGTGGTAATCACACTGTGGAAGCTTGCAATGCTCAATTGCTACCAGTCAGTGGCAAATCATTTTGGAATTAGAAAATTCACTGTGGGGGCCATTGTCATGCGAGTGTGCAGGGCCATTAATCATCTCCTGCTACGCAGGACTGTGACTCTTGGCAATGTGCAGGACATAGTGGATGGATTTGCAGCTATGGGGTTCCCGAACTGCGGTAGAGCAATAGATGGCGCACATTTCCCTATTTTGGCACCAGACCACCTTGCCACAAAATACATAAAAAAGAGAAAGAGCTACTTTTCTGTGGTTATGCAAGTGTAGGTGGATCACCAGGGATGCTTCACCAACATCAGTGTTGGCTGGTCAGGGTAGGTGCATGACGTTCCCATCTTTAAGAAGACAGGATTGTTCAGAAAGCTACAAGCAGGGATTTTCTTTCTTGACTGGTGGATTATTATTGACAATGTTGAAATTCCAGTAGTGGTCCTGGGGTACCTCTAGCTCATGAAGCTGTACACCAGCCACCTCGACAGCAGCAGGAAAAGATTCAGCTACTGGTTCAACAGATGCAGAATGACAGTTGAATAAACTTTTGGTAGATTGAAGGGATGCTGGCGCTTTTTATTCACAAGATTAGATCTCAGTGAAAAAGGCATCCCAATGACTATAGCTGCCTTCTGCGTCCTGCATAATATTTGTGAAGTAAAGGGGAAAAGTTGCTGGGGTGGAGATGGAGATGGGCGGGCCATTTGCTGAGTTTGAATAGCCAGACACAAGGGCTATTAGAAGAGCTCAATATGGAGCTTTATGGCTTAGGGAGGCTTTGAAAGAGCACTTTAACAGAGACACAGTAATGTGCTGTGGTGTACTGTGCTCTCTACCTGGTCTGCTGTTTTGGGGCCTGTTAGGAATTGTGTGGTGCTTGGTGTGCATGTGTGAATATAACACTGACAATGCATCAAGTAATTTTGTGGCCTTTGCTGTACATTTATGATTATTACACTGTTTGTTACTGAGCCTATGAGTATCAAGTAAGTGGGTGCTAGGCACTCTGCAGCATATATTGTGAACCAATAAAGATTAATTGTTTTCCAAATAATAAATTTTATTTGGTAACAAAATCAGTGCAAAGAAAAACCTGTGCAATTTAAAAGCCAATACATTGAAAACTTAATAAATTAATGGAACAGAACTTAACAAGGGGAAAGAACTGTAATGTCCATTTAACTATACATACAGCAGCTGTGGCTCTCATAGGTCAGTAGGTGTGAAGCTGTGGTTGTCCTTAATGTCCCCCCGGGTAGAATAGGGACGTGGCCCCCCTGATGCTATGTGTCGAGGGGGTGAGTAGGGAGGTGCTGCAATGGAGATCTCCAGGGACTGCAAAAGGAGGGGAGCTCGGGATTGGTGAACCTGTAGGTCCACAAGAGTTTGCAGCATTTGGGCTTGCTGCTGGAGAAGCCCTATTATGTCCTGGTGCATCTCCCTCTCCTTTTCCTGCTGGGACTCCTGGCCCTTTCTTCTCCATACAGTCTGCAATATGCGCAGCTGCAGCTAAAACACAAAAGGCACTGTTGTCAGTATAGTCACAATGGAAGGTAAAAGTTAAGGTTCAGAACTCCCTTCTTTTTCTCCCCTAAAGTATTACACAAGACGTGCTTGCTGACATTTCTGCTTTGGAATGCTTGTGCACGGTGCCACTCACAGCGCCAGCGATATTGACTATGGCCTGCTAGAAGTGAGGGAAATGAGGAGGCAATTGCTTGGTTGCATGAAACTGAGTGTAGGCCAAGAGCACTGAATACTGGCACCATTTCCCACAGGCGGTGATGATTTTAGTTGAGATCTCACTCCTGAGGCTAACAAAGTCACAGAGAGCACAGCTGCTGCTGATGTCCCGAAGCTGTCCAGGCCCACATGCTGTTAGCCTGCATGCTGTAATGGTGCCTGCCGAAATTAGCACTGACTGGCATGGGAAAGTGTCCTACCGCCGAGGGAGAAATAAGGTTGCCATCTCTGGAAACCTTTTGCAGAGGATTGCAGAGTACCTTCATGGAAGTTTCATTGAGATCTCTCAGGAGGATTCAAGGGACATAAGCAAGGGACACTACAGGGGAATGACAAGCAGATAACTCTACCTCTGTTGTACCTATACCTCTTCTAGTATGAGTAAATTAATGAACAGTTGATAGTTGTGTCCTGTTAAGTTTGGGGTGCCATCAGTACATCATTGTGATGGGAAATACAATTACACTTACCCGAGGTTCCTTCCCCTGCATTGGGCTCACCTATGTTCAACCGCCAAGATTGACTGGGCTGCAATGGAGTCTCAAACAGGTGCTGGATCACGGCATAGCTGGACCCTCTGGTCGCATGTCCCCCATCCTCCTCCACCTTCTACTCGTTCTTGCTGTTCATGCCAGGGACTGTAACTTGGGCTCCTCAGAGGTTTCCATGGTGGTTTGTAGGGTGGTGGTGGGGTCTCTGCCAAGCATGTCATGCAGCCTTTGTAAAAGCAGCAAGTCTGAGGCTCTCCACTGGATCGACTGCTGGCCTCCCATGCCTTCCGATACGCCTGCCACAGTTCCTTCGCTTTCACACAGCACTGCTGCTGATCCCTGCTGTACCCTTCGGCATCTCCCGTTCAATCTGCTCGTAGATGTCCACATTTCTACAGCTGATCCATAGCTGTGCTTGTACACACAAGCTCTTCTTCCCACAGGCCTCGAAGGTCCAATATCTCCTGTTTACTCCAAGCTGGAGTGCATAGCTGGCATGATCAGCTAGGTGGTTGCACACAACAATGGAGAGCAACTAGAGGTGTGCTTGCCAAGCAGGACAATCAGGAAAAGGCATTTCAAAAATTTGCAGGGCTTTAAAAGGGGGCGGGGGCCTTCTGGTCTCTGTGACCCCTGGGCAGTGGATTTCACAGTTATGACCACAGCAGTCAGTGTCGGGCATTCTGCGACAGCTGCTGGAGGACTGTTAAGGTCGACATAGTAATGCAATGTCTTCACTGGCAGTGCACTGATCTCAGTACATCAACCCCACTCAGTACATCAACCCTCAATGCCACTCGTGGTGGTGATGTTACTGTGTAGCTATAATGGGGCACTTACATTGGTGGGAGACAAATTTAAGCATAGACACATGCATTATTAGGTCGACACAACGTGGCTTACATTGACCAAACTTTGTAGTGTAGACCAGGCTTTAGAGAACAAAGAGGTTTCCAGTAAACATGATCTCTCCTGCTCACCTACAACAGATTCTCCTCTCCATCTCCTTCGCAGTAGTTCTCCTTCCTAGATGTGCTGCTTGTGATCCTGGTAGCAGGAGTGTAACTTGACAAACAAGTGCAAGAAATAAGCTTCCCCCCAAAGTCTCACATTTCTCGTGGATGTGGGTGGGGAACATACCCTCCCTCACATTGCAAGGGTTTGCTCTTTGGGCTTTTTATTTCTTCTCTGTTTAACCTGTCCCTTGAAAGTTGGGATGAAGAAATGCACGGACTATGGTATTTTTTCTCATCTGCTGAATTTTAAATTTCCTTCTGCAGGAAGTTGGACCCACAATGGTTGGAGATGAACATTCTGATCAACATCTGATGGACTACCTGGGTGCCATTAAGAGGAACATGCTGGGGAACCATTTGTAAGTATTTCTGTGCTACTTCTCTCTCCGCTTCCCCCTCCTCACCATCTCAAATCCTTTGTCAGTTACCCCTCCCTCTATCTAGCACGGGCAGTTTTCTTGTCTCACTCCTGAAGTTTCTCATTGAAGAGACAAGGTGGGTGAGGTAATATTTTTTATTGGACCATCTTCTTTTGGTTAGAGAGACAAGTTTTCGAGCTTCCACAGGGCTCCTCTTCGGGTCTGGGAAAGGTACTGAGAGTGTCACTGCTAAATGCAAGGTGGCACAGATTGTTTAGCATAAGTAAACACATATTTCAAGGGACCATTCAAGGTGAAGTGGCCCGAGGTGAAATAGCCCATTAACACCCCTCCAGTCTGTCTCATTAAGACAGATGTAGTAGTATACTGTAATGAAACTGGTGTTTCTGTCAATGAGGCTGTTACCCTGAAGCCTGTCTCTCAACAAACATTGCAGTGGATCCAGAGAACATCCCTTTATGTCCAGTTTCTTTCCTCAAAAGAACAGGGTCATCAGCCTGACTCTCAGTTAATAGACTTTATCCATAATGGGCCTGCTTTGCAAAACTTTCCAGTTAATTTGACCTGCTCTTTGCAGATGGAGAAACTGAGGCACATAGGGTTAAGTGTCAGGTATTTTTAATGTATTTAGGTGCCTGACTCCCACTGAAATCATTGGGATTTAGGGTCAGATTTTTAAATTTGTTTAGGCACCAAAGTGACTTACCAAAGGCCACCTAGCAAACTAGCAGCAGAGTTAGGATTAGAACTTGGGAACTCTTCTTAGCTGTTAGCCTTGTATAAAGTTTGCACTGCCTCTTAGTTTCCTGTTTAAAACAAAACAACAACAAAAACAATATTTATATGAGAGAGGCAAGGTAGTGATCTTTTATTGGTGGAAAGGGCCCATACCTGAAGAAGAGCCCTGTGAAGCTCAAAAGCTTGTCCCTTACACCAACAGAAGTTGGTCCAATAAAAGATATTACCTCACCCACTTTGTCTCTCTAATATCCTGGGACCAACATGGCTACAGCTACACTGCAAATAATATTTATATTGCATTTTTCATCTGTCAGTCTCAAAGATCAGCAAGGCTATGTCTACACTGCAATAAAACACCTGCAGCTGGCCCGTGTCAGCTGACTCGGGCTGCTGGGCTATAAAACTGCAGTGCAGAAATTTGGGCTTGGGCTGGAGACTGGGCTCTGGGACCCCACAATGGGGGAGGGTCTCAGAGCTTGGCTCTACCCAGAGCCTAAATATCTAAACTGCAGTTTTACAACTCTGCTGCCTGTGCCCTGCAATCCCGAATCAGGTGACACAGGTCAGCCGTAGGTATTTTACTGCAGTGTAGACATAGCCACAGTGTCTCTATCCCCAGGATGTAAGTGGTAGAAATTGAGGCCCAGAGGAGCGAAGTGACTTGCTTAAGATGCTGCCGCAGCAAGTCACTGTCTACAGTATTATTATATCTCATTGCCAGGAAGCATTTCTTGATACTAAGCTTACATCTTTCCTTTTTCTGTAGGGATGTTCCCATTTTACCACCCTAATGTCCTTGCTGTTTAGTCTTCAAATATCTTTAGGCGCTTATCATGGTGCACACCTTCCTTCTCCTAGCTCAACCAAGCTAGACAGAGTTCGCTTTTTAATCTTTCCTCATGATTCAATCCCTTATCCAGACCCCTAATCATTTTGTTGCTGTTATCTGAACTCCTGCCAGTCATTAATATTTCTGGTACTCAGGTCCCCAGAACTGAACACAATAATCCAAGTGCAGTTTCACCCGAGCTGCATCGACAATGACTCACTTCCTGGCTCCCTGATTTGGTTCCTGGCCTCTTTCGCTGCTAGAGTCCATTGCAAGCTGACACCGTTTAGCCACTCTCTGCATTGCTGTTGTCCAGGTGTCCCTTTTGAGTGCCTGAACCATTGAAATCCATAGGAGCCTTTCCATTGACTTCAGTGGGCAGTGAATTTCCAATCCTCCCCCCGCCCCCTACATATTAGTTTGTATTTTTCCAACTGGAGTTTTTAATGCTGTTTTCTGTCCATAGTTCTAGTTTCTCTAGGTCCCGGTGTATTATTTTGCTGCTTGCATTGATTTTGACACCACCTTCCACTTTAGTATAACTTTTGTTTCTGACATGTTGTTTGCATCCAAAATCCATTCTTACTTGATCTGCTTATTTCTCTTTGAAAAAAATCATTAAAACAGTGGAGGAGAAGCTATTAGATCTCTCTGCTGACTGGAGTCCACCTCTATCTTTGAGTGGTGGTGGAGGAAAAAAAAAACAGCATTAATTACACAGAAGGAGCCCTACTCATTTCACCCTGTATCCTGAAACTTTAGTTATCATCACCCTGGCAAATGGAGGCCTAAGTTGGGGAAGAAAAAGTTCTAGTCCTTGTGGTTGAAGAGAGCCTTCCAAACATAAATCAATCGAGTGCTGTCTTCCTGCATTTGAAGACACAGTTCTAGTGCCTCTTCTGCCCCATACTTTAGCCTAATTAGTGGCAACAGAGTGGAATTTACAAGTCTCTAATCAGTTTCATGCTGCTATTCAAAACCACTAGGTGGCAATGACATTGTCAAGAAATTCATTTTTTTGTGCTGCTGCCACAGGGCTATGAACAGGGGCACGCAGTCGAGTAATGCATGAGGGAAGAGGACCCCAGAAAAAAGGAGGCTTACGGTAAAGCAGTGGATGCATCCCTACCTCACTGCTGCAATCACCACCAGGTTTTTTGTTTGTTTTTAAAGAAGGAATAACTCCAGAAATATCCTTGTCACTCCCAGTAGCTGGGGAGGAGCTTCAAATTTGTAAGACACCTACTAGTCAGAACCAGTTGCAAAAGCAAATAATGACTGAGGCACAGCATCTGATAGCAATCCCAGAATCTATTCCTGTCCCGCAGTGTGGGGCTGGGCTTCCCACCACAGAGTTGGCCCCAGGACCCACCTCCTGCCCCTCATATTTTGTATCTGCTTCAGGCTAGTAGGTGTGTTGTAAATAGTGCAAGCTAATTCTCACCCCACCCATTTGCTAGGATGGCTTGTGTACAGGATAGTCCTTGATGGCCACAGCGAAGAGTAGCAGCTCCTTGCTGCCTCCTCCCACTGCTGGGGTTGAGCAAGAGGAGACGGGGAGTGTGAAGAAAATAACCCCCTTGGAATGCAGCAGCTCACTCCCGCCGAGGACAGTTGCTGCATTCCAAGGGCATTAGCCCAGCAGAACCTGTTTAGAATGACATGAAACTTTACTATAGGAAGAGCAAAGCTTATCTCCAAGCAACTCAGGGAGTTTCTGTCTACCTCATTGTAAATGAAGCTTCACAATGGTTGGATTTCATTGTGTTCTGGGTCCACAATAGTGATTCCATAATTAAGTTGTATAACCAGCATTTTATTATAAGCCCGAAACTCACTCACAAACCAATGCATGTAGGTCTGAGTTTGCAGAGAGCCTGAAATAAAAGCTCTAAGGGAGGTGAATTGTGCCTGAATTCGTGTTAACTCAGGAACCTAATTATAACACTAAAATTAACTATTTCACTGCCTGTAAGAAAGAGGGATGATCACATTGTACAGAGCTGCACAATCTACTGTGAGTGGCATTTCATTTTAGAACCACCATCTTTTCCCACCCCCAGTCTGACGTGTGGAGAGGAGCTGAGAGGAGATCTGAGCCCCAGTAAGGGGAGAGCCAACACTGCACTGCCAGCAGGGTATCTAAGCCACTTCCCCAGACAGTAGGGGTCTGGTCATCTTTGGTGGTAGGTGTAGGGCCAGACAGCTTTCCTTCTTGTGACTGCTGTGCTGCTGGAGGCGGCCTGCAGACTCAAGCAGATGTCACTGCATCAGTTACAGGTGGGTCACAGTTCCAGGCTTTTTTTTGTAACTATGAAGGAGAGCACTTTTTTTTTTTTTTTTAAATAAATAAATGAGAGCTTGCCTTCACCACAGGGCTGGGAGGCTGAGTCCAAAGCATGTGTCTATTGTGCCTATTTTTTAATCTAGCCCTGCTCCAGGTTTTATCCAAATCCCAAACCAGAAGAGCCCAACCGAGCACATGTGATCCTATTTTGAACATCTGCACAGGCACCTGTGAGTTTCATTTTGGTGTCCCCAGCAAGCTGAGCTTGGGAGAGCACCGCAACTATTTTTTTCTAGCTCGAGCCTTCGGATCATTTAGGTTAGAATCTCCCAATTTGGCGCATTCATGCCATATTGCAGTGCCTGTCACTATTGTTTTGGAAGGGAATTCTTCAGGATGCATCAGAGGTTACCAGAATTTGGTAAGCTCAGGGTTTAAGCTCTTCATGGTGTCTGCTGAAGTTATATTTCTCCCTGCTGGCTTTTAACTGGAAAGGAGGAATTTGTAAATTCTGACCGCCAATCCACACTGTTTCAGACAGGTTACAAACACTGATGACCAAATCCTTAAGTCAAATATGACATGTCTTTTGTCTGAACAACTAAGGGTCTTGTGACTAAGGCACAGGACAAGGAGTCCAACCGGGGTTCTGATCCTGGCTCACCACCAACTTGCTCAAGTACAAAACTTCCCTGCCTCAGTTCCTTCACTTGCATAATGGGAATAATATTTACTTACCTCAACATGTGAGCCTAAACTGACACTTAAAAAGCATGTTGAAAGCCTCTTATGGGAAGTATTAAGTTCAAAAGCAGTTGTAATACATATCTTTACACCACACCTATAATTATAACAAAGTGTACTGTGTCAGAAGAAATAAAATTCAGCAAGCTCTCACATCTCACCATTATTATATTGTAAAAATACCCTCCCCCCACTCCAGTAATATTTTGCAACCTCAACTTTAGCAACTTTGGGGTTTTTTAGTGTCTGGTAGTCAGGAAATTTATAATTAAGATTCCACAAACAGCTTTAACTCTGACCCCATAGCTCCAATCATTATCAGCATATCGGCTGGTATGGTCATATCCTGGCAGATAACTAGGTAGCTTTTCCAATCAGTTTATATATGTATCACATCCAAAAAACTATAGTAAAAGAACATTATTAAGGGTGCAAAGTCCAGTACTTATGTTAGGAAATGCCAGAATTAGGGTTGTCTGTCCAACCTTTATTAAGTCCCTTGTGCATATACATTATGATACAGTCTAATTACAGTATCATACTCCCTCCCTCCCAAGAATACTTACCTCATTCAGTGCACAGGTTGGATGAACAAGCCAGTCCCCACAGGGCCCCTTGTCCAGTCTGTCTCCCCACACAACCTTCTCATTCCCAGTCTCCACCCCACAGGCTCCTTATCCCAACCTACTCCTGTTGCCGCCCACCCCATTCTGGCCCTTGTCCCCTCTGCATTTGAGAGCACAGTCTCCTTGCTTCTGTTACCATTACCAACCCGGAAAATCAATTGCAAGGATAGTCCTGCTCTGCTCTGGGTTGGAGCATACTCAGTGCAGACAATCTTCAGAGAATTTAGCTGCAAAACTCTAGTATGTCTACTGAGCCAGTGTGAACTCAGATTTTTCATAGGCTCAACTTGGCCAGAGTTGGGAATCTTCATGAGAACAGAAAAAGGCTTCCCTCTGACAAATTTCAAGCCCTGGTTGCAAACCATGGGGGCACCAGAGCTTCTCAGATAAACTAAGAATTTTTTTTTAACATGAGCAAACAGTGTATATTTCTCATCTCCTTCTTAGCAATCTCTGAATACTTTTTGTTAAAACTTGCCAATGCAATTCAACCGGAGGCAGACACCCAGCATAGAAAGCTTCAGCCTGAATGGTCAAAGTTATGAACAACTGAAAATAGGCTCTTAGAATGGGAAAGGGCAGGCAACCTTAACTACCAGTTCTGCCTAGAATGCATTCACCTTCAAACAGGGCTCTTCTCTCCTTTTGGCGGTGCGGCTATGAGTGTTTCTGCACTCTGGCTGCCTAAGAAACTCAATTTTGGAGCCTTCAACCAATACCTACTTCAGTCCCCTGCAGCAGACCTTCAAAGAGACATAAAATGCTACTGATCTGAAAGAGGAAGCAAAGGGATTCTCCTCATTTTGATGAGGCCCCAACAGTGCACAGGTGGGAGTTGGTTCAACAACTCAATCTTCTAAAAGGCTGAGGCACCCAATCAGACTGTGGTTTTGGGCAATTACACTCCAATTTTAGGTGGCTCTTTAATTCTGGGCAAATTTGCTTCACGGAGTTTGAAAATTGTGGTTGTTAGTCTCAATGTAGTATAATAGGACACTGCACATTTGGTGGGCTCTATCCCAGAGTGGCGACAGCAGTGTCTTGCACAGGATTAACTTGATTTTGCTGGAGACACAAGGTCTCTTTAGCAAGGGAAGCTGTGCCTCTTCTATCCATTGCGACCTCCCCATCTTGTTTCCTTTCTTCTTTTTTTGGCTGCAGCTGGGAGTACTACGTGAATGATGCACCCCGTATTGTGTTGGACAAGCTGGAGAAATATGGCTACCGAGTAGTCAGCATGACAGGGGTGGGCCAGACCCTGGTTTGGTGCCTCCACAAGGAGTAGCATGGAAGACTGTAGTGTTCCACCTGGACAAGACATTGCTGTGGATCATCTAGCACAGGACTGGCACTGAGCTTCCCCATTAATTAATTCATTTTTGTCCCAGTTTCCAGGCACACTCAAGGGAAGTGCTGTATAGTCAAAATTTCACATAATGGAAAACTACCATCAATGCCATTAGATGAGCTCTAAGGGGAGGCAGATGTGCCCACTCAATTCTAAGGGTAAATCATGCATGAATCCTTTGGAGATTGGATGGCTCCTCCTAAGTATTTGTCTGAATGGCAGTCTGTGAAATGCCATCACTTTAAGTGTTAATCTTGCCCATTCAGTAAGTATTTGAGTGAAGTCAAGCACTAGCCTGGTTTTGCCCCTGGAGAAGTTAAGCACTGATCTTCTCACTCATGAGGCTACCATTTAAATGCAGCCCCTGCTCAGTCCTCAGAGTAGGTCAAGCATAGACTACTTGTTGCAATCTCCCTGGAACAGTAAAAATAGGCTGCCAGACATTGACCCGGTCCTTGCTATTTGAACAAGCTCCCCTTAGCATTGAGAACAGTTTGAACGTTGACTCTCAAGTGGGATTATGGTTGGCGTGAGCAGACATTGTCCTGGTCAGCCCTGAGACTGCCATTCCAGTGTAACACATGGTCTTTGAAATATCTTTAGAGAAGTATATCACTGGAGAAAGGTCCTGTGAATATTTCAGGTATTGGCTGTGTAATCTCACCAACTGCATATAATTCCTGGATTGATTTGTACTGATTAATTGCTACTGTAGCTGATAAGTAATAAAGAATTAATATAAAGAGACTGTGAGATTTCCTTCCATGGGCTACTTTCAGCAGTCAGATGTGTGTGACTGGAGAAGCTATATGAAAAACTTCTGCTCCTGTGTAAAAAATTCAAGACCTAATCCTGACAGATGTTGAGCAGCTACCACTCTTACATCTGTGGGAGCTGCATTTTGTTAGCACATCTCAGAAAAAGGTCCTCAGTTATACGGCAGCTACTGTTTTAAAGCCTAGATTAGGTGACAGCCATCTCTCCCTTCCATCAAAGGACTGCGTGGATGCTGAGTGTTAGCTCTGTCCACTTGCCAAGAAAATATTCCCGCAAGGTTTTTAAAAAAAAAAGGAGGTTTATTGACTTAATTTAAGAAAACAAGTTTTTAGCTGAAAGATAGGGGAGAGAATGTGTATTCCATCATGCTATGTATGTGACTCTTCCTCGTCTTCCCGTTTGAGCTGCTCGATCAGCTGCTGTCGCTCAGCTGCTTGGCGCATCCGCATCATAACCAAGCTTTCATAATCCCGCTCCGAGACCACAGAATCCTAGGGAACAAATGACAGAACTGGACTTGTAAAGAACAGCCTACACCACAGTTTCCAAACTCCCAGAAATATCCACTTGTTATGAACTGTACAAACACACCACAGTGGCAGTAAGGATGGGTGCTGCACCTGGCATGTCGGCAGGTTAGAGATACCCAGCTGGTCAGGTTAGCAATGACATTTGTTACTATGTGATGGTTGTTTGGCCTACATAAAGTAGCCAATAGACAAGTGTCTGTATCAGAATGAACACCCTCATTGGCTGTCTCGACAGAGACAGAATGGGATCAGAAGACTGACTTACCCTCTAGCTCCTCCAACTGGTCCCAAAAGGCTATGTGAAGGGTTGGTGGGGTCGCCCCTCAAAGCTTGCACTACCCCTAATCCTGCTACAGCTAAGAAGGGAATTTGCAAATACACTAAAACTCCATTTCCACTAAAACTCATTTCCATAAGCAAACAGTAGAATTAAACAATGTGCTTTGCTTGAGTAAATATAACTTTGTTCTCACACTGGCAGATTATTCTACCTTATTACAGAGGCACTGTCAACTTAATCTAGTCAGTGTTTACACTGGCCCCTCAGTCCCCTTGTGCCAGTTTTTGTGATTTTACAATCCCTTTTTGGGTGTTCCTCTCTCTCTGTGTACGATCCATACGAACAACAGGGGAAAGTGACCATCCACAACGTATTGTCAAATGCACAAAATAAAAGTTGTTCTGAGCATTCAGTTCTAGAAACTCCAGTGTTTCAATGAGGCTAGAGAAAAATAATTCAGCAATAACTGATTTAAATTACTAGTGTTTTTTGGTATTTGTTGTTTTCTGTTCTTCATTCAAGTTTTTACCATTAAAGTTGATTTAATGTTCCTTCTCAAATCAACATCACAAGAGTGATCTGCAATAACTAAAGATGACCCTCCCTTGCTTTCTTTCTAAAACAGCCTTCCCCTCAAAAATGAAAAACTACTGATGTTTCAAATAGCGTAACAATATACGCAAACTACATAAGCAATAAACTCACTCAGTACTGTTATATCTGATATCAGTTGTACCGTGTAATTAAAACACTGCAACAGTAAACAGTCAAATGTATATATTGTCAGGTACAAAACCACACTTGCTGTAAAATTAAACCTCTCTAAAGTGTATTCAAGTGATTGTACAAAAATAGCACCTTCCGACTCAGATCTGCTCCCACCTGTTTGGGAACCATTTGCTTTACCGACCAAATCAATGGTTAGGTCATACTGAGACCACTGCTTTCCATGCTGACCCATATTGTCTCATTGTTTCCTTGTACTGTCTGTCTGTATCCACCTGTTGTCTCTTGTTTTATACTTAGATTGTAAGCTCTCTATGGCAGGGACTGTCTTTCTGTTCTGTGTTTGTGCAGTACCCTAGCACAACGTGGTCAGCTCGTAGGCACTATGGTAATACAAATTAGTGTTAGCACCAAGGAGCCAATGTAGCTATGCTGCCTTGCCAATGAGGCAAGTAGCAGAAAACAGCTACCTTGTCAGAGCCCAGCTGCTTTTTGTGGCAATGGTATTTGAAAAGTGGCAGTTATAGTACATGGTCCCATAACTTCAAGATTTCCCCAAAGTATAGCAATACTTTTAGACATTTGTCTTGTTTTCTTGGTAAAAAAAAGCCACCTTAACAAAATAACACTGAAAATCAATAAAAGTGTTCCACATTTCTGGGAACTAGTCATGTTCCATGCTGATTGAAACAGATCTCTGTGAATATGAAAGCCAGGGCTTTATAAAGCAGCGCACAAGCGACCAGGGAGCTTTTGCGAACGGGCTGCTAACAGGGAGTTTCGCAAGGGAGTTTGGAAGGGAGCAGGAAGGGGGCGAGGGTCCCTTGCTGGTTCTATCTGTTTTCTCTTTATTCCCCTTAATACCTATAAACCAACTACATTCAAAACCTCTTGCTTAAACAACCCTTTCAGTGGACAGGGGGCTGCAGACGGGAGTTTGGCTTACGATGGTTAGGAAGACCCGCAACACCTGTGCCAGCACTGCTTCTGTCTCCTCCACCTGTGCCTGTAGCCAGACAGAGTGCCTGAGCATGGATGCTTCTACCCAGATCCTGGTGTGGTTTTGCAGAGACTGTAACTTGCAATTTCCACTTACTGATATCCAGGCTGGGGGGACCATCCAATGTGAGAGGTGCCTGCTGGTGGAATCTCTCAGGCAGCAGGTGGGAGAGCTACAGGAGGAGGTGGCTAGGTTGAGGAGCATCTGAATCCACGAGCAATTCCTCGACAGTGTCCATGTGGAGACAGCTGAGGTAGCTGTCCCAGTACACAGGACTGCTGATACACCACTGGTGGAGGAGGAAATGGCTCAGGGTGGACACTGGCAGCTGGTTACTTCTGGCAGCAGGCAGTGCTCCACCCCTGCTCCGAACCCTCCTGCCGTGGTAATAGGTAACCGTTATGCTCTTCTTGATACAGGAAAGAAGGAATCACTCCCTACAGTAAAGGAGGAGAAGCCTCGTACCCCTAAGGCTGGGAGGTCTGCTGCCACCACTGCGAATAGGAAACGTAGGGTAGTGGTGGTCGGAGACTCTCTGCTGAGGGGGACGGAGGCGCCCATCTGTCGCCCTGACATTTCATCTCGGGAGGTATGCTGCCTGCCGGGAGCCCGTATCCGAGACGTTACGGAGGCATTGTCGAGGATTATCCAGCCCTCTGACTACTACCCCATGCTACTCATCCATGTGGGCACAAATGATACTGCGCGGTGTGACACTGAGCGGATCAAGAGTGACTACAGGGCTCTGGGAGTACGGGTGAAGGAGTTTGGAGCGCAGGTGGTATTCTCTTCAATTCTTCCTGTCAAAGGTAGGGGCCCGGGCAGAGACAGATGCATCATGGAGGTGAATGCCTGGCTGCGAAGATGGTGTCGCCAGGAGGGCTTTGGCTTCCTAGACCACGGGATGCTATTCGAGGAAGGACTGCAGGCAGAGATGGCGTTCACCTTTCGAGGAGAGGAAAGACCCTATTTGGACACAGACTGGCTAACCTAGTGAGGAGGGCTTTAAACTAGGTTCGACGGGGACAGGTGAGCAAAGCCCACAGGTAAATGGGGAACATGGAGACCGGGGAGATGGGTCGGAAACGAGAGGGAGTGTGGGCTATATTGGCAGAGAGAAAGGAGGGTCAGGACAAAACTGGGAGGAAAGATCAAACCAGTATCTTAGATGCCTATATACAAATGCGAGAAGTATGGGGAATAAGCAGGAAGAACTGGAAGTGCTAATAAATAAATACAACTATGACATTGTTGGCATCACTGAAACTTGGTGGGATAATACACATGATTGGAATGTTGGTGTGGATGGGTACAGCTTGCGCAGGAAAGACAGACAGGGGAAAAAGGGAGGAGGTGTTGCCTTATATATTAAAAATGTACACACTTGGACTGAGGTAGAGATGGACATAGGAGACGGAAGTGTTGAGAGTCTCTGGGTTAGGCTAAAAGGGGTAAAAAACAAGGGAGATGTCATGCTAGGAGTCTACTACAGGCCACCTAACCAGGTGGAAGAGGTGGATGAGGCTTTTTTTAAGCAACTAACAAAATCATCCAAAGCCCAAGATTTGGTGGTGATGGGGGACTTCAACTATCCGGATATATGTTGGGAAAATAACACAGCGGGGCACAGACTATCCAACAAATTCTTGGACTGCATTGGAGACAACTTTTTATTTCAGAAGGTTGAGAAAGCTACTAGGGGGGAAGCTGTTCTAGACTTGATTTTAACAAATAGGGAGGAACTCGTTGAGAATTTGAAAGTAGAAGGCAGCCTGGGTGAAAGTGATCATGAAATCATAGAGTTTGCAATTCTAAGGAAGGGTAGAAGGGAGAACAGCAAAATAGAGACAATGAATTTCAGGAAGGCGGATTTTGATAAGCTCAGAGAGCTGATAGGTAAGGTCCCATGGGAATCAAGACTGAGGGGAAAAACAACTGAGGAGAGTTGGCAGTTTTTCAAAGGGACACTATTAAGGGCCCAAAAGCAAGCTATTCCGCTGGTTAGGAAAGATAGAAAATGTGGCAAAAGACCACCTTGGCTTAACCACGAGATCTTGCATGATCTAAAAAATAAAAAGGAGTCATAAAAAATGGAAACTAGGACAGATTACAAAGGATGAATATAGGCAAACAACACAGGAATGCAGGGGCAAGATTAGAAAGGCAAAGGCACAAAATGAGCTCAAACTAGCTACGGGAATAAAGGGAAACAAGAAGACTTTTTATCAATACATTAGAAGCAAGAGGAAGACCAAAGACAGGGTAGGCCCACTGCTTAGTGAAGAGGGAGAAACAGTAACAGGAAACTTGGAAATGGCAGAGATGCTTAATGACTTCTTTGTTTCGGTCTTCACCGAGAAGTCTGAAGGAATGCCTAACATAGTGAATGCTAATGGGAAGGGGGTAGGTTTAGCAGATAAAATAAAAAAAGAACAAGTTAAAAATCACTTAGAAAAGTTAGATGCCTGCAAGTCACCAGGGCCTGATTAAATGCATCCTAGAATACTCAAGGAGCTAATAGAGGAGGTATCTGAGCTTCTAGCTATTATCTTTGGAAAGTCATGGGAGACAGGAGAGATTCCAGAAGACTGGAAAAGGGCAAATATAGTGCCCATCTATAAAAAGGGAAATAAAAACAACCCAGGAAACTACAGACCAGTTAGTTTAACTTCTGTGCCAGGGAAGATAATAGAGCAAGTAATTAAGGAAATCATCTGCAAACACTTGGAAGGTGGTAAGGTGATAGGGAACAGCCAGCATGGATTTGTGAAGAACAAATCATGTCAAACCAATCTGATAGCTTTCTTTGATAGGATAACGAGCCTTGTGGATAAGGGTGAAGCTGTGGATGTGGTATACCTAGACTTTAGTAAGGCATTTGATACGGTCTCGCATGATATTCTTATCGATAAACTAGGCAAATACAATTTAGATGGGGCTACTATAAGGTGGGTGCATAACTGGCTGGATAACCGTACTCAGAGAGTTGTTATTAATGGTTCCCAATCCTGCTGGAAAGGCATAACGAGTGGGGGTACTGCAGGGGTCTGTTTTGGGACCGGCGCTGTTCAATATCTTCATCAACGACTTAGATATTGGCATAGAAAGTATGCTTATTAAGTTTGCGGATGATACCAAACTGGGAGGGATTGCAACTGCTTTGGAGGACAGGGTCATAATTCAAAAGGATCTGGACAAATTGGAGAAATGGTCTGAGTTAAACAGGATGAAGTTTAACAAAGACAAATGCAAAGTGCTCCACTTAGGAAGGAAAAATCAGTTTCACACATACAGAATGGGAAGAGACTGTCTATGAAGGAGTACGGCAGAAAGGGATCTAGGGGTTATAGTGGACCACAAGCTAAATATGAGTCAACAGTGTGATGCTGTTGCAAAAAAAGCAAACATGATTCTGGGATGTATTAACAGGTGTGTTGTGAGCAAGACACGAGAAGTCATTCTTCCGCTCTACTCTGCTCTGGTTAGGCCTCAGCTGGAGTACTGTGTCCAGTTCTGGGCACCGCATTTTAAAAAAGATGGAGAAATTGGAAAGGGTCCAGAGAAGAGCAACAAGAATGATTAAAGGTCTTGAGAACATGACCTATGAAGGAAGGCTGAAAGAATTGGGTTTGTTTAGTTTGGAAAAGAGAAGACTGAGAGGGGACATAATAGCAGTTTTCAGGAATTTAAAAGGGTGTCATAAGGAGGAGGGAGAAAACTTGTTCACCTTAGCCTCTAAGGATAGAACCAGAAGCAATGGGTTTAAACTGCAGCAAGGGAGGTCTAGGTTGGACATTAGGAAAAAGTTCCTAACTGTCAGGGTGATTAAACACTGGAATAAATTGCCTAGGGAGGTTGTGGAATCTCCATCTCTGGAGATATTTATGAGTAGGTTAGATAAATGTCTATCAGGGATGGTCTAGACAGTATTTGGTCCTGCCATGCGGGCAGGGGACTGGACTCAATGACCTCTCGAGGTCCCTTCCAGTCCTAGAATCTATGAATCTATGAAAGAGCAAGAAAAGCCATCTCTTAGAGCAAAAGGGGGTTCCTGCAGGAAAGTGGGGCAGGCGTGAATTCTCCATCATACCCCAGGAAAGAGCTTCCTCTAGTGGAGAGATGGAATAGATCTGAGAGGGATACAGAAGCACATGATTAACTGAACTCTCAAAGTGGAAAGATGGAGAAATCTTATGCTGTAACTGATATTTTAGCATCTATATTAACAAGCTTTTGATACCATGAGACACCAGCATGGATACAGGTAATATCAGAGAAAGTCAGCACTCGTCCAAATCAAATCTCAGTCTTCACAAATGAAATAGGACCCTTCATTGCTAACCTGGAGCTCCTACCCAATGAACAGATTCCCACTGCCATCTGCCTGGGTTGGTTAATTAGCCAGCACGAGGCTCTTGCACGTGAGTCACCAACAGCAGAATGTATGCATCACCACCTGACACTTCAAGCTTTAAAATCTAAAGGAGAAAAGAACCGCCCCCTCCTTCCATCTGTGGATCTCACCAATACAGTGAGCCAGTCAGAAATCACTGTAGTTAGAGCTCTGCAGGGAGAATCCAAGTTTTCCTAACCTGTGTCACAAAACAAGAGGTCATGTTGATGAATCTCCTGAAATCAGTTTAAGTGCCCCTCAGGAATCTTGCCTTCTCCTCAGGCAGAGCGTGGGCTGATGCTTCGCTACTCTCCACACACCTACTTCCTGAAATCTTGGCAATTACCAATAGTGCAAAACCCAGTTTCTGACGTGGCTGACTCAGCAAGGGCTTGGCAAAACAAACACATATGCACAAGGAATCAGAGCCTGGGAAGCAGTGATAAGAGACAGATGACGAGAGGTGGAAGAGAGCAAGAAGAGAAAGAGGCACTATAGGATTTACCGGCTGATTCCAAACCAACAGAATCTTGCTTGAGCTGCTGATCGCGACACACAAGTACATTGTCTATGGTGGTGGTCGTGGTTCTCATTACTGAATTCTGCTGTCTCCCCTCTGCCTGCAGAACTGAGCTGCTGCTCCACCACAGAGTAAGTCTTTATTCTAAAATCAGTTTTCCTAATGTTTGCTCATTTCCTATGCAGTCTCTACTACTTGCCTCATTTAAAATTCCTCTAGGACTGTATTTCTTTTGTGTGCCTCAGTTTGACAGAGATAATGGCTCCCGTTCTACCTACTCAGTGAGGCTTTTGTGCTGTGCCCTTCACCATGAAGGTGCCTGGTTACCATGGTACCGACATGCTCTTCTGTTCTAGATGCTGGGTTAATCTGTTCTCATTGTGTCTACATGCCATTGCTGCTGTTCACCAATTCCTTTCTGCAGCATAAACAGGCAGCTACCTCAATCTTTTCTATACTGAAGAGGGAGATTCCCTCCTGTACAAAATGGGCGAAAGATCTGGTAGCTCCATTAACTCAGGGAGGTGGTAGGAATGAGTTTGCACTTTCTATGATACCAGCCTGTTTTCTCCCTTACAGGAGCTGTGGCTCTTTGTTGAACTCGAGACTGGAGTCCAGTGGCCTCCTACACAGTGCAGTGAACAGCTCCCTTCCTTGTGCTGCCTAGCATGGATACTTGGCGGAGAGGATCCATTAAATCCACAACGTTCTTCAAGCGTCTTTCGTTCAGGAGGCATAAAAAGCTGGGTAATCAAGTCATTATTTTGAATCAGAACAGCCAGACACTTGAGAACAATGGACAGTACAAGAGGGAACCACTAAGAGACCTGAAGGATAAATCCGAGTACCAGTTATGTAAGAGTGAGCAAAATTTAGCTCAGGCACAGGCACCTCCTAAGCCACCCCGGCTGTATCTGGACAGTTCCAGCTGCCCCAACATAATTGACCACACAGAGTCTCACTCTACAGCCATCTCCTTTTCCAGTGTCACCCCTCAGTACCATAAGGCGACACAAACACACGGGACCAACTCCCACACAGTCCAGGCTACAGACTGTGGGACCTCTGAAACAGGCTCTGATCCCTTCCTTTCCTTCAAAGTGGACTTGGGGCTATCACTCCTTGAGGATGTTCTGCAGACTCTCAGGAAACAGAATCCAAGAGATTACGCAGCTTGAAAGTGTTTATCATTTAAGTTATTAAGTTAATTATCAGCATTAGTAGTTTCCTTAGCCCTCACAGGAGAAGAGGAAACACTGGCGTGTCCCTACCCTGGAGTGCCTGTCTCATCGTCCTGCCTTGCCCACCATAAGTTGTTCTTGTCCAGGCTCCCTTCCTATTGAGCTGTCAGTACACCAGTATGTGAGAGAGCCACATGCTGGAATCTAGTTTGATGCATTTCCATTCTCTACACTGGACAGGGAATTCCTCTCCACTGCTGACACTGTACCTCATCCTGATGAAAAAAAGGCCACGTTTGGTAACAGAGACCTGTTATTTTTGAAACACCGCTGTGACTATAAAAGGCATGTGGAAAAAGGGGGGCACAGAAATGGGATTCCTGGATAACTGGACAGTTTGGATGAGATGGCAGCTCCAATATCTCCAAGCCAGGTGGAGCAGAGACAATGGATATGATGATTCAGGATGTTCCTTTTCCAGTGGGTTTCTTTCCCCCTAACTCTGTTAGATGGGCATTCCCATCTACCTTCTAACTGGAAAAAGGTAAGCAGCCGAAAAGGCTCACAATATAGCAACAGCGAATTCTCTAGCCTATTAGCAAGTGGAACAGCTTCTGTAGATATTTGCTTCTTACAGCATGCTCTGAATAATCTGCTGTAAATAAATATAGGTGAGAATAAATGTATCTGTCATTACAAGTCTGTCCTTGCCTCATTTCACTTGTACGAAGCCACAACAATAAAGATGCCAAGATCACAGCTACCTTGATTTGTAAGGTAAACTTTCACTGGGGTCCTGTCCTCCTTGGTCCTTCATCTTTTTATAACAATGGTGTTGTGGGCAGTGAGGTTACTGTTTGGCTCCAATCCCTTCTGCTCCTCCTAGTGGGAAAGGCTAGAACTGCAGCCGCTGGGCCATGCTTCCACAAGCAGATACTGATCATCTAAGACACCGGGCACTACCACCACTAACGTTAAGGCTAAGAACACTTGGGGTCAGTCGCTGGCTTTACTAAAGTGATTCTGCACTAGTACTGTGGCAGCAATTCTTAGCAATTACTAGTTCTGGGTTAGAAAATGGTGTCATTTTTTCTCTAGGGGTTGCTAACCAGAGGCATCTGGTGCATTTAGCATTTGGGTGAACCATGTCAAAGAAGGTGCAGATGGCTATCCCACTAGCTTCACATCAGACAAAGAAAGCAATATTAAGTCTTACTGCAATCTTAAAGTAGCTTAGAAATGCCCAGGACAGTGCCAGAGAGAGAGCTGCTTTCAGCAACTGTAGGACAACATTGCTGGATCCCTGACTAACACTAAAGGGGCAGTGCTGGTAAGAAGCTCCCAGAGAAGACTTTACTAGTACTGATAAGAGAGTGTTGTGAATAATTTGCATGGTGCTGGTGTACTCAACACCGTACAACAGCTGCAGTATGTCAGACAAAAGCTTGCTGCCCCTAGGAGGCTATAGTTAGGGCCCTACGAAATTCACAGCCATGAAAAACACGTCACGGACCGTGAAATCTGGTCTGCTCCTGTGAAATTTGATCTTTGTGTGCTTTTACCCTATACTATACAGATTTCATGGGGGAGACCAGTGTTTCTCAAATTGGGGGTCCTGACCCAAAAGAGAGGTGTGTGTGTGTGGGGGGTGTCACAAGGTTATTTTAAGGGGGTTGCAGTATTGCCACCCTTACTTCTGTGCTGCTTTCGGAGCTGGGTGGCTGGAGATTGGTGGCTGTTAGCTGGGCACCCAGCTCTGAAGGCAGCACCCTGCCAGCAGCAGCACAGAAGTAAGGGTGGCAATACCAAACCATGCCACCCTTACTTCTGCGCTGCTGCCTTCAGACCTGAGCAGCCAGATAGTGGTGGCTTCTGAGGGCCCAGCTCTGCAGGCAGCAGCGCAGAAGTAAGGGTGGCAATACCATACCATGCCATCCTTATTCTGTGCTGGTGCTGGCAGTGGCTCTGCCTTCAGAGCTGGGCTCCCGGCCAGCAGCCGCCGCCATGCTCCAGCTGCCCAGCTCTGAAGGCAGCGCTGCTACCAGCAGCAGCGCAGAAGTAAGGGTACCAGTACCACAACCCCACCCCCAGACACACAATAACCCTTGTGACCCCTCCACAACTCTTTTTTGGGTCAGGACCCCAACATTTACACCACCATGAAATTTAAATAGCTGAAATCATGAAATTTACAATTTTTAAAAATCCTATGACTGTGAAATTGACCAAAATGGACTGTGAATTTGGTAGGGCTCTAATTATAGTCTACAGGAAAAAAAGCAGCTACAATAATTAATGCACTGTAGTCAGAACATTGTGGCTCTGTAGCAATTTGCAGAAGTAGAGCAGGGAGGGAGCTCAATTTACATGGAGTGGGAGGCTAATCTAGGCATGTGGGATGGCATGAAAAAAAGCATGAGGTATCCAAAGGGAGCAGAAGAAAAATGAGTGCAGACCAAAGGGTGGGATGAGGGCTGAGCTGAAGGATAGCTTAAAAGTAAGAACCTTGAACTTGATATAGAAGGGAAGCTAGAGAGGATACTAATGCATGAGGCAGAGGTGGTCAGAATAGTGGAAAGGGAAAGTCTCTTAGCAGCACATTTTGGATGGACTGGAGAGGAGAGTCGATGGCACAGTGGAATGCAGCCAAGACACGAAGTTACGAGAGCAGGGATTCATATTTTGGCAGCAGGGATGAATTTTGGACATGTATGGAAAGTAGCAGCAGGATTTGGGGAAATCCTGGGTAAGAGGGGAGAAGGAAAGATAAGAATAAAAGAGGACCCCACAATTCTGAGCCTGGGGAACAGGAGGATTGGGAGGTTACTATCATCGGAATGGTAGATGTTACTTGTAACAGCCGTGGTAATTACTACTGTCAGGCAGAAGTGTAACTTTCCAGCTGATGATGTTCCTTTCAGTTGTAGGTCATAAATCCTCACCATTCTAACACGTGACTGGCAGCCCCACCAGATCAGAGGGCCTCTGTTCAATAGCAATGACTCTCCCACCTCC
Organism: Malaclemys terrapin pileata; assembly: GCF_027887155.1. Taxonomy (NCBI): domain Eukaryota; kingdom Metazoa; phylum Chordata; order Testudines; family Emydidae; genus Malaclemys; species Malaclemys terrapin. Next base: position 93,376,453 of record NC_071508.1, on the reverse strand, counting down.
GTCCAGCAGGAATACCATTGACTGCTTTGGCCTGCTGTCCCTCTCTGCTCAGCCACACTAATGACTCATAGCAGGCAGAAGCTAACAATCTTTTACCATGGAAACGAGCCAAGACAAACCCAGACACAAGCCAGGGCTCTCACACGCAAACTGCACAAATCCATCACCAAGTTCCAATTGCATTAGTGACCCCTTAGGTATGCACAGAGCCCAGGGAAATGCTTTTTAGTTTTTTTTATCATGTTGCTTTATTTTGGGGGAATTTCATTTTATTTCATTGTGTCGTGGGAGGCCCTGGAAGTGGGTGGATCGGTTCCTAGCCTAGGGAATCAGAGGCCCTGGGGAGCGATTGGGTCCTTCCCCTGGGGGGCAGCTTTGGAGGCCCAGGGGTGAGAGACCCTGGGGAGAGGTTGGGTCTTGACCCTGGGGGGTGGGTTTGGAGGCCCAAGGGTGGGGGTGTCAGGGTACTGCCCCCAGGGGGTGGCTCTGGAGGCCCTGAGGTGATCAGAAGACCCCTGGGGGGACGTCGGGTCATGCCCCAGGGGTGGGGGGAGTTGCATAACCCACCTTATGCACTCTATGCAGCAGCAGTTCCTGTCCCATGCGGCTGGGCCCACCTCCCTGTCCTGGGTGTTGCAACCTGGTGCATGGCATTGCAGTGTCACTCAGGTTTGGCCCAGGTTACAATGCCACTCACTCATATTTGATCTGGCCACCCCCATCATGATGGAGGGGTGGCTGGGCCAAACCAGAGCAGCACTGCAGCTCCATGCACCGTGTTGCAATGCCTGGAGTGGGGAGATGGGCCTGGCCCTGTGGGACAGGAGCCACTGCTGCATTGTAAGGTTTTTATTTTATGGGGTTTTGTTCGTTTATTTCCTGTTATTTCACATTTCCGAAAAACACAGGGCTCTAGGTCTGAATGGGCTCCTCTTCTGCCCTTAAAAAGGGAGACTGAAGTTCACTAGGCTGAATTCGGATTTGTCCATCCCCTGACCACCCTAAAGACTCTGCAGTGTCTGTGGAACTCAAGTCAGCTCTATACTGCACGTGTAGATCCAGTTAGCTCTGCTCCCTGCTGCTTCCAGGGTGAAAGGGTTTGTAACCATAATCATTTGAGCCTGCAGTCAGATTGGAGAGCCACTCTTCACAGGTGTGTGCACTGAATGGAAACACCCAGCCCCAAAACCTGGGATGGTGGCCAAGCAATTCCTCTTGGAACATGCCACTGAGTGAAGAGTCAGGAAAATAAAAGTAGGAACATCACACAGCCTTTGAAGCAGCTAAAAATATCCAGCTATTCCATATGCACAACACCTAGTTTCTAAACACCCACTGAAACAGGATTGAGAGCACACGCAGAGCGTGAGGCAGGATCATTCTTTTGGTAATGACTGCTCTTCAAGGTTTGGCTTTGACCTTTGAGTGAGGAGGTGGGTCCGGGAAGTTTAAGGACTATGCTGTGAATTGAAAGAGCAGAGTACTTCGCCCTCATATAGCACTGTTCATCTTAAGATCTCAGAGTGCTTCACAAAGGTAGATATAATCCCTATTTTTCAGAGGCAGAAATATAACTCAGAGAGGTTAAGCGACTCATCGAGGTCACACAACAAATCGGTAACAGAGTCAAGTCTTCCTATTGTATCAAGTTTGGAATGTTGCTATCAGAGTGTGACAACAAGCCTGGAGGATTATTTGGTGAAGAAACCAGGATGTAGCTAAGATTTAACGATGATCTTCTGTGTGTCTCATTTTATACCAGACATTTTGTTGTATTATGACAGTTCTCCAATGTGCCTGCTAAGCAACTGATTTGCATTAACAATAGGGGGGAGGGGGAGAGGAGGGGAGACTACTTCCAAAGGAGTAGTAGGGAAAGGCATCACCCCTACTTTGAACCCTGTTTACCAGTATCAGACATGGAGGTGCTGCTCTCCTTTCCCTTCCTCATACTTAATATACATCTGCTCTTGCTCATAGTTTCACCATCACACAACCCAAGCATTTCCCCTGACTGACCCAACTTCCCCTTAAGTGAGCTTTGAAGGAATTCCAGTTCACACCCTGTCACCAGCAATCCACCAAAGGATCTCCAGCATCAGGGAAAATGTATATTAATATCAATTAGAATAAATCCATGGGAGGAGTTTACAGAGCCTTAGAGCTGAGCAGAGAATTTCTCTGTTTCTCAGTTGAAGGAGAAAGACTGAGAGGAGGATTAAATAATCCAAGTAGCCTGTGTCTCATTTTGCTTTTCCGGATGGTAGAGCTGCTTCTGAAAAGGCCACTGGATCAGTGTAAAATATCAAAGGCTGAACAGGAAGGCAGGCGTCTAGCGAGGAGCCTCTCAGTAAACTCTCCTGGGAAGGAACATATCTTACCATGTGTATTAGGCATAGTATCAGTTTGGGTTGCTATACAAGTGATTTTTAATAACAAGGGGCCTGTGTTCTCCTTACCTGAGCAGCTCTAGGCTGGCTAGTGCTATCAGGGAACTTCGTGCTGGGATTGTTCTGTGGCTGGCCTTCTAACCAGGAGATCTTTAGAGGATTATTTATCAAACCAACTTCATTCTTCACTGCCATCTCCTATCAATGAGAACATTCTCCCATCATCATCTTCATTTCAAACCCCTCCCCTCCCCGCAGCTCACTCTTTAAACTGGCATGTAAGATTTCCCACTCTGAATCCAAAATCCAGGCCAAATAGGGCACAAAACTTCAGGATTCACTTCCAGCCATTGCAGGTGAAGAATACCGTTTTATGAAGCCCACACTGGTATCAAACAAAGAAAGGACTTACCCCTCTCAGTGCATTTGCTATAAGGAGCATGAATAACTTGGTTTGGTATAAGGAGTAAAAGAGTAGGAGCAAGATCCTCAACTTGCGTTAACGTGTCAGAGCTCAGTTAAAGTTAATGGAGCTATGGCAATTTTCGCTAGCTGAGGATCTGGCCCTAGAATTCTGTTCCCATACAGACCAGACTCCGGTTACATTTCTCTTCACTGCCTTGATTACAAGTAAATACACAAGTGTCACCATCCTCACCATCACCAGTATCATTCATTACCAGTCGGTTGCAGTCTTCCTCTGCAACATCAGTCAACATTCCCTCGTCCACCTCCAGACTTCCCAACAAAGTAAACCTGAGGTCTTCTGCTAAACTTACAGCAGCTTTAACTGTAGCAAACTCCACCACTGCACTCCCAGTCTTCTTACTTGAGATCACCAAGTTCAGCACTTCACCATACTGTCAGAATCAACGAGAAGAGACAAGTCAAATATAGAGCCAGACAAGAAGCAAAATATATCCCAGTGAAACATGGAAATGTTGGCCATGGGAGAAAGCGACAGCTGATCCAGTGCCGGCACAGAATGGTGGCGGAGCTCTAGCTGTGAGGGGAAAGGGGGCAGGATGAGATCACAGCTGCTCCTCTCTCATCAAGAGTCACTCCAAGGAATAATATAGGAGTGTCAGCTCTGCAGTAGCTAATAGTTACTGTCACTGCTCCCAGCAGGAGTCACTATAGGAACACTGTCTGCCTGAGAACCAACAGCTACTTACAAAACTGCCTCTCCCATGAAGACTCAGGGGAAAATATATGCCATAATAAATCAGATCACAGGTCCATCTAGTCCAGCATACCATCCCAACAGCAGGTAGTATTTAACTCTTTAAGTGAAGGGGAAAGTCCACCATAACGCACACAGCCTGCCTCAGCTTTATAGGGGTTATTAAACGCGCTTCTATTCTGAGGGAAGAGTTCACAGCTACTCTACTTCCAACAAGAGTCATTGTAGGGAATGGGACAGTTCATGGCTGATGAATCCATGATGGCCACCTTTAAAATTGGCATGAGGGAGTGAGAAAGCTATACAATGAAGAATAAGAGCCACTTTGGTTTATATGTAGCTCCACCACAATTCTCCGCCCTTTCTTACAGCATCAAGGTTGGGGGATATCAAGTGGTAGGAAAGAGCATCTCAGAACAGGACCTTCTGCAGGATTTGCAGGAGAACTTCTTTTGAGTATCCCCCTTTTGTTTCATCATCCTTCTTGCATTTCCATCTTAGCTAGAAAAAAAAAAAAAAAAGCTGCAAGTTAGTTTTGTCCACTTCAACTCACATAGCTGTGCTGAAGATGGCTCTTGCCAGCTACAAAATAACACAAGTCTGACATTTACAGTTACATCTGCAACACTGCCAAGACAGTGATTTTAATACCACCATGGGCAGACAGACTAACGAGAACAAGTTATACAGAGGCACAGGGATAAACAGCCCTCAGTGGAATGAAAAAAACATTGTAAAGCACCTGAAAGTAAATAAATTAATGTATCAAGGTAATAACCAGATGTTCCCAGTGTTTTAGGCACACACATCTGAATTCCAAGATTAGGGCAACTGGTTTTGAGATCAGACTACAGGGGATTAAAAAGAGGGGAAGGGGTATTTTAAGGCGGGGGTGGAGAGCTTCAATAAGCATTGAGCGTGATGGACAGAGGAGTTTCAGCTTTCTCCTAGACTGGACGTGCTCTGAGTCTGGGTGCAAGGAGAGATGCGCCTTCTGGAAGTGAGTGCCAACCAGTTACCAGTGCTGAAAAGAAGCCAGTCTTCTCACAGAGTCTGATTTTTAGGGATGTCTTACTTTGAGTTTGGGAGTTCCTTTGCCTTCTACTCCATTCCCATCTTGTTTGCCTAGGAGGAGAAAGAAGAGAAAGTGAAAGCACAAGGGGGAAAACCCAAGGATAAACAGTAACACCACACAGTTTGTTAGTGCATAGGTACAAAGCAATGGCAATTCTGCTTTCTGGGTTTCTTCCCCACTAAAGTTTCCCACTGTTGCTGACTGTGGTTCAGCACCTTAGCATAGACAAGATGCCGATGGCTGCCAGTGTTTTTGCTTCCCTGTTGTCTAGGCTTGCCCTGATCAAAGTAAGACAACACCATAGTAAAACTGATGGTGGCGTGAGAAACCTGTCCACTCTTGCTCCTAGCAGCAGAGCTGCACTGGTGGTAACAACAGTGAGAAATGTCAAGGAAAACAAAATAAGGCTAGTGTAGATTGCAAAATTAATCCTGTATGCCAGTCTGTGCTGTCAAGGGATTATTATACTTTGCCCTTCCATTGCATCTTCTATCCAAGGATCTCATAGAGCTCCACAAGCATTCCTTAAATTAATCCTCAACATCCTCAATTCATCATCTGTAAAATGGGAATAGCAAAGTACAAGGAGGTTAAATGACTTGCCTATGGTCACACTTAAAGTCAGTGGCAGACCCCAGATGAGACATCAGATCTCATGACTTACAGTTCTATTCTTTATCCACAAGATTGCCCTTTCTTAAGAAGAGATATTGATTTAGCCACTGTTGCCTCTGCCAGAGTGGAAGAGATACGAAGCAAGGGACAGAGCAATTTTAAACAAGGAATGCTTTAACTTTTTTCCAGAAGCAGAGCAGTATTATCTCAAGAATGGGAATATATTTTGAGTCCAGGTAGGTAACAGAGTATTAAAGAACCAAGGGAAGAATCTGCATGCAGAGATGTGTGTGGGGTGGAAGGTTGGGAGTGCAAGTGAAAGAGTCTGGGACAAAGCTCAATTACAAGTGTCTGAGGGGAACTGGCTATAGGACCTGAGGTGTCGTGAGAATTTAGGGGCTGACAACCTTAAATATGTTAACTTTCTTTTCTCAGATAGCAACACAGGAGGAGGGAAAGGAGTTTAGGAGTTGTGTGTCACAGAGCTCCAGACTATGCAGAGACAGGACTTCCACATGTTGAGCTTTCGTAAGTTATAGATACCAAATCACTTTCAGTGGGGCATTGGGGAGGAAATGCAGAATTAGTGACCCTCTTGAAAGCCAGAATTGCTCTCTATCAGTATTTAAATCATGTGGGGCCAGCAAGCATAAACTGAACACATCTGACTGTGACAGTCATTCATATCCTTCTAGCTCCACTGTGGAGAGTCCCTTTGGGGATGTCCAGGCTCTAAGCTTCAGAAGGAGATTATCCATATTCCCAGAAAAGGGAAGGAGTGGGATGAGTGCAGGAAAGGTTTGAATGATCTTGTTTCCATCATCCAATGCATTGATTCACCACCCTCCTTCCTGTGGGAAGCATTTCGGCAGGAATATAAGTACTGCCTGCCTCCAGCAGCAAGCCACGGATATGGGTGTTTAGGAAGAGGCCAAGATGAGGGAGTACAGCCATACTGACTGTGACACCCTGGCACCCCAATATTCACAAATGTCATGTATTAGGATATGTTTTGTACAAAATATGCCTTGTGAGGTATCATTCTAAAAGTCTTGATCTGCTAGACAGTAATATCTCGTTGGATTGTATGTGCTACCGTCGTATGTGAAGTTAGGCTATGCATGTGTTACTGAAACATGTTGTGAGGTTGAAAGCACCCACAAGCAGCCTTTCAGATACAACAGTAAAAAGGTCAAACAATGTTAATGGTTTATTGAGGCAATGCACAGAAGTGCAAGGATTACCTCAGGAACTGTGTACAATAGAAACATCTCAGAGATAGCACTACACAGTAGGAACTGTTTAACCCAGGTCACAGCACAAGAGCTTTCCAGCAAGTGGGAAGAAGATATAAAAGTGGGAAAATGACATTATGGGGGGACCTCACTTTCCCTACAACACCACCCCTGGAAACACCTGAGGAATAAAGATTGACTGGGGGGAAGTGATGGTCCCAGGCTAGAGGGATTTCTAGCCTGTGTATGAAAACCTGGGAAACCCAAGCTGCAAAGCCAAGGCACCTTGTGCCTTAAGAATCTGCCAACCTGTTGATCACTCAGGGTGAGAATTTGCTAATTCATATCCTACCTATCTAGTATGTTAAACTCAGTTTGTGGTTTTGTTTATTTCCTAGGTGATCTGTTTGATATCACTTACAATCACTTAAAATCTATCCTTTTGTAGTTAAACTTATTTTATGTTTTAATCCAAACCAGTGTGCATTTGACTAAGGTGTCTGGGGAAAATCTCAGCTTGGTTACCACAAGTGTGCATGGTCCTCTTCACATTGAGGGAGAGGCGGACTGGGTGTTAAACTCATATAATGGCCAGATTTGACCAGGGCAGGACGGTACTGCTCTGGGGTCCTAGGCAGTGTTCCCTCTAATTTTTGCCATCCATGTGCGGAATGAATTTTGTTATATGCACCATAGTGAGGTAATGTGTGGATGTGCACCACCAGTAGAAACAAAAAACCTAGATATAATATGTATTTTTAAAAAGTTACCATAGGGATAATTACTCCAGCCAGGAAAGGTTAGGCATTTTAGAACTCACTATTCAAAGAATTAAATTTAACCCTAAGAGAGAAATAAAAATTATGAAATGTGTAGACCAGTCAAAAAACTAAAACAACACACTTCAAAAGAAGTGTCAAGCAACAACAACAAAAGTATGTGTTGGGAGGTGAGTGTGTCAGAGAGAGAGAGAGAGAGAGTGTGTGTGTGTGTGTGTCAGGGGAGAGAGAGAGAGAGTTTGTGTGTGTGCATGCATGTGCCTCTCAGAGAGACAGAGAGAGAGACAGAGAGACTGCGTGTCTGTGTGAGAGTGAGAGACAGAGACATGCACTGGCCCCTTTAAGTACGCTGCCCTTTTAAGTAGGTCGGCACTCAGCAGTCTGAAGCCTGCTTGTTCAGATACAGCAACAACTGCCAGCAAGCTCCCTCCATCCTGAGCCCTGTCGTGTCCCCCCACTTGGTCTGTGAAAATGGGGTATGGGGTGGGGAGAGAGGGACACCCTGACATCAGCGCCCTCCCTACTCCCCTCGGCTCTGCACAGCAAGCAGGAGGCTCCCAGGAGCAGCTGGCCAGGGACTCCAAGGCAGAGGGAAGATTGATAGCCTGCTGGGCGGCTGTGCAGCTTAGAGGAAATTAGGTCCTAGGCTGGGAGGGTGGTGCTTAGATAGCCTGCATGTGACTGCAGCTGGGTATGTCCCTACCTGTGTGAATGCTGGTGAAAGTGCAAGCTTGGAGGACTTTGCAACTTGTCACAGCACACAGTGTGAGAGGAAGCCCTGGCTGGTGGGTCAGAGGACTCAGTGGTACCCCAGTTCCAAGTGGCACCCCGGGGAGGAACCTGTCACACTGGCCATCTCCCTATTCAGTGTGGTACCCACGTAAGTTAGCTCATGAAAGATTTGGGACTCTGTAAACTTGTAGTCTGGATGAAGGCTCCAATCTCATCTGCCCTTACCTTGGACTCGTTGCTCTCTCTCAAGTCGGATCTGGTCCTGCATGAGTTTCTGCTGCTCTTCTAGCTGCCGGGAACCCTCTTCCCGCAGGCGTATTATCTACAATGGAGGCAGGAGAGAACAAATACCAGAATTATGTTACCAAGAAAGTCTGCTAATTGGTATGTAATCAACAGCAATCCCATCATATTTGCATCCATTTAACCCTCTCACCATTAAGTAGAAGATGGAAAGGGATAGAAAGAAAGGAGGAAAGTTTAAAAAGAACTCTCTGCCATCTCCTCCCCCCTCCCCCCAAAATCAAACCACCACATGAGTAGGGCTCTACAAATTTCACGGCCACGAAAAATGTGGCACGGATCACGAAATAAGCCCTTCCTGTGAAATCCAATCTCTCCTGTGCTGTTGGGAGTGCCCCAGCCCAGAGCTCCTAGCCCCGGCTGGGCTGGAGAGGGACAGGACTCGTCCTTCCCCTGTATGGCTGCTCTCAGTGGCGAGATCAGACCCACCTCCAGAGGCAGTGCAGAAGTGAGGGTGGTACAGCAGCCCTGGAGCTGGACTTGGGGAGCCTGCCACCCGCGAGTCCTGCCATGGATCATGGCATCCACCCCCTGTGGCTCCTGCCAGAGCTTCCACCCCTGCAGCTTCTGCCAAGGCTCAGGGTGTCCATTTTTCCAGGGGTGGGGGGCAAATTGGCTGGAGCCCTGGGCATTGGCTGGGACTAGCAGCTAAGAGCCCCTGGCTGGGACGCTCCCAGCAGCACTGGAGAGATTGGACCCACCACCTTTGGGAACCTCCTCCAGCTGCAGGAAGCTCCGGGACTGCTGCCCAACCGCAGAGTTTCCTGCAGCCAGGGGAGGTACTCGGAGGTGGGTCTGATCTCCCCCCTAGAGGGGCTGTGCAGGGGAAGAACAAGTCTTGTTCCCCGCTAGCTGGCCAGGACTAGCAGCTAGGAGCTCCTGGCTGGGGTGATCCCAGCAGCAAAGGGAGATCAGACTCACCTCCAAGAGCCTCCTCCGGCTGCAGGAAGCTCTGTGGCTGCTGCCTTCAGAGCCCAGCTTCCCCCACGATTCCCTTTTGGGTCAGGACCCCCCCCAGGGTTACAACCTCATGAAATTTCAGATATAAACATTTGAAATCATGAAATTGACCAATTTAAAAATCCTCTGGCTGTGAAATTGACCAAAATGGACCATGAATTTGGTAGTGACCGAACCATGAGGCTGGGATTATTCCACAGGAACCATTTATTCCAAAAGGCTGATGAACTGCTATAGTTCACAGGAATTTGTTGGGCCTCAGCTCACCACCATGGCTACATGTTAAAAGGTTTTCAACCACTTTCCTGCCTGAAAATAACATGACATGCAAATCTTTATTACCTCTTGTTCTAGTGTCCTGGTTATTCGGATCTCTTCCTCTTCGCTCACATGAGCTTGGGCTTCTCGTTCCCGGGCTTCAAGGTCTGCAAAACCCCAAAACCCCAGTTATTGCCATTACTGTCTACAAAGCCAGGCTGCATGACACCATAAACTAGAGATCCCTTCCCCAGACCTGGCTGCTCCTAGGGTTCCTTCCCTCAGTTCTCTGCCTGATGGCCTCTCCTGCCTCCCTTATATTTGGGTGGAGCGCTGAGCCAGCTGTAATGCTTTCCTCAGCAGGATCAGCCTCTGCTGACAGCATTGGGGGGGGACGGGACACAACCACTGTTTCATAAAGAATGATGTAAGAAAGTTCAGCCATTATGGATGGACAGAAGTTTAACTCAGAGAATTATACAGGTGAAAGAAATAAGCACCACAGCTCCTCAAATGTTTTCCCCAGGGCAAAAGGGAATGATCTTGATTGCCATACCAAGCTTTACTTTCTTTCTTCTCTCATCAAGCTTTTGAGTCCTTTCTGCTGCCTGCTTCTTGGCTTTTCTCACTTTGTCATATGCCGCCTATGAAAGAAACAACAGAATATGAACCAATACAAAATAAAGAGGAAAAATAAGGGGTTTATGAACAGAGTAGAGATTAGTTATCGATACATATTGAAACTGGAGGTGAAGAGTTTTCTAGCCATTGCTGGTGGCATTCATAAAAACACAAGATGTTACAAACCATTTTGAAATTATGACAACACAAGAGCCTCAAGATGCAGCATGGAAGGGTCTGGAGGCATGCAGTCCAGGAGCTACTGCAAAGGGTTTTTGAGACAAAGTTTGACCTATCTTCAGTGGTAGGAAGTGTGTTTTGGATTCATGGGCCAGCCATGAGTGGCCACTGATACTACTGGTGAGGAAGGTCATTTTCTGAATGGTGCAGAATAATAATCCGTTGGTGAGAGAGATCAGGTTTGTCTTAAAGTGAAGTTTAAAATAAAAAAATATTTTCTAGGAAACTCTTTATATGCAGAATGTGTAGCTTGACTTTAATTGATCAGATGTTGTCTTCCTAGTCGAGGCAGAATTCTATACTCATTGTAATAAATAATAGTAATTCAGCATTTCTATAGCGCTTTAGGGCCAGATCCTCAGCTGGTGTAAACTAGCACAGTTTCACTGAGGCCAATGGAGCTATGCTGCTTTACACCAGTTGAGTATCTGGCCCATTGATCTTCACAACACTGCTGTGTGATAGGCAAGGCCCTGATCCTGCACAGATTTATGTACATGCTTAACTTGATGCATTGAGAGCAGTGGGACCGTTCACAGTGCATAGAGTTAGGTATGTGTGTAAGTACGGTATTATCTTTATTTTAAATACTGGCGGAAAAGCTGGTGGTGTTTTACTTTATGAATATTTGGGTTTTCTACGTGGAATTCCTCTCGCTCTTACTTCCACATACACACTTTAAAAATGGAAGATAAGTTCTTGGAATCAAGCATACCACCATTCAAGGGAGAATAAATTAAAATTTTGGCCAGCCTTTCATAGAGATTTATTTATTGTTTTAAAACTTTATCTTCTGGTATTTTGATAAGCCTTTTCTGGTTATCTTAACCAGACACAGTTATTGGCTTGTGGTCAACTTTTTGTTTTAATTGACACTTTACATTTCTGGATTATTTACAGGGCTTCAGTTGGTAGCCTGTGGAGTTGTTTTAATAAAAGAACAGACATCAGTTGCATTAATTGGAGTCCCTGTTTATAAGTTTATCTCCCCCACCCATTTCAGATATGCTACCTGTGGCCCAAACTATCTCACATGTATTGAAAGTTTTACTTTGTATTAGTAAATATTACTCAGAATAAAAGCAACCTGATCTTACTTCTGTCAGACATTCTTGTCTTTATAAATTGAACAAGATACTTACTGTTTTTTTAAACATGACATCACATAAAATTAAGGGGTCCACATGCTTATTTATTTTTTACAGGCCTGATCTGATTTCAGAGCATATTGTTGGTGCTCAAGAGGAGTTGCATTACTCAGTCTCTCTCCAAACCAGGCCCTAACTTTTTTTTTTAAACTTGGAACATGTCCCAATTCAATATGCTGGTAAACACAGTCTCAGCCAAGGTCTCTAACTCAGCCATTCCCACAGTGTATCAGGTGGGACCGAGAATATCTTTCTAGGTTCTTATACAGTGCCTATCTCCATCTGAGTTCACTAAGCCTAGAGATACACATTAGAACATGTAAATCTCTTACAGAAAAGATCCATAAAATGTAACCATATTGATGCCCCCAGGCTCAATGGGAGTGGAGGGTGGGGAATGGGAAAGAAAGGAAGGCAGCTTTCACTACTTTAGCAGACTTCCTTCTCCACTTATATAAGTGTATTGGCAGATACAGGTAACACACACTGCCACCATGTCCAGGGGATGGTCCTCCTTACCCTTGCCGCTGCATCTGTTAGCACTGCTAAGGCCTGAGACAGCTGGTGGAAGAGTTCCTCTGAGGATTAGAAAGGAAAGAGGGGTAAAACACAAAAAAACAAGCAAGCCGCTCACAGAGTCTCTGGATACATATCAGAGGAAGTAATTCCCTTATGGAAGATACTTATAGAATTCTAGAGAGAAGAATAACATTTCTACAATATTTGTAAGCCAGCCTATAGCCCACGGCTCTGGAAGTCACTCACAAAACTATGCTATGTTATCTAAGCTTTCATTTAAACAGAAAAAAAAAATGGTTTCTGGACCTTCGGATTCTGAAGGAAATCTTGAAAATGTGAATCAAATGTAACCAATGCAGTAAAGCGTTCCTGAGCCTGCAGATAACAGGACTGTTTTTTCAGGCTAAGCATGAACTCTCCCTTTCATCTCAGTGAGCTATTAATTCTGAAACCTTCAGATGACAATTGAAATGTCAATAACGTTAACTGTTTCACTGCTAATCATTTTAGGATTCACCTCACATGCTTATCGCACAATCCCCAACTGTCTTCCATGCCTCCTGAAGTGCCATAAGGACCAGCTTCCCTCTGAAAGCTGCTAAGTGCATTTATATCTGATCAGTATACAAATCTATGGCATATCAAACTGACAAACAGGAGGACACCATACAATAAACTGAACTGAATATCAAAATGAACATCAGTGGCTCCACCATATTGACGGTATTATTCATTTTAATATTTAATTAATTAACATGTACATTAACCAGCTGCAGAATTGAAGGACCTTGTCCATAATTTAGGTCCATTTCACTTCACAGTGTATGGAGACTTGCCTATAGCAGAGATATTATTTTCTCACAATGGGCACTACCAATATATAAATAATGATATACAAGTTTTATATTAAAGGCTAGAGACTCTTAGAACTGTAGATTAGAAGTGTGATCTGGCAGCCAGTGGGATATAATGGCCAAAGGAGGAGGATTTACTCTGAGAGTTACCATTAAGGGGAAGATTTTCAAAGGCAGAAATAGGAGTTAAGCACCCAACTGCAATTTGTGCCTAGGTGAATCTGTCCCATAATCCAGTATCTGTGCATTTAGCCTTATAACTCAGTTACCTAGTAGTGATGAATGTGTCTCAGGGCTTGTCTACACGGTGTAGTAATGTGTGCTTACGGAGATGTGATTTCTAAAGAGCACTAACGTGCCTGCAGGTGCATACTAAAGTGTTTTTTACTACCACCTTAACACACGCTAGGGAACCTTTCATGCACACCAGCAGGGTCTACATGGACCAATTAATGCATGTGTTAATGCACTTTAGAAATCACACCCCCTGTAAGTGCTCATTAGCTCACTGTGTAGATAAGACCTCAGACAGAGATATGTGCACACACTGCGTAACACAGGCACTTCCATAATGACTTGCAAAAACAGAACTGTGCAACAGTAGACAAACATAGCCACTCCCAGGTGTCCATGTAGCTGGAACTGACAGGGAAAACGTGTTTGTTTCTACACAGACTGATCTTACCTGCTCTGGGATTGTCTGGGTTCTTATCCGGATGGCAAGTCAGGGCCTTCTGCCTGTATGCTTTCTTAACCTGTAAGAATCAGAACAGAGATTCACCAATGAGTGCAGCTCTCCAGACACAATGAGAGGCCTTCAGGACAAAAACATCACATAGGAAACACAAGAAATGTACGACTAAATATTTAAGGAGAGTGTGTGTAAAATATGACTTAAGGTTAGGCACCAGTACACACTGGCAAGACTGGAAGTGCCAAAGGCAACCTAGCAAATAAAGAAAGACTAGGACACTGATGGCACCACTGGCAGCTGTCTAGATAAATTAAACTATCCTACTGTAACTGCAGGAGGCTGTTTAAAGCTCAACTCCCAACTTTTCTACAGTGGTCGCACCTTATAATCAAATTGCACTGCAACAAGAAAACATTCCAGCCAAGTAGATCAGCAACCACATTCACTCAATTTGACTTTTTTTAAAGCCAGAGGTTTCACTCCTAGATACAGCATGCTGCAGTAATAAACTCTTAAAGTCACAAATGAGTAGATCACTACAGCCAAGGCCAACTTTAATATAAGGGGGCACAATCTTCAGCAAGTCAGAAGTGGAAGGGGTGTTCTCTACAGATGTAATTACTTGGAATGGAGGTTGTATAGCACACTGCACAAGTGGTATTGGCAGGGAGAGGAAATTTTGACCAAAGACCATACAATTGTAGTAACAGTCTCAGATATCCATGTTAGTTTTAGGGTTTGTTTTTTTCAGCTGTGGATATGCTGCTACAGAGATCATGTACATACAGTATTTCTTACCCTTCAAAGAGAAGTCAACAAAAATTTTACAAGCCACTGAATAGGATTTTAACATCTGAGTTCTCTCTATCATAGGAAATCTCCATGTGCAAATATAAAATCAAGAAGAGTGACTTCCATCCAACTGCCAAGGAATCACTTTATAAATTGGCTGGAGGGAACCTGTGGTATTCAGACACCACCTGGTGGACATATATAAGTAACAGTAAAGGCAACCAGAGCTAAAACATAACAAACCTAAATCATGTACCTCCGTAAATGAGACTCCACTAAAAATAAAGTGAAGTCTTCTCAAGGCACACATCATCCACAACATAGATAACTGCCAGAGGAACTCTCCAATGTGATGACATCAGTTAGGGCTTCCGAACAACTGATCCAGGGAAAAATAATTCCCCCCTCGGTCACAGTTTATGGTGATGCCTGGCTGGCTCCACTGTACAAAGATTGCCCAGTTCTCTGGGATGCTTCAAATACTTTACATAAAGACATTGCTCTCCAGGTGGCTTCTGTCACCTGCAGATTTGCCACATTTCTGTGTTGCACCTTCAATACTATCACATTTTCAACTGGTAATACAAAACTGGAAAGTCAAATGGTTAATTTATGCCAAATTGATAAATATAAGCCTTGATCCACGCAGGTTGTCTCTTGTGCCTGCATGATAGTACAGATGATCCAATAATGCTACCTGCATGGATCCAATGGCAAGCCCAGAGTCTCAGAAAACAGCTTCCATCAAAAGAATATGATGGAAGTTTTCAGGGTATTAACATCTGCCCTTCACACAAATCCTTAAGATCTCTGTTTCCCCATTGCAGGGAACTGAGAATTATAGTGAATTTGGGAGAAATCACAAATACATTTGTGATGACCTGAGCAGTTTCAAATAATAGATTGGGAATGAATTCCCTGTGGAATTCCTGAGCTGTTAATGATATAGGTTAGATAAGATAAGCATATATGAAAAAAATAAAGCAGAGCATTCCACAAACCTTTGCAGAATATTATTTCTAGGAACATCTTAATAGATTTCTTTCTTAAAGATTTTACCTCCTCCACTTAATAAATATGAAAGCATCAATGATATCCATTAAGTTTCCTTTACACATTCCTCATAAATAATCTACTGACTGCACAAGGAAATCACATGATATAAAAACAGGACCTCACCATTAAGTTAAATAAATATAATTCAAAACTATTTAGAAGGTGTTCATAGCCTTCCTTTCAATATAATTGAAATTCATGACCATAGTCAGCCCTGGAGAAGTTGGGTGCAACTCCACTGAAGAAAATGGAGCTCTGCCTCCTTATCTTGGTGCTAAATGTTGCTCCTATCTAATTAAAAGGACCCTTTCAACTTAAACATCATACTTTATCTAAAACTTTACCTACTGATGTTAGTGTAACTGAAAATTAGAGGAAAAATGTTATTTCTTGTCAAACTTAATTTTGTTCAATTGACAACTCTTGGTATTTAGTCGATTTCATTGTTCCTCTTCTATAAACTGTCAGTTTCCCCCATTGTTTGTGTGGGTCTGTAAAACAATAAAGGGGAAAAAACAGGGCAGGGGGGGAAAAAAGGGGAAATGTAACTGCAAAACCACAGAGGTTTAAGGAGACTCATGCAGATTTAGTACCAGAAACTACTTTTAACTCTTTTTTTAAACAGACTAGATTTCAAGTTGACAGTATCCATTTAAAGCACTGAAAATAAATATAATGGGTGAATCCCAGCTCCACTGAAGTAAATGGGAATTCTGCCATTAACTTCAATGGGGCCAGGATTTCACCCCACATATTTAAGACAAGAAGCCAGAAAATATAGTACAGTGACTATAGTAGAGATGGTGATCAGTGAACTAGCAAATATTGTTGTCCTATCAAATACCAGCAACATGACTAAGAATCACAATGCAACAGTATAATAAAACAATTGCCATACTAGGTATTAATAGTAGTATCCCATGCAAAACAAGCAAGATTACTCCACATAATTAACAATCTGCTAACTACCCCATAAACAATTCTTAAAAATGTAACTTTAAAACTCAAGGAATCAATGCATTACATAGTGTTCCAAATTAGAGCTCCACACCAGGCCTAGTCTGTATATTCTTTTCTCTCACCCTTTCCTCACCCCACCCCCCAAAAAATTCAAGGTTTCCTTCCCCCATTCCCTGTGTGTGTGTTGTCTATTTAGACTGCAAGTTCTTCAGGACAGGGATCTGTTTTAGTCTATCTGTAAAGTACCTAGCAAATTTGGGCCCCTTTCTGCATAAATAATAAACCACGGTACTAACTAGGGTTCATCGGGGGAAATGCAATCATCGTGTGGCACCATGTTTCAAGAGAGGCAAATGAAGAGTTCACAGGTGAATACTGAAGATTATAAAAAATTTGGAATAACAGAATAATGTTCACTCTAGAGAAAGGAGCAAAGAAAGGCGTAGCAACTGCCTACAAATAGGTAAATAAATGTCATATGACAGGTTCCTGTTATTTTCATTGAGCAGTGAGGACACAACAAGGAATACTGGGCTAAACCGGGAAATAAAGAAGTTACACAATCATCAGCAAGGATTTAAGGCAGCTCTGATCTACGCCAGGGGCCGGGCAGGGCCCCAGACAGTACCAGAAAGCAAAGGTACCAGAAAGCAGTCCTTGTCCCTTCTCTGAACTAAGAAGCTTTATGTGGAATGCCAAATTGGGCCCAAATGTATCTACTGAGTTTAACTCTTGTGAGTCTGACACGATACAGTAGGTTTCTTTTGTTTTAATCCTATTTCTTTCTCTATTCTTAATCTTTGTTTTAGAACATTTTAGTCATAGACTGTTGAAACAAATGTTAAGGATGTGATCCAGAAACTAAGTCAGCCCACTGACATCTTGTGAGAGGGAGAAAATGGCATCTATCTTGGAACACTGGGATGAGTGTCATGACATTAGAACCAAGTGCTGTGGCTTTGCTGAATGAGTGCTATCCAGATACAAATGTGATTGGAACAGACCCATGAAAAGCCAGTGGCCCATGATGAGTAACAGCAGGTATCATGAACAGAAGCTTACAAACATCCATGAGATTTTAGTGGACATTGTAAAGAGAATTATGACAAGCTAGATGTTTTAATAAGGTTTTTGAAACAAGTTACATGCATCACACCTGCCTTCTCTTTGCCCTTCCTATCATCTTGTCACCACAAGAGCTTTCTCATCAGTAGCTGTTGCCATATGGCACACCACGGTACCTCTCTGCCTCAAGATCTCATCTCAAAACACCTTCCCCGGTCCCATACTGTGACCTCTTCAACATCAGCAGGGGCAGAGAAAAATTTGTTTCCTAACCATGTTATTTAAGCCGTTAAGGTGCTCTAGGGTTTAGCTTCCCACACACAACATGTGACTAACATCTCTGGTGAGTGTTTATGGTGGCAATGAGCAGAGGTTGCCACTTTTCTACCGCTGTCCCCCAGGAGCAGCCCCACACATGCTTTCACATACTGGGGGCCGGGAGAGCGCCCAGGGCTGGCAGCACACAGCCACCATCACCGTGGTGTCAGACCCCGGGGCCGCCACACGCTGCAGGGAGCGTCCGCCAGCTGGGCGGGGGAGCCCGGCGCCCTATGACCCCCCCGGTCAGGCCCTGACCTCCTTGTCCGAAGCCTTCTCCCCGACCCCCAGCAGGGCGTAGAGGTCCAGCTGCAACAGCTCCTTATCGACCGCCATCTCCGCTACACCCCCACAGCCCAGGGCCTCTGGCCGCCCAGTTCCCCCTGCGCCGCTGGGCCTGGTTATCCCCGCCCCCTCGGCCCCGCACCACTGGCTGCTGGGACATGTAGTCTCTCCAGCCTCCGACTGACCTCTGGTTCTTAGAGCCCTTCGGGGAAGCGGAACTACAACTACCACAATGCCTCGCGCGGCTCACAGACCACCTGGAAGGGCTCTCTCTGGCCAACCGGCAAATCACCGCTCCCGGCAGGCTCTGCGCAGCAGGGGTGTGCGCGTTGTCATGGGAAGTGTAGTTTTTTTAATTAAACTATATCGTTCTGCGGAAGGGGATCGGATGGGGTGTAAGGACTACAACTTCCATCGGGCCCTGCACTGCCATTGCCGTGTTCTTGGCTATCTCGGGTGCTGGTGGGATGTGGGCAGCAAAGTTTCCGAGCCGTAAGGTGCAGCAGGAGTATTAACCCCTTCCGCTAGAGTCGGTGATGCGAGGGTGCTGGGGCAAAGGGGGCTCTATAGGTGTAAAGCCTTGTGGTTTGGGAGCTGTGCACTGGGTTGTGTGGGGTTCGCACTAACTCAGCCTCTGAGTGCAGACTCTCGCAGTGATTACTGTTGGTACAGTATGTGTGTAGTATTGCAGCTTTCCGTAGCACCTGATTTGAATGGGGAGCTTCTGGGATTTTTGTCATTTTGTGCGTTTGTACGGTGCGGAGCACAGAATACATAATAGTTTTATGGCAAAATATGTTAAAGCAGGAATTAAATATCTGCTTTGGAGAGGTGCCATCCTGAGTACGCAAATTTGTACAATACAAAGACAGTAGATGTTGTTATTGCTGATAGGCCTTGCAGAACAAGGCAAGTGAGACCGGTGGTGATTTAGAGAAGAGAGGGAACACTTGGTGTGTCTTATCCTAGCTTTAAGCTGTCAGAACATAGTCATGTAAGAGAACAGCAAATTATAATGTTATTTATTGTTAACAATAATGCTTTCATTAAAGGGTTGTCTGTAAAAATTAAATAAGGATCAGATCCTTTCTTCTCCTCTCTCTGCTGAAAGAATCTGGGACCATCATTTCTACAACCAGACGTGCAGCAAGTAAACTCTGAAATGCCGTAATTCATCATCTCTCCCAACACGCTCCTGCCTCTGAAGGAGAAGAATATTCCAGGACAGCTCTATCTGGACAAATAGACAGCTTCAGGAGATAAACTATTTCTTTTTGTATATCTGTGAGAGAGTGAGTGTGCGTTCTCCATTAGCACTATGGATAGAAGGTGTTATGGCTGTGCATCCAAATTTACTCTCTTCAGAAAAGAGGCAAGTCTCTCTTGAACACTGTATACAAGATCTGGCCCTAAAAAGTCAGTTAGGCAGGCAGCTGAGTGAGTTTCCTCGTGGCAGTGTTTGATCAATGCCATCTGAACAGTTTGAGGTTCCTTATATCAGAAATAGTAACCCCACCTCCCACACTCTGCTTTACGTTCTACAGTTCAAACCTGCTGCGCTTCCTTGGCTCTAAGCACATATTTTTGTGTGTGTCAGTGTCATTGTTTTCCTTAATTGTATATTAATTATATATAATTAACAGACACATTAACCTCTCTGTGTTTAAAACATGTAGGAATTGCTATAACACAGCGGTTCTGACACTGTGGGTTGTGACCCCATTTTAATGGGATCGCCATGGCTTGCATTAGACTTGCTGGGGCCAAAGCCCGAGCCCCACTGCCCGGAGCCAAAGCCAAAGCCTGAGCCTCATCGTCCCAGGCGACAGGGCTTGGGCTTTGGCTTCAGCCCTGGGTGGTGGGGCTCAGGCTACAGGCCCCCTGTCCAGGGCTGAAGCCCTTGGGCTTTGCCTCCCCTTACTATACTATGGGAGGAGATGGTATGCCTGACTCCAGCAGGTGATCAGCTTATGTCCTAAAGGCTGATACTTTTATGCTGTTTATTCTAGCTAGTGTAGCTGCAACTACTATTCTGATTCATACAAATATTTAATTCTCTTTTTAAACTTACAAAGAAGCACATATCATAACTCTGAAGTACTCTTGATGTGGAAGTTGCTCATATCCAGAGAGATTCAGTGTATATTTTACAGAGTTGTTGCAGCCAGCCAGTGAAACCCTTGCACTTCCTTGTTTCTTCTCAGTGTGGGTGCAAGAACTGTGGGCGGGCATTCTGCTCAGGCTGCCTTGGGTTCAGCGCCATTGTTCCCCATTACGGGAATACTCAGCAGAAGGTGTGCAAGCAGTGTCATGGGGAGCTAACCAGGTAAGGTGGGAGACTTGGGCGCAGTCTGTGTGTTTATATACTCTGTTGTTTTGTTTCAGCCTCTGGTGTCACGATGCAAATTTTGATCCACTTCCCTTTTTATAACTCCACTTTCCTCGTATGCCGTCCATAAACTGACATGCCAAACCAGTCCTTTACTGAGCTGTTACCATGTGGATTTCAGTTCCAAGTATCCATACAACTGTATAGTACAGGGGTGGGCAAACTTTTTGGCCCGAGGGCCACATCTGGAAATTGTATTGCTGGCCATGAATGCTCCCGAAATTGAAGTTGGGGTGCGGAAGGAGGTGAGGACTCTGGCTGGGCATGCAGGCTCCAGAGGGGGGCCAGAAATGAGGCATTCAGGATGCAGGAGGGGGCTCCGGGCTGGGGCACAGGGTGGGGGTGAGGGCTCTGGCTAGGGGTGCAGGCTCTGGGGTGGGGCTGGGGATGAGGGGCTTGGGGTGTAGGAGGGTGCTCCGGTCTGGGACCGAAGGGTTTGGAGGGCAGGAGGGGGATCAGGGCTGAGGCAGGAGGTTGGGGCGCAGGGGGGTGGCTCAGGGGTGCAGGCTTCGGGTGGCACTTACCTCAAGTGGCTCCTGGAAGCAGCGGCATGTCCCCCCTCTGGCTCCTACAAGGAGGCACGGCCAGGCAGCTCTGCTGCGTGCTGCCCTGTCTGCAGGTGCCACCCAGCCAAAGGGAGCTGCAGGGGCGGTGCTTGGGGCGGGGGCAGTGTGTGGAGCGGAGTCCCTTGGTCGCGCCTCAGCATAGGAGCTGGAAGGGGACATGCTGCTGCTTCCAGGAGCCACGCGGAGCAGCCCCGACCCTGCTCCCCGGCTGGAGCACCGGAGCGGGGTAAGCCCCAGACCCCACTCCACAGAGGGAGCTCAAGGGCCTGATTAAAATGGCTGGTGGGCTGGATGCAGCCCGCGGGCCGTAGTTTGCTCACCCCTGGTATAGTAGCTGAGTAGCTTGGTGATTGGAAGTGTTGCCACTAAATCAAAAAACAAACAAAAATAATCCACCTTCACTGTTTCAGAGGCCTAGATGCCATGTATAAGCTGAAGATATAAGGTTTGTGGGATTGATTTGGTTGTAACAGAAAAAATATTCACAGTCTTCCAGCTTTGAAAGCCTCAGATGCATACATTTGTTAGTCTCTAAGGTGCCACAAGTACTCCTGTTCTTCTTTTTGCGGATACAGACTAACACGGCTGTTACTCTGAAACTTGTCAGATGCATAGGTGCAGGTTGCATAGTTAAGCACACAAATCAGGACATGCAGAGTTAAGATTAGTATATAATCAGGTATCATAGATCTGTAACTCAATATGTTGTCATATATCATAATATTTTGCATTCTATAACCATTTCTGTAATATACTATAATGTATAAACATTGTATAATACATTTTAAAACATTTACGTTATATAATTTTGTATTTTGAAAGCCATGTAAGGCAGATCTCTTTCCCAAGGCTTCCCACTGTGAGCCAGGAGAACCCAGAGCCTTTGTCCCCAAGTCTCTTTCCATTTGTTGCCTCTTTCTAACTGCAGGCTGCTGCAGAGAGTGGTGTCTGTGCTCCTCTTATTGTGGAATACTGATGACACATTTTAAACCAAGTACATTTTGCCCAGGTACTACAGTGATGAGTGCGATAGTAATGTGCATCGTAATTTCTCTAGGTTTGAAAGAGAGAGGATGTGCAGTTGTAGCATTATCTGGACATCTGTCTCAGGTCTGTGTTTTACAATTGAGATGTTTGTTTTTGCTTTCCAGAGGAGTGTCTCATACTAGTACAGCTAGATGGTCTCCACCAGAGAACTACAAAAAGTAAGTTTTGCTAGTTAGTCCAGCCCATTTGAATCTTTAGGTGGGTATTCTTTTGGTTCTTGGCCTCTCTGTTGAGACTGCCAACAAGAAGGTGGGCTTGTGACATGGACACTTCTCTGCTTGGAACTGGACTGAGAACAGCAGCTCTTTCAGTTAGGTCACCAAACAGCCACCTCATGGTAATGACTTTTGGCTGCTATAGACCATGACTGAATTCAAACCTGTGATCTAGAACTGAAAGGTTCCATGTTTCATTACTAGTTATCCAGTCTACTTTTTGACCATTGTATATTGGTACTGCTGTGAGAGGAATGGTTTTCCTTAGTCCTTGGGAGGATCTCTGTTTCCCCAGTCCTGAATCCATCCTAGCAAAGTCAGGAGCAGGAATAAAGGAGTTTTCCATATTCTGCCCTATATCATCTTTCCCTAAATAGCATGTTTGTAGAGGACCTTTCGGAAGATGCCTTCATAATTCTTGTTCTAAGTGCCTGCTCCAAGTTATGCTTGTTTTTTCCCTTGTCACAGGCGTGTAGCAGCTCTTGAGGCCAAGCAGAACCAGCCGACGGGTCCGCAGAAAGGCCCAGTGAAACCCCAAGGCCAGGCAGGCTCCAAATATCAGGGGCTGTCAAAGGAGGATCGAGCTATTGCAGAGAGGCTGGAGAGGCTCAAGGAGGAAACGAAGCCCAGTGAGTTTCATAGTACGGTGGAGGCTTCCTGCATCTGAGCAGATGTTCCGTTGTGCTTATGAACTGTACAAATATCAAGGGTGGACTGCACAGTCGCAACAGTCGGTGCATTATAGACTAGCCTCCAGTCATGGAAGCTGGTGGGAGAAAGCTGCCCATGGGAGCCAGGTCCTGCCCATGCTATCAGAGCAGTGGATACCTGGGCCCCATTCTCTGGGCTGCTGCTCTCCAGCGCACACATTTTGCTGCCTGGACCTCTGCTTTCTCACTGGTTTGCCCGGTGCAGTCCTTATCTTGCATCTCTTGACACAGTGAAATAAGCTGCTTGTTTACATCTGTCCTGGGCATGTCCCTGTGCAGGATAACATGGTAATGATAGGAACAAAGTGAAGCAGGGGACTGCGCACGGTGCTGTTACTGTGTGGCCAAACTGGTGTGCAGAGGTCACACATGGGAACGCTTTGACTGAAGTACTGGGTCCCACCAAGAGCAATGCAGGGCTCCATGGGACTACACTTTGCCCATTCCTGCTTCCAGGAACAAACAAAGGAAAGCCGACTTCGGCAGGCAGTTCTAGGATGCTTGATTGGGAAACGGCAGCAATGGACTGTCTGGCTCCAAAGTGGGAGGTGGAACATGCATTTTGCTTTCACTCCTCTAGTTAGGTTGGTGCTGCAAACTTCATGGCTGGGAGATGTACAGGGGAGGAGGCAGTGGCTAGAATTAAGTGGTGGATGATAGCATTAGACCAGTGGTTCTCAAACTTTTTATTGGTGACACCTTTCACATAGCAAGCCTCTGAATCTGCCCCCCCCCTTATAAATTAAAAACACTTTTAAATATATTTAACACCATTATAAATGAGGAGGCAAAGTGGTGTTTGGAGTGGAGGCGGACAGCTTGCGACCCTCCCCATGTAATAAACTCACGAACCCCAGTTTGAGAACCCCTGCATTAGACCAATGCCCTAATCATTTCAAGGTACATGAGTCACACAGTAGCAGGACCCTTGTATGTGGACATAGTAACTGAGTCGCAGTGCAGTTTTTATTGGAAGAGACACCTCTTTTGGAAGAACACATTCCAGCAATCAAGAGAGTTTTAAGCAAACCACAGGGGATGTTGAGCATGGCTCTGGCTAATTATTCCTGGCTGTGATCAGTGAAGTGAGGGAGGCTTTGCTTAGCTGTCCAGGGCCCCATTCTCGAAAGAAAAATATATTCCAAGACACTAAAACTATAAAAGCCATTTGCTTGCTGTAAACAGAGTTGGTCTGAATTGCAGAGTCCATCCCGTCTCAAGCTGAGATAGAATCTAGGCTTGCAGCACTGAAGGATGACCCCAGCAAACCCATTCCATCCACACAGGAAATGGAAGACCGTCTGGCTGCCCTGCAGGGAAGAGCCCTTCCATCCAAAACTCCCAGACCGGTAAGATCCCTTGGTCCCCTTGTGTCAGTTCTTGCCAGTTTCTCTATCTGAGCTCTCCCAGTGGTTGTAGTGTCCCAAGAGATTTCAGAGGCCTATCAGGCCCTTCCTCCTGCTTCATCGATTCAGGTCCATCTGGCTGCTCCAGAAATATACTCATTAGCTGCCAGCTTGTGGTCTAAGAGTGCATTGTCACGCTCCAGAATTGAACTAAGGGCACGTGTTCTTCAGCTTGATGAGGACTCAGAGATGGTGGGCCATTTGTGGCACTGCCTCACAAATGATTGTAAGTGAAGTGCTAGGAGCTGTTGAGAAAGGATCCTCCTTCCCTGAGATTCAGGTGAGACTTTAACGGTTAGTCTGTTAGCTGTTTTATGTGGGTGGACCTGGCTTGAGGGGGAGCATTGTCTGGAGGTTAGAGCCAGGCGCCGGGAGTCAAGAGTCCAGGATTCTAGTCCCAGCTCTGCCATCAACTTGCTTTGTAACTTTGAGAAGAAATCTGTGGCTTGATTTTCAGAAGTGCTGAGAACACACAACTCCCATTGAAGTCAATGGGATCTGGGAGTGCTCCCCACCTCTGAATATTGAGCTATTAACCTCTCTCTGCTATAGTTTTTCCATTTATGAAAAAAGGTGATAATACTTGCCTACTTCTGAAGGTTGATGTGATGTTCACTAGTGCTTTTAGATTCTTGCTTGAAAGATGACATATCAGCTCAAGGGATTCTTATTAAATAATTAAGCGATCAAATGAATGGCAACTTAAAAAAACAGATTAATAATAACTAATTTGGAGTGAGACAGGAAAATATTTCCTCTTGAACTGTGGTAAATACGAGACTATGCTAGAAGTTCACTTGTCAAAAGAAAACAAACTTTTATGAACTCATCAATGAAGATAAAACATGGCTTCTGTGTAGAGAGATGTCAGAAATGCCTTCCAAGAGTGTGGCACAACATCCCAAACAGTGAACAGAGCACCAAATGTTTAAAACAATATTTACATTGAGACACAGCTGGGTCACGTTTAACCCCAAATTTAGGTGGTGGTTGTTTGTATGTTTAAAAAAAAATAAAATTCCAAAGCTGAAGTAGGACATTTGCAAAAGTTTCCATAACTTAAAAAAAATAAAAATAAACGCTCCTCTACAATATTGACAGCTCAAATGTTGTAGCCCAGTGATAGGACACATACACTTGAAAGTGAAACAGAGCAGGAATTAAAATGAAACTGGTTAGCATTCATCGCAACATTCATTGCATACTGAGAGAAATGCAAAATAGATTATTAACATTGTCAAGTGTTCTTTAAAACATAAATGTGGGCATTTTTAAAAACAAACCTTATTTTTAACTGGACAGGTTCCCCTTAATGATCCATATAAAATGTACTGGACTGTTTCACTATATCTATAGTGTATTTACATTTTACGGCCAAGATTTTCTAAAAATTGGTACTAAATTTAGGCTCCTAAATCCATATCTAGCTGTAAGTGGCCTGATTTTCAAAGCTATCTATTTATCTTAGGCACTTATATGTCCTCTATCACTGCAGTTTCTTTAATGTATTTATCCTCACAGCACCCCTGGGAGGAAGGAACATGTGATTATCCCCATTTTACAGGGGAAACAAAGGCTCAGAGATATTAAAGGCTTGTCTACATGTAAAACACAAAGGCAGTACAGCTTTGCCGCTGCAACTCTTCAATGTAGACACCACCTATACTGACAAGAGGGGTTCTCCTTTTGACATAGGTAATCTGGCTCTTGAGAAGTGGTAGCTAGGTTGATGGAAGAATTCTTCTGTCAGTCTAGTGCTGTCTATACTGGGACTTAGCTTGGCCTCACTGTCCCTCCCAGGGGTGTGGTTTTTTCACACCCTTGAGTGATATGGTTATGCTGAGCTAATTTTCTAGGGTAGATCAGGCATAAGTGACTTGCTCATGGTCACACAGGAAGTCTGTGGTGGAGCAGGGGAATTGAACCCATCTTTCTAAATCTCAGTTTAGAGTGGTCCTAGCCACACTCTCTCCTTTTTCAAAACAATTTCCACTGACTTATATGGGAGCTGCTGCATGGTTGCCAAACAGTTGTGAAAACTGGACCACTTATTCTGGTGCCTAAATGTCGGGCCCAGTGTCACAGTAAGAATCCGTATCAGAGCTCGGATTAGATCGCATCAGTTTCTGGCTCCCAGTTCTGTGCTTGGATTAGCCGGTTGACTTCAGTAGAAGCTGTGCATGCGCAACATCTCTGAAAATCAGGCCCAAAGCACCTCGGGTTGGGCACCCAAAAATGTAGGCACCTAGCATTAGTGGACACTTTTGGAAATGTTGATCCCAATTAGGATAGTCTCATAATTGGTTACACAATTTTTCAGATTTTTCAATTTGTCTCCTTCCATCACCTGTTTAACACTCTCCTACAGCTTTCTCCCATGCACCCTCTCTGTTTTTCCAGGCGCACCAGCCCCCTGATACCAGAACCCAAGTCCAGCAGTCTGATGACCTGTTGACCCAGCTGGCTGAGGAAGTTGCCATTGATGAGAGTTATAGTCCAGGAGCCCAGCCTCAAGGTATTTGTTATCATTGGCCTCAAACAGTTTTTCTTAAGGACACTCCATACACCACGATGTAATAGCAATTTTTTTTTAAAGTACATCAGAAGCAGGAAGCCTGCTAAACAACCAGTGGGGCCACTGGGTGATCAAAGTACTAAAGGAGCACTCAAGGACGATAAGGCCATTTCAGAGAAACTAAATGAATTCTCTGCATCGGTCTTCATGGCTGAGGATGTGAGGGAGATTCCCAAACCTGAGCCATTCTTTTTAGGTGACAGATCTGAGGAACTGTCCTATCATCAGAGGAGGTTTTGGAACAAATTGATAAATTAAACAGCAATAAGTCACCAGGACCAGATGGTATTCACCCAAGAGTTCTGAAGGAATTCAAATGTGAAATTGCAGAACTAGTAACTGTAGTCTGTAACCTATCATTTAAATCCGCTTCTGTATCAGATGACTGGAGAATAGCTAATGTGACGCTAATTTTTAAAAAGGGCTCCAGAGGTGATCCCGGCAATTACAGGCCTGTAAGCCTGACTTCAATACTGGGCAAACTGATTGAAACTATAATAAAGAACAATATTGTCAGACATCTAGATGAACATAACTTGTTGAGGAAGAGTCCACATGGTTTTAGTAAAGGGAAATCATGCCTCACCAATCTACTAGAATTATTTGAGGGGGGTCAAGAAGCATGTAGACCAAGGGGATCCAGTGGATATAGTGTACTTAGATTTTCAGAAAGCCTTTGACAAGGTCCCTCACCAAAGGCTCTTATGCAAAGTAAGCTGCCACGGGATAAGAGGGAAGGTGCTCTCATGGATTGGTAACTGTTAAAAGTTAAGAAACAAAGGGTAGGTATAAATGGTCAGTTTTCAGAATGGAGAGAGGTAAATAGTGGTGTCCCACAGGGGTCTGTTCTCGGACCAGTCCTATTCAACATATTCATAAATGATGTGGAAAACGGGGTAAACAGTGAGGTGGCAAAATTTACAGATGATACAAAATTACTAAAGGTAGTTAAGACCCAGGCAGACTGCGAAGAGCTACAAAAGGACTTTCAAAACTGGATGACTGGGCAACAAAGTGGCAGATTAAATTTAATGTTGATAAAAGCAAAGTAATGCACATTGGAAAGCATAATCCCAACTATACATATAAAATGATGGGGTCCAAATTAGCTGTTACCACTCAAGAAAGAGATCTTGGAGTCATTGTGGATAGTTCTCTGAAAACATCCACTCAATGCGCAGCGGCATTCAAAAACGCAAACAGAGTGCTGGGAATAATTAAAAAAGGGATGGATAATAGGACAGAAAATATCATGTTGCCTCTATATAAATCCATGGTATGCTCGCATCTTGAATACTGTGTGCAGATGTGATCGCCCCATCTCAATGAAGATATATTGGAATTGGAAAAGGTTCAGAAAAGGGAACAAAAATGATTAGGGGTATGGAACGGCTTACGTATGAGGAGAGATTAATCAGACTGGGACTTTTCAGCTTGGAAAAGAGATGGCTAAAGGGAGATATGATTGAGGTCTATAAAATCGTGACTAGTGTAGAGAAAGTAGATAAGGAAATGTTGCTTACTACTTCTCATAACACAAGAACTAGAGATCACCAAGTGAAATTAATAAGCAGCAGGTTTAAAACAAATAAAAGGAAGTATTTCTTCACACAACGCCCAGTCAACCTATGGAACTCCTTGCCAGAGGATATTGTCAAGGCCAAGACCATAACAGGGTTCAAAAAAGAACTAGATAAATTCATGGAGGATTGGTCCATCAATGGCTATTAGCCAGGATGGGCAGGAATGGTTTCCCTAGCCTCTCTTTGCCAGAAGCTGGGAATGAGCGACAGGGGATGGATCACTTGATGATTACCTGTTCTGTTCATTCCCTCTGGGGCACCTGGTACTGGCCACTGTCGGAAGACAGGATACTGGGCTAGATGGACCTTTGGTCTGACCCAGTAGGGCCATTCTTATGTGTGTTATAATGAGAAGGAAGCAGGTATCTCCCAAACCACCAGGATTAAGTGGTGCCAAGTATCCTGCCTTATCCCTACCTCCCCCTTACCAACACACAGTGCTGACCAAGAGCAGCAGCCGAGACCTATGTTGATTTGCCATTGTCTCAGCCCGTGTGGTTACGTTTCCCCTTTCAGTGGTAATATTGTTGGATTATTTTTCTCTTATTTTTTTTTATGGTAGCCCAGTTTGGGGAGGAACAATTTTTAGAATTTCCAGTCCTTCCGTGTTTTATTAGATGGTTCACATGGTAGTAGTAAGATCTTGGGACACTAGTCTGGCCAGAGCCATGCCCAACATCCTCTGTGGTTTGCTTAAAACTCTCTTGAAAAGGGTGTCTCTTCCATGGGACCCCAATAAAAACTGCACTGTGACTCAGTTACTATGCCCACATACAAGAGTCCTGCTACTGTGTGACTCATTTACCTTGAAACTCATCAGTACTTTTAGCTATGGAAAAGAGAGAGCTGTGCAGCAGACATCTCCACAGTCTGAGTCGAGAGTTCTGTTACTCTTAGTCCATTCTTTTAATGGCATGGGCTATGCCTGGAGAGGGTTGCCATTGTAACACCTACATGCTCTGTCTGTCTGTGTTCCAGCTGTTAATACCCAGACCCTGAATGATCTCAATCGGAGAAGTGGGGGCGGCATCAGCGCTGCTGATCTGGACCCAAAACAGCTGGAAGAGGAGAAGAATAAACTTCTGGCAGAGGCTGCTGCTGAGCTAAGGGAGGAGAACACTAGGGAGAAGAAAATCCTAGAAGTTGCAAAGAAACTGGCAGCACTCAGAGGCCAGGACCCCGAGAAAGGTGAGTAATAGGAAGAAACACTAGGTTGTGCTGAAGAAGAACAGGACGGTGTTAGCTTGGTGGTAGCGTCTCTTTGTCATGCTGGGAGAAGTTGGAGCTTTTACATGAAGATTAACCTCCATTTAGCAATGGGAAGAAATTACAGCTGGAGGGAATCACATCTCTACTAGAAATGGATGGTCCCTTGATGACAGGATTTGGGGTCCAGTTGTTAAGCTGTATGGAGTAGTCCAGGATTATGAAAACTAGGGGTTGAGGCCCACTAGGGGTGAAGCTAACTCCCTTTGCCCCATACCCAACCCAACAGCTAATTCCAATGTGCCAAGATTTGTTTAATTATGCCCCTTTAAATGCATTATTTTTCTTCCTTCAACCCCAACTTTTAAAAATTTGAAAAAAAAATGTTATCTCCCTTCCAAACAGACCCATCCCAAAAGGAGATGCCGGTGTGCGTTCCTTTCAGTGTACCATCTGCTTTGCAAAAACCAGTACTGGGTCGAGGGTTGTGATGCAAGATCAAATTCAACTCCCCATGCCGAGCACAGACAGCGTCCCTTGAGATCTGAAATGGCAACAGGTGCTATACAAGTGTAGCTCACTGTAGCCTCATAACCTTCCACTCCTCTTGCAGTTACTCTGGAAGACTATAAGCTCCCTGACAGTGATGAGGAGCTGACGGAGGAAGAAGCCATTCAGCGAGTCCTAAAACAGGTCAGGAACAGCTGTTGGGACTCCGCTCGCTTTCCTCTTAAATAATCCTAGCATTTTTGTTACTTATTCAGTGTGCAATGACCCTGTCGTCTGTCCCTGGGCCAGGGTCTTGCTCTCTCAGATCTTTCACATCTAGCTAACTCCACCTCAAAGTGATTAGCAGAGCAGTTCTGTAGCCCAGCTGGCTAAGGTTGCAGACTATGTTCTGTCGTTGTGTGCATCTGACTTGCCCTTTCTTGGTTCCTTCCTGTGTGGATATGCGACTTCCCTGTCTCGAGAGCCCCATGTATCTCTGGAGTTTGCTACAGAAGGAAGGTCCTGATAGCCATGGAGTACGCAGGCCCTTGCCGATCTCCTGTGTTTTTTCCCTTTCATGCACACATTCTCTCTCTCTCTCATCCCTTTTCTCTCTTGATTGCTACTCATCTGATGTCCCTGCTCCTAGGCAGGAGATGATGTAGTGCAGCTCGCTTTATAAAGGCAGTTCTCCCTCCCTGCAGACCTCTCAGCTATAACATTTGGGCTTCTCTAGAGAATTTGGTGATTAAGGGAGGGGAAAGAAGTTTTGCTCCAGGAGAGAGGCTCACGTAGGAGTTTGAAACAAAAGACTTCATGCTTTCTTTTGTTCCCAGCTCACGGAGGAAGCAGCTCTGGATGAAGCAAGTGGCTTCAACATCCCTGCCGATCAGGCCACCCACCCAGCAACCTCACAGCAGAACACAGCCAAGAAAGCAAAGCTAAAGGTCTGTGAGCCAGTCAAGCCCTCTTGAAATGACCTGTTCCAGTTCCTGATACAACACAGCTCTGTGTAACCCAAATCTCAGTCCTGCTCTGAGGCTGCCTTACAATGGTATTTACTGTACTGTAAGTTGCCAAAACCAGAGCACGGCAAAGAGCTACTAACCTGCTTCCCCTAGGTTGGCAGGCTGAGGAGGTGAATGTCTCAACTGGCTTTTCCAAGGCCAGCCAACACTGACTATACCAGGGGTCGGCAATCTACGGCACGCGTGCCAAAGTTGGCACGCGAGCCAAAGTTGGCACGCGAGCCGATTTTTCCTGGCACGTGGCGTGGGCTGAGCCGCTCAGCGCCGCTGCCACTCTGGAATTCTCACTGCCGGCTCCTGCGGGTCCCACTCAGCACCCGCTGCCGACCTGGGTGAACGAACCCCTGGCTGGCAGCCGGCTGAGACCCCGCTGGCAGGAGCTGGGGCAGAAACCCCAGAGTGGTGGCAGGCCAAGCCAGTCGCTGCTCTGGGGTTCTGGCTGCTGGCCCCTCGCCAGCAGGGGTCTCTACCGCGCAGCTCCACTTACCTTGCTTCCAGTTGGAGGCTCTCTTGCAGACAGGGTCCAGGCCTCCAGCCCTGCTCAGGCCTACCAGCCACCTACTCCACTCACCTCAGCTGCCAATCTTGGTTTCCAGCCCTTGCTCATCCTGCTTTCGGGCCTGGAGTCCCAGCAGGCCACCCTTTACATATAACAGTAGTTTGGTTATATATTATAGACTTATAGAGAGGTCTTCTAAAAAGCATTAAAATCTATTACCGGCACGCGAAGCCTTAAATTAGTGTGTATAAATGAAGATTCGGCCCCCCCATCTGAAAGGTTGCTGACCCCTGGACTATACTTTGTGTCTTCCCCCTGCTGGCCAGCTTTAACAGGGCTCTCTATCTGGAGCATAGCTCCTTGAAAACCAGCCATCTGCAGGACTGGATGGCACCCTCTGCAATCAGAGGACCTGGTCAGTATATAGTCAGCGAGGAAGATACAAAAGAAGGGATTCCTAACCCATCAGTGTAATTACACAGAACATAAGCTACAGTCTACTACTAGAGAGCCTGATCCTGCATTGCTGAGGTCAATGGGAGCTTTTCCACTGGCTCCAATAGGTGTAGGATCAGGTCTGTAAAGAGCAGTAGTAATCAAGTGCCTGTGTTCTTTTATAATGTCAGTGCAGGGAATTAGTAAAAGGATGCCATATATTGATGGCTATTCCAGCCTGTAACATAGCAGCATGCACACGCTCTCTGTTATGTATCAGAAGAATTAAATGAATCTGTGATCTCCATGTAATTGAAGTGTCTGTCCTCAGTGAGAAAACATCTTTAATTACAGATGTTATCAATGTGTCAATGTTAAAGCTTTCTTACTCTGACCTTTCATGATCATTAGTGTGAATGTAATTATATTATTATTAAAAACAAACTTATTAGAGCTGGGCCACATTTTTTTTGATCAAAAGATTTTGCAGATTTGTCTCATGTGCCAAATGGTTTTGGTTGGGGGAAAAAAGAAAAACTCTCAGAAAATTGAAAAGTTTAGTTTTCTGACACTTTCAAAATGAAATGGTTTGATTTTTTTTTTATCCAAAACAATTTTTTCATTAGAAATTTCCTTCAGTTTTATTAAGAAAAATAAAAACATTAAACCTCTAAATCTAAACCAAAGTTTTTGTTTCAGGTAAAATGAAACACTTAATTCAACCTGAAACAAGATTGTTTTCAACTTTTTGGTTTTGCTAAAATGTTCAAAAGAACTTCGCTTTGGATCAACCTGATACAATTTAAAAAAATACTTAAATTCAGAACTGCCACCAAATGGAAAAATAAGTTATTCACCCAGCTCTATTTATTGTTTTGCTGGGAAACAGTTTTTGCAGTCTCTGAAGAATGTTCTGACAGTTTCTCCAAATAGATATGTGGCTTCTGGAGTGCTAAGCTTCTACCTGTGACTCTTTTATCACCATAAAAGAGACCAGGCAAGTTAGGTAATATCTTTTATTGAACCAACTTCTGTTGGTGAAAGAGAGACGCTTTCAAGCTCCGCAGAGCTCTTCTTCAGGTGTCTCTCATGAACAGAAGTTGGTCCGATAAAAGATATTACCTCATCCACCTTGTCTCTCTCATATCCTGGGAACAACATGGCTACAACAACACTTTTATCGCTGCAAGGGCAGTATAAATCTAAGGAGACCGATGGTCTTGTAGTTAAGGCATCGCACTTGGGAGATTTTGAGTTCCATTCCGAGTGCTACCACAGAATTCCTGTGTGACCCTGGGTAAGTCACAGAGCCTCTCTCTGTCTTGATTCCCCATCTACAAAGTGGAGAGAGAATAATACTTCCTTCCCCCCGCCCCTTGTCTGTCTGGGCTGTTTAGATTGTAAGCTCTTTGCAGCAGGGATTGTCTCTTCTTGCCTGTACAGTGCCTTGCTCGGTGAGATCCTGATTGGGGCCTCTAAGCATTGCCATTTGCCACAACACAGATAATAACTGTAGGTGGATGTTGGTGACATCAAACAAGCAGGAGAGGCTATCTGCCTATCACGAAGGTAAAAGCACATGCAAACTGGGTGGGAGCAATTATTTTTTAGTTAGAGAATTAGGTAAATGCATGTGCAAACAAGTGCTTGGACTCCAGGCAAGCTTGCTGTGCAGAGTGTGGTGTCTGCAAAGGTTGGACACCCTTGATGTAAAGACACTGAAGTAGTATATGTGTAATTGTGACCAGCATATATCAGGGCCACCCGGGGGGGGGCTGCAAGTGAGGAAATTTGCCCCGGGCCCCACAGGGGCCCCCATGAGAATATAGTATTCTATAGAATTGCAACTTTTTTTATGGAAGGGGCCCCCGAAATTGCTTTGCCCCAGGCCCCCTGAATCCTCTGGGCGGCCCTGGCATATGTTAGAATGTAAGTGCTGTATGTCTCTGTTCTGGACAGAATCACACTGTAAAAACCCTCCCCAGTTGCTGTCCCAGGTGAAATGATCCTCACCCAGCATAGTTTAGTCTAATTATCCTAAATTGTCCCAATCTGATCCCTGATTTTTATTTATCTGATTTATTCCTGTATTAGAGCCAAGCTCCAACTGCCACAGCTAGTGCTAAGAAACCCATCCCAATTGCTAAGGCAGAAGACAGTGATGAGGAGGAGTTACCATGGTGCTGTATCTGCAACGAAAATGCCACATTGCGCTGCCATGACTGCGATGATGATCTCTATTGCCAGCGATGCTTCCGGTAACACTGATAACGCCTTTTGACTAGAGATACCCATCAAGATGAAACCTAGTTCTCCATGCCAAGTTAGAATAACAGAAGAGTAGGACTAGAAGGGACCTCAAGAGGTCATCTAGTCCAGTCCCCTGCACTCATGGCAGGACTAAGTATTATCTAGACCATTTCTGACAGGTGTTTGTCTAACCTGTTCTTAAAACTCCAATGACTTCCACAACCTCCCTAGGCAATTTTTTCCAGTGCTTAACCACCCTGACAGTTAATTTTACCTCATGTCCAACCTAAACTGCCCTTGCTGCAATTTAAGCCCATTGCTTCTTGTCCTATCCTCAGAGGTTAAGGAGAACAATTTTTCTCCCTCCACCTTGTAACAATCTTTTATGTTGCATGGTTTAGTGGGTGTTTCTTCTTCTAAATGGAAGAACCCATAAGAGAAGGAGAAATTTGAGTCAAGAGTCAGATTGTTACCTCGCCCTTTCAGGAAATAGTTTTATAGCACTGTTAGTTAACACTAGCTAGCATGGAAGTACAATCACTATCATCATGCTTCAGGGCATAAACTGGGATAAGGAAAAAATGTTCCTTTCATATTATAGTATTGCATGCTCTAGGTGTATCATGGTGAGGATATTATGCCTTTTTCTGAAGACAAGATGTGCAAGACCATTGTTCAGGTTTGGCAATTACTGTGGTTTGTTAATGACCTTGAAGGATGGGTCAGAACAGACTCAGTTGCAGAGAGATCAGCTAGGAGGAAAGTGTGGGATCTACAAGGATAGAACCGTGGCCTTAAACCATGTGAATTTTTTTTTTTTTAAATCTGGTGATTCCTGAAGCACTTGAAATTGGAGAGCCTTTACATTTTATGTATGAAAAGCTTCTAATTCTCAGTCAAGCAATGCAATAGTTGCAATTTTAACTTTTAAACACCTAAGGCTTTTGCATTCTGGCATGTTATAAATCTCTGGTTTAAGAAGCTATTTCCCTTCAGTGCAAGACTGTACTGTGAAACGGAAACCAGATGGTAGATTGAGATGATCTCTGATGTTCATTCTGTCATTTCATGGCCTGTTGATGGTTCTGCAGAAACCAATCCAATGGAGGGGGTGGTGTGAGTGAATATATTAAAATAATAAGGACATGCCTAACTGGTAATGCTAAATAAGTTTAAGGAGAAACACATCAGCCAGATAACGGAGCGGTAAGAGGCAGAGATGAGAAAAGTATCAGAGTGGCAGGGTATTAAATTAAGTCAGCTGTATGCTCAAGATCAGGGTTTGTGTTTTCAGTCAATAAATAACCCTCCCTGCCTGAAATTGAGCAGAAATTAATTGAGCAGGGATTTTGCCCTCTGCAATTCATTTGCAGTGCCATATGCAACAGATTATAATCACAACTCTTATTACAGGCCTCTTACCCACTGTCCTGAGAATGTATCACTAATGACATGAACATGAATATTTCAGAGAGACCCTTTGTCATTTCTCTCTCCAGAAGTCAGAGGACAGAATGAAGTTTTCTGAATTAGCAGGCAGTCTTCCTCTTCATAAAGAACTTTCCAGGGCGATGTTTAAAAAAAAAAACCTCAGCTGTTAGTCTTGATAAAGCCAATGGTGGCCCAAGGGAGAACTCCTCGGTTAGTCAAATGCATCAATGGGGGTTGTCTCTTGCTTGCATTAGCTGGATGAGGCTCTGTGCAGCTGCTACTGCTGGGTAGGCTGGTCTGCAACAACCTACCGTCACTAAATGCCATCTTCAATTCTTGTTTGCCTTTCAGGGAAGGCCATGATGAGTTTGACCGGAAGGAGCACCGCACATCTAGCTATCGTCCTCCTCGTAAGCAGAAATGAGTCCATGAGCTGTGAAAAGGGAAGAAGATGGAAAACAGAGATACAGAGGGAGTTGTCAAGATGGGAAGAGTCCACGAGGGCATGTGCTTGCTACCAAAACAGAGGATCTTTTGAACAATTTGAGGAACCTCTGTAATTCCAGAGAAGCTTGGCGAAAATGTGACTCCCCTCCCCAAACATAGCCAGGGAAACATGGCTGGGAATGAAGTGCACGCTCTGCATACATGATCGTTTAAGCCAGTGGAACATTAGAAAATGGATGAGTTGATATAAATGGAATAGCATGAGTTTAAAACGGGGGGCATTTGGATGCTGGTAAAGCTAGGGAAAGAGCATGAATTTAAGCCATTGTGAGGCTGCGTGATGAATCATTTCCTGCTTTTGCTGCTAATTTACACATTTTGTTCAAAAAAGATGACAAGGCAAGTTAAATTAAGAAAAGATAAAATTCTTCATGGCTTGATCAGATATGTGATAAGAATCTCCGAAGTGTAATAAAGGAATGGGAGTAGGGAAAGCTCTTGAGAATTTCTGAAATTGTTTTACAGCATGTCATCCTGCAGTCATGCCCTGTGACCTCAGTTCTAATGCCAGATGGATCAAAAAAGGAAATGAAAGGCCTTACAGTTTTTTGACATACTCGGGCTGGATGTGAGAGGACGTGAGGTGACCTAAAACTGTCGTATAGCATTGTTGGGGGCTTGCTAAACAGCAGCTGTGTTCTACCCCAGTAGTGGCTGCATTTTATTGGTGGATGATGTCATTCCTATAGCTGAAAAGCATTCTGGAGTCTGTCAGGATGAAAGGTGCTTTGTAAATGTAAAATACTAATAATGAGCTGAATTCTGTTGTCAAATAGGTATGTGAGAATTCTGTTGAAGTCAATGAGAGTTGTACACATTTGTCTGAGAGCAGAATTTGGCCTGATACAATTATTAAAATCACTGGTAGACTAAAGATACCACCCCCTGCTATCTCCACTGCCCCCACATATTTCTGTTCCTACGAATGAATACATTAAACGGAGCTCTATTCTTGCCCATCTCTGGTGCCTGTCCTGGTGCATGTCACAGATCCCTAAGACCAAAGTCATTGGGGTTATCCACTGACCTGGCAAAATTCACTCTCTCTAATACAGTTCTGAGTAAGCCATAAGTTGCTGAGGTTCTGTTTATATTAACAGTGGCAGTGCCTAACTCCTTTGTACAGCGCTTTGGGATAGCTGAGTAGGAAAGGTATTGGATTATTATGATGTAATGCTGACAAAAAGCCCAGCACTCACAAGATGATGATAAACAGTTCCTGCTCTGAGGAGGTTAGTCTAAAAGATGAAAACCAAGATTCATTTCTGGGTTTTACTGCGTAGGAGTGGGAGCCATTTCATAATTATTGGACTGGAATGATTACTCAGCTAACCACCCACACTTACAGAAAGGATCTGCCTTGTTCCCTTTGTGGCTCAGTATTTTCAGGGGGAGAGGGGAGTAACTACTGTTCAAATGTCTGCTGTCTGATTGATTTTTAAGAGGTGTCTCTGTGTAGTATTTGTCCAAACTGCTCCAGCAGTAGGTCTTAATCCTGACTCCCCTCCAGACATTCAGACTACGTGCATTCAATTCTTTGTTTCACAGCTACTTCTCTTAAACACCTCACCCTGACCTGTGGGTTAATTACGCCTAGGTGAATCTCAGCACCATCCTATTGAACTTCCTGGTTTCCTCAGCCACAGTTGAACTTGTAGCTATTTATATAGTCAGCCAGGGTGGCCCTGTGAGCCCGAACAAGTGCATCTCATGAGGAAAACAATTGGTAGGTTACAGCTTGAGCCAGCCTGCTGGCTTGCCCAGGGTTCCAAACTGGTTTCTGTGGGCTCATCTCATTGAACCCAGAAAGACATGTCCTGGAACTGACGTTTAATACCCAGTCACATGTGGGAGCTTCTCTTTACTTGCTTTGGTCACACAGACTGACCTCCCCTCTCCACAGAAAATGAACTTTTGTGGATGCTGAACCCTCTGCATGTGATAATGGGCCTTTTCTGTGACCCTCCCCTTGAAATGCATTAGACTCCATCACTAGCTTATCAACTTCTATAGTGTGGGGAAAGAGGGCTGTTTGCAGCAGGGTAGACAGACTAACCTTTTGGTTTTCTCTTTGGAAAAGACAAATAATGTGACCCTTATTTAAGAAGCATGCTTTTAAAGAGTCGTATGGCTAAAGCCCTGAACAGCTTCCCATTATCTTCAATGGACTGGTGTGGTTATAGCCTTGTCCAGTGCTTTGAAAATACTCAGCAAAAGCCATGAAATCCTGAGTCACAGCTGTGCAAATGAAGGGGAGAGCTCTGTATCTGCAAAAGAAACAAAATTGGGCTTGTGCCCTTTTTCGCTTCTTTATGAGGGATAGAAAGGGCCTGAAAGGGTTTTCTTCCCCCAGAACGTTGATTTTTCAGCATTTAAAATATCAGATCTTGCCTTTTTTGGCTGGAGAATTGAGAGTGATTATGACATCAGAAGAGTTTAAAACCTGAATATTTGAGAGGGGAGCTCAGAGGTGTTATTAGGAGTATGATTTAGGGGGAAATCTTTATTTCATGCACATGGGCCAAAATACTCAATTGTAAAACCTAGATCAATAGAATGTTTCCAGCTGTGTTTTATTATAATCAAAAGAGGGTGTGTTTTTAAACAAACATTCCTATGCAATACTTGCAACTCACCCCTGGCAGGCTTGTGCTAGTGCCTGAGAACCAGGATAATAAAAGTAACTAGAAACTGATTGTAAACAACAGCAAAATTGGCTAGTCTATTTTCATGGTCCAGGCCAAAATAAATCCAAACAATAAACAACAACATACTATATTTAGATTTTAAGAATTCTTTCCATTGAAAAAAATACTTGCAATTTTGTATGTTTTTTTTTCTTTTTAATATGATTTTTGAACTTGACAGATCCACTTAATTTCCCCTCTCTCTTGTATTGATCTGGGAAATCAGAATGGATTTTTGGAGCAGTTCCTGGCTGATAGGCAAATGTATTTTGAGACAAAATTTTAACATTACTTACCCAAGTCCCTGAGGTTTTTCAAAACCCATATTCATGCTAGGGCTTGCCCTGAATTGTTGCTGTGTTGGGTGGGGTTTCATTTAGAGTTTAGGTCTCAAGAATGACCGTGTTTGGGGCTGGTACACCAGCACTACAGCAGGGAGGGCTTGACTGCTTCTCCCCACTTGGACTGTGGCTGCTGAGGAGAGCATGTGAAGGCAAAGTAAACAGGACACACGGGTTATTTTTTAAAATACCTTCCAGAACCTGTTTTTAACAATCCCTGACCCAGAGCATGGCCCAAGTCCCTTCATGGCACCCAGAGTAAAGGCAGGGGGTGGGTGGTGGGTCCAGCCATAAGGATAACATCCAGGATGGTGCAAGGGGAGAGGCATTTCAGTTCCTTCGTGCTCTCCCTAGTCAAATATGGTTCAACAAGCAGAACCCATTGGGCCAGTAGAATACAAGCGAAGGCTTGCACAAGTGCACATCTCTGTTCCCATGGCAGCTACGTGAACCTCTGAGGATTGTCGTAACTCTAATTCAGTCCGCCCAGCTCATTGCCTATCCCTTGTCAAAACTGGATCTTCCACCTTCACCTCAGTTTGATCCTTTGCTACATTTGACTAAGCTCCTGGCCTGGCCGAGACCAGACTAGCTTGTAAAACAGGTGTTGGGCAAGAAAGATCATAATTGGCTTTGTCAGGAGAACTTCCAACGTTTTTATCAGCTCTCAGTGATTAATGAACTCTTTGGCTGGGCTAGCCTCTGCCCTGCTCTCCGAGTGGCAGTGAAATGATAAAGGTCAGAACCTCAGCAGGTGTAAATCAGTGTAGATCTATTGGCTTCAAGGCAGCTATGCCAATTTACACCAGCTAAGGCTCTGGCCTAGCATCACCTCTGATCTTTTCAGCATTTTAACTTTTTATTTAATTTCAAGAGTTGAGCTTTGAAGGGAAGTTTTCAAGATTATTCAATGTGCCAAGGCCAGATGATGGCCTGCCACGCATGTGGCGAGGTCCCGACACTGGCACAGGAAGGATATACCCATGACCCAACACTCCCACATGGGCATACTGATGGGCATACAGCTGGCACATAGCGAATGTGGCACAGCCATGCTTTCATCACATTGCAGATGAGGCTTGAAGTACCTATAGGGCTAGGGATGAACTTGGTGGGATAAGTCTCCCAAGACTGGCTATATGGCACATCGGCTTCAAAAAGGGTGTGAATGCAAGAACCAACCAACCCAGGGACACATGTTTCTCTCAGCCAGGAAACAGCCATTTTCTCTGGCCCTCCTGGTGGTGTGCTCTGAACTCTAGGATAGGGGACAGATGTACCAGTCTGCACCCTGTCATTAACCGGGACTGATGTCATTTAAGACTTAAAACATGTAGAGATTTCTGGTCCAGCCCAAGAGTTTCAGTCATTTTCTATTGTTAGCTGTCAGCAGCGCTGGCCTTAACGCTGCAGGGCTCCTTTGTACTGGCCAGGACCGGCTCCAGCATTTCTGCCGCCCCAAGCAAAAAAAAAAAAAAAAAATCTGCGATCACGATCGGCAGCGGCAATTGGGAAGAAGGAAAAAAAAAAAAAAAAAAAGCCGCGATTGGCGGCGGCAGTTCAGCGGCAGGTCCTTCGCTCCTAGAGGGAGTGAGGGACCTGCTGCCCCCGAATTGCCGCAGGTGCCGCCCCAAGCACCTGCTTGTTAAGCTGGTGCCTGGAGCCGGCCCTGGTACTGGCCCATCTTTTTGCAACACTATATGAGGGATAGCTCAGTGGTTTGAGCATTGGCCTGCTAAACCCAGGGTTGTGAGTTCAATCCTTGAGGGGGCCACTTAGGGATCTGGGGCAAAAGTCAGTACTTGGTCCTGGTAGTAAAGGCAGGGGGCTGGACTCAATGACCTTTCAAGGTCCCTTCCAATTCTAGGAGATAAGATATCTCCATTTAAAAAAACAAACAAAAAAATGGTATACAAGGACAAACCCAGTAGTCTGATCACTAGCATGATGGGACATGGGACTTTTTCTCTCACAGAGACTTAGCTTCATCTCTGTTTACGAGAGTGTATGTGCGGTGGGGGGGAGAGACCAAGAGTCTCTTCTACCCTTCATTTACCATCTTCTTTTCATCCCACTCTTGCCAAGTTACTGTCTCTCTGGCTGTGGTTTATGAGTCCCACTCCTGCTACACCTCTTCTAGGTGGTACAGAGGCACAAGGCTCCAGCTCCTACATCTCCTTTGGGTTGCTGAGCCTCTCTCTTCCTGAATACCCCCCACGAAGACAGCACGTAGCCAGCCCTGGATTGATAGGCTTTTAATTAGATTTTTCTTCCCTCTCTGCATTTCCTCTTTGAAAGCAGAACAAAAACTCTCACATCACAAGCAGGTCTGGATTTCTATGCATTTTAATATACAAAGTGAGCATCTTTCAAAATGCCCTTACACAGGCAGCTGGACAGTCCCTTAAAAATCCCTTGCAGGTCCTCGTATTCGTTTGAGGTGCTGCTAGCGCATTAAAAAGTCCTATGGCCTACAAATATTAATCAACCTGTGGGATATACAGTAGGATGGAAGGAAAATCTCCAGGGAGTGTATTTTCTGCCCAACTTTCCGCCAGGGAGGGATGATTAATAAAAACAGTGACTAGAAAAATATAAGAAGTGACCCTTTGTCCATGTGCTGGCCTAGAGCCAGGAGGTCTGTTCACAGGCAGGGGCTGGGAACAGTGGACTAGCACCTCCCTGTCCCTGGTGAAGGGTGGATAACAGCCAATGCCTTCTTTCTCCCTTCTGTCACTGGGCAGCAGGAGCAGCCCTGAATGACTCCAAAGGGAGCTATGTCCAAGCCTCAGCCAAAGGAGAGGTTCCTTCAAAAAGAAAATGAATGAAAAAGAAAAGGGGATCTGCCCTCTCCCTTAACGTAACAGCTCTTTAAATATCAGCAAGATACACACAAGCCCCTCCCTGTGAACATGAAGCTGGAATGTGATGCTAAAAACATCTAAGATGCTTCTCAGAACACCAAGTCCTAGAAAAACTGTAAAATGATCTTCCCATGTGAATCTGATTCTCTGTCCTGGGGAGACACCCGCTTCCATGTGAGAGATACAGGATGGAAGGGGGGTGTCTCTCATGATGGATAGGATCATTTCCTTTGAGGGATTTTCCTGAGACCTTGCAGTCGACTGAGCAGTTCCGTAATGAAGTCCTGGAATGAGAGTCAGTCAGAAGAAGGCTTTAATGCTTATTGTGCTCAGCCACAGCTCTAAGAGTCACATGCCCGCTGCATTCCCCCTTATTGCCCTTCATATTTAGCAGAGGTCCAGTGACCAGAATGTTGGAGTGCAGAACAGGTCCTGTTTTGTTTGGAGAGGGGAGGGGAGGGCAAAATTTTTGTCAGCGAGGGAGGGGGCAGGTAGAGTGGAGAAGATGCCCACTCTTTTTTCTCATCCCCCAGCCTCCCCCCTCTTCCAACTCTCTTCAGGGAAGTCACACACGCTTTGTCTCTCTTTCCCAGGCAGCCCACCCCTTCCTCTCCATGGAGCCTGTTTGTTCCCACCATTAGATGACTTCAGGGTACATCTGCCTCTATTGTTTTTGCACGGAGTCCCCTACTTCCACTGCAACCTCCCATCCACGTCCTGCTGCTCTCAATATCTAGGCCATAATGGCCATACTACTATGTAGTGGATTACAGGG
This sequence comes from Malaclemys terrapin pileata, assembly GCF_027887155.1. Taxonomy (NCBI): domain Eukaryota; kingdom Metazoa; phylum Chordata; order Testudines; family Emydidae; genus Malaclemys; species Malaclemys terrapin. The sequence goes on along the minus strand of NC_071508.1, from coordinate 93,333,368 downwards.
CATCCCACATTGTGACCCATAATAGCTGTCTTGCTTCAGTGAGGAAGTAGTAGTGGTGGTGGTGGGGGAAATAACACGTGTGTGTTTGAGGACAAACATTAGCAGGGGGTGAGGATGGGCTGACCAGGTGGAAGGGCAGTGACCAGTGCTAGTGAAACTGAGAGAAAACCCAGGCTTCACCCAAACTGTCAAGGATTATCCCTCAAAACTGAGGCATCTGGTCATTCTACATGGCTGCCACTGTAAGTAACACAAAATCCACCCTCTTCATAACAACCAACATGATCAAAATAGATCAGGTAACCTAAACCCCTCCCCATCTAACAGATCACTCTAAGGTCTTTGCATTCTGCAGAAACCACTGTGCACACAGTGGAATGATAAGTCTCCTACTTAAATCAGGCCGGTGTATTGGAGGCCTGACTTCACAGAGCTGAGCTTAATCTACCGTTGCATGTTCCCAGTGAATTTGCAGAACTATATCGTAAGGTTAGATTCACCAGGGGGTTCTTAGGTGTTGCTCAGCCTTTCAGGTGACCTGCTGCCTAGTGGAATTCACAACCCTGAGTTAGGTGCCCAGGGTCCCCAGGCATTGTCTGAAGAGAATGAGGTGCCTAAAAAAAGGAATTCACAGAGGCCAGCACCCTGAGATGCCTAACCAACCAATAGAGCCATTCTCATGCCCATCTAACACACAGGGAACACTCCTGGAAGGTAAGCAACTTGGGTCCAAATTGCTGCACTGAATCCTGCAAAGGTGGATTTGAACCCTGGCCTCCTAGATTAGGGGTGGGTGTACTAACCACTGGGCTATTGGGAGGTGGCACTAGCACCATATCTTCCTCCTTGCTGTCTTTTGTGGGGCATACCTGTGCTTTGAGCACAGGATCAGGCCCCACAGCAAAATAGGGAGGGGAAGGTCTAGTTTGCAAAGCCTTCAGGGGTTAGGCACAAATTAGGCAGTGAGCAGCCTGGGTTGGGTAGCTTCGTGCATCCCCACAAGCAGAAATGTAGGTGCCTACAAAGTTAGGCAGCAGCTGAACGATGGTTTTGTGAATGCCAGTAGTGCTTAAAGTGACAGTTAGGCATCTGAAGCTAGCATGTAGTCAGCCCCTTTCCCATGTATCTGGTGCTTTTCTCTATCTGCTTGCTAGGTATATGGACTCCTGAAATGTGAGTGTAATGGACACATGGCTGCACAGATTACAGACACCGGGGTCAGCAGAGAGGATTGAACAAGACCTTTAACACAGACTCTTGGGCTAAGAAAACACTAATTCAGTTACTTGTTAGATGGTTGTCCTACTTGCTAGGGTCAGCCACTAAACAGCAACGTGATGACATTCATTAAGCCGGTGAACTACACAAACTCCTGCTGGTTATCCATGTGGGCACAATTAGCCTTGTGCTCTTTCCTGTGATTTGGAGATGGACTCTCAGAGTCCCACAGACAGCCTTGATGGTGGGGCTGCCTGCCAACCTGAGTTAGCAGGTTTCTGCAGACTAGTTTGCTTAAGTTTAATTTCCATGTGAATCATTCGCCAGCCCTATTTTCTGTACATTAAACTTCATGCAGCCATTTACAAGGACTGGACAAGGTACACTGGAGATACACTACAGAGGCAAGTTACAATTATGTACTAACAGTACCACATTGCCTTCTTGGTCTATTCTTTCAGAGATCATTATTGCTTCTGATATTTCCTTTGACCCATAACTAGGAAATAGACGGAGTAGGAAACACACATCTGAAATTAACCTCATTGGTCACTGCTCTACATTCACTCCTATATATTTATATTAGTTTTTACAGCGGTGTGGAATAAAGTATAAAAAAACCCCTCCTGAGAGTAAACAAGCTTGGTAACTCAAGCTTCAACAATCTGCAGCGCATACCGGCTATTTAACCAGATGGAGCCAAGCCACATTGCCACAGCACAGTATGAGATTGAGACTGAATGCTCATTGACGATGCTTCACTCACCTCTGTAGGTCTGGAACACTCATGAAGAATTTCCTGCAAGGCAAAACTCATGTTAGTTCCTTAGGAGTTTGTCTATTTGTTTTTCCTTTTTAAGCTACAAGAAGAGTATTTAAGGCTGCCATATCTAGCGTGATATGTGATCCAATGATGTTCCAGAGCCTGAGAGCACCATCACCTGCATCATGCCACACCATTCAGGGACTCCAATCCATACTCATCACCGCTGTTCTGTACTGAATGCCGCAGGAGATCCCAGGACCCGCAGTCACCAAAACACTGTTACGTACAACGTAGAGCTCTGTACTTTGTTCCTGTTCCACAGTACTGGATCGTGTTAGCAGTTCTGTATTTCAATCGCGTCATCCTAGAGGGCTCCAGAAGCTTTCACAGTGTGTACGTTGTCTGATGTGTAGAGAGTCTGCTGCCAGTATGGTTTTTAGTAATGATACTTCCATTCTGAGACCTATATCTGAAGAACACTGTGTGGCCCTGATCCAAAGCTCACTGAAGTCAGCGTGACTCTTTCCATTAACTTCCATGGGCTTTGTATCAAACCCTATAGGAGCTAAGTATTACTGCAAAACTCTCAGGAGTTATTTTGGATCAACTCGTAAGCATTTGGAGGCTTGACCCAGCCTCGAGTATCTGCAAAACTGGGCTGCAAAACCCCATAAGAACAGGCCTCATAATCTTATGTGATTTAAGCTACTTCAGGCTTCTGTCTGGGCAAGAAATACCTCAAGAACAGCTATTCCGTTCGGGGTTTTTTTGGCCTTTCTGCATTGGCTGCTGCCAGGAACACAGAAGTACAGAGCCTTCTGAGAGAATGAGAACCACTGCATTAAAAGGTAACCAACATTTTTCTAATTCAGAATAGGTTTAGTTCAAACTTTGGGTGAAAGTTTGAGTTACTTCTGAAGTAGCTCACTCAACCCTAATAAATCACTGGGAACAGTTAGTGTGAATAAGGAATTTTTCAGTTCACATATTAAATGGGAGAAGTGTATAAGCTGTAAAAAATAGGACACTTTGGCCCTGTGAACAATGGTATAGGGACTTGTTGCTGACAATGGTTGTCAGCAATTGATCCCCCCAATGGGTGTGAATGGGACTCACGGGCTGGCTGGCCCTTTAAGATAAGCCAGGCTCAGCCTTGCCTGTGACCTACCAGCTATCCCACACCTGATGGTTATAAGGCAGTTTGAGGCTAGTTTGATCCCAACTGTGAAAGGGTTAGGAAAAGTCAACAGAGTCAAAGAACTCAGTTGCGGGGAGAGACTGCAGAAAAGGCAGGACTACCCTGTAGGTAGGAGGAGGGGTCATTCTTTGGCTCTCAAGGGTAGGAGCCCTGAGAGATGACTTAAACAGGCAAGAAGTCTGGGAGGAGGAAGCACAGGTTACTTTGGGGGGAAACCCTGAGCAAAGGCCTAAAAGGAGCAGGAAGAGCCTTGGGGAAATTACCAGAGTCCCTGAGGAAGGGCAGCAGTGAGGGAAACCTGTTAAAACCAGAAGGAACAGAGGAAGAACTCTGCAGGAGCAGGTCAGGCTCCTGTAGGAGAGGCCTAGTGATAGGGTCAGTAAAAACACTTTAGTGGAGCCCAAGAGGGGCAGAAAAGCTAATAAATCAGCAAAGGAGGAGTTGGGAGGATCTAGGGAGAAGTGAGAGGCCTGGGAACCAAAGGGAGGCTGTGTTACATACAAGTTGTGGAGAAGCAGCACATATGGCTTGGAGATAGGAAGCCGCCCAGGGAAATTGCAGCATGTCTGATGGAGTAGACCTAGCTTCTTAATACAGGGTCCTTGGACCAGAACCCAGAACAGAGGGGGCCTCTCTTCCCCTACCAGCCCCTGAGGAAGGGGTATGTAAGCCAAACAGAAGGAATATTGAGCCCAGGTGGGGCCAAAGACTCAGCCCAATGGACAGGCTGAGGAATAGCTCAAGAGGTGGCTGAAGGCTCTCTTGTTGTAAGACTCTCTTGTTGTTGTTTTTTAACCCGGAAGGGGACTGAACTTCATGCGACTGGGCCAGAGGGCTGAGCTGTGGAAAACCTGACTAGTGGCAGATGGCACAGGAGATAATGACCCTTGCAGCATTGCACCCTGACACAAGGGGGTGCTGTGGTGATGAGTTCTCTACCTTACAGGAACAAAATTGTTTTCCAAACTATTACAGATTGACACCTGGTGGAATGAACTGATAAGTTTCTGTGCAGTCAAACATGAGTCTTAGCGCACCCAGTTTGTGCACCAATTTAACTAACTTGGTAGAAAAAAAACCCCAAGTTAGTTCAATCAGTGCAACCCCTTAGTGCGGATGTGGCTATATGGGTATAAGTGATTTATATCAGTATTACGGCAACCACATTAGGATTGAACTAAATCATTTTCTCTTCCAGTTTGATTAAATCAGTGCAAAAGCGGAGTATAAAGCAGCCCTTAATCCTGGCTTCTGGAATGGAGTTGATGGTTTTGTATTATCCACATAAGCATTTACACCAATCCAGAGCGACCTACTGTTGACCTGTTCAGTAATAGGTCAATTTTCGAGTGAAGACAGGGTCTTAGCTCCCATATTTAATATAAATAAGAACAGACAGTCTGTCTGACCTGTAGTTTTGATTTCTGTTCCTCGTTGGAGACCTCTAGAAGATCTTCAATGTCAATTTCTGGTTCAGGGGTTGCTGCGTCTGCTTCCTCCTGCAGCTAGAGCAGAAATACATAGTAAATAAACCTGTCCTGTCAACTGATAAGCATTCAAGAGGACTTTGTGAGGAGAACTGCTGGGGGGATGAAAGTGGGGTGGGGGAAGGATTCATTTCTAGTTAGAGAGGCCCACGCAGCAAAGTCTAGATTAAGATATGAATCTTCCTGAAATGTGAGGGTATTTAGAACAAGCGTTCTGATTCAGGCTCATCTCTAGCAGCACCACATCCCAACACGTAGACTGTGGCTTGACACAAGCAACATCTCTCAGCTCCTCCAGATTTAGCTCCCAGAGGTGTCAAACAGTCCCACCACAACACCGAATACCTGCCCAAGGAGCATGATGCTATCATGAGAAAACCCAATGGAAGGACCTAATGCAGCTGAAATAGGATGAACCCCAGTTGGGGTAAACCATCTTTTACAAAATGGAATGAGTAACAATCAGGCCCCCCCAAAAGGTCAGGGGAGTTGGGTCCCAAAAGGCCACATCAACATGGCACTCTAAGTTCTCCTTTGAAAGCTCTAAGCACAAGGTCTGCAGCACTCCATTTGCCCATAGCAGAAATATGATTGTTTGACTTGATCCTGCTAAAATCTGAACCTGTGATTCTAGGGAGCCTGGTTGTTTCAACCCTGATGCTTAGACATCTAAGATACATTAGGAAACTGAATAATACTAAGGACATACAGAGCAATGGAACAAGCTGCCAACGAGGTTGTGGAATGAGCTATTGAAGACTAGACTATCAGGGCTAACAAAGATAGTACTGCCTTCATGCTGGGAACGGAATGGGATGGCCCACTAGAGACTCCTTCAGACCCGAGTGATTCTAAGATTTTTTTGGTAGGTTGTTGTTTTTTTAATCCTTCATAAAACATTTACAAGAAACTGCTGTACCCGTGCCAACAATTTCTAAACTTGCACATACTGTGATGTGGTACTTCCAAGTGTGTTTGGACCAGGTATCAAGATTTGTTAGAACTAGGGATGGAAGTTTGGATGCTTAGCCTGAGATTATGGATCCTGAAATGCATGTCTGAATTCTGGGGAATTTCCTGTGCAGGAGAGGAGCCAGCAGCACATGCCCCAGTCAGTTGGCAACACCTTCCAGAAATGCCTTCTTCCTGCTAAGACTTTGCAGTAATGAAAGGAAAACAAGTCTCTGAATCTGTACCTTTGGACGTGGTGACCCACCAGCAATGTTAATGATTTCAGACTCTGATTACATAATGCAAACTCTCAGGAGATCATAGGTGAAAAAGGGATTTTAGTATTGCCTTTATGGCTCCTTTAAAAACGCTCATTTGTGGGCCCGGCATAGTGAGAGTTGAGAGGGAATTACACCTTGGTCTCGCACATGGTACCACCAAGAACTGCCAGTAGGCCACTTGTGAATTTTTTTGAAACAGGTGCTTTAAATGTTACTAGCTCCTCTGAGTAGCAAAAAACCTTACTCTTTAAAGAAGCAACAATTGTTCTGTCTTTCTTAGAGTTGTCTCCTGTCACCTCCACTTAATCCTCCAGGGTGTGAGCTTCCTTACAGTAGTGCCCCATTACCTCTAACTCCCTCATAAAAATACTCTGTCAGTCCCGTCCATAACTCCACTTTTGCCAGTTCCACAAATACCAGGTACAGAAAGGGTCTATATATTCTAGGCTGGAAGTGGGTTCCTTTCATCTTTCTCCACCGTAGGCGTTGGCTCTCAGGCGCCCAATGATATCAAATGTCATTGATCTTGTCACATGAGCACAGTGACATCTTGGTGCCACTCCCTGTTCTACATTGCTGTTCCTACGGGGCACGTGCATAGACATGCTCTACAAACATGTTTCTCATGATGGGATTGTCACATGAGCCTGGAACTGCTGGTCTTGAATGCCAAAGAGGCATTGAACAAAGACTTGACTAAAGCCAAAGAAAGTAGGGGTGTTTCATTATTATTTTAGATGATAGGATGAAGCCAAAAAGTGTCCAGCTTCAATATCTCTTCAAGCCACATGATCAAGAAGGAACCAATCAGCACATCTCTGTCAAATGGAGACAGAAAAGAATAAGTTCTAGGGATAGACTTGCTAGGAAGGTCAGTACTGGAGAATTAGATGGCTAATGGACTAAAGAGCCTTTTATCTCTAGGTTGCTGGGTTAGATCCAGCTCTGGTTGGTAGAGAGTCATGACCAAAAATGGTTACCATTTGATGTCTATTGGTCCTGGTCCAGATCCCATATCACAAAAATTATCAAAAAGAATCACCATTCTTGTTGGCAATCTCAGCAGAGAGGCGCAGGACAGAAAGGGTCTGGATACTGAACTAACCTATCACCTCTAGAGATGGTCCCGTCTCCTAAAGCCAGGACAGGAACATTGGCAGGGAAGCTGGCACTGCTGCTGTACCTATTCCATGGATAACAGACTTTGTTCACCAGGGCCATCGATCTGGTACCTTTCATAAACATCACATTAATGACTCCATTCAGGATACTGTGACTTGGATTTTACCGATGGGTGGGTTTAGGCAGTGTATTTGAATGTACTTACACTGAATGTGCTGTTGTGCATTTTAATGTATTATAAGGGACCCAGAGCATGAGATGAGCTCCCATTAATATTTTATAAACAAAAATAAATGACTGAATTTCAAATGGAAATTCATAGAAGTTAAGGGCTGAAGGGACAATTATGATCATCTAGCCTAGCTAGTGATCGTTTTACTAGTTTAATAGTCATTTTACTAATTTCAAGAAGATTAAAACCTTGCTTAATAAAAAGACAGAAATAATAATGCAGGAAACCAGACATTCCTTCTTAGAGGTGCCACACGTACTGCAAAACAGAGTGCCTATATATATTCTTTTCTTTCAATTGTCTTTTGTGAATGGTGTGAATACAAGGGGAGCTGTCTTCTCATTTCAAATAGTGAATAGTTTACCTAATAAATTTCAGTGCACATAGAAAAGCAAGTGATCCTAGAAATTACCAGAGGGATATTTTGGCATGTCCATTTCCAACCCTATGTGAAATTGCAACGATGCTCAAAAATGGAAGACTGTGAAATCCAAGAGTTAAACAAATTTTTTAGAATCACAGAATATCAGGGTTGGAAGGGACCTGAGGAGACCATCTAGTCCAACCCCCTGCTCAAAGCAGGACCAATCCCCAACTAAATCAAGATGTGTGGGGGTGAAGATGTGTGTCTTATTTTGTACAAATTGTTAAACCCATCCACACTTTCTGTTGAAGGCAACAGTGGTCTACTGGATAGGGGACTTATGAGAGCTGGGTTCTGTTCCTGTGTCTGCTAGTGACTTGGGGCCTGATCCAGTCATTTCAATGGGCTTTGGATCAGGGCAAATCCTGTAACTTCTCTAGTATTATCCCCATTTAGGGAAACTAAAACATATTCACCCACTTTGTCAAAGTACTTTGAGATTTACCAACAAACGTGCCACGTAAGTATAAAATATGAATAGACTCAGTGACATCAGGTTAATGTTTCAGTGTTCAATCTGTACTGGAAACTTTTGTACAAAGGCAATGAAAAAATCGCTGGTTTAAACCCCAAATGACACAGCCAGAATTAAGTACCATGGCTCCAAGACAGTTCAGGATAAACACTGCCATCTATATAGGTATGTGCTCACATACACTCCCAACAAGTAACATTGCTGCTATGGAAAATGTTGGGGAGAGAACTTTGGAGCCCTCGGGGGTGGAAACAAAATCTTTACCTACAATGCCTGAATCCCCACTTCCCCTTTCTTTCCTCTCTGCCTGTAGTGCCCATTATTTTCCTTGACAGACTTGCCATTACCCATAGTTTGAGCGCTAACACAGCAGTGTCACTTAGAGAGAGAGGTCTAGTATGTGATAAGAGGAAGTTTGATAGAGAACAGAGTCCCCAATCATGACAACCTGGGTTGTTGCCCGACTTGTCCCCAATAAATTAAAGATAACATTTCATAGCCCACAGGGTCTAGGCTCCCCTACACCTAATGAAGGAAAGTTTGATCCACTCCGGTTATTTACCTGGTATTGGTACAGCTCCTGCAACTGGGCATCAATCCATTCCTCCAGGTCTAGCCAGCGTTGAAGGTCTTTGCGGTTGTACTTAACTGTTAGCTTGCCCAGTTTCTTGTGGGATGATTCCTCCCCAGGCTTCTCTGGAGTCTGGAAGGTAACTCGAGGCAAATCTCTGGACTTACTGGCCATGCTCATCACCCCTTCCACCTGCTCTTCTGTCTTCCACTCCTACTGCAGGGGCTCTCTCTGGCTTTGTATTTTTGTTTCACTCTTCTCCCTCCCCTTTAATATATTTTCATTGGGCAATTGTGAGTAGCAGTACAAGCTGCCTACAATGGCCAAAAGCAGATAGGTAGCATCAATGGTCCCAGTGAGAGAGTGAGAAAGGTAGAGAGCAACTGCACAGCAAGAGAAGCAATAAGGCAGTGCAGGCAGAGTTACAGGAAAAACAATCTTAGGTTTCAGAATTGGCAATGCTGACAAAAGCAATGTGGGAGGGAGAAAAGCTGTTGTAATAAGTCTGTTGTTAAAAGAGGCCCAGGGAACTGATGGACAAAGTTTGTTAATATTTAATACAAGCCCGTTCCAGCAGGTGGGAGGGTGGGAGAAGCAGGTTTTAAATGACAGTTTCTCTACATATGTATGTACATGAGCACATACTTCCTGTACAATTCCATAGGACGTGTCCCTACATAATACATTGACTCCTATAGTGTTTAAAGTGCATTGATCTCTTTAGCCTACCCCAGTTCCTATATGGATAGCTAATGCTGAAACACCATCTTACGTTTTTCTTTTTTAAAAGTGAATTCAGCAGTGATGAATTAGCTTCTGCTGGAGACAGAAGTCCTGGATTGTAGCACAATGTAACACCACTGTAAGGCTGAGACAACTTTACCGTCTAGCCCATTTTTCTAAGTGCTCTAAAGTCCATATGTTTATTCAGATTGTCTTGAAAATTACGGGGCCTCATAGAGGTCTAGGCTAGAGTTACTAGTCCAAATTTGAAGGCATTTAAGCCAGGGGTTCCCACGAGACCCTTAAAACTCATTTGACATCAACATTTTATGATATTTTTTAAAAAAGTTATAGTATCCCTGGGGCTCAAACTCAGTTCCTGTCACTTCCCAAACTAACAGGACCTGCTTGGGACTAATCTCAACTGTTGTCCAGCAGCTGTTGCCCCTTTGGAGAAGCAATATTGGAAAAACTTCTTTAGGGTAAACGTTAGCTGTACAATGTGGTTTAAATTGCCGTGATGAGCCAGAAAAAACTCATTTGTACATTTGCATGGATCTGTACTCTACTCTCTTTCCACAGGTTTAACTGTAGGTGCACCCAATATTCTAAAAGGGTCTGAATAGAGTTGACGGGGAAAGTTTCCTCAAAATTTTTTCGATCAGCTGAAACAAAACACTTCAAGAGAACATGTTGATTATGATAAACATTTTGATGGGAGAAAGCCCAAGTGAATTGTTTTGACTTTGTTGTTTTTGTTTTTATAATGTTGAAATGTTTTGATAAAGTAAAAACATTTTGTTTCAACTTTTTCACTTCAATTAATTTCATTCTATTATATAAAATGAATTGTATATAAACATTGTGTATACATATACAAAAACTACATTAAAAGAACATTATGTAAACATGGTAAGACTTCCTAAATAATAAATAGTTGGTGGAGAAAATCCCCCAAACATTAATAAGGTTGCAAAGTCAAGCACTCAGAAGTTGGGAGGGGCCAAAATTAAGGTTGGCCATGCCACCTTAATTCAGTCCCCTGGTGCATATGTAGTAGGACACAGTTTTTAACTACATGATCACATGCTATTGTTATCAAGGACCCCTGCCTCACTGAGTGCACAGGACAGGCAGTGCTCACGTAATAAGCAGATTTTCAAACCTGGCTGCTTTAGGACCTGCATCAATGTGACAACCTCTTGGTTCCATGACACTAATGTTGTGCCCTGGGTTCCCTTTGGAAAGTGGGAGCTGGATCTGACCTGAATGGACTCTTTACTCATGCCTAATAGCCCAGTTTGGAATTATACATTCACTGAGCACTTCTCTTTAAAAAGAAATATTAACTCCTCCTTACAACACCTTTGTGAGGGAGGTCAGTAATGTTACTCCTAGCATGCAAGTGGAGAAACTGAGGCACTATGGTTAAGTCTAGCATTTTAAAACTTGGATGCCTAAATAAACGGCCTGATTTGCTGAGGTGTTGAGCACCCACCACTGGTACAAAAGTCAGCTGGAGATGTGGTTGCTTAGCATCTCTGAAAATTAAGGCCCTTTATTTAGGTGCCTAACACTAGGCAACCACCTATGAAAATTTTGGCCCAAGAAATTGCTCAAAAGACACGGAGAAAGTCAGCTGGGATGAAACTCAGTAGCTTCTGGCTTTCACTGTTATTCTCACACTATTAGCTCACCAATCCATGTTAAATAGCCCAGGAAATGTTCTTCTCTCTCTTGTTTGCTGAGCCTCCTATGCCACTCAAACAGGACAATGCTGGAGGTGATATAGTGTAGAAGCAGACGTATGTCTAGGGAGATAGTATCATCACCTTATGAAAAGGAGCTTGTAGCAGGCTGCACCCCTAGGTGTCTTCTCTTAGCTGGGTCCTTTAAATTACTCTTGCCCAGCTTCAGCTAGACTGGCAGCAAAAGTCTTTCAAACAAACAAAACTCCAAACACCACCTTCCTAACAAAGTCCTCCCAAGTGCATCTACTGGGGTCCAATCTCACCACTTGGAGGCATGGTCAAATTACCTCAGGCCTTTCTCCTTGGGCCAGGAGAGGTCAGCAGGCAAGCAGTCCTTCCCCTGCTAATGTCTCCCTCTGTGAAGAGGCAAATTATATGCTACCCTCCTTCCCGGAACTTGTCCTGGTTGGTTGAGAGGGAGGAGGAGCCTTGTCCCACCCTCTACTACAAGGCTCCTTGTCCCTTAAAGAGACACTAACCTGGATTTCTTTCTCCGCACCCCATCCTGCAACACTATTACACCAAGATCATTTCCTCTCTCCCAGTATCTGCGTCTGCCATTTCCTAGGCCATCCTCTGCTCCAGAACTCCTGGAACACGGTAACTGTGGCTCCCAAATTTCCCCCTCTGGCCTTAAAAGACTAGTATACCCCAGTTCAGAGCGAATGATAAAAGGGGGATAGTCCACTAGAGTGTAGTAAACATCCAGTTATAGTATATTCAAGTTTGGCTTGGAATCCTTCTTTTACAGGAAGGGGGTTAAAGATCTGAGCTATTTGCAGCCCTGTTCCATTTTACAGGCACATGTTGTCAGTTGCACATAATGTTGGAATGAGAAATTTCCACTTGGAAGGATCAAAACGTTTCATGTTGATAATGTCAAATAGTTTCATTTTGATAATGTTGAAACAATGTGACATTAGCCACATGAAATGTTTTGAGGCTTCTAAATTAACATTTTATGGAACTTCCCCATTTCCAATGCTGACATTTCGTTCCAATGTGGAATGAAAATCAATTTTGAAATGGGGGAATTTCCTGCAGAAAGACTAGAAAGACCACTTCCATGGCTGAAGAACTAATTCTAGGTTCTATTGGTCTATCCAGTGCTTGGTTTCTGAACCGAGAGTGCCAGTTGGTGCCAATTTCTGTAGTGGGTTGTTCTGTTGACACAGTCCATTAGGATCAGGGCAAAGACCCACCTGACTTCATCTGCATAGACTACCAAACAGCAACTGTTGGATCCCTCTTTGCAACATAGAGCCCCAGTCAGGTTGTCCAGTTGACAAGACTTTAATCTGCCCTTATTGAAGAGGCTGAGATTTCTGGGTGGGTGAGGAAGGACATTAGAATGCTCCTGGGCCATACATGAATAAAAGGACATGTTACAGTGTCTGAAAGGGACACAAGCGTCACAGTGGATTGGTACCTGTAATCAAAGTTACTCCGTTTTGTGTGTGTCTGTGCAGCTGACGTGGCCTTGTAAAATGGAACAGTGCTGTAAATATCACAGACCTTTAATCCCCCTTTCAGGTAAAAGGATTGCAAGTCCAACTGTGATATATTATTACTGTAAGTTTACTACAGTGCAATGGACTATGCCTCTTTTATCATTAGTCCCTTTTTCAGAAGATGATAACAATATATCCATAGACATACTTCCACTTGTAGAGTTTGTCATCTCACCTCCCGTACTGTATTATTCTCATGACATAGGAAGCTCAGAACTCGAGAGACAGAAGAACATTCAGTGGTCTATTTAACGTGCTGATGGGAGGGAGAGCTTGGTGATCGAATGGTCTGAGAACAAAACTGGAAGCCAGAAGATCATGAATTTCATCCCAACTTACTCCCTTCATGGCCTTGGGAAAGTTGTTTGGGGCAAAATTTTCATGATTGGTTGCCGAAAAGTTAGTCACCAGGTTTGATTTTTTCAGAGGTGTTGAGCAACCATAGTGTTAATTGACTCCTCTGGAACGTGTATATGCTTAGCAAATGCTTTTATTTAGATGCCTAATTGTGGATTTAGGTGCCCAACTTAAGGCATTTAAGTTTGAAAATGTTAGATTTAACCACTGTGTCTCATTTCCCCATTTGTAAAATAGGAACAATACTACTGACTTCCCTCATTAAAGTGTTGTGAGGAGTTAGTATTTGTCTCTGCAGACAAAAAGCGCTAATTATTAAAATTAACATATAATTTCATATTGGGATATTAGGCATGTGCGTAGAAAGTTCAGTCAACTCAGAGCCAGGCCTCACATTCCAAAAGGACCTCCAAGTGCAACATTTGTGTCACAGCGCCAAGATGTTGTGACATCCAGGCCCTGAAGCAGTCAGGTTTGTGAGGAGGAGGATACAGTTACATCATTCTTTTCTTGAAACTCAGAAGCTACAGCCTGCATCTGTGACCTAAGCGGCTGTATCTTTCTGTCAGCGTAACAACTGTTATATATACACACTGAATAATTCAAAAAGGCCCCAGCTCATCTTTCTAGAGAACAGGTCAGTCTCTTCCCCTCAAATCCCAGAAGGGAGAGGAATGACTTTTTGTGAGGGAGATGGACGCACACCCCACACCTCCATGCACTTTAGAAACCATCACAGCCAGAGACATGGAGATTCATGTAGAGCAAGATAGGAGTTTACTCATTGAGATGGTCATGTCTGTGGCACCCTATCATCTTGTGGGGTAGGATGTGGCATGGGCAAAAGAGTGTGAAAGCCCACAGTCAAAGGGGTGAGAGTGCATATGTCTGTGAGCACATGTGCATGCCAAGAATGTGGAACTGTTTTGGGGGAACATCATAGTACTCCCAGCTGCCCTTCCTGTCCCACCCCACCCCCCTCTATAGAGTGTCAGGAGGAGCGAGATGTCCCATTTCCCCTGGACTCTGGGGAGGGGAGAGGTGGTGACATGGTCTGCTCTTTCCCAGCAGGGGTCCAGATGATTCTGTAGAAGAAAGGGAGCAGCCAGGGGATTCCCAGCTTGTACAAGTCACCTCTCAGGAGGTGCCAGTGCTGATGCACCTACTGGTGGGAAGAGCTGGAACCCTATAAATTCCCCAGTCAAGCACGAGCTTCTCTTATTGCTCCCACTTCAGATTCTCCCATCTGGTAAGTCCTGAATTCAGCAGGCAGTGAAAAGGCAGGAAGGGGAGTTCTGGGAGAAATAAACTCCTCCAACCCCAGTAGAGAGAGGGAAGGGGGAATTTTCCACCTCCTTGTATTTATGTATACAAATTTATACTGCTTTGTGCAAAAGAACGCCTACCCCCAGCTCTGAGTGCCCTGGATGTCCGCCTCAAAATACAGCTCATAAAATAAACAGACTCTAGTAATTACTGGCAGAAGAGAGGAGCCAGCCTCCATCTACTGGTAACTATACGGTACCAGGACTGTCTGTTGCAATAATATTTTTATAAGGAGGCACAAGTGTTACCCTGCAGATGATTCCTTCCCCTCCACCCCCATCTCCCAGAGAGGCTGATTACATGAATTTGATGCCAGATTATAAAATATTCCAGTTACTTCTCCTATTCCCGTAAAGAGCATGAAGGGGGCAGGGCAGGGAGAGGGAGAAGCATAGCAACCAAAAATTTTTAGCACTCAGGACCAGATCCTCAAAGGTATTAGGCTCCTAATTCCTAATGATTTCAATGGAAGTTAGGACCCTAGATACCTTTAAGGACCTGGGTCTAAATTCTTACCTGCTCATTTCATTTGGAAAAGAGTCTTACATTTTTCCTTTTAAAATTTAACAGTGTCTTGGCTGGTGTGGCTGGGAACAATTGAAGCAGTGGCAAATCATAGGTGTAGTTTGACTTCTAGGTTTGGGGGGTGGTTCCAGTCAGGCCAACAGGGCCATGCTTAGGGTGCGGGGGGGACAAATTCTGTGCCTGCTCACAGGGGTGCCATTTCCGTTTTGGGGGAGGGGGCACAACTTTAACCGTGATTCCAGGGACTACTTAGGCAACTGAAAACTCTAGTGTTTTTGCAGATTTTGTTTGTTTTCAGTCAGGGTGGATGTGGTTATACAAGCACCTTGGTACCAGTATTGATCTAGCTGATTCCCCTAGAATTATGAGAAGATGTCATTTACAAAACCCTGTGTGCAGACCAGTCCTCAGTAGGAGTCACTGTGAGGAATGGCACAGAATAATGCATGCGGGAAGGCTTTTATATACTCCCAGCCTTTCCCAACAAGATTCCCTGGAGGGAAAGATGAAGGAGTGCAGGCTGTGGAATGCCCAGAGCTACTTTTGTCCGAGTAGGAAGGAGTCATTCTAGGGCAGAGTTTCTCAAGCTGTGGGTCGGGACCCAAAATTGGATTGCCACAATGTTTCAAAGGGTCCCATGGCAGCTTCAATGGCTCCTGTCCCACAGGACTAGCTGGGCTCACCTCCCTATTCCAGGCACTGCAACCTCTGGGGTCCCAGCACCACTCAGCTTTGGCCCAGCCGTCATGATGACAGGAGTCCAGGTAGGCCAAATCTGAGTGAGTGGCACTGCAATCCCATGAGCCAGGTCACAACTCCACTCACACAAATTTGGTCCAGTCAGGGAGGGAGGGGGAGCAAACCTGAGTGGCGCTACAACCTCGGTGGTTGCAATGCCCGGAGTGGAGAGCCAAGCCCAGCCAGCCCTGCAGCACAGAAGCTGCAGGAGCCACCACTGTGGGGTGAGTGGTGGGGAGGACTCAACTCCCCTGTGGGGGCAGGATACAATGGAAACCAGCCAGGGCCTCCACCCCCATATTATTTACTGGGTTGTGACAGGTCATAAACATTTATAAATGGGTCCTGAGCCCAAAAAGGTTGAGAACCACTGCTGTAGGGAACGGTATGGGAGTTCTGCCTGTGGGGAGCTCAGTATGTAGGGAATGATGTAGGAGCATGGGTGATGTGGGAACTCTCAGTTACTCTCATCCTAGCCTCTCCTAGCAGGCGGCAATATGAGGAATGGCAAAGGAAAGCTGGCAATACGAGAGCACTCAGCCATTCTAGTCCCAGGCTCTCTTAGCAGGAGCTACTATAAGGAATAATGCAGGAGGGCTGCTAAAGGCAAATCAAATCAAAGGCAGTCCTCACTGTCAAAAACAGTGTGTTACATAGGCACTGACTCCATGGGTGCTCCGGGGCTGGAGCACCCACAGAAAAAAAAATAGTGTGTGCTCAGCACCCACTGGCAGCCCCACTGATCAGCTCTTCCCCCTCCCCCCACCCTCCTGCCTGCTGGCAGGCCCTGCCCATCAGCTCCTCCCTCTCCCTCCCAGCACCTCCCGCCCACCGTGGTCAGCTGCTCAGCAGCATGCAGGAGGCGCCGGAGGGGAGGGGCAGGGGCAGGGGCAGGAAGAGATGGGGGAGCGGGCAAAATGGGGTGGGAAAAGGCGGAACGGGGCAGGGACGGGCACTTGGGGGAAGGGGTAGAGTGGGGGCGAGGCCTGGGATGGAGCAGGAGTCGAGCACTCCCCAGGAACTCAGGATGTTGGCACCTCTGGTGTGTTTTTTACATTGTTAGTGAGCTCACTGTAAGATCCTAGCAGAGACAACGCACAGGTGGCTTTACCTCAGTTTAGCTAGTTGAGGTCAACACTATACCCCTCCCATACACATATATCTGGGGTAACCTCATCTAGCTACCCTGAGGTACAAATCAAAGTGCCTTGTCTCCACTAGGATTTTATGCTAAGAAGGCTAACTCGCTATAACCACACACCTCTTGTGGGCAGTGAAAAAACAGTCTAAGGACACTTCATGCTGAGGGAATGCCCCTCAGCCACATGCTTTGCTGAGGACTCAGCACCCTGTCATCCTTTCCCTTGCCCCATTTCACAATACAGCTTTAGACATTATCAGTTAAGATCCCTCCCTGTCTCCTTCCTTTGCCACCTCTTTGTGTCTTCAGGTATCTCCAGGTCCCTCCCCTTACCTTTCAACACTGACCATCTCAGCAGAACTAATCTGGATGAGGATGGGGGGGGACAGGAAGCAAATCAATCTCCCCAACCCAGCTATCACTTAAACACAAAGCAGTGCTGGGATAAAACAAGGCCGGATGGATTCAGCCACAGTGGGTGGTGGCGTGACAAGTAGGTGACAGGAAACAGTCAGAGCAGATGAAGGGGGAAGGTGCCACTTGGCTGTTATAGGACAGTTTAAAGAGAAGAAGCATGCCAAACCTTCTTTCTGTCTCATTCTTTGCAACAGGGCCACTAGGTCACTTCCTTCTGGAAACTGCATCAACCTGCTGATCAAGGTACTACTGTTCCTATAACAACCACAATAACAAGATAAGTGAGTCAGACAGATTGGCCAACAACACCTGGGTTCTGTTTGTTACAGGCAATATATCTTTAAGAGCTATTTTGTTAGATAAATATTAAACTACCATACATCCGTGTAAGCTGCTGAATTCAGTTAGCACTGTAATACTGATACTCTTCATCCCATTGTGGACAAAGGTTGATGGGAGATATGATCGATCTCTACAAACTCATCAGAAGGATAAAGACCAGGGAGGGAAAGGAGTTATTTAAATTAACGAACAACGTTGGCACAAGAACACATGGATATAAACTGGCCATCGACAAGTTTAGGCTTGAAGTTAGATGAGGATTTCTAACCATCCAAGGAGTGAAATTCTGAAACAGTGTTCCAAGGGGACCAGTGGGGACAAAAATGCTAACTGGCTTCAAGACTGAACTTGATGAGTTTATGGAAGGAATTATAAGAGGAGTTTGCTTACAATGGCAGGTGGCCCATTCACATCTGCTATTAGCAAATATCTTCACCAGCCAGATATGGGTAGGGTTACCATACGTCCGGATTTTCCCAGACATGTCCGGCTTTTTGGGCTCCAAATCCCCGTCCGGGGGGAAATCCCAAAAAGCCGGATATGTCCGGGAAAATCGGGACATGCGGGGCCGGCGGTGCGGGTGCTCAGGGACCGGGCCGGCGGGGCTGGGCCGGGCCGGCGGGGCCAGGCCGGGCCGGGAGTTCGGGGGACGGGCCGGGCCGGGGGCTCGGGGGACGGGCCGGCGGTGCCGGGCCGGGCCAGGAGCTCGGGGGACGGGGACGGGTCGGGGGCTCGGGGGCCGGGGCCGGGGACCGGCGGTGCTGGGCGGGCCGGGGGTGCTCAGCCGGGCCCGGGGCTGGCACCCCAGGGCCCGAGCCGACCCAGGCTGGAGACGCCGGGGGGGGGCCAGACTGGGCCGCGCCTCCTCCCCCCACGCCTCCCTTACCTGCTTCAGGCTTCCCGCGAATCAAATGTTTGCGGGAAGCAGGGGAGGGGGCGGAGACTTTGGGGAAGGGGCGGAGTTGGGGCGGGGGCATGGGCAGGGCCGTGGGCGGGGCCGGGGCCCTGTGGAGTGTCCTCCTTTTGGAGGCACAAAATATGGTAACCCTAGATATGGGACACTGGGATGTGAATTACTACAGAGAATTCTTTCCCAGGCAGGTCTTGCCCACATGCTCAGGGTCTAACTGATTGTCATATTTGGGGTTGGCAAGGAATTTCCTCCCAGCTCAGATTAGCAGAGACCCTGAGTTTTTTCATCTTCCTCTGCAGCATGAGTCACTTGCTGGTTTGAACTAGTTTAAATGGTGGATTCTCTGTAACTTGGAGTCTTTAAATCAAGATTTGAGGACTTCAGTAACTCAGCCAAAGGTTATGGGCCTGTTGCCAGAGTGGGTGGGTGAGGTTCTGTGGCCTGTGATGCCCAGGAAGTCAGACTAGATGATCATGATTATCCCTTCTGGCCTTAAAGTTTATAAGTCTGTGAGTCAATGGTGGCTCTTGACTTGGGCTCCTCTGGAAACTATCAAGATATAAAACTATAAGCCTTATTCTCATCTCACAGCAGTATAAATCATGTGTCACTCAATTAAAGACAATTGAGGTACATCAGCGTAAAACTGGTACAAGTGAGAGAAAAATCTGGCCCTTTAAATTCATATGGATCCACTCAATGAGTGATGGAAAGAGAATACTAGTACTCAGTTAGGTGGTGTTGTTCTCATTATACAGAGCAGGAAACTAAGACAAAGAGAAATTAAGTAACTTGCCTAATGCAATACACTATATGAAGTGTCAGAGCTGGGACTAAAACCCATATCATTTGACTCCCACACCCATGCCTCCTCCTTTAGACCACACTGTCTCTCAGTAAACCAAGTAAATTAGGTTCGATATTAAATGAGGATTTAATGATTATATAACATCTTTCATCTCAAAGGATCCCAAAGCATTTTATAAATTTAAACGGATATATACATTTCTTTTAAAATGATGGGATAATTTGTACATGGGGTAGGAAGTAAGGAAAGTCTAGCAGAGCTAGCATGTGAGGGAGCACTAAAATTGTTATCATTCCATCTGAGAAATAGTCAGACACATTTGGAAAATATAGCCCAACTGAGCTAAAACATTCTGACACTTCAGTAATGCTACGATCACTTATAACATCTCTCGTTATGCAAGCTGAGATAAGATAATCAATTACATCTCATCAAGCACTGTGCCTGATGGCTTTCAAAAGGGCGGTATAAAGTTATCACCATTAATAACATTTGTCATTATGTGTCTTACATTGAGAACAATCAAACGTCAGCCTTCAGGGCATAAGATGATCACTAGTCTGTAGGGGTCAGGAACTAACTCCCCTCCACACCATATAGAGCACTGTCATTGCAAAATTAGATAGGATCACTTGCAGGATGTGGCCTGCTTTTCAAAAGTCTGAGCACCAGAAGTTCCCAGAAGCAAGCACCCACCTGTGCAGACCTATCTGCAAGATCAGGGCCTATAATTCCAAAGCTTCCTCCAAAACCAGTGCAGATGCCTTATATGTTGCATTTATATACTACCATTCATCTGATGATCTCATAGCACTTTGCATGCATTGGTTAACTAAGCCTTATGACCATCCTGGTACTGTAGACAACTAGTATTCTCATTTCACAGATGGGGAAACTGAGGCAGCAAGGGGTTAAGCCAGTTATCAAACTCACAGAGCAAGTCAATGGTAGAGTTGGATCTCTTAGGCCCCATCCCTAACAGCCATTAGTCTACACTATCCTTGATGAGTGGATGCAGAGTTGGGTGAAAGATGCAGTGCCTTCATCCCACAGCTCGACAGAAGGCCAGGATATGGCCTATGTGTGTGCCTATGGGCACAGTTTTGTCTCGCTCTGTGGAGCAAACAAGGAGAGAGTGTGGGAATGCACAAATCAGTTTGCTTTAGATAAGTAAGCACAATGGGCAGTCTGATAAGCCTGATATATTAAAACCCACAATTCACCAGCCAGCTATGCAAACAGTCTTGACTGTTTAGAGAGTCCACGTACAGCTTTGTATCAACTTTATTTTAGTTTGCCACATGGGGAGCCCAAATATAGCCAACAGTTTTCCAAGGAGAGAGATACCAAATGTCACAGTGGGTCATAAAGGTCCTGTTCCAGGCAAACTGCAGAAGATTGAGTCTCACTGGGCTAAGAAGGAAGAAGATAACCATATGTCCAGAAATGCTTCATGTGTTTGTGGTGCGAGATCAGGGAATAGTGGATTTAGTTAAACAGGAAGAGGGGACAAGCTGTGTCTCAGCCAGTGCTGTGAAAAAGAGGAGGCATCCTAATCTCCAGGGCCTATTGTTACCACTGAGCTTTCACCATGTGGTATGGAAACATGAGCAGAAAGCAGCATGGTTGGGGACTCCTGCAGCTGTAAGTTTGGTAGCTGTGTCAGACTGACGCTATCTTGCAATATCCTGGACACATCTTATAGAATTTAGATAAACTTTATTGAATTAAATTAAACCGTACTCTATTAGGGTTAATATCTTTGGGGTCCACTGTATTTAAAATCCAATTGTGTATCTGCTATTGTGGCATTGTATGTACGTTCTCTAATGGGGGGGAGGATGCTAATGTAATTCCTCCACTTAGCCCTTTGAAGCCACCCCTCTGGAGAGGTATGGATATATTTATTCAAACTGGATTCTCCGGGGACCAACAGACAAGAAAGGATTTTTGGATAAATAGCTTGGTTTAAAACAGGCTCAGGGTCTTCTTCCAGATCCAGCAAACAGACAGGATCCTGGTCCACACAGAGGGCTGCAGCTCTGAAGAAAGGGTTGGAAGGACTGGGCTTGTTGAGTCTCCACAAGACTGTGTGCTTGTGAGGTACTTGAAATCACAAGGAAACCCCTTGGATGGTTTGGATGAAGGACTGCTCCTGCCAGAGAAGCCCATGTTAGCGTTGGGTTATCTCTGGTAAGCTTATTAGCCTGCGTGTTGGTTTTTGTTTTTCATCTGCTTGCTCCAAAGTGCTTTTTACCTTTAAGAATAAAATAGGCTGCTTTAAAAGACCTGTGTGGTAACTTGCTACTCTGGGGAGTCACACTGTTAATTGTCTCTGAAGCGAAAGCAAGCAGGAGTGCTTGGGCAATCTGTCTCTGCTGGGAATAACACAGTGAAGGGAGGGAACTGTTCAACCTGGCGATAACTGATCTTAGAAGGGAGAGACTTGTGTCTCCACCTAAGGCCTGGTCTACACTAGGAGTTTATCTCGAATTTAGCAGCATTAAACCGAATTAACCCTGCACCCGTTCACACAACGAAGCCCTTTACTTCGATATAAAGGGCTCTTAATATCGATATCTGTACTCCTCCCCGACGAGGGGAGTAGCGCTGAAATCGGTATTGCCATTTCGGATTAGGGTTAATGTGGCCACAATTCAACGGTATTGGCCTCCGGGAGCTATCCCACAGTGCACCATTGTGACCTCTCTGGACAGCAATCTGAACTCGGATGCACTGGCCAGATAGACAGGAAAAGCCCCGTGAACTTTTGAATTACATTTCCTGTTTGCCCAGTGTGCAGAACACAGGTGACCATGCAGAGCTCATCAGCACAGGTAACCATGCAGTCCGAGAATCGAAAAAGAGCACCAGCATGGACCATATGGGAGGTACTGGATCTGATCACTATATGGGGAGAGGATTCAGTGCTAGCAGAATTACGTTCCAAAAGACGAAATGCCAAAACATTTGAAAAAATCTCCAAGGGCATGATTCAGAGAGGCCACAATAGGGACTCACTACAGTGCCGCGTGAAAGTTAAGGAGCTCAGACAAGCCTATCAAAAAACAAAGGAGGCAAACGGTCGCTCTGGGTCAGAGCTGCAGACATGCCGCTTCTACGCTGAGCTGCATGCAATTGTAGGGGGGCCCGCCACCACTACCCCACCTCTGACCGTGGATTCCGAGGCGGGGGTAATCTCAGCCATGCCTGAGGATTCTGCGGATGGGGAAGAGGAGGAGGAGGAGGATGACGACAAGCTTGCGGAGAGGACACAGCACTCCATTCTCCCCAACAGCCAGGATCTTTTTCTCAGACTGACTGAAGCACCCTGCCAACCCCCAGACAATGAGGCCATGGAAGGGACCTCCGGTGAGTGTACCTTTGTAAATATAAAACATGGTTTAAAAGCAAGCATTTTTTAATAATTAATTTGCCCTGAGGACTTGGGATGCATTCGTGGCCAGTACAGCTACTGGAAAAGTCTGTTAACGTGTCTGGGGATGGAGCGGAAATCTTCCAGGGACATCTCCATGAAGCTCTCTTGGAGGTATTCCAAAAGCCTTTCCACAAGGTTTCTTGGCACTGCAGCCTTATTCCGTCCTCCATGGTAGGACACTTGACCACG
The DNA here is from genome assembly GCF_027887155.1 of Malaclemys terrapin pileata. Taxonomy (NCBI): domain Eukaryota; kingdom Metazoa; phylum Chordata; order Testudines; family Emydidae; genus Malaclemys; species Malaclemys terrapin. Next base: position 93,310,463 of record NC_071508.1, on the reverse strand, counting down.
CCATGCTAGTAGCAAGTAATCTGGTATCATTACATGACAAAGCCTGGCAGCGTATGGTCCCGGTGTTTGCTGGCATTCAAGCAACATCCGTTCTTTATCTCACTGTGTTATCCTCCGGAGAGTGATATCGTTCATGGTAACCTGGTTGAAATACAGGAATTTAATTAAGGGGACAGAGGTGGCCATTCCTACTGGGCTGTTTGCCTGTGGCTGAAAAGAAATCCTTTCCTGCAGTTAGCCAAGCGGGGGGCGGGGAGAGAATCTTCCCTGATACCAGCCATGCGGTGGGGGGAGGGATAAAGCGATCATCCCAGAGAATTGGATGGGGAGGTGAGGGTAGTTTGGTTTCTGCTGCTGCACGTTAACAGGAAAACCGCAGCACTCAATGGGCTTTGCTTGGTATGTGGGAAAGGAGGGCGCTGCTTGTAGGAAAGCTGCAGAAGCCGAAAGACAATGGCTTACCATGGCCGCATGCAAGCTGAATTCTGTTGCCCGGACCTGCGTCTGTGATCTCTAACACCAAAGCCGCAGGCACTCAATATTAAGATGCAAAATGCGACCTTGTACCGAAATCACATGTGCTGTGTAATGTGAATAGTGTTGCTCACTGTGAAAGAGTATAAGCATTGTTCTGTAAAATGTATCTTTTAAAATACTTCTCTCCCTTTTTTCCCTCCCTCCTGCAGCTGCAAATTTTTCAAGCCTCCCTCCTCCATCCCGAAGGCTATCTCAGATAAGGCGTCGAAAAAAGAGGACGAGAGACGAAATGTTCTCGGAAATCATGGAATCCACCTGCAATGAAAGAGCTCATCTGAATGAGTGGAAGGACATGGTATCAAAGTACAGGAAAGATGCCAGTGAATGTGAGGCCATGAGGGACGCTCAAGATGAGAGGTGGCAGGCTGCAATGCTGGGGCTGCTGTGTGATCAAACGGACATGCTCCGGCATCTGGTGGAGCTTCAGGAACGGCAGCAAGAGCAGAGAGTGCCGCTGCAGCCACTGTATAACCTCCCTCCCCCCCCCCCACCATGTTCCATAGCCTCCTCACCCAGACGTGTAAGAACGTGAGGGGGGAGGCTCCGTGCACCCTCCCACTCCACCCCAGTAGATAGCCCAACTAAAAGGCTGTCATTACTTTGAACTTTTTTAGTGGCCTTTTCCTTGTGTTTGTTTCCCGGGCCTAGAATCGGCATTCCACGGCATGAACCTGCCCCATTAACAGCATGATCTCCAAAGCGCCGGGGCCCGCGGTTTGATAGAATTCCATGTCCATGTCTTCATCACTCTCTTCGCCGCGCTGCTGTAGCCTACTCCTCGTCACCTGGTTTTGCAGGTTCTGTTTCAACATAAACTGCACGATAACACGCGAGGTGTTTACAATGTTCATGACTGCTGTCTTGAGCTGAGCGGGCTCCATGCTTGCCGCGGTATGGCGTCTGCACTGTTCACCCAGGAAAAAGGCGCGAAACGGTTGTCTGACATTGCTCTCCCGGAGGGAGGCGGAGGATGTACCCAGAACCACCCGCGACAATGTTTTTGGCCCCATCAGGTATTGGGATCTCAACCCAGAATTCCAATGGGCGGAGGAGACTGCAGGAACTATGGGATAGCTATGGGATAGCTACCCACAGTGCAACACTCCAGAAATCGACACTAGCCCCGGTACATGGACGCACACCACCGAATTAATGTGCTTAGTGTGGCCGCATACATTCAACTTTATACAATCTGTTGCTAAAAACCGGTTTCTGTAAAATCGGAATAATCCCGTAGTGTAGACATATCCTAAGAGAGGTGAGGGTCAGGGGAGCCAGCAGCCTGAGAGCCGGTGCCCTTGCTGGACTGCTGAGGGGAAATACAGGGGCAGTTGCCCTGAACTGTGACAGTAACTTTGTCTGGACTGGCCTTGCCTTGCCTTTAAGTACCTGGAACCCACTGGCTGGTTTTCAGGTCCAAATGTTGGTTTTGTCAGAGCTATGTTATTTCTAAGGAATCAACAGACTAAGGGAATCCTCTGCCTGCAGCCTTTGTGATACTGGTTGGAGTTTGTTATCCTGGGACAGCCAAAGGTAAATCCCAAACTGTACTCATCCAGAATGGATTCTGCTGCTGCCTCTTCCTGGGAGAGCTGTTGTCTTAAAACCTACCTAGTAGATCAGGTTGTTGCTCATTATTATTCAAATAATAATGAAATACAAATACTTTCCTTATTGTATGGTAGCTGAGCTGGGTGGGGCAGAAAAAGGAAGAGGTTATCCCCATTTGTAGACTAACTGCTAAAAGCTTTAACTCTCACTGAAATTTGGAAGAATTCTTGAAAGCCTGGAAAATATCTTTCACTCTTAGTGCATCATTGGTTTTATTTGAAAGATCCCATGTTATAACTCCTGAATTATAAGTTCGGTTCTCTTCAACTCCTTTAAATTCTTCAATCCAGTGCCAAAGAAAAATAGTCCGAGATCAAAGAGAGAGTTACATCAGAACAGGATCTGAACTTTCAATAGTAGAGATTCATGCTGTTTCTACGGAAGATTCTTTCTACCTAGGGATGGAAACAATTATTTCTCTCAGGTCTGGAGATGTGTACATTTCAATTTTCTCTCTTCCTCCCTCCCTGTTCTGCTGACCCAGCATGGATTCATTCTTGGCTACAGACTGTACTTGCTGCTCAGATCTCTGCCGTGCATGGCAAAGGAGTTAGGTTAAAGGACTTTTCTTTTGTAGACACAATTCAGCACTATCGTCAACTGGGAGCATTTCAAATCATGAGCTTGGCTTACAAATCATGAGTTTTTTTTTTAATTGGGTTATTATTTGCCTTCTGGTTTTGAGCCTTTAGGGCTCACTCAGTTCACATATTCAAGCTTTTATCTGCAATCATAAGGATTATAAACTTACTCTCCTCTCTCTTTTATAAATGAAAGCTGACATTCTCACATGATCACTTGCTTCCAGGAACCGGAAGCCTGATAAGAAAAACAAACAAACACAAGTCGCACAAGACTCACAGTAAGATGGCGCAAGTTGATAATAGCAGATCACAGGTACAGTATCTGCCCTCTCTACAGTGACAATCATTGGGAGCTGAAGCACAAAAAGATCCCAGGGATTGTGTGGAGTAACTGCAGTGTGTAAGGTTGTGGGTACAGCAGCAGAGGCCAAAGGTCATCCTCCATTTTGGAAGGAGGGGCAGTCAGCACTAGGCTGTGTTTAGAGTTATGTAATATTTCCATAAATATAACATGTGTTAATTACAAGTGCTCTGTGTTCTCATAAAGAGAACGTTGATTTTTAATAAAGGCTCTGGAGGCGATCCTGGCCATTACAGGCCAGTAAGCCTAACTTCAGTACCAGGCAAATTGGTTGAAACTATAGTAAAGAATAGAATTATCAGACACATAGATGAACATGATATGTTGGGGAAGAGACAACACAGCTTTCATAAAGGGAAATCATGCCTCACCAATCTATTAGAATTCTTGGAAGGAGTCAACATGTGGACAAGGGTGCTCCAGTGGATACAGTGTCCTTTGACAAGGTCCCACTCCAACAGCTCTTAAGCAAACTAAGCAGTCATGGGATAAGAGGGAAGGTCCTCTCATGGATCAGTAACTGATAAGAAACAAAGGGTAGGAATAAATGGTCAGTTTTCACAATGGAGAGAGGCATATAGCAGGGTTCCCCAAGGAGCTGTACTGGGGCCTGTGCTGTTCAACATATTCATAAATGATCTAGAAAAGGGGGTGAACAATGAGGTGGCAAAATTTGCATATGATACAAAATTACTCAAGATAGTTAAGTCCAAAGCTGACTGCAGAGAGTTACAAAGGGATCTCACTGTAGTGGATGAGTGGGCAACAAAATGTCAGATGAAATTCACTATTGATAGAGGCAATGTAATGCGTATTGGAAAACTTAATCCCAACTATAGATACTAAATGATGGGGTCTAAATTAGCTGTTATCAGTCAAGAAAGATCTTGGAGTCATCATGGATAGTTCCCTGAAAACATCTGCTCAATTTGCATCAGCAGCCAAAAAAGCAAACAGAATATTAGGAACGATTAGGAAAAGGATAGACAATAAGACAGAAAATAACATCATGACATTATATAAATCCATGGTACACCCACATATCTTGTATACTGTGTACAGTTTTTGGTCACTCCATCTCAAAAAAAGATGTATTAGAATTGGAAAAAGTACAGTTTGGGGAAAAATAATTAGTGGTATGGAACAGCTTGAGGGGAGATTAAAAAGACTGGGACTGTTTAGCTTAGAAAAGAGATGACTAAGGGGGAATATGATAGATGTCTATAAAACCATGAATGGTGTGGAAAAAGTGAATAGGGAAGTGTTATTTACCCTTTCACATAACACAAGAACTAGGGGTCACCCAAAGAAATTAATAGGCAACAGGATTAAAACAAATAGAAGGAAGTACTTCTTCACACAACACACAGTCAACCTGTGTAACTTGTTGCTAGGGAATGTTGTGAAGGCCAAAAGTATAACTGGGTTCAAAAAAGAATTAGATAACTTCATGGAGGATAGGTCCATCAGTGGCTGTTAGCCAAGATGGTCACAGATGCAACCCCAAGCTCTGGGTGTCCCTAAACCTCCAGCTGCCAGAAGCAGGTACTGGATGACAGGGGATGGATCCCTTGATAGCTGCCCTGTTCTGTTCATTCCCTCTGAACCATCTGGATTTAGCCACTGTCAGAAGATAGGATACTGAGCTTGATGGCCCATTGGTCTGACCCAGTATGGCCATACTTATGCTCTTATGAACAACGCAGAGATAAGGTCAGAGGACTAACAGCAGGTGAGGGGTTTTAGGCATGTTCTACAGGACACAATGGTGCCCAGCCTGTAATACACTGTACAGAGACTCCAGTTACCAGCCTGTAGGAAGAGGAAGAATTAAGCCTGGATCCACAAACACAAGCAGAAGTAGAGGAAATATATCAAATAATATCTGTCAAGCTGCAGTATGCAGTTCTCACACCCCTAAGGTTCTAGCACAAAGAGGAAACAGACACTACAGATGTATCTGAGATTGAGCTATACTGTATTTTAAAGGATAGCAGTGAATACATACCTGACAACACCTGAAAGCTATTAGAGACATTTGGGGAAAAACTGATGCATACCTTTTAACTCCATTGAAATACACCTGCTGGGAGGAACAGAGAGAAACTGGTCAATATTTTGCTTATAAAATAGGAACTGACCAAAATAATAATAATAATAATAATTATTATTAATAATATTCTAATGGCTAACTAATTGCTGACACTGTACAACAGTGGTTCTCAACCAGGAGTACACGTACCCCTGGGAATATACAGAGGTCTTCCAGGGGATACCTCAACTCATCTAGATATTTGCCTAGTTTTACAACAGGCTACATAAAAAGCACTAGCAAAGTCAGTACAAAATAAAATTTTATACAGACAATGACTTGTCTATATACTTACTATAAACTGAAATGTAAGTACAATATTTATATTTCAATTGATTTATTTTATAGTTATATGGTAAAATTGAGGGAGTAAGCAATTTTTCAGTAATGTGCTGTGACACTTGTATTTTTATGTCTGATTTTGTAAGCAAGTAGTTTTTAATTGAGGTGAAATGTGGGGGTACACAAGACAAATCAGAGTCTTGAAAGGGGTACAGTAGTCTGGAAAGGTTGAGAACCACTGCTGTACAACATACACATAAAGACAGTTGAGTTTACAATCTAATAGAGACTTCTAGCAGGCATGGAAATAACACACACACACCCAAATGATAATCATGGTCCCTGGGGAGGGAAACAGAACTGCATCACTACTGCCTTCTCCCCACTCTCAAGGTGGTCTACCCCTGTAGGAATCAGGAGGAGAGTAGAGCAGGCTCCTTGGAAGTTTTCTCACCATGCATGTCTCTCACTGGGAGTGTGCAGTCTGTTACTTTTTGCTCAACAGATCTCTCCTCCTTTGAAGAAGTGAAAGAATCTTATGGCACCTTAGAGACTAACAAATTTATTAGAGCATAAGCTTTCGTGGACTACAGCCCACTTCTTCGGATGCATATAGAATGGAACATGTATTGAGGAGATATATATACACACATACAGAGAGCATAAACAGGTGGGAGTTGTCTTACCAACTCTGAGAGGCCAATTAATTAAGAGAAAAAAAACTTTTGAAGTGATAATCAAGCTAGCCGAGTACAGACAGTTTGATAATAAGTGTGAGAGTACTTACAAGGGGAGATAGAGTCAATGTTTGTAATGGCTCAGCCATTCCCAGTCCTTATTCAAACCGGAGTTGATTGTGTCTAGTTTGCATATCAATTCTAGCTCACCAGTCTCTCTTTGGAGTCTGTTTTTGAAGTTTTCATTTCCTGGACACTACTGTGCTAATAAGCGATGGTCACATCAATACCACCCTATACCGGAAACCTACTGACCGCTACACTTACCTACATGCCTCCAGCTTCCATCCAGGACACACCACACGATCCATTGTCTACAGCCAAGCTCTAAGATATAACCGCATTTGCTCCAATCCCTCGGATAGAGACAAGCACCTACAAGATCTCTATCAAGCATTCTTAAAACTACAATACCCACCTGCTGAAGTGAAAAAACAGATTGACAGAGCCAGACGAGTACCCAGAAGTCACCTCCTACAAGACAGGCTCAACAAAGAAAATAACAGAACACCACTAGCTGTCACCTTCAGCCCCCAACTAAAACCTCTCCAGCGCATCATCAGAGATCTACAACCTATCCTGAAAGATGATCCTTTACTCTCACAGATCTTGGGAGACAGACCTGTCCTCGCTTACAGACAACCCCCCAACCTAAAGCAAATACTCACAGCAACCACACATCACTGAACAAAACCACTAACCCAGGAACCTATCCTTGTAACAAACCCCGATGCCAACTCTGTCCACATATCTATTCAAGTGACATCATCATAGGACCTAATCACATCAGCCATACCATCAGGGGCTCGTTCACCTGCACATCTACCAATGTGATATATGCCATCATGTGCCAGCAATGCCCCTCTGCCATGTACATTGGCCAAACCGGACAGTCTCTACGCAAAAGAATTAATGGACACAAATCTGACATCAGGAATCAAAATACTCAAAAACCAGTGGGAGAACACTTTAACCTGTCTGGTCATTCAGTGACAGACCTGCGGGTGGCTATATTACAACAGAAAAACTTCAAAAACAGACTCCAAAGAGAGACTGGTGAGCTAGAATTGATATGCAAACTAGACACAATCAACTCCGGTTTGAATAAGGACTGGGAATGGCTGAGCCATTACAAATATTGACTCTATCTCCCCTTGTAAGTACTCTCACACTTATTATCAAACTGTCTGTACTCGGCTAGCTTGATTATCACTTCAAAAGTTTTTTTCTCTTAATTAATTGGCCTCCCAGAGTTGGTAAGACAACTCCCACCTGTTTATGCTCTCTGTATGTGTGTATATATATCTCCTCAATACATGTTCCATTCTATATGCATCCGAAGAAGTGGGCTGTAGTCCACGAAAGCTTATGCTCTAATAAATTTGTTAGTCTCTAAGGTGCCACAAGTACTCCTGTTCTTCTTTTTGCGGATACAGACTAACACGGCTGTTACTCTGAAACCTGAAAGAATCTTAGCAGCCTCTTCTCTCCCCTTCTCCTCCCTCTTGTCTGGTTAGTCACGTATAGAGGGGAGTGACTTGATTTTTTTTCCCCTCTCAAGGAGTTGGGTTCCACTTCCTGCCCCCGGATCTCCTCCTTTGTCTCTTCCTGCCTGTCTGCTCCTGAAGGGCACACCTAAGGTGCAGGCGGAGAAGGGGTTAAACGTGGATGTGCTCAGAGGAAAGGGAAACACCCTACACTGCTAGGCTCTGAGTCAGTTTCACCTGAAACTCTACAGGTGGTGGAGAGAAAAACAGAGAAGAGGCACACAGAGTAGCTACTCGAGCGGGGGAAAGGGAAGTGGGACCCATGCAATAGGAAGGGGGGGAAAGTCAGACAAAGCTGTAGGAACCTGGGCTGGAGGACCCTATCTCGGCTACTAAGCAGGCAGAGGACTGGGCTGTACTCAACAAAGAAGAACCCGGAGGCGTCACACCTGCACCTGGAACCTAGTGTCGGAGCAGAACATCCGGGTCCGCCGCGCTTGGAAAGGTAGGTTTTATATTCATGATGCTTCGTTAATAAGTTAAATGGGGCCACAAGGAACGGAAAACCGGGGAGGGGGCTGAAATATGACCCCTCTCCTCCTAGTGTGTCTTAAAGAGCCAGCCAGATAATGGTTACTTTGTCAGTCTTTTCACTTGTCTTCTCTCACCTCCGCTCTTCCCGCCCCACCAGGAAGATCAGAGCTTGGAAACGGAGAGAAAAGACCCGAGTTAAGATGGCCAGCGACAGAGCCCTGCTCCAGGCTGGCCTTCTGATCCAGCTGCTGATGGCTGCTGTTCTGGGTCAGGAGGGAGGAGAGGAGGGAGCGTCCTTTGGCGAACCTGCCTGGCCCATTTCACTACAGGGATGCCTGAGTTCGTGCTGGACACTGATGCCTCGGTGCAGAATGGGGCCACCTTCCTGCCCTCCCCCCCGGTTCGTCGGGGCAAGGAGTGCGTGCGGGCTTGCTGTAAGGAGCCTTCTTGCAACCTGGCCCTGGTGGAGCAGAAGCCACACGAGGGGGAAGACAGCATCGAAGCCTGCTTCCTCCTGGACTGCCTCTACGAGCAAGCTTTTGTCTGCAAGTTTGCCAGGAAGGTGGGCTTTCTCAACTACGTCAAGAGGGACGTGTACGATGCCTACGTGAAAGTGCGGGACCAAGGACATGGTGGTGAGCAGACACAATAAGCCTGTGATTGAACTCAGGCTGGGTGTGTTCATTTCAATCCGCCCGGGTCCTTCTCTCCCCCTTCCATTGTAAACGAGGTGGCTGCGTTGTCAAATAGTTGGAGTAAGGGTCTGAGAGTTAAGGTTCTGCCGCTCCTTCACTCCGCAACGTCAGTCGGATGTCTTAAAAACTCCGTGCCTCAGTTTACCCAGGAGGGGAGATGGGGATGAATACAGTACTTCTCTGGAGGGGCTTAATAATTAACTGAGTGCCAAAAATGGTCTTGGTGTAGTACAAAAATAGAGCAAGATGTGGTCCTTCCCACAAGGAATTTAGAATAGAAACTTGAAATCACATTAAATCTAAATATTGTAATGTTTTTAGCCGTGGTTCACTAATACCTGAATTGTGAAGGGGCTGGAGGCAGTGAGGGGGTTCTCAGGTATGGAATCCATTTCCCCTCTTGGTGTGCCAAGGTCTGGATCCGCTTAGGTGGCAAGGCCTTTGGTTTGCTAGGCTTTTGGCTTTTTGTGGGCAGGAATGAATTGTTATTTGAATGGGTTGGATGTGAGAACTTGAGTTTTTTGAATGGGTTTCAGGGAGTCTTTTATTTGGATTTTTGGATCATACCTGTTTAAGTGAAAACTTTATAAAGGTTGCATCTGTGTGTAGGGCACTGGATGGGAAGCACTTTCAGAAAGTAAAATCACCTGTAGTTGACCTCTTGTAAAGCATTTTGAAGTCTCCAGCTGAAAGGTACCGTAAACATGCAAAGTATTAAGATATATAGCTATGGGTCTGGCACCAACTTTTCTCCTTCTCACCCCCAAAATGTCTTGCAGTACTGGAGCCTGTTTTGTAGTTGGATCAGGTCTCTGGTCACTACTGGCTTTTTGAATCTATGTGGTTTGGATCCAACAAGTTGGTAGTTACAAGAGGCTGTTCTGAGGTTATTTGAATATGCTGATCCTTTTTCTCTCCTCCCAAAACAGCTGTGGGATGGCGGGGATGGTTCTATTAAGAGTACCAGCTACTAAGGACACCAGTGTGGCAGGTGTATGGGCAGGTAATCATAGGCTCTCCTGGGTGAGATGAGAGGTCTCTGATGCCATGATTTCTATGGGAAGTTGCAAGAATACCAAAAAGACCCCATGTGCTGGAAACATAAGTTCAAGAGCAGGGAAATGTGGAATTGATTAGTTCTGTTATTTATAGAAGACAACACAAAGGAGGAAGTTCAAGAGGGTGTAGCTACCCAAACAACGCCTAGTAATCCTCCCATGCTGAGCCTTGAATGTTACTGCCTCTCACCGCTTCTCTCACACCACTGCTGGGATGTGTATCTCCTCTCATTGTAATATGTCTCTTGTTCATCTCTGCTGGATCTCTTCTATGCCTTGATTGTAGGCCGAGGGCCTCCTTCTCAAAAACAAAGATGAGTTAAACCCATTACTCTGTAATCAATATCTTACAAACCAAGGTGTGGGGCACAGACATTAATCTTAACTAACTTTTAAATGTTATGTTCTATCCTCTTTCCCTCTGCACTTAAGTCTCGTTGGTTCAACAAATTTATCCCAAAATAAGCAATGCCAGAAGCCTCACTCTATGGTAGTTCAGAAATCACAGAACAATGCATTCTGGGATCTCTCCACTGCAACAGGAAGTACTAAGGAGACTAATCAGAGGAGAGAAAATCATTGAAAGGTTCTGTTGGGAATGCCACCCAAAACCTGCTTAATAGGGCGTTCAGCTCCTCTCTCATGCTGGATTTACACCACACGGATGTTGAAAAGACTCATTCCATCCAACATCCCCTGTCTTCATTTCCTTCTTGTACGGTACTTGTGACAGCATACCATAGCACAGAAACCAGGAAGTTTGCAATTCCTATTTTCTCAGCATCCTAGTGAGACAACTTTGTTAAACTACAATGCTCATGACACTCTTGGATGGAAAGCATGTTTTCCTCCTCTTAAACTAGTTTTTAACTTGCAGCAAGACCTTTGTAGTTTACCTTATGTGAAACAGAAGGGTTGCTGAGAAGAGACACAGGATGATTACTGACTGACATTCCAAGCCTGGCAAGAGGGGTGAAAAATAAAGGATGACCAATCAAACTATATTAGATTGTCCCTAGTTTACAGTAGGATTGTTTGGACATTCTAGAACTTTTGGTTCAGAGCCAAAAAATATTCCACAGTATGATGACATAACTAGGTCAGCGGAAGAGGAATTCAGCATAGAATAAAGGGCTTGTTTTAGCAGGAGAGGTGAGTGCATCACTTCCGCTGTATGGGAGAGAGGAGCAAGTTTGCAAGGGTGTATTTCCAGGACAGCAGATTGCCTCTAGGCAATGACTGCACCTTGCTGGTGCTGAAAAAGAAATTAGTCATTTTTACTTTAAGACTTTTTGGGGAAGCTATCATAGTATACTTATAATACTGTTAGGGTGTCCGGTTTTTGATAGGAACCCCTGGTTGAAAAGAGACCCTGCTGGCTCCAGTCAGCACCGCTGACCGGGCTGTTAAAAGTCCAATTGGCGGCACAGCGGGGCTAAGGCAGGCTCCCTGGCTCCGTGCAGCTCCTGGAAGCGAATGGCATGTCCTGCTCCTAGGTACAGGGATAATCAGGGAAGCTCTATGCATCCGAAGAAGTGAGGTTTTTACTCACGAAAGCTTATGCCCAAATAAATCTGTTAGTCTTTAAGGTGCCACCAGACTCTTTGTTGTTTTTTCAGGGAAGCTCTGCGTACTGCACCCCCCACCCCTCAGTGCTGGCTCCGCAGCTCCCATTGGGCGGCCAATGGGAGCTGTGGGGGTGGCACTTACGGGCACGGGCAGCGCACAGAGCAGCCTAGGGGCCACAGGGATGTGCCAGCTGCTTCCGGGAGCTGCACGGAGCCAGGGCAGGCAGGGAGCCTGCCTTAGCCCAGCTGTGCCACCGACTCGGAGCTGCTGGAGGTAAGTGCCGCCCTTCTGGAGACCATGCCCTGATCTCCCTCCCGCACCCCAATCCCCTGCCCCAGGTTGGAATCCCATCCCGCACCTTAACTCCCTTCCAGAGCCCTCACCCCTCTTGCATCTCGACCCCCTGCCCCAGTCCTGAGCCCTCTCCCGCACCCCTGCCCCAGCCCTGAGCCCTCTCCTGCACCATAACTCCCTCCCAGAGCCTGCACCCCAGCCCAGAGCCCCCTCCTGGAGTCTGCACTCCTCCCGCACCCAACCCTCTGCCCCAGCCCTGAGTCTGCTCCTGCCCTCTGAACCCCTCAGCACCAGCCCAGAGCACCCTCCTGCACCCCAAACTCCTTATCGCTGGCCCAACCCCAGAGCCCGTACCCCCAGCCAGAGCCATCACCCCCTGCCCCAGCCCAGTGAAACTGAGTGAGGGTTGGGGAGAGCGAGCAACGGTGGGAGGGGGAATGGAGTGAGTGGGGACGGGGCCACGGAGAGGGTGGGGGTGGGGGTGTTCAGTTTTGTGCTATTAGAAAGTTGGCAACCCTAAATAATACTGACATTCCCGGTTTAGTCTTGCAGTAGAGACTAGACAGCCCATACAGTCTTCACAAGTTGTACTACAGTGATCATGCTAAAGATCCAGAATGCAGCACTGCTTGAGACTACACACTATTGCCAACCCCCAAGCATTTAAAAATCATGAGTCAGGCCCTAATAAAATCAGGAGACTGATGTAAAAATCATGAGATTTAAAAACCATATTTGGGGGTCTCTTTTTCTTCTGGATTCTGAGCCTTTACTAAGCATTTGGGTTATGTTTTTCTAGTCCCCTCGCAATAATGAAGGCGAGAAACTTTTCAAAATGAAGGCTGTGTTTCTCCTGCCAACTTGTGATTCCAGCTGCTGGGGCTTTTAGAAAAAACACCAAAATCATGAAACTCAGGATAAAATTGCAAGTGTTGGTAACACTGAGTCTAAAATACAACTTTGGGGTCTCATCTAAGAGCGTTTTCACTGTGCTAGGGGGATGCTCTGATTTAAGTAGGTCCCATATCAAGGCAACAATCATCATCTGCTCCCTCTGACACACAAGCTAACTGCTCTCCTAAGTCTCTGGTCATAGTATTATCCTTGAAGGCACAGCATGTGTTCCTCTGCCATTTCAAGCACAAACTTTGTTCTAAGGTTTCTCTCTGGCTCTTGATGCCGGGCTCACCGTGAGTTTTACTAGCAATAATAGCATGCAAAGTTTAAGTAACTACTACATAGGTTTATTCTGGATCTAGGCAAACCAGTTTGGGAGGGGAAAATAACTTCCCTGAACCTTTGCCCATTTCTAGAACTGAATCTTTTGTTAATATTGTGAAATACTTGGTTACACTTGATTTGCTTCCAGTTTGTGGCTCATGACTGTTAACCTGCAGGACTCTGGAAATGCTTGTTCTCACCAAATTTCCAACCCAGATTTGCAGATTCAAGGTTCATCTATGTATCCAAACTGTAGGATACTTCTCTGAGCTGATACCCAGCCCAGATGCTCTGGACTAGCTTCCATTTTGTAATAAATACAGCACAGTTATGCCTATCTAACAGGGACTTCTCTCCTACCTCTAGTGAATAACCCTATGTGAGATACATCATGCTGCCCTAATGGCGTCTGCTGGCTTCTACAAGCCAGACTGCTCATTAAGCCTGTTGCCTAAGGCATTTTTTCAGCTGAAAGAGCCCCTGCATCAGGTGGGGTGGCTGCTCTATAATTAAAGGTGCAGTACACAGATTGACCTCTCCGCACACTGGCATGGTCACTATTGACTGACCATGCTGGGAGTAGTGAATCTGACTGAGATCCTGCGTGCTTTAAGACTCAAACCATGCTAGCAAATTGATCCCAAATTAATGAAACAAGCAAAAACAAAGATCAGCAGAAGAACCTTCCCCTGGGAATCCTCTCTAAGCTTCAAGGAAATAATGTTTGCCTCTCACAAACCCTGAGCGGTGTGGCAAGCTGCTTTATTCTAAAGCAGTGACCCTTGAGAAACACTTCAACAAGGCGGAAGCACTGAGAGTCCTGTTGGGTTGCCCCTATGGTTATAATGAGATTGGCTTGAACTGCAGTGAGCACCCTTTTAAAAACTCTTATGGAAAAATCCTTAATAGGTTCTCATTCGGTAATAACTTTTCTTCAAAAAGCAACAGAGGGTCCTGTGGCACCTTTAAGACTAACAGATGTATTGGAGCATAAGCTTTTGTGGTTGAATGCCCACTTCATCAGACGCATCTGATGATCTGTTGGTCTTAAAGGTGCCACAGGACCCTCTGTTGCTTTTTACAGATTCAGACTAACACGGCTACCCCTCTGAAACTTTTCTTCAGAACTTTTAAACCAACCTTTATCATGCTTCTATAGTGGGGATCATTCTCTATTAAATTATGTGCTTTTTATAATAACTCTGTTTCATCTCTGATATGGTCAATAGGAGGGATTCCTAAGAAATTGCTTCCAAACAAGGAAATATTGCATTTTCTCTCTCTCCCACCCAGTTTGATTTGTATTCCCCCACCTCCTTCAGAAGCATTTTTTTTCCTTAGAGAAATTCAACTCCCTTCTACCTGGCAACCTCAATGTTTCCATTCATGACATTGGCGTGTTACTATGAAGAGCGAATTACTGTGTTAATGGGGGAGGCTGAATAAACACTCTCAGGAAATTATTTGCTTCTGAGTACCTTCCTTGGGGAAGTGATGAAAGAGCAGTGTACTTTGTATGGGGATTGTTTAGCAGTGGTACACAACTTCAGTGTTGGTCCCTGCCTGGTTATGTGTATTAAATTACCTTGCTAGTCTGTTTTTCAGCATGTTTGTTTGGGTGGCTTTTGACTCTTAAAATTTCTAGTGGGAAAACTTCCTAATTCTGATCAGTGGAGATTTCAAATCGTTTTCAGGTATCTCTTTAAATACTGCTTTATAATCTCCGTATTGCCAGTCTCACACTTTCAGAAATCATGAGACTGGCTTATTATTATTTTAATGAAAGCTTAGATTCTCACATAACTGCATGGCTCCATGAGGCTGGACCTTTTGGAAGAACATCAGATATCACGAGACTCATAAAATCATGAAAGTTGACAACATTTTATCACAAAAGCTTATGCCCAAATATATCTGTTAGTCTTTAAGGTGCCACCAGACTCCCTGTTGTTTTTGTTTATGTACATTTTACTGAAACTTTCTATACTCAAAAGAGCACTAAAAATCCAGGCTGTTTTCCTTTTTAATGGAGACTTTTCGAAGATGTAAGTATCAAATTCTCTTAACTTTGTGGAGTTCTGTTTGCTGATGGGTTAACATAGGAAAATTACCTTCCAAAAGCCACTTCCTGTTGCTGAGGTTTGTCTCAGTCCAAGGAGCATTTGGTTGTAAAAATTAGCTGGAAAATGAATTTCACCCAGCTGCAGGTGAAGAATGTTACAGCTTGTACGAGTGCCAGTTAGAGCCGGTTCCTACTTGAATGACTTGGGTTGACATTAAGGGCTCTCTCTAAATAAATAAAAAAACCTGTTCTTTTTGTTGTTCTTTCTGAAGATGTTGAGTAGTCACAATTCCAGCTAAGGTCCATGGAGGAAGGAAGAGGATTCTCAGCACTCTGAAAACCAGACTCTGAATGTTTGGTAAAATTCCTTCTCTCCTTGTTAGAGACTTTGCTTGTGTGCAAGTGATTGGCCTCTTCTTTTTTTTTTTTTTTTTTTTTTTTTTGAATGGGGATGGTGATGGGGGAACTTACTGAATCCTAGAGATGGAATCTAGAACTGAAGTGACCTGTTAGTCAGGGTGACCCAAAGAGGAGAAAGTGCTGCCTCTCTACCCAGAATCCTGGGGGAGATGGATATAAGTGATAAACTGATCAGCAGTGAAATATTTGGCATGTGAATGGCATACATTAGATTTCTTGGAAACCATGCTATCCCTGGCAAATGCGAAGCCCAAATGGCTGTGCAGGGAAAATGAATCCTTCTTCCTTGCCCTGCAAACAAACCAAACCCTGACAACTCATCACATACAGGGCCAGCTCTAGGCACCCGCAAAACAAGCTGGTGCTTGGGGCGGCACATTTCTAGGGGCGGCATTCTGGCACTGGCGTTTTTTTGCCTTCCTCTGCAGCGTGGGGCAGGGGTCACTTGCTGGAAGATTCTCTGCACCTTGAAGTCTTTAAACCATGATTTGAGGACTTCAATGGCTCAGACACAGGTTTGATACAGGAGTGGCTGGGTGAGATTCTGTGGCCTGCATTGTGCAGGAGGTCAGACTAGATGATCATAATGGTCCCTTCTGACCTTAAAGTCTATTATTCTATCCTAATGGTTACTGATAGTTGTGTCTTGGTATCAACCAGACCTTTATGTTGACAGGGGAGGTGGTGGGAAAGAGTCTTCAAAATAAGTGTATCCAATTCATATGGTGAGCATGGGAGGACTGGCAGTGACGTGCCTCTTATTCAGTGGCTTTAAGTGCTGTGTGCGGGGTACGCGGTGCTGCTATTTTGTGTACAGCTTGCAAATGAAATGCCAGTTCTAATTGTACATGGGGACCTGTGCTGTTGAAGTGGCTGTGCACCTCCATGCACCATTATCTATTCCTTGACAGCCTTCATGTCTCTGGGGGAATGATAGTTGCTAGAATAAATAAATGTTCAGTTGGAAAGATTCAGATCTTCTGGTATAGAGCCCAGTGTAAAGTTCTGTAGGTGGCTGTGTCTCCTGCCAGCACGGAAGGACTCTGGTGCACTCCCACAATATGAACATAAGAATGGCCATACTGGATCAGGCCAAAGATCCATCTAGCCCAGTATTCCCTCTGGGAATGAACAGAACAGGTAATCATCAAGTGATCCATCCCCTGTCACCCATTCCCAGCTTTTGACACCATCCCTGCCCAACCTGGCTAATAACTCAAAAATCTTTTTGCCTTATGATACAAATATATTAATCTTGGCTACCTTTTGTTCAGTCTAGCTGAGAGTCCAATATCTTTTACATATGACTTGTTAATGGGGAATCATCAACCAGTGGGGGTGTTTTTAGTGGTTCCCACAAGAACCAGTTCTCAGCCCAATACTATTTAACGTACAATCAATTTGGAGGCACCTAGAGGATAATAGGATGCTAAATAATAACCAACATGGAATTGTCAAGAACAGATCATGCCAAACCAACCTAATTTCCATCTTTGGCAGGGCTATTGGCCTAGTGGATAGAGGAGAAGCAGTAGAATCATAGAACTGGAAGGGACCTCGAGAGGTCATCTAATCCAGTCCTCTGCACTCAAGGCAGGACTAAATATTATCTAGACCATCCCTGACCGGTGTTTGTCCAACTTGCTCTTAAAAATCCCCAATGATGGAGATTCCACAATCTCCCTAGGCAATTTATTCCAATGCTTAACCACTCTGACAGTTAGGAAGTTTTTCCTAATGTCCAACCTAAACCGCCCTTGCTGCAATTTAATCCCATTTGCTTCTTGTCCTATCCTCAGAGGTTAAGAAGAACAATTTTTCTCCCTCCTCCTTGTAACAACCTTTTATGTACTTGAAAACTGTTATCATGTCTCCACTCAGTCTTCTCTTCTCCAGACTAAACAAACCCAATTTTTTTCAATCTTCCCTCACAGGTCATATTTTCTAGACCTTTAATTATTTTTGTTGCTCTTCTCTGGATTTTCTCTGGTTTGTCCACATCCTTCCTGAAATATGGCACCCAGAACTGGACACAATACAGTAGATGTGCTATATCTTGATTTTTTTTTTTTTTTTTTTAAAGGAAGGCTTTTGATGCAGTCCCACATGATGCTCTCATAAGCAAACTAGGGAAATGTAGTCTAGGTGAAATTGCTACAACCTGGGTGAGACACTTCCCAGGGATACCCAGCCTTGTGTGGCACCTTGGTATCACCTGCCCTTAGCGTGAGGAAGCCTTGTCTGTGTCTGCTGTGGGTCAGCCCCCCACCTCCACAGGCAATACGAGCACTCCCCTCTAGGCCTCACAGGCTCTGCTGTCACTTGACAGGTTAGCGATTAGCACATTCAGTCCCTTGTCCACTGGACCCTCCCAGCATTCCCAGATTCACTGCTTCCAAAGACACAGTACACCCCAGCTTACCAGTTCCACTTCAGAGCACCGCTCTGCTGAACACACAGCACTTGGATATGTTTACAGTGAAATCAAGTATAACAAACCAAATATTGCTCACTCAAAATGCTTGCAGCACTTTACAGCCAGGCTGGCTATGTCCCTTCTTTCATGAGACAAGCACGCTGTCATCTTGCCTCTGTGGTCAGGTTGCCAGGTGTCTTGTTTTTGACCGGAAAGTCTGATCGAAAAGGGGACCTGATAGTACTACTGACCAGACATCAAAAGTCTGGTTACCTGAGTAACCATCCGCAGTCAGCTTCTGCTCTACCGTTGGGAGAGTGGGAAGAGCAGCTGCTGCTGGAACTGGAGGAGCTCTCAGGAACTGCCTGGCTCCAGCGGCAGTGCCAGTGCAACCACTAGGCGAACTAGGCGGCCACCTATGGTGCCAAGTGGTTGGGGGCACCAAAAAGGCACACTCAGGGGAGGCTGTGGAGTGGAAGTGAGCTGGGGCAGGGGAGTGCGGGGAGGGCTGCCTGCAGCAAGTAACGGGGGGAGGGGCATGCAGGGGAACCGCTCCCCATCCCAGCTCACCTCCGCTCCGCCTTGTCCCCTGAGCAGCAGCCCCCGCTCTAATTCTCCTCCCCTCCCAGGCTTGCCGTGCCAAACAGCTGATTGGTGCCGCAAGCCTGGGAGGCGGGAGAAGTGGAGCTGCGCCGGCGTGCTCAGGGGAGAAGGCGAAGCGGAGGTGAGCTGGGGTGGGGAGCTGCCTCGGGGGGGCTGCCCAGGCAGAGGGGGAGCAGGGAGCTGCCTCGGGGGGGGGGGGAGCCACAGGGCTGGGAGCTGCCATAGGGGAACTGCCGCGGAGGGGGCTCCCCAGCTCTTCCCCATGACCCCCGCCCCGCCCCCACTCCCCTGAAGATTGCAGCCAGGCCCGACCTTGTATGGTAAGTGGAGCAACCCGGCCCCAGCCTGGTTCGCTCCCCTGGCTCCCAGGCTTGGGGGAGGTGGGAGAAGGGAACCACCCCCCCACACTCGCCGGCAGCGTGGCTGGGAGCCAGGGGAGGGGAGCAGGCTGGGGCTGGGTCACTCCACTTCCCGCAGGAAGTGGCCAGCCTCCCTCCCATGGAGGCCTGAGGCTGGGCCCCACACAGCCCTCCCGTGGAGGCCCAGGGGGGGCTGCGTAGGGCACCAAAATAGCTAGGGCGGCCCTGGCTCCCTGGGCCAGAGGGAGGGCGCAAGGTGGAAGTTTCGCCTAGGGTGTGAAATATCCTTGCACTGGCCCTGTCCAGCGGAGAGAGGTACCAGCGGCGAGCCCCCAGGGAGAGGGATCCTGAAGCACATGATGTTTGAGAAGTGGGGCTGGCGGCTGGGTTCACTGCCCGGGCCCCTCTCTCAGCCTCCTTTGTGCCTCGCCCCTGGAATGCTACCCCCAGTCGCCCCATCCCCCAACCTCTGGATCATGGCTCTTCCTGCCCCAGTCACACACCCTAGAACTTGGCTCTCCCTTTGAATGTTCTGCCCTGGTCACCCCTCCACCCCTAGAGCCCTGCTCAGCTGTCGGAGGGAGGCAGGTGGAGAGAGCAGTGAGTGATGGGCGGGGAGGGGGAGAGGCAGAGCTGGGAGAGGGCCTGGGGGGGAGAGGCAGGACGGAGTGGGGGAGGTTCCAGCGCTTAGTATCCGTTTTTCACAAATTAGAAAGTTGGCCACCCTACTCCTTGGTGAAGGACCCAGTGTGTCGCTTTGCACTCTTGATAGACCAGAACAATCCTTTGTCTGTAGTGATAAACTGTTTTAGTGCTGTAGATTTCCTCTCCTTTTGCCTGTGGCTCCGTATGCAAATACATAATGAGGCATCTGATACACAAATGGCCAGGCAGGAAGCTAGGTCTTTATTGTGTTCTGCCTGAAGGGAACATTTTGGAGATATGTCACCTCCTGATGACCTTAGGGTTGCCAACTTTCTAATCACACAAAACTGAACACCCCTACCCCGCCCCTTCCCCAAGACCCCATCCCTGCTCATTCCATCCCCCCTCCCTCCATTGCTCGCTCTCCCCCACCCTCCATCACTTTCACCGGGCTGGGGCAGGGGTTTGAGAGGGGGTGAGGGCTCTGGCTGGGGGTGCAGGATCTGGGGTGGGGCCAAGGATGAAGGGTTTGGGGGGCAGGAGGGGGTCTCTGAGCTGGGGCCAAGGAGTTTGGAGTGTGGGGGGGTGGGCTCCAGCTGGGGGTGAGGGCTCTGGGGTGGGGGATGAGAGGTTTGGGGTGCAGGAGGGGACTCAGGGCTGGGATAGGGGATTTGGGGTGTGGGAGAGGGTTTCAGGTGAGGGGTCCAGGAGGTGTTACTGCAGTTCCCAGGAAGTTGCTGGCAGGTCTCTGCAGCCTCTAGATGCATGGGCAGCCAGTAAGGCTCTGAGCACTGCCCTTGCATCTGCAGGCGCTGCCTGCGCAGCTCCCATTGGTAGCGATTCCCAGACAATGGGAGCTGCTTAGCTGGCACTCGGGGCACGGGCAGCCAGGGAGCAGGTGGCTGCTTCCAGGAGCCACGCGGAGCTAGGGCAGGCATGGAACCTGCCTTAGCCCTGGGCCCCCGCTGTGCCACTGACCGGACTTTTAATGGTCCAGTCAGTGATGTCGATCAGAGCTGCCGGGGTCCCTTTTTGCCTGGACATTCCGGTCAAAAACCGGACACCTGGCAACCCCGTACAGCTGCAATGCGTCCATTAATGGCCCACTCCTGAAACCCAAATACAAATCCATAGAGCACAACTAGAGAAATGCGCACCTGTCCATATACCTATATAAAGAGGGCTGGCTCCAGGGTTTTGGCTGCGCCAAGCAGCCAAAAAAAAAAAAAAAAAAGCCACGATTGTGATCTGCAGCGGCAATTTGGTGGGAGGTCCTTCGCTCCAAGCCGGAGTGAGGGACCGTCCGCCGAATTGCCGCCGAATAGCTGGACGTGCCGCCCTCTCCGGAGTGGCCGCCCCAAGCACCTGCTTGCCAAGCTGGTGCCTGGAGCTGGCCCCGTGTAGAAACTGACTCCCACACCTACATGCAGATACACACGTATTCTCTTGTATGCATCTAACATGCACTAACAAATATACTTCCACATTATTTAGTATTACAATTGTTGCTTAGTGCCTAGACGCCTCAACTAAGATCAAGGCTCCAGGGTGGTAGGTGCTGGACATTCACGTAAAAAGAGAGATTCTGCAACAAATAGTTTATAATGTAGCTAGACAAAGGTGGGGAGAAATGTCTGATACGTTGGCTCTTCACAATTACTAGTCAACAACATTCACTTTAAGAAATAATACATTTCTTTTAGCGTTCCCTTCTCTTTTAAAAACTTGACATAAAACGTGTGTATTCATTTCATATCAATTTTTCTGTGTGCAAGCCAGCAAAAGGAATAAAAGTCAGTTAGGCTGAAAATTTCATTCACACAGGTATACGTACATGTGGCAATACATGCCCCTCTTTACACAAAGACAGTCTTACACATACAATGCATGCATGCATACAGTTGCCTAACAGAGACACTTTTTTCATACGCTTTCTTGGGACCCTAGCGGGGAGGCAGCACAGGAGTTCCAACAGGCCACAGGGCCCTGAGAGGGGCAGTCTCGTTCTCCTCCCCTCCTCTCCAGCAGCAGCACTCGGAGACAGGGATACGTTCCTCGAACTCTTGGGTGCTGGAGATGGGGCGACAGACCGCGGTTTGCCACAGGGCACACACTACCGCTTGAGCCCAGACACAGGAGGAGCGCGAGGGGGAGATGATGGCTGGCAGCAGCGGGAGAGGCATGCGCCACGACCCCTCAACAGCCGCCCGCTGAGCGCTCAGGAGTTGCGCTAATTCGTCCAAGGGGGCACTGGGTTTACAACTGGTTGAAAGACTGGACTAAAAGGGTACTTACCAGTGGTTCACTGTCATACTAGGAGCGGGTATCTAGTGGGGTCCACCCGAGGTCTATCCCAAGTCTGGTACTAGTCAATAGTTTCATTAATGACTTGGATAATGGAGGGCAGAATATGCTTATAAAATTTGTGGATGACACTAAGCTGGGAGGGTTCGCAAGCACTTTGGAGGAAAGGATTAGAATTCAAAAGGACCCTGCCAAATTGGAGAATTGGTCTGAGATCAGCAAGATGAAATTCAGTAAAGACAAGCACAACGTAGTATACTTAGGAAGGAAAAATCAAATGCACAGCTACAAAATGGGGAATAACTGAGTAGGTGGTAGTAATGCTGAAAAGGATTTACGGGTTATAGTGAATCACAAATTGAATATAAGCCAACAAGATGATGCAGACAAGATGATGCAGTTGTGAAAAAGGCTAATATTTTGGGGAGTATTAATGAGAATGTCCTATGTAATACAAGGGAGGTAGTTGTTCCTCTGTCCTTGGCATTGTTGAGGCCTCAGCTGGAGT
Organism: Malaclemys terrapin pileata; assembly: GCF_027887155.1. Lineage (NCBI taxonomy): Eukaryota > Metazoa > Chordata > Testudines > Emydidae > Malaclemys > Malaclemys terrapin. The sequence goes on along the minus strand of NC_071508.1, from coordinate 93,288,084 downwards.
ACTGTGTCCAGTTTTGGGTGTGTCACTTTCAGAAAGATGTGGACAAATTGGAGAGTCTAAAGGAGAGCAACAAAAATGACGAAAGGTTTAGAAAACATGATCTATGAGGAAAGGTTAAAAATTGGGCATGTTTAGTCTTGAGAAAAGAAGATTGAGAGGGGACTTGATAAGTCTTCAAATATGTTACGGGCTGTAATAAAGAGGATGGAGATCAGTTGTTCTCCATGTCCACTGAAGGTAGGACAAAAAGTAGTTGGCTTAATCTGCAGCAAGGGAGATTTAAGTTAGACATTAAGAAAAACATTCTAACTATAAGGATAGTTAAGTAGTGGAATAAGCTTCCAAGGGAGGCTTTGCATAAACTGTTTTGAATCCCCATCTTTGGGGCTTTTTAAAAACACCTGTCAGATGGGGTGCCCAAGGTACACTTGGTCCTGCTTCAGCATAGAGGGATGGCACTAGCTGACCTCTTGAGGTGCCTTCCAGCCCTACATTTTTATGAATGATTTTGATCAAAAATTCTGTGGAATAAAATGTAAAATCATTGCTGATGACGATTGCAAGCGAGACAAAGACTGGAGTAGTACATTTGATTACAGGGATGTGTCACTTCTACAGAGTGCTCTGAATGGCTTTTGTGCCCAGTTTTCTATCAAACATTTTAATACAGCCAAATGCAAGGTCTTACATCAAGGAACAGAGAATGTAAGCCATAATTACAGGATGTGAGGTTTGGCAAGCAGTGGCCATGGAAAGAACTTGAGTATCCACTGTAATTCTGTGGCTAAAGGGTTCATGTGATGCTTGCTGCATCAACAGGATTGTTTAGTGGGGAGGTGATATAGAGTAGTAGTAGGGTCTCACAAAGCTACTAGAATACTTTGTCCAGTTTTTGTGTCAATACTCTAAAGGATTTGGGGAGGGGAAAAATAGGAGGCAGTTCAGACAAGAGCTGCAAAGAATTGTGGTCTGGAAAATGCATCTCACAATGAGAGACTTAAGGAGATTGAGTCTATTCAGTTTATTGAAGAGAGGGCCAAGAGGTGAGTTGATCATGGCTTAGAAGAATTTACTCAGGAAGAAGATGCCTAATGCCAGAGGGCTATTTAATCTAGTAGGCAAAAGGCACAGCAAGATCTAATGTCTGGAACTTGAATCTAGAAAAACTCAAATTGAAAATAAGGTGTAAGTTTTTAATAGTGAAGGTAATTAACCATTGGAATAGTTTGGAGATTTGTTGGATTCTGATCCTCCCTCTATAGTAACCATTTATAGCACAGTATAAGGCTTTCATAGCTAGATTATAAAGCAAGACTGGATGACTTCTTAAAAGATGTGGTTGAATTGGAGTATACATTATTGGGCTTGATGCAGAAATTATTGGGTGAAGTTTTATGGCCTGCATTCTGTTTTCACTGGCCTGTTCCCATGGTGAGGATTTACTTTTGCCTTTTATATTTTCCAGAGTGACCTTTTGATCCAGACTGTGTTAGTGGTGCGAAGGGAGGGGTGTGGTCCATGGGATGGCATTTGAATGCTGTGCAAGATGTTTTTTTCAAGGGGGGGCTATATTCTCCAGAGACAATATGAGTTTTGAATAGAAACATGGAATAAGTGGATTATATTGCCTCCCACTTCCTCCCCAAAAGTGTCTCCTTAAATTGGGTATTGGAGGGAATTAATTGGTAGAAGATGTTGAACTGATTCCTTGTCTAACACCAACATTAAATTGTGTGTGTGTGTGTGTGTGTGTGTGGTTTATGTGAAATTCATGAGTGTTAGGAGTCCACAGCTGTAGGAACAAGGTGTTCCCTTGTCACTTATACTTCTTCCTACAGGTGAAATCTCTAAGTAGTTGCAGTTGGCTCAAAGAGACTGGCTGCAGTATGGATTACTGACCAGTCACATTTAATAATGGAGGAGATGGGTGAGGTAAGAGAAATAATTCTGCTCCAGACCCTTGAAACTGACCCGGCATTCCTCATGCACCACTTTGCTGTCTCAGAGTGATTTGCTTACAAACACAGAATGATGAAACATCTTCCTATTTGACTGGAACCCACATGTATTCAGTCTGGGGGAATCCCACCCTCTTCCTGGTTGAGACAAGACCCAAGTCTTTCTGCTTCTTACCTAAGCCTTTTGTTGCCTTTCTTCTCCAGATGATAAGCCTCCCAAAGCCCGTGCTGGGATGGACATGAAGGTGCAGCCTCAGGAGCCAGTGTTACTGAGAGGCACAGAGAGCTCAGATGACCATGGGATTGTCAGTTATGATTGGAAACTTCTGCATGGTGACACCTCTGCGGTGCTGGAGGTAGGGAGCGGAATGCGTGCTGCTTTGCTTGCCCAGAGGCTCATGCTGTCTACACCAAATATTTTGCAAGTGATCAATATCTTATGGGTCACCTTGTCCTTCCCTCTTCATGTTGTTGCAGCCAAGCGTCTGCTCTCTATCTCGCCCCTCTTTAGAGTGAGTTAAGGGCAGAGGAGTTGAGGGAAGAAGCTGGGCTAGAATGACAGTTTCCTATCATATGCTACCTTTTTCTGTCTCTTCCGCTCTCGCCCATGCATCTTCCATACTTTATACACTGGACCCTCGCTAGAACGCGCGTCTATATAGCGCAAATTCGCATAGAACGCGGTCGCGGCCATGGATCCCAAATGTAATTACTTTAATTGCAATTCATTTTAACGAGGTCCCCGCTATAACGCAGTCCCCGTGTTAATGCAGTATTGCGCATGGATCCCAAATCCCGCATTCTAGCGAGGGTCTGGTGTACTTCCCTGCTGTCGTCACTCAGTGGCACTGTCATTGCTTAGTGAGCTAACCTTCCTCCTCTCCATCAGGAAACTCTTGCAGCACAGGAAGTCAAGAATCAGTGAATGCTCCTAGACTCTCATCCCCTGTGTGGTCTACGGGAGGGGGAAGAGAGAGAAAACAGTATATAAATTGCTATAACCATCTTTGCTTCTTAGTGCGTGTCTTTGAGCGAGGTAACTGACCCATACTCTGGTTCGGCTATGCTCTGATTGCTAGCCTTCTCCTCTGCAAATGGGCTAGCTCTTATCCCTGTGGCTTGTCCCTAGAGTTCTGCTCCTGTTCTCATTGGGATGTTCTCTGATTTAATCACTGTCTTGGATAGTTGCTTCTCCCTGTTCGAATCCTGCAATCCTTACATGCCTGAAAGGCTACATAGAATCATATGAGCTAATTAAAGCCAAGACTCAGGACCCATTGATGCCTGCTGTCAGATGGCATGGCTGGTGTACACAAAGACTAGTAAGCAACAACACCACACTTAGAACGCCTGTCACTGAGGTGTTCTTTACATAAGGTTTTATCATCATGTTACAGATGGGGAAGCTGAGCTGCTAAGTGACTTTCTCAAAACCGCACAACAAATCAGTGGCAGAGTGTGGAATAGAACCCATGCCTCCTGTCTGGCTGTAAGATCATCAGGGCCTGTAGCACTACTGGGCTTATTGGCTAGTCCAAAGTGTAGTGCCCCAAAGACCACCAGTATCTAGATTGAGCATGCTACGGTGCTGAGGCTGTGGTGTTATTTGCCTCCCTTAGCCCCCTTGGGCATGGGCAGCCAGAATCTAGCCCATAGTTGTAAAGAATCCCAGAGAGCTTTACAAAATGACAATGGGTGGAAGCCTATTCCAGGTTTAGCTCAGCGGCTCTCCTCCTGATGCAACACACACACATGCATATACCCCCCTATGGTTTGATATGCCAGCTCTTTCTATGACTGTTTTGCTTTCTCGAAGGAAGAGGAAAATCAAGCCAAGATCTCCAACCTGCAGGAGGGGCAGTATGTCGTCCAGCTCACTGTCACAGACAGTGCTGGCCAGCAGGACTCCACCAACATCACGATCATGGTCCTGACAGCTGAACAGACTGAAGGTGAGTCTACCCAGATAGACCTTTGAACTAGAATCTCCAGGGGTCCCAGCTAAGATAGCTTGCTAATAACTTATTAGAGCAACAATGTTATCAGCACTCTTCTGGGAGATGGTGCATGGGAATACCATATGTTGAGGGACTGGAGGCAGGATAACTGTATGAAGTTTCTCGAGATGAAAATTCAACCTACCATGCCTAAACTTCATAAGTATAAAGTCTCCCCGTCCACCACTGCCTGTCTCAGTTTCTCCAGTCCCCATGCAGAACTAACACATGGTAATGAACTGACTGTGTGTGTGAGACTCTGCCCTTTATCGGATGGGACCAAAACTGATCAGCTCTATATCATAGACCTTACAACGATTGTCCTTTAGCTCAGGTAAGAGCTTGTGCTTTTGGAGAAGCAGTACGTGTGTGTGTGGTGTGTGTGTGGTTTTTAATTCCTTGCTTACACTGTAAAGTGCCAAATAACCATGGTGTGCAGCATAGTGACAGCTGTCAGTGTGAAATCCTAAATGGCCATGGATTTGATTATCAAATTTGTTACAAAGGACTTGTACCTGGCAATCAAGATGTTCAGAGTTATGCATCAACGAGGCAGTGTGGGTTCTTGGTGGCCATTAGGCACTGGTGCCTTAAGCAGAGGTGTCCTCCCTCCCCACGGTAAATAGACTTCCCTAGAATGCAGACAAGAAAACATTTTTAGGCGGAACCTCCTTGGACTGAGCTCAAGATATGTGTAGTCTTTGGGAAAACTCCCCCTAGCCCTCCCACAAGCCACCAGTGCCTGCTCCTGCCCTCCCTTTGCAGCTACAAAGATGGGAGAATTGGTGCCAGATTAGCTAGTGCTTGATTCCACCCTTGGTAGCAAGCTGCAGTCATTGCTGCTGATCCAGCCCACCTCCTGATATTTCAGGAAGGCCAAGCATCCATACTCCAGCTGTGGAGTTGAAGTAAAATGAGCTCCAGCCTCGTATGCAGACTTTTTGCATTGGGGTACCTTTCTTACATTCCAGAGTTCTGCTTGGCTCCTAGTAAGGTGGGTCGGTGCCGTGGGTCCTTTCCCCGCTGGTTCTACAATCCAGCGTCTCAGCAATGTGAGAAATTCACCTTTGGGGGCTGCAAGGCCAACAAGAATAACTACGTACGGGAGGAAGAGTGTAAACTTGCCTGCAAGAATGTTCAAGGTGAGTCCATCTATAGAGGAAACCCCTGGGTCAGTGGGATCTCATGGTTCCATTGATTGGCATATACTTGGTATTTAGTTTGAAGTTTCTGTCTAGTCAACGTTCCTCACCATGGTGTGAAAGAAGTTCATTCAGGGACTGGTGTTTACTACACTTCTGTGGCCACAGACTTACTTTCAAAATCCTATTCCTGCTACCTATAAATGTAGCCACAGAACAAGGTGTCTTGCCCTGGAGGTGCCTGAAATTCAGCTCTCCTTACACCCGTTAACAAATGCTCAGCTGTGCTACTGCTAAGAGCCAATCAGCAAAGCTTGCAATGTGATGAATTCATGGGGCCTCTTCCAGGCCACTGTGCTTCATATTGAGCTTACGGTGGGGGCAGAGGAATGGAGACAGGAAAGACAATTTGGAATAACTTGACTGGCTTAGGAGGGGTGAGATGGGAGGGACTTCAGAGCAGTCAGTACCTTTCCCACCTTCCCTCCCCACACAGGGTATAGACTTCCTGGAAAATGCAATATGGGATTCTGGTAAACAATCAAAATGTTTGTCCCGGGTAGCCGTTGTGCTAGGGTAGCCTTGGTTATTGGGGGAGGCATAGTGACAGTATAGAACAGACTCTGATTCACCAAAATAATGTAGCTTTTTTTTATGTCTTTTCTCAAGGTTCTTTTGGAAAACGGGCCAAGCCAGGTAGGCGTCTCATACCTCTCTGTCTAATGCAGTGTGCTCCAATAAGTGTGAATGAAAAAACACTACAGAGATTAGATTTTAGTCTCTATAGCTAGCACTCTGCACTTCCAAATCATGAAAGAGGCAGCATGTTCACTCCTGGGGAAAGGAGGCACGTTGCTTCATTCCACACTGACTTCCTTGGACCAAGTTCGGAGTGGCACTGATGGACTCTGAAGAGAGTACTGTCCAGGCTTCCCATGCCCCAGGAAGCTCACAGGGAGGCACAAGTCTTTCATGACATATCTGGGTGCCAGGAGGAGAGGCTTTTCTGGTGAACATCCTTTCCTCCACCCCAAAAAACCCATAATCTGTCTTTCTATTACAGTGTGCAATGGGAACTGTGAGTCCTTCCACTTCAAATGCAGAGATGGCTGCTGCGTTGATAGTTTCCTGGAATGCGATGAAACTTCAGATTGTGCAGATGGATCAGATGAGGCGTATTGTGAGCTGTGTAAGTATTTAAAGTCTGGGTCCTAAACTTTCCAACTTTAGTACCTGAAGATGGATACATCTCACTGTAGCCTAGTACTCTGGTCTCCTAACCCAGTTGGATCTCTCACACATAAGCATTTTCACAGTACTGCCCTGTCACTAGCATTTGAGAGGCCCAACACTGCTGATCATGTTGTTCTTGACTCTCCCTTACCTCCTGGATTCTTTCTCTGCTCTCTCTCCTCTGGAGTCTACCCTTCTGTCTGTGACCCTCAGGGTTCTGTCCTTTTCTCCCTCTATATCTTATCCCTGAGTGACCTTACCTGGTCTCATGTACCATCTCCAAATACTTTTTGCCACCTCGACTTCTCCCAGTCTCTTAAACATTACAAGAATGTCCTGCTAATAGCTTGCACCTGACATGGCAAAAAGCTGAACTACTTAACCACCTCCTCGCTTGTGTGTCATGACAGATAATTCCTGGGATCCTTTTGTTTTCTGATCCTACAGCCTGCATATATTCTGTGATTCCCCTCTCTCTTCTCTTGAGCATCAAACCAGTATTAATTTTAAAAGTCTGGAGTGACATGACTCTCTCCCCCCCGCCCTCCCACTTGATTTTTTTTTTTTAAACTGCTTTCAAATATTTGTGGACCTTGATTTATAGCTTCTTTCCCTGCCTTATGTATGATACTAGCAGAAGGGAGAAGAAAGTAGTTAGGGAGTGTCCCACAAAGACCTCTCTCTCCACATACCTTGGGATGGGTGGAGGAGTTTCATACTTGAGCTGGGGACTGTACATTTCTATCCTATGCGCTGTTTCTTTTTGCAGATGCAATAGAGTTCAATAAACTACGGAAAATCAATGTTACAACCACGCAAGGTATTGTGACAAAGTTTCTCCTCTATCTTGGTGGGTCCTGCGCTTATTGGCAGATTTTCTTGCCTCAGAGATTCACCATATGGGTTGGGGAACAGCCCAGAGACCTTCCCCTCTAGAAGAACCCACAGTCCAGATCAATTGGGAGGTTTGGGGGGAACCTGGGCCCGCCCTCTACTCCAGGTTCCAGCCCAGGGCCCTGGGGATTGCAGCTGTCTATAGTGCCTCCTGTAACAGCTGCATGACAGCTACAACTCCCTGGGATACTTCCCCATGGCCTCCTCCAAACACCTTCCTTATTCTCACCACAGGACCTTCCTCCTGGTGTCTGATAACGCTTGTGCTCCTCAGTCCTCCAGCAACTCACCATCACCCTCTCAGCTCCTTGTGCCTCTTGCTCCCAGGTCCTCACACTCACACCACAAACTGAAGTGAGCTCCTTTTAAAACCCAGGTGCCCTGATTAGCCTGCCTTAATTGATTCTAGCAGCTTCTTCGTAATTGGCTCCAGGTGTCCTAATTAGCCTGCCTTCCTTAACTGGTTCTAGCAGGTTCCTGATTACTCTAGTGCAGCCCTTTCTCTGGTCACTCAGGGAACAGAAAACTACTCCATCTAGTGACCAGTATATTTGCCCTCTACCAGACTCCTGTACCCCACTGGTCTGGGTCTGTCACAGTATGTATGTTACAAATCCTGAAAGGCTAGTTTAGCCTTCTTCCACATAGTGCATAGTGGGAAATTGCCTATCCCAGAAAAGGACTCTTGCCTAGCATAAGCCAGTCAGTGCCTGACTGATCCCATTGACACTGGGTCTAAAAGCATTTCCCGAATCTATTTCAACACTGTTTGATTGCCTGAATAGTATAGAGGAGGGATAACCAGAGTAAAACCGCTTCAACACGGTAAATAGTGCCATGCTCTTCCAGAGCGCTCCTCCCACCCCCATCCTCCCCCAGGCAGTAAATTGCATGGCACTCACTGCATCCATCTGTCTAAACATGGGAGGATGAATTGCTCAGTCAACTTTGCAAGGATTTGAGTGTGTGGTTCTAATGCCAGACCTGATGCCTAGACCACACTCGGATGCCTTCTGGGGAAACCTATGGATAAGTGGCAGTTCTGCTTGGCAGTGTCCTGTTTAAGTGAACTTTGAACCCTTGGCAGCCAGGCACTGGTGTAATGTTAGATGGATGAGAACCTCAGGATTAACTTTGGACTCTACCCCACCCTCTCTCTGTTCAAATATCCGTTCTAACCGACCAACGGCAGCTGTTGGGTTCGTTAGTTCTTGCTCATTGCAGTGATTGGTGGAGTGCTCTCCCTGCTCTGTGGAGAGGGGAGATTTTCCCTTCTTTTAAGCCACCATGCTTAGAGCTTGTCTACACAGGGAAGTGACCTCAGAATAAGGTAGGGTGTGAATTTAACATGCTAGAGCTATTTGGTGGAATAGCTATTGCAGTCAATTCTTCTTGTAGACAAGTCCTTACTGGGGGGCACTGATCTCTCTCTCTCTCTCTCTCCTGATGAGAACAGCATTATCCTCTTCCAGCCTCTGCTAAAATGCCCTAATTAGCTACATCCCCCCCCCTCCCCCCTCCATGCACTTTCGGGGCTGTGAGGGTGATTGTTGCCAGTGCGTCGCAATTGGTTGGCAGTTATGTCAATCGGATGTTGATAATCTTTGCTAACTCTAGGAAATAGGTGCCACAAAGTGGCTTGGAGACTGAAGAGTGGCACACGGGGCACTAGAGGAGTTACAAAGCGCGGATGCTGTGTAAATGTGCTGGTTGAGCCCGAACACCTCTCTTGCTTTGCCAGGTCACTGTGTGGATTTACCAGACACTGGGATGTGCCAAAAGAGCATCCCCCGCTGGTACTACAACCCATTCACCGAGAAATGTGACCGCTTCACCTATGGGGGCTGTGAAGGCAACCGAAATAACTTTGAGGAAGAAGAAGAGTGTCTGAAATCATGTGCAGGCATCACAAGTAAGCAGCAGGGCTGTGGAGTGTGGGGGCCAGCATCTCTACCACAGTGAAACCCTCCAAGTTAAATTCCCTGGCTCCAAATAGGCCAGAGCTCTGCAGAGCATGAGATGGAGCATTGCTCTCTAACCCTGGCCTCTCTCCACAAAGCTCCTCATTCTGTCTGATTGCTCATGTGGAGCACCCAGAAAATAACACTCTGCAGTACAATTTCCCCCAGGCCACCCTACTTTTCTTGGGAGTTTCTGGAGCTCCGTTACTGCTGTGAACTGGAAGAGCATTTTGGATATCGATGTGCAAGGCATTGGTTCTTGGATGTTCAGCCAGAGAGAATTCCAATAGTTCTTGACACTGGAGTGAAATGGCCCAGTTTAGGGGCCACGGGTATCTGTTTGCCCTTTTCAGGGTCATCACATTAGTACAACAATGTAGGAGGCAAAACTGGATATTTGGTGGTGGGGAGACACATGCCCCCAAACCTGTAGGTCCTCTCTGTCAGGACTGTTGACTCAAATGTGCTAAAACATGCATCTAGAAACTAGTTTTACATCATCTAGTTCAGATTGTGTCTTGTCTGAGTGGGTGGGGAGAAGGTCCCAAAGAAGGGATTTCACTGAGCTGCGTCAGTAAGGAAGCAGAGAGACTCCTGCTCTGACGCTTTCTCTGAAGTGTTGGGTGGATCAATACCATCCTTCCCTGGCCTGCCCCAAGAGCACATTTTCCCCCCATTGGGGCTATCAGAAGGGAGACTCTCCCCTCCCCAGATTCCTGTATCTGTAGAGAAAGAGAGAAGCCAGAATTAAAGAAATGGACAATAATGCCCTGGATGGGTTGAGGGGATGCTGAAAGGGAATACTCTGGTGGTTAATTCCAGGTATGCAGTTTGACTCCAGCATGAAACTGTCCTGGGAGGCTGGCGCCTCACTCCATTGTTCCCAGCTCTCTCATGAGACTATATTTTTGTTTGTTCCCTGTGCAGAGGCAGATGTGATTGGCCAGAGATGGGGAGCATATGGGACCCAGCAAGCTGGCTTGAGTAAGTAAGAATTCTACTCACGTGACATGTTTGTCATGACCTTTCCTTCCCTGTCTCGTGGAATGTATTGCACTTCATAACCGGGGGGGGGGGGGGGGGGGAAGGAACATCACATCTAACTACAGGAAGTAATGTGGTCTTCATGGGACAAGGGAAATGGATCTGTGGGATTCCTTCTCATCTCTCACTCCTGTGTGACTCAGTTAACCTCTGTATGCCCAAATAAATCTGTTAGTCTTTAAGGTGCCACCAGACTCCTTGTTGTTTTTGTAGATACAGACTAACACGGCTACCCCCTGATACTTAACCTCTGTAGTTACTCCTAATTCACCCTAGTATAAGTGAGAAGAGAATTGAGCCCTATAATCTGTAGGCATCAAAGAACAGCGGGGAAGACACTCTCCCCTCATAGCCAGGCTGGCATGTCCCCCACTGACCTGGATAGCTGAGGATAAGCTAGACACTGGTGGGTATTTGAATAATGTTGGTTCACATGGGAGCAGGGTTGTATGTGTTTAACAACACTAACGCTCCAAGCTACAATTGCAATGGGCCTGAAGTTAATGATCTTAAACATACAACACTCACATTTTAACGTGAGTTACCATTCATCCCAAACCTGTGTTGAGAGAGAGTTTCTCCCAGAGCAAACTGCTCCTAAGGTGATTCTTCTCCATTCCCAATGTCCCAGAGACTGAACCTTCCTCTCAGATTTGCCACGGTCCTCAAATGTGCCAAACTTAAATGACTTCAGTGCTTATGACAGGCGCCCAATTAATGTCACTGGAGACTGATGCACAGAACAGCTATAGCTTGGGCAGAAGTACTATGAGTTTCCTGACACTCCCCTGCTAATCTACTTTATCTGGAGGAATTACCCCTAAGTAGTTCCTCCTCTAAGCTCAGCCATCTCTTGGCCACCCTGCAGAGACTCCACTTGATGTTGGGGATAAGGTTATATGTTTAATACAGATGTCCAACCTCCAAGTAGCTGAACAGCCTTCAGATGGTAATAACTTTGAGAACTGACTCGAGTGGAACTTGAACCATGACCTGGAAGTGAAAGGCTCTGTATATCCTTACCAGCTCCTTGAGTCATCCAGTCATGCTCTTTCTTCATCTCCACCAACTGCTGAGCTAAACATCCTGCTGTCCAGTCACTAGTCCTTGTTGAAAGCTCATACAGTGTCCTTTGCCAGCACCAGGTGGTGACCCAGCTCTGTACCTCTTGCTTTTTCCTGCCTGTTAATGCCGCAACAGAAGTAGCAGAGCAGCCCTTGTAACTGTGTGTGTCCCCCTTACAGGTGCTTTCGAGGTGGCTATTGCAGTGCTCCTTTGTATCTGCATAATGGTAGTCCTGGTCATCATTGGCTACTTCTTCCTGAAGAATAGAAAGAAGAACAGCCGGCGACGCCAACCTACCACTGCTACCAACTCAACCCTCTCCACCACAGAGGATACTGAGCACCTGGTTTACAACAGTACAACCAAACCCATCTGACCCCAAGCACTTCCCTCAGATTGGGCACAGTTCCATGTACTGTTTGTATTAGAAACAAAGGCCTATGCCTGAAGGACTCTTTGCTTCCTTTTCTGTTAGAAGATATTTGTAGCATGGCAGTAGACACTAGCCATGTCCCAAGTGCTCGTGGTTGCTCTTGAAGCTGAAGGTATGGGGAAGGATTTTAGTTCATCTCTTGACTTTTTCCCCTTCTTCATCTCGAGCAATCCAGTCACAGCTCTGAAATGGTTTTGTGCCTTCCACTCTAAGCAAGAGCGGCAGAAGGATTTGCTGTACCTACTGAAGGGGCTGTGGTTTGACTTTTATGTGGCATTAATTTTTCTGCAGGCCCACCAGAACCAGCTTCTTTTTTTTTTTTTACCCTGTGACATGTAAAACTGCCCACTCTAGGTCTATCCAACCATCTCCTCATATCCATCCTGTCCCCAAACCACCTTCCCTAGGTGGTCCTGTCCCAATGCCAAACTTGGGGGTCTCAGTGAGAATTTGTCTGGGCTTGCATGCTTCACGTGACTGGCTCAGTCAGTGCTGTGAACTATGTGCCAGTCTTTCAAATGATCTCTCTTCCTATGACAGGAAAGACAGGATTGTCTACATTTTGATTGCTGTTTGAGTTTTGAACAGATATTACAGAAATGTGCAACTAATATCTCCCCAAACGATCTGCAGTACGAGTTTTACATGCGCCCTCCTTTGTCTTCCCCGTCTCAAGGCTTGCCATGTGTCTGTTTTTCAGGATGACAGTCTAGTCTCTGAACACTCTTTGCAAATGTGCATAGTCTTACTTAAAGTGAATGGAAGGCTGTGTCCCTAGTTTTCTAGCTAGTCTTAGGGGGAGATGGAAAGAGTTGCCTTTCCACCCTGGCAGGTTCAGTCAGTACCCTTGCTTCACCTGTGCTGAACTAGCGCCACCTGTTGGTTGCTCATGGTAAGTTCCGCCATAGGGAAGGGGTCAGTCAGCACAGTATGGGAACAAGGTAGTATCCTGGCAAAAGGACCCTGATTGGCTTTTTGGAGGAAGAGGACACATATGGAGAAATGAGCAGCTTCCCACCCATGCTCCAAAGATGGATAGAGGTGAAGTTGAGGGAGGGAGGGTGAGCAAGCATGCTGGTCCATTGTCTCATGTCCCAAACCACAGGGTGTACTAGTCCCAGCTCTGGTGAAACTGCTCATGGGCCTCTGGATTTGCCCAGGTGATGGCCTGGCTCTGCAGTTGGGGACGGCTGTCTGGAGCAGCCCAATGTGGTTAGCTTGTAACCTTTTTTTGTAAATTTTCCTTTATTTAATATTTTGAGGCTGACAATCATACGCAGTGCCAGAGTGCCCCTCTGCTGATCAACATACCTGAGAGAGCCCCAATTCGGGCTGTGCAGAGGAAAGCGAACCGTCCTGGTTTTCTTATTCATGCCACTTTTTTCTCCCATCCCTATTCTGACTGGAACAAGATGAGCCCAGCTGCTATCATTGAAGTCTAGCTACATGAGGCTCTGAGAACTTGCCCAGACACTAGTCCCTGTACTCACTCACGTTCTTGTTGAGTAGCTGAGTACGAAGTCCCAACCCCAGGCAGAGACTAAGCCCTTTACTCTGCACTCCTGCTTCTCTCAGTGACCGTGATGGGGCCTGTCACCCCAGCCATGCACCTAATAGTCCAGGCTACTGCTGCTCTTAGAACAGAACCCAACTTTCTCTAGTTGGGTGAGGAGTTGTCATCTGTGAAATGCTTCTGAAGCATTGGGTTAATACTGGGATTGGAGCCTGTACTCCCCATGTCTGCTGCTTTGGAAATATCCACTATGAAGTGATAACCTGGATCATTTTCTTTTATGAATTTTAAAAATTTTAAATGTACAGGATTTTTATTTTTATTTTTTTTAATGTTTGGACACAAGCGTGTGGGACCCATCCCTAGAGGGTTGTGGCTGTGGTGGGCTGGCACTGGTGGATGTCCTGGGGAAGGTTATGAAGTGATTTATAATCTCTTCTCTAATGGAGTGACGCTCGGACCCCTCGGGTGTGAGTTCAACAGGGCTGTCTCTCTCTTGGGAGGATGATGAGTAGGGAGAGATGACTGCCCCCAAGCTGCTGGTGCTCTGATTGCAGGCTTGATACCCACAATTGCCCCCTGAAGGGATGGCAAAGGGCATGCAGACGCCTGCCTGAGTACCTGCCCATTGCCAGGCTCTCTTATGTTTTTCTGGTCTGCCTTGTATCACCTCTTCCACACCCAGCCTCCTGCGCTTTTCTACAACCCCCCATGCCTGTGTAACTCTTGATTTTGCTCCCTCTGTAAATGCAGATTTTAATAAAATGTTGTTCGTCTTTATTTGGCTTGAGAGAAGTGTCTGAGGAATGTTGTCCTCCATGTCAGTGAGGAGTCTTCCCCCAGCACCAGCATCCCTGCTGAGGTTGTAGTGGCTTGGGGGATGGGGCTGAAGTGGCTCTGTGGTATCTGCCTCAGGGGAGAGGAATGAGCCCACACTGTTGGGGTGGGGGGAGTTGTTAAGCACAAAATACTATAGTGATGAATGCAGCAGAAATACTTGATTTACATAGATAATGACTAGATGTGAGGCATTCTGGGAATGAGATTGCTTCCCATTAACACACACAGGGAGCAAGGGAAGGGTGTAGCCTGAAACTGGGCTTCCAGCTAGTCAGACTGGTTTTGGGTCTTTGAAACCAAACCCAAACATTCTCTTCTTTTCCCACGTGTAGTTCTTTCTATACCTTGGGGCTGTTGATCAGTCAGCCACTGTAATGGAAATTTTGCTTATATCCGTGACGGATGTGTGTGAAAACCAGGATAACCCTCCCCCACCTCCTCACACACTGATCTCCTTAGGCTCTAAAGGCTCTCCTTAGCCAACATTTTTATGGCTGACTTAGAACAACGCTTCCTTAGCTCTCGTCCCCTAACGCCCCTACTCTACTTGCGCTACATTGATGACATCTTCATCATCTGGACCCATGGAAAAGAAGCCCTTGAGGAATTTCACCATGATTTCAATAATTTCCATCCCACCATCAACCTCAGCCTAGATCAATCCACACAAGCGGTCCATTTCCTGGACACTACTGTGCTAATAAGCGATGGTCACATCAATACCACCCTATACCGGAAACCTACTGACCGCTACACTTACCTACATGCCTCCAGCTTCCATCCAGGACACACCACACGATCCATTGTCTACAGCCAAGCTCTAAGATATAACCGCATTTGCTCCAATCCCTCGGATAGAGACAAGCACCTACAAGATCTCTATCAAGCATTCTTAAAACTACAATACCCACCTGCTGAAGTGAAAAAACAGATTGACAGAGCCAGACGAGTACCCAGAAGTCACCTCCTACAAGACAGGCCCAACAAAGAAAATAACAGAACACCACTAGCTGTCACCTTCAGCCCCCAACTAAAACCTCTCCAGCGCATCATCAGAGATCTACAACCTATCCTGAAAGATGATCCTTTACTCTCACAGATCTTGGGAGACAGACCTGTCCTCGCTTACAGACAACCCCCCAACCTAAAGCAAATACTCACCAGCAACCACACATCACTGAACAAAACCACTAACCCAGGAACCTATCCTTGTAACAAACCCCGATGCCAACTCTGTCCACATATCTATTCAAGTGACATCATCATAGGACCTAATCACATCAGCCATACCATCAGGGGCTCGTTCACCTGCACATCTACCAATGTGATCTATGCCATCATGTGCCAGCAATGCCCCTCTGCCATGTACATTGGCCAAACCGGACAGTCTCTACGCAAAAGAATTAATGGACACAAATCTGACATCAGGAATCAAAATACTCAAAAACCAGTGGGAGAACACTTTAACCTGTCTGGTCATTCAGTGACAGACCTGCGGGTGGCTATATTACAACAGAAAAACTTCAAAAACAGACTCCAAAGAGAGACTGGTGAGCTAGAATTGATATGCAAACTAGACACAATTAACTCCGGTTTGAATAAGGACTGGGAATGGCTGAGCCATTACAAACGTTGACTATCTCCCCTTGTAAGTACTCTCACACTTCTTATCACACTGTCTGTACTCGGCTAGCTTGATTATCACTTCAAAAGTTTTTTTTTTTTTTTTTTTTTTTTTTTTTTTCTCTCTTAATTAATTGGCCTCTCAGAGTTAGTAAGACAACTCCCACCTGTTTATGCTCTCTGTATGTGTGTATATATATCTCCTCATTATATGTTCCATTCTATATGCATCCGAAGAAGTGGGCTGTAGTCCACGAAAGCTTATGCTCTAATAAATTTGTTAGTCTCTAAGGTGCCACAAGTACTCCTGTTCTTCTTTTTGCGGATACAGACTAACACGGCTGTTACTCTGAAACTTAGGCTCTAAAGGTTCAGTAACTCTGCAGCCAGGAAATGTTTTGCATGTTGCAGTTCAGTAGACTGCACTAATTACCAAATGTTTCCTGCTAGTCTGCTCCAATTCCAAGAGCTCTGTGTAAACCGAAACTTCTCTCTCACCAACAGATTTAAAAATTTTATTAAGATGATGTTAAAGAAAAAAATAGTGAACAGAGTTTGAGCATAGAAGTTTCTGGTTATCAGGAAATAACATACAGATTATCGAGGGTGCAAAGTTTGGTTTAAGATAAGGTGGCATGAGGAATACATAATCTGCAATATCCCCGATTGGGGGTAAAAGGTTGATGGGTCAAAGTACAGACATTGAGATATGAGGGTATGAAGTTCATAAAGTGGCTATGTTCGGGTGTGGATAATAATGAGTGGATATGATGATGAGGATGGATTGACCCTCATTTGGTGAGATTTAATGGTCAGGGAGTTTATGGTTCCAGTTCATATGATCCAACGGAGAAGGTCACTTGGGTCTCTTTCTCGTAGTGGGAGAATGATGTCACTCTGGCTCACGCCTCCTGGTACTGTCGGTGGCCGGTGATGGGTGCTCGATGTAGATGTCCCTGGACTATCGGATGGCATCTGAGACCATGAGACGTGCATAGCATCGACTGATCCCGCAGGTCCGCAGCACACGCTCGTTGCAGGGGTCCCAGGCGCCCAGGGCTCCCGACAATCAGGGCGTCCATCTGCACCTTGTAGCCCTTCGTTCTCAGGGTGTCAGCCAGGGGGGCGTACTTTTCCAGCTTATGAGCTCGGGCTTCGCGAATTGCCGGGGTCCTGTTCTCAAAGGAGACCGTGACGTCGACGAGGATGATCTTTTTCTGGGCCTTGTCGGTGACGACCACGTCAGGTCGTAGCTGGCTGTCAGTACTGGGGATGGTGCAGTTCACGGAGATCTCCCCTAGGCGTGGCGCAATGGTTTTCACCAGGCGGTTCTGGATGGCGTTGTGGCGCAGCTGCCAGGCTCTGGAGTGGGGTTTGCAGCTGCACAGGACATGGGGCAGGGTCTCGTTGGGGTAGCCGCACTTCCTGCAACGCTTGTCTCGGTTCCCGTGGCGGACGGCTCCGTTGAGCGGGACGCAGTTGAGCCGGGCACGGTGAATGAACCGCCAGTCGGCGAAATGGGTGAAGCCACCCCCAGCGAGGAAGTGGTTGCTAGCGTCCCACTTGCTGGTCAACTCAAAGGCTTTACCCTGGTCCAGTTTACGCTTCAGGGTTTCCACGTACAGCGAGCGGATGGCAGCCTTCAAAGTCCTCTCCAGCAAGCCCCTGGCCGTCGGTGTGACAATGGTGTTGTCGTCCGACCTGATCTGAGGCACTCGGGCTCCTGGCGCTCCTCGCACCACTGCCAGTTTATTACCTCACCCACCTTCTCTTTCCAATTCTTCTTTGTTCAGTTTCAACCTATTCTTCCTACTGTTTTTCCTCCCACCCCAGACCACCCTAAACAACTCCTCTTTTCAGTGGGGCCTATACTTTGCCAAGACATTGTGCCTGTACCTACCTCACTCACACCCGCAGCCTGGGGAACAGTAATAGTCACCGGTCAAAGCGCTGGCTTTCTCAGTAGGGCTTGCTCATCACATGTCAATGGCTGGGCTCTACCTCCCAGGACAGCTGTGCTCCTGTCTTCTTCCTTCCTTTGTCATTGGGGAAGCAGAGCTGTGCCAGGAGGAAGCTGGAAGCCAGCCCAGCAAAGTGCACTCTTACCCTCCTTCAATTCCTTTCCTCTAGGAGAAACTGATCCTTCTTATTTCTCTCCCTCCCTCTCTTGACATTCATGTTTTAATAAGAGACGCGGTAGCATAAAAAAAATAAAAAAGGCCTGGCAAACCAAAGCCATCCACCTATGCTGGGGAGTCCTTGTGATTACCAGCAATCCTGGGGAGCCTAGGTGCTGGCTTTGGATAGTGGGGGCAGAAATTTGTCGTGAGTGAATGCTGACCTAGGCGACAGGGCAGTCAGGCTCAGTGCTGGGATTACACCCTCCCGCAATGTGTAAAGTGGGGATAACAAAATGTACCTGCCACATTGTGGTTCCTAGTTAATGTTTGTATAGCACTGCAGGAGTGCTGTAATTCAGCATGGCGCCCAGAGTCCCTTGCAGCATGCAGACCCCTGGCTCATTTGAACAACTTTCCCTTGCGAGGCTTAATTTGCCCACTATGCATAGACACCACCACCAGTAGGCAATAAGAGGAAGGGTGAACTGGTGGTAAGGCACTAGCTGGGGGTTTTGGAGACCTGGGTTCAAGTCTCTGCTTTACCACAGAGTGTCTGTGGGACTCTGGCAAGTCAATGAGGAAACATACATTAAAAACGGTGTGGTGTAAAGCTAAACTTCTTTCTTGCACCCTCATGTTAAATATATAAAATGGGCCAACTTCTGTTGGTGAGAGAGACAAACTTTCAAGCCACATGGAGCTCTTCAGCGGGAAGAAGAAGAGCTCTGTATGGCTGGAAACTTGTCTCTCTCAACAACAGAAGTTGGTCCAATAAAATATATTCCGTCACCCACCTTGTGTCTCTCATATCCTGGGACTGACACAGCTACATCTACACTGCCTGTATAAAATGGGTCAGTCTGAGAGGAGCCCCCCAAATAGTGTCGCTAACCCTTCTCGAAAGGCTCAGGCCAGACCTGGGCCTGGGGGTGAGAAATTGTGCACGCAGGTGGTAAGGAGTTGGTTTTGTGGGAATGGGGGTAGATGGCAGCAGCCCAAAGTGTTTTGCAGGTCTATCCCCCAGTGCTAACGCTGCCTCTGGCTTTGCCATGTCCTGCTCTTGAGTGCATAATGTCCCTTTGTGGTAAATCTAGGCAACCTTTGCTTTATGAAGAGCTCTCAGGAGAAGCTGCTTTGCTCACAAACAATGCGTGCTCGTGCAGTACATTAGAAGTGCTAGTCCAGGGGTCTCAAACACGTGGGCCGCCCGCGAGCCCCTCGCAGCCCCCCTCCCGCAGGGTTTACCAGAGTGGCGGCCGGACGTGCACCGGACGAGCCCTGCGCAGCTCCGGGAAGAGGCTGGAACGTGGGGAAGGGAGGGTGGAGGGGCTGTGTGTTTCTGTTGCTTTAGACAGCGCTCCCAGCAGCTCCCATTGGTCGGGAACAGGGATCCGAGGGAGCCTGCCCTGCCCCCAGTACGCGCCAGGCCAGATCCTGCCCCCCAAACCACTCCTGCAGCTGAACCCCCTGCCCTGAGCCCCCTGCACCCCAACCCCCTGCCATACCCTGCACCCTGACCCCCTGCCTCACCCCTCACCCTTCCTGCGTCCAAACCCACTGCCCTGAACCCCATGCGGCACCCCAACCCCCTGCCGTACCCTGCACCCCTCCTGCACCCTGACCTTAATAACGTAGCTGAATTCGAAGTACCTTAGTCCGAACTTACCGCGGTCCAGACGCGGCCGGAAGTCTCCCCCCGTCGACGCCGCGTACTCCTCTCGGCGAGCTGGAGTACCGGCGCCGACTGTGAGCACTTCCGGGATCGATCCCAGAACATCGATGGCGTGCCGCCGGACCAGCCGGTAAGTGAAGACTAGGCCTAATACTTGGTAGGAGTTGCTGAGCCTTGGTATAAATTTTAAGCATAGATTAATATAGCTCAGTGGTTCTCAAACGTCATTGCATCATGACCCCCTTTTGATAACAAAAATTACTACATGACCCCAGGAGGGGGTACCAAAGACAGAGCCTGCCTGAGCCCCGCCACCCCAGCCTTCTGCCCTGGGCAGGGGGCATGTAACCTCAGCCTTGAGCGGTGGGGCCTGGGCTTGGGCTTCAGACTTGGTAGGGCCCAGGGCCAACACCAGCCTTGGTGACCCCATTAAAATGGGGTCCCAACCCACTCTGGGGTCCCAACCCACAGTTTGAGAATCCCCTGATCTAGCTACATCACTCGGGGTGTGGAAAATTCACATCCCTGAGCACCCTAGCATAGGCAGCAAGTTGTATAGGCCTGTGGTGCCCATGCTCCACCAATATTCAGGAAGGTGGGCCTGGCTCCACCAATGTTTGGGCTTATATTTTCAGAGCCGTTCTGTCCAGGTGGTGCCAATCTCTGTTTGGACCCATTCTGGGCACCACCAAAAATTCTACAAACTTGGCACCCATGCACCCTAGTTAAGCCAACCTAACCCCCGGTGTCCCACTCATTACTGCCGCTTGGGGAGGTGGATTATCTACATCCATGGAAAACCCCTTCCGTCAACATAGGAAGCGTCTGCCAGTGACTGGAATTGGGTGGTCATCCCTAGTGGGCAGAGCTGGTGTCAGAGGCCAGTGTCAGAACCAAGAGTTAGAACTGGGTTACCAGGAGTGAGGTGGGGCTGGGGTTATCGCAGCCATGGACATTGGGCAAATGCTTTGAGAAGCAGCCACTTGACCCGCCTGCTGCTGCTGGGCTTGAGAGCCGGTCTGTTGACTCTTCCCATCTCTCAGGCAGCTTATTGCAGGCCAGCTGCACTTATTAGGTTGCCTGGAGACTGGCTCCACTGCAGGCCCTGATTCTCTCACCAGCAGAAGTTAGTTAGTCCAATAAAAGATATTACCTCACCCACCTTGTCTCTCTCATGTTACTTTTTAGACTGAGTTGCTCCTATTCAGACTGAGCTGTGTTAATACTGCTGTGGAAACAGAACAGTGTCTTAAGGAATCCTCTCTGCTGAGTTGCAGCCTGTGATGCTTAATATGGTTCTGGAGGGGGTGGTAGAGCCTGTCCTGGGCCTCCTGTCCTCGCAGGCTAATGAAGGCCTATATGCATTGTGAGTTGAGATTGTCACTGTTGCCCTAGGCAGGGTCAGGGCACCAGTTGGTCTTAAAGAAATCACTGTGTATTGTATGTAACAGGGTTTTATAAATATGATCTCACCACCCTGCTGGGGTGAGGAAAAATTGTTTGTTCAGTCAACCCTGGACTTCCCTACTCTGCTCCATTAATGGACTTCAACCCTTTCCTAGAACCATTGTGCCTTCATGGAATGAGAGGAATTGAAACTCCTTGCTTATACTGTTCCACCAAAAAGAAGAACAGGAGTACTTGTGGCACCTTAGAGACTAACAAATTTATTAGAGCATAAGCTTTCGTGGACTACAGCCCACTTCTTCGGATGCTGTAGTCCACGAAAGCTTATGCTCTAATAAATTTGTTAGTCTCTAAGGTGCCACAAGTACTCCTGTTCTTCTTTTTGCAGATACAGACTAACACGGCTGTTACTCTGAAACTTGTTCCACCAAAGCAGTCTAACCCTGTCCTGCAGGGCCCACCCTGCTGGGAGCAAGAGAGAAGTCCCACTCCCACTTGGGGAGGGTGAGTTAAGTCACAATTTGCTTGAGGAGAAACACATGTTCTCTGTGCAAGTCCCTGTGCCTAAGCCAGGAAGCATTAGCTCACACTTAAATGATATCAGGTCTGTCTGGGTTCCCTATGGCACAATGACTATGTTATGTAAATAAATAAACTAGCAAACCATCACATGACAATGGGATGGCTCCACCTTGACAAGGTGGGATATGAGAGAGACAAGGCAGGTGAGGTAATGTCTTTTATTGGACCAAGGTCTGTTGGTGACAGAGACAAGCTTTTGAAAAATAAAAGATATTACTTCACCTAGCTTGTCTCTCTAGTATCTTGGGAACAACATGGCCACAACAACACTGCAATAGGTAGACTATTATCTCTGTGGGCAAAGAACTAGGCTGATGTGGTACTTTAAGGTAATGATAACTCTAGCTTTTCAGCCATCTCATTGTTTAAATGAAAAGTCATTTCAAGTTGGATGCCAGTTTAGTGAGACTGCAAGCTGACCAGTACAAGGGGGGGGGATCGGTTTTTGCCCTTTGGGGCTCTTTGTAGAAGGCCTAAAAGTTGTGTTTGTTTAAACTCTGCTTGTGTTTTTATCTTTAGGAATGTTAAGAATGCAAAAGCTCATTTTGCCTGTTCTGATGAAGGACTCCTTGGATGACTCAGATCTGAGCAGAGAAAGTTTTTAGCCCTTGGCTGAAGGGAAATAGGTGTTAAATCTGTCACAGTGTTGCATTTAAATAGGTGTCAACGAAAGCAGCTGTGTGTGTGTGTGATATATGCATCCGAAGAAGTGGGCTGTAGTCCACGAAAGCTTATGCGCTAATAAATTTGTTAGTCTCTAAGGTGCCACAAGTACTCCTGTTCTTTTTGCGGATACAGACTAACACGCTTGCTACTCTGAAACCTGTTAGAACTTGAGTCAGCAGATCTTGGGGTCGTTAACCTAGTGCTTAAGCATCTACATTCATTTGTAACCTGAGCTTAGGAATTGTTTAAACCTGGGTACCAACCTGGGGCACTAGTACCTACACTGCATTATGTAGGCCTGAATCCAACCACCCATATCCCAGCCTTCCTGGCACCCTCCCAAAAGGTGGCTACTCTCAGGGCCGGTTCCAGGCACCAGCCTAGCAAGCAGGTGCCTGGGAAGGCCAATGAAGAGCGGGGTGGCATGTTCGGCAGTGGGGCCATCACTCCCTCTCGGAGCGAAGGACCTGCTGCCGAATTGCTGCCGATCGTGGCTTTTTTTTTTTGGTGCTCGGGGTGGCAAAAATGCTAGAGCCGGCCCTGCTACTCTAGCCCTTTCCATGGTTCAGTGTGGGGAAAACGGAATGTCTATCAAACGTGACTGTCCAGAGGACAATGAAAGTCAGCCAGTGGGACTGTGGAATACTTTTGGCAGACTCCCAGAGCATGAGTTCAGTGGGGCTGCGTCTACATGGCGAAACAATAGGGCTTGAACTCTGGCTTCCAGCCTGACTCAGGCTCAGACCTTCCGCCCCCATGGGGCCCTGGGACTGTGTGTTTAAGCCTTGGGTTAGCAAGATTTGTGTGTAAATGGAAGGGGGGTTAGGTTTGAGCCTGAGTTTGAACCCTGGGCTTACACTGCAGTGTAGATATACCCAGTGTGGGATGGGGAGCTAACTTCTTGGGCACTGTAATGAAGGTAGCTCTCTGTTAGTTTCCTCTGCATTCTTCGCTAGGGAAAGCAAAACAACTTCCAGTTTGGACCAGCTATTGCTGGCTTAGCGAGGGAGAGGCTCCTTTTTGGCTCATCTCTTAAATTCACTCCTTATTGTATCAATTCCATGACTACTTGGAACTCCCTGATAATGTATTCCAAAAGCACAGGCATCCATCACTGGAGCTAAAGAAGAATCTTTGTTACTGGTGAGCAGTATAGGGCCTATGCCACATTTATGTATTTCTGATTCCAACCACTAGAGGACACTGGTCTGCTTTCACTTGCCAATATGTCCAGTTATGAATCATCAGGATCCTGTTTGAGTCTCAGCTGTGGTAACATGTAGAATGCACACTCATGAGTCTGGGCACAAGGTAGGGACTCAGTTATTTGGACAAGTCCTTTTCAGGGTGTGGTGCTCATCTGGCAGACCCAGCATCTTCCTCCCATTACTTTGCTCTTCTCTCTCTTCCACCTCTCTGTAACTCAGTAGTGTGGTGTTTAAATGAGGTGTATCCGTGAAGTTACTGCATGGGGCATGGCTTAATAGGTGGGTGTCAGTGACTTCAGACCTGGGGTTTAATTATGCTGAAGGAGTGGTTTGATGCTACAGTTTGCACCCTAAACCCCTTATTTCTTGGACCTTTGTTTTCGGGCTTGCCTACATGCGGCAGTTATTCCAGAATAAGGTATGGTGTGAATTTAAAATGCTAGAGCTATTCTGGAATAGCTTCTTGTGCGGACACTCTTATTCCAGAAAAAGTGTCAAGACAGGGAGCTATTCTGGTCAATTTCCCTATGAAGACAAGCCTTTATTCCCTGGCTGGAGCAATGAGAGAATGCTTGGAAATACTGACCCCTGGTCAGCAGGAATAGATCTGAGTGTCATTACAGAGATATAATATAGGATGGGTTTTGCCTGTGGGTATTAGAGCCCTTATTAAAAAGAAGTTACAGTATTCTGCAGTACAGTATCACTATTGTAATGTGGCCCATATAAAGTACTGGAGTATCTTTTTACAAGGAAGGAGTTGGTTGACTATGGGTATGACTTGGTGCAATATGACTCTGGGTTTCCTTGCTCATAAGCCAGCCTAGGTGAGACTGGAGTCCCTGTGGAGTCCTGTCACTGATTGACACTCAGAAATGCCTTTGCCCATTTCTGGCTGTATACATGATGTGGTTTTCATGCAAAACCTCCCCTTGTTGCTGGAGCACTGATGCTAGCGAGACTGGGAGCGTTGGTGTTGACTAGCCACTGGCAGTTTTACCTTGGTTTTGTCTAAGCTGCCCGCAGCAGGTCTAGACAAGATGATATTTAAAATGCCAGCAAATATTGGACACTGGTGCTCTTTCCTTCCCTCCCCCATCCACAATTGCTGGTGGAGCCACATATGATAGGGATATTTTCACAAATTTCACCATGTAGACAAGGTGTCTGCGTCTTTGTTCTCAGTTCTGACACGCCCAAGGAGTACCCAGGCGCTCTGGTCTGTTGAAAAATGCCTGCAAACATTTCTGAAGAGAAACTTTTATTCTGTTAGCCTGAGAATTGGAGCTTTCTGAACTCCCTGAACCAGAAATTCTGCTCTTTACAGCAATTTGTATGTGAACACACTTCCAGCCAACCATTCATTACACCAATTCTACCCCTGTGGGAAACTCACTTCTCCACCCAGTGACTTCTGGCTTAATGAAGACCAGTACTGTACTGAAATTAACATACTAGAGCCTTTTCTCTCTTCAGGCTCAAGGAGCCACAGCCTCTCATTCCATCCCATCCCCTTTAATGCATCCTTCTATCTACCCAAGGTACTTATGTGGCCCCCTTCACAATAATATTTGAGCACATCACTCTATTTCATGTATTTATCCTCACAACACCACTGTGAGGTAGGGAAGTGTTATAATCCCATCTTACTAATGGGGAACTGAGGCACAGATGATTAAGTCATAGAGCAGGGGTAGGCAACCTATGGCATGCATGCCAAAGGCGGCACGCGAGCTGATTTTCAGTGGCACTCACACTGCCCGGGTCCTGCCACCGGCCTGGGGGGCTCTGCATTTTAATTTAATTTTAAATGAAGATTCTTAAACATTTTAAAAACCTTATCTATGTTACATACAACAATAGTTTAGTTATATATTATAGACTTATAGAAAGAGACCTTCTAAAAATGTTTAAATGTATGACTGGCACGCGAAATCTTAAATTAGAGTGAATAAATGAAGACTCGGCACACCACTTCTGAAAGTTTGCCGATGCCTGTCATAGAGTTTAAGGCCAGAAGGGATCATTAGTTCATTCTAGTCAGACCTCCTGTATATCACAGGCCACCAACACCACCCAGTACCCGCCCAGTAAACCCAACAACAGAAATGAAACTCACAGGAGACTAGACTATTATGTGCCACAGCCAGAGAACAGGAGGCACTGAGGTGCACCAGTGCTCAATGGTAATTTCATCTAGACCACGCTGCCCCAGTTTGCTTATGAGATCTCACAGGGAAGTGTGTCAAAAGCCTTACTAAAAATGAGATATATCACGTCCACAAGGCCAGTAACTCTGTCAAAAAAGGAAATTAGCTTGGTTTGGCATGATTTGTTCTTGCCGAAGCCATGTTGGTTTTTACTTATCACTAGAGTCCTGTGAAATTCTTTTTTAATTTTCCATTTTATTTTTGGGGAATTTTGTGTTATTTCATTTTATCCAGGCTGCCCCCACAGAGGCGGGATGCACTCAAGGCTGGGGGGTTGCAGAATGAGCCCTCCCTGCGCTCACCATATAGTGACGGCTCCTGTCCTGCAGGGCTGGGCCCAGCTTCCCACTCTAGGCATCGTGCCCTGGCACTCAGGGTGTCAACGTCACTCATGCTTGACCCAGCTGTGATACAGAGGCAGCTGTGCCAACCTGAGTGGTTCTGCGACTCTGTGCACCAGGTCACAACGTCCAGAGCAGGAAGCCAGCCAGGCCCAGCCTTGTGGGATGGGAACTGCCACTGAGGGGGGAATTTTTCATTTGATATGTTGTTTTTCATTTTATTTTGTGTTATTTCATATTTGCAAAAAACATGGGGCTCTCCGTATCATCCTGTTATCCTCCAGGTGCTCACGAACTGATTGTTTAATAATTTGTTCCAGTATCTTTCCAGGTATGAAAGTTAGGCTGACTGGTCTGTAATTCCCAGGGTTCTCTTTGTTCCCCTTTGCAAAGATAGGTACTTGAATCTGTCTCTTCCCTTCTCTAGCTGGCCTTGTATTTTCTGCTTCTTTCTCTTCCCTTTCCTTGAAGTCTGAACCTTCGCAGAAGTCTGCCCAAGCAGAGACCATACCCATTCAGCCATTGTTAACTTATTCATCCAGCCACATGGGCGGTGCATGACTCCCACATTTGGGGAGGCTGGGCCTGAGTGCTGGAAGCTCCCTGGAAGTGTGGGGAGGGCCACCAGTGCCTGGACTGTGGCCCCACCCCCTGCTCCGCCCAGAGGCCTGCTGTCACTCTGCCTTCTCCCCTTGAGGCCCCGCCCATGCTCCACCCCAGGCCCAGGTCCCACTTGGCCCCCTCCCCTAAGCCCCTGCTCACTGCCTGGAGACTGCAGGGGAAGCAGCAGAGATGCACAAGAGGCTTAGCCTCCCCTGGCCCATTATACCTGCTGCCCATGTCCAGTCATACACTTTCCATCCCCCTCTTCATTTCTCTTTCTATCCAGTCAGCTGGATAGGCTTCTCTTAGAAGCTTAGGATCTGCTCAGAGAGCAAGGAGCTATTTAAAGTGAACAGCTGCCATAATGTGTGCATCCCCGCCCCATTGATATTTCTCATACACACTCACTAAGCCATCAAACCACCCCCCTCCTCACTTTCTGTTGAACCCACAGCCATGGGTGTAGTTTACCTCCCCAAACTGCAAGCCTCAGGCAGGCATGGAATTTGTCCCCCCTGCCACGCATGGCCCTATTGGCCTGACTGGAGCTGCCCCCCAAATATCAAAGTCAAACTATGCCTATGTCCCCAGCCCCCCCCCAAGCGCTGTAGAAACTTGGACACCCAGCTAGCCAATCAGATGTCAGGGACAATAATCTGTATGTTACTCCCTGATAAACAGAAACTTCTATGCTTAAACTCTGTACCGTTCACTTTTTTTAAACATCATCTTAATACATTTTTTAAATCTCTGACCCAGAGAAGAAAACTCCAACCAAATAGACAATGAGGGGAGTATTGGCATCTCCCATTCAACCACTGACACATTGGCCTTGTCTAACAAGGGAGGGAAAATTTCTAAAACATTCCACCCTTGCTAACTGTGGTTTGGCTCCCGTAGTGTTAGCACATTGCCCCCCTGCCCGCAGTACAGAGTGGCTATCCATTATCAACAGCATTTTTTACCACCACATCATGTAACCCTGCTCAGACAGGTCTGAGTGAGATGGGGTGAGTTTCAGAGGCACCTAACTCTCGTTGACTGTTGGTGGGAGTTAGGTGCCTAACTCAGAGAGGCAGTGTGGCCTAGCAGATAGAGCAGTGGACTGGGATTCAGGACAGTGGCGGTCTAATTCCGGCTCTGCCAGGGGCCTGTTGGGTGATCCTGGGCAAGTCACTTCCCTGTGGTGCCTCGGTTCCCCCATCTGTAAAATAGGGATAAAAGTGCTTTGAGCTCTAGGGAATGAAAAGCACTATGCAATAGCTAGGTATTTATTATTACTGACATTTGTATTTGAGATCTTCCCCAGTGTTTAAAACAGTAGTGAGAGCTGGCAGGATGTCTGCCCTAGGAGATTCCTGATTTTGCCAATAGCAGTGGAGCTGAAACTGCCTTAGCAACATTGGGAAACTTTTCTGAAATTGCTGTAGGTCCGCTCCTTCCTTATGGAGTCCAGCAACAACCTCAGGAAGGATTTACCCCCTCCCCAATCCCCCGAACTTTCTGTAAATTGCCTGATCCAGCTGTGAGGAAAGGGTGTGTGTGTGTGTGGGGGGGGGAGTTCCCAGCCTTCACTTTTCTTAGTGCAGTTGGTTTATGTTGATTTGTTCGGTGATTAATTTTCCATGGGCTGGACCTATTATTAAAGCCAGTCCCAAAAGAGGTGTGAGGAAATATCTGGGAAATGATGGTGGAGATGGAGGTAAAGACCTGCTGATTTAGGGACACATGGGAGCTTTTCATTGACAGCCTGGATTTCCACAGCAAAGGACAGCTGGGTGTGAAGGACACACAGACATGAAGTTAAAAATAAGAACAGGAGTACTTGTGGCACCTTAGAGACTAACAAATTTATTAGAGCATAAGCTTTCGTGGACTACAGCCCACTTCTTCGGATGCAGTCCACGAAAGCTTATGCTCTAATAAATTTGTTAGTCTCTAAGGTGCCACAAGTACTCCTGTTCTTCTTTTTGCGGATACAGACTAACACGGCTGTTACTCTGAAGTTAAAAATGAGACACAGCAGACTGAAACTGCGTCTCGGAGCTGGGGCACAGACCAGCCACACAGTCTCCCTTGATCCCGGAAGGGCAAAAGGAATCACAGCCCAAAGAATGGATCTAAATGACTTTGAGATGGAGCTATTACTGAAATCCTTACACCCATAGATAAATAAGACTTTGTACTCAGCATTTCTGGGTGTTCTTGTAATAATGATTTATATATTAAAGTATCTCAATTTTACAGATGGGAAAAGTGAAGTGCAGTGAGGTTTAAAGCAAACATTTTCAGAAGTGGTCTCTGGTTCCGGGTGTCACAATTTTGCAGTGCACAACTTTGAGACACCAAGATCAAAGATCACCTTTGAACATATTTGCCTAAACGAAAGCCACACACTGAGTCAGTTGTGGAGCTGGGAATAGAACCCCGGTGTCCTGACATGCCAGTGGCCTGACTCCCTTCTGATTTGTACCATGTAGAGTCACTTGCACCTGTATAAAGTGCGTATGAAATGCTACCAACTTAGAATTCACCCTTATTTATACTGGTAGTGGCAGTTTATATAGCTATAAATGACTACATTAAGGTTCAAGGCAGTGGAGAATCAGGCCCCCAGTACCTTGTGCTAATCACTAGACTATAGTAATGTCTCTGCAGAGACTTCTTATTGATGATAGCTAGAAATAGAAGTATCCTGCAGCTCTAGGAAGATCCTTAGAATGTAGGGTCTTCAGTCTCCCTCTCCCTAACTTTTCCTTGCTAGGAGCTGAATACACACATATAAAGACACAGTCCTCTCCTCAAATAACTTCCTGTTGTTAACTTAGGGCCCTGTGGGTGTCTCAGCTGGGAGTAGAAATTGGAGGTAGTCCACTATTTCTTTGCCACAGTTCTGTTTACTTAGAAAGAATGTACGAAATCCTGTATCTCTGAACACAGAAGGAACCAAATAGCAGAAAAATGCTTCATTTGCTCACATGACCAAGAATGCTCTTTTCAGCCTGCACCCCCGACCCAAAAATCTCTATTCATGTTTCTTTCAGAGTCAGACACTACGCTTTCAGCTGCTTTGTCAGGGTGTCTGTCTGTCTCGTGTTTTCTGTCCCCTCCCAATATTCAGTGAGACCACTCAGTCCAAAAACTCCAGGATAGGTTCACAACTCCCTTTTGTCTTAGGTGAGGGGCTTGTGATTCATTTATCCTGACAGTTATGCTAATTGAAGGGTGTGCTCACACCCGGTCCAAAAAGATCTGTTGATCCATGCTGTAACCAGATCTTTCAGCATAACAGTATGATCTATGAAGAGAAGTAACAAATGAAGAGAGGAGGGAGAGAGATATAATCAAATACACACCGTTTTATATACACTTATTTTAAAATAATATGATAAATAGATACTGCAATACAATCCCACCTGTCCCTCATCCTAGCCATAATTAACTGGCCAGTTTCTTACAGACTGCATGGTAGAGGAGAGGCTTGAAGAGAGATTGGAAGGAGATTTTCTGTGCACAGGTTTTTATCTTCTTGTATTTCCTCGGGGTGAGGTTTGGTGGGGATAGAGGTAATGATCTAATGGGTCACCCAGGTCTTGAAACAGTATTGGCCAGCCCCATTGCACAAACCCCTTTGCTGTGCCTGTAGGGTTGTGCAGACAGATGCACCAGTAGATTGGATGCAGAGTAGTGACTTTTCTCTTCTCACTTTCCCATAATCAGTCATTTCCAAAGACTTCGCTCCTGTAGACGTCATATGTAAACAAGCGCTTCCTTTCTGTAATGCCAACCCAGGGATTTTTGGTGAGGGCTGCTAGATGACTAATGCATTCATCACACTGGGGGTTGGCCAGCTCAGCTCTGCAGTGATATCACCCAGCAGATTAACCTTGTTCTCCTGATCTTGGTTTGTCCCAGTTCTTACAGCAGTTGCTGGGCAGACTGAGCTGTGGTCACACTTAGGGCAGGTAAAACAGGTATCTGGAGCATGACTGGGCTTGTTCAAAGTATAGTTTCTTATCTCTCTTGTTTGCCCCTCTCCCCTTCACTTTCCCATGTACTCGGCCTTTGTTTGACTTGCACACTCCCTTCCCTTCCCATGTGCCTGGGTTTTTACCCAGGGGAGGAGGGAGCTTTGATATGCCAGGCAGAAGTCTGAAAGTGTTCAGATAGTGTGCAGTACAATCAAACATGTAATAACACCATCTAGTTGTGTAGCACCGTTCATTCTGAAGGATCCCACCAACATTAGAGGGTGTAGCGTCTTCAGTTCACACACCACTGAAGTGCAGCCATCACTGGGCTGGGACCCAGCAGACTTTCTGCACCAGTAATGCTATTTAGGGGTTTCAGGAGGGGAAGTGAAAACTAATTTCTCCAGTTTGAACTGGTAGGGGAATTTTGTCATAGTGCAATTAACCCAAACTGGGCACTTGGGTTAGCGCTCCTTGCAAAAAGGCCTTGGGAGCATTAATAACCGCAAGACTGAGGCTGTCTCTTCACTGCTTTACATCAGGAGAGCTAACTGGAGTTAGCTATCTCAGTGTAAAATCCAGCTGGAGACAAGGCACTATAATTTCTCCCTCAGTGTAAGTAGTTGGGGTTGATCCCAAGTGGGAGGTATAGGGATCTTGCCTACACTGCGGTAAAAACTACAGTGCTTTGTCTCTGTTAGGATTTGACATCAAGAGCTAACCGGATGTAAAAAACACACTTTTGTCTGCTGTGAAGACCAAGTCTAACTGTGCATGAACCTTTCAGAACCAAACCCTGTTGCATTACAGGGGGTTCTGTATCAATCTGCAACTTGGCCTACATTCATTCAAAAGGCCAGACACCTTTTGGATGAGCCGGACCAAAATTATGGTTCAGGATAAAACTCTGGTGACTTCAGCTGAGTTTCACTTTGAGTATGGGGGATTGTTTGAGCCAGAAACTAAAAATCAAACATGGAGAGCAACCACCAACTTTTGCCCGGCTCTAGTGAGGAGCCTGGATTTATGTCTCTATTTATGCTTTGGTTCAAGGCTGACTCAGGGCTAGTCTACACTGGCAACGTTAAAGTGTTGCCGTGGCAGCGCTTTAACTTGGCTTGTGTAGTCGCGGCACAGCACTGGGAGAGAGAGCTCTCCCAGTGCTCTAAAAAATCCACCTCCACGAGGGGCGCAGCTACCAGCACTGGGGCACTGTCTATACTGGCGCTTTACAGCGCTGAAACTTGCTGCGTTCAGGAGGGTGTTTTTTCACACCTGTGAGCAAGAAAGTTGCAGCGCTGTAACGTGCCAGTGTAGACAAGCTCTCAGAGGGATAGAAAACACCTGCTCTCTGGAATGGAGAGTAAAGTGACTCGCTGAACAGAATCCTAGCACGTTCCAAATATTCCCATGCATGCTCCAAGGGAGTTGAAAACACCAGCCTGTGGTCCCTGATTCCAGGGCTATTAGATGAGACACACATTTGCTCAGATGCCACTCCCACCTCCCCTAAATCATTACTTGCTGGACTGAGTGGTCAGACTGTATTAAAGACTAAGTTTAATTTTTAGGTGCCTAAAGGTCCCTGAGTGACTGATGGCAGCAGAGCCCTTGCCCTAGGCCCCGCAACCAGGGAATTAACTCACTGTTCAGCTTGCTTGCTTCCCACACCCACCCAGGTGAAAACAGGATAATGACACTAGGCTCCTGATTAAGGTCTCAGTTAGGAACCAAGAGCTTTCACATGGGAGCTTTATACAACCAGCCACTGAAAGTTGGAGACCAGAGGTTAGCAGTGAACTAATCCATATTAGGGTTTGTAATCAAGTTTCTGCTTGTCTATGTTGCAATTACAATGAAGTCATGGATGTCACTTACAACATGGTTCAAATTTGTAATGTAGTAGGACCTTAAGTGTTGCATAAGTGGGCTAACACCTTGGGTGTGTCCCCTACTCACTTATAATTGTAAGGTAGACTAGGCCTTCGAAACCATTTTCAAACATGTAGACAGAGTTTGTGTCCTACATCTTACATGGTCAGAAGCCATACTATCAAGACCACACTATCAACTACTGCAAATAGTCATTGGCTATGTCTGCATTGAGGCCTTTTTCAAATTCTCCCCACCAGTTCAGTTTCTTCTCTGCTGCTGACTAGTGTAGACAGGCCCCTGGTGTTTTGCCCCCAAGTCCTCTAACCCTGCAGGGTTAGATGACATAGTGGTAAAAAGACAGCAGTCTGGCACTCCCACAGTTTGTAACACAGGCAGGGAGATTTGAGAAAATCCTCTGTGTGCATAAGGTTTGGAGTATCGCAGTCATCAAAAACAAAATGACAAAGTTCAAAGAAACCACAGCTTCCTCCTATAGCAGAGGCAGGTATTGAGCACGGTTCTAGCACGCTTGATAGCCTTTTTTGAATTGCTGGTCAATTGCTCGCACTGCTCAAGCTGTAGTACAAACAGGATGAAGGAAAGACAAACCTTCAAACTCCAGCAGCAAGATGTTTTCTTAGCTTGGTTGGACCTGTTTGTTCATGTAGTTTGAAAAGAGTTTTGCTGAAACCTCCTGACAATGGCAGGAAGCTCTGCCCCCAGGCAAAGTTCCCTCAGCTCCCCAAATCACTGGCCTGTGAAACATCTTGTCAGGTTCAGCTGCACGTTACACAACCAGTATTAGGATCTCTAGTGCAGATAGCCCATTGGTTGCTGACACTGTTATTATTAGTATTGCAGTAGTTTGTAGGAACCACAGGTATGGACCAGGACCCCACTGTGCTAGGCGCTGTATGAACATAGAACAAAAAGCCCCAAAGAGCTTAACAGCATAAGTATAAGACAAATATGGCACCGTATCCCCTAACCCTATGGGGAGCAAGTCCACCTGATGCAGTGCAGATAACAATATCTGTGGTTGGGGAACTGCCTACAACAGGGTTCCCATCATTGCTAACTCAGGTTCCTTTGAACTGGTGTTCGCAATGGCATGAAAATTTTCTGTTAACAGGGCCTTTAATGCACCATGATCACATTTTGATGCAACATTATCCATCTGCACTGCAATGATGCTTTGATGCAACACAATGATGTTGGGCCAAAACATCACTGCAATGTGTTGTGACATATCCGAGTATTGTCATGATAGAGGCGTTAGTGATGTAAAGACAAACTTAGATTTCACAGAATTACCTCCTTTATAACTCAATACAAATAGGGCAGGTAGTTCCCAAAATCCAGCAATAGGAGCAGAGAGTGTGGCTGATGCCTATTTAGCAAAGCAACAGCGGAGAAGGAGATGAAAATCGGGATCTTGTCCACAAGGAACAAGGTCTAATCCAGTGACTCTCAAACTTTTTTACTGGTGACCTCTTTCACATAGCAAGCCTCTAGTGCGACCCCCTCCCTTCTAAATTAAAAACACTTTTTAATATATTTAACACCATTATAAATGCTGGAGGCAAAGCAGGGTTTGGGGTGGAGGCTGACAGCTCGAGACCCACCATGTAATAACCTCGCAACCCGCTGAGGGGTCCTGACCTCCAGTTTGAGAACCCCTGGTCTAATCTGATAAAAAAAAAAACACTTCCATATCCAGCAATCCACATTTAGGAAGACCTGTTCCTATTAACAAAAGGCTTCTCATTTTTCTATTCTGTCCCTTGAGCAAACCCTGGCCTCCTCTTCACTGGGGAGATCAATTCTCCATACAAGAATCAATTGTTTTGCACTGATTGAAGCACAAACAATTGAACGTGTCCTTGCTATAATAAATTAAATATAAATATAATTAATATATTTTATTTATAAATAAAATGTAAAAGATATCTGCTTTTTTGCCTTGCATCTACTCTAGCGCTCTGCTGATCCATCTGAAGCCCAATATTTTTGGATACATTATATATCCCACCATTCCTGGCACAGCTTCCAGATTCAGTATGTTCTGGGAGACTTTTGATAGTTGTCATGGCTACAGAGTTGGCTGCACCTCTGTTCCCTTTCTGGTCTTTCTGAGAGCAACTTCACAGGTCTTAGGCCTCCTGCCTTTACCTCTCCTTGGGTGGAATAGTGCAGTTCTCCCACTCTCAGCTTGGCCTATAGTACACCATGTGCATCAACTGTGCTTACCCAGCAGGTCTGACTGATTTTGGACACCAGTGGTTTTTCCGTTTGGGAGTCTGTGACCAGTAGTATTCAGTGATCAGACAGCATTCTTAAAACAATAACATAGTTTACTTTGCGGTAGGAACAAAGGACTGAGGGGAAAAGGGTTTTCAGACAACAGTTTAGGATAGCTCAGTGGTTTGAGCATTGGCCTGCTAAACCCAGGGTTGTGAGTTCAATCCTTGAGGGGGCCACTTGGGAATCTGAGTTTACAAGCATGTTTCTTACCTAAAGACTTCCCTGAGGCAGGAGTGACGGATTCTTCCTAAAAGTGTGCATGCATACGGGGGGGGGGGGGGGGCAAGGCCCCACCCCCTCCATGGTCCCACCTCTTCCCCCCAAGGCCCTGCCCACCAGCCAAGCTGGAGCCGGGCAGGGGAGCTTGGGCCCCTCCACCTGCTCAGGGTGTGGGAGCCGAAAGCAGCCCCTGGCCAGTGTCCCCGCCCAGGGCAGGTGGATGGTTCACGGCTCCGCACAGTTGCTCGCAGAGCTCTTACCCCGATCCAACTTCCAGTCTGGCCTAGGGGTGGGGCCCTTGGGGGCCAAAAAGCTGCACCTGGGCCATGGTAAGAGAGGGCCAGGCAGATGTGGGGAGCTGTGGACCCTCCATCTGCCCTGGGTGCGGGGTGCGGGGACATGGGCCAGGGGCTGCTCTTGGGCCTCCCCACCTCAGGCAGGTGGAAGGCCCCAGGCTCCCCACAGCTGCCTGGGCTCCCTGGGCTGCTCTTACCCAGGCTGGGCTCCAGTTTCTAGCCTGGCCGGGGGGGCAGTGCCTTGCGGGAAAGAGGACGGGCAGGGGGCCAGGCCTGTGGCGAAAAGTGGGAGGGCCATGGCCCCTTGGTTCCCCTGTTCCATCGCCCCTGCCCTGAGGGTTACCTAGGCAGGCCTACGTTCTCCAGGTGCCTGGGTCTCAGCCTGCTTTCCTCAAACAACTACCCACTTGGGAGAGACCCTTTTCAAACGGCCAGCGTTCTTTTGCATTCCTGGGCTTTGGCCCTTCTGGACAGAATTAGTTTTGCAGGTGGTTGCGAAAAGAGTAAAATCTTCAAAGTTAACAGTTCATGCATTGCCCTGCAACAACCCTTAGCTGTTTGCAGAGAAGGAGCTTATCT
Organism: Malaclemys terrapin pileata; assembly: GCF_027887155.1. NCBI lineage: Eukaryota > Metazoa > Chordata > Testudines > Emydidae > Malaclemys > Malaclemys terrapin. Next base: position 93,252,328 of record NC_071508.1, on the reverse strand, counting down.
AGAGTCATTCTTTTTCCTTCATACTTGTTTTTCCTTACAGCCCCCTAATAAATTAAACCAATATATTCATATAGTATACATCTCAAGAGCCAGGTCAACATACAGTTTTCATAGATTATTACAGAGCAGCTCCAAATCCATCACAATAAGCATAGTGGAATATCTCTATGGATGCAGGAGAATTATGGGAGGAGTAATCAAACTCCCACTCTCTCCTGGAAAACTCCAATTCCTTACAGAGAGATTTCAGAACTCATCAGTGCTGGCACCTTGTCCAACCTGCTTGCAAACATAGAGAAGACCCTATGGAATGCTCTGCTTCTTGGCTAGCAAGAAAGTTTGTGCTGTAGCTTTTGAAAAACTTCAGTGCGGTATATGAAGTATGTGCTGTTTAGGTGATTAAGGTTCATATGAGAATCTATGCAGAGAGCCAGGACCTAGATAAAATTGAGGAAGGCTCTTGCATCTAGCACCTGCAGAGTCTATGGTGGCATGCTATTCTGCCAGAGAAGAGCACAAGGGTGAGTGGCGCTTTGGAGCCTGACCCACAGCTAAAAAGTGGTGGGAATCAGATTGTTCTCAAGACTTGGGATGACCTGCAGTGGCTGCAGATCTTCGTGATGGGGAAGGAGACTTCATGGAACTCTATAACAAGAAGGCAGAGCTCTTCGCTTGAGTCACCCTTAGCTCAGATGTGGGAACACTGTACAAAGATACAGAAGTAGTTGCTGCTGATTAATGCTGGCGAGCTCTTGTTAGCTCCAACCAGGATGTGAGATGATCTGCCACCTCTCTCTCTCTCAGAGAGAGGACTAGGACAGAGGAGAACTTGTAGGAAAAACCCTAAGTTCAGCCAAGCTTGGGAGGAAACTTTAGGCTGAAGTTTCTTTTGAAGTTATCAATAAAGCCAAACCCTTACAGGGGGTGAGTGGTGGAAACTAATTAAAACTAGTTGTTGGTGAACTCTGGTGAGGATAGGCTAAGGACTCAGCCTATTCATACTCCTCCATTGTGATGTATTTTGATGACGTTTAAAGATGAGACCCTCACCCAAGTGTGCCTATTTATAGCTTTTGAACATAGATAGGTATGCTGCACTCTGATCCTATCTTGGAAGCAGGCTGTAAGTATTCAGAATGTAGCTGTGCCACAAGATTTGCAATGAACTATAAAAACATGTGGAAAGGGAGAGGCAGCAGCACTGAGGTCAGCACTGACAGTTGACTTTCAGCGTAAGCACAGGAGCAGTCTCTGTGCAGGTTGTTAATTGAGATGAGAGACATAGTCCTAGAACGTGGAAACCCCCCTCCTCTATTGCTACCAACCAACACCCTGTCCACCAGCACTGAGCTCCCTTTTCAAAATTAAAGATTAAAACCAGCAAAGGTGTATCTGAGCAGAGCCCTCAGCAAGTGGCAGTGGGAGGGTTTCAAATCCTTCTGGCATGTCTCTGGCATCTGTGATCTGGAGACACATCTGCTAGGCTCAGGATTTTATTTATTTATTCTGTGACTCGATAATCAGCTATTCACAGCTGCACTTATTGCCAACCTCAAGCAGTCAAAAATCATCAGTCAGGCCCCCAAAAATCATTCAACCAGGTTAAAAATCGTGAGTTTTTAAAAAGTAATACATTCAGGGTTTCTTTTTATTTGCCTCTGAGTTTTTGAACCTTTGGGATTCATGTTTTCAAGGTTTTTCCTCTGCAATGATGAGGGCAGAGGCGGAGCTAGCCCATTAGGGGCCCTAGGCAGGAATACTTTTTGGTGCCCTTCCCACAACACATACTAAAAAGTGAAGAGGGGCCCCCTTGAACTGCTCAAGGCCCTATGCAATTGCTTAGTCTGCTTATGCCTAGCATCGGCTCTGGATGAGGGTTAGAAACTTAGGCCTGATCTACACTATGAATTTACATTGGTATAGCTGTCAGGGATATGAAAAATCCACACCCTGGAGAGATGTAGCTATACCGACCTAACCCTGCTATAGACAGAGCTAGGTCGACAGAAGAACTCTTCCGCCGACATAGCTACTGCTTCTCAGGGAGGTGGATTACCTACACGGACAGGAGAATCCCTCCTGTCATCATAGGTAGCATCTACACTGAAGAACGATAGTGTCACTGCTGCTGCTGTAGCGTTTTAAGTGTACATAACCCCTTACTTTCTGTTTTAAATGAAAGCTGAGGTCTGGCCTACACTTAAAATTTAGGGTGACATATAGGGTTACCATATTTAAAAAATAAAAAAAGAGGACATTCCACGGGGCCCTGGCCCCGCCCATTTCCCACCCCGGCCCCGGCCCAACTCCACCCCTTCCCCGCCCCAACTCCGCCCATTCCCCAAAGTCCTCACCCTAACTCCCCCTCCTGCCTCCCAGCCACGCGAAAAGGGCTGCCCAAGCGCTACTGGCTTCACGGTTTGCCAGGCAGCCTCCACACCCTGCGCCCCCGGCCGGCGCTTCCCCAGCACAGCTGGAGCCCGGGAGGGAAAGCGCCCAGCCGGGGGCACAGGGTCTGGAGGCTGCCCGGCAAACCATTAAGCCGGTAGCGCTTGGGCAGCCCCTATGCCTCCGGACCCTGCGCCCCCAGCCGGGCACTTCCTCTCCCGGGCTCCGGCTGCTCTGCTCCTCCCCTGACTCTTTGGCTCTGTTTAAGAGCCAAGCTGCCCGAGCCAGCGCTACCGGCTTCGGGCAGCCCCCGTGCCTCCAGACCCTGCGCCGCTGGAGCAGAGCAGCTAGAGCCTGGGAAGGGAAGTGCCTGGCTGGCGGCTCGGGGTCTGGAGGCAAGGGGGCTGCCTGAAGCCGGTAGTGCTGGCTCGGGCAGCTTGGCTCTTAAACAGAGCCGAAGTCTGAGTCAGGGGAGGAGCAGAGCAGTCGCGGGAGAGGAAGTGCCCGTCCGTATTTTTCACGGACATGTTCGGCTTTTTGGCAATTCCCCCCGGATGGGGGTTTGATTGCCGAAAAGCCGGACATGTCCGGAAAAAACAGACGTATGGTAACCCTACTATATAATTAATTTTGTTGGGTGTAAACCAATTAAGATGGTGAGATATAATTAGTTAAATAACCATGTTACAATGTGTCAGGATTGGTTAGTTAAATTTCAGTAAAATGATTGGTTAAGGTATAGCTAAGCAGAATTCAAGTTTTACTATATAGGCTGCAGTCAATCAGGAAGTAAGGGGGGGAATGAAAACAGAGAATGGGGGTGGGTAGGGTTACCACATTTCAATCCTGTAAAAAGAGGACACTCCATGGGGCCCCAGGGGACCAGAGGAGGAAAAAAACAAAAAAAAAAACGGCGGCAGAGGGAGGCCTGGGAGACGCAGGGGGAGTGCGGGGCAGGGGTGAGTGAGTTCGGCCTAGCCCCGAGCGCAGGCAGGACTCGGGTGCGGTACCTGGAGGGAGAGTAGGGGGGCGGCCCGCGGGGCCAGGCAGCGGCTGTTCCTTCTCCCCACCTGGGCAGCTGGACTTGGGCGCCCGGGCCTGCTGTGGGGACCCAGCAGTGCGCACGCTGCGCCCAGCCCCTGGCAAGTCGTGTCTGGGCTGGCTGCCCAGCTGGTGCAATCCCGCGGGCAGCCCCGGGGCAGAGGCATCGGCAGCCCCATTTGTTCCCCTGCGGGACCTGAGCAGGACAGGGGGGCTGGGGCCTGCTGCCCCCACTCCGGGGCCGCCCGCAGGATTGCACCAGCTGGGTCCTCGCAGCAGGCCCGGGCTCAGGGAGTTCACGGGCCGGCCGCCGAGCGCCACATGCTTGGCTGCTTCCCCCCGCGGCAGTGGGAGCTGCAGCAGTGGTTGCTCCCGAGTCCAGCTGTCCAAGTGGGGAGAACGAACAGCTGTCACCTGGCCCCGGAAAGTTGGAACCCGGGGAGCAGGTGGTTCCTTTACCATGCCTCCCTATTTTCCTGGACATGTCCTGCTCTTTGTAAATTCCTCCCGGATGGGGATTTGAGGACCAAAAAGCCGGACATGTCCGGGAAAAACTGGACGTATAGTAACCCTAGGGGTGGGGGAACTGGAATCATGTTTTGTTAAAGGCGGGGGGGAAATGGGAACAGGGTGACAGGCAAGGCTCTGTGGTTTCAGAGCTGGGAAGGGGGACACTGAGGAAGGAAACTGGAATTATGCTTGCTGGAAGTTCACCCCAATAAACATTGACTTGTTTGCGCCTTTAGACTTCAGGTAGTGTTGCTCTCTGCTCATGCGAAAAGGACCAGGGAAGTGAGAGGGTGAAGGAATAAGCCCCCTAACGGGGGACATGAGGTTACATGCCACTGCCCCTCTCCTCATTTCTGCAAGTGTGGAGCTGCCCAGCTGAAGGAGGCTGCCCTGTGGATCCTAGTGTCAGTCGTGCTCCCCTTCTGTGTGCTGGGAGCCTTCCTGTTTTCTGTGCAATAGTTAGTGCTGACGGTGGGGCTGGGTAAGCGGGGGTGAGGGAAGTGAAGGAAGGGGGGTGAGGGGCTCGCACCGGCCCTGGCTACAATGAATTAATATCTGAATCTTTAGACTCCCTCCCACCTCAAACTTGTTCACTGAGAGCAGCTGAGTATCTAACTAACCTGTGGGTCTGACACTGGCCTGGGATTCTGTCTCTTGGTTGCTCTTGTTTCTTGGCAAGGATTTGGCAGGGTTTCAAAGCCTAGATCCACTGAGGTTATTAAAGGCTTTTGGTTATCTTGTGAAATCCATACTGTGAGTGCTGACAATGACTGAAGTGCTGGGAGATCCTCCCTTACTTTTTCTCTCCATCTCTCTCATGAATCTGTTCCCATGAAAATGATGATTTAGGCATGCAGCATGTCAGTACTGCCCAAGGCATTACTGGCTGACTTGAGGGGAAGATGAATTTGCAAATCTTGGAATCCTATGTAAACCCTTACTTCTTCAGCCTTTCAAAGCTCCTGCAGTACTGCAGGGACATTTCTTCACCATCTCATGCAGTTCCTGCAAAGGACCACAGACCCACAATTTTCCAGCCACCTGCAGCTTCTGGGTGCAGAGACACAGAGGGCGACAACTTCCCTGCCACTGTTAACTGCTCTTGGCAGGGGACTATCGTGTGCTCTGCAATATTGTCTTCATTCAAAGACTTCTTCCAAAGGTATAGAGAAATGTTCCCACCAAGCTTTGCAGGGATCACCCTCTCCAGAGAGGAACCCAGTCTCACTATTCATGAAAACCTGGCTTCCACACACAGGCCCAGCACAGCACTTCAGGACTGACTTTTCTCCTGGGATGAGAGGGGAATTCAGTCTCCAGCTTCATGCTGTCTGGCATTCTCAGGCAGTTGGGCCAGTGGAATCCAGCCCTGGAAGTCCCACCCTGTCCTAGGGGAATAAAATCTTGGCCTTTCCCCACGCAGTGACCTTGTCTATACTATTCTTATGTCTAAGATTTCACACCATTGCCACCAGCAGTTCAGTGCCTGGGGTACTATAGAATCATAGAATCATAGAATAGCAGAGTTGGAAGGGACCTCAAGAGGTCATCTAGTCCAACCCCCTGCTCAAAGCAGGACCAATTCCCAGCTAAATCATCCCAGCCAGGGCTTTGTCAAGCCGGGCCTTAAAAACCTCCAAGGAAGGAGACTCCACCACCTCCCTAGGTAACGCATTCCAGTGTTTCACCACCCTCCTAGTGAAATAGTTTTTCCTGATATCCAACCTGGACCTCCCCCACTGCAACTTGAGACCATTGCTCCTTGTTCTGTCACCTGCCACCACTGAGAACAGCCGAGCTCCATCCTCTTTGGAACCCCCCTTCAGGTAGTTGAAGGCTGCTATCAAATCCCCCCTCATTCTTCTCTTCTGGAGACTAAACAATCCCAGTTCTCTCAGCCTCTCCTCATAAGTCATGTGCTCCAGACCCCTAATCATTTTTGTTGCCCTCCGCTGGACTCTTTCCAATTTTTCCACATCCTTCTTGTAGTGTGGGGACCAAAACTGGACACAGTATTCCAGATGAGGCCTCACCAATGTCGAATAAAGGGGAACGATCACGTTCCTCGATCTGCTGGCAATGCCCCTACTTATACAGCCCAAAATGCCGTTAGCCTTCTTGGCAACAAGAGCACACTGTTGACTCATATCCAGCTTCATATCCACTGTGACCCCTAGGTCCTTTTCAGCAGAACTGCTACCTAGCCATTCGGTCCCTAGTCTGTAGCAGTGCATGGGATTCTTCCGTCCTAAGTGCAGGACTCTGCACTTGTCCTTGTTGAACCTCATCAGGTTTTTTTCTGCCCAATCCTCTAATTTGTCTAGGTCCCTCTGTATCCGATCCCTACCCTCTAGTGTATCTACCACGCCTCCTAGTTTAGTGTCATCTGCAAACTTGCTGAGAGTGCAGTCCACACCATCCTCCAGATCATTAATAAAGATATTAAACAAAACCGGCCCCAGGACCGACCCTTGGGGCACTCCACTTGAAACCGGCTGCCAACTAGACATGGAGCCATTGATCACTACCCGTTGAGCCCGATGATCTAGCCAGCTTTCTATCCACCTTACAGTCCATTCATCCAGCCCATACTTCTTTAACTTGGTGGCAAGAATACTGTGGGAGACAGTATCAAAAGCTTTGCTAAAGTCAAGAAATAACACATCCACTGCTTTCCCCTCATCCACAGAGCCAGTTATCTCATCATAGAAGGCAATTAGGTTAGTCAGGCACGACTTCCCCTTCGTGAATCCATGCTGACTGTTCCTGATCACTTTCCTCTCCTCTAAATGTTTCATAATTGATTCCTTGAGGACCTGCTCCATGATTTTTCCAGGGACTGAGGTGAGGCTGACTGGCCTGTAGTTCCCCGGATCCTCCTTCTTCCCTTTTTTAAAGATGGGCACTACATTAGCCTTTTTCCAGTCATCTGGGACCTCCCCCGATCGCCATGAGTTTTCAAAAATAATGGCTAATGGCTCTGCAATCTCACCCGCCAACTCCTTTAGCACCCTCGGATGCAGCGCATCCGGCCCCATGGACTTGTGCATGTCCAGTTTTTCTAAATAGTCCCGAACCACTTCTTTCTCCACAGAGGGTTGGTCACCTTCTCCCCATGCTGTACTGCCCAGTGCAGCAATCTGGGAGCTGACCTTGTGCGTGAAGACAGAGGCAAAAAAATCATTGAGTACATTAGCTTTTTCCACATCCTCGGTCACTAGGTTGCCTCCCTCATTCAGTAAGGGGCCCACACTTTCCTTGATTTTCTTCTTGTTGCTAACATACCTGAAGAAACCCTTCTTGTTACTCTTAACATCTCTTGCTAACTGCAACTCCAAGTGTGATTTGGCCTTCCTGATTTCACTCCTGCACGCCTGAGCAATATTTTTATACTCCTCCCTGGTCATTTGTCCAATCTTCCACTCCTTATAAGCCTCTTTTTTGCGTTTAAGATCAGCAAGGATTTCACTGTTTAGCCAAGCTGGTCGCCTGCCATATTTACTATTCTTTCTACACATCGGGATGGTTTGTTCCTGCAACCTCAATAAGGATTCTTTAAAATACAGCCAGCTCTCCTGGACCCCTTTGCCCTTCATGTTATTCTCCCAGGGGATCCTGCCCATCTGTTCCCTGAGGGAGTCAAAGTCTGCTTTTCTGAAGTCCAGGGTCCGTATTCTGCTGCTCTCCTTTCTTCCTTGTGTCAGGATCCTGAACTCGACCATCTCATGGTCACTGCCTCCCAGGTTCCCATCCACTTTTGCTTCCCCTACTAGTTCTTCCCTGTTTGTGAGCAGCAGGTCAAGAAAAGCTTTGCCCCTAGTTGGTTCCTCCAGCACTTGCACCAGGAAATTGTCCCCTACACTTTCCAAAAATTTCCTGGATTGCCTGTGCACCGCTGTATTGCTCTCCCAGCAGATATCAGGGTGATTAAAGTCTCCCATGAGAACCAGGGCCTGTGATCTAGCAACTTCTGCTAGTTGCCAGAAGAAAGCCTCGTCCACCTCATCCCCCTGGTCTGGTGGTCTATAGCAGACTCCAACCACGACATCACCCTTGTTGCTCACACTTCTCAACTTTATCCAGAGACTCTCAGGTTTTTCTGCAGTATCATACCGGAGCTCTGAGCAGTCATACTCCTCTCTTACATACAACGCAACTCCCCCACCTTTTCTGCCCTGCCTGTCCTTCCTGAACAGTTTATATCCATCCATGACCGTACTCCAGTCATGTGAGTTATCCCACCAAGTCTCTGTTATTCCAATCACATCATAGTTCCCTGACTGTGCCAGGACTTCCAGTTCTCCCTGCTTGTTTCCCAGGCTTCTTGCATTTGTGTATAGGCACTTAAGATAACTCAACGATCGTCCCTTTTTCTCAGCATGAGACAGGAGTCCTCCCCTGTTGCGCTCTCCTGCTTGTGCTTCCTCCCAGGATCCCATTTCCCCACTTACCTCAGGGCTTTGGTCTCCTTCCCCCGGTGAACCTAGTTTAAAGCCCTCCTCACTAGGTTAGCCAGCCTGCTGGCGAAGATGCTCTTCCCTCTCTTCGTTAGGTGGAGCCCGTCTCTGCCTAGCACTATCATGGAGGCCTCCATTTAGATTAAGGTGCCAGTGGCCCCTGTGTTGTAGAGACCTGCTTTGACCAAGATTAGACCACACAGTGCTTAAAATGACAGCAGCTGCCTGGAGTCCTGTCTACACTAGTGCTTTGCCGCCACTGGTGAGTGGACCATTGGGAGCAATGCTGTGAAATCTTTGACAAAAAGAAACAGCATGTCTATATCAGACTCCTCTATAGCCGTACTTGATGTAAGATGCCAATAAACATCTTACATCAGTTAGACAGCAAAAGAGAGCAGTTAGACAGCATGGGCCAAACTCTGCCCTCAGTGGCATAGAATCATAGAGGGGTAGGACTGGAAGAGACCTCAATAGGTCATCTAGTCCAGGCCCCTGCACTCAAGGCAGGACCACGTAATAATGTAATAGCATTATGTTCAGGAGAGTTGTAACATGGGACAGAAAATAAACTGCATTTACTACTGTTTGCAGCGTTGTTGTAGTCATGTTGGTCCTGGGTGATGAGAGAGACAAGGTGGGTGAGATATCATCTTTTATTGGACCAACCTGGCTCTCTTCCCGCAGGGCCGGCTTTAGCAAGTGCGATGCCCAATTCCTGGGGCTTGTACTCACCGGGCGGTGCTCCCAGTCTTTGGCGGCACTTCGGATGCTGGCCAGGGGAGCAGGGCCGCGGGGCTTGCTGTGCTCTGCCCGGTGCTCCGGCCTGGGGAGCTTGCCACGCTCTGGCCGGAGCTCCAACCAGGAGAGTGGGCCCGCAGGGCTTGCAGCGCTCCGGCCGGGGTCGCAGGGCTGCCGCGCTCTGGCTGGAGCTCCAGCCAGGAGAGTGGGGCCACTGAAGACCCCAGAGTGGACCTTGGGTTAGTAAAAAAAAATTAAAAAGGCGCCTAAGACACGGGGCCCTCTTAGGTGCGGGGCCCAATTCCGGGGAATCGGGCGAATCGGCCCTTTCCCGCAGAGCTCTGAAGAGCTCAAAAATTTGTAAAAAGAACAGGAGTACTTGTGGCACCTTAGAGACTAACAAATTTATTAGAGCATAAGCTTATGCTCTAATAAATTTGTTAGTCTCTAAGGTGCCACAAGTACTCCTGTTCTTTTTGTGGATACAGACTAACACGGCTGCTACTCTGAAACCTGTCAAAAATTTGTCTCTTTCACCAACAGAAGTTGGTCTAATAAAAGACATTACCTCATCCACCTGGGCTTTATATTTTTAGTTCTTTCTACTAGACCAGTCTCTGCTCTCAATTATTCTTGATTTGCAAGGGTGTCATTCCAATGACATCACTTAGTGAAAACAAGAGCAAAATCAGAGCCACTGAATTCAGAGCATGTCCCAACCAATGGGCTATAAATAGGTTATAGCTCAGATGTACACTATTTGCACTCTAAGCAGAAGCTGTGCGAGGTGGATTGAACAGAGCTGGGCCCCACACATCCCAGACTGGGCACAGCAGGGACTAGTGCTGAAGGAGGAGTTGCCCCTTGTCTTCAATACTGAAGTTTTCAGATAAATGGGCAGGTTTGAGGCCCTGCTCTATTGGCTCATCAGAACCCTGTTTATCCTCAATCCAGCACTGACCTTGGGAGGTCCCTCCATCAAAAGGATGATTTCTCACCCTTCCCACTGCCAGCATCGAGTATGATTCCTTTGGCAACCACAGGGTTTCTTACAGGGTGGCTCATGCTGCTGACACACAGTGGGAGGAGTGCAGAAGACATCTCCCCTCCCCCCATGGTGAGAAGTAGAGACCTGGCACAGATGCTGAGCAGCTCCCGAGACTGCAGGGTTACCTTCTGTGCCACAAACCTGGAGCCGGTTTCACAAAACCCGGCCAGCTTCCTGAGAAAACAAGAAAGGGAGATTTACGCTAACCCCTGGGAAGCCATTTATTTTCATTGTATTTTAATTTTAATAGATTGTCTGCCCCGCCCAGGATTATCTCATGGGAAAGAAAACCCTGGCTCAGTGACTTGTGGTGAAACTTGTTTCTGAGCCAAATTTCCTGCACCTGATGCATCTCCCTATGAGAACAAATCCATGTATTTCAGAGCACAACACAGCCCTGGGGCAGTGGGGGGGGGGGGGGAGGAGGAGAGGGCCCATATCTCACCCTGCCCTTCCAGAACAAGTTAGGCCTGTTTGAACACGGAGCAGAGCAGACCTCCGAAAGGAAAGGGCATCATGTCACCCTGGGAACTGACATCACATGATGTGGCAGCAGAAGGAACCTGTCTAAGGGAGAGGCTGAATCATCTCCCCCTTTCTTGTGCAATAGGTCTTCACTAGTACAATACCATATTTATATCATGGGAACTCTTGTCTGGCCTCTAGTGCACATGAGTCAGCAGGTTTCAGAAGTTCCCAGGTACAGGATGGGGCAGCTCTTTGCTTCTTGCTATGAGATCAGAGCCATGCTACAGACTGTATCTTAAATAAGATATTGCTAACAGCATTCTAGCACAGTTTGTCTGACCAGGGATTTCATTCTTGTAACTATGTTATAAAACTATCCTAGTCACTCTATAATACATAGCCCCATAGTCTATAGCATAGGCTTTGTCTACACTAGCACTTATATCGGTCAGAATGTGGAAAAAACCCACACCCCGACCAATGAGTTTCACTGACAAAAGTGCCGGTGTGGACAGCGCTATGTTGGCGGGAGACACTTTCCCACAGTCATAGCTACTGCTGCTTGTTGGGGGTGGTTTAATTATGCCGGTGGGAGAGCTCTCTACTGTCGGCACAGAGCGGCTACACAGGAGAATTTACAGTGGTGCAGCTGCAGTGATACAGCTGTGCCGCTGTAAGGTCTGTAGTGTAGACATAGCCATGGTGTTTTAACAGAGTTATATCATTGTAAAGAAGGGCCGGGGAATAACTAGCCATGTCAGGGAAACCACTCCATGAACCCTGTGGGTAACAGCTGCATTTAAGCAAGGTTGTAATGATTAATACAGTTTTGACCCCAGTTGTCTCAGCTGCATTACAAATTCCGCTGTGTTACTGGTCCCATCACAACTTTGTAGTTGCCTGCTAGCAGTGCCAGGGCTAACCCACTGGGGCCCTAAGCAGGAATATTTTTGCCCTTCCCCCAACACATACTAATAATTAATAGAGGGCCCCCAAGCAATTGCTTAGTCTGCTTATGCCTAGCACTGGCTCTGCCAGATAGGGTTCAAACACAATTGTCTTACATAGGATTAGGTCCTGTTTACACTGCAACAGGGTGTACATTTCTGTTGGAGGGGACCCCAAGGCCTTGCCCCACCAGGCTGTAGGAGGCAGCTGCGCTGAGACAGACAGTGCTTAGTAATTTGGGTGGTAATTCCCAGCCAGAGTTCAGAGGCAGCTCCCAGAGGCCCTGCCAGCTGGGAGCTAATTAGGCACAGCTAAGCCCATTAGGGTGTGTTACTTTGAAAGGAGAGAGACAAAAGGGCACTCTCTACACTAGGGAAAATTTCCCACCATTGAGAAAGCAGAGTTCAGCTCCACCAGAGCTAGGTCTAGTGTACATGAGCTGGTGGCTGCTGCCAGGGACTTAAACACCTGCCCTGAGCAGGGTTACAGGATTTGGTACCATCTGCAGTTGGCAGCCTCTAATGCTCCCAACATTGCTCATACCACCAGATGTTAGCACTGGAGGGGGGAAAAAAATCTTGAAAAATATGCTGAGTACAGGCAGAATCCACTGTGGGGAAACAGGAGCTACACAATATAGTTTGTACCCTTTTTCTTGAGTTTTCTTCTTATAAGAAAGAGATTATGCAGGAGGTCACACTAGAGAATCATGCTAATCCCTTCTGGCCTTAAGCTGCATTAAAACTGCATGGAAAGAATGCAGCTGGAGGACTATGCCCAGCTAGTATCAATCTGGGGTCAGGCTAGAACTCCTGCAATAAAACCCAACCTGGAGAGGGTGATTTGTATTCAAACCTGAGCAACAGTAACTTCTCTCATCATTCCACCCATAGTTCAAGGGTGTTGTAACTGCGTCCAAGTTGGTAGAACGATCTAGAGACACAGATAAACTCTGGGAAAGCTGCACTACAGGAGCTTTAACTGTGCTAGAGCCAAAGGGCTGGTGGGTTGTAATTGAGTGTCACTATGAATAGGGCCCTACCAAATTCACAGTCCATTTTGGTCAATTTCACAGTCATAGGATTTTTAAAATTGTAAATGTCATGATTTCAACTATTTAAATCTGAATTTCATGGTGGTGTAATTGTAGGGGTCCTGACCCAAAAAGGAGTTGTGGGGGGTTACAAGGTTATTATAGGGGAGTTGCAGTACTGCTACTCTTACTTCTGCACTGCCACTAGCAGCAGCGCTATCTTCAGAGCTGGGTAGCTGAAGAGTGGCGGCTGCTGGCTGGGAGCTCAACTCTGAAGGCAGAGTTGCCGCCAGTAGCAGCACAGAAGTAAGGGTGGCAATCAGTAGCGTAGCTAAGAGGGGAGCGGGGCAGCGGCTGCTCCCCCACTGAGCACAAGTGGCGCCTTGTCAATTTCTTGGCGCCTTTGTACTCACCCGGGGGAGCGATTAAAAAAAAAAGGTGCCACCTGCTGAGGTGCTTTTATTTTACTCACCCAGAGGTGCTCCGGGTCTTCGGCAGCACTTTGGCGGCGGGACCTTCACTTGCTCCGCGGGTCTTTGGTGGCATTTCGGCGGCGGGTCCTTCAGTGCCGCCGAAGACATCTGGAGCGCCGCCGGGTGAGTAAAAGCGCCACAGCGGGTGGCACCTTTTTTTTTTTTTTTTTTTAAAATCACTCCCTTTGTTCCCTCCACCTGGCTACGCCACTGGTGGCAATAACATACCGTTCCATCATTACTTCTGCACTGCTACCTGCCAAGCTGGGTCCTCAGTCAGCAGCTGCCACTCTCTGCCTGTCCAGCTCTGAAGGCAGCAGCGCAGAAGTAAGTGTGGCAAGGTATGGTATTGCCACTCACTTCTGCGCTGCTACTGACAGGGCCCTGCATTCAGAGCTGGGTACCCAGCCAACAGCTGTTGCTCTCTGGCCACCCAGCTCTGAAGGCAGCACAGAAATAAGGGTGTCAATATCTCAATACCCCAAAATAGCCTTGTGGGACCACTCCCCCCGCAACTCCCTTTTTGGTCAGGACCCCCAATTCGAGAAATGCTGGTTTCCCCTGTGAAATCTGTATAGTATAAGGTAAAAGCACACAGAAGATCAGATTTCATGATCCATGACTCATTTTTCATAGCCGTGAATTTGGTAGGGTCTTAAGTATGAAGCATAGACAGGGTCCGTGTGGGTAAGGCTTCAAGGCACAGAGAATGAGCTTGCTCCCTGTAGTTAAGAGGCAGATGGCACTGGTCTCCTGCAAAGTATTGACACAACACTGTATGCAATAAAAACCAACCTTCCCCCTGTTAGTTCAGGATCATTCGTTGTTGACATTTCCTTGAGTTTTAGCACACTTGCTGTGCACATGACAGATGAGGTGCTTTGTAATGAATCACTCCATGAGCTCATTCATACTTCACTGTTACTTCCAGTCACATCCCTCCACGATCTCTGCATGTCTTAATCATTATTGGAAGATGGGGCAGTCTTATGGGAAATAGCAAAGCCAAGCACTGACCCCATGGAGCCCATAAGTTGCTGCACTGTGTGTTGTGCAGAGTGTGTTTAAAACCCCCTCCCACATTCTAACTCAAGCAGGTCCAACAAGGGGCAGATTGCAGTCAGTGAATGAGCCTGCCTCCCATGCTTGGAAGAAAGGCGCTCAGATTATGACCTTTCAGCAGGAACCCTCTTCCTCTCTCAGATTCAGCTTTTCAGCAGCCTCCATCTTCCAGTTTGTTTCTTCCCCGCTTACTCCCCAACCCTTCTGCTGGATTCTGTCCCTCCCCCACCCTGAGAGTGGTTGTGAGGCCCCAAGATTTTGATTGGAATGGTTAAAATGACTGTGGTTTTATAAACTAAGATCCTGGGGACAGGGACATCTTCCTTTGTGCCTTGGCCAGCACAGACCACTCAGCCAGCATTTAAATACTATCTGAGCTACCAGGAATGAGGCCAGCTTGATGCCAGAGCAACACACTGTTACCATGAGAGGATCTAAGTGTGAGATGGGCATCTCACCCTGTGCTGAGAGGGCTACAAAGGCTGCATTCTTAAGGAGCTGCTGCTGAGTCGTGACTGATGAGACTAGCTTGCTTCTTGTGTCACTACCAGCCCTTCTTACCCAGAGGAGCTGTCACCAGGACTGGCTTTTGAGGGTGGAGGGAAGAAACTCAGGTGACTGGCAGCTCTTGGGAGTTTCCTCACCTAAAACTCATCTACTATCAGTTGAGTTGAAGTTAAAGAAGTGAATTGGACTGGGACTGAGGAAGGGATAAGTAGCAATGCCAACAAAAATTGGTCTGGGGGACAGAGGGCAGAAAAAGGGTGCGAGGGGGTGCTTCACTCACTCCTAGTCTGGCACCTCCTCCTGGCCACGCTGGGGATTAGATCAGGTCAACATCCATTCCGATGGTCACATGCCATCCTCCATCTCTCTCTGGATCTGCAGCTCCTCTCTCACTACACAAGCCACTGCAGCCTCTTTGTGACTCAGCCCTGCAGTCAGGTCACCCTATGTGTTTTTCCATTTCAGGGTATATCAAAGTCTTTCCTTCTGCTGTCCTAGGCAGTCTTCTCATTCATTGCCTCAGGTGCCACTCCTTCAGTAGCTGGTAGGAGAACCCGGCCCTGCTCTCTACTCCAGGTTCCAGTTCAGGGACCCTCAACCCAGCAGTTCTGGGCTTCACTTTGTCAGCCCTCACTGCTCCTTTCCTGGGATGCTTCCTGTTACTCTTGGTTTCCGTGAGAATACCAGCACCAAACCTGCCTCTCTCTTCCCAAGAAGTGACTACCCTTTCCCACCAGCAGTCCCTGTCTAATGCCAGCTTCCTGGCTTTATAGGCCCCATCTATTCCTGCATAGCTGAACCTGCTTGCAATCAATTCTCTGCTCCCTGGCTTTTCTTCCTCCAGGTGCAGCCTATGGAGTTAATAGGCCTACATGGCCACCTTAACCCCCTTTCTGTGTGGTGTGGACACTCCCTCACAAGGGCATATAGCTCCAATCTGAGGGCGGCTATCCAGTAGAACAATCCCATTACCCGCAGAAGGCCTCAGGCTTCTTGCCACCAGTGAAATTATGAACACAGACTTCAGTCACTCTCAAATAAGACCATTTTATTTAAACAAACATTAGACATGGTGAACAGTGGACGAAAGCAGCTCTGAGTACAGTTCTTTCCTGGGACAAAGCAACCCCATTGTCCGTTCAGAGCTACTGAAGGGGAATGCCTGCTCTCTCCACAGCACTCACTCTGCACTGGGGAACCAGGGAAGTTCAGCACTTCCAATGAGCTCCTGCAGGAGCTTTCAGCCCTCCTCAGGCTCAGTGGGTGTTCTCCTTATCAGCCCTGTCTCAGGGTTTGTTCTTACATTATGGAAATGCACAAAGACCCAACCTGCAAACAGAATTAGTTATACAGAAGAGCTGTCCTACACAGCTAGGAAAGAAATGCAGTGATATATCTGCAAAAAGAAGAACAGGAGTACTTGTGGCACATTAGAGACTAACAAATTTATTAGAGCATAAGCTTTCGTGGACTGCAGCCCACTTCTTCGGATGCATATAGAATGGAACATATATTGAGGAGATATATATACACACATACAGAGAGCATAAACAGGTGGGAGTTGTACTCCTGTTCTTCTTTTTGCGGATACAGACTAACACGGCTGTTACTCTGAAACCAGTGATATATCTATGACTGAAAGCGATATTCGACTGACAGTGCCCTGCCCATGGTTGCAAAATAACCCAGGACACCTCTCTTCAGTTCTAATTACTGGCTCTGCATGACTGGATCCAGCTGAACTCAGTGACATTTCAGAAGGGCCACACCCAGTTTGCACAAAAGGGAACAATTGCAGCCATGGTCAGCTTTAATACAGGGCTGCAGCCAATGGAGACTACAAGTCTCCACATGCAATGCTCCATCTTGATCCAAGTGACCTGGCTGCACTGCATGCTTGGGCCTCTACTCTTAGTGGACTGCACCTCTGTGTTAAAGATGAAGGTGGCTGTCATCTGAGTGGCATTTGGACTATGGGTCACATTCTGGCCACCCGTGTGAAATGCTATGGTTTTTATAATCAGAGTAGGCAAGGGGTGTGTGTGTGTGTGTGTGTGTGTGTGTGTGTGTGTGTAAAACCAACACCCCAAATATATCCCCTGGCCTGACATTATTTCAGTGTCCAAAGGGATGATTGACTGGCAGGTGCAGCGCACCCCCTGACTCTCCAAAGCATTGCATGACAGGCCTGTGATGTTCTCTACCCTGTAAACTACCCTGAAATGTCTCTGTGGACATTTTTTTTAGAAATGGAGATAAGCTCAGTAATAAGAAGGGTGAGTAATTGCACTGGGAAACTGACCTTGCTCTCAGGGTCATAGGGAACAGACTCACAGACAAAGTGGGCTGCTTCGCTGGGCGGGCCTGGAGCAGACAGAGTGCGTGTCTTCCTATGGCAGGATCTTTAAGGGTTTCCTTTGCTTCTGACCTCAGTGGATCAAGCTGGAACTCCTGAGAACAGAAAGGAGAGCCCTGGGCCCTCAATTCTCAGTCTGCAGCCTCAAGGTTTGAACAATACAAGGGGAACACGATTCTTTCCTGTTCTGCCATACAGCACCTAAACTGATAGTTTTATTTGAACAAGAGGAACTGTCCATCCTGTCCCCCCACTACTTTCTCCTGAATTTTGAAACTGAGGGACAAAAACATTTTAAAAAGCGCGCTCACTTGAGTTTTCATCGTGAGCCAAATCCTACAAGTGTGATAGTGGAATAACTTTTCTTTCTTTCCCTTCCTTTCCCTTTCCCCTCTTTCCTCCCTTCCCTTTACTCTTTCCTTCCTTCATCTCCTTCCCCTCTCTCCTTCCTTCTTGGCTTCACTCTGCATCTCTCTCTTCCTTTCATTACATGCTTTTCCTTCTCTCCCTCAACACCACTGCACTTCCCTGTTGCATTATAAATCTCTCACTATCCCAGCGTTGCCTTTGTGCCTGATGTCCAGAGGTGCTGAGGCCCAGCGGTCCCACTCCTCACCACCTCTGAACATCAGGCACAAAGGTGTCTCAAGGTGGGCACCCAAAAGGAGTGATCACTTCTGAGCATGTGGCTGTAGCACAGTAACCCTCTGTACCATGGAGCCCTCTTTAGGGAATGTTTTGCTTCAAGGATGACTGCAGCTTGTAGTGTGATTTCCCTCAGACAGCCACTGGTCTCTTTCCAGGGTATGCCTCATGGGTAAGCCCTTTCCCACATGGTAAGGTATCTTTACAAACCCAAGAGCACTGCTCTATCACATCTTGATGACATTGTTCCCCCCTCCCCTCCTTTAGTGATCAGAGAGATTTAGAGGGGAAGCATCTAAGTCCTACTTTTTAAAACTGACCAGCCCCTGTCAGACAACATGGTAGTCTCCCTTAAACACCCCCTCCCTCTTCTCAACCAAGACTTTAGAATGGCCAAACTAGAGCCAGCATTCCAGAATCCATCTTAAGGTTTACACCAGAGTTAGATTATGCTAGGATAGGATTTTGGAAGTTTTAGTTAGGTTTCAGAAATGAAACTGGTCAAACTGGGCATAGTGAACCTGCTTGTTCTTTAGGACCAAGTCTGGGTGTATTAAAGGCTCCCATTGATCTGGGACACCACAGGCACGTCTACCAGATGCTTAAAGCTAGAGGACCATTTGGTAACCAGGTGCAATTGAAGTCCATTTCATGTCTCCCAGACCTGTGACCATAACCCAGCAAGTGCCAGGACTCCAAGCCTCAACAGCTCACAGCATCCTCCTCGCTGATGCCATAGGTGCAGTCACATGGCTCTCCAAGAAGGTGTGGGATCAGCACTGGCATGAGGTGATTTTCCAAACCAGATTCAGACAAAGCAGAAGAACTTCTTCCAACGGCACTTGGAGAGGGTTTTGATCCCTTTGGCTGTCATCTTCTTTTCCTGCCGGGCTTTGTGCTCCACTGCACTGACAATGGCTGTGTCAAAGACTTCTTTCAGGTTCTTTTGGGTCAGTGCTGAGCACTCCATGTAGGACTGTGCCTGGATTTTCTCCGCCAGGCCTTCAGCCTGAAGCTTGGGCACAGGCCTCCCATGGTAGCGGTCCAGGTTGATGAGGACATTGACGTCATCCCGCAGGTCAGCCTGCGTCCCCACCAGGAGCACTGGTGCCTGGGGGTTGTGAATCCGTATCTCAGGGATCCATTTCTCAGTAATGTTTTGAAAGGAGCTGGGGTTCACCACACTGAAGCAGACAAGGAAGACATCAGTATCAGGGTAACAAAGTGATCGGAGGCAATCAAAGTCCTCCTGCAGGAGAAAAATGAGAGAGAAGATCATCGGACTGAACTCCAACAGTGTGATACTGGAGTGACTCCTTCACAGGATGAATATGCTAACAGCATCTCAGAGTCAGGGCACCATGTCCTCTTCATGCCACTTCCAAGTCCCTGAAACTCAGCCCTCCAGAATGACAAGAGTCCTTGTCACATTCTGTTTCATTAGTGTCATTACTGTATGTGTCCTTCTTTCCCAGCTGTATACTGCCCTCCCCACAAACCCCGCTAATAGCACCTGTTCCACAGACTAGTTAGAACCAAAACTTCTGGTTCTCTTTTGACTGGTCTCACCTGTCCAGCTGTGTCCCAGAGCTGGATCCGAACCGGGGCTCCATCCACCAGAACCTGCACTGCAACACAGAGAGAGAGAGGATGAGTACACAGACTTGCTGCCTTTGAGGCAGATAGACAGATGCACACACACACACACACACACACCTCTCTCCAATTCTGTTTTGTGTCCCTGGGGAGCTCTTTGAATTAATGCCCTGACTCAGTGTTAAAGTGACTCTCAGTTTTATTGCATGTGTCCACCCTGTCTGGCTATCTACCCAGCCCTCACTAAAACACCCAAACCCTGTCCTAGCAAGCACTTTGGGAAACCTGCACCGGCTTTCCTGGAGACAGTCTCTTTGGTTGCTTCGACACCTTGAGGGAATCTTTCCAGGGCATTACTACACAAAGACCTTTGCTTGGGCTGGCCTTTTAGTCAAACAGTGTCCTAGCAATAATTTGACAATCTTCTCCCACATCCCCAAAAGATCAGTTAGGGATACATAGCATCTTGCACTTCAGGGACTAACTCCTAGTTTTTTGCACTCTGTGACTACTTGGGGTATGTCTATAGTGCAATTAGACACCCATGGATGGCCAGTACCAGCTGACTCAGAGCTTGGGCTGTGGGCCTGTTTAATTGTGTTGTAGACTTTTGTGCTCGGGCTTCAATCCGAGTTCTCGGACTCTCCCACCCCACAGAGTTCTAAAGACTGGGCTCCAGCCCAAGCCTGAAGGTCTAGACTGCAATTAAACAGCCCCGCAGCCTGAATCCTGTGAGCCCGAGTTGGCTAGTGTAGACGTATCCTCAGATCACCCTCCCTGGGACTGGCCAGGACCCCACCTCCTCATCCAGGGCAGAGATTTGGCATTTCAAGAAAAACCTTCTCAGAGATGCTCTCTTAGTATTGTTCCAGCTGTGGAAAGCCAAGAACATAAAAAACTATTTTAAAGCAAAGGTGCTTAAAGGAAAAGGAATGTGATTTAGTTCCTCTGGAAGGCTCTTTCTGGGCCTATCTGCACTCTGAGGCCTTGCCACCACTAGCAAACTCCAATGGGCTCAGGTGTCTTTACCACTGCGTTGCCTACTCTACAGTTGCCACCATTTCTACCACCAGTGGTGAATTATATATGCAATTTTTGCACCCACATTATTCCATAATTGCAGGAAGCCTTAACATGGTGTCATCAGCCCCAGCTGTCTCTGAGTCAGGCCCTGTTTCCCGCCCATGGAAATTCAGAGCCAAGTTGTTAGACCTCTGAGCATTTCAGACTCCACAGAGAATGGCTGGAGGAAAGGGTAGGGGCTGGGAATTGCATTAAAGTCTTGACAGAATGTGAAAATAGCACGGGTCTGCTGAAGGGAGGGAGACATCCTGTGCTAAGGTGACAATGGTGAGCACTTTACACCAACTAGAAGTATTTCTGATGTGTCATTGGCTCTGGTGGGATGGGGAGGGGAAGGGGTTTTGTTATTTTAAAGAAGCAAACTGAATCTTGTCTTATTCTTCAAGTTATTAGCTGGTGAGTGAAGTGGCAGAAACAACTGACCTCAGTGTCAGTGGGGTCATAAAAGCCCTTGGGGAGAAGAATGATTCTGCTTACTGACAGAAAATTGAAGGAGAGAGAGAGGATGAACTGAAATTAAGAAACCCGCACGCAAAGAAGGAGGGAGGGAGGCACACAGAGTGCGCTGCCTCTCCTGCCAGCATATGTGAAAGCCATTGCTTCCTTGTGGCTGGAAAACAGTTGAGCAGTGTTGTTACCATATCTTAGCCCCAGGGGAGGAAGAGTAACCTGTTCCAGATCAAAAGAATTGCTGGGAATCTGAGCCCCGGTCTATGCTTAAAATTTAGATCAACCTAGCTACATAGGTGCTGACTCCAGGGGTGCTCCGGGACTGGATCCAAATTAGATCCCGTTTGGATCCAAATCCAGTTCCAAACCCACACTTGCCCAAAGCCCGGGGGGATCTGGGTTTCCCTTTCAGGCCCATTATAAAGATGGGCCTAAACTGTGCAGTTTGGATCCAGAGAGGAACTTCCTTAAAGTTCAGGGGTGTTCTGAGGAATGATTTTGCTTCTAGCCAATCTGTACTCATAAATGGGAAGGGCGGGAATTCCTCCACTTTTGCTATGGCCTATAGCTGGCTGGCTCTTCCAGGTAGGCAGAAGAGGTGACTACTGAAGTTAGCAGCAATATGGTGAAGGCCTGGTTTTCAAAGGTGATGAGCACCTGCCGTTCCCTTTGACTTCAATGAGAGCTGTGGATGCTCAGGCCACCAGTGACTGCTCAGCATGGGACTGACTGTGGGCTGAGGACAGCCATGTCCAAATTGCAGAGGGCAGCAAGATCCCTTGAGCTAGTGCTGCCTCCTCCTTTCTGGATCATTCCCTAGCGATGGGCCCCTTCAGAAGATGCTGATACAGAAAAACAATAACACATAATCATTATGAATGATGGTAAGCCCCTGTCCTTCTCCACAACACTGAACATGGTAGTGTTGTGGGAGCAGAATGAGAACAGACAATTACCCGGGTGGTATTTCCTCAGAGACTCAAGGGAATGTTGGCTCCTCAGACCCTTTTCTAAAATTCCCCTGCACCCTGGAATAGCAGAATGTTGTTTGACTCTTTCCAGTAGCTCTCTGGGGAAAGCTAATAGGGCTCAGTGCAGACCAGCAGTTCTCCCATACCTCTTCACAATGATGACTGAACTAGAGGGGCATCTGAACAAAAAAACGCACCCCTCAGCCTTGGAGGTATGTGAAACCCAGATCTGGATCCCAACTGAGCACGTCTTTAGTTTTGAGCTGACCTGCAAAAGAATCACAATTGGTCTGGTGCCCTTTTGTGTTTCTTTACAATGGATAAAGGAGACCTCAAATGTTTTTTAAAGGTTTTGTTTCTGCTTGTTTTCTATGTTAGAAGTTAGAGTTTTTGAAGCTCAGCCATTGAGAGGGGAATGGATTTTTAGTCAGACTCCTTAAACTCTTCATTTTTTGTTAATAACTATTCACTGCCAACGCCAATGAGCATTTTAGACAGAGGACATCATACTTAAGAAGTCAACGTCCCTTCCCCCATCAGTTAAGGGTCTGGAGAGCTTACAGTACACATTTCTGGTATTTCTAAAGGTAAAAACAAGCAGAATTCTTTTTTTTTTTTTTAAACCCTTTCAGCCCATATTTAGCCATTATAAAGTAGCAAAAAAGGCACAAGCCCAATTTAAAAAAGAAATCTTTTGCAGATTACTGTTTAACATGTCTGAGCCCTGTCTCCACTAAGACTTGCACCACTGATGAAAAAGCAAGCAATATAGACAAGGTGGTAAGATTTTCCGAAGTGCCTAAGGGTATGTCTACATGACAGAGACTAAACTGGCATAGCCCCATAGTGTAGACACAACCTACAATTGAAGAGGGTTTTACACTGGTGTAGCAACACCACCTCCCTAAACAATGGCAGCTCTATACAAGGAAGCATTCTTCCGTCTACAGTGGGGGTTGGGTTGGCATAGCTACATCGGTCGGTGGTGTGGATTTTACACACCCTCACCAATGTAGCTATAGCTATGTTGACCTACCTTTGAATGCACACCAGGCCGAAGTGACTTAGGAGCCCCAATATCAAAAGTGAACTAGTTACTCAGGAGCCTAAGCCTTATTCAGAGTCACTGGGAGTTAGGCTCCTTAATGCCATTGTCCCTTTTGAAAATGGGATTTAGGCACTTTTGAAAATGTTACCCAAGATCTATTACAAAAGGAAGGAAACTTTCTTAGTCCCGTAACACAGACAGGCTGGGCTTGTAGCTGGAGACCTGAATGTGTGAAGCTACAGCATTAGGAAAGTGACAGCACAAAGTCCAGGAGAAGACAAGAGTTAGTGGGGTGTTAACGTATCACCAGAATGTTATTTACTCTCTGTTGCTCCAGGAGCCAGATAGCAGCACTATCTCCAGACAGCAAACACCCATATCTTTTAATATGCAAAGCAAACCTTTAGCAGACAGTGTTTACTTATGTGCTCGTTAATTATGTTAATTATGCTGTTTTTTCATTGGGGGATAAACCCCAGGTTCCAGTCTCCTTTCCCCAGAGCCAGGGCAAGAAATCAGAGGAGATTGATTTCCACACAGCTGTCTCTTGCCCTGTATCTCTGCCCTAACCGGCTACACAACCAGAGCAATACAATTCAAAGCTTTCCACAAAGATGGATGTCTCCCTCTCCCTGTATCTGTCATCACAACAGGGACAGAACCAGGCCATGAATTTCCGAGCGTTTCCACAGAGCTGTCTTTCCCCCAGTATTTTAATCTTAAATAGGTACATAACCAGGGCAATAAAACCCTTAGAAACCCATACGGTCACCTCTCTCCCTGCATCCCAATCCTAACCAGTGACACACACACACAGCAAGAACACCAGTGAAGGTACATCTACACCAGTGGTGTACACAGTGGGGATACACAGGGGTCTTCCAGGGGTACAACAACTCATCTAGATCTTTGCCTAGTTTTACAGCAGGCTACATAAAAAGCACTAGCGAAGTCAGTGCAATCTAAAATTTCATACAGCCAATGACTTGTTTATACTGCTCTATATACTATACACTGAAATGTAAGTACAATATTTATAGTCCAGTTGATTTATACTTATATGGTAAAATGAGAAAGTGAGCAATTTTTCAGTAATTGCGCTGTGACACTTTTGTATTTTTATGTCTGATTTTGTAAGCAAGTAGTTTTTAAGTGAGGTGAAACTTGGGGTACGCCAGACAAATCAGACCCCTGAAAGGGGTACAGTCGTCTGGAAAGGTTGAGAGCCACTGATCTACACAGCAAGTCTCAAAAGTCAGGTCTACAGTCTCAGGTTTGCAGGTTTCATGCTGCCATGCTAAAACCAGTTGTGTAGACATTTGGGCTGGAAAGATTCTGAATCCCACCCCCACTCTGTAGGCTTCAGAGCCCGTGTTGCAACATCTACACAGCTGGGGCAGCTGATTTTAACACAGTAATAAGCCTGAGCTTGTAGACTCTGACACTGAGATTCTCTGCTGTGAGCTGTGTAGTCGTACCCTGAGAGTGCCACACAGCTGTCCCTTTCCCTGGATATCTATTCTGATCAGGGTTACAATCTTTGGGACAGAGTCTTGTCTAATGATATGTCCATGAAGCCCTCAGATACTACAGTGATGGGAGGCAGTATAAAACCTTTCCATAGAAAGATCAAGGATGAAATCCTGACCCTATTGAAGTCAATGGGAGTTTTGCCACTGACTTCAGAGAGTTCAGGATTTCACCCAGAGTTTAGCACAGTTATGGGTAATACGTTCATCAATAATTACCCCTCTGAGAGTTCCATACAGCTCTACCCACCACCCCTTTTTCCTGAGGAGAGATGCAGGCAAGGCAATGAACCCCTAGCTAAGTCTCTTTGCAATGTTTCAGGCCTGAAGGAACAGACTCAAGCAGAAAAAAACTTCTTTTTCTACAGTTTTGCACAGGCTCTAGCCAAGAACGAGAGTTGCCTCCCTCATTGTGCGTGAGAGGCAAAACCGGTTTCCCTTTACAGCCTCCTGTGCAAAGCTTACGCTCAAGCTTTGTCTACACATGGGAAGCTTTAAAAAAAAAAAGTCCAATCGGTTCAGCTCCTGCAGTGGTTAACTGTGGGAACTGATGGCTGCTGCTGAGGTTTTAAGCACTATGTTGACTCTATTGGCTTCCAACAGGGATAGATGACATGGTGCTTAAAATGTTGATTGTAGCTGGTAGCCCCTCTATACTAGGACTCCCACCATTGCTACCACTGGAGTGGTGGAACTGCACGCTTTGGAAAGATGTGTCTGAAAAACCCTAGTGTTGACAAGGACATTGTGACAGTAGAAAAAAAGGAAGAAAGTCAACCCCAGAAGGCAATAGCACGCTGCTGTCAGGCAGGATTCCCCAATAGGCAGTTAACTTCCATTCCCCCTTACCTGAGAAGGTGTCCAGGGCGGTGGGCTGGTACTCATCAGGGTATCCATTTGTTGTGTAGCTAATGATCAGGCTGGTCTTGCCCACAGCCCCGTCACCTACCAGGACACATTTGATGCCCAGCTGTGGGCCACTGCCCCTCGGGGTGCTGTTTCTTCGCAGGGCGGGTGAATAATCCAGCAGCTCCTGGGGAGGCATGTCTTGAACAGGAAAAAGGGGAGCAGCTCTGCTCCCCCTTCTAAAAAGTTTGGTGAATGGGGGTGGGGGAAGCTGCAAATCTCTGTTTAAAACAAAAACAAAACCAGCAAAAAAATAAAAAAGCCTCCAGCGGCAGCCCCAGGAAAGTGTCAGTGGGTAAAGCAAGGCAGGAAATGAGTGTGGCTCAGCCACTATAGCCCACACACGGTAGCAGCTCCTTTGCCTCTGGAACTACATCCCTTGGAATGTCTTGGAGCTGGCAAGGCATCAGCTGCAGTGAGCTCTGTGCACTGGTCCGTGGGTCCCACCTTCTCTCCGTCTTGCTAAGCTACTATTGCTTAACTTAGTTCTACACCTGTAGTGGTTTTAAAAAAAGCCTGGTTTGCATAGTCCAACCTCCTGTCCTTGTAACCTGACTCTGCTTCACGGGCGTCAGCAAACTCAATCCACCAGCCTCCTTGCTTGCCCTCGACATTTTCTCTTTTGCTTACAGTTTCAGTGACTTCAGTGCTGGTGAAAGGTGGTGGCCCGACAGCCCTACAGGGTGAAGTCCTCTACGCTCAGAACAGGTACAGCAAAAGCAGTGGCAATGCAAGTTTTCCACATTGCCTTCCCAAGGTGCCTTTACCCTGTTCTGAAGGGGAACGAGAGGGGATTTCAGTCTCCAGTCCAAGAATCTTTCCTTATGTTCAAGTAAGGATGCCTATTAGTACAAAATGCAGTGGAGCTTTGTGATGTGGACACCTGTTCATTAGGAAATGAATGGAGACCAACAAACGCATATTAAGGCTTGCCTACACGTACAGTGCTGCAGAGGCGCGGCTGCACCACTGTAGTGCTTTAGTGAAGTCGCTCCTAGGCCAATGAGAGAGCTTCTCCCGTTGGTGTAGTTAATCCACCTCCATGAGAGGCGGTAGCTATGTCAATGGGAGAAACTCTCCCTTCGCCATTGTGCTGTCTACACGGGGGTTAGGTCGGTATAAGTGCGTCATCCCCCTGAGTGACGTAGTTCTATCGATGTAAGTTTATAGAGTAGACCTGGCCTCACAAAGGCCACTGAAGAGCCATCAGATGGCACTGACTTTCAATCACTACCAATCTGACCTGGATTCCAGACAGCATCCTCCAGGTGAAAGGCTCTGTCGTGCATTATTAATTCCCTAATGATGATGATTATTATTGGTGCTTATTATTTATTATGTGCATTACTGCAGCTCCTAGGAGCCCCAGTTGTGGACCAGGATCCCATTGAGCTAAGTACTGCACAAACACAGAACAAAAAGAAGGTCCCTGCTCGCTCATCCCTCAAAACTATTTTTTCTTCAAAAGAAATAGTGATAACGTACTTCTAAGCCCAATGCCAGTGGCTCCTTCAGGGAGAGTCTGTGATTGTTGAAAAAGATTTCCATAGAGGTACAGGAGCTGCAACCTTGGACAATACTGCATGGCAACATAGAAAACAAATGAAAGACGGAGAGCATACCACATGTCTTACTGGGTTACTTTGTGTGCTTAGAACCAACTGAGCCCAGCTTGTCTAACACAGATGAAACTGTTGCTACATTCTGGCAAAAGCAGTGAAACATTTTCATAGCTCTATGGACATGCATGGGGCTTTCCAATCTGGTTTCCCATTTTTGCATTTTTTATTCCTTTCTAGTGATGCTCACAATGTGCTAAGCACTTTATAAATAGAGAAGAAGACACAATCCCTGCTTTGAAGAGCTCCCAATCTAAAAAAAGACAACTAAACAAACAGAGAGAGGGGAGGAGACTCAGTGGCAAAAGTGCTGGTATCTTAACAGCACTAGCCCCCCCCCGTTATACCACCAGTGGAGAGGAACAAGTTATAGGAATGGTGGGAAATTTTGAGGGGAAAAGACCAATGCAGACAAAGATTGCACCATCAACCTTGGATATGGGGTTAAGTCCTGATTTGGGAGTTGAACCGACAGCTTGTTAGACTAGAAGTCTGAGTGCTACCAGCTAAGACCTCGCCTACATCTACAACTTAAATCAACCAAGTGACATCATTCTCGTCTATGAAAAATTTCACCCTGGGCCTATGCAATGTAGTGAGGTTGACCTAACTCCCACCGTATACGCAGCTAGGTGAACAGAAGAATTCTTCTGTCAACTTAACTACCACTGCTTGAAGGGATGGATTTACTACAGCGATGGAAAAATCCATAGGCATTTCCAGGTTTGGAAAGTACCCAAAAGCCTTTGCTCCCAGGAACAACATTGGGCAGTATGGCCATCTCTAACCACACATTTTTCTTAAAATCTCCCACCATTGCATTTTCACCAGCACAGCTCTGTTCATTGCAATGGTAGCTAGTATAGTTAAGTTGCTGCCAGTGTTTTAACCACTGTGTTGTCTAGACCTGCTCTGAGTCAGGTTAGATGATATGGTGATTAAAATGGCAGTGGTTGGTCTACATTATAGTCCCTTATGTATCAGAGGGGTAGCCGTGTTAGTCTGAATCTGTAAAAAGCAACAGAGCCTCCTGTGGCACCTTTGAGACTAACAGAAGTATTGGGCGCATAAGCTTTCGTGTGTGTATTTGTTCCGCTGATGGGAGATTTTAAGAGAAGGTTCGTCCAAACACAGGCTATGGGTCAGCTACTTCAGGAGCCCCAGAATGCAATGGTACAGTCAATACTCTAAGGTGTGTTGCATGTGGCTCCTCCTAATGCTGCTTTGAGAAACGGTACTGCTATGTACATGCACCAAGTCATAGCAAGGAGAGATAATGCAACAAATTGTTTCATGTGCTCAAAGTCCCTGCAGTGGTTTCTTAGCACACATTTGAAATATGAGATAACACTATGGGAGCTGTTCAGCTCTGAAAGATTTGGCACTGCTTCCCAGAAAGAGGAAGAAGTTGAATGCAAATCAGAGGGAGTGTGAATTTCTCAGGGTTAGCAAAAGTGACAACAGCAGCAGAAGGAGGAGATGAAAAGGACCTGGCAGACTTTGTTTCCCATTTGTTGTTTACCCATGAGTGGGTCTCCTATAGGAAGATGAATTGTCTCACTGGGAGTATAGAAAATCCCCTCTCCTAAAATCTTATATTTCTGTGTGTGTCTGCACTTCCCTTCTTTGTAGTCAGATTTCTGACAACAGTTGACTGAGGACGCACTCACCTCCATGGGGTGAGATGCCCTGATTCTCCTGTTTAAATTATTTTTAAACTACCTTTACCAAGCAATTAATTTGTGTGAAAGAAACAGGGCAACTGCCACAGGTTTCTTCCTCATGTCTTATCTGGCTCTGAGAATCTAGGTACAGCTCTGCGATGGAGAGAGGATTCATACACTAGCACTAACCTGCCCTCAATTAAGAGTTTGTTTTGGTAATGAAAGTACATCCCAGTTCACAAGAGATACTGGATTGATAGCCATGGAGATTTATGTGCTCTTTCAACACAACAGGTATGCCATGGCAGCTGTCTCTTTAACATGCTTCATTCCTAGCCTGCAAAAATAATCTCTTTGGGGGTGGGGCTGGGGGGAGTAACTTGGTCACAAGGGCTATTCTTGGCCTCTCTCCTGAGAATGCTTATTAGTACCAACTGCAATGTTGTTGTTTTTTTGTGATGCGGAGACCTGTCCATTAGGAACTGAACTGAGATGACCAAACACATTTCAGATAGACTACATATAGTAACAGCATCAGTCATTACTAGCTTGGGCTGGACTACTAACTGCAGTTTCAGATTAAAACAAAATTGTTGCATTGAAGTGAGTACAGGTTTACAATGATATTTCGACTTACACATTTGAGTAGTGAATAGTTCTGAAGGGTGCCAAGCAAAATGATACATAGAGGCATATAATCCTATTATTAACAAAAACATATTAATTAGGAGAAAAACACTGGTTTTAGCCTCAGATTCTAATTATTGTAGCCAGCTTTACAGGTGGAGCTGTCCATCTAAGGACAAAGTCTAAGTATAAGGACAAAGGGGCATCTTTACAATATTTGGAATCTGTTATGCCAAGGTCCTATATGTGTTGAGCCCTTAGGGTATGTCTATATGGCAGCTGGAAGCGTGCTTCCCAGCCCGGTAGACAAACACACTAGCTCTGCTCCAGCAAGCAGGCTAAAAATAGCAGTGTATCCACTCAAGGAGTCAGGTGGGCTTGTACTCATGCAGCTAGCCTATGCTGCCACCCCTGGTGCAACAGTCACACTGCAATTTTTAACACTGTCTCGAGCAGAGCTAATTAGGGTTGCCAACTGTCTGATTTCACAAACCCAAACGCCCTTGCCCCACCCCCTTCCCCAAGGCTACGCCCCTGCCCTGCCCTTTCTCCGAGGCCCTGCCCCCACTCACTCCATCCCCCCTCCCTCCTTTGCTTGCTCTCCCCCGCCCTCACTCACTTTCACCGGGCTGGGGGTACAGGCTATAGGCTGGGGGGTGAGGCCAAGGGGTCCAGAGTGTGGGAAGGGGCTCTGGGCTGTGCCTGGGGTAGGGGATTGGGGTACAGGAGGAGGTGCGAGTTCTGGGCTGGAGCTGAGGGGTTCGGAGTGCAGGAGGGGGCTCCGGGCTGGGGCATGGGGTTGGAGTGTGGGAGGGGTGCAGGTTCTGGGAGGGAGTTTGGGTGCAGGAGGGGACTCAGGGACGGGGCAGGGTCTTGGTGTGTAGGAGGTGGTGAGGGGTGCAAGCTCCGGCTGGGCGGTGCTTACCTTGGGCGGCTCCCAGAAGCGACCAGCATGTCCGGCTACTAGGCTCAGGGGCGGCCAGGCAGCTCTGCGCCCTACCCCTGCCTAGAGGCGCCACCCCCGCAGCTCCCATTGGCCACGGTTCCTGGCCAATGGGAGCTGCACAGTCGGCACTTGGGGCAGGGGCAGCGCGCAGAGACCCCTTGGCCGCTGCCAGAGGGATGTGCTGGTCACTTCTGGGAGCTGCATGGAGCCAGGGCAGGAAGGGAGTTTGCCTTAGCCCTGCTGCGCCACTGGACTTTTAGTGGCCTATTAAAATCTCCCAGACTGTTTTCAGTAGCCTCCGGGAGATTGAGACCAATTCCGGGAGACTCCCGACCAATCTGGGAGGGTTGGCAACCCTAGCTAATGCATGTCTATCTATCCAGGTTGGCAGATATGTTCCCAGTCCCAGCTGCAATGACATGTAGACATACCTACAAATACTCCTGTTCACTCTCACATTTTAGCTTTTTGTAAATTGATTGAACTATTCAAACTGCACTATTAAGAGCCCACGTTTAGCTATGAAGTGGAGCCTAGATTTAAAAGTACCTGGGTTTCTTCCTTCTGGAGTGAGAGAGGAATTCCTAAAAACCACTGGCAGCAAGCGTTACCAGCTACTGAGTAAACTTTACGTTCACTTTTGTCTAGTCACATTCAATTAGACTCGTTGCAACTGCAAGTACACACGGGTGCACTGTGGTCACATATCTGCAACTCTCTGAGGAAGTACAAAGTTACAACTATAGGTGATAGATTCTGGTATAGGGAAAACGAGAAACATAAAGATGATGAAAGCAAAGAGGAAGCTATAAGATACCAGGGCAGAACAGCTGGCGATGCAGGCTAGGAGAGATGCAGAGGTGGTGAGACAGATCTGTCAGGGTAAATGAGACCTTGTGAAACTGAGACCTGCTAGAGGAGCTGAGACACACACACATCTTCCTCACCAGTCACCTTCAGAATAATTATTTTAACGAGAGAGACAGCTAATGCTGATTCATCATGCATCATGTCAGGCACCTCATTGCACATCCACCTGGACTCTGGAAAGATGTCTTACCATTTCCATAGACAAAAAGGTGAAGAGGAGATCCTGGGTTTGATCCTCCATTGCCATGTGTCTTGTATAGTCATTTACATCTGCAAATAGTGATTGCAAAGTGGGTGTAAAATGCAACCATTCTTTTTTGCCAGCATTTTAGACTCACTTTGCAGAGCCATGAACAATTATATAAGGTGCAAATCATGGGTGAATCAGATCCTCTTTGTATACACACTGTATACCACAAGTGGATTTAAACTGAGGTCCCCAAATTTTGTGACAGCTAGGGCCCCATTGGCAACCTACAAAGAGCCAGAAAGCCACAAATAAATTACCTGGTTCTCTATATTCTTAAATTTAGAAGGAAGACAAATCTAATATTTGCTTGTACTTACATTTTCCTTGATCAATTAATAGGAATTGCTTATTTTTTGAGTTCACTAGCAATAAAAACATTTTAAGCCCCTGTGTATCACATTTAGTACAGTACTTGGACTAATGGGAATGTCTGATTTTTAAAGGACTTTCACAGAACACATTTATGGAGCATACAGAGAAAGTACTAGCACATAGTTCTCCCAGTCCCAGGATCAATGACCCTCTCTAATCTTTCCTGGAATTAAAAGTGATGACATACAAGAATGCACAGATGTTGCTTGGCTGCGCTATGCACTGTCATTCTAGCTTCATACAGAGGCAATGAATGAATAAATAAAATAAAAATTCTGCATTAATTTTAATATTAAATCAGAATAAATGCAAATGAAATACAAATAAACTTATCTACAAAAATGCTTTCTTAAAGGCCTCTCCAAAATAAGCATAGATATTAGTCCTAGTCTCTTTTTTTTTCAAGCCAAAGATTGGAGGTCAAATTCATCCCTTATGTAACTTGCACCAGAAATGAGTATGGTTCTGTGTCTGTGAAGATGTATGTTCTTCATTGTTCAGATGCATGTTGCCACCTGCTGGAGAAAGTTTATGTTTTTGTTTTTGTTTTCTTTTCTCTTTTTTTGTTTTTTGGCAAAACCCTGCAAAAATGAGTCACCTAATTGTCCACGAACTCCTAGACACACAAAACTACTGAAAAATGCATTGCATGCTTTTACCCACTTAAAAACAACTCCTGTCTGTAAACCTTGAGTTCATGAATTTAGCACTATAATATAATTATTTAAAACATTTGTAAGTAAATTGAATAAGCACTGGAGGTGGAATAACAGATGGGCTAACGGGTGTTTAGTTCAGAATCTGGATTAGGTTTAGGCTGAAGTTTCATTTCAAATCCAGGCTAAGGTCTGGCTTCCAATTTAACAGCACTGAAATCAGACAAACAGATCTCATGAGATTTCAGCCCCAAATGACCGTAATCTCACAAATTCAGCTATTGTCAGCCAAACCAAAATAAGAAAATAGACCTCTTCCAGTTTGGGTCTGATCAAGAACCAAAACACCATAAGTAGGGATTTGGATTTAGGCACTGAAATCCAAACACCCCACAATGATGAAACGTGATGGGGTTTGCTATGAGGTTCAAGTTTGGGCCCATCTCTAAATTACTATCATAACATATTGTAGAAGGTGGTTGGTATTTTTAAACTCAGCTTTTAATGCTAAAATTAAGTGATGGGTCCAGAAGGGAGAAAAACATCTAAAATAATGAGTTGTATTAATCCAGTTGGACTGCAGTTTACCATCAGAACAGAATGGAACCGGAAGAGGTCTGTGTAAGCTGGAAAGCATGTCTCTTTCACCAACAGAAGTTGGTCCAATAGAAGATATTACCTCACCTGTCTTGCCTAATCAGAGTCATTTACATTAAAAAGCATTTTCTTATTGGCTAAGGTGGCATTGGACAGATCAATGTTTCTCAACCTTTTCAATTTGGCTACTCCATATTTGAAAGAAAAGTTTGTGACCCTTTTACATTTACTATACAGTAAGAGTAAAAAATGTATCAATTATAAGCCTATATAATTAATTTATTTGTATATTTCTAGGGGTTGACAGAGAACACTTGACCCTGAAACGCACTGGGAATCGGGGATCAAGCCTAAGAGTTTGCTTTAGATTTTTATACAGTTTTCAAGGACACACAATCCTTGACTGCCTTATATGAGCCCCCTGCCTAAGGGCCACTGCCCACCCATTGAGAAACACTGGCCAGAGAACTCCTGAGCTCTAATATTCAAGCTGATGTGCAATTGCTCTGTCTTTAGGCAACATGCCTGGCCTGTTCCCCTTAGGGTGACCGGACAGCAAGTGTGAAAGTCAGGACAGCGGGTGGGGGATAATATAGGGTTACCATTCGTCCGGATTTACCCGGACATGTCCTCCTTTTTGTGTTAACAATAGCGTCCGGGGGGGAATTTGTAAATCACTCAAAATGTCCGGGATTTCCCCCCCCATGCAGAGCGAGCGGCTGGGGGGGCTGCAGGAAAGTCAGCCGCTCGCATGGGGCTCTGGCAGCCAGAGCCCTTCCCCCGCAGCTTGCCGGGCTGGACTGTGGAGTAACCGTAGAGCTCCCCCCCCGGCCCCCCCCGCATTCTGAGCCGGCCGGCCTGTCCGTTTGCATCGGCCTCGGCAGCCCCTCCTCCCCGGCAGCCCAGCGCCCCGCTCCGGCAGCACTGTGCGGGGGCAGGGACCGGGTTGTGTGTTGCCCTGGGGAGCGCAGCCACGTGTCCGGCTCCAACACCATGTTCTGAGCGGCGGGGTAAGGGGGCCAGGGGGAGGAGAAGGGGCAGGGAGATTTTGGAGGGGGCAGTCAAGAGACGGGGGGAGGTCGGGAGTTCGGGGGGGCTTTTGGGGGGGGTGGAGAAGGTTTTGGGCAGTCAGGGTACAGGTAGGGGGTAGGGTCCTGGGGGGCAGTTGGGGGGGTCTTAGGAGGGGGCAGTTAGGGGACAAGGAACAGGGAGGCTTAAGTAGGGGGTGGGGTTCTGGAGGGCAGTTAGGAGCAGGGGTCCCAGGAGGGGGCAGTCAGGGGACAAGGAGCGGGGGTGGGGGGTTGGGAGTTCTGGGGGGGGCTGTCAGGGGGCAGGAGTGGGGAGAGGGATCGGAGCAGTCAATGGGACAGGGAGCAGAGGGGTTTAGATGGGTCGGGAGTTTTGGGGGGGTGCTGTCAGGGGGTGGGGAGTGGTTGGATGGGGCGTGGGAGTCCCAGGGGTCTGTCTGGGGGTGGGGGTGTGGATAAGGGTTGAGGCAGTCAGGGGACAGGTAGGGGGTAGGGTCCTAGGGGGCCAGTTAGGATGGGGGGAGGGTCTCAGGAGGGGGCAGTCAGGGGACAAGAGGCAGGGAGGCTTAGGTAGGGGATGGAGTCCTGGGGGTCAGTTAGGGGCAGGGATCCCAGGAGGGGGCAGTCAGGGGACAAGGAACAGGGGGGAGGGTTGGGGGTTCTGAGGGGGGCAGGAAGTGGGAGGGGCAGGGGCGGGGCTAGGGCAGGACGGGGGCGGGGCTCCTCCCGTCCTCTTTTTTGCTTGCTGAAATATGGTAACCCTAGATAATAGGCACCTATATAAGACAAAGCCCCAAATATCAGGACTGTCCCTATAAAATCGCAAAAAGAAGAACAGGAGTACTTGTGGAACCTTAGAGACTAACAAATTTATTAGAGCATAAGCTTTCATGGACTACAGCCCACTTCTTCGGATGCATATCTATAAAATCAGGACACCTGGTCACCCTAGTTCCCCTGTTTGGAACACTGGGATGAGACGTTCCCCCCAGGCAGAGTTGGCCTGGCTAGCGATGAGAAGGGCGGTATCGGTGATTGGCTGGAGCAGCGTGTAGTGCTCGCACGATCGGGGTGTAAGTGCAGTCCCTGCACGCCTGCCGGGGGCTCCCTGGGGCGGCACAGTCAGTGACAGGTGCGATCACAGGGAGAAGGGCTGGCGCGAACCACAGGACCGACGTCATGACAGCCCGACAAGGTGGGCGTGTGGTGAAGGCTGGGGGCGGAGCCACACTCAATGGCGGGGGCGGAGCTGGGCCAGAGACAGGCGCGCGACCTCCCGCTCAGGGCACGTGAGGGACACGCCCCGCCCCACGCGCAGCCGCGCTACCGCCCGGAAACAGGAAGCGGGGAGGCCCGCAAGCAGTCAGGTCACGTGGGGTGGGTCAGCTGAGCGGCTGCGGAAGTAGCCGGGCGGGAGGAGGTCGGGGCGACCGGGCTCCCAGCAAAGAAACGCGAGACAGGAGGGGGGGGATCGGTTACAGAGAAGGGGAGTTCCCGCCGCCGGGACCTGCTGCAGGAGGGGAGTTGCTGCCCCGGTCTGCCGGGGGGCGGGGGCTGCAGGAGGGGAGTTGCTGCCCCAGTCTGCCGGGGGGCGGGGGCTACAGGAGGGGAGTTGCTGCCCCAGTCTGCCGGGGGGCGGGGGCTGCAGGAGGGGAGTTGCTGCCCCGGTCTGCCGGGGGGCGCGGGCTGCAGGGAGGGTGTTGTGTCTAACCCCTTAGCTGCATTGGGATGAGTTGAGGGGGTGCCCGGTGCCTCCTGGGAGGGAGCAGAGTGAGTGGCGGGGCCCCGGGACCGGCTGGGGAGGGGGCGGCAGGTGCACCATGGCCTCCATCCTGGATGAGTACGAAGATTCCCTGTCCCGCTCTGCCTCCCTGCAGCAGAGCCGCGGCAACGTGGGCATCCCGCACTCCGGTAAGGGCCTGGGTCCACTTGATCATATATATAGGTCAGAGCGTGAGAACTGCTCCTGGGCCACAAAGCCCGCCTCCGCGTCTGATTTGAGCAAGTACACTGCAAAAAAAAAAAAAAAAAAAAACACTGAGAAACATTACAGGCCTGCAGGTTACTGCCCTGTTGATTTGAGTCTGGCAGGCGCTGGGCGGCACTGTGATCTTACTGGTTAAATAGGGTTGTAGAGTCAGACTTGGGTTTTGTTCCCAAGTCTGCCAGTGGCTTCCTGTACCATTGAGGGCAAATAACCCCTCCTTGCTGCCGTTTCCCCTTTAATTAAATGGGTGTAATAATACCTCATGGATAGTTGTGTGGCTTAGTTTGTAATGCATTTTCAGATTCTATGGTGATACTATAGAAGAGCAAATTATCATCATTCATGCAGTACTTTGAATGAATTCTCAGTGTTCCCATCTTTCCAGGTTTTCTCTATGTGGGGACAATTGGGGCCTTAATTCATCACAATAGGTACCAAAGATAGAGGCTATAGTGTAGAGAGGGCACTCTGTCGCGTGATGCTGCTCTGACTGTCTCTGGGTGCACATTGGATATTTGCTATTACTACTTCATGTTGAGGCAGTTGCTAGGAAATGAATTTTACATTAGGTTTAGCAAATGGAAGCCTTGCTAATAGCTGAAGGACAAAAAATGAGAAGATGTGTACAGTATTTTTGTAATCACAAATTAAATCTGTGTACTTAACGTATGAACACAATGTTATAGTACATAGGTTCTTCTGAGATACTCCATTGTGTATAGATAGCACTCTACCACATTCACAGTCCATTTTGATCAATTTCAAAGTCATAGGATTTTAAAAATTGCAAATGTCATGATCTCAGATAAGTAAATCTGAAATTTCATGCTGTTGTAATTGTAGAGATCCTGACCTAAAAAGGAGTGTTGTGTGTGTGTCACAAGGTTATTGTAGGGTGGGTTGCGGTACTGCAACCCTTATTACAAAATAACCTTATGACCCCCCTGCAACTCCCTTTTGGATCAGGACCCCCAATTTGAGAAACACTAGACTCCCCTGTCAAATCTGTATAATATAATATAGGGTAAAAGCACACAAAAGACTAGATTTCATAGAGGGAGACCAGATTTTGCGGTCTGTGAAGCGTTTTACATGGCCATGGTTGGGCCCTTATGTTTAGAGCTTAGCTTGAACTTGGTTATAGAGTAAAACTGTTTGAGGAAGAAGGATGCCAGTCCCAAATTGCTTCATTGCAATTGAAATTCTGACTATAGGGAATTTCTATTTAGAGTGAAATTATTTTGTGGGGTGGAAAATGACTTAATCCTAAAATACCACTGTGCTGTATGAATGCACTTGTGTATGTAGCAAAAGAGCAAATGTGAAATGGCTTTAAAGTTATGAGCTTGGGGTGAGCTCTAACCACTGCTTCTCCATTTGTCAATCCAAATTTGTGGCAGTAGTGTCTCACAGGAGGCCTCCTGTCTATGCCACTTACTTCTTGACTTTGTTTTTTAATCAGTTTCTTAGTCTTTCTTTGCTCCTTTCCTTTTTGAGGCACTTGAGTGACTATAGAAACTATTAAACATGTTGTATGTATGATGTTTAGTGACATC
Organism: Malaclemys terrapin pileata; assembly: GCF_027887155.1. Classification (NCBI taxonomy): domain Eukaryota; kingdom Metazoa; phylum Chordata; order Testudines; family Emydidae; genus Malaclemys; species Malaclemys terrapin. The sequence continues at coordinate 93,214,896 of NC_071508.1, read as the reverse complement.
GTGTTAGTTGCCCAGCCCAGGGAAACTTTCCAATATACTGCATGCAGACAACATAGGTTCCATCACATGTATAATGGCTGTGTAATTCACACGGGCTGATTTCATATTGGTCTGGTTACTACTTCAGAAGTGTGGCATGAAAGCAATCTGTGTTGGTTTGAAACTTTATACCATGATTTGTGAAGTGCTGGCACCTATATTATGTATGTCCACCTGTGTAATGTAATTGTAATATAAATATACAATAATTATGTGATGGGTTATGCCAGCTATGCAATATGAATGAGGAGTAACTAGCTAGAGGGGCAATTATGTAGTACATCCCCTATTAATCAAACTGGTGAATCTTGAGTTTCACCTGTGGTTCCCCTACTGCCACTTTATAAGGTTGAATTAGATACGAGACCCAGTTAGCTTTAAAAAGACTATGTTCTATCTAGCATTGCCACTTCAGTGCTGGCCACTCTGCAAAGTTGGCATCTCTTTGCTGAGTTAAAAATCTACAGGCATAAGCTTCTGAAAGTATCTATGACTAGCTCCCCACCTTAGTTGAATCCTAATCTATCAAAAGGTTTTGAGTATCATCTGGAACTGCTAGGTAAGCAGGGTTGTATGGTGCATATTTGTGGGAAAAGTTTAGTTATACCAGGTTGTGTATAAATTAAAAAGGATAAACAGAGAGAACAAATTAAACATAGTCCATACACTGAAGCTCATATTTCTTAAAATATGGCTTGTGACCTTTATTTGCTTAAGTTTAATTGAAGTCAGGGTTCCGAACCTCTAACAGAGGTTCCCTCCCGCCCCCCAATGTTAATTATTTTGGTGCTAATTGGAAGTTAACTAAAGCAGAATGGTTTTAAGAGAGTTTGGCTAACAATTCCTTTCCTTACCTGTTTCTCTGCTCTCACTCTTGACTCCTGCAATATCATCTCTTTAGTAGTTTTTCAGTTATCATAGACCAGGGGTGGGCAAACTTTTTGGGCCGAGGGCCACATTTGGGTGGGGAAATTGTATTCAGGACTGGGGTAGGGGGTTGGGGTCTGGGAGGGGGTGCGGTGTGCAGGAAGGGGATTAAGGCAGAAGAGGGGTGTGGGCTGTATGAGGGGGCTCAAGGAGGGGGGGAAGGGTGCGGGAGGGGGCTCAGGGCAGGAGGTTGGAGTGTGGGGAGTGGCAGGGGGCTTGGCAGGGGGTTGGGGTGCACAGGGGTGCAGCAGGGAGCTCAAGGCAGGGGGTTGGGGTGCAGGAGGGGTGTGGGGTGTACGAGAGGGCTCAGGGCAGGAAGTTGGGGTGCAGGAGGAGTGTGAGGTGCAGGCAGGGGGCTTAGGCCAGGGAGTTGGGGGGCAGGGTGCAGGAGGGGTTCGGGCTCCGGCGCCACTTACCTAAAGTGGCTCCGGGGTGGCATGCCTTGCATGCCGGCCCTGCGCCACTCCAGGAAGCGCTGCGGCCCCTGGAGGAGGGGGTGCGGAGGGCTCCGCGTGCTCTGCCCTTGCCGCACCTCCAGGTACCTCCCCCGAAGCCCCCATTGGCCGTGGTTCCCCATTCCCGGCCAATGGGAGCTACAGGTGGCAGTGCCTGGAGGCAAGGGCAATGCACTGAGCTCTCAGCCCCCCCGCCTGGGGGCTTCGGGGACGTGGTGCCGGCCGCTTCTGAGAGCGGCGCGAGGCCCACGGCACCACAGGGGGCAATCCCGTGGGTCAGATCCAAAGCCTTGAGGGGCCGGATCCGGCCCACGGGCCGTCGTTTGCCCACCCCTGTCATAGACTCTGTCTTCGCTAAAAATGTACCTGTTGCTGACAAACGGGTATCAGCAACAGGGGCGGCTCTAGTTTTTTTGCCGCTCCAAGCACGGCAGGCAGGTTGCCTTTGGCGGCATGCCTGTGGGAGGTCCGCTGGTCCCACGGCTTCGGCGGACCTCCTGCAGGCATGCCACTGAAGGCAGCCTGACTGCCGCTCTCGCTGGGACCGGCAGGGCGCCCCCCACGGCTTGCCGCTCCCGGCACACGCTTGGAGCGCTGGTGCCTGGAGTCACCGCTGGTCAGCAAAGGGGGCAGCTGAACCATGTTTAACTGCAGGTGTAGTTGAGATGCAGCCGTGTTCATCACCATTTTAAAATCTGTGGGTGTCCCTTCAGGGTTCCGGTTGTAGCTTTGAACATGATTTGAAAGTAAATCGGTTGGCTGCAGTTGCAGACAGAGCTAAAGTTTCAGCAGCTTGGTTTGGGGAATAAATAAAGTAATAGCTTTATGTAAAGCACATCCACATAAGAGCAAACCATAACATTGTACCTGAAATTTTGGGAGGTGTTAAGCTGGCTGAAGTGGTGCCAAACTGCTATGCTTTTACTGATGCTATTTTAGAAAGATGTAGATCCCAAAAGAGCAAAGACTGGGGATGGCAGAAGTGCAAACTGCAGGTTCTGCAAGTCCCAATATGAAATGGTCTGCCTTACTTCAAAACACCTGGCTGGAGTTGGTAGTGATCTTATTTCATTGTCTTTCTCCAGATGTTTCAGCCTCTGGGAGGTAGAAAGAAAGCAGGTTCACCCAGAAATCTGAATGAAGGTGCAACATTTAGAATCCTAAATCCAGATAGGTAAAGTGCATTTAAAAAAGTGTTTGTGCACATTTGAGAGGATTGGGCTTGAGATTCCAAACCAAAACTAGTTCTCATGTTCCAAGTCAGGATAAACTATATATGATGGAATAAAACCAATTGAATCCTACCCAAGCTTTTTGTGTAGAGGAACAGAGGCTAAAAAAGTGCATCTCTCCCCTTCTGGTGAAGATCACTAATTACAAATCTCAAATTAACGACTGAAGTGCACATACAACTGAGTGCATTGTAACAGGTAATCTCTCAAGGGATCCAAAATAGATCATTTTAAATAAAACTGCTTTTAAATCAGTAAAACCTTCCATCCAAAAGCTAAACTGTCCCTTTCTTTACTGAGTTAGATTTTCATTGGTCGTCTGACTGAGACAACCTTATTTTTTCCTGAGTGGGCAATTCACTTTTTTCTGGCTCTCTTGACTCTAAGTTAATGTGACTTAGAGATCTCATTTTAATGGCTTGATTCTTGTGCCTTGATCATCCTCCATTCCATGTTTTTCTTTTTTCAGTGATGGGTGGCTGTATCACTTTCCCATCAGAGTGAAACTCCACCCTTGAAAGTTGGTAACCCTACGTGGTCTACACGCAATTTGAGCACCAATATAACTAGAATCCGTATGACCACTAGTTATGAACCCTCTTATTTCAGGATAAGTGTCCTTTTTTAATTTTGCTTGTATCAGTTCCTCGCTGACTTAATCAAAACAAAATAGGACACTCAGCCTGAAATAAGCGCCCACAGCAGGGGGGTGCTGACTTAGTTAAATGGATGGTCAAACTATGTATAGACAAAGGCTTAATGAAGTGCTACCCAAAAGAGGTGTTGCATAATTAGCATGAAGTTATTTCCCATCTCTTCCAATGCGCACACTTCGACTACCTCTAAGCTTGCTATTTTTTGCATGTGCCACTATTGAACTAGCATCAGTGCAGCAACAGGGGGAGAGCGATGGTAGAGAAGGCGCCAACACTTTTGTCTCCATGTCATTTGACTGTGCTTGCAGCAGGTCTAGACGATGCAGTGATAAATGTGGACAGCCCGTCGACACTAGTGCTATATCTTTTCTAGACAGTAACTGTGCTATGCTGGTGTTAGACCAGCAGTGGGAGAGTTGCTGAAAATAGCATAGGGACAAGGCTATAGGCGCTGCTTGTGCTTTCCCTGTGCTGTTCCAGGCCCCTGCTAGCCTACAGAGCTCTAGGCCTAAACTCTGCTCCCTGCCACATGGCAGCAGAGCATTTGCTGCCTCTACTGTGCTGGGCTGACCACAGAATCCTATCCTGCCAATCAAATGGTCTTCTAACCCTCCTTTTACACTGTGTTTTTAATTTTATGCCATGCTGTTTGGCTGCTTCAGCCAGTGGCCTTGGTTTCCAGCAGCCATGTTCTATCTTTTACTCCTGAGGGAATTCTGCGCCAAAAAGATACAAATTCTGCACACAATATTTTAAAATTCTTCATGTTTTGTCAGAATAATACCAAAATAATTGAAGCTGACATTATATTGTAACTTATTTAAAAATACCTGTCAGCAAGTATGTCTGTAACAATTCAGACAATGAAAAAAATTCAGGAATTATTTTTTTTGACAAATATATTCTTTCCTAGGTGTATTAATACAGAAGTTTAAGTAATAATTCATTCAAACTACAATACAGGAACATATTTCCTGCACCTCTCAGAAGCAGTGCAAAGACTTGGGGGAGTCGGGGTAATGGAGGAGTTGAGTGAGAGGGAAGTAATTGCTGGGAAGGAGCCTGGGATTGAACCTGGAGGGTTGTTGGATGTGGGTGGGAGAAGTATGGAACAGGGATTTTTTGGGGGGGCGGGGGGAGGGATTATGAAGGAGTGGGGAGGCCTCCCCCATACAGACCATGGCTGACCCCTACCCTCTCCCATTCAGTCAGGCACATCTGCCCCTGTCCCCATGTGTCCATGCACTCCCTCCCCCGTCCCTATGCACCCCTGTCCACATGTCCCTGCACCCTGTCCCCATGTGGCCCTGCAACCCCACTCCTATTCAGCCCCTGTCCCTCCACTAGCCTTTCTGAACCCCAGTTTGTGACCCCCAGCAGCCCCATGTGCCCTGTTCTGTCTGTGTTCCCTCCCCATATGTGCATTCTCACCTGTCTGTGGGCAGGACGCTGTGAGGAATACAGGCTGTCCTCCTCTCTATGAGTTGTTATGGCTGGTGAGCAGCTGTCCTCTGTTCTGAGCAGCTCCTGGTGGGTTAAAGGCATAACTGCAGCACCTCTCCTGCAGAATGTATTTTCTGCGGAGGAAAAAGAAATCTGCAGGGAACATGAATTCTGCACATGCACAGTGGTGCAGAATTCCCCCAGGAGTAACCTTGTGTACCTTGTAAATTCTTTGCAAGTGAAGATTTTCCCAGGCTAACTTCACTACATGGATATAACTGTCCTAGAAATCCCTGTGGAGCCAGTGTTTTTCCATCCATGGAGGGAGGCTGGTGTAAATTTAACCTAGGAAAGGAACCAGAAATGACCAGTCCTTTCTTGTTGTCTAGCCTGAGGTGGCCTGGTCATTCTGTTAGAGGAATGCAATATTCTTGGTCAGGAGGTTACATCGTGTCCTGTGGAGGCATGGGAAATTCAGGCAGGGGAAAAACTTGTATCACAGGACTGATGTGGAGAGAGCTTTGTGATACAATCTTTTTGTTGACATACATATTTCTCCTGGATTCTACTAACGAGTGTCATTCATGTTTTATTCCATGTGAATATCACATTATTTTACAGTTCAGTGGCAGAGTTGAATTCCTCTGTGGCTTTTGGCTAGAGTCCATCCAACATGGGCAGCTTCTGAATGCTGCTCTCCTAATTTAGGCATGGAAACTGTGTGCTTCTAGATTGTCCTAAGCTTCTGAAAACTGAGCCCTGTCCGGCTTCAGAAAAATGAAACCAGTCATGCCACTCTTCCACCCTGCTATGTGGTGTTAAAAGCCTATCCATCTTAATGGATACATTTCCCATCCCGCTGCCCTGGCTAGTCCTTCACCCTCCTCCCTTCACTGTCTTAGTGCTTGGCCTTCTCTTGAGGTCACTGCACCTGCTTTAAAACTTAAAGCTTTTATGACCTAAAACAAAACTATAAGCCTGTTCTGAACCAGTTTCTGTAGCAGAATGTTGTCATGCTGCTTATGTAAAACTCTCTCCTCCCACCTGCTATCCAGACCGCCCTGTCTAGTAATCTGCCACCATCTAAATTTGGTGTCTCCCAAGCTAGCCAGGTTGGTGGTCCCCAAGTATGTAAGTGGAGCCTTTAAAACCAAATAGTTGAGTGGTGGTGGTTCTAGTTTAGATCAGCATTGTGACTAGAACAATATGAAAGACATTAGTTTCTACTCCTTTAACTCCCAGTTTCAGTTCACACACACCTGATTTTCACTTTGTTTCATGCTTCAGCAGACCTAAAAATAAATGCAGTGTGCAACTCTGACACAATGACCACATTTGCCAGGTTTAAACCCCAAATCTTAATTTGTCCTAGCCTTGCTTGAAATTCAATCCAGGTTTGCCAAAAGATCCAGGAACTGGATCACACTGGCTCAAGTTTTCAGTTTGTAATGAAATTGGAAGGCAGTTCTACCTAGTTTTGGCTTTTGTTGGGCAGTGTTGTGGCTTCATGTTTAGGGCACTGATTCTGGTACTCACCAGACTCGAGTGCTAATCTCAGCAAGCTGTGTGACTTCAGTCAATTCACTGAACCCCCTGGTTGAGTTTCTCCCAAATGTAAAATTGAAGTAACGGTACTTTTTCATCTTTATCAAGTGCTTGAGCTTTGTGGATGTAAAACATAATACAAGTATTCTGAAACTTTTTTTTACTGATCTAGCTGTGACTTCCAGCTGTATTGCCTGCAGTCACTGATCTTAAATTGTTTTATGGCAATTAAATGATTAATTTTATGGAAAAATCTAGCCATCTTTAACCTTTTGAATAATTTCAATTTCTGCCCTTTCTTTTGTGTGACGGATGCTAGACTGAATAAGAGAGGAATTAATTTTATCCTCCCCAAATGAAACATTTTAAACTAATGCCACCTCTGATTTCTGAGTCTTTCATTAGACTGTAAACTTTCTGGAGCACAGATACCATCTATGTTAGCATCTTGTACAGCACCATGCCCACTTTTCAGTGTTTTAACAAATAACCTGATTTTCCAATAGTTGACCATTTGTTTTCCTATGTCATCCTCTTCATCAGCTTTTTATGAAGTTGTAATGTAACTGTAATGTGCAGTTTCTTCCAGAGTTTTCAGAGTTTGCTGTGTCTATTTTCAAGTTAGTGCCATGTGATAAATTGCTGCACTGTGGCAGAATGGGAAAATAAACTTGTACCGTAGCTCCAAACATACACCTGGGGATAAGAATAGATGTTACTCCCCATGATTCCTCACCATGGAGCGCTTCACTTTCCTGTAGCCCTCCCTGTTTCTGCTCCCTGTTTTAGGTTACATTGTGGGGTTGTCTCTTTTTCTGAACTACATTTGTATTTTTACTTTTCCTAGGGTATGTGAATGCTCGGCTGGAGAAGGAGACTCCGATATTTAACAAGCAAAGGATTGATTTCACTCCTCCAGAGAAAATTAACAGCCTTGTGGTCTCCTGTAACCAGCTCTGTATGAGCCTTGGCAGAGACACGCTTTTCAGGTAACTCGTACTATTTAAGACCTGAAGCCTTCACAGCCTGTTTTTGGGTTGCTTGGAAACCCTGTCTCTAAACTAGGTGCAGATTCATGGTCTTTTACAAAAGAGAAAGGTATAATTTTGTTTCCACAGTTACACGGGCTCCTCCTGCCGCTTGGTAACTTGCTTTGTCATTCCTCCATGCAGGATTGATCTTGGCAAGGCAGATGAACCTAATCAGGTAGAGCTGGGACGCAAGGATGAAGCCAGAGTCTACAAGATGTTTTTGGACCACACAGGTGAGGTGACAGTGTAGGGGAAAATGCAAAATGCTGTTTAATCTTTACAACAAATGCAATAATTGTGTTAAACAAGCATTTAATTAAGGAAGACTTCCAGTTTCTATTCTGTGTGGAAGGAGTATGTGGTCCACCTGGGGAATGAATTCAGACTACCTAATTATTGTCCAGGGACTCTGCCTATTTAATACTCAAGTGTTAGAGGAAGAGTACCGTGCCTCACCCCTTACATATGAACCACTGTCCAAGTTCTTCACTGACAGATGTGGGCTGATTTGAGCTAGCTTATTACAACTGGTTTAAAAAAAAAAAAAATTCTCATTACACGATGTACATCTAATTTTTGGAGCCCATTGCCTCCTTTGGCCTTGGGAGGCCAGGAGCTTAGAATTCTAAATAGGATTATAATTGTAATATCCACAGTTAACTCTAGCTGGGATGAAACACTTATAAAATGTAAAACCTAATGACAACAATTAGCAGCCTGGACTTTCTATGGGCCATTTATTCCAGAGTTGTTCATATAGGGTTTCTTGCACCTTCCTTTGAAGCATCTGGGGTCACTGTCAGTTGTGATACTAGGCTAAATGGACCACTGATCTCATCCATTATGGCAATCCCCAGGTTCTTATGAATTCAAATTCCTGGGGGAACTCTAGGAACTTGACTTCCATGTTTTGTCTAACATGACTCTGAGAACAACCAGAAGTCTTGCTTTGCAGTAGTGGTGCTGCCTGGGTTGTGTTGTTCACTGTTCCTTTAACCCTGCACCCATTAATCATCTCTCTCTTGCTCTATGCCTTTGCAGGATCTCACCTTGTGATTGCACTGAACACTAGTGAATGCCTGTATTTGAACAGAAGTGCTCAGAAGGTGCGGACACTTTCCCGCTGGAAAGGTCACTTGATTGAAAGTGTGGGCTGGAACAAGTTTCTGGGTTCAGAGACTAACACTGGTCCTATCTTGGTGGGGACAGCCCAGGGCCAAATATATGAGGCTGAGATCTCTGTCAGCGAGGGAAGTCTCTTCAGCACTAATCCGGACCAGTATTTCCGACTGGTCTATTCCTTAGAGGAGGAGGCAGGGCCGACCCCCGTCTGCTGTCTGGAAATAGAGCGAGCGCTCGATGGGAAATGTTTTATCATTGCCACTACTCGTAAGAGACTCTTCCAGTTTGTTGGCAAAGTGCCTGAGGGGACGGAGCAGCAGGGCTTTGCCTTCGTGTTTGGCATGCATGCAGACCACTTGCCCAGCTTCCGAGAGTTCCCAGCCAGCTTTGGCTACAGCGAAATAGCATTTTACACTCCAAAGCTACGCTCCTCCCCACGCTCCTTTGCCTGGATGATGGGAAATGGTGTCTTGTATGGTACATTGGACTATGGACGGCCTGACTCTATTCTGAGTGATGAACGGGTCTGGGAATATCCTTCTGATGTAGACGTGGCAGCTAACAAGCCGATCTCCATAGTGCTCACCCAGTTCCACTTCCTGCTGCTACTGCCTGACAGAGTGAAGGCTGTGTGCACTCTGAATGGGCAGGTTGTCTTCCAAGACCTGTTCTTGGAGAAGTTTGGCTCGTTGAAGCGCATGATCAAAGATCCCACAGTTGGGCAGATCTGGATCCACACGGAGAAAGTTGTATTCCGCTACCACGTACAACGGGAATCAAGAGATGTGTGGAAGATGTACATGAACATTAACAAGTTTGATCTGGCCAAAGAGTACTGCAAAGACCGTCCTGAGTGCCTGGATATTGTGTTGGCAAGAGAGGCAGAACACTCCTTCCAAAACAAGAGGTACCTCGATAGTGCCAAGTGTTATGCACTGACCCAGAACTACTTTGAAGAGATTGCCCTTAAGTTCATTGAAGCCAAGCAGGAGGAGGCATTGATGGAGTTTCTGCTCAAGAAACTGGCCAGCTTAAAGTCCTCTGAAAAGACCCAGACAACTTTGCTGACCACCTGGTTAACAGAGCTCTACTTGAATCGGCTAGGTGCTCTGGAAGGGGACACCTCGAAAAGGAATCTCTACGAGGAGACTCGGGAGAAGTTCTGCAGCTTCCTGAGTAGCCCCAGAAACAAAGAGTGCCTGTTCAATAACCGAGCATCCATTTATGAGTTGCTAGCAAGCCATGGGGACACAGAACACATGGTCTATTTTTCAGTTATTATGCAGGACTATGAGAGAGTGGTAGCCCATCACTGCCAGCATGATGACTATGATGAAGCCCTAACTGTCCTTACCAGACACAGAGATGAGAAGCTCTTTTACAAGTTCTCTCCGGTCCTGATCCAGCACATCCCCAAGAAGGTGGTTGATGCTTGGATCTCTATGAGCACGAAACTGGATGCCAGGAAGCTCATACCTGCCCTCGTCAACTACAGCCAAAGTGGGAGCACCCAACAGATCAGTGAAGCTATTCGATACATGGAATTCTGTGTGTGTGAGCTGGAGGAAACGGAGCAAGCCATTCACAACTACCTGTTGTCCCTCTATGCTTTGTGTCGGCCAGACTCGCTGCTATCATACCTCGAACAAGCAGGAACCAACCCTAACAGGATCCACTATGACCTGAAGTATGCGCTTCGGCTGTGTGCGGAGCATGGACACCACCGAGCCTGTGTCCATGTTTACAAAGTGATGGAGTTATATGAGGAAGCAGTGGATCTAGCCCTGCAGGTGTGTGCTACTATGTTTAGTACTCTTAGTTATTTGTTCTTGAAGCTCCAGTAGTGGAGAGCTTTTCCCTTCTTTAAGGGAAGGGGTGAGAAGGCTGGCTAGTGTGTTTAAAGGGTTATAAAGGCCCCAAGATAGGAAGAAATGCCTGTCACTTTATTAACTTAGTTCTGAGCTTCCACTATTGCTCTATCAGGGTATGTTTACACTGCAATTAAAAATCAGCTGGCCCGTGCCAGCTGACTCTGGCCCATGCTAAGGGGCTGTTTCATTGTGGTGTAGATGTTTGAGCTTGGGCTAGATCCCAGATTCTAGGAACCTGCGAGGTGGGAGGGTCCCAGAGCTCAGGCTTGCAGCCCGATTCCAAATGTCTACACCACAATTAAACAGTTCCTTAGCCTGAGCCAGAGTCAGATACCTACAATGGACATCTGACTTTCACAGACCATAATCTTAGGAGAGTGAAAGAGACTGTGGTGGGGGGATATGGTTTCTGTAATGCAGTCCCTGCTCTGGGGTACTCTGCTTGTTGCTAACCAGCTCTGCTGAGCTGAGGACCCCACCCGATTCTTAATCTCCTGATTTTAAAAAAAAAAATGCAAGAAAAACTTTAAATGAATTTATCCCTGTTGGTAATCTTGTCGAAAGTTTAAATTAGTGTAGAGGTAACTTAGTCAGGTTCTGAATGGTGACAGTGCAGTGTGTACAATTTAAAATGCTGACATTTACTATGTTTAGTTCATCAAAATATTTGCAGAATCCTACGTTCTGAGTATAGAGAATACTGTAGAGGAGATAAATGCTCCAGCCCGGTAAAGGTCAAAAATGTGTAACTGGTGCCTGCTGTATGAGGGTGGATACTTAATTCATTGTTGTCAACCTTGGAGGTCGAAGGTCATTAGTGGCTTTGGAGAGCTAGATCTTCCTGTTGCGTTCCTGGACCCTAATGACTCTTTAGATCACACTTCAGTGATCCAGAATTACTATGCACACCTTTTGTGTTGGCAGTGAATGTCTCGGGGAGGGAGGATGTGGCTGACATACGAACAGCCAAGTGGGCATATCAACTATATAGCTGTAGTTATGGCTGACATAATGGAGAGATCTCTTACCAGTGTCTTTCCTGTATTGGTAGTGGGCTCTCATGACAGAGAGGGAAGTGAAGAGGAAATCGTAATTTTGTTTCCTTACTGTTCTGTTCAATTTTCAGGTGGATGTGGATTTAGCAAAGTCCTGTGCAGACCTCCCTGAAGAGGATGAGGAACTCCGGAAGAAGCTCTGGTTGAAAATTGCTCGCCACGTGGTCCAGGAAGAGAAGGATGTCAAGAAGGCCATGGCCTGCCTTTCTAGCTGCAACCTATTAAAGATTGAAGATGTCCTGCCCTTCTTCCCCGACTTTGTCACCATCGACCATTTCAAGGAGGCTATTTGCAATTCTCTGGAGGACTACAACAGGCACATTGAGGAGCTGAAGAGAGAGATGGAGGAAGCTACACAGAGTGCCAAGAGAATCCGGGAGGACATCCAGGAGATGAGAAACAAATATGGCTCTGTGGAGCCTCAGGAAAAGTGTGCAGCCTGTGACTTTCCACTCCTAAACCGCCCTTTCTATCTTTTTCTTTGCGGCCACATGTTCCACTATGACTGTCTGTTCCAGGCAGTTTTTCCAAACCTGCCTGCCTACAAGCAAGCTAAGCTAGAAGACCTTCAGAAGAAGCTGGGAGCCACAAGCCAGCCCTCCAAAGCCCATCATCGTCCCAAGGACACAGATGCCACTAGCTTGGGGAAGGGACAGCAGAGTCGGGAACAGATCAAGGCAGACATCGATGATATTGTGGCAGCTGAATGTGTGTACTGTGGGGAGCTGATGATCCGGTCCATTGACAAGCCTTTCATTGACCCACAAAAGTATGAAGAGGAGAGGCAAAGTTGGCTGTAGGGTCACACAGTTATTGTTTGAGGCTGCACATAAACACAAAACTTTTGAGCTATAGGTCACGTCCACTGCCTGTGAAACATGCATATTAGTTGCATGGAATTAGTTTCCAGAAATCTGAAAACAAATGGATTCGGTAGAGCTCTAAGGAGAGAGCAGCTGGGTACTGTTATCTGAAAAGCAATGAGTTAGTCCTGGAGGACTATGAGAGAAATGGTCACGGTTGTCTAAGAATTGGAAGATTAATTTCCGCTAATGCCTCAGAACTTCCTCTGGCTTCTCTCTGAAGGTGAGCTTGAGCTTGCCTCTTGAAGCTCTTCTTATGAGATCCCTTTGGCATGAAGATAAGAATGCCTCATTGCCCAGAGAGAACTGGGAACAGAAAAATGATCTCATTCAGTTGGACTGCTTCCCCATTTTATAGTATTAATTCAGGTGAAGACTGGGGTGATGGGAAGAAGCAGTGGGGCGTGTTTGGTGGCATAGACTTTCATTCATCACTTTCAAATTAGGAATTGCTTTTGGTTTGCTTCCAAATGAGATTGTTTAGCCTGCTTTACTGACAGAAATGTAAAAGGAAGGCAATAGCTTTGCATTTACATGTATGTCTGCAAATATCTGTCATGTTACACAAATGCATGATTCTGTACAATAACATAAAAATGTGATTCTTAAGCAGTGCAGTGTCTCAAAAGATGCATCTTAATCCCTGTGTCTGGAATTTCAGGGTTGTGGTCTTTTCTACAGTTTTCCAAGTTTTTTGGTCTGATCCATACAGTTGAATTTTCTGTAGGATCTCTTCACTTTGTTTCCAGCCATTATAGTCCATTCTGAATACCCATAGTGGGACATTCTGCACAATTACCTGTTCTGGCTCCAGCACCGTCAAGTACAATACTTGCTAATGGTAATTTGAGTATTACATATAATGATACTTCACAAGTAGCATCACTGAGTGGGCATTCGAATGAAAGTCTAGCAATCAGTTTCCTCAAGGACTGACCATAGCATTTCTCCATGAGTCAGTGACACCATTTCATCCTCCATCTTGAAGCAGATACTTGAGAGCCTTTGGCATCCTCTGCCAAGCAATCTAACTGTTCCCTTCGCGGCTTAGTTGAGTGCTCCTGTAGGTCAGTTCCCCTCTTTCTCTTCCCCCCCTCCCCCCCCCCCGGATGCTGCTCAGCATTGGGAGATTTTTTTTTTTTCCTGTTTCTGACAGAGATCATTACACTTGAGGTGGAGGATGAGATTTTCTGTAGCACCTTAGTAGGGGTTAGTAGTGGCATGTGACATTTAGATCTGTCAGTACTTCCTCATGAAGGAACTAAACTTCCCATAAAGCTTTGTCTGGGACTAAATCACAAAGATCAACAGGTGCGACAGTAGTGAGAATCGGGTTTTGTAAAGCAGTGGTGGATATTCATGTCATTTTAGTTAAAAGGAAATTTTTTAATTCCCTCCCTCCTCCCCCCCCCCCCCCCAGAAGTCTCTCCTGATTTCTATAAAGCTTATGTTCCTGTCTTGAGAACTCATCTCTGACCTGCTAGCAACTCACAACAGCTGCTGTCACTGTGGAACTGGGTCTTGGTGTAATATAAAATTACATTTTGTCTCATGAGACCTTGCTGACTGGGGGTCTCAGTAATCCCACAGGGTTCCAATAGAGCTTCCCCAACTTCTGATCAGAGCCTTTCCTAACCGAGGGCTTAGCCTGCAGTCAGTGTCTTACTTGTGCAGTGCTGGCAGGAAGAGGCCCTAAATGAGCGCTGTCAGAGTTGCATTTCAGTAGTAGAAAGAACTGTTGCTATTGGAAGTATTATCTTTTTACTACTAGAACTGATGAATAACCAGTTTTATTAATGCCAGCTGTTAGTGCTTGTTGATGGTTTACCAGTTCTCTTTTTGGTTGGTTCTGGATTGCTGTTTGACTTGAGAAGGCTGCTGTCTGTACCAGAAGGCTTTTGTGATGAAGACACATGAGGTATGTCTCTCACTTATTGAATGTGATGTCTTTGAAATTCTACATTAAACCTTCCTGATATGATTGACTACTGGATTTTTCTTTCTTGGCTGGAAGATCATATGCGTTGTTTACACTATAAAGCTAGTTCTGATCAAAAATGGGGATGGGCCATCTTCTGCCTTGTCGTTGTTTAGTAAAAGATCGTAATCCAAATTAATTTTAATCCACCCTGGGGGATTTCAGATTGTTCGGTTTCCTTGGGAGGCTGTCTTCCGCCTCATTCCTTTCAGATGTCCACAGCGCTCTCCCTCTGGAGTTTGAGTTACAGGACAGTTCTTTCTTTTACATTCAAAGCTCTTGAACTGTTTTGTTTCACAATACCAAATACTTAGCACTTCAGAGCACAATACAAGCATTAATCATTCTATACTCCCTTCTAAAGAGAGATTATTCCTGTGTATTTGGAAAATGGGGAAACTGAGGTACAGATTAAGGATTCTCAGAGCCAGTCTTTGTCAAAGGTAGAATAGAAACATGGGAGTCTCTTGATCCTGTCTCTCCTCAAGCACTAGACTATTCTACTTAGTCAAAATCTAAATGGATAACTGTTTTGAAGTCTGCCTGTTCAAGGGACTGTATGTTCGGGCAACAAGTTTGTTTGTTACCTTGAGCCTTCACAGAAACTTCACCTAGCATTTTGACAGAGTTCAAAGCACAATGATTACCCTTCGTGCAGTGTTCTGCTAATGCCTGCTAGGACTCCAGCAGTGTCCCATAACATTGGCACTCCAACCACTATGGAAATGTGTCCTCCCGAAGCTTCATAGCATCTTCTAAAGGAGTTTCATAAATCACACATTTGTGTTTCATGGCTGTCTTGGAATACAGGTGTCCTTAACAGCTGAGATGTTATCCCAATGTGTTTGAAAATTGAAGAAATTTTAACCCTTCTCCCACATGGTTTTTCAACATTTGTTTTTCTACATAGAACATGGTATCTGATGTGTAGAGGAGCAGCTCTAAGACCTTGTTCTCTGCTATTCTGGAGGCGAGTAGAGTATTCCTGTCTCCTGTCATTTCAGTGGAGCTGACACATTTGGATTGGAGTAAGCTTGCTAAGATACTTCTCTGTAGTGGGGTCTCCTTGTTCACAAGGTATGCGTGGACCAGCCACACCATTCTCTGGAATGAATTTTACATGGAGTCCTAAGACAGTGTTCTGTACCACTCTTTTCCTAGGCCTTGTCTGCATGGGAAAGTTTTACCATTTGTACTGATGATTGTACTGGCTTAACCCCTTGTGTTGACACTCTTATTCTGGTATACAAGGGGCCTTTTGCCAGTTTAGTTTGTTACTTGGGAAGGAATTTAAGCTAAATTGAAAAAAGGCCACGCAAACTGGAATAAATGTGTCTACACAGGGGTTATACTGGCAAAACTACATGGATTTAGGTTCACACCTTAGTTTCTTCAGTACAACCTTTCTCATGCAGACCAGGCCTAAAACACGTCTCCTCACATGCCGCACCTCGCCTTGTCAATAGGTTGCATGTATAAGGGTCTGGAGAAGTGAAGAAAGCCAGAGAACAGATGGAAGTGTGCAGTAAAGTGTGCAGTAGAGAGACACTTCAGAAGTTCTCAATGTTGGCCTAATTCTCTTCCCATTGAAGTTGCTGGGAGTCTTACCACTAACCAAAGTAGGTGGAGTTAAGCTAGCATTAGCTGCTGAGCTGGAAACTCAGTAAGGCAGACTTTAATTCCAGTCACTAGATGTCATTGTTCTCCATTAAATATACTGACTTTTGATGAAGCACAGCTGTGAGTGTTTTCAGTCTCTTTGCTATGGAATATTGCAGAATAGTAGTAAGAAGCTGAGGCCGCATGAGATTTCAGGTGACCTTTTTTTATAGGAAATGGAATTGTGCCTATAACAACGATACTGATTGAGGGGGAGGAAGTAGGAGAAAGGAGTTCAGATGGTCACAGATTTTAGGATCTTGAGTTTCTGAAGTTGGATTTGGTCTGGTGTTAGTAGTCAGAAGGATAATGTTTGTTCTGCAGTGTTTCTGTACTGGTAGGTAGGCTTAGTAAGGTGGCGAGGTGGAATCTTAGTGTGTGGCTCTTAGTATGACCAGCCCATGTATTTCAGTGCTGGCATTGGTAGTACAGATCTATCCAACCAATTGTTTTTTGCTCAATGCTATGGAATAACTTCCAAAGGGAATTTATGGGAATGCCATCTCTTGTTGGACAAAGTAATGCAAAGAGCAATCCTCTATTAGCTGGCATGAAGGTAGAGACTGGAATCTCTATCACATGACACGGGGGGATTGTTTAGTGATCTAAGCTTCAGGTTGAAACACCCAGATTGCTTGGAAATGCAGGTTCAAGTCTCAGCAGGATTGGCTAATCCCTTCTAAGGTGGATAAATAAACTAAGCACCGTGCAATTCAGTTGACTCATTTGCTTTGTGTGGACATTGAAAAGTACCATCTCATAATCAGAGATGCCCCAGCCAAAATGATCCCCTTTTGCCCCTTCCTCTTCAGTGTGCCATAAAGGGGAGGGCGGTTGGTTGATGGCTCTATTTCTATGGAGCGTGAAACATCTTGACATCTTCCGGCATGAAAAACTCTCTCTATAAAAGATCCCTGAGTCTGACTCCCAGAAAATGCTTTGGGCCAAATTCTTTGCTGGGGAAACACCACTGAAGTCAGTGGTATTGTGTCATGAATGAATTTGTCCTTTTATTTTAAGGTGTGGAGGGAAAAGAGAAACTGGATCAGTACAGGAAAGTCCTCTTATGAGGGACTATTGAGATCTTAAGGATGGATTTTTAATAGCTTAGAGCTTATTAGTGGAAACTGTCACTGGAATTCAATAAACTATTGTAAGTCACTTATGGGTTCAGCTCATGAACTAGTTGCGCTCACCATCACTCCCTTAAATCCTAACTTCTATTCCAGTTCTAGACAGTTCCTGGCTTCTCACCAGCCCTCTTACGAATTTTATCTTTACACTTCCATTTCAATTCAGATATGCAGGCCCGTGGACTAGAGGGTCTCGAGTCTGCCCTTTTCTAGCACTGGGGCCCTTCTCTGAGTTCAGGGATAGAGAGGCAGTAAAATGGTTCTGCACTCTTGACACAGGTTTTAAATCAACCTATTTGAGAATTCTGCGGGGGGAGAAGCTAAGATGCTTGTTTAATTTGTATGTGGAAAATGGTTGGGCCAGGGATAGTTTTGGAGTGGGGAGGGGAATCTGAATTGGACATTTTATTTGTCATGAGCAACAGAGAAGAAGGCTTGTCTGAATAAGGTCACAGTTGCCTGGAAACTAGTAAGTGGTAGGAGAGATCTAAGGTTACAGATAAGTGTATAACTGATCCTCCAGAATCAATTCTTTATCAGATTGGGGCAGAGAGTTCAGCAAAGGCTAGCTCCCAGGTAGAACAGGAAGAGACCAGCATTGGGCTCAAGCCTGCTGCTGGAGCATTTAAGGCCTTTTTATAATATTCTACACTGCATGCAATGCGGGTGTGGTACCATCAGTGTAGCGATAGTAAAGCAATTATATCTATGCTATATTGGAACTTGTGTAGGTAAATATATATATCTATAAGATTACACACAAACTACATTAAAAACATTAAGGTTGCAAAGTCGAGCACTCAAAAGTTAAGTAATGCCGAAATCAAGATTGCCCGGACAACCTTAATTCAGTATCCTTGTTATGAATGCATTGTTTATTTGTATTACTGTAGTGCATAATAACCCCAGTCATGGGCCATCAGCCCATAGTGCTAGGTGCAGTACAAACACAACAAAAAGACAGTCCCTGCCCTAAAGAGCAGAGTCTCCAGTGCTACAGCTACTGTCTTTAATTACATGACCACATATTCTTTTCCAAAAGACCCCTGCACAGGATGGAGCTTAGCTTAGCTAGGGGGGAGAGACCAGTGGACCCAGGCCACAGATGGATACCGGGAGCAACAGATGAAAAAAACAGGAACGGGAGTGAAGGTCAGAGAGCAAAAATCAGGGCTCTAGAGGGGGACATGGAGCAGAGACCCTCCAACAGTGCCTACTGCTCCCTAAAGGTGTCTAAGGAGTCAGTGGACACTGCCAGCAGGAACTCTGCTCAGGTGTGTGACTTTACAAGGGAATGGTAATAGGACCCACAGTCTGAGCATTCCTCCTTTCCCCACAGCTTCCTCCTCCTCCTCCTCCTGGCATGATGAATGGGTGTCCTGGCCAGCGCCTGGAGGAGGTCGATGAGGAGGTCCCATGACTTTGTGGATGTGTGTGCATGGAGCAGGAGGTGTGGGGAAAAGTGCAGCCAGAACCTTATAAGAGATTTTGGAAGAGGGGCTGCAATCTGACGCACCTTATGTACATGTGCACCAGGGTCTCCCTCTCCTCACAAAAGGGGCTGTCGTTGGGGGAGTTCATGAACCATATCAGGTATATGCCCATGCTCAATGCTCCATGAAGGAGCAGCCAGCTGATATCCATGGTGGGTTGTAGGACCAGCGTGAAGTACAGACTGGCCCACTGGGGTTCCTTACCTTCTGCAGGTGGCAACAAGTCCTGCCACTTGGTGTTGGGGCGGGACATGAGGGCGAGGAAGTAAATAGTATGGAGCATGAGTGCGTACAGATGTTTCTTGGGTACTGTTCAGAGGTGGACCAGCTGGCTCAGGTTGCACATCAGGGGCAGCTGGGGAGGCTTACGGGACAGCAGCCAGATGGCAAGGGCTGGAGGGTCTGGGTGAGAGGAAGGCAGGGAGCGCCCTCCCACAGGATTTGCTCAAGGAAAGCAAGAGAAGTAGGAGGCAAGGCTGCCCTCGCTTCCTGGAGCATGTGACGGGGGTGCCTGAGGTGGACATCCCCCATGTGCAATCTAAGCACCTGAGGGCCCTCCCAGTCCTAATCCAGGAGGTCTCTGACTCTGGTGGTACCAACATCAAGCGCACCAAAGTGGACTCTGCCACCTGCATGCTAAGATGTGGATTGTGTATGAGGGGCTCTGCAAGGAGGTTCTCCCCTTGGCGGCCTCTCTGGCCCTGGTTAGTGAAACTAGCTTCCAGATCTTGAAGAGGTCCGGGCAGAAGATCTGCAGCTCAGAGGTCTTGGGGGAGACATCTTGGATGGAGATAAGAGCTGCTGGTTGTATCGGAGCCCTTGGAGGCAGCAAAGGAAGGCATGTGCTAGCACACTCCATGCCAGACTACCTGCAAGGTAAAGGATTCTTTGCAAGCCCTGATTAGAAGGGGTGTACTGAAGGAGGCAGGGGACTGCAAGCAGAGAAAGGGTGGTTTTGTGGCTAAGGTAGTTGAATGCTGCCTTCTAGAACTGGATTCTGTCCCTGCCTCTGCTACAGGATTCCTATGTGATGCTAAGTCACTTATCACAGGTGGCCACTAATTATTTTGAATTTCTGGGTGCTCAACTTGAGACCCTGGGGTCGGATTTACAGAAGTGCTGAGCACTCACAGCTGCAACTCAGGTCAAGGGGAGCTTTACTGTGAACATACAAAGTGCCACATAATGCTAAGTACTCTGAAAAATCAGACCCTGGGAATCTCAAATTGGGCACCCAAAATTAGTGGACATTTTTGACTTTTGGGTGTCTGCCTCATCGGTGAAGTGAGGATAATATCAACCCCTCAATGCACAGGGTCATTGTGAAGATTCATTAATGTTTTTGAAGCACTTGTACTATATTGATGAGTGTCATAGAAAAGCCCATGAGGAAATTATTTTGTATCTGGAGCAGTGTTTGAATGGTGCACAGTAAATAAGGCCTGGGGCCACACATTGAACAATGAAAACAAAATATTGAATAGCTGCTTCTTCAATGAATGCTGTCTGTTCTATGCACTGAATGAGACTGGGATCTAGTGGAAAAAGTATGTGATCATGTAATTAAAGATTGTATCATAATGTACTCACACAAGGGGCCTGAATTTAAGGTTGCACAGGCAGACTTAATTTTGGCATTTCGTTCTTTGCAACAGTCCATACCGCCTCCCCTCCTGGTGCCAGCACCTTGCCCCTGGACAGGGCCAGCTGTAGAGGTGGCAGTTGGTTCAGTCTCCCATGGTTTGTTCAATGTTTGGAATCTCTACTGAGCATCTACAAAGGCATCAGTTGTGACTTTTTTTTTTTTTTTTTTGTGATGGGTTTGGTCACAGAGATCCCCTTGGGACTGTCATCTGATGTGCTGAAGTTACCTCTGAGCCTGTTTTCCCTGCCAGCTTGGGACTCCAGCATCCTGCCTTGTTGAGCCATACACGCTAGCCTGCTGCAACACAGACCCAAGCTTATACAGGGTAAACTCATAAATTGTTGCCCTCTATAACACTGTTACAGAGAGATGCACAGCTGTTTGCTCCCCCAGGTATTAATCATTTACTCTGGGTTCATTAATAAACAAGTGATTTTATTAAGTATAAAAAGTAGGATTTAAGGGGTTTCAAGTAATAACAGACAGAACAAAGTAGGTCACCAAGCAAATAAAGCAAAAACACTCAGGTCTAAGTCTCATACATTAAGAAACTGATTACAGATAATATCTCACCCTCAGAGATGTTCCAATAAGCTTCTTTCACAGACTAGACTCCTTCCTAGTCTGGGTCCAATCCTTTCCCCTGGTACAATTCTTGTTAGTTCCAGCAGACATCTTAGGTGGAAAACAGGGGCTCTCTCATAACTGGCCACCTCTTTTGTTCTGCTTCACCCCCTTTTATAGCTTTGGCACAAGGTGGGAATCTTTTGCGTCTCTGGGTCCCTACCCCCTCCTCCTAAATGGAAAAATACCAGATTTAAGATGGATTTCATTATCAGGTGACATTGTCACATGTCACTGTAAGACCTCATTCTTCATTACCCATGGGCTGGCCCACAGGAAGGCTTGCAGGCAAATAAATCATCCACAACCAATTGTCCTAGTCAATGGGAGCCATCAAGATTCTAAACCACCATTAATGTCCTACACTTTGCATAATTACAATAGGACCTCAGAGTTATACTTCATATTTCTAGCTTCAGATACAAGAATGATGCATACATACAAATAGGATGAACACACGCAGTAGATTATAAACTTTGTAATGATACCTTACAAGAGGTCTTTTGCATAAAGCATATTTCAGTTGCATCATATTTCTATAAAACGTATGGAGTGCAATGTCACATGAAGAACCAACTCATTGCATGTATGCAGAGGGTGGTAACTTATATGAAAAGCTCCATATCCTTTTAACAAGTCCTGAGCCAACTGGTCTTGGTATCTAAACTTGGCCATTCTCCATTCCATAGAATAGAAGTCCAATCACCATTTACCTGGGATGGTATACTTCACGCAGAATACAGGTGGGCAGTCCTGCACTGAAGAGAGCGATGGTTAAACAAACCATGCTGTGGTCTCCAGTTAGTTTAGTTGTTCAATAGGTTTATCCCTTTCTCCACACTGAAATTATTTCTCTATAAATAGCCAATCTCTAGGGAATGGCTGTACAAGAAATTTGCTCAGGACTCCCGATTATGGTGGTGCTGATATAAAGAGCCACACAGTGATTTTTAGTAAGAAAGTCTGGCTTCCTTTCAGCTCATTTACAGGCAGGGTGTTTCGGGGGGAGGCAGGGACAGCGGACTAATGAATGGGGAGGAAGCAGGAATGCTAAGGGCACGGAGATGCATGAAGACTGTTGCCTATTAATTTGTTGGGGCTTCTTTTTGCAGACATTGCTGGTGGTGTTGTCAGCAGCTGCTCCAGATGCCATAACCAGCTGTTGGTTGATTCCCTGCAGATAAGATGATTCTTCCCGTAAGAGCCAGAGTTAATGAAAAAGTCCTCTGAAGATTTTATTAGCTCAAGAGGCAGAATCTTCAAACTTGCTCTCTGGCTTATTAGCTGGGTCCAGCAAAAGGGCCTGTTGTTGATCATGTATGAAGTGTAGTTGTTTTGGTTCCAGGATATTAGAGAGACAGGGTGGGTGAGGTAATATCTTCTATTGACCAGTTAATCTCTCAACGGTTATCAAGTCAACATTAATGTGCATTACTGGGTTGCTGGTAGAATAATCCTCAAAGTATATCTGAGCCATATGTTGCCATCCATGATAATAGAGCCATTGAATAACTTGCATCAGGACATACGCTGTCTGAGAGAGAATCTGGCTGAGAACTCCCAGCTCACCACAGTAGCGGGCAGAGGAGGGAGGCAGTGAAAGTTACAGCTTTCTCTCCAATGTGCCTCAATTCTTTGTCCACTCAATACTTGCCTGTGTGATGCAGTGTGACTCTCTGAGCACCACCCAAGTTTGTTGGTCTACGCAGCAGCCTTGAGAGGAGACCCTTCTGCAGTCTGTTTCAAACACTTGTCTGCCTGCCTGCCAAGCTAATGGAATAACTACATTCATAATGTGTTGGTTCTGTTATGGGTAATTTGCCTCTAAAAGGCTGCCTGAGGTAAACCTTTGTAGATGATGCAAAGAATTATACTTACAACATTTAATGCCATTTGCTAGGCAAAAAAATAATTCAGCATAGAAACATGCAGTGAAAATGAAACATACAGAAACCACATTCCAATAGGATGATTAAATCTAACTCATTTTCAGGAAAAACAGTGAGAGAAATAAATATCTTAAGATAATATATCTATATATAAAGATCTCAGGGGTTGATTTCTCTTGGCTTACAGGCCTGCTCAGTGAACAAGCGGATAAGTTGAGTCACAGCAAATTGTTCAGGGAATGCAGACTTTTTCTATTAAATAAATTGGCTGCAAGAAAACTGGAAGCTGCTCAAATTTGTTTGAAATTATTTGCGAAATAACTTCTGTATCTGGGTCTGTGGGGTGTTCATGAACTGTCTGTTCCAATTCTTTGTTATTTGAAAGTTTGGTTAGATTGATCAGTTTTGATTGGACACACAAGTCACATGATATTTCTGTTCCCAGATCTGTTTTCATAGGGCCAATACTTGCGTTTGCAAGGTCAAAGTTGCTTTGAAAGGGATTTTTTAGTGTTTCAAACTCATTAACGTGTATGTTTCTGCCTGGTAACCTCATTTGCTAGATGATTTGCAGAAAGGGGACACATGCTGATCCTGAAAGTAGCTGAAACAAATTCAGTTTTTAGTTCTCCCTTCTGTAGTGCTGAGCCTCTATCTCTTCAGGCTTGATCTCAACTCTGCCTTCTGAGAAATTGGGCTGTCTGCAGCTCTGTCCTGTCCTTCTCTGGTTTTAAAAATAACCTTGCCTTTTTGGTGTATGAGTTTACATGACCAGTAGCAACTAACTTTGACATGGGCTTGGAGCACTATTAGTAGACACTCTGTGGCCAAGATTCAGGAGACTGAGTACACACATACTGTAGTGTTGGAGGTTAAGAATGCCAATGGCAAACAGGAGTAATACAGAAAGGGGAGAGGTTAGATTTTTAGATCTAGGGTGGAGTTTGGGCAGAGGCTGGCCAGCCATTGGTTTAGTAAGTAGTTTGGAGAACTTAGAGTGTGGTGCTTGTAGGCAGTCAGGAGAACACTGATTGCTCTTTACATCCTTACTGAGGGGTACCTGGCAGTTGGGGAGGCTGGGAACTTCATGCAGTTGAGTGCTCCGTTAGTGTGTTTGCTGCTGCAGCCCATTGCAGCATCTGATTACGTGCAGTTGCTCACATGCAGTTTGCTGTGACACCTGAGCAAAGGTAATGGTTTAGATTATCCACATGTGCGGAGTCACCTGGCCCCGCATTTCGTTATGCTCTGAAGAAAAAAACCATTCTGAAAGCTGAAGCTGCAGTCTGGCCCACTGCTGGTTGCTCCCCAAGGCCGGATGATGGGGTGAGGGTGGGGAGAAGCAGTTCTGTAAGATATTGTATTTAGTACTGTAACTTTCTCCTCCACTCAGCAGATTCATCCTAAACAAACCCAGAGCTGGCTAGCTGAATGCTCTCTATAAAGCCTGGCAAGTCTGTATACACAAGGGCCTGGCAATTCAGACTCAAAGCCCATTCACAAGGACTGACTTAATACAAGGTAGGGCATTAGTAATGACCCCACTCTCAAACCCCTCCTCTGCCTGCCAGATGTTCTGCGTCCCCATTCACTCTCTGTTTCTGGGACAGAGCAGCAGGCTAACCAGCCGATGACTCCCACCTTCGGTTTTCTCCTTCAGTCCGTCCGTCTCCGCTTGCTGGTCTAGTAAAGAACACCAGCCATATCGAGTTCCCATCTGGCATGAATATTTAATATGGGAAAGGTTGGTGGGGGTGCAGAGTGAAACTCCCTGAAGCTGAACTTGGAAGACCGAAGAAAAGAAAGAAATTATGTGGAGTGGGTAACAGCAGAGGCCTGTTAGTTTCCCTGCTGCCTGGCCTGGGAGGGATGTGTTGTTTAGCATTAACGGGTGTGTGTGGTGGTGGTGGTGGTGGGAATTAAAACTCTGTGCTGATGTAATGAGACGTCTCTTAGCCTGCAGGTGCCCTTTATTTATTTTCATCAGAATTAATGTGATCAGTTTAAAATCCCCAGCTTCCCCCTCCCTGACTTGTGCTCACTCTCTGAGGGTGTGGTTCCCATCTCAGTTTTCATCTGCAGGTCACTGACAGATAGTTTCATGCACCCACAGGAGCATGGGAAGAGATGCTGTCAGTTTCTACAACTCTCATTAGTTGTAGAAGAGCCTGATTCCAAGCCCCAGTCTGCAGCCGGTGAGGAGAGATGACAGGGAGTGGGGTAGAGCACGCATTGGCCACCACGAGGTGTCAGTGGAAAATTAGCAGTGTGCCACCTTTTGGCTCCTCCTTCCTTTCTACTGTATTTGCCCGGTGTGGTAGTTTAGCCACTTCTGAGAAGTGAAGCAGCTTTGGGGCTGTTCTAGCTAGACTGGGATTAAACTATATGAAGATAGAACTGGCAGCAGCTTGTTGGTCAACCTGAGACCATGGATGTATGTGTATTTTTTCCTCTATCTTACCACAGCAGGAAATGTCTGAAGAGGACTCGGCCAATCACTGCTACTCCTTCTTTCTGACTAATACAGTAGAACCCCAGGAATGGAGGTTGTTCATAACTGAAATGTTCGTAACTCTGAACAACCCGTTATGGTTCTTTCAAAAGTTTACAACTGAACATTGACTTAATACAGCTTTGAAACTTCACTATGCAGAAGAAAAATGCTGCTTTTAGCCGTCTTAATTTAAATGAAACAAGCACAGAAACAGTTTCCCAGTCACGCCGGAGAGGCATAACTTTCATCTGTGCCTCATTTTGAGAGACATCAAAATGGGTGCAGAAGTACTGGCTTTAGGGAGCTCAGACCTACTTAGCCCCATTCTCTCTCAACAGGAGTCAGTCTAGGAAATAATGTTGTACACTGTGGGGAGCGAATAGGTGTTAGAGCCTCAGGTGCTCCCTGCAAGGGTCACTGCGAAGAATGGCCTAGGTCAGATCACCGTCTGGGGGGAATTCACTGCGACTCCAGACCCAGCCTCTCCCAGGGAGAATCCTTGTCAAGAACAGTACATGAGTGCTGGCTGTAAGGAGCTCACAGAACAAGCAGACCTTTCTTCCATGCCATAAGTTTTCCTCAGTGTCTGTTGCCAGGACTGTCCCCACAAGCCTTTACCCCAATTACCAGAGGAGTCCTAATCAATGAGTAATCTGCCAGATGCAGGTTTGTTACCAACAGATGGCAGAAAGCATTTGAGGTAATGAGTGAAAGGATAACATTTGCTGATCTGCATAATAATCAGCTTGTGAACAGGTTTCATGTTATTTCCACTGACTCAGGATTACACTGTGAGAGAATCAGACACTTTCCCTTCAATTAAAGAAACACTAATTGAGGAACTTGGTTCTATCTGGCCTCTTCCAGAATTACTGAAGTAGGAGGCAGTTCCCCTCTCATACAAATGTTCCAAACTCAAAAGTTGTTGCAATCACAGCTTATGCGTACCAGAAAGGAGTAGCCAACTTTCTTATGATCAAGGCACGTTATCCATGAACGGGGTCAGAGACATTTGCCGTTCCTCGCTTTCTCATCCTGGCAACCTCTTCTCCCTCTGAGCAGTTAGTGGCACTGGCATGTGATTGCCACACTCCATTCTCAGTCTGAAAATTCCTCTCTTACTTTTATGCCTATTGGGGTCTGATGAAAGTGTCTTATTTCAGCCCCAAGAAGACCACCTTCTCTCTTCGTGTATCAGAGGGGTAGCCGTGTTAGTCTGAATCTGTAAAAAGCAACAGAGGGTCCTGTGGCACCTTTAAGACTAACAGAAGTATTGGGAGCATAAGCTTTCGTGGGTAAGAACTCACTTCTTCAGATGCAAGTAATGGAAATTTCCAGAGGCAGGTATAAATCAGTATGGGGATAGCGAGGTTAGCTCAATCAGGGAGGGTGAGGTACTCTGCTAGCAGTTGAGATGTGAACACCAAGGGAGGAGAAACTGCTTCTGTAGTTGGATAGCCATTCACAGTCTTTGTTTAATCCTGATCTGATGGTGTCAAATTTGCAAATGAACTGGAGCTCAGCAGTTTCTCTGTGGAGTCTGGTCCTGAAGTTTTTTTTGCTGTAAGATGGCTACCTTTACATCTGCTATTGTGTGGCCAGGGAGGTTGAAGTGTTGTCCTACAGGTTTTTGTATATTGCCATTCCTGATATCTGACTTGTGTCCGTTTATCCTCTTGCGTAGTGACTGTCCAGTTTGGCCAATGTACATAGCAGAGGGGCATTGCTGGCATATGATGGCATATATAACATTGGTGGACGTGCAGGTGAATGAGCCGGTGATGTTGTAGCTGATCTGGTTAGGTCCTGTGATGGTGTTGCTGGTGTAGATATGTGGGCAGAGTTGGCATCGAAGTTTGTTGCATGGGTTGGTTCCTGAGTTAAAGTTGTTATGGTGCGGTGCGTGGTTGCTGGTAAGAATATGCTTAAGGTTGGTGGGTTGTCTGTGGGCGAGGACTGGCCTGCCTCCCAAGGTCTGTGAAAGTGAGGGAACATTGTCCAGGATGGGTTGTAGATCACTGATGATGCGTTGGAGAGGTTTAAGCTGAGGACTGTAGGTGATGGCCAGTGGAGTTCTGTTGGTTTCTTTTTTGGGCCTGTCTTGTAGTAGGAGGCTTCTGGGTACACGTCTGGCTCTGTTGATTTGTTTCTTTATTTCCTTGTGTGGGTATCGTAGTTTTGAGAATGCTTGGTGAAGATCTTGTAGGTGTTAGTCTCTGTCTGAGGGGTTGGAGCAGATGCGGTTGTACCTCATTGCTTGGCTGTAGACGATGGATCGTGTGGTGTGTCCGGGGTGGAAGCTGGAGGCATGAAGGTAGGCGTAGCGAATGGTGGGTTTTTGGTATAGGGTGGTGTTAACGTGGCCTTCGCTTATTTGTACTGTGGTGTCTAGGAAGTGGACCTCCCATGTAGATTGGTCCAGGGTGAGGTTGATGGTGGGGTGGAAGCTGTTGAAATCATGGTGGAATTCTTCCAGGGTCTCCTTCCCATGGGTCCAGATGATGAAGATGTCATTAGTGTAGTGTAGGTAGAGAAGGGGCGTGAGTGGACGAGAGCTGAGGAAGTGTTGTTCCATGAATTGTATTCCAGAATACAAGCTGTCAGGAACAGTATTCCTGATGACACAGCACAACTTGTTGCTGAGCTCTGTGACTTTATCCTCACGCACAATTATTTCAAATTTGGTGACAATATATACCTCCAGACCAGTGGCACCGCTATGGGCACCCGCATGGCCCCACAATATGCCAACATTTTTATGGCTGACCTGCAACAGTTCACGAATCCCAGTTTGGGAACCACTGCTCTAGTGCATTGAACAGCTGCATTTAATAACTCGTCATTTTCCCACACAGTGTAAGAATTGTAACATTGGTTCTCACTTGCCTGGCCATCCCTGACCTTAGATGTATACCTACTCAGCTGTTACCAGTAGCAATTCTGCTTTTGTTGGACCTGCAACATAGGCCATTGCAGAAAAATCACCACAGTTCTGTGTGCCATTCACAGTGAATTTCCACATAGGTCTTGCGGAGCATCTCAGGAGCAGCCCCAATGTCCCTGTGTAGTGCACAGCCACTAAGGGACTCCCAAACTCAGCACTGAAGTGTGGCTCTTCTGATTTCTTTGAACTGCCCAGCAGACACAGAGGATGGGTTTTCACCAAACTCTTTATCTTACATTCACACACACTTCCTCGATGACCCTGATGATCCTTTGCTAAAAGAACTGCTGACTCTTGCTTTGAAGGTGGAGCCCAGTTCCACTACATGGCTAACACAACATGTGCCCAGCCAAAAGGATGTCTGAACCCTCCTTCCCTTCCCCCACACCAGGGCCGGCTCCAGGCACCAGCTTGGCAAGCAGGTGCTTGGGGCGGCCACTCCGGAGAGGGGCGGCAGGTCCAGCTGTTCGGCTGCAATTCGGCGGATGGTCCTTCACTCCCGCTTGGAGCGAAGGACCTTCCGCAGATCACGATTGGATCGTGGCTTTTTTTTTTTGGCTGCTTGGGGTGGCCAAAACCCTCGAGCCAGCCCTGCCCCACACTGATTAAGAATGAGACATCACCACTGATGCTGTACACAGAAAGGAAGGGAAATTTCTTCTTGACCATTCTAGCAATCAGCTTATGCCCTGAAGCATGAGACTTTATTACCCTAACCTATGTAACTACATATGTGGTGTTGACAAAATTATCCCTTTTTAAATCTAGTCCCAGTATTTGACTGTGAGCGACAAGAGGAGCTGCCTGAAATATTTTATGAATACTCTATGTTCCATCTACTTGCTTGATTGTTATTGTAGCCTTTGCTATATGAGTGCAAGAAGTTGAGTCATGAAGGGGGTTACTGCACTTACATGGGAGGGGAGACGCTGACCTGATAACAGCTGTGAAGTCTATCCCCAACTTCCCTACTGGGCCACATTAACCATTTTAACCAGGTTCAAGAGACACAGGGCTGACAACCTCTGGGTCGATAAAAGGACAGCCCCTGAAGAACTGTGTGAGAGAGAAAGAGACTCCGAGGGAGCAGACTGCACTCCTATCCCAGAGGTGGGGTGTGTTTGGGATAAGCTAGGCCTACCTAGACCTTGGGAAAGAAAGATATGAGTGCAGACCATTTTATTGTGTTAAATCTCCTTTTTGATTATTATATTGGGTCCCTACCATTAAGATTAGATAAAGTTCATGGAGGATAGGTCTATCAATTTTTACCCTCCATTCTTTCCCAAAGTTAGTAACATAAGAATGGCCATACTAGGTGAGACCAATGGTCCATCTAGCCCAGTATCCTATCTTCTGACAGTGGCCAATGCCAGACGCTTGTAAGGGCATGAACAGAACAAAGCAATCATCAAGTGATCCCTCCCCAGTTGTCCAGTCCCAGCATCTGGCAGTCACAAGCATGGGGTCCCTTCCCTGACCATCTTGGCAAATAGCGATTGATAGACCTAGCCTCCATGAACTTTATTAATTTTTTTTTTAACCCAATTAGTTTTGGCCTTCACAACATCCCTTAGCAACAAGTTCCACAAGTTGTCTGTGTTGTGTGACAAAGTACTTCCTTTTGTTTGTTTTAAACCTGCTGCCTATTAATTTCATTGGGTGACCCCTGGTTCTTGTGTTACGTGAAGGGGTAAATAACACTTTCTTATTCACTTTCTCCACACCAGTCATGATTTTATAGACATCTATCATATCCCCCCATAGTTGTCTCTTTTCTAAGCTCAACAGTCCCAATATTTTTAATCTCTCCTCATACGATTCCATACTCTTAATCATTTTTGTTGCCCTTCTCTGTACCTTTTCCATTTCAAATGTATCTTTTTGAGAT
Source organism: Malaclemys terrapin pileata (assembly GCF_027887155.1). Classification (NCBI taxonomy): domain Eukaryota; kingdom Metazoa; phylum Chordata; order Testudines; family Emydidae; genus Malaclemys; species Malaclemys terrapin. The sequence continues at coordinate 93,184,907 of NC_071508.1, read as the reverse complement.
GGGGCAACCAGAACTGCATGCAGTATTCAAGGTGTGGGTGTGCAATGGATTTATATAATGGCATTATATTTACTGTCTTATCTATCTCTTTCTTAATGATTCCTAACATTCTGTTAGTTTTTTTAACTGCAGACTACATTGAGCAGATGTTTTCAGAGAACTACCCATAATGGTCACATTCTGCTTAGCTGATGGAGCCAGTGTCCTCTCTGGCTGCTAACCATGAGGAGACAAGAGGCATCGGCTTCCAAGGTTAGTTCCTCACAAGGAGGACTAAGCAGGGCTGTTTCTTCTGTAGAACTCAGAGGAACTAGGTGTTATCAGAGAATGTCTGAGAACGTTATTCATTGGGATGGTTTTGACAATGTAACACATCAGCTGTACTGCTTCACGAGAGATACTGCCATCTATGCAGAAGCAGCTCAAGTCAAGGAGTGGCTTCGATTTAGTTCGAAGTGCCCATGCATCACTTCATATGAAAGCAAGAAGGTTTTAAAGTAGTTGATACTCTCTTTCCTCCTGAAATTGGGAAGTTTTCTAGAGGCTGCTGTGAACTGTAATGGGCATACTCTAAGTGGCAGGCTTGGTCAGCGACAGACTAAACGTGCTGCTCTTTAAAAGGTGAGACAGATGCCAAATAAGAGTTTTCATTCTTTCAGGCATTGTTCTGTCAGTGAAATCTCATCCAGAACTTTGCTTGGTGGTGGAGTGAAGCTAAATTTAGAAGCCTGTGAGCCACCATTAATAGCTACTTAACCGTTAATTTCTCTATGCTCATGTACTAGCTTTGACTCCTGGCTTTACTCCAGGTGGTATTACCATCCATCTAGTGATTCACAGCACTCTTTCCATGCCATGTGCATTCTGCTTCAGACAGCAGAGGTATGTAGGGGTTTCTGTTTTCAAAAGCAGTTGTTGCCTCTAACTACAGTATACTTAAACGTTTCCACTAGCCTCGGTCTCTCATAAACTATCTTAATAAATCCTAACAAGAAAAATAGCATTAGGGAGTAGGTCACATAAGTTTCTAGATCCATGTCTCCTTCCATCCTTTATTTTCAATCTCTGATCCTGACTGGTGCTGAACACTTGCTTCTCCGATTGAAATTATTAGGAGTTGCTGATGCTCAGGACCTCCTAGGATCATGTTCTTAATCTTTAAGGTCAGAAGGGACCATAAGGATCATCGGTCTGATCTGCACATTACAGGCCACCCACCCACACCTGTAATAGACCCCTAACCTCTGGCTGAGTTACTGAAACCTTTATATCATGATTTAAAGACTTCAAGTTCCAGAGAATCCACTATTTACACTTGTTTAAACCTGCAAGCGACCTGTACCCCAAGCTACAGAGGAAGGCGAAAACCCCCCAGGGTCTCTGCCAGGGTCTTTCCTTCCCAACCCCAAATATGACTATCAGACCCTGAGCATGTCAGCAAAACCCACCAGCCAGACACCTGGGAAAGAATTCTCTGTAGTAACTCTCAGCCCTCCCCACTTAGTGTCGCATCGCTGACTGGTGGAGATATTTGCTGCTAGCAGTTGCAGATTGGCTACGTGCCATTGTAGGCAGTTTCATCATACCATCCCCTCCATAAACTTATCAAACTCAGTCTTGAAGCCAGTAGGTTTTTTGCCCCCACTGCTCCCCTTGGAAGGCTGTTCCAGAAATTCACTCCTCTGATGGTTAGAAACCATCATCTAATTTCAAGCCTAAACTTGATGGCCAGTTTTTATCCATTTGTTCTTGGGTCCACATTGGCACTTAACTTAAATAACTTCTCTCCCTCCCTGGTATATATTCATCTGGTGTATTTATAGAGCGCAATCATATCTTCCCTCAACCTTCTTTTAGTTAAGCTAAACAAGCCAAGCTCTTTGAGTCTCCTCTTGTAAGGTAGGTTTTTCCATTCCTGTGATCATCCTAGTAGCTCTTCTCAGCACCTGTTCCAGTTTAAATTAATCTTTCTTAAACCTGCGAGACCAAAACTGCCCACAGTATTCCAGATGAGGTGTCACCAGTGCCTTGTATAATAGTACTAACGCTTCCCTGTCTCTATTGGAAATACCTCGCCTGATGCATCCTAGAACTGCATTAGTTTTTTTCACAGCTACATCACATTGGCACTATTAAATTTCAACCCATTTCTGTTACTCCAGTGTAGCGCCCCTCTCCACCTGGTTACCTCTGTTAATGCCAATCCGTGCACAGGTTTTGATAGACAGGTCTGGGTTCTTTTGGATCCTGCCACCCAATCAGCAGGGTGTATCTTCTTTCTTTTTTTTCTATGAAATTATTTGGCGGTGCCTCCACCCACCTTGCTCCTTCCTGGCAGGGTCACCAGGGCAGCTTGGGCGGAAAATTCTGACTACAGAGTAATCCCCACTTACTTGCCAGATAGTAGGAGACTTCCAAGAAATAACACAAACACATAAAAATATATTCAACACAATAATTATATTAAACAGGAGACAAATACAACATAACAGGGTGAAACACTATTTTTAGGGTCACCGGTGCCCACACTGAAAATACCTGTGACTTGATGTAGCAAATGTAAAATTAGTGTCCCATTGGTACGCGTACTTTGCTGGGGCCTTTGATGACCTATAACCACAAAATTCTTCTTTGCAGTGGTTTAGCAGTGTGGCTGACTGGGTTCAGTACAGCCCAAAGAACTCACAATTGGAAGGAGGTGGTAAACCCCTTCACAGGTGTAATATGCAGCAGGTTATAAAATCCTCAGACCCTTACTCCCTGGTTTGAGGACACAGTTCAGGGAGTAGGGGGCCCCCAAAACAAATTCCCTGACTAACTAACTAAAAGACGGTGCACTCACAAACTCCATGTATGATCCTCAGGTTCAAAGATGATGCTGGATCCCTCAGTCACTGCAGAGGGGCTGCTGTCCGCTGGCAGGTATCCTCCTCAGTCAGGAATCAGGCGGCGTCGGTCCCAGGATTTCACCTCACCGCAAAGGGATGCTGGGCTCATGGTGTAGGTTATACAACTACACTAACATCCAACTGTAGCCTCCTAGCCCAGCCTCCAGTCACACACTCTGCAGGCTGCTTCCCTGGACTAGCAGCCAGAGTAGAGCTGACAAGGTAGTGACTGGTCTCCCCTAGGGAGCTGGAGTGCAAACTCAGCCTGGCTGGGGAAATTTCCCAGCAAATGCTACCAATTGGGAATCATCAGTGGGGAAGGAAAAACCCAGCTGAGGGATCTGCTGTCAGGTCCCTAGAGGCCTGTTCTCAGGGGGAACCCTGCATGCAGGCCTGGGACTCACTAGCTCCCACACAGCCAGTCCTGCCCTTCCCCTGGCTGGCTCCAGACTCCTAGAAAATGGCTTCTCCCTGGGAGGGCCTGTAACTCCCTATTGGCTGCCAGGCAGACTCTGAGTCTGCCTTGGCTCCCCCTCCTTACCAGGGACAATGTGCCTCTCCCTGAGCTGTCAGCAGACAGAGTCCCAAGAATCTATGTCCTCTCCTTGTGGGTTACATTTCTGTTGTTCCAGTTTATAAGGTCATCCAGATCTTCTTATATGATATTCCGGTCCTCCACCCGTATTGGCAATACCTCCCAACTTTGTCATCCGCAAATTTTATTAGAACACTCCCAGTTTTTGTGTAAGGTAATAAAAATGTTAAATAAGATTGGTCCCAAGACTGATCCCTGAGGAACTCCACTAGTAACCTCCCTCCAGCCTGACAGCTCACCTTTCAGTATGACCAGTTATTGTCTCCCCTTTAAGCAGTTCCTTATCCAGCTTTCAATTCTCATATTAATCTCCATCTTCAATTTAATTAATAATTTCCTATGTGGCACTGTATCAAATGCCTTACCGAAATCCAGATAGATTAGATCTACTGCTTTTCCTTTGCCTAAAAAAAATCAGGCATCTTCTTGAAGAAGGAGAGTAGGTTGGTCTAGATTTGCCTATTGTAAAGCCATGTTGTATTTTATCCTAATTACTGTTAACCTCTACATCCTTAACTACTTTTTCTTTCAAAAGTTGTTCCAAGACTTTGCATACAATTGAGGTCAAACTAACAGGCCTGTAGTTTCTGGAATCACTTTTTTCCTTTTCTTGAAAATAGGAACTATATTAACAATTCTCCAGTCATAAATTATAACCCCTGAGTTTATAGATTAATTAAAAATCCTTGCCCTTGGGCTTGCAATTTCACGTGCCAGTTCCTTTAATGTTCTTGGATGGAGATTATCCACGCCTTCCAATTTAGTCCTATTAAGTTTGACTTCCTCATCTGATGTGATAATTTCTACCTCCATATCCTTGTTCCCATTAGCCACCCTGCCACTCCCCCTAAGATCTTAATTAGCCTCATCAAATACTTTGTCTCCGTTTTTATATAGGTGTTGGGCCATGCCTGGATTATCTTTATTCTCCATCCCTTCCTCAGTGTTTAGCGGTCCCACTTTTTTTTTTTTTTTATTTGTATGCCTATTATTTTATTGTTGGTTTTAATTCCCTTTGCAAGGTCCAATTCTTCTTGGTTTTTGGCAGTTCTCACTTTCCCCCTACACTTCCTGACCTCCAAGAGGTAGCTTTCCTTGCTGATCTATCCCATCTTCCATTCTTGTAGGCTTTATGCTTTCTCTTAATCACCTGTTTGAGATTCTTGCTCATACACCTTGGTCTGCAACTCTTCCCTACAATCCTCCCCCCAGCTTGGGATGCAGGCTTCAGATAGTTTCTGCAACTTTGACTTAAAGTAATTCCAGGCCTCCTTCACATTCAGATCCTTGGGTTCTCCAGTCCAGTCCACTTCCCTGATGTGGTTGGGTCCCATCAGACGACCCAACCACACCATCAGAGGCTCATTCACCTGTGCATCCACTAATGTGATATATGCTATCATATATATATTTGCGACCAGGGGCTGCTAACAGGGAGTTTCGCAAGGGAGTTCTCCAGGTGAAGGAGGAGCAATACAGCAACCTTTTGGGGTAAGTGACTGTCTGTAGTGTGTGTTTGTTTGTGTTTGAGGGTTACTTGCTGTGTGCTGAGCTTGTGTTTGTCAGTCTGTTTGGTTGTTTTGGTTGTTTGAAGGACCGTGTGCTGTGGCTGGCAGTTGGAAGCTGTGAGCTTCAAAGGAAGGTTTGAAAGCTAGAAGCCTCTGGTAAGTGGCTGAGCCTTAATCAGTGGGCGGGGCATTCATACAGGCCAGGGCTTTATAAAGCAGCGCACAAGCGACCAGGGAGCTTTGTGAACAGGGGCTGCTAACAGGGAGTTTCGCAAGGGAGTTTGGAAGGGAGCAGGAAGGGGGCGAGGGTCCCTTGCCGGTTCCATCTGTTTTCTCTTGATTCCCCTTAATACCTATAAAGCAACTACATTCTAACTGTTTGCTTAAACAACCCTTTCAGCTGACAGGGGGCTGCAGACGGGAGTTTGACAGAGGGAGGCTTACGATGGTTAGGAAGACCCGCAACACCTGTGCCAGCACTGCTGCTGTCTCCTCCACCTGTGCCTGTAGCCAGACAGAGTGCCTAAGCATGGATGCCTCTACCCAGATCCTGGTGTGGTTTTGCAAAGACTGTAACTTGCAATTTCCACTTACTGATATCCAGGCTGGGGGGACCATCCAATGTGAAAGGTGCCTGCTGGTGGAATCTCTCAGGCAGCAGGTGGGAGAGCTACAGGAGGAGGTGGCTAGGTTGAGGAGCATCCGTATCCACGAGCAATTCCTCGACAGTGTCCATGTGGAGACAGCTGAGGTAGCTGTCCCAGTACACAGGACTGCTGATACACCACTGGTGGAGGAGGAGATGGCTCAGGGTGGACGCTGGCAGCTGGTTACTTCTGGCAGCAGGCAGTGCTCCACCCTTGCTCCGAACCCTCCTGCCGTGGTTATAGGTAACCGTTATGCTCTTCTTGATACAGGAAAGAAGGAATCACTCCCTACAGTAAAGGAGGAGAAGCCTTGTACCCCTAAGGCTGGAGAGGCTGCTGCCACCACTGCGAATAGGAAACGTAGGGTAGTGGTGGTCGGAGACTCTCTGCTGAGGGGGATGGAGGCGCCCATCTGTCGCCCTGACATTTCATCTCGGGAGGTATGCTGCCTGCCGGGGGCCCGTATCCGAGACGTTACGGAGGCATTGTCGAGGATTATCCGGCCCTCTGACTACTACCCCATGCTACTCATCCATGTGGGCACAAATGATACTGCGCGGTGTGACACTGAGCGGATCAAGAGTGACTACAGGGCTCTGGGAGCACGGGTGAAGGAGTTTGGAGCACAGGTGGTATTCTCTTCAATTCTTCCTGTTAAAGGTAGGGGCCCGGGCAGAGACAGATGCATCATGGAGGTGAATGCCTGGCTGCGAAGATGGTGTCGCCAGGAGGGCTTTGGCTTCCTAGACCACGGGATGCTATTCGAGGAAGGACTGCTAGGCAGAGATGGCGTTCACCTTTCGAGGAGAGGGAAGACCCTATTCGGACACAGACTGGCTAACCTAGTGAGGAGGGCTTTAAACTAGGTTCGACGGGGACAGGTGAGCAAAGCCCACAGGTAAGTGGGGAACATGGAGACCGGGGAGATGGGTCGGAAACAAGAGGGAGTGTGGGCTATATTGGCAGAGAGAAAGGAGAGTCAGGAAAAAACTGGGAGGAAAGATCAAACCAGTATCTTAGATGCCTATATACAAATGCGAGAAGTATGGGGAATAAGCAGGAAGAACTGGAAGTGCTAATAAATAAATACAACTATGACATTGTTGGCATCACTGAAACTTGGTGGGATAATACACATGATTGGAATGTTGGTGTGGATGGGTACAGCTTGCTCAGGAAGGATAGACAGGGGAAAAAGGGAGGAGGTGTTGCCTTATATATTAAAAATGTACACACTTGGACTGAGGTAGAGATGGACATAGGAGACGGAAGTGTTGAGAGTCTCTGGGTTAGGCTTAAAGGGGCAAAAAACAAGGGAGATGTCATGCTAGGCGTCTACTACAGGCCACCTAACCAGGTGGAAGAGGTGGATGAGGCTTTTTTCAAGCAACTAACAAAATCATCCAAAGCCCAAGATTTGGTGGTGATGGGGGACTTCAACTATCTGGATATATGTTGGGAAAATAACACAGCGGGGAACAGACTATCCAACAAATTCTTGGACTGCATTGGAGACAACTTTTTATTTCAGAAGGTTGAAAAAGCTACTAGGGGGGAAGCTGTTCTAGACTTGATTTTAACAAATAGGGAGGAACTCGTTGAGAATGTGAAAGTAGAAGGCAGCCTGGGTGAAAGTGATCATGAAATCATAGACTTTGCAATTCTAAGGAAGGGTAGAAGGGAGAACAGCAAAATAGAGACAATGGATTTCAGGAAGGCAGATTTTGGGAAGCTCAGAGAGCTGATAGGTAAGGTCCCATGGGAATCAAGACTGAGGGGAAAAACAACTGAGGAGAGTTGGCAGTTTTTCAAAGGGACACTATTAAGGGCCCAAAAGCAAGCTATTCCGCTGGTTAGGAAAGATAGAAAATGTGGCAAAAGACCACCTTGGCTTAACCACGAGATCTTGCACGATCTAAAAAATAAAAAGGAGTCATATAAAAAATGGAAACTAGGACAGATTACAAAGGATGAATATAGGCAAACAACACAGGAATGCAGGGGCAAGATTAGAAAGGCAAAGGCACAAAATGAGCTCAAACTAGCTACGGGAATAAAAGGAAACAAGAAGACTTTTTATCAATACATTAGAAGCAAGAGGAAGACCAAAGACAGGGTAGGCCCACTGCTTAGTGAAGAGGGAGAAACAGTAACAGGAAACTTGGAAATGGCAGAGATGCTTAATGACTTCTTTGTTTCGGTCTTCACCGAGAAGTCTGAAGGAATGCCTAAGATAGTGAATGCTAATGGGAAGGCGGTAGGTTTAGCGGATAAAATAAAAAAAGAACAAGTTAAACATCACTTAGAAAAGTTAGATGCCTGCAAGTCACCCGGGCCTGATGAAATGCATCCTAGAATACTCAAGGAGCTAATAGAGGAGGTATCTGAGCCTCTAGCTATTATCTTTGGAAAGTCATGGGAGACGGGAGAGATTCCAGAAGACTGGAAAAGGGCAAATATAGTGCCCATCTATAAAAAGGGAAATAAAAACAACCCAGGTAACTACAGACCAGTTAGTTTAACTTCTGTGCCAGGGAAGATAATGGAGCAAGTAATTAAGGAAATCGTCTGCCAACACTTGGAAGGTGGTAAGGTGATAGGGAATAGCCAGCATGGATTTGTGAAGAACAAATCATGTCAAACCAATCTGATAGCTTTCTTTGATAGGATAACGAGCCTTGTGGATAAGGGTGAAGCGGTGGATGTGGTATACCTAGACTTTAGTAAGGCATTTGATACGGTCTCGCATGATATTCTTATCGATAAACTAGGCAAATACAAATTAGATGGGGCTACTATAAGGTGGGTGCATAACTGGCTGGATAATCGTACTCAGAGAGTTGTTATTAATGGTTCCCAATCCTGCTGGAAAGGCGTAACGAGTGGGGTACCGCAGGGGTCTGTTTTGGGACCGGCTCTGTTCAATATCTTCATCAACGACTTAGATATTGGCATAGAAAGTACGCTTATTAAGTTTGCGGATGATACCAAACTGGGAGGGATTGCATCTACTTTGGAGGACAGGGTCATAATTCAAAATGATCTGGACAAATTGGAGAAATGGTCTGAGTTAAACAGGATGAAGTTTAACAAAGACAAATGCAAAGTGCTCCACTTAGGAAGGAAAAATCAATTTCACACATACAGAATGGGAAAAGACTGTCTAGGAAGGAGTACGGCAGAAAGGGATCTAGGGGTTATAGTGGACCACAAGCTAAATATGAGTCAACAGTGTGATGCTGTTGCAAAAAAAGCAAACATGATTCTGGGATGCATTAACAGGTGTGTTGTGAGCAAGACACGAGAAGTCATTCTTCCGCTCTACTCTGCTCTGGTTAGGCCTCAGCTGGAGTATTGTGTCCAGTTCTGGGCGCCGCATTTTAAAAAAGATGTGGAGAAACTGGAAAGGGTCCAAAGAAGAGCAACAAGAATGATTAAAGGTCTTGAGAACATGACCTATGAAGGAAGGCTGAAAGAATTGGGTTTGTTTAGTTTGGAAAAGAGAAGACTGAGAGGGGACATGATAGCAGTTTTCAGGTATATAAAAGGGTGTCATAAGGAGGAGGGAGAGAACTTGTTCACCTTAGCCTCTAAGGATAGAACCAGAAACAATGGGTTTAAACTGCAGCAAGGGAGGTCTAGATTGGACATTAGGAAAAAGTTCCTAACTGTCAGGGTGGTTAAACACTGGAACAAATTGCCTAGGGAGGTTGTGGAATCTCCGTCTCTGGAGATATTTAAGAGTAGGTTAGATAAATGTCTATTAGGGATGGTCTAGGCAGTATTTGGTCCTGCCATGCGGGCAGGGGACTGGACTCGATGACCTCTCGAGGTCCCTTCCAGTCCTAGAATCTATGAATCTATGTGCTAGCAATGCCCCTCTGTCATGTACATTGGCCAAACCAGACAGTGTCTATGTAAAAGCATAAATAGACACAAATCAGACATCAGGAATGGTAACATACAAAAGCCAGTAGGAGAATAGTTCCATCTCCCTGGACGTTCAATAACAGATTTAAAAGCAATTTTTCCTCTCTTACTATTGACACCTCCTCATCAATTATTGGGAATGGACCACATCCACCCTGACTGAATTGGCCTTGTCAACACTGGTTCTCCATTTGTAAGGTAACTCCCTTCTCTTCATGTGTCAGTATATTTATGCCTGTTTATGTAATTTTCACTCCATGCATCGGAAGAAGTGGGTTTTTTACCCATGAAAGCTTATGCCCAAATAAATCTGTTAGTCTTTTTAAGGTGCCACTTGTTTTCACTTCCCTAACTAATTCCCTTAATTTTTTTAAGTTAGTCCTTTTGAAATTAAAGATCCTAGTTGCAGATCTGTTTTTGTTTATCCTTCCATTTAATTTAAACTGAATTAGCTCATGATCGCTTGAATCAAGGCTGTCCCCTACAACCAGTTCTTCTATGAGGTCCTTACTACTCACCAATACCAGATCTAAAATGGCATCACCTCTTGTTGATTCAGTGACTGTTTGGTGAAGAAATCTGTCAGCTATCACATCAAGGAAAATCTGGGCCTTACCATTATTTGTAGCACTTGTCCTCCAATCTATATCTGGGAAATTAAAGTCTCCTATAATCACACAATTTCCTATTGCATTTATTTCATGAAAAACATTAAAGAGGTCTCTATTCAGATCGGATTCTGGGGGTCTGTGGCATACCCCAACCACTATCCCCGGGGAACCTCTAGTAGTTTTCTTCCCCTAAGTGATTTTGGCCAAAACCGACTCGGTTTTATCCATTCTATCACTTCTAATTTCTTTACAGTTTACCTCATCATTAATATACAATGCTACTCCACCACCTTTGCTTTTATTTGTTTTTCCTGAACAGCACATTCCCTTCAATACCTGTATTCTAGTTATGACTACTATCCCACCATGTTTCTCTTATCCATATAATATCTGGTTTCACTTTCTGCACTGGTAGTTCTAGTTCCTCCATTTTGTTACCCAGGCTCTTCACATTGGTGTACAAACATCTTAATTGTTGTTGCTTGGCTTTGCCCACATTCCTCACCTGATTGGCAGTAGAATGACTGTACCCAGTGTCGCCTACCAGACTGGTATTGGCACTGTCCTTCCTCTTAATGTCCATTCTCCTACTGACTGCTGTTCCTTTCTCCATTGCTGTATTCTCTTACTTGATTTTCCTCCCTCTCAGTGTTAAAATCTACACACTTGCTTCTGCTTTGTTTCCTTTCCTCCCGTGTGGAAACATTATTTCTAAGGCCTGGGAGAGAAAATACTGCCAGTATCTTTCCAGAAAACAGTGGCTGGAACACTGCATACTCAGTTTTTCATTCTGATTGGCTAGTTTGAGAATGCAGAGCCATTCATTAGGGAACCTAACTGCACTGTATGGCACTTCAAAGGGGGCATTTAGCCGCCAATAATCCTTCCTACAGAGGCTGGTGAGGTCCTTGTTGCCTTTGCATTAGGGCCTTCCCTTCCTACCAAAGATGCCTAGCCTATTGGGGACAAGGTTGTTTTATATACAGATGGCACAGAGGGTCAGTCAGTGCAAGTTACTAGTTAAACAACATTCTCTGCTTTTTAATAGCTCAGTGAATTTGAGTGGGACGCCTTACAAACCTCTTAGTCAGGATTCGGCAAGCCAGGGGAAGTGCTAAGCGTTGCAGAGCAATTCTCACTTTTATTTAGCAATGCTGCGGTTTCTCTTTGCCTGCTGGTTTGGCTGAAGAAACGATTAAGATTCCAATTTGAGCACCCTAGGGATTGATTTCCTTTTCTGTCTTTAACATAGCACAGGGTGAGTCATACTTTTCATCCAAATGGCCTCGCTCTTGTTCTAAAACTAGATGACTGGAAGCCAAACAAAATGGCATGCAGCTGGTACACTTGGTGCTCAATTGAACAAGAACCCAGTATGGGACCTTGGGCAAGTCACTTAACTTCTCTATCCCTCTCTTTCCCCTTCCATAAAATGAGCATAATAATATCTGCTGCACCTAAGGTGTTTTGAGCAACAGAGGCATTTGCCAAGCACTTTGAAATGCTCTGATGAAAGGTGTTATAGAAATACAAAGTGTTTTTGTTGTTTCTGAATTGAGGAAAGGCCTCCATTCTCAGGGGTTGGGAAGGTGAACATCAGTGACTGTGAGACCCTTGTTTCATTGCTAAAAAGCATCATGACTTGAAAATATGCTGTGTCTGACTAGAGGCTGGGCCAGACGGGAACAACCTACCTCATGTGTATGTAAGAGAAAATGGATGGAGAATGTTTTGCTTGAAGTACACAGCAATCCTTACCCATTTGCCACAATCAGGAAAGTTAATGCACTTCAGAGCTGACCTCTGTCAAAAATCTCTGAACATATGTGGTTGCTTTTTCTTTATCTTTTGGATAAGATCCAGGGTAGCATCAGTTTAATATCTGGTATATTTACTGCTGGCGGATTATATCCTTCATGGGTAGAATTAATCTTGCAGATCTCACAAGGCCTGTGAAAGCATCAGCTGTGTGCAAGCTAGGGAAAGAGAGTGTTTTTTCTATATACATTTATACATTGCAGTTCAGTCTTGAAAACAAGGAGCCAATTCAGTTCTCCTTGGGAATTAGATCAAAGAAATAGTATTGCTAATCTCCACCACTGAAAAAGCATGAGACAGGCCTACAGAATTAGAAGATGGGCTTAGAAATCATGAGATTTTAAAATTAATAAATTTGGGGTTCTCTTTACTTGCCTTCTGGGTTTTGAGCCTTTAAGGTTCACATTTTCCAGTTTTTCTCTGCAATCATGAGAGGTAGAAACTTACTTAAAAAAGAAAAAAGAAAGAAAAGGGAGATTCTTACGTAGGATCACCTTTCTCTAGGAATGAGGGCTTTAAAAAAAAATCTAATATTGCAAGACTCGAATACAATTGCAAGAGATAAAAAAACTTGAAAGAACTCCAGTGTGGAACTTTTATGGAACTACTTTGCTATCTCTCTCCTCCAAAGGCAGTGAAGCTCATGAATTCCCATGTTTAAAACAGTGCAACTTTGTGGTTTTCCTCAAAACAGTGTCCTTTAAAAGAATCCTAATTTTGTGTAAACGTTGCATTTCACACCCTTGCAAAACTGACCGATCTCCTGTAACCATGTCAGAAAGAAGTTCCTATCTACAGGGGCGAGTTATTGGCTGTAGGTTCAACAGTAATTCTGAAACAGCAGGAGAGTATTTTCCAGAAAGTGTTTCTATAGACCAATGGCATTATGAGTACGATACAGCCTAGCAGTTGTGCCAGCAATTAGCTTTTTCTGTTGGTAAGCAACATTCAAGGCTCTTCTGTACTGCTGCATCGTTAAGAGCTAGACAGGAAGCTGTGGGAATTCATGAAGGTAATAAGAACAAGGTGTAGTAACCCCTCCTCTAAACAGGGTTCAGCATAGGTCACTTCCAGCTCATGGGGAAAATTAATTGGGATAAGGCAGGTGTTGCTAGCGCTAAGGAGAGAGGAGGGATCACTGAGGTGAAATAAGCATTGTGATTGGGTGGATAGGGACTATATTGAGAATCAAGACAGCTGCGTTCCATTCCTGTCTCTGCCATTGCTTTGCTGTGGGTCCTTGGGCAAGTCACTTAATGCCTCTGTTAAAAAAAAATGGTATAACAATGTTTGCTCTCCTCTGTAAAGTTCTTTGAGATCTATGGATTAGAAATATTAAGTATTGTATTATATGTTGGGCCCTCATACGAGCTGCCTGTGCACAAATAAAAGACCTTCTGTTAGTTTTCCCTGAAATTGCACCTCTTGCCACAGTTAAATGGAATCAGGTGATACACAGTTGAGCCTGGATGAGTTAATCACAAAGGCTTGCAGTGGTGCTGGAAGAGAATCTGTGTGTATTCATGCTGTTTGTTAACTGATGAGGATGCCAGATTTTACATTGGCACTACCACCAATTCATAGCAAATCCCTAGAGATCAACTTGTGTTTAGGTTGTTGTCATTGCTGAGTATTGAGCTAATGACCTAGTATGGTGCTGGAATAAAGCTTGGTGAAGTTATTTTGCCTAATACTGACTCTGTCAGGAATGGGACTGAGTTCATGTTTCATTTCAGGAGGGGGGAGAAAGGGGCAGAGAGAGGGGAAAAGAATGTAATAAAGAAATAAATATATTCTATATGTACAATAGAAACAGTATGCACTCCTGCCAACTTGTACCCAGAATACATGGGGGGGGAGGGGGGAGGAAACACTCCATTTAAAAAGCATGAGTAAATTACACAAAAAGAGAAGTTTGGAAATTCTGACTAGTTTTGCAGCCTCTAAGATAGTTCAAGAGATTTGTAAAACCACGAACTCCACAACATTCACACACTCCTAGCTAGGTAGCGCTATGCTCCCAGGAGTACCACTCTTCAGATAATATAGAAACCCAAGCTCCTTACCGCATGGCATTTGTCATATGAGTCAGGGATGATAACCCTAGCATTTTGGCCATGTTCCAACTGGGGTAATTACATTTTGCCTACCTAAAATTCCTCCTGTTATTACCCAGGAAGGTCACATAGAGCTACTGGCTGAGCTCAGCATAGAACCTCTGAGCTTTCTCTCCCAGCCCCCTGCTCTAACCACTAGACACACTTTTTTCTGTCAAAAACGACAGAATTCCTTACTCTAGCTGGGCTGTCCAATGCCTCTGTAAAACAATGAGCTAAGAAAATTGATTCGAAAAGAACCCTAGAACCACTTCCATTTTATTTTGAAGTTTAACCCACTATCTGTCTTCCTTTGGAAGCTGAGGGACTATTGTGTTTTTGTTTTTTGTATGGACAGTGGGCTCTTTCCTTTTTTTTTTTCCCCCTTTTGGAGCCAGTGTGGCACAGCTAATTCATGTTGGAAATTACATTTATTACTTTTTCCAGCAAATGAGCCCTCTCTGTAATGCCGTTTCGTGCAGTGCAAGGCAGATGCAAGTCAGACGGCCCATTTTCCTAATTTCATTTGGAAAGATCAGGAGACACCATGCTGGTCTCGCAGGCTGGGGGCTTGGTGCTAGGAAGAAAAGCCTCAGCAGGCTCCTGTGTTGATGGAATCTATGGCATCGCCCCAAATGCTAGTTGTCAAAAAAAAAAAAAAAAATCTCAAGGACAAAGTGTATCCTTCCAAAAAAAACCCTGACAACAATGGCCACAAAAGGAAGGGCTCTGCCATCAAGGCAGTTATGCATTTGCTATTTCAGAGTGGCTTCACTCAGATCGACTCATGTTGCTGCTGCCTTCTCGTGCTGTTTGTCAGTGCTGACAAAAGCCTATGCTGGGAAACTTTGTCACCCAAGGACAGTGCTTTATGTGCTATATCTGCACAATCTCCCCTGTGAGCTAATTCTGCCGCCTGTACCCCTGCAGATCTTTGTGTAGCAAGTTCTTACAATGCTTTTGCAACCCACTTCCGTCTAGATTCAGCCTCTTTTGGGGGGATCCAGCTATTAAAGGTTGGTATTTTTGTAATGCCCCAAACTGGAAAGGAGGTGGGAAGAAAGCAAGGAAGATGTTTAAGTCCTGTCTTTGGGACTGTTCTCCTGTGTTTGGAGATGCTTTAGTCTTAATCTTCTTTTGCCTTGATGGCTGTACTGTAGCATCCCCTGCCTTTTTTTTTTCTTTTGCAGTCTGAAAATGAGCAGACCATTCCTTTATCACCCTTTTTCTTTCTCATAGTGAACTAGGATTAGTAGGAAGTGCAATTATTACATCTAATGATGGTGAATCTCAAAAGGTTCAAATATTTGGTTTGGGCAAGCATTCAGACTTTTGGATGCTCATTCTAACCTGTTGAGGTTACACATTTAGGCTAAAGTTCTAGGTGAAATTTCTAGTATTTCACCTAGGAATGCTGCCAGAACAGATTTTGTCACACTCTTTCAACACTTCAAATTTCTGGTTCTGCCTGCAACCAGAAACTGCATAAAAATTAAAAATAGTTTCACGCCCCCTCTTCGTCCTCCCCTCCCCACCCCATCCCCTAAAAAGTTAACTAACCCTTTTCATACTTTAAAAAGTATTCAGGTGGAGTTTCAGGAAAAACCTTTGGATGAATTCTTACTTCACTCAAACCAATTCAGGCCTCTGTAAATTACATTGCAAAGGAAGAGACTAGGTTCTGATGCTGTTAGTTTGAGACACACACAAGGAGATAAAAGTTAGGATGGCAAGTAATTCTGCAATCACAATGAAGGCACAGAAGCTGAAGGTAGGACAGACAGCAATGAGAGGGGAAAGCATTTAGCAGTCTAATATTTAAGTTACATGTAAAGTGATTTGCATTAGCTTTGTTAAACTAAGAACTATTTCATATTGAGATTGTGATTGAGCTTCCATTATGTGTTGTCCTATACCTTGCCCCTAAAATCCACCACAAAAGTAATATCTGCTTCAAACTGGGTACTTGAGGCCTGGAACCAGGGCAAAACTTTTCTATAAAATTTGAAGTGAATTGGCTTAAGGGGATCCTGAATTATGATAATCTAAAAGTAGAGGCATTCACCCACTAATAACACTTGTTTGTCACTTTAACTGGTGGAGAGTGGGGACAAACCAGAAAGCAGAAGAGAAATAAAAGTTAGTGCATTTGACTCCCCTGTCTGAGATGTTCTGCCATTACACTCAAATCATTGATTATGTGCCTGCAACCTTTACTGAATAAAGTTTTTTTTCCTGTGGATATATTTATAGCTTCAGACAAGGTCCTTAGCACATACAATCCAATACAAACTGCATAGGCTTTTCTTCTACACAAGAAGAGGCAGTGAAGGGCTGTGTGCACATATGTGCATGTTGGCATGTGAGGCTGAGTAGAGTCTGTGTGATTGTGTTTGTTGCTTTCAGGTGTGTCCAGCTATGCCATTTATATGACGGGGCCAGTGTGTGAATGGGTTACAGCTGTGAGCACAGTACGTCATACTGTTTATTCACCGTGGTGTTTGGTAATTAGCAGCTCTCTCCATGCTGGCACTGATTTCAGCAGCAAATTTGTTTGATTAAAAAGCACCAGATTAGAATCTGGTGGGAGGCTGCAGATTGATTTTAGGTAAAGCGAGGGCCTGTTTGCTGGAAGGCAAGAAAGAGAGGAGGGGATAAGAGTGAAGTCTGCAGATGGGAGAATTAATGCCTGCTGCTCGTGTGGTGAGGGCAGGAGGGAGCTGGCTGCCAAAAACCTGAGCCTGGCAGAGTGACATGCAAACAGACAAGGAAAAGGGAGGAAGAGAGAATGTGTATATGCATGTGGGCATATGTGCTCAATGTGCATATGGGTGAGCCCATGTGCATATACATCTGGTATGTATATGCAAAAGTCTAGGCATGCATAAATATAGCTGAGAGAGACCCTGGCCTATATTTTCAAAAACAACTAGTGATTTTGGGTGACCCCTTAAAGTGGCCTGATTTTCAGATAATGCTGATCACTTGCCCCCTGAAAATGAGGCCCATTTAAGGTGTCTTAAGTTGGCCCCCCAAAAGGCAAGTAACCCAAAAGCACAAGTCATATTGGAAATGTAAGCATGCCTGTGCAGAAAGAAGAAAACATGGCCCTATGTAGCAGTGTGATGTAGTGATTAGAGAAGTCTGGGTCCTGAGAGACATGATTCTAATCCTGACTCTGCCACTAAGCTACTATGTGACTTTGGGAAAGTCTCTTCACCTCTTTGTATCTCACTTTCTCCTTCTGTATCAGGATCATAAAACTTACCCACCTTTGCAAAGTGCTTGGAGAAACTCAGATGAAAACCACTGTATTAATGCAAAATATTGTTGTATGTGCACATTCCATGAAGAAAAACATTTTTGAGCTCTGGTGTGAGATTGAAATTCACTTATTAGTACATTGTGAAATGTGTTTTTCTGTAAAACTCAATTCACTTTGTAATAGTCTGAACAATATATCTGGCCATAGTCAAATGACAAAAGGAAAGAACAACAGTAAAAGCTCAAATCGTATTTATTTATTGTTAAAGTTCAGATAACACTTGCTCAGACCACTTCTCTGATGCTTCAAGCTCTATTTTATTGCATTGAATAGTATTCATTCAGTTATAATGGGGAGATCATCACATAACAGATTCTATTGTAGTCCTGAGTATTAGAAAAGACCATACAAAAAGTTTCTTATGTTGGGATATTTCTCCTTTAAGAGAGTGTTAAATTCCTGATGTCATTTGAGAACCTAAAACCAAGGTCCAGTGTTCTCTGCAGCAAATTTGGATTAAGTTCTGGCAAACCCCCTGCATTCTCTCTCACTCCCATGCATCAGACTGGATATTCCACAGCAGCTTCAGATAAATTAAAAGAGGAGGCTTTTATTGGACTAAATATGGAAATGAATAATACAATCAAGACTATATCCGCTGTGTTATTTAATTTGATAGTAAATTAAATTTATGCTGCTGTGAAATTTTAATTTCCAATGTGCTGCAGAATTTTGTATTGAAAACACATAACCAGAGATTCTAAGGTCAGAAGGAACCATTGTGATCTAGTCTGACCTCCTGTATAACACAGGTCATGGAATTTCCCCACAATAATTCCTAGAGCAGATCTTCTACTAGAAAAACATCCACTCTTGATTAAAAAATGGTCAGTGATGGAGGATCCACCACAACGCTTGGTAAATTGTTCCAATGGTTAATTATGCTCACCATTAAAAATGTATGCCTTAGTTCCAGTCTGAATTTGTCTAGCTTCAACTACCAGCCATTGGATCTTGTTATACCTTTCTCTGCTAGATTGAAGAGACCATCATTAAATATTTGTTCCCCATGTAGATATTTATAGACTATAATCAAGTCACTGCTTAGCCTTCTCTTTGTAAATTACACTGTTGAAATTGTCAGGAGGAAGCTAGAGGCTTCGCAGTGGTTAAGAGACAGTTGGGGCTTTTGGCAGCTGGAAAGATGGGGGAGACGCTTTCAAATAAGTACATTAGCTGGATGTTCCTGATGAAAGGCAGTGAAACAGTTAACAATGTTGCTGTTTAAATTACTATTATTATGTAACATTTCTATTTAGGCTTGGCAGAAGTCAATTTTTTTTTTTTTTTTATAATTTTGATGGATAATAATAACAATGTTCATTTTAAGCATTTGTTTAGATATGTATCAATTTAAATTTTCACAGTTGTGTAACATTAAGGGTTTTAAGCATTTCCCCCCAGTTTTTATTGATTTAAATATTCATAGTTGGGGGAAATTATGGGGGCGGGGGGCTGGACAATAATCATTTTATAACAGTAGACACAGATTCAAAAAGTTAAAGCTTTTTAACCATTAAAACTCAAATTGTCAACATCACATGTCAAAAATATACAAATCCTTAAATCAAACTTGAATAAGTTCTCAAGCAGCATTTTTCTTACCTTGCCAATCTTTACATTTTGATTATTATCAATGGAAACATTGTATCAGTTTGTGTGTGTGGGGGGGGGGGGGGGAAATTGACATTTGCTGACATTTACCAATGCAATTCGAATCCTCCCAAGCCCATTTATATTGCAATAGTGCCTCAAAGTTAACACCACCAGTGAGTTGAATGAGGCAGTTCACATCTCTTAGAACTATTGTTTCAGGCTATCTACAGACTCAGGCAGACAACAGTATACATTCCATTCATATTGGGAAGGTTTGCTTTGCAAACAGAAGGGCTAAATGTGTATTATTATTTATTCTTTATTTCAGAGCTCAGATCCTGCAGCGGCAAGGGGTACATTCTGCAGCTGTGGAACTGTGGAGTGCATGGGGTCTTCCCTCTGATATACAGTATCAGAAATTAATCTTCTACAGGAAAAAATGGAAACATTTAACAAACAGTTGCAGAGGAACTGCAATTCAAAATTCATCCTGGCTAAGTCTAAACAGGGAAGAGTGTGGTGCAACAGCAAGGCAAATAAGCAATAACCAGAAGGCTTTTTTTAAAATAGACACAATCTGATAAAGAGGAGGACTGGAATGTCTGTAATAATAAGCAATCACAAGTTAAAAGGGTAATTTGAAGAGTCTGAAGAAATAATGAACGGATTTCAGAGAAAATTTCAGGTTTTTTTTTTTTTTAAATCTAACTTCAGGAGAGACCACAAAAGAGAAAATAATGCTACTAAAAATAATGAGGGATTGGAGACAGTGAATAGGAATGTGGCAGAGCTGTTAATCTGTTTCTGATTAAGTGCCCAATCCAGCTCCCACTAAAGTCAGTGGGAACCTATCAAACAACTTTAGTGGGAGTTGGATCAGGCCCTAATGGCTGATGCTGAGTGACGTACAGAAAGGTTCACAGTTCTCTCCTGTCTTTGGAAACATCAGAGAAAATACTCCTAGAGCATTCTGGTCCTCACAGATGAACACCCTCCCCTCCCTCCCTCCTCCCCCCGCGCGGATCAGTGTAAGCAAAGCCAACAACATCAGCATCAACAGGAAATGTAGAGCTGCATTAGAAATTTCAATCCTATGCTATATATCTTGTGCCAAGCCAGAGGAATGAAGGGAATTTAAATTTTCATATTGGTCAAGACCAAAACAAATCCACATTTATGTACCTAAAAACCCCCTATAAACTTTCAAACTATTTCCAGATTTCAAGTAATGTAATTTTATTTTATTAATTGTCTCTAGGGCTGTAGTGCACAGAGGTCCCTGGCAGGCCAGGCCGGTTTGTTTACCGGCTGGGTCTGCAGGTTCAGCCGATTGCAGCTCCCACTGGCCACGGTTCGCCGTCTGAGGCCAATGGGGGCCGCAGGAAGCGGCACGGGCCGAGGGATGTGCTACCCTGTCATAAGGTCTCCCCATAGCCACTCTATGCCAATGGGTGAGAGTTCTCCTGCTGACATAATTAAACCACCACCAATGAGCAGTGGTAGCTATGTCAGCAGGATACGGTCTCCCACCAACATAGCGCTGGGCACACCGGCACTTTTTTCAATGAAACTTATGTCAGTCAGGGGTGGTTTTCTCACACCCCTGGCAGACAAAAGTGCTAGTGTAGACAGCCCGAGAAACAAGTATTCAGCTGGTCCATCTTTTCCCAAGCTCCCTCTCCCCAGCCCACTTCCCTCTCTCCTGGCCTCATCAACTCTCTTCTCCTTCAGGCCCCAGAGTATCCCTCTTACTTTTGAAGTCTTCTGGGAAGGGTGGTTAATTTATCCTGTGGCCTGCAATTTCTCCTGCTTTGCTATGAAGTCTTTTGGGGCTATTTAGGTGGGGCTGGTGGATGCTAAGCCAACCAGCCATCTTTAGGCTGTTGCCTACTTGGGGGTGCTGATCTCCCCTGCCCCAAAGAAGTGCAGGGGGAGGCTGCAAAGACAGGCTAACAGCCTGACAGAAAGTCGGGTTCTACTCTTTTTTCTGAGCTCAGAAACGTCATTCCTCAAGTCGGTGATGAGGTGCTGTTATTATGGTTCAGGGCTCTCCTGCTGTTCCCACAAGGAAGCTGCCATCATAGTACTCCCACCCACAACCCACCTGGACTGTTAGACTGGAAGAAGGAGTCAAACCTGGTTCTGCCTGATAGTGCAGGGTACTGGCACTAGGCTGCTGCTTTGCCCAACTGAGGTATGTTTACACTGCAATCAGAGGTGTATCATACCCTGAGCAAGTTTCCATCTAGATAGTTCAAATAACAATGGCAGTGAAGCTGTGGCAGCCCAGGCTGTACAAGGCTGTGTAGGACCCTGAGTATGTACTAGAGTGGCTAGCCTGTGCTGCAGCAGCTTCATGGCTATTTGTTATTCGATCTAGCTAGATCAGAGCTAGCTTGGGTATGTGTCCAGGTGCTGCAGTCACACCTCTGATTGCAGTGTAGACATATGCTGAGAGAACAGAGACAGCTCGGCAAACACTTGCACTGTTCTGATGGGGATATTCCTTCTCATTGTTCCCAGTATTTTGGCAGTCTCCTGACTCCTGTATGTCACTGAACAACGGAGTCTAATGCAGGCAGATCCTGGGAGTGCTCAAGTTTGATGTGAATCCAGTGCCCACATGGTGACCTTTCCCTTTGCTAAAGGCTTGTACTGTAGTTACATGGCGTGATTGGGTCACTAAGAAAATACAGTACAAGCCTGAGGGGGTTTTGGCAGTTACATTGCTACATTCTGAGAGCAATATCTTGTCCAGTGGCCTGTATTTCCAACAGTTAATCAAGTTCAGCTTCAGCTGAAATAACTCAAACCCACAGAGCAAGGCTGCCTGGATTGCTGCAGCTGCATTTCTAGGTAACACAGTTTCCCAAATGTAGACGTGAGCTGAGGAGAAGAATATTTGAAACCATGATAAAGCCAGAAGGATGAAGGGGTATTTCAATGCAAGGTCAAACCAGGAGCAAACAAATAAAAAGGTTGATGTAGGGTAGATAAGCCATTTAAAATTCCTACGAGTAACCATACCTGTCATGGTCATCACCTCTTCCTCCCGTTTGCTACAAGCAAATTGGTGGCAACAGCTTGCGAGGCTGCAATCAGATTCGGAACCCTGACCTCTTGGTGTGAAAAAGCAGTGGGAGGAGGAGATGGATTTACTGGGGATAAAGCTCTTGTCAACGAAGAGTGTTTATCAGTTAATATCAATCAAGAGGAAAAGATAGCATACAAATGCATGGGAAGTAGCTGTACCATTCATCCAGGCAGTTGGATTGCTGTATGACTGGACCATTATGCATTGAAGATAAGATTTCAACTACATTAATTAAGTTACAATGAGACGGAGTCAGTTTATTCTTCAAGTACAGTATGATTTGTGTTCATCTTGAATTACCCCCAGAAATGAATGAGAAGCCAGTGCAGTCTGTGGGGTGGAGATGTCACATGCTCCCTATCAGCTGAAGTGCCACAGAGGCCAGCAGCAACATTCTGCACCACCTGTAGTTTCTGGATGATCTTCGGGGTAGCTCCCTGGAGAGCACATTTCAGTAATCCAGTCTGGAGCTGACAGAGGCAGGGATAGCTGGGATGGGGCCCACATCCAAAAGGAAAGGCCACAGTCTCCTGGCCAAATGTAGATGGAAATAATGGCATTATTGGCCACAGCTGCTACTTGAACCTGCAGCATAGCAGCTGAGGATCCACTAAGATCCCCAGACTACCGAACCTTACTGACAGAGGGGATGCTTATCAGTTCTGCCATCGCCTCCAGCTGTTTCTATCAGCCAATCAGCTACACTTCATTCTTCTGTGATCTGAGCCACAGTCACCTCATCCAAGAAGCAACTTGGGGAAGGAGAGACTGCATCAGCTGCATGTGAAGAAAAAGAATGAGCAAGCTGAAACTTCTCAACATGTTGATAGCACTGTGGCCCACTCCACCTCACTATTTCACCCAGCAGCCTTACCTAGGTGTTGGAAAGGCAAGGTGACACCAAAATCTTGTGGAACACCCCTTGGGCAGGCAAGCAGTTGCTCAACAGTTGGTTCTGTTCTTTTCTTTCTGAGGATACCATCTAGCACAGCTCTGTCTTTCTCTGCCAGGGCCCACAAAAGTGTCAGCACCACCTAGTGACCACTGGCATCAAAGGCTGCTGATGGCTCCAGAAAAATCAGCCGAAAAAGGGTTACCTGGCCTTTGATCATCATGAGAAGGAGATTCTAAGCCAGTGAGACACCTGCAGACACTGTACTATTTACCTGGACCTAAAGCCAGACTGAAAAGGCTCCAGGAAATCTGAGCACTACAAGTGTTGCCACAGTTGTCTCATCACAACCAGAGCAAATATGAAAAATGATTCACCTACAACCATGGCAGGTTTGGCTTGCTGTTGTTGTTTGTGAGTATTCGGGATGTCATTAAGGATTTGTGAAAATATTTGCTAACTCTATCCTACTCATGAATTTGAGCACAAATGATTATTCATTCACATATTTTTTTAACTAGAGTAGTGTGATATTCACTATTTGTTATTCTTTTGTTTAAATAATTTCATGTAGCCAATCTGTGGCAGAAAGAATACCTCATGAGTTATGAGGACAGTCATACACCATAATCAGATAAATGTAGATGTGGAAGGGATCTTGAATGGTCAGCTAGTCCAGTTTCCTGTTCTGAGGCCAGGGCCAGCTCTAGGCACCAGCAAAGCAAGCAGGTTCTTGGGGCGGCACATTTGCAGGGGCGGCAAGGTAGCTGAGAACCAACAGGGGGCCCTGGGAACTGTAGTTCCTTGGTTAGCTCCCTACCTATAGATCCAGCCCTGGAGTAGGGAAAGAACTACATTTCCCAGCATTCCCTTGGCAGCCATCAACAGGAAAGTGGGGGGAGTGAGGGAGCTGAGACCTCATGCTGCAGCTTGCTGTGAATGGAGAGCTCACTGCTAGAGCGGGGTGGCACTGTGAATGGGGAACAAGTATGCCCAAGGAGTAGAAGGCTTTGGCCCAGATATCCCCTTCAGAAGACATCCCCAGGCTGGATTAGGGATACTGGTGTGACCTCCCCTTGCAGCCCCCAAAGAAAGAATCGGGTGGACTAAATGGACAGTGCACCTCTCTATCTGAAGCCTAGCAAGGGAGGTACGTGGATCCCACTAGAATTTAAAATGAAAAGTAAGGGAGGGGAGGCTCTACTAGAGGACCTGGGCAGCTTTAGATATACTATGAGGCACGTAGGAGGATTTCCACTTCTGAGCCATGGAAGCAGAAATTGACTTTTCCTTTCTAGATTTAGCTAATATTCAGAAAGGGAATCTAGCACCTGCCTTCCAGATTTGAACACCCTCAAAAATCAGGAGTGCTCAAGCTCAATTTGGGCAGCTGTTACTTCATTTCTCCCAAATCAAATATACTGATCCACTGTAACTTGCTGTAGAAAAAGTAGGATAAAATTGAGCAAGAAATGCTTCCCAGTGGTTATTAGGACTGGAATTGCTATTTTCAATAGCCATTGCCCTCCCCCCCCCCTTTTTTTTTTTTTATTTATTTGTTTAAAAGGAAGACAGTGATATTGCATTGGCAAATTCCCCATAGAAACAAAGAGTGGAACAAAAAAATAATAAAGGCACCTCAACTTTCCCTCATTTATGTAGGACAGTCTTATAATATGCATCCAGATATCCTCCAATCACACAAGCTGAAAATTGTTCCACTTTACTGCAGTTCTGTAACCATATGGGAACCAATCCTGTCTGTGTTCTGTGCACATCCAAAATTCCTGCTGAATGACCCGCCCTGGGAGCGAGTTACCAGTGACCCAGGGCTGGGGCGGCAGGAGGGTGCAGCTGGGGGGGAGAGCCCAGGGCTGGGGTGGGGGGCAGCCAAAATTTTTTTTGCTTGGGGTGGCAAAAAACTTAGAGCCAGCCCTGCCTGAGGCAGGGGCAAGTAAACCTAGATCATCCAACAGTCATTTGTCTAAACTGTTCTTAAAAACCTCCAAAGAAGGAGATTCCACAATCTCCCCTGGAAGCCTGTTCCAGAACTTAACTATCCATAAAGTTTGAAACCTTTTCCTAATATCTAATCTAAATCTCCCTTGGTGTAGAGTAAATCAGCTAGTTCTTGTTCTGCCTTCAGTGGACATGGAGAACAATTGATCACTGGTTGTCTTTATAACAGCCATTAACATATCTGAAGACCATTATCAGGTCCCCCCTCAGCCTTCTTTTCTCAAGACTAAACATATGCAGTTTTTATAACTTTTCCTCATAGGGCAGGTTTTCTAAAGCTTTTATCATTTTTGTTGCTCTCCTCTGAACTCTTTCCACAACCTTCTTAAAGTGTTGCATCCAAAATTGGACACAATACTCCAGTTGAGGCCTCACCAGTGCCAATCAGAGCAGGACAATTACCTCCCAGTCTTGCACACAACACTCCTGTTAAATCACTCCCAAACGATATTCGCTTTTTTTGCGACTGCATCACATTGTTGGCTCATATTCAATTTGTGAATTGCTATAACCCCCAGATCCTTTTCAGTGTTACTACCACCTAGCCAGTAATTCCCCATTTTGTATTTGTGCATTTGATTTTTCCTTCCTATGTGCAGTACTTTGCTCTTGTCTTTATTGAATTTCATCTTGCTGATTTCAGACCAATTCTCCAGCTTGTCAAAGTTGTTCTGAATTCGAATCCCGTCCTCCAAAATGTTTGCAACCCCTCCCAGCTTGGTGTCATTCGCAAATTTTGTAAGCATACTCTTCACTCCATTATCCAACTCGTTAATGAAAATGTTGAATAGTACCAAACCCAGGACAGACTCCTGTTGGACCCCACTAAATATGTACTCCCAGTTTAACAGCAAACCATTGATAACTACTCTTGAAGTACAATCTTTCAACCAGTTATGCACTCACTTTATAGCAATTTCATGTAGAGATGAAATGCTATATAGTTAAATGGAACAGTTCATGAACAATCCATTGGTTGAAATTTTCAGATAAACTATTCAGCAAACACTTACAAATAAATACAATCAGAGCAATAGATCAGTTAATGGATACTAATGTGAGAAGGGACCACTGAATGATTTGTAAATAAACAAAGAGGCTAAAAACCCCAACAAATAATTTTGTCAGTTCTAGTCACCTCACAACCGTCTTAATTAACCTTTCTTCCAAAAAAAGATCCTGCACCTATTGGCTGTTTGGACACCTTGGGTGAGGATATTTTCTTGGTTTGTTTTTTGCTTTTTGCTCTGATGCACAGGCTGTTCCTTGAAAACAGAAGATCAAGTGAACATTATAATTGTGTGCCTATGTTTTTATTAAAACTTATATGCCAATGAGTGTAACCTTTTGAGCTCCTGCTAGTGTGCCTCTTGGCATCATAACAGTTAGGTCTCACTAACCTAACAATTTTTTTTTTCTGCAGAATATAATGATCAGAAGGACCATAACAGTTATTTTTAAATGACAATAAACTGCAAATTAACATAGCATGATCCAAACGATCATCCCCCTCCAAAAAACATATGTAGTAGGAGAAGGTTAGGGTTTAGATTCTGGTCTTCCCTTCACCCTAGGGCTGTATTCCTTGTGACAAAGACATCCATGGTCTTGCTAGGCAGGGGTCAGAGTTTTAGGTGTGCGGTCATTGAAATATGGCCTTGGTGCCCCCAGCAGTCATCTTTTTATTGGTCACATTATTTTCTCAGTTGTATTTGACCCCCTAATGGGTAACATCTAACTTGCAAAGGAGGCTTCAGAGCCATTCTCTGCCATGATACAATTCACCCAAGCTGTTATGTGGTTGACGCTCTTCAAAACGAAGAGCAGTAGCACCATGGCATGTCAGATCCACTCTGACACAGCATCAGTATTTACCTTTCAAAAATGTAAGAGATCTTCTAGCTTCTTCTATACAGCTCTAGGCATTTGTCAAATGTGCAGGCATATAGGAACCTGTTGTTTTGTTTTGTGGCCCTGTTGCTAAAGGCCCTGTTGCTGGCCCAGAGGGCCCGAGGGGGCAACAGCGGGGTTCGTTGCCTGGTGTGCGTCGCACCAATAGACACACCAGGGTGGAGAAGCAAACCAAGTTTATTCGAGATCTCGAAAAGGCACTCAGGAGACCAGCATGTCTCAAATCAGAAACGCAACAAATACAAGCAAGTTTCCCATTTTATATTCCAAGCTGCTTGTGTAAGCCTTTTGTTCTGTTTCCCCTCCACCCCTCCCTTCCCAACAGCAGTTACAGTAGGCACTACATTGTGGCGTGTTAGAAAAGTTCCCGTCCGCATGTTTATCTTTGGCCTTGCAGGCCCAGAGACATGTAGACTTCCCTCTCCCCCTTCCTTATCACTACTGCTTTTGCTAGTTTGAGCGAAACTGCAGCTGTCTGCTAAAAAAGCTGACTGTTACATATTCTGCTTTTAGGCTGTTAGCATGGAGGCTGGTTAAAGTTCACAAGATGGGGTTGCTTTGGCTCACTTAGACCCAGAGCAGGGGAGTTTCATCGACACTTATGGCCTTGCACCCCCCCGAGTTACCTGGTAGCTATGCCTAGTGACACCAACAGCCCTATCCAACAGGTAAGTCCCTTTGTTTTCAGTTTAAACTGATTTTTACCGAAAATTTCCCAGGTTTTACAAAAAGTATTCATTTTTTTTCTGATTTTCACCCTACTTTTGTATCATTCAAGTATATAAAAATAACTTGTTTTAATAGGAAAATACAGTACATTGCATGAGATACATGTATTATGATAATACATTAGTCTGAGTGTATATGCAAAGCTGCCTGTAAGGCTATGTATTAGTCTAAAAGATACACACAATAAACGAACAGGCACGCACACAAGCTCTGAAGTGCGTGCGCATCTGAACGTACTGATGAATCTCACGCCCACCACGTACACCTTTCAAGCTGGTCGCAGATAACGGTTTAAAGATCTGACATTACAATGGGAAGAAAACGAAAATCTGCATCAGAATACGTTTCAGAACACAAAAGTATTCGAAAGTTTAAAAAACAAAACAAAACAGGAGGAAAGGATGAAGTTGCACTGAAGCTGCAAATGGGATGGCCCAATTATTAAATGTAAATATTTATAGGCTAAGAGTTCTAAGTCTACAACAGTAAACTGTTTATTGAAATGAAAAGTTTTATGTAGGGATTTAGAGAGAGATGGTTTTCTTAAACTCAGAGGGGACATTGTGTTTTGAGTTCTGTAGCAAACCACATTGATGAATGGAATTCAAAGCTTTTAATCTACTGAATATTTTCCCCATCTTTCCATCCACCAAAATAAACCCCGACATTTACCCAGAAAAATGATTAATAGTTTTTTGCACTGATTTTCACCTGTTTTTGTTGTTATGGTAATTAACACCGATAAATTCCTGGGAAAAATTAAATAAAATAAAAACTGAAAACGAAGGGCCCTACCTACAGGTTGGAGAAGGAGGCCTGTCATCTAAGAAGAGCCTACTCCCGCCCCACCACTGGCTGTTAACCCCTCCACCCTGAGTGTAAAAGCCTCAACCCCCAGTAGTGCAATCACCCAGCCACCCTGACTGCCACCCCTGCTGCCAAAACCTTCCAGCATCCCCCTAACAACAAGCGGCCCCAGCCTGACTTGTCCAGCTGCCAAATCCTCCCCACCCGGTGGTGTGCTGTGCTGGCTGCAGAAATCTGCCTGAGGCCTTCCGTAGCTAGCTTTCCGCAGGGTCCTGCAACCCACAGTCACGGACTGAGCTTCTCAAACGGGCACAAAGTGCTTTGGATTCTAAAGCTGCCCCAGCTGCTGCTTTTATTTTCCCTGAATCACCTTCCGTCAGAGCTGGTCTGGTGTTCTGCGGTTGTGAAACCTCGGACCGCCGGACAGAAACACCTCTGTGGGGAAGGATGGCTCCTGGGCCCTCTGGAGCGATTATATTTCTGACCTCTTACTTGTAAGGAAGTGCTGGGGCAAGCTGTTTAATAGCTCAGAGTCTTGGACACAGGAGGCCTTTCCCCTCCCCCCTTCTCCACCCCAGCAAGCAGACCCAGATGCCAGGGTCAGCGGATAAGGGCACCATGAGGGGGACCTGCCAGTTCTGCCACCACAGCTGCTCCCTCTATCGCTGGCAGCTGGGCTTGAATATTCATAGCAACAAAAGATTAGTGCTTGTGTGCGTTTGGCACTGGAAGCAGCTAAACTTTCTTGAGGTTCCAGGGGCTCCATTCTCATCCCATTCAAACTGCTCTCTCCCCCCCCCCCCAGCACTTGTCCGTTTCATTTAGCAGCTGATTTCACTGCTGTATAAATAGCTCATGGGGGGCGGGAGGGGAGAGAGAAGTAGGGAGCTTGATTAAGTATCAGGAAAGTGGTTTGGAACCAAGACAACCCAACCCAAATCTGTTCCAAGACTGACATAGAATCAAAGAAGGGCAAAAAGTTCCCCTTGAACAGGCAAAATTTCACATCTGAACGTTTGGGTGCTTCTATTCTGTTCACATTCTTATATTGTGCCCATCACAGTGATATCTGAGTGCCTTCTAGTAGTGCATTAGGTGACTTGATTATTATCTGTCATGCAGATTCCTTAGTTTACTCGGCCAGTGCCCAGGAGGAAAAACTGCATGTGGATTTTGAACGAATTTTAATGTGTCTGTGCTTGTGCTAGGTGTTGGTATTAGGAAAGGCAAGACCGAAGAAGTGCACCTTGCAGTGGGAGTGGAAGTGGGCAAGGCCTGGGGTGGTTGTTAGATCTCGAGAGAGTTTGTTTCACTGTTTTGGACTGGTCTCCTGCACGAATGAGCTTTACCCTGCAGTGCACAGTTCCATTGTGCCAGAGGAGGGGAGTTGTCAGATGTGACCCCTGTCCCAGAGCTTAGGCAATTTTTTAGGCATCCTGAGCTCGTCTGACTGAACCTGTGAGATTTACCTGAATTTAATTAGTAAAGGGGAGTAAAAGTATCCCTAGCCTCACTTTGCCAGAATCTGGGAATGGGCAACAGGGGTTGGATCACTTGATAATTACCTGTTCTGTTCATTCCCTCCGGGGCACCTGGCATAGGCCACTGTTGGAAGACAGGATACTGGGCTAGATGGACCATTGGTCTGACCCAGTATGGCCGTTCTTATGTACTGGAAGGTAGAAATAATTTTTTCTTCCACAACTCACTTCCCACATGTTTTTTGAGTGCAGATGGGGAGGAGAGTTTTCCTAGACTCCTATTTTGCTATTACATTGCCATGGTATGCAGCGGGAGCCTGGAGCTCTGGTAGATTCTGATCCCATGTCCTGTGCCAGTATCGGGTGGGTGTAGGTCCTGTGTACCATATCTGATGAGGGATGAGCAAAACTGGGACAGGTGGAAAATGTGTGTTGGGAATGGTTGCCAAATATGTACGTATTAATGTGAAATGATCTTATGACACTATACTGGATGTTACTAGCATTAGCATGTTATTAGCTGGAGCAAATATCCAAGTGACGGAGAAAATCCAGCTGAGGTGATGGTATTGGTAGACAGACAATGTCCAGATTATTAAAGGCAAACTATCTAGCAAACAGCTTTCTAATGCCCTGCTAAGGAGCTTGTGGGAAAAGATATCTCAGTGATGAAGAAAATCCTCTCCCTGATCTCCTGGCCTTGGGCAGATGGAGACTCTCCAGTTATATCAGGTAGCACCTTTAGAAGCGCAGTAAGTTTAACACCATGCTGGGGCCTTAGTAGATAAAGAAGTTCCAGGTTAGGAAAAATAGCACTCCACAGAAAGGCAGTATCTCCAACTTCCTTGGAGGCAGGTGGATCTTAGTGGAGACCCCCATTCAGGTTCTGAGGGACAGTGTGTGTAAAGGGCCCAGCGCCATATAGCACAATGTTGTGCTGGTGAGGGCAAGATGGAATCTTTGTAGCTCTTCCCAAGGATATGAAATGACAATGACTACAGGACCCAGTAATAAAAGAGCATCACAAAAGGCTGTCTGATAGAGGTTGTTCTAACTAGCTGAATAATTATCTTGCTTTGGCAAACCACATGGGTCTTCAAGTCATGAAAATATTAATAGTTTATTGTTTGCTGCTGAGTGGGGATGGCAACAATTTGGAGTTTGCTATCGTTTGCTGGCAAATTAACTTCTGCAGCCTGCAGCGAGGCTGCCTGTATTGCTAACCATTCCCCAAGGACCACAATGGGGAAACAATAGAGCTTGAGGCCATGGCCACCTGCTCCTTTCACATCTGACACAGGCACAGCCATAGCCTGCCAAGATTTGGCTTGATAAGGGTCTCTTGTGGAGCTGATGGGAGTGACCTAATTAGAGAGCAAAAGTGAAATCAGTCAGCAACAAAAGATAAAACCTGTTTCTCCTGAATTCAGACATCGCTGAAAATGCAGGATAGCAGATCTTAGGAGCATCGTCACTAGAGAGGGAACTGACCCCGTTAGATCCTTGCTCCTTGCAGAGGGCAAGAAATTGTTGCCAAACTGACTGACCTCCTCCAAAGAGGAGACCTGTACTCAGAGTCCAATCCTTTCCTCACACACCCTGGCAAGAGACTGTCTCACATTACTGATCAAGCTTTGTGCTGTCCATTTCCAATGGCTGCCATGAGCAAAGGGGATAAAGACAGGCTCCTTGGTTACGTGGTCACGCTTTTATTTGAAAGATGAGTGTGAAGGGGCCGGGTGCCATCGGCAATTCCAGTGTAATTCCTCTGCAACAGCATGTTTGTTCAGTGTCGACTGGACTGCCCCTTCTGGTTGATTCCATTTCCTCTTCCTTCTCTCCCGGTCCCTGGTTAGGTTGTTTTCTTTTGGCAGATGGTCTCCAGTTTGGCCTCCCTCTCTCCTCACTGATTTTAGTCAAGGCTCTTGGCCCTCCAACCAGAGTCAGGGATCATTCACTGTCCAAATGCAGTAGTTGGGATATTTCCTGGCTTGCATTGGGGCCCTCTGGTTTTCATGTTGCATTCTGGGTCTCCCCTGCTCAAATTGTTTGTCTTCTCAGATGTGTTTTGTACCACCACCAGCCATGAGACATGCACTCTCCCTTGAGAAGGGAAGGGAAAGCAGTTCACCCAGGATGACTGTGCCTGTCTGTTCCAGCCACCAGAGGCGTGTGATGTAATTGCATACTTTCTCCCTGAAATTCAGACCTCTTTGCTGCTCTGAACCCCTTTTGGCTCTGGTATTGGTGTGTCTCCTTAAGGCTGCCCTATTGCCAAAACCAGAGAACCCCAGCTCAACTGGTCATAGAGGCTAGTGCAAAAGCCATGACAACGCCCAAGCTGTTAGCTGCTGCAGCTCTGCATGTAAACTGCTCTGAATCCTGCCCTTGTGTGTGTGCCAGGATTTACTTTCTACAGGACAGAACCACCTGAAGAGTAGAAATGGTAAGGGTGCTTTGAAAACTCAGGCTCCTACGTGGCAGCACAATGCTGCTGTTGTTCTTTTCCCCCAAAGTGTGTGGTCAGACCCGGAGCCAGCTGATGCTTTGTTCCAAGGGGTGATTGTCACAGCAATTGAACCATCACTAGTTAGCTGGCAGAGGAAGTGAAGAATGAAGTGAATGGAGTTAAACTGACTCACACCATGTGCAGATGTGGCCAAGGGTTGATAAGCCTCTTGTTGCAACTTCTATTCAAAAGGAAGGGGAGGTCCTTTCCCTAGATTGACTCACAGGGCTGAAAACCCCCTAATTGCCCCATTATTTAGCTAGAAGTCCATGGACTCTGATAAAGCACCTCATCTTGCTGCATGGAAACCACCTGACACTCAGAGGGATCACACAGGGCAGGTCATGAGAGAACAAAAAGGAAAGGGGCCATGATGGCCAACCATACTGGTCCTATTTGCTCAGTCACATTTATAAAAATAATGAAAGATAAAATTATGCCAGGTCCACACCATGGTCCACAAAGATATCAGGGGAGTTAGAGATGATTCATATTGTCTAAAGTGTCCCTCATTAGCTTCTGATCATCCATGCAAGTTGCTTACACATCTGAATAAACACTGAATTTGACAGTAACTTAATTAGCAGTGAGGAGTCAACCTGTACCACCTTTGGTTCTGTAAATGTAACGAGTGGAGTTTGAACCCATGATCCTAGTGCTGCTTAAGGTGACTTACTGGTGGGACAGAGTGGTCATAGGCACCGACTCCATTTGAAAAATTAGTGGGTGCTCTGCACCCACCGGCAGCCAAGCTCCGCCCTTCCCCCCACCTCCTCCTTCTCCCCTGAGAGCACCACGTCCCGGCTCCTCTGCCTACCTCCCAGCGCTTCCTGCCAGGCCGCCGCCAAACAGCTGTTTGGCACTGTTAGCATGCTCTGGGAAGGGGGGAAGGAGCAGGAATGTGGTGCACTCAGGGAAGGAAGCGGGGAAGAGGTGGGGCTGGGGTGGGGATTTGGGGAAGGAGTTGGAATTTTGCCAGGGAAGGGACGGAGTTGGGGTAGGGCCAGGCGGGGACTCATGGAAGGGGTGGAGTGGGGGCAGAGCCGGGGACAGAGTGGGGGTCGAGCACCCACAGGAAAGAGGGGGAGTCAGCGCCTATGAGAGTGGCATTAGAGGAGTTGTCAGCATCCCCAGACAGTGCTCATAGCCCATTGTTTACAGTGACTCCTGCTGATGGAGACTGGTAATGGAGTAACTCTTGTGTTTATAATCTACAGAGCAATAAAGACACTTCTGCCAGAAGACTGACACAGCAGCAGTGTTTTTGTCAAATGTTTGGTCAGTGAGAAAAGTGATCTAATTTTCCCTTGCCAAGTACAACTTTATATTTTATATTTTCTCTTTCAAACAGATTGAGTCCTAAGACAATTTGCAGCGTTAAATGTTATAAGAACAGAGGGATAGAGGAATTAAGAGTTATGGGGCATTGGAGATAAGGCATGCTTTTGCAATGAGGTTTGAACACTGAGGAGAGTGAAAGAGGTGGAGAGACACAGGAGGGTTGTTCTAGATTACCAGAACTTCAGGGAAGAAAAAGCTCTTGCACCACCAATGGCAAGGTAATGAGGAAGGTCAGAGAGGAGAATGGCCATAGAATTATAGAAGATTAGGGTTGGAAGAGACCTCAGGAGGTCATCTAGTCCAACCCCCTGCTCAACGCAGGACTAACCCCAACTCAATCATCCCAGCCAGGGCTTTGTCAAGCCGGGCCTTAAAAACCTTTAAGGATGGAGATTCCACCACCTCCCTAGGTAACCCATTCCAGTGCTTCACCACCCTCCTAGTGAAATAGTGTTTCCTAATATCCAACCAAGACCTTCCCCACTGCAACTTGAGACCATTGCTCTGTCATCTGCCGCCACTGAGAACAGCTGAGCTCCATCCTCTTTGGAACCCCCCTTCAGGTAGTTGAAGGCTGCTATCAAATCCACCCTCACTCTTCTGTTCTGCAGACTAAACAAGTCCAGTTCCCTCAACCTCTCCTCATAAGTCATGTGCCCCAGCCCCCTGATCATTTTCATTGCCCTCTGCTGGACTCTCTCCAATTTGTCTACATCCCTTCTGTAGTGGGGAACCCAAAACTCGATGCAATACTCCAGATGTGGCCTCACCAGTGCCGAATAGAAGGGAATAATCACTTCCCTCGATCTGCTGGCAATGCTCCTACTAATGCAGCCCAATATGCTGTTGGCCTTCTTGGCAACAAGGGCACACTGCTGACACATATTCAGCTTCTCATCCACTGTAATCTCCAGGTCCTTTTCTGCAGAACTGCTGCTTAGCCAGTCGGTCCCCAGCCTGTAGTGGTGCATGGGATTCTTCCGTCCTAAGTGCAGGACTCTGCACTTGTCCTTGTTGAACCTCATCAGATTCCTTTTGGCCCAATCCTCCAATTTGTCTAGGTCACTCTAGACCCTATCCCTACCCTCCAGCATGTCTACCTCTCCCCCCAGCTTAGTGTCATCTGCAAACTTGCTGAGGGTGTAATCCATCACCCAGATCATTAATAAAGTTGTTGAACAAAACCGACCCCAGAGCCAACACCTGGGGTACTCCGCTTGATACTGGCTGCCAACTAGACATCAAGCCATTGATCACTACCCATTGAGCCTGACAATCTAGCCAACTTTCTATCTACCTTATAGTCCATTCATCCAATCCATACTTTTTTAACTTGCTGGCAAGAATACTGGGGGAGACCGTATCAAAAGCTTTGCTAAAGTCGAGATATATCACGTCCACTGCCAAAGGGAAAACCAAAGGGAAAAAACAACCGAGGAAAGATGAGAGAGACAAAATCTGTGAGGTCCCCATGCAAGTTTCTGGAGGACTTTAAAAATAAGAGAGGCAACCTAGACTAGCTCGTTGTATAGAAATCACAGCAACAGAGAGTAAGTTGGAACCTGAAATTTGAAAAACCACCGACTATGTTTTCCAAGAAAGTGAAACGCAAGAACCGTCAATGAGAAAATACCATTGGTCCATAGGAAGGCTTATAATGATGTTACAAAAATCCCCTTTTGCATAGCATGAAGATTGCAGAGATAAGACTCTTTCAGAATGAAGCAGGAAGTTCTGTGCTGGCAGCTAACACTCTTCCTTTAGGAATCTTGGAAGAGCTGTATAGAGTGGGGGTTGAGACAGAGGGGAAATGAGCGACAAACAGGAACTCGGCACAAAAACATTTGAATTCTACAGTCCTGTATCTCTGGTTTTTATCAAGTAACTTGTACTTTCACCTTCGACTGCGGTAAAACCAAACTGAAATACTATGTACCGTAGCTTTGTATTTGATAGGAACACCCTCCTATTATTCTTCCTATCCATTCTCAATGAATCATTAGTGTCCATTGATGAAAGACCCTTCCAGGATAGAAGTGTGACGTTGCACTCCATATGATGTTATGAAAATATGTTAATAAGTGTGAATATAATGTAACTGGAATATGCTTCATGTAAAAGGTCTTTTGTAAGGTATCATTACAAAGCTTATAATCTACTGAGTGTGGTCATCCTATTTGTATGTATGTATCATTCTTGTATCTGAAACTAGAAATATGAAATATAACTCTGAGGTCCTATTGTAATTATGCAAAGTATGGGCCCTTAATGGTGGTCTGGAATCTTGATGGGTCCCATTAACCAGGACAATTGATTGTAGATGGCTCTGTTTACTTTGCAAGCCTTCCTGTGAGTCAGGCCAGGAAGAATGAAGGCTTGAGGTCTCACAGGACATGTGACCATGTCATCTGATACTGGAATCCATCTTAAACCTGGTGCTTTTCCATTTAGAAAGAGGGGTGGGGACCCAGAGAGACAAAAAATTCCCATCTTGTGCCAAAGCTATAGAAGGGGGTGGAACAGAACAAAGGAGGCTGCAGTCATGAGAAATCCCCTAGCTACCACGTGATCTGGAATAAGGACTGTACCAGGGGAAAGGATTGGGCCCAGACTAGGAAGAAGTCCAGTCTGTGAAAGAAGCTTATTGGAACATCTCGGAGGGTGATATTTTATCTGTAACCAGTTTCTTAAATGTATTAGGCTTAACCTTGTGTGTTTTGCTTTATTTTACTTGGTGACTTACTTTGCTCTGTCTGTTATTACTTGGAACCACTTAAATCCTACTTTTCGTATTTAATAAAATCACTTTTTGCTTATTAATGAACCCAGAGTAAGTGATCAATAGCTGGGGCAGCAAACAGCTGTGCACATCTCTCTATCAGTGTTATAGAGGGCGGACAATTTATGAGTTTACCCTGTATAAGCTTTATACAAAGTAAAACGGATTTATTTGGGGTTTGAGAGTTTTTTTTCTCTTAATTAATTGGCCTCTCAGAGTTGGTAAGACAACTCCCACCTGTTTATGCTCTCTGTATGTGTGTATATATATCTCCTCAATATATGTTCCATTCTATATGCATCCGAAGAAGTGGGCTGTAGTCCACGAAAGCTTATGCTCTAATAAATTTGTTAGTCTCTAAGGTGCCACAAGTACTCCTGTTCTTCTTATTTGGGGTTTGGACCCCATTGAGAACTGGGTATCTAGGTACTAGAGACAGGAGCACTTCTTAAGCTGTTTTCGGTTAAGTCTGCAGCTTTTAGAGGACGTGGTTCAGACCTGGGTCTGTGTTTGCAGCAGGCTAGTATGTCTGGCTCAACAAGACAGGGTACTGAAGTCTCAAGCTGGCAGGGAAAACAGGCTCAGAGGTAGTCTCAGCATATCAGGTGGCAGTCCCAAGGGGGTTTCTGTGACCCAACCCATCACAAGAAGGTGACTGTTTTTCTACTGCATGGATGCGTGCGTGCACCCACCTACACAGAGTATTGGACCAAATTCTTTTCTCAGATACAGGCACACAGTCCCATTGACATCACTGATAGCGGCATGTCCATATCCAAGGGTAGAATTTAATCCTTATGAACATATATAAATCATACACACTCCATTAAGAATAAGTTTTAATGCTGTCTCTGATATAAGAATAAAACTGACTGGATCAAAGGAAGAATATCAAATTGTCTAATGAGTGCTTCAAACTCTCTCGGTGTTCGTGCATATACCTGAGTGCTTTGTGTAATCACAGAGGTGAGCACTTAATAACACGGCATTTTCATTATTAAATACTTAAACATTAACATCCTTTGGAAAAGGGGGTTATACAGGAATAACCACACTGCTTGGATCAGTTGAAAGCACTTGGGTTTTAGGTATGCCATGCTAACTGCGAACCTTCTTGTTTGTTTTTTCTTTGTTGGCTGTGTGACAGGTCCCCTTCTGGGGTGGGCCATGAGTCTTGATAGGCCCGCGGTCATGCCTGTGCATTCCAAGCTGGGGCCACATGGTCTAGCGGCCAGAGTCAATAACTGCCCCCCAAGGCTTGGGGCTGTGTGGCCAGAGTCAATAACTGCCCTCCCCCCTCCCCCCCCCCAGTGCAGCATTATTGCCAACCCCAAGTGCTCACAACACATAACTCTGGCCACACACAATCATGAGCTTATTTTCAAAATCATGAGATTGGCTTTAAAGATCATGAGATTTTTTAAATTGTGAGTTGGTTTTTATTCACCCTCTGGTTTCTGAGCATTTAGAGTGCACGCAGGTCAGGTTTTCAATCTTTTCTCTGCAGCTTTGACGGCTAGAAACTTGCTTATTTTTAAATGAAAACTGAGAGTCTGATTCCCACATCTGGGGCTTTAAGAAAAACACCATATACCACAAAACTCACCATCAATTTGTGAGAGTTGGCAACACTGATTTCAGTGTTTGGGGATCTCCATTCATACCCCTCCTACTCTGAACTTTGAGCCAGGCAGAGTCTGCACCCTGCTTGTGAAGCAAGTCTGTGTTTTACCTTGGAATCTCCCTTTTCCTCACCCAGTCCCACTGTGCCACACCATTTCTCGTTGCAATTTGTGATAAATAAACAAGGCAGATGCAACGGGGGTGAGGGCTGTCATTCTTTCTCCCCTTCCTCTCCCAAAGGGCTACATTCTTCCTTCCTGCTGTTCTCTGATGCACTGTAGAATGAGGGGCATGCTCGGCAGGGCTATTCTATACTAACGAAAAGGCTGTTTTATCTCTGCTGTCTATGAAACTTTTTCTTTCTTTTAAGTGATTTCAAGGAAATTGTGTGTGCTCCACAGGGCGAGAAGAATGAGAGCCTGGAAAAGACTTCTTTTACTAAGGGCTAGGTTCAGCCACTGTTACTATGAGTAATAGCTTACTCCTCAAATAGTCCCCCTGAAATCAGTAGGACTATTTTTTGCAAGCTTGGCCTAAGCTAGACAATCTTGTTAAGCAGTAGGTTTTTGTGCTGAGTATAGACGTCCATCAGAAGATTTGGAGCAACACTGTTGCCTGTCTAAGGAACTTATATGGTCCCCATTGCTGTAGGATCTGATTGTGTCACAATCCTTCCTCCACTGCTCACTTCCCAGTTCTGTTCATTATTCCGTATCTATTCCTGTGCTGTCCTCGGTTTCAAGGGTCACATCTTCTCTCTCAGTGCAGGATTTACTAGTAATTGCCATGCACATTTGTGGCAGTGGTTGTTCCCCTACAGCAGGAGAGAGAAAAAGTACTACTCTCGGGCGCACATGTACTGTCGTCGGGGAGGGGATTATTTTGCTAGGTTTATATACATTTTAAATAGGGCTGCCAAAATGTTGCTGACCCATTGTCAAGCTGCCAAATGCCTGAGGGCCCCACCTGATTTGTAAAAGCAGAGAAGAATCTTGGCACAAGATGGAGCATTGCATGCTGGTACCTGTAGTCTCCATGTGCTGTAGGATTCCATGGACTGCAGTTGCCCGAGTCTTTGTGCTTCACTGAGATAAAAGCAAACTGATCCAGAGCCTTACAGAAAACACATGTTGGGTGTATAAATACAGGATCTCATTTATTCAAAACACAATGCAAAAGCAAACAAGCCTTTTATAGTTCTAATTCAACCAGAAACAGGCACTGGAATGTTAAAACAACTCCCTGGAAACAATCAATCAGTTAAACCATGTTTTCAGCAACTAATAATTTAGACAGATTAGCCTATTAATTATTGGTCTTCCATGCTGCTCTCTTAGGGGCAGCTCGTGTTGTTATTAATTTATTATTGCTTAGTGCTGTGTGCTAATCATGCTACAGGACACAAAGATAAAGACAGTCCCTCTTCTTAATTGCTAACAATCTAAGAACATCTTTGACCCAAATTGCTTCTAATCACTAATCCACAATTTTAGTCACTTGGTCAATTGAAAATGCTCCACTGGGTGCAAAATGGCTATCTATACATTGGTCAACAAAACTAATGAATAACTAATGTATAGCATTTCATACTACCGCACCTAAACCAAAACAAAACAAAACAAAACAAAAAAAGGGACAAAACCCAAGAATTTTTGCTATAAGCTGGGGATGTATCAGTTATAAGTGACAGAGGAAGAGAAAGACCTGAATAAATTGGTTGATCACAGGATAACTATGAGCCACTAATGTGATAGAGCCGTGAAAAAGGCAAATACAATCCTAGGATGCACCACAAGAGGTATTTCCAGTTGTGACAGGGAAGCATTAGTACTATTATACAAAGCACTGGTGAGACCTCATCTGGAATACTGTGTGCAATTCTGGTCTCCCATGTTTAAGAAAGATGAATTCAAACTGGAACAGGTACTGAGAAGGGCTACTAGGATGATCAGAGGAATGGAAAACATATTTTACGAGAAGAGACTCAAGATGCTTGGCTTGTTTAGCCTAACCAAAGGAAGGCTGAGGGGAGATATGATTGCTTTCTATAAATACATCAGAGGGATAAATACCAGGGAGGGAGAGGAATTATTGAAGTTAAGCACCAATGTGGACCCAAGAATAAATGGATAGAAACTGGCCATCAAGTTTAGGCTTGAACTTAGATGATGGTTTCTAACCAGCAGCAGAGTGAAGTTCTGGAACAGCCTTCCAAGAGGAGCAGTGAGGGCAAAAAATCTAACTGGTTTCAAGACTGAGCTTGATAAGTTTATGGAGGGGATGGTATGATGAAACTGCCTACAATGGCATGTAGCCAATCTGTGACTGCTAGCAGCAAATATCTCCACCAGTCAGTGATGGGACACTAAGTGGGGAGCGCTGAGAGTTACTACAGAGAATTCTTTCCCAGGTGTCTGGCTGGTGGGTCTTGCTGACATGCTCAGGGTCTAACTGATAGTCATATTTGGGGTTGGGAAGGAAATTTCCCCCCAGGTCAGATTGGCAGAGACCTTGGGGGGGGGGTTCTCCTTCCTCTGTAGCATTTATTAAGCCAGATTTTGCTCTTGCTTACATTCATGTGAATCCAGAACACTGTAACACCATTAACTGAGATTGGATTAAATAGTCATTGT
The DNA here is from genome assembly GCF_027887155.1 of Malaclemys terrapin pileata. Classification (NCBI taxonomy): domain Eukaryota; kingdom Metazoa; phylum Chordata; order Testudines; family Emydidae; genus Malaclemys; species Malaclemys terrapin. The sequence continues at coordinate 93,144,075 of NC_071508.1, read as the reverse complement.
TCATACGTAAATAAATCATGGGCCTTATATATTTCTTTACAGTGGTAGATTTGTGGGGTGTTAGAACAGGGGCCCCATTACTTACCCAGCACCCAGGGGTGTAGCTAGCATTGGTGGATGAGCCAGGCCCACTGCACTTTTCTCCTCCTACCACACAGGGTATGTCTACATTGCAGATGGGACCATGCTTCCCAGCACAGGTAGCCAGACACCAGCTCCACGCAAGCTAGCACATGAAAAATAGCTGTTTAACCACAGCAGCCCAGGCTGGCTGCCCGAGTACAATCATGCCCAAACCCTGAGCACTTACTCTGGTGGTGAGCCTAGGCCACCCCTCATACTGCTGCAGCTACGGTGCTATTTTTAGTGCTTTAGCTTGAGCAGACTATCGAGCATTCACAACTCTGTGCAGCTGTAACCTCTAGTCAACCTCTCTCAGGGCTTATTCAATACACTTTGAAATTGATGGAGAGACTCCCTTGGAGTTAAATGGGCATTGGCTAAAGCCTTCAGAAACCATGGATAATAATGGCACCTTGTGTGTTTATAGCACCTTTCATCCAGAAGGATCTCAACGTGCATTGTAAACTTGTGCATGGAGGTGCAATTTGCTGCTGGTTCAGGCATGGTTTAGAACAGCTTTAGGGCTACCCCACATTATATTGACTTGTAATGGCACCCTTACGCTACCCAGATGTTGCTAGTGCACACCTCTCAACAGTAGGGTGGCCAGGGGTCTAGTTTTTGACCGGAAAGTCAGGTCGAAAGGGGACCTGTACAGTGTCTGGTCAGATATACCGCGGGTGGGTGGGGAGGTGCCGGGTCATCAACCCGTTCCAGCCCCTGCTCAGCCAGGGCTGCCTCCTACCTGCATCTCATGGGCAGGCAGGCTCTGTGTCAGGGGCTGCCGCTCCCGTCCCAGCTTTGGGGCTGAGGGAGTCCAGCTTTGGGGAGGAAAGGGGGGAGAGAATGGAGCGATGAGGAAGGGGGAGTGGGAGAGCAATGAGCAATTGGGCAAAGCTTCGAGGGAAGAGGAGGGCCAGGGCCAGCATCCCAGGGTAAGAGGGAGGGGGAGGTTCTGGTGCTTCTGCTGTAGTGTCTGGTTTTCAGAAATTAGAAAGTTGGCAACCCTATGTCATCATGCCTCTTATGATGGGGAATGGGAAGAGCTGACGTAGTGCTGGTTTACTGGTTCTGCATCAGCTGAGGATTCACCCAGGCCAGAGAATGCTCAGCTGTCCATTGAAGGCCTCTTTGTGCTACAGGAGCAGAGCAAAGGGACCGTAGCATAGATCAAAGTCTGGGCCTGGGTCTGATTCTCCTCTCACTTACCGTGGTGTAAACTGGGAGTAACTCCACTGAAGTCAATGGCATTATAGTGTAAAAAGAAAATTGAGCTTGCTGTTCTTATGTATGAATTGTCATAGGAGAAGATATAGCCTCTGGAAACATTCTTATGGCAGAGCCCTGTTAAGCTGTATCCAGCAACATCAGTCCAGGAATAAAAGGGGTGAGGGTGGGGAGAGAGGAGACCATGATAGCCCACAGCTAAGCTCCCTTTTGCCCCAAGACAGAAATGATAGTATCACTCAGAAGTGCCTTGTCCTCCAGTAGTCATCCTGATTTTTTTCACACATTACACTAGTCAGGCAAGGTCATAAGGTCACTAGTCCAAGGTCATAATAAGCCAATGTGACCTCTTTAAGGTAACATCAATTGGAAAAGTGCAGCTGCTAATTCTCTGCTCCAAAGAGTGTGTCTGTGATCTCAGCCTGGGAATTTGAGTGACAAAGCTGTTACAAACCTGTACCGGAAATACTTCTGTGGCCTTTATATGATGTCAGCAGGAGAGCGCCCATACATTTCTCTAAAACCTCAGGCAGGAGCATGTATGTTAGGCTGTTCTCCTGCATTGTGGGAAGCTGTTTGTACTGAAATAGAGGAGACTGACTTAAGTTTTCAATTACCAACAAGCTAGACAACAGATGGTATGTCTCACATCACGTCAGTTTTTATTGCCTCAACATTCAAAGCCCGCTTACTTTTATTATGGTGAATCATGTTTGTAAACGGTCCAATCCTTCTGCTCAGATATGGGGCAGGGGCCTGGCTGCTTATCTATCGTCTGTGAAGCAATGACAACAATCTGAAATTTCCAAGAAGGGACTATTTTATGACTTGCAAAATGTGCTTGGGTGTTTCAGATCTGACCGTGTGGCAACATTGTCACTTTGTCAGTACCATATCACAGATGGTGTGTCTACGCTGCAATCAGGAGGTGTGACTGCAGCATGTGTAGACACAACTGAGCTAGCTTTGATAGAGTAACAATAGCAGTGAGCCATGGCTGCACAGGCTAGCCCTGCCCCCCAGGACACTGTACATACTTGAGCAGCCATCACCCAGACTGCTGTGGCTTCACTGCTGTTGTTACTTGAGCTAGCTTTGAGCTAGCTGGATCAAAGCTAGCTCAGGTACATCTGTGTGTGCTCCTGATTGCAGTGTAAACATACCTTGTATGATATAGTCCTGATATACTGGCCAATAGTGTAGACATACCCACTGTCAAGTGTCTGTCAGCATGTGGGAGTCCAATGGTGTTGAGGTGAGTTATCTGGATGGAGTTGCTTAGGTGGCTCTAGAACATATTTATGTGTTTCTGAACTATCTAGAGTATCTTTCCCTTGTTAGCTAGAACTTTCTTGAATAAGGACTGACAGCTCTGAGGTGGTCTTGCTCCAACAAATCGGTATGAGACATCTGGCCCATGGGTTCACTCTGGCCTGCTTGAGGCATGTATTTTTGCCTGCACTTTGGGGAAACTGAGCTCTTATTAAATAAATAATAAAGAAAAGGAAGCTGATTCTCTTTTCACTCACACCAATGAGAAGAACACCTGCCAGCCGTGAACTGAATGTAAACTGATGCAGTGGTGTCTTCCTGAGCCTGGCAGACAGCCTGACACAATGAGTCTGAGAGGTGTGCCTTGCTCTTCATTCATCTCAGTGGGGTATTTGTGTTTGAGCTTAATGAAGACAATGCCCTCCAGGGTCAGTACATTCATGCCATGAGGGGGTTTGTACTGATGCTGACCACCAGCAACAATCTGGTCAACTGTCCTTGTAGCTGAAACAGCCAAGGGGTTGTCTGCCACTCGGGAGAAAATGACTAACGAAACCATACAAAAGGGTCATTCCTGTATTTCGCTTAATGAAGAAAATATGCATGTCAGCATTAACTGTTTCATTGCTGATTATTCTAGCAGATAGGATGGGAAAGAGGCAGGAATGAAGCCCATGTGGGGTGCAGGATATTGGGAACTGCTGCAGGGAAAGAAATAAGGAGACAACACAAAGTCAGGAGGGAAGAGGGGCATTTGGGAAGGAAAAAAACCAAAGATCGTGAATAATGGTGAGCATCCTTTTCCTGGAAGTGTCACTGACTGCAACACTAAAGGCATGGAATCAATAATAAACTATGATATGAATAAGTAGGCCTTTTTGTAGTAATTAAATGTTATACTCTACCTTTGCTCTTTGTGTAAACCCCCATCTGATGTTTCCTAGGAGTCAGACTGTGGATGAGGGGACTAAATTTAAACCTTAGCCCATGAACCATAATTAAAAATGGAATTTGACCCTCTCCACAGAATGTATTTGACACCACCCTTTATATTATAACCTAATTAGAAAACGGAAAGGTGTGTATCTGCAACATTGCTCTCTACTGGACAGACTCAGAACTGTTCATCTGTATATCATAGACCCTCTGCTGTTAAAGCTAATCGAGATTTTCCTTTAGCTCAAGTGATAGGGTGTATGGCTGGGGTGGAGAATCTGGGTTCTATATCCACTGCCACCGTGCAGTTCCACATGCCCATGGTGTGCAGCACATTAAACTATGATGTCATAAGTGGCCATAGATGTGTTACAAATATATAACAGGACTCTCAATGATATTATATAACACCCTGCTACAGGATGACTATGGTCCCACTTACCTTGCTAAGATCTTACTGTATTAAGTTTATGTATCACTGTGGGCCCAGGATCGTATGTAATTCCATGGAGGAGGGTGACCACAGCCGTCCAGAAATTAAGAACAGTGTATGTGTGTGTGTGTCGGGGGGGAGTGTGATTAGGTGAATTCACTCAGGTTGTAACAGCTCCAGAGACGTACCACCACCCAGAGATGCTCACATATGCTGGTTCAAACTGGATTCTCAAGAGACCAACAAAATAAGGACTTTTGGATAAACAGCCTGAGTTTAAACTGACTCAGGGCCTGCTTTCTGATCCAGAAAATGGACAGAACTTTCTGTCCAAGGGAGTTGGTGTGGGGGAGCAGGGGGCAATTCTTGCAGAAGGGTTGGAAGGACTGACACCTGCCAGACCCCTTGTGGCAGCTGGGGTGACCTCTGACAAGCTTATTAGCATGTGTGTAGGTTCTTTTATTGGTGTTAATATGTTTTCTATGTAAGGTTTTCACCTTAAGAATAAATGTGCTTGCTTATAAAGAGCTGTGTGGTAACTTATAACTGGGGGCAATTAACCTGTTCATAGCCCTCGGAGAGAAAGCAAAGCACCAACACAGGCCTGCTGAGGCAGTCCAGACTTGTGGGGGAGTTCCCAATATTGGCAGGGAACTGTGAACAGGGCCTGCTCCAGGCACCAGCGCAGGAAGCAGGTGCTTGGGGTGGCCAATGGAAAGGGGCGGCACATCCGGGTCTTCGGCAGCAATTTGGCAATGGGTCCCTCAGCTTTATCTTTTTTTTTCTCTTCGCTGCTTGGGACAGCAAAAAAGCTGGAGCCAGCCCTGACTATGAAGTCTGGAAAAACCATGGTCAAGAGGGAGAGGGGCACTGGCCTCTGCCCAAAAAAGGTGACGGAGACAGAAGCCTAAGAGTGGCCTTTGCTGAACCAGAGTGGAGGAACACAGGTCCAGCTGCCCTGAACTCTGACAGGTCCAAACCAAAATTCCAGATAGGGACACTCACAAATTTCAGGAAAGTTTGACTCTGCATTTGAAATTTATGTCTGTGGCCAATTTCTAATTTACACTCCGCCTCGATGAGCCTCTACTGTCTTTCATTGAAAATTACATTCTTGCTATTAGTTCCCAGATGCTAGGAAGCAAGATTTGCTAAATTGTGCCTTGGGAGCTACAAAAGGTAGAAGAGATTAGCCATCCTAAAAGAAACTGATTCTTTAGAATGGGCATCTCCAATTGTTGCCAAGAAAAAGATAGGGGAATTTTACATTTGTGTCTAAAACAGTAGGGATTGACAGCCATGCATTATCACATAATGAGGAAGTGTCCTTGGAGCGGTGAGGAAGCAGGATGTTTACTACCATGAATTTGCAGAAATTATATAATGTATTAAGGTAAGTGGGACCTCACATGTTTTATAATGCATTAGGGGCTTTTTCTGTTTTGACATGTGAGTTATCAGCTCGTGTCTGTACTTTGTGCTTTCCAGAGATCAGTGGAATTGAAGATGAGTCAACAGCATGGCAAATGTCATTCTGAGATATATTAACCGGATTGTCATATGTAAGACACAGGAGGTCATTGTTCTGCTCTACTCAGACTGGTGAAGCCTCATCTGGAGTACTGTGTCCAATTTTGGGCACCACACTTTAAAAAAGATGTGAACAAATTAGAAAGAGTCCCGAGGAGAGCAACAAAAACAAGAGGTTCAGAAACCATGACCTATGAGGAAAGGTTAAGTGAATTAAGCATGTTTAGTCTAATGAAAAGAAAGCTAAGAGGGGACATGATAAGAGTCTTCAAATATGTAAAAGGTTGTTACAAAGAGGACAGTGATCAATTGTTCTCCAAGTCCACCGAAGGTCAGACAAGAGTAGATGAGCTTAGTTTACAGCAAGGAAGATTTAGGCCTTGTCTACACTACGAGAGTAGTTCGATTTTACTTAAATCGAATTTTTGGAATCGATATTGCAAAGTCGAACGTGTGTGTCCACACTAAGGACAGTAATTCGACTTTGTGAGTCCACACTAACGGGGAAAGCGTCGACATTGGAAGTGGTGCACTGTGGTCAGCTATCCCACAGTTCCCGGAGTCCCCGCTGCCCATTGGAATTCTGGGTGGAGCCGCAAATGCCTTCTGGGTAAAAAAAAGGTGTCCAGGGTGCTTTTGGGTAACTGTCGTCATCCGTCCATCACTCCCGCCCTCCCTCCCTGAAAGCGCCGGCGGGAAATCAGTTCGCGCACTTTTCTAGTCAGTGACAGCGCGGACGCCACAGCACTGCGAGCATGGAGCCTGCTGCAACCATCACTGCAGTTGTGGCCGCTCTCAACGCCTCGCAACTTATCATACACCTTTCCCTGAGGCAGATGCAGAAAAGTCAGGCGAGGAGGCTACGTCAACGCGGTGATGGCCTGAAGTCTGAGAGTAGCACAGACCTCTCAGAAAGCAGGGGACCCAGCGCCGAGAACATCACGGTGGCAATGGGTCATGTTGATGCCGTCGAAAGGAGATTCTGGGCACGGGAAACAAGCACTGAGTGGTGGGACCGCATAGTGCTGCAGGTCTGGGATGAATCCCAGTGGCTGCGAAACTTTCGCATGCGGAAGGGAACTTTCCTGGAACTTTGTGAGTTGCTGTCCCCTGCCCTGAAGCGCAATGACACCCGGATGCGAGCAGCCCTGACTGTCCAGAAGCGAGTGGCCATAGCCCTGTGGAAGCTTGCAACGCCAGACAGCTATCGGTCAGTCGCGAACCAGTTTGGGGTGGGCAAATCTACCGTGGGGGTTGTTGTGATGCAAGTAGCCAAGGCAATCGTTGATGTACTGCTGCCAAAGGTAGTCACCCTGGGAAACGTGGAGGCGATCATAGATGGCTTCGCAGCGATGGGATTCCCAAACTGCGGTGGGGCCATAGATGGAACTCACATCCCTATCCTGGCACCGGAACACCAGGCCAGCCAGTACATTAACAGAAAGGGCTACTTTTCCATGGTGCTGCAAGCACTGGTGGACCACAGGGGACGTTTTACCAACATCTACGTGGGATGGCCGGGCAAGGTTCATGACGCTCGTGTTTTCAGGAACTCTGGTCTGTTTAGACGGCTGCAGCAAGGTATTTACTTCCCGGACCACAAAATAACTCTTGGGGATGTGGAGATGCCTATAGTCATCCTCGGGGACCCAGCCTACCCGCTAATGCCCTGGCTCATGAAGCCCTATACTGGCGCCCTGGACACTGAAAAAGAACTCTTCAACTACCGGCTGAGCAAGTGCAGAATGGTGGTGGAGTGTGCTTTTGGCCGTCTCAAGGGGAGATGGAGAAGCTTACTGACTCGCTGTGATCTCAGCGAAACCAATATCCCCATTGTTATTGCAGCTTGCTGTGTGCTCCACAATCTCTGTGAGAGCAAGGGGGAGACCTTTATGGCGGGGTGGGAGGTTGAGGAAAATAGCCTGGCTGCTGATTACTCACAGCCAGACAGCCGGGCGATTAGAAGAGACCAGCGGGAAGCGCTGTGCATCCGGGAGGCTTTGAAAGCAAAGTTCCTGAGTGAGCAGGGTAACCTGTGACTTTAAAGTTTGTGTATTGAGAAGCTAAACCTGCCCCCATTTCTTTGCCCAGTTAATGTTGACTATCCTATCCAGTTACATACCCCCTTCACCCCACTTCCAACACACGTTTCAAAATAAAAATAGTTCTACTTTGTTAAAGCACACCGTTTTCTTTAATACTGTATTCGCGGGAATTTTTTAAAACTGGGACGCAGACTGTGGTGCGGAGCGGGTGTACTGTAGTGGCGCGAATGCAGCTTCTAAACTCAAGGATTGACAGGCTCCGCTGCGGTGGGATGGTTGTTTCAACGGAGCCTGTCACCCCTCCTGATAGGGACTGTGTGTATGGGGGGGTCTATGTGACTTTGTGGCAGGGGGAGGACGGTTACAGATCCCCTGCTGTGTGGCTCTGTGATCCTGCCTAAGGACCGCCGCTTAAGATCTGTAACTGCCCTCCCCTGCCACAAAGTCACAGAGCAACCCACCCCCCACCACATAACATGAAAACAACCTCCCAGACTAACCAGGGTAACTAGTCACTGCATCACTGCACTATGTATGTGCCCTGCTGCTGTGCCTGCCCCCGACTATATACCCTGCCAAAGGTGACTGTCCTGTCGAATTACCAACCCCCTATCCCCCCCTCCTGCAAAAGAACATGATGGAAACAGTAGTTAACAGAAACGTATTTTTTATTATCAACCAAACATGGAACTGGGAAAGTGAAACTTGGACGGGGGCTTGTGTCAGGCGGGAAGGAAAGAACTTGTCAAATTTTGGGGAATGAGAGCCTTCTGCTGCTCGAGCTCTCTGCAGGGGTGGAGTGAGAGTTAGCAGGGACTCTGCCGCCTCTCCTTCTGTGCACTTTGGGTGAGGGGAGTATGGGACTTGGTGGCGGGGGAGGGCGGTTAGAGATGGACTGCAGCGGGGCTCTGTCCTCCTGCCTCCGTTCCTGCAGAACATCCACAAGGCGCCGGAGCGTGTCCGTTTGCTCCCTCATTAGTCCAAGCAGGGTTTGAGTCGCCTGCTGGTCTTCCTGACGCCACCTCTCCTCCCGATCCATGTTGGCTTGGTGCATTCGGGTCAAGTTCTCCCGCCACTGGGTCTGCTGTGCTGCCTGGGCTCTGGAGCAGGCTATAAGCTCCGAGAACATGTCCTCCCGTGTCCTCTTCTTCTTATGCCTAATCCGCGCTAGCCTCTGGGAGTGTGATGACAGGCTAGGTTGTGAGACAGTCGCAGATGGGGCTGTGGGAATGGGAAAAAGGGAGTGAATTCCTCAGAAAGATAAATGTAGTTGTGAACAAAGAACATAGTCTTTCTCTGTTAACAAGACCATGCACAGCACCTATCACATGCGCACTCAGCACAAGGTCGAATTCTCGGCCTTCGCATTCAGTGCCTGGGGTCTTCTACAGCACATTTGAGAAGCCTCTCAGGAGAACGGAATTTCTGTTGCAGGCAGACATGGTAAGCCGTAGACTTGTGGCAGCTTAAAACTTTAATATTAGCAATGGCCTCATTTCACATTGAAATCAATGTCGGTCCCTGCTGCCAGCAATTCGGCAAGCAGGAAGTCTGCTCCTGTCCCACACCCTCGCGGCTGTCCCCGGGAACGATCCCTTTCGGCTGCCCCTCTCCCGCCTCCACCGCGTGGCTGCAAACCAGCGGTTACAGTTCTGTAAAGGAACGGCAAAGCAGTCCCAACACTAACATTCCCCTACCTCATTCAAAGCAGGTCATCATGAGCGACATCACCCTCATGAGGATCTCTGACAGCGAGAAAGAGAGAATGCTCCGGGAAAGCCTGCAAAGACCAGGGCCGTATGCCGCCATGCTGTGCAGAGCAATGATTCCAGAGTACTTGATAGTCTCGTGGCGTGGCAACGTGTCCTACTACGGAGGACCCAATAAGGCCGCTCTCCCCAAGAACCTAATGCAGCGGATTTCCAATTACCTCCAGGAGAGCTTCCTCGAGATGTCACAGGAGGATTTCTGCTCCATCCCCGGACATATAGACCGCATTTTACTGTAGCTGCTGTAGCAGTGACTAACCAGTAGAGCGGCTTGGGCAGGACAATCATGCAAAACCGGACATTGCTAGATTTTTTTTCAATAGTTGCACTGCCCATGACTGAATCGTTAAGCTAATCAAACTAATCATGAGAAACCCATTTTTTAAATTGTTAATATTCCTGTTCTGTTACAAATAAATGTTTAGATTTTTACAACACTTACTGGCTGATCCTTCCCCAGATTCTGTGTCCGGGGTAACGGCTGGGGAGGGTTGGTAGGGGATCTCTGTAAGGGTGATGAAGAGATCCTGGCTGTCGGGGAAATCAGCGTTGTGAGCGCTGTCGACTGCCTCGTCCTCCTCATCTCCTTCCTCATCTTCCCCGTCCGCTAACATGTCCGAGGATCCAGCCGTGGACACTATCCCATCCTCAGAGTCCACGGTCACTGGTGGGGTAGTGGTGGCGGCCGCACCGAGGATGGAATGCAGTGCCTCGTAGAAACGGGATGTCTGGGGATGGGATCCGGAGCGTCCGTTTGCCTCTTTGGTCTTCTGGTAGCCTTGTCTCAGCTCCTTGATTTTCACGCGGCACTGCGTTACATCCCGGCTGTATCCTCTCTCTGCCATGTCTTTAGAGATCTTCTCGTAGATCTTTGCATTCCATCTTTTGGATCGCAGCTCGGAAAGCACGGACTCATCGCCCCACACAGCGATGAGATCCAAGACTTCCCGATCAGTCCATGCTGGGGCCCTCTTTCTATTCTGAGATTGCACGGCCATCACTGCTGGAGAGCTCTGCATCGTTGCCAGTGCTGCTGAGCTCGCCACGATGTCCAGACAGGAAATGAGATTCAAACTGGCCAGACAGGAAAAGGAATTCAAATTCAAATTTTCCCGGGGCTTTTCCTGTGTGGCAGTTCAGAGCATCCGAGCTCGTACTGCTGTCCAGAGCGTCAACAGAGTGGTGCACTGTGGGATAGCTCCCGGAGCTATTAGCGTCGATTTCCATCCACACCTAGCGTAATTCGACATGGCCATGTCGAATTTAGCGCTACTCCCCTCGTCGGGGAGGAGTACAGAAGTCGAATTAAAGAGACCTCTATGTCGAACTAAATACCTTCGCGGTGTGGACGGGTGCAGGGTTAATTCGATGTAACGGCGCTAACTTCGACATAAACGCCTAGTGTAGACCAGGCCTTAGGTTAGATATTAGGAAAAACTTTCCAATGATAAGGATAGCTGAGTAGTGAACAGGCTTCCAAGGGAGGTTGTGGAGTCCCCATCATTGGTGGTTTTTAAGAACAGGTTAGACAAACACCCATCAGGGATGGTCTAGGTATACATGTTCCTGCCGCAGCATGGGGAGACCGACTAGATTAAGTCTCTTCCAGCCCTACACTTCTACGATTCTATGGCACTGAATTTAAAAGGCCAATCTTGGTCTAATATTTTGAATGATATTATAATGTATGGAAACAGAACAGAACACCATGTTAATAACTGGAGAGCTGGGTTTGAAAATGTAGACAAGGCTGGTTTGAGATCATATATTTCCAGGTGCCACTTTACTAGGGTTACCATATTTCAGCAAGCAAAAAAGAGGACGGGAGGAGCCCCGCCCTAGCCCCGCCCCTGTCCTGCCCTAGTCCCACCCCTGCCCCACCCACTTCCCGCCCCCCTCAGAACCCCCAACCCTCCCCCCCGCTCCTTGTCCCCTGACTGCCCCCTCCTGGGACCCCTGCCCCTAGCTGCCCCCCCAAGACTTCACCCCCTACCTAAGCCTCCCTACTCCTTGTCCCCTGACTGCCCCCTCCTGAGACCCTCCCCCCAATCCTAACTGGCCACCTAGGACCCTACCCCCTACCTGTGCCCTGACTGGTCCAACCCTTATCCACACCCCCACCCCCAGACAGACCCCTGGGACTCCCACACCCCATCCAACCACTCCTCACCCCCTGACAGCCCCCCCCAGAACTCCCGACCCATCTAAACCCCTCTGCTCCCTGTCCCCTGACTGCTCCGATCCCTCTCCCCACTCCTGCCCCCTGACAACCCCCCCCCGAACTCCCAACCCCCCCCGTCTCTTGACTGCCCCCTCCAGAACCTCCCTGCCCCTTCTCCGACCCCCTGGCTCCCTGGTCGTTGGCCTTCAGTTCGCCTAAGGTCTCTCTGGGAGCTTGCTCAGGAACGGCCTGAGCCGTTCTCCCGGAACGCTGGGCAGCAGCAGGGGAGGAGCTCCAGACTGCCGGAGGTGAATGCAGGGAGTGAGTGAGCTCTGCTGCAGGGGGAGGAGGGACTCTCTCTCGCTGTCGGAGCCCCATGTAAGTGGCACCATCCGGCTGCCCTGTTAGCCGCGCGTGCTCTGCATGGGGGGGGAGAGAGGGAAGTCCGGACATTAACAAATTCCCCCCCGGACGCTATTTTTAGTTCAAAAATCCGGACATGTCCGGGGGAATCCGGACGAATGGTAACCCTAACTTTACAAAACAGATCTTTTAGAGAGACACATAAACCTGGACCCTGCCCACACTGCAGCTGTCATCCCAAGCCAGTATATTTCACAAGTTTACATTATCTTCTAGGACAGGGGTGAGCAAACTACGGCCCGCAAGCCAGATCCAGCCTGTCAGGGCTTTCAATCGGGCCCGTGGGATTGCCAGCTTGGTAGGCTCCCTGCCTGCCTTGGCCCAGCGCCGCTCCTAGAAGTGACCGGCACCACGTCCCTGCAGCCCCTGGGGGAGGGGGGACAGAGGGCTCCGTACGCTGCCATCACCTGCAGGCACTGCCCCGCGCAGCTCCCCTTGGTTGGGAATGGGGAACTGCGGCCAATGGGAGCTTCGGGGGTGGTATCCACAGGCCAGGGCAGCACGCGGCAGAGCCGCCTGCCCTCCCCCCCAGGAGCCACTGCCGGACATGCCGGCCACTTCCGGGAGTGGCGCGGGGCCAGGGCAGGCAGGGAGCCTGCCTTAGCCCTGCTGCCACCCTGGAACTGCTCGAGGTAAGTGGCGCCAGGCTGGAGCCTGCACCCCGAATACCTCCTGCAACCCAACTCCATGCCCTGAGCCCCCTAACCCCCTGCCTTGAGCTCCCTGCCGCATCCCTCCTGCACCCCAATCCCCTGCCCTGAGCCCCCTTCTGCACCTGAACCCCTTGCTCTGAGCCCCTTCCTGTACACCGCACCCCCTCCCACGCTCCACACTCCCTCCCGCACTCCAACCCCCTGCACCAGCCCTACATTCATGGCCCTGCATACAATTTCCCCACCCAGATGTAGCCCTCAGGCCAAAAAATTTGCCCACCCCTGTTCTAGGACCTTCCTCATAGCATACTGAGTTTTGTCCAGATCCTACAGCAATTGTGGGACTTCTGCAGCCATATTATATGTTAATGTTACAACTATAATGTTTACCAGGCAAATGGGGCCTGATTCTACAAGATGCTGAATATTTTCTGGAAAGTATTAAAACCCCTCAACTCCTGCTCCTCCAGACTTGCAGCTTTGAGACCTCCTCCAGAGTGTTTTGTTTTTCCAGAAAAGAACAATAAAACTTCTGATTTGAAAACCCCTCTGATAAAAACCATTGCCTCAGCTGTGACAGGGCTTCCTTCCAGGGTTCTCTCTGCTCGGGGAGCTGTATCAGGAACCATGTGTGGTTAAGTACAGTCTGCTGGAGCACAACTGTTACAGTAGCAATAAGTGATGCAGCAGGCAGGCACAGTTGTAGTAAAAAGATCTTTCTGGAACATGCTAGGAGGCGAGTGTTCCACGCTGAGGGCTAAAATTTGTGGGTTAGCAGCCTAACCCCTGGTGTCACACCCAACTAGATCCCTTCTGAAACCTGACTCTCTTCCTCCAGTCCGACTCATCATACTACAGCTGTCATCCAAACCGAAATGTGATGGGATGGTGCAGAAAAGTCATTATACAGATATCAGATTGCACTTGTCCAGTTATATTCACCTTTGGATACTTCATGAAATACCCTTGTATAAAATAGAAAATCTTCACAAAATGAAAGGAAATAAAATTGCTTAAAAATTGAAATGCAAATCAGGGTTTAGTGAAATGTAGAGAGAATGCCTCAGAGAGACCAAATGCCATTTAAAAAAGAATCATTACCATGCCATACAGAAGGGATAGGCTATGGGTCCAGTAGATTGGGTACTGACTTGTTAGTCAGACAATATGGGTTCTATTCCTGGCTCTATCCTGCTGTGTGACCTTAGGTGAGTCATTTAAAGCTCTCTGTGCTGCTGTTCAGCCTATATATGCCTGGTTGATTTAGGCTGGAAGCTCTTTGTGACAGAAATGGTTTCTTACTATATGGGTGTGTATTCTGCTCAGCACAATGGGGCCCTGACATCTAAACAATACTAAAAGGTATGAAGATTCCCTGGGATGACTTCTCTGTTAGATGGAGTACAGTACTGCACGTGGCTTTTCTGCATTCAGAACAATCTGAGAGCAGGACCCTTCATCAGTCAGTGCTAACCTATTCCTTCTCTCCTTGCCCTGGAAGTGGGACAGGACAGAGACATGCCAATAATCATAGCACTTTCAGAGTGTTTTTCATTCAAGGCTCTCAAAGCGCTTTACAAACATGAATTCATTAAGCCACCTCACACCCCTGTAAGGTACTTTAGGTAGATATTATTATCCCCATTTTATAGATGGGGAAACTGAGGAAGACAGAAACTAGGGCCCAGATTTTTACAGGTATTTCGGTGTTACTGTGCTCAATGTTACAAAGCCTAGGTGATTTAAGGAGCCTAAGTATGATTCTTCCCAATGGGACTTAGGCATTTAGCAGCCTAAATACCATTGACTGTTAATGAGATTTTGGCTCCTAGATGCTTAAATCCATTTTGAAAATGAAATTTAGGCCCCTATGTCAGTTAGGCATGAACACAGAGTGCCACAATGCCTAAATACCTTTAACAATCTGGGACTAAGTGATTTGCTAAAGGTCACACAACACATCAGTCATAAAGGCAGAAGTAAACCCAAGAATCCGGTCTCCTAGACCTCCTGCTGTAACCACATAGACCAAGGATATTCAGACTTTTTGTAGAGTGGTCCACAGCTAACCAGTCAGATTGTCTTGTGGACACTCCCTCCTTATTTAAGGGCACGTGGCTTTCCTCCATCCACCATTGTGCAGGCTACTTCCCTGCCACTCCTGACTGAGCAGGCCACCTCCCCTGTCGCTTGTGGTTACATTATAGCCTATGGCAATTGCTTACATGGAAAAGTAATACTAGAAAAACACTTCATGTTTTTTATCTGTCTTCATGTGGGTGAAAGGAGGAGAGCCAGCAGTATGCCACCAGCCAGCTCTCCATAAACCACCAGCAAAGCCCCCATAGACCAGCAGTGATACTAGACTACACACTCTTCAAATATTCAGGACCCTGAAACTGCTTTCTAAGGGTGGGGGTAGGGGACCCAATAAAATATCCAGAGCCTGGGTTGGTGCTGCTGGAAAAGTATCCTCTAGAACACAGGACCCAGTTCACCTAATCTATCCGATTATGCCTGAATGGGCCCCTATGTTCAGGAGAGTTTGGAACTAGAAATACCTATCAGGTCTGAAATAAAGTAAGAACCATTCCTGATTCTTTGCTGCAAATGGTGTCTAAACCCTAGGACACCTTTCAGGTTAAAACACAGCTGCCTATGCCCTTCTTTTCCCTTGTCATTTAGTTGGGTCACTGGTCTGGCCTGTGATTGTATCTGTGTCCAGCCTTCAGTTACAGAATAAGAGGCTGTGAAGAGCAAATTTGCTCACTCATCTGTTGCTTGTTTGCTGGAAACCAAGACGAATTAGAGTTAGGAGGTGGCAAATGAGCATTAATAGGGATATTGACATGAGACCAAACCTTGTTTAGGAAGTCGTGTACCCTGCACTCATGAGGCAGGACCATATCTGGTTCCAGCTCCTAGACCGTGTGTGGTGCAAGGGTCCATCTGGCTGGTTGTGGCCCACATAGAGAGGGACTCTTTGATAAGCGTGTGAGCAGAAAGGGCACTGCGCTAGTATGCAGGCCTTCCAAGTGGCTTCCGCACAGCATACTGAGTTGCTACAGAGAGGAGTTAAATGAAAACCTCCCCCTTTGTTGTGAAGTGGGAGCGAGGCACTTTTGGCTGTGCAAACTGCATATGGCACGGTGACAAGGCCACAATGTTCACCTTAGCAACAGGCACCTGAAACAGAAACAGCAGCTTGTTCCAACATGGGAAGCTGGTTGGACTCCCCTACAATCAATACAGCAATGGTATTGAGAGGTGTATATACAACATACATTGAAATGAAAAACATGTTCTTGCCAGGGGTGCTGATGGAAGCCAGGGAAGCCACTGTGAACTAAATCTGGTCATTCTCTGTACCCTGGGGCTCTTGAGAAGCGGGACCGGGAAAGAGTAAGATGTCAGAGGCTTTCCGTGTGTGTGCTTGGGCTGTCTTGCCCATCAGGCTGCAGTCCAAGTGCCTTTGATGCGTTTTTGTTTTACGCTAAGATTGGCTCATAAAGGACTCTTCTCCTCTTTACCATTCCAGCTACTTGTCTGTGTAATCTTTCTTCTGAATTCCTCCCAAAGCGTTTTCCATCATCACTTTCAATGTCCTGATTGACCCACCCCTTCTGTGCTTTTCTCTGATCACCTACAGCCACCTGCTTAGCCAGACTTTGCCCAACATACATTCCAATTCAATCTAGAAACTATCATTCATGATTATTCCCACCAAATTTCTATCTACCAGGATCAGTAGTGAGGGCATTCCACATTGAGCCAGAATTACTGAACAGGAGGTCTGGAGGGGAAGGTGAAGACAGAGAGGAGATAGCTGATTGCTTTGATTGAAAGGTGATGGGTGATACAGAAAAATAAGATAGAATACACACAGATAGGGAAGCTTCAGGGCTGGTATAGAGATCTGCTCACCCTTCCAAATCTGTGTTAGGCAGGTCAGAATAATGTACTTAGCTCACCCATTAGGTCTCCTTTGAAACTGCAAGATGCACCTTTTTCATGATGTGAGTGTAGTGTCTCCCTTCTTATTGAAGGGGCTGGAGACCCTGGAGTTTCTGACCCTCCTGGCTTCATAGCGACTGAGGAGCGTAGGGAAGGGGATGGAAATCAGACATCACAGATATGAGGCATGCTTTCCAAATCTGCTACTTCTGAGCAACTGTGATCGTTTTCTCACAGTTGAGTGGACTTTTGAGGAAGAAATCTCTCCTCCTTGGCATGTTATTCCGTGCTGTCCTCTGTCAGGGCTGAACACAGATGGAGTTATGTAATGGGGTTGCGAGTTGCTAGAGATTCGAGAGGCCACTGTGAAGAAAGGAAATGACCTTGTTCCCCACACTAACAAAAATTAACAAGTAACTTTAGTATCAGGCCTTTGGCCACTAGGTGGATCTAGAGAGCCTTACTTAGTTGATTAAGGAAAATTCCTTTAAATTGTTTCCAGTTTTGCTTCTGACCCAGATTCTGGCTTCCTGAAAGAGGAGATGGGTAATATGGCTTGGGTTTTTCCTCTCTGATGCGAATGTTATTAAGCCAGAGGTGACTCTCAATAAATTATAATTGCCAGAGTTAGTCACTACAATGCCATAATTTCATTAGCCGTGCCCTGAAGCCCTGTAGAGTAGTGAAGCTCTTGGCCATGCTGGTGTTACTCAAATTCTCCTGCAATCCTGACAATATCTCTGCCTCCCAGGCATGCACGTTCCTGTAGTCTCCCATCCATCACAAAGGAGGAAGCAAACAGACTTCCAGTTGAGACAAGCTGTGGACAGTTTCTACTGGCTTGACTAGAGCGATGCTCCTTCTTGGCTCATGACATTGCTGACTAGAAATCATATGGGTCTTGGTTCATGTGTTGATGCCTATCCAGCTGTTCCAGCCACTGGAAGAAGAGGGTGGGGCTCTGCTGAGTGGTTAAGTCATCTCCAGTGCCTGGCCACCATTTTGGTGGTGGGTTCACCTCATGTCATTGCAAAGCTTTCACCAGGCTGTATTTGGTCATGGACAAATCACCCCGAACTCTGTCTTACATATTACAGGAGTCCGGTTTTAAGATTTCGAACTCCACACTCACACATGCCATTGGATATGAAATGTCACATCATGAGGTGGACATGATGAGAAAATTATACAAGTAAGGTATAAAATGGGGATGATGGGAAGATGAGGTAACATGGCTAGTGGAGACTGTTAGTAGAGACTGCTCTGCTGGATGACTTTTGGCAATCTACCTGGTGCAGCATATCACAAGGCTGAAGAGGTTATTTACATTCCAGGAATGATTACAATCCAATCATCAATATAAATGTGACGCTGGGCTCCTACAGCAAAGAAAAGCCCAGTGAAACAGAGTAAGTTTGTTGCAGAATTAGAGTCATCAAGGTGTGTGGTCAGTGATTGGGGCAGAAGGATGCAAGAAAATGTGGGACTGGTGGTCCAGAAGTTGGGCTCTTCTCAACAAAGCAAAAGAACAAGCAGACGGATGGCAAAGAAGAGGTTTCCCAACTGAATTGGATAAAATAAGAACCATCCGTTCTTTACCTTAAATCCGAATGGGACCTGTTTCTGTTTATCTGAAGGTTCCAAAAACTTGGCTAACTTTCTTCTCTTCATCATTTTTCATTTTCATGACTGCTACTGCACCTCCCTCCCCCCTTGTTCTAGTTTAGCCAGGAAATGGAAGTTCCAAAATACCTTGACAGAGGCAGTTCTCACAGTATTTCCAGCCTGGCTGGAATCGGGAAGTACAGGAAACCTTACAGGCAGCCTGTTCTCATGAAATTCCCTGCTTAATATTTTTGCAGACCGAAAGGTTCAGATAGTTCAAACAAGCAACTTTTGGATACTTGTCAGAACCAAACCTCCAAGCCCTTGGAGGCTCGCCTGTCACCAAGTCTTAGAAGCAAAGAAACAAACCCCGATCTCAGGAGACAATATTTATTGGGACATAGTAATGATTCTTGGTTATATTTTACATAGATGTGGACAGAGCCAGAAGGACCAGATGTCCTGGTGCTGAGGAAGTGGGGGACCAAACTGACTGTGTGATGCCATTAGTCTTCATTTCCTGAGGAAATGGTGGAAACTTGTGAGCAGTAAGCAGTCAAAATCTTTTTCGTATTTAAACTCTTCCCAAGAAAATGAAACCTGAGATTCCTTGGCATATCTTTAGGGCATACACATCTGGGACTAATTTAGTCAGCCAATGGATTGCCACTGCTTCTCTATTCAAGCCCAGTTGGCTGGCATGTTGGCTCCTCAATGAAGAAATTTGCCTGCTGCAGGGGTAACAGGACTACAAGACTGGTGAGAGGCTAGAAGCTGCCACCATCTTGTTCCCAGCTTCACTCCATCCACACTGCTGGATTCAGTAGCACACTGGGGGATAGGTGCTCTGTCACTACAGGTGCATCTGTACCACTATTTACAAGAGAACATACTTTAGAATAGCAGATTAGGTTGAAACTCCTGTAAGCCGAGTCTGAATGAGCCCTCCCCTGACATCTAGTGATGAGCTGTGGAAGAGGACTTCAGGAGCTGATCTTGTTTGCACAGGCACACCCACCCTGTGTAGGTACTCAGCATGATGGGATTGCTTGCCCAAATGATCACTTTTGGCTGGTGTTGGATCCCCAGTCTCCTTGTTTTTGGGGCAGGAGTAATAAAGGGTTGTTATCCTTGTGTGAAGCAAGGGCAGCAGAACTGTACTTGTCATAGCCTGATTGAGGGACTCACCCTCAACTAAACGGCCCTCGTTAGGCAGGGGACATGGGTTCCAAAGCCAGTGAGTTGAGAGAGAGGGTGGGGGACAAGTACTTGGTGGTGTAGGGCCTAGATGCTAGTTGACATTTCTGCTCTCCACTGTCTAATAACAGAGCTAATTTGAACTCACTTGAGAGTCTTGTACACCTTGCAGAGCTGAAATCACTGATACCTAGGTCTAAGCATTAGACCTGTTCTGGGGCAGTGTCTCTGATGCAAGAGACTGCCCAGTGTGCACCAGCAGTGAGGCTCCCCACTAACAGCTGAAATCACTTAGAGCTGTGTTAAGTGGTAGGACCTGAAGACATCCAGGTGGATTGGTGAGTGGCCAGCAGGGCAGCCAGCGAAGAGGTGCAGTGATCGGCCAGCAGGATGGCTGGCAAAGAGGAACGGAGTGCCGATCGGCTTGCAGGACAGCCAGCGAAGAGAAGCAGAGTGCTGATTCATGGCAGGGCGGCCAGCAAAGAGGCACAGTGATCAGCTGGCAAAGAGTAGCAGAGTGCCGATCTGCCAGAAGGGCAGCTGGCGAAGGGAAGCAGCAAGCGAGTGCCTGGGCAGTAGAGCAAGTAAAGTGCCTTCTTCCCCCCACTCCACCATGGTGGGAGGTGAACCTCTGGTCTCTGGGTCCGCACTGACCAATGACAACAACTATGAGTGGGGTGCAGAGAAGGGACAGGCAAGTTAAAGGGACGTTTGGTTGCTGGACTTAAGAAACTGACAGAAAAGGACACTGCCCAACTTACTTGGGGGTGGTCTTTTGCTCACGGTTTATGTTTATAAACCCAGTTTGCAGCATTTTCCCAAATTAATGCTGGGTTACTTCCCACCTTTTATTAAAAGTTTCTTTTCTACACTCAGACTCTGTGCTTGCGAGAGGGAAGTATTGCCTCCTAGAGGCACCCAAGGGGTGGTATGTAATTGTTCCCAGTTACAGGGTGGGGGCTGGAGCTGGTTTTGTGATGTATTGTTGAAGAGAAACCCCTAGATATTGAACCCAGACCTGGTTGCTGCAAATTCCAATGGGCAGAAGGGTTATACTCCCAAACAACTATTTGGGAGTTGGTACTCTTCATCACCTTCTCATGTCACTCTGGGAAGTACAGTGTCTAGGTTTTATTGTGTGTGGCAGAGAGAGAGGAGGTTATGTTCCTGTGATCATTTCTGTCTGCACCATTGATTGCCCACAGTAAAACAGGTGAATATCTTCCAAAATGAAAAGACACATAATACCACCAGAATTCTACTGATCACCAGAGAATTCTTCACCCTCTTCCAACTACAAACAAACCTTCTCTGATGGGGTATAAAGCCCATATTAGCACTGAAAAAGTTATGGGTAGCTGGAGAGCTCAGTAAGGGCAATTTGTTGCACCTGATGGGTGGGCCAGGCCCAATTATAGATGAGTCCCAGCTAGGGACTGATGAGAGAACAGGCCTTGAGTGCCTTTTCTGAGAAGAAGCTTTCAGTGAAGGATCAGGAGGGACAAGGTACAGCAAGCTCTAGAAGTAAGTCCTGATAAAAGGGCAGGATCTGGACTTCCAGGGAGCCCTAGAAGGCGTTCAGTTGAGCAAGGGAAACTTAACAGGGATGAAAGGTCAAACCCAAGAAAGACAGAAGTTGGTTTAAGTTTATATGTTCAATTAGAATTTGTTGGGAAAGTTCAGAGCAGATCCCTGTGAGTCCTCCTGGCCCTGAAAGAAGGGTAAACCTAGAGAGGCTGTGGAATCTCAGGTACATAGGGGGCCCAGAAGGGGCTGTGAGGAAAAAACCCAGGGAGGTGTGAAGCTCCTAGATACAAAGGCTTAATGATTTCTGAAAGACCTGAGATGAGAGGGTGTAAGGACCACATCATGCAGAATTGGTGACTGAAGACCTGATGTAAGAATATTGGACTTTTGTTTGTGGGACTCTCATTTACCTGTGGGGTGGGGGGAATAAAAGTGACCTGGCCAGAGGGCTGAGTCAGAAGATAAGGCAGACTTCAGGGCTGGAGCGACTGTTGACAGGAGGCACTAGATGAGGAGAGTCTGCTACATCATGCCCGGTCACGAGGGAGTGTACTAGCGGTGAGTCCACTTTTCTAAATCCTCTTTGTTTGCGGTTCCCTCAGCTATTGCCAAAGAGAACAAAGCTGACAAACCAGGGAATTTTAGTTTGGCAGAGACAAGCCCAGTCTGACCATACTCCTGGAACATACTACTGACTTTGAAAATAATTGTGCTAGCACCATGTGCGAGCAGGTGTGGTTTCCACCCTGATCTGTACAGAGTATATATAGCCTATGTAGAATCCAGACTTTCCCCATTTCTGAGATTGGTCTTTACTGGTAGCTGAAATAACAACTACCAAACAGAACTCCAAACCTTGCTGTTCTTAGGGTTGTATGACCTGAGAACCCCTCACTTTCTTGTCTCAAGAGGCACCTTAGCCCCTCTTCTATCCTAGTTTGAGCTAACAAGATTTATCAGAAATAAATCTGGAGTAGTAATTACGAAGGGGAGAAAAGTCTATTTGTTTTTTATAGAAGAGATTCCAGTCTGGAGATGGTGACATTGCTTTGTCTGGCAAAGCTCTGGAGCAATTCCCTGTTCCGGTGTTCTCCACCTGCACTTGACAATAATAGACAATGACTCAGGACTGAAGGGCTTTGTAACTTTGAGTCACTAGGGGAGATGGGCCCAGCCAGGAAGCAATATGCAGGATGTGTTAAAAGTACAAAGCCAATGTTGACAGGTGCTTTTCAAGTGTGTGTGTGTCTATTTCAGTAAATCCTCCAGATAAGTCCTGGATACAATTTATGGGCACTAAGTTACACTGACTTACACCAGCTGAGGGTCTAGACTTGTGTTTATGAATCCATTTCACTAGGAACCCATTTCAGCTGTACTAATTTGATTAGTACAGCTAGCTATAAATGTAGACTGCAGGCCGAATATTGGTTCCATTGAAGTCAATAGCAAAGTTTCCAAATATTGCAAGGTTTGGAAATGGACAGTTAAGGCACTGGAACAACATTAACTCTGCCCTGAAATGACACCATGAAATATTCATTGTAGTGTTTGTGGTTCTAGATGAGATTAACTGAGATTTTTTTTTTAAAGATGTTTTTCATTTCTCCTCTTATGGCCTCATTATAGGGCAAAGTTAAGGTGCCCTAACAGTGCATTTCAATATCTTAATATTAGGGCTGTCAAGCGATTAAAAAAAATTAATCACGATTGATCGCACTGTTAATAATAAAATACCATTTATTTAAATAATTTTGGATGTTTTCTACATTTTCAAATATATTGGTTTCAATGAAACACAGAATACAAAGTGTACAGTGCTCACTTTACTTTTAAATAAATAAATAAATAAATAGAGATATCCCATCTCTTAGAAGTGGAAGGGATCTTGAAAGGTCATTGAGTCCAGCCCCCTGCCTTCACTAGCAGAACCCAGTACTGATTTTGCCCCAGATCCCTAAGTGGCCCCCTCAAGGATTGAACTCACAACCCTGGGTTTAGCAGGCCAATGCTCAAACCACTGAGCTATCCCTCCCCCCCCTAAAAAATATGGAACGCTTCACGAATTTGCATGTCATCCTTGCGCCGGGGCCATGCTAATCTTCTCTGTATCGTTCCAATTTTAGTATATGTGCTGCTGAGTGTTGATTACAAACATTTGCGCTGTAAAAAACAAAAGAAATAATAATTTTCAATTCACCTAATACAAGTACTGTAGTGCAATCTCTTTATCATGAACGCTGAACTTACAAATGTAGAATTAGGTACCAAAAAAACCCCTGCATTCAAAAATAAAACAGTGTAAAACTTTAGAGCCTACAAGTCCAATCAGTCCTACTTCTTGTTCAGCCAGTCGCTCAGACAAACAAGTTTGTTTACATTTGCAGAAGATAATGCTGCCTGCTTCTTGTTTAGAATGTCACCTGAAAGGGAGAACAGGCATTCTTATGGCACTGTTGTAGCTAGGGTCACAAGATATTTACATGCAAGATGCACTAAAGATTCATATGTCCATGCTTCAACCACCATTCTAGGGGACATGCATCCATGCTTATGACAGGTTCTGTTTGATAACCATCCAAAGCAGTGTAGACCGATGCATGTTCATTTTCATCATCATGAGTCAGATGCCACCAGCAGAAGGTTGATTTTCTTTTTTGGTGGTTTGGGTTCTGTAGTTTCCACATCAGGGTGTTGCTCTTTTAAGATTTCTGAAAGCATGCTCCACACCTCATTCCTCTCAGATTTTCGAAGGCACTTCAGATTCTTAAATCTTGGGTCGAGTGCTGTAGGTATCACATTGGTATCTTCTTTGCATTTTGTCAAATTTGTTTTAAGAACACTTTCACTGGAAACAACATGTGCTGAGTCATTATCCGAGATTGTCATAACATGAAATATATGGGCAGAGCATGAAACATACAATTCTCCCCCAAGGAGTTCAGTTACACATTTAATTAATGTATTTTTTTTTTTAACAAGCATCATCAGAATGGAAGCATGTGCTCTGGAATGATGGCCGAAGCCTGAAGAGGCATCTGAATTTTTAGCGCATCTGGCACATAAATATCTTGCAACGCCAGCTATAACTGTGCCATGCGAATGCCTGTTCTCACTTTCAGGTGAAATTGTAATTAAGAAGTGGGCAGCATTATCTCACGTAAATGTAAACAAACTTATTTCTCTTAGAGATTGGCTGAACAAGAAGTAGGACTGAGTGGACTTGTAGGCTCTAAAGTTTTACTTTGTTTTGTTTTTGAGTGCAGTTACATTTGTAAGTTGCACTTTCATGATAAAGAGGTTGCACTACAGTACTTGTGTGAGGTGAATTGAAAAATACTATTTCTTTTGTTTATCATTTTTCCAGTGCAATAAAAATAATATAAAGTGAGTACTGTACACTTTGTATTCTGTGTTGTAATTGAAATAGATATATTTGAAAATGTAGAATCATCTAAAATATTTAATAAATGTCAGTTAGTATTCTATTGTTTAACAGTGCAATTAATCGAGATTAATTTTTTTAATCATGGTTAATTTTTTTGACTTAATCGCCTGAGTTAACTGAGATTAATCGACAGCCCTACTTAATATATTTTTATTTCTTTTTAGTTTAACCTTAACTCTGAAATTTCTGGGCGATAATTACAACCTCCCTAACTTTTTATTTTATTTTATATCACTAATACATACTCCTGCCTTTAATTTCAATGTAATGTTTTTGTTGGTAATGGGAACAACTAACAGCATGTTTTAGAAGTTTAATCATAACAATGAATACATTTCCTTACTGAAGGAAAACAATTATTCTAAGCATTTAGAAATTAAGAGCTTGATTCTGCTTTCTGTTTTCACTTATGCTAATGTAAATCAGGAATAATTCTATTGGGATCAGTAAAGTTACATCTGTGTGAAGTTGATGAGAGGAAAATTAAAAGGAAGTGGAAAAAGTACTCTATCGAGAAAAGTAATTAACAGGAGGGTGAAAGCTGGCATGAACTCAGGGGTGCTTTAGATTCTGATGTCCCTAAATTTGCTTCTGTCTGGTCCCCATCCTCCACCGTGTCATCTATGTAAGTTGCATCGCACATTTGGTAACCATAATAATGAGGACTTTCCAAAAGATAGGAAAATACTGTGGGCCCTTTTAAGATTCCTTTGTTGAATGTGTATTTTCTGCTACTTTTTTACATACACACACACACACACACAAAAAAAAGGAATAGTATACAAAAGGGTTAGATTCTGGTTTGATCTGAGTTTGGGGCAAAGTTTTAGGATCAAGTCTGACTTTTATTTGGACCTGACACACAATTCTGGTTCCAAACACCAGTGATGTTAGCAATTTAAGGCCCACTCTAACTTTATCTGAACCACTTTGGCTTTCCTTAAATTCAATCTTTGAACAGTCCACAGTTCTCACAGATGTATGTTTCAGTGACTTTTCAGGCTATCCCCACTTCCTGAAACCAGAGAAGTTGTGGGAGGGCCTTTATGTAGTAATGAGGCAGGAATTCAGACTTAATCCTCTAAATGTGGAGGGGCAGGAGATGCCCTTCCAAGTTGTTTGAGACAGACCCAAATCTCTCTGCAATATTTACACTAATTGCTCATAACTAGTGTACCAGAAACCAGGATCAACGCTTTGCTTATAGGATCAACATGTTTATATTTTGTTTCATGGCAGCAGGAGAAAAAGGCTGCACAGACTGCCTAAATTGCTTCATGTCCTATCTGCTCACTGCCAAATACTGTGTGTCCTTCTCAGAACAACCCAAAGGGAAAATCCCCTTTTTCACTCTCTCAGAAGTTCCTTTGAAACTTTGGTTGGTCGCTGGTGATCTTGCCTGTAGCTCTCAGCAGTGCAGGAACAGCAGTACTCTGTGGCTCTAATCAGCAGAACTATAGCACGTGCCTCTGGGGATGGCAAGCGTGAGATGGGACATGGTGAAGAGAAGGGATAATGGTATTAGGGGAAGAGGTTTTGGGGATTGCTTCCACTTTGCCCCAGAAGATAAAATAGATAAGGGAGTTTGCAGCATTTCTCACTTCCGCATTCTCCCTCACCAGAGCAAATTGTGGCCAACCCCCTAGACTGGGTCTCTTGAGATCTAAGTTCACTTCCCAGCACTGTCTTGAACTTTCTGTGTGACCCTGGGCAAGTCTCTTAATCTCTGGGCCTCCATTCTTCATCTGTAAAATGGGGGTAACAATACTTTTTCTCCCACCCTCTTGTCTATTTATACTGCAAGTGCTTCAGGTCAGACTATCTCTTACTATATATGTGTACAGTGCCCAGCAATCAATAACTATACAATAAGATTCCAGGAATGTCATTGTGCACCACTCTGAAGCCTCAATGTCTGAGTCAGAGTGAAATGATAGAAGCAGCTACAAGCATGGCTGTGAGCTCTTTGCTCGGAATATCCCCAGGTTGAATCATCACTGGGTTTCGAGGTCTGTTACCAGCCAATGTTTAAGTTTTTTCCACCATTTTGACTTTATGAATTACACCAATGCAGTGTACAGCTACAGCACCACTCATTTGCCACCCACAGAAGTCAACACCACCAGTGCATGCACACACAGTAACCTCAAATATTGCTCTGAAGCCTAGAATGTCTGAGGCAGTCTGAAGTTATGGAGACATATACAAGCACGGCTGAAAGCTCTGTTTAGGATATCGGGTTCAGTCATCCCTTGTATTTGTGGTCTGTCACAGTCCAGTTTTAAGTTCTAGGGACACCATGTCCCTAGCCTCTGTTTGCCGGAAGCTGGGAGTGGGCAACAGAGGATGGATCACTTGATGATTACCTGTTCTGTTCATCCCCTCTGGGGCACCTGGCATTTGCCACTGTTGGAAGACAGGATACTGGGCTAGATGGACCTTTGGTCTGACCCAGTATGCCCATTCTTATGTTTTTATATCTGGCTTTCTTTTATACACACTTAACTTTACAAATTACAGCTGTGTGACAGCATGGGCTTTCAGCTACTCGTTCTACTAATGAGTGAGTTATGCGGGTCATTTTAACTAGGGATTTTTTTTCGTGTTAAATTTCTTCATTGTGCAAAGGGAATGATTCAGGTATGGAGTAAGGATCATTCTATTAATGTCAAACACTTTTAGGACTTTTACTCCTCTTTCTCACAGGTGTGAGAGGAGAAACTTTACTGAACTGAGTGAAGTCATATTAGTTTAAACCCACAGTTATACCAGAATCAGGCCTGCAGCATACTGTGCTTCCCTTTCATCTGCACATCTCAAAGGACGCTGCAAGGGTGGTGAGAATTTTCATTCGGGTTCTACCAATGGGGCAATCAACAAACAAACAAACAACTGAGTGACTTGTCCAAGTTTACACAGCAGCATAGTGACAGCTGGTACCAGAACACAGATCCCCTGATGCCCAAGCCCCTGCAAAATAAGGGTCTGATACAAAGAATGGCTGGTGAGACGACAAATCCGATTCAGTGGTGTACCTTGACTGCTTTGTCTCACTCCAGTGACATGAAGCAGGTAGAAACCAGATAAGCTGGATTTACAGCTACTGTGTACCTCTGGAGTAGCAGATGGGTACCGGTGCTTCCAGCAGTAAAACTTTATTGCCTGGCCCAATCGTATGAGGCGGGTCAGCGTTCCAAAAGCAAGTACCCCAATCGCATGATCTGGGTCACTATCCCCCCACCCCATCAGTGTTCATTAGACCTTGCCAGTGTTGCCTCCCATTAAATAAGCACTGACCCAGCCACTTGCCCCAAACTTAAATTTATGAGGTTCAAAAAAGTTCAGTTAACTCTTTTTTGTTTGCTTTTAATTTTCGCATGTCGTTGAACTTCCTGGTTTCTGGCCAAACCGAAAGCAGAGGAGCTGAACTAGCATGAGAGAAGCTTCTCTTGTGTTACTTCCAAAACCAGGAAGAACCAGAAATCTCATGAGAAAATCAACTGTCATGAGATTTCCAGTCCATTTTTCAAACTAAGGAGGTTTGGACAAATTGAAATAAGTATCTGAACTTTGGGCTGCTTATCTGAAGTGTGAACTACCTTTGGGACCTCCCTCTGACTAGCTTTGGTATGAAAAGCCTTCTGCACTCAGTGAGTGTCCAGAGGCTGATGGACTCTGTCATCTGATATTGTTAGAGTTCAGGTGTAAGCAGAAACAAAGTTCACGGATACAAAAGTGAATGCTGTTAACGAAAAATACTGAATAAAAATGAAACTTCAGCACATAAACTGATTTCAGTGTGATCAACACAAAGGTCACCATGGCCACCTGGGAAATGCTTGTACTGTACTTTGGAGGGTGACCCAAGGCCAGCTACAAAAGTACTTTGATTTGTACTCTGACATACCTGAGACTAAAGCACATCAGTGAGTCAAGAGACAGAAACTGGAAACAGAAATCTGCATTGTCTTGATCTTCTTACAGGAAACAAGTACTTTTCCTTAAGACTTGCAGGACTTTTATTTATATTATATAATAATGGTGCTAAAGTGCAGTTCTACTCTGGAAAGTGGTTTTTGTATAAATAGCTCTGTCATGCTCTACAGATCTGCTCCCTTGGTGTATTTAGAGTCAGATCTGTTGATTTTTAGTAACAAAAAAGGTTTTACTGTTTTTTATGCTGCTTAGCAGTGCTTAATTTGTGCCAGAGCTGAGCCCTGGTATCTCTGGGCTTGCTGCATCAGTTATGAATGTAAAAATATTGCTTGAGCCCCGGCACTTGTTTCATTACAAATTAAGCACTGTCTGTTAGCTTTGCACCAGTAACACAGCTGAGAGTGAGGAAGTTGAATTCTGGCTTTCCCCCCCGTGCATCACCAGATTTGTTAACTAAACTAAAACTTTCAGACCTGGTGGCTAATTTTGAATGATTTGTGATCTTGAAACAACTTAAGCTGATTTTGGATGTTGCCTTGAGAAACCTTAAGTGTCTCAAAGTGGCACCCAAAACCAGGGGCTATTTTTGAAAATGCTACTCTCAGCTTCAGGCAGTTGCATCTGTCAAAGCCCACTGATGGCAATAGGGTTGCAAAGGTGTCACTGAGCGCATCATCTGAAGGTGATGGGGCTGTACAGGTATCACTATGGGCCTAATCTGGCTGCAGACCCTTGGATGCTGGTGGTGACATGTGAGAGAGAAAGAACAGCTTGAGTCTTGGATCCTAGGCTGAGTGTGTGTGGGGGGGGTGGGGGTGGGGTGGGGGACGGACCTTTACAGTTGTAAACCAAGCACATTGGATTTGGAATTCACTGAGAAAACGAATGTGGCACCTCAAAGTGCCCCCATCCCTGCCAGTGTGACTCTTCTGAGCAGTATTTCACTCAAACTTTTTTTGAGCTTTGCATTTCAAGTGTTCGCATCCAATAGAATCACACTGATTACAAGGAGATGGACGGCTGCTCAGGGAACTCTACAACTTGGCACATTAGGCCCCATTTACTGTGCAAAGTCTGTCAGTCAAAGGATCATGTTATAATACAACAGCATCCTGACTGTTACGACACAAAATGTCCTCATGAATGCACACAGTATAGTTTGAGACCTCACTACAGTGCAGTCTCTGCTATGAAATCTTTGCTAAGAGGTGGGCAGAGACCATCACTTGTTGGGGCAGGATTTTAAAGTGTCTGGATTAGTGAGTCTACTGAACTTTAAATGATGCTCTTGCACCTCTCTCTGTCTGTCATTTAAATAGACTGATGGGGAATATTTCAAGTCTTTTATATTCAAGTTTGGTAGGATGGGTACTAGAGACCGACTCGAATTAAATCTAAAATCTGAGCACCCCCAAATTAAGGAAACTCAAATCCAGATTCAGGTGCCCTATTCTCCTGTAAGGAATAGGTATAACCATATTATTAGTATTACAATAGCTCCTATAGGTCCCAATCAAGGTCAGTCCCCCATTGTGCTAGGCTCTATTTAAACAGAATGAGACAATTTCTACCCCCAAAACATTTGCACTCTAAAATAGAAAAGACAAAGGAATGAAGTGACTTACCTAAGGTTATACAGAGGGCCCTTCATTTTCGGTTTTTATTTAATTTAATTTTTTCTCAGGAATTTATTGGTGTTTATTACTATAACAAAAACAGATGAAAATCGGTGGAAAAAATGATTGATTTTTCTGGGTAAATATTGAGGTTTATTTTGGTGGATGGAAGGATGGGGGGAAAAAGTATTCAGTAGCTTAACGCTTTGATAAAGTGAAAGTCAATGTGGTTTGCTGCAGAACGTTCAAACAGAACTCAAAATACGATGCCCCCTCTGAGTTTAAGAAAACAATCTCTATAATCCCCAAATACAATTTTTCATTTCAATAAACAGTTTACTGCTGGAGACTTAGAACTCTTAGCCTATAAATATTTACATGTAATAATTGGGCCATCCCATTTGCAGCGCATACACTCCACTTCATCCTTTTCTCCTGTTTTTTTTTTTTTTTTTAAACTTTCAAATTCTTCCTTGTGTTCTGAAATGTATTCTGATACAGTTTTGTTTTCTTCCCATTTTAGTGTCCGATCTCTAAACAGTTATCTGCTATCAGCTTGAAATGTGTATGTGGTGGCCGTGAGCTTTATTAGTACGTTCAGATGTGCAGGAACTTCAGAGCTTGTGTGTGTGTGTGTCTTTTAGACTAATACATAGCATCACTTCAACAGGCAGCTTTGCATATACATACAGACTAATGTATTATCATAATACATATATTTCATGCAATGTATTATATTTTCCTAATAAAACAAATTTATTTTTATATACTTGAATTATACAAAAGTAGGGTGAAAATAGAAACAAAAACCCAGGATTTTTGTGTGTGTGTGGTAAAAATCTGTTTAAATTGAAAAGGTTTAGTTATACAGCAGGACTTCTATAGAATGGAGACTAGACCCTTGGGTGCCTTGGATCCTAGTCCTTGCCCTATCCACTAGACCATGCTGCTGCTTACAAGTGAAGTTAGTCACTGCTATGCTGTGGCTGGGAGAATAGGCCCTCAGATATGAACTCCATAGCTATCATCTAGCTATCAGATCTGGGCAAGGGGTTCAAATGTCTCCCTCTTCAAACTTGCGAACAATGCAGATTCCAATTTGGATCCCAACTGAGCAGCTCAGCCCACCTCTAGTGGAAACTCTTTTTTTAATAGTGTTTGACCTGAGGCCCCAGATACCTTAGCAAGGTAGTGGCTGTTGACAAGATGTCCAGAAATGGTGTTTTTAATTCAAAACTTTGGTCCTGAATACAGGTGTCCGTTTTTCCAGGGGAGGCACGGGTCCAAATGCTATGGCTGAGAACACTTCTGCACTCAGCACAGGGGGAGAAGCTGGAGTTCACACAAGTGAAAATGCACAAAAAGCATGCATGATCCAAGTGATCTGCATGCTTTCCCCAGCACATTCTGCTTCCACCCACCTAATCTCCTCACAACATTGCATGGTAATAAAAGTGATAAATGCTGATGTGATGAGGTCACTGGTTCCCTGTACAGCAGCAAGAACTTACAGAAAAGAATAATTATTGTGATTAGAGGAAAGATAACAGATTAATCAGCAGTTCATTCACCAGTCACTCAAACTGGGAAGATGACATCATCCTTTATAAAGTGAGGGGCAGTGCTGCTGGCATTAGCTCCAGTGGGAAGGGGGGAAGTTTTCCCAAAGGAGGGTTAGCCAGGAAACTAGTCTGCCTTCAAGTGCTGAGAGCATAGTAGTATCTGCCTGTAGCATATGGTTTGCCTACTCTCCTACTATAGGATTCTCAGTCAGTGACCTAGGAGGATCCTTGTCTGCTGCTGTAAATTGACTCTGAATGCACCTTTACCTGTCAGTTTTGCCTTTCCCATTTCAGATGTGACCAGCGTCCACTGTCATATCTGTTACCACCTCTCCTCCCACCCCCCATGGAAAAATTCATCTGTGGTTGTGCAACTAGAAGGCTAGATCATGCCAGCCCTCGTAGAATGCACAGCAGGTCGTTGCACTCCAGCATGAGCACCAGTAAGAGAAAGCAGGAGGCACAGTCTTTTTTGCACAGGGTGGCCAAAAGTCTCAGACCCCTGTGCACCTGCTCCCTGACTCACAAGTGCACACTGCACAGGGTGGAAAAGGAGCAAGAGAATGGGTGTTCCTGAGGAGAAATGGGCTTACTTCTTAGCATCAGGCTTATAAGGCAGCTTGTGCCATGGCCCCCTTTTGGGACTGACTCCTGCTATAAAGGCAGGGCTAACTTGGCAGCAGTGCTCTCGTTCATGTCAAACTGAGTTCCTCTCTACTCCTGGACTGACTCAGCACTTTTTACTTGTGCTTATGCACCTGCACTTCCCAGAATGAGGATCTGAGAACAGGAAGAAGGCTCAGCCTAGCAGGGGGTCTATTCCCCACCAAATGCCCAGACAAAATGCTGCTTACATGGCGGAGAAGCTAACAGAGGACGTGTGAGCTTGATTTAAGGAAGAAATCCCTTTTCCCATCCTCTATAGACCTAGTCCTTGTTACGTATACTCTAGAGTTTTTACTATGCAGTAGGTGACAATGTAGTACCATTGAACTGTCTGCAGCTATCTTGTTACCTACAGTGGCTAAAGTAATGGAAATGTTGTAATAAGCAGTTGTGACGGTCAGTGACAGCTGACAAGGGGAGAGAAGCAAGGTGTGAGAGGCGGGTACTAGCGAAAGCTGAGGTGGTAAGATGTTTTTCAAAAGCAGCAAGAAAAGGTGTGGTTTGAGCTACCTTCAAAAATGGGCTAGCTGCTAGTAAGGAAGTAAGCAGAGCATTCCAGAAAGATGGAGTGGTCGTAGCAAAGGATTGACCCCCAACACGGGAGGAGCAAGGAAGATCCGAGAGAGAGAGAGTGAAAGACGCTACATGGGGTGTAAGAAGATCAGAGGTAAATGGGGATGTGGCCATGAAAGGCCTTGGATGTGCGCAAAGCAGAATTAGTTCAGGATGGGGAGGAGGTAATGGGATCATGTGTGTGTGTGTGTGTGTGTGTGTGTGTGTGTGTGTGTGTGTGTGTGAGGGTGGGAAGAGTAGAGTATTCCTTTGAAAGGTTACTTATGACATAACCCAGGTCTGTAATTCCTAGAGCAATGTTTCCCAACTGGCGTGCTGCAGCACACTCTGTGCCCGAACAGCTGTGCCAGAGAATTTTTTGAAAAATTTACAATGGGGGGAGTCTCCTTCTGATTGGCCATCTGCCTCACTACTCTGCCTCCTCTGGGGCAGAGCAACCAATCAGAGCTCAACCTCCCTCTCTTCCATCCTGTGTGAGCAAAGGGTCTGCTCCTCTGCCCCTACCCTTCCCTTCTGCAACCACCAGCAGAAGATTTGGGGGTGGGGAGGGGAGGAAAGAGCTGCTGGAGCTCGAGATGTGCTGCGGCAGAGGAAAGGTTGAGAACCACTGTGCTAGAGACTCACCAGATCTGCCCACCTTCCATTCAGTGGGGCTGAATAGCACAGAGACCAGCAGGGAAGCTCAGCATTAAGGCACAGAGGTGGAACACAAAAGGAATAGCCACAGAAGATCAGAGCAGGTGTCCATCCAGTCCAGTATCCTGGCTCTGACAGTGGCCAGGACCAGCTCCTTTAGAAGAAGGTGAGAAAAATTCTATTATTCTTTTTATTTATTATTAAAAGAAATTCTATTATTAACTTGCTAGTTTCTTGCTGATCCATAGCTGGCATGTTTCTTGAAGCTTTAGGGTTTCTATCCCTTCTGAGTATAGCAGATTGTATTCAGTCTATGTAACTCTATTATCCATATAAACATCTAATCCTTTATTAACCCCTTTTGTGTACTTAGCTTTAAAGATATCTTGTGTCAGTGAGTTCCACAGGTTCATTATGAGCTGTGTAAGCAAGTATTTCCTTTTACCAGCTCTAAATTTCTTTTTTCATTTTCACTGTGTCCCCTTGTTCTCTAATGAGAGAGGGTGAATGGAAACACCCAATTTACCTTCTTTGTACAGTTGTTATATATGTACATTGGGTCAGATACTAAGTTGCTGTAAATCACTGCAGTATTGTCAGCCCCAAGGCCCCTCAAAATCATGAGATAAGCTTAAAAATAATACATTTTTGAGTTCTTTTTATTTTCCTTTTGGTTTGGGGTGTGTTCGGATCACAATTTTAGATTTTTGTTGTTGTTGTTTTTTTTTTCCCTCCACAACCATGACAGATACAAATTTACTTAAATGGAAGCGGAGAGTCTCACATAATCACAGAATTCTAGGAGTTGGACTTTAAGAAAAACACCAAATATTGTGTGACTTACAGTATGGTCTAGTTATTACTTAATTCTGCCCTGAGTGCCAGGGACTGGACTAGATGACCTCTTGAGGTCCCTTCCAGTCCTACACTTCTAGGATTCTATCACGAGAGTTGGCCACACTGTCACTGAGTTAGACGTGTCACTTTATGGTAAGGAGACAAACAGGAAATTCACAGAGGGAAGTTTTAAAACAGTTTTATTTTAAAAAGGTGTTTAAATAAAGTTTGCCTGCATTATGCACTCTACGGTATCTGCTACATTCATTTGCTGAAATATCATGACTACAAGTGAGACAAGATTCACCCTAGTATGGTTCTGGCTGTTGAGATTTGTCTATAGAAATAAGTTTGGGAATCTGGAATGATGTGTACGGATGAGTGTGTGCAGGAAGAGGACTCTTCCACACAGGAAGGGTATTTTTATAAACAGGAAGTGTAGTCTCCTTCCAGATTTACTTCTGTATCAAGTCTTATTTTAGGTGGAACTGTGTGATTAAGGAGAAGAAAACAAGCAACTCATTCACAGGATGGCAGAGCAAATTAGCACATGATGAAAAACACGTTATCTGGCTTGATTCTAATCTCATTTACATCCTTTTCAAACTGGGAGAAATTCCACAGAAGTGGGCTGTAGTCCACGAAAGCTTATGCTCTAATAAATTTGTTAGTCTCTAAGGTGCCACAAGTACTCCTGTTCTTCTTTTTGCGGATACAGACTAACACGGCTGTTACTCTGAAACTGAAGTCTGTGGAATTACTCCTAATTTACACTTGTGTAATTGATGCATCTGAAGAAGTGAGGTTTTTTTACCCATGACAGCTTATGCCCAAATAAATCTGTTAGTCTTTAAGGTGCCACCGTACTCCTGGTTGTTTTTGTGGATACAGACTAACACAACTACCTCCTGATACTTGAGATCAGACTCTCACCCATACTTTTTTAGTGAAATGCACAAAAATAAAAAAAGCACTGACTTCAGTGAGACTACTCCTGTGATTCTAGTTAAGCATGCCTGTAAGCGTTTGCGAGATTGGGGCCAAAGACTTTAACTAACAAGACAGATGTCATCAGTCCCTGATCACTTTGCTGGTATGTCATGTCCCATTCCCTCACCTTCCTATTTTGTCATTATCTTTATAGATTGTACTCTGTTTGGGAGATTGAGTGTGGCTTACTCTGGTTTTTGAAAAGTGCCTAGCACATTTTGATACTACAAGGTACATAAATATATAAAGGATTATATATTAAATATACTAAATTAATTCAGATTGATATTTTGCTTTCCCTTGGTAAAGGGGCAGTAACCTAAAAAGGTTACTTATTAACTGAGGGCAGTTCAATTAAAAACTGTAGTCAAAAGGTGCCACTACTAAACAGGGGTTGTTAGTGATGGCAGATTGCAAATGAAAATATATGGTAGTTTTAACCAATTATTAGAGAGCGGCCTGTATCAAAACATTGGATCTGACTTTGAGGTAATGGGATCTGGCTCCAGACCTGAATTGATTGGGCCCATTTTTGTAAATTACTGTAGTACAAACCAGAAGACTAGCTCTGAAACCCTCCCTCCCCAGCGACTTTAAAGATGTTCAGATACAATTCCAAATCAGGATTTCTCAGTATAGGCCAATCTCTAATATTAACAATGTTTCATACATGACGTAGTAATATCCAGTAATGTAAAAGTTGTTTATTTGTTGGTGCATATGCACATACTTGTGCACAGACAGCTGCCCCACACATGCATTTACAGTCTGATCTTGTCAGAAATGCACTAGAAATATTTTTTCTAAACAGAAATAAATGTGAAGGGGAGACCATTTCTCCACTGGAACATGTATTTCTGGTAAACCAAAACTAATGGAATCCAGCTGTTACTGGAATCAGAAACAGCTCTGAAATCATGCAATTATTACAATCCATTCATCAAGCCATTGTTTAGAGGCAATGATCTGCGCTCCCTCATCAATGTACACCACCATCCTCCTCCACCGTCCAGTTTTGAGGGGATATATGGATTGAGTTCTGTTAAGCTGCCAGGGCTACATCCAGGCAGTTCTTCTAAACCAGTTGCTAGTTTCAGCCTGTCCCATTAGAGCTGTGTGTGTGTGTGTGTGTGTGTGTGTGTGTGTGTGTGTGTGTGTGTCAAATAATTTAATCTTTTTCTTGGAAAAAGCACAAATTTCTCACACATTTCTGGTTTCTTGGAATTTAGGATGTTTTACTAGGAATTGGTCCGATTAAAATGTAAAGTTAGCCTTGCTGCAGTCATAATTAAATGCAAAACAGATCTCTTCAGTTTAGTCCTCCTGTAATAACCCCTTCTAATATCTTCGCATTTATATATTAGAAAACAGTCCCAGCACTGGGCCAGCTCCCCAGCTGCTATAAATCAGAGAAGTTGATGGAGCTACACTAGTTTATACTTGTTGAAAATCTGGCCCAGTAACTTCCTCCTACCATCAGGAGTGTAAGAGAGAGATTTGGGAGTTTATCTTTGTAGATGGTGTCCAAGTTCCATGCTGGTGGGCAACCCTGTAAACGCCTAGATAGTTCACTGAATTTTCATTCATTATTTAAACAATTTATCCTCATGATGCTTAACCTATCAACAAAAATTGGGCCAAATTCTATGGTGAATGATACCTGTGCAACCCATGGCTGTCTGCTCATAATACATGTGCCATATTCTGATCTTGGTTACATCAGGGTGGAGCTAGAGTTGCTTTGCTACTTCAGCATAAAACCAGAGTAAAATATGGCCTATAGGGGGAGGGGGGTGGAGATAAGAGCTCCTAGATATGTACCTCTAGCTCCATATGGTAGAGAGGCCTGGTGGCAGATCCTGTCCGAGTGAATTTTTATAGGTTCATTTAAGTTAATAGTTTCTCACATGGTACCAACTGCCATAGTTCTATGTCCTGAGGATCTATGTCTTTTGATACTGAAAACTGTCATAGCCATTGTTGGTAACCTCCATTTACTTTGAGACATTCATTCAACTGTGTCATTTAAATACTTCATGCATTTTGAAATGTACAGCAATCACATCACCCACCACCACTCAGAATGTGGTGGGAGGGAATAGCAGGCTGGGCACATTCACACCAAGCTGCAGGAGGGGGAAGAGGTGGTTGTACTGCGCAAAGGAGATGGCTCTTGGTAGTGGTCCTGGCCCAGTGTCTGTTCTTTGCTGCTCTTGAGAAGAGGTTGGCAGTTCAGCCTGCTATTGGTCCCTCTCAGAAGTAGCCCCCACATCTTTCCCCCCGCCCCCCACCTCTGCAGCCCCAACAACCACCTGGCCTGTTGGCCCCTTCTGCGCCTTTCAAATAGACAGCGGGCTTGGGACTCCACTTCACCAGAAGCTTTTGTATTTATCTGTGCCACTCTTCATAGGCCTCTTTCCAGCTATCAACACTGCAGAGTGAGAAACTGAACACAGGTGCTGTGACTCTCGGGGGTGAAAGAGACAAGCACCGAGTCTGAGCAGACCTTGGAGCAGCTTGGGATGGGGGGAGCCAAGCTGGCTGTGTGACAAGGGTGCTGTAACATACAAGTGTTTCACTAGCCATAAGTGGTGGTGTAGCAGTGTCAGTCCCAAGATATTAGAGACCAGGTGAGTGAGGTAATACCTTTCATTGGACCAACTTCTGTAATAAAAAATGTTCCCTCCCCCATCTTGTCTCTCTAGCAATAAATGATGTCATGCAGGCACAGTTGTAGGAAAAAAGGTTATGAAGCATGCTGACAGGCCAATGTTATCTGCTGAGGCTCTAATGTTTGAGTAGTAGCAGCCTGGTCGCACAGTCCATTTCTGGGCTCCCTGATGTCACACCAACCTAGGTCCCTCCTAAAACCCAATAATCTTCCTCCAGTTCTATTCCTTATACAACTCCTCCCTGGAATAGCTCCCAGGCCTGTGTCTGCTGGACTGTAGCTTTAGAGTCAACACGTAGGAGTTGCATTCTTTTATCTGTCTAAATTTCTTGTTCACTGGTAATTCTGACCTGTTTTTTCCTGCTCTTAGTTAGAACAGTGCAAATGAAGAGTAGTACTCATGATATCATCTGTTTAAATCATAAACCAGAGGCCTAGCAGGTATTTTCTCTCTATTTTCAAGTGGCTTTATAATGCTGCTGAAAAGCTCCAGCTTAGTTATAAGGGTTGGGGTTTTTTTTTTTTTTTTTTTTAACTGAAGTGGAGTAACATACCAAGGCTCCAGATAGAACTGGTGCTTTATTGTGTTGAAGAAGAAATGGTCTGTGACCCATAGACCCTTACACTTTAAGTCCAAGTCCTCTAGAACAGGTTCAGAGGGAGGAGTGGAAGGGTGAACTTCCACACATTCCCTCCCCCGCCCCCAGGATCAACCTGTAGAGATGAGATATGTCAGTCTTCATGGTCCATTGAGTACCTGGTTTCTCTGCTCTGAAGACCAGCCAGGGTGCCAGTTAGTGCTAAGTGTGGTAATTGTTTTGATGGTGTGGACATCTGTCCACTGGAAACTGAAGCCACTAAATTCATTTTGCAAAGCTCACCAAAATGCCCTAAAAAAACAAAATAGGCAATAACAACAACAAAGGGTGTAGCAAATTCTTAGCACTTATTATTAGCCGAGGAAGTGCTGGGATTAATCACTCATGCAAAAGCCGCTGTAAAGGATGGAAGTGTTTGATCAAAGTAGGTTTTTGTTGTTGCAAATGGATCATTTTGCTGAGCAACAAGACCTAGTATAGGGCATGAGAGCTTCAAAAGGAGACTAATGACTCAAAGGCCTGAACCAAGGACCTCACCAGAGCTAATCAAGTAGGAAACCCAGAGCAAGGTGGAAATGAGTCCTTCAGTGCAAGTTTTTCCATGGCTTTCATTTCCTAATGCCATACTTTTGAGGTAATAAAACTCACAATAATGGAAAAATAAATAGTGGGACAATGGGAAACGTTGCTCTGTGGGACTGGCCTACGTGTGGCCAGGCTGCACCTCACTTCTGTGCTGGTGTGCAAGGGAAACAGAGGGCACAAGAAACCTCTCCCTTTTGTACTCCACACTGTACTTGGACAAAATTGCAGCCCCTGTGCTTCCACTCATGTAGTTTCATCTCCATGCTATTGCCTGGCAGTTGCTCAGTACCACAAAGGAGGCAGGTTGGAGGCCAAGGCTGGCCAGATGCTTGCGGATAGCATGCTGCACCCCTGGTGGGGTGTAACAATAGGCACATTTCTCCCTGTGAGCTCCTGAGACACAAGGCCTCCCTGGACCCTTCTGCACCTGCTCAGGGCTATGGCTAAAAGCCACTAATGAGCTCATAAATTAATGAGGGAGATCTGAGTGAGCAGAACAATGGAATACTCAGCTCAGTCTTGGCCCCATTAGGCCATATTCATCCCTGGTGTGACTCCAGGGACATGAATTTGGCCTAGTGTTTGTAGGATAGTTGAGGAGGAAAAAATGTCTGTTGGAGGGTAAATCTCTGTTCTACTAAATACATTTTCTTTCTTTCCCCCACCCACTCCAAACAGAGCAGACATCTCCTTCCCCAGAACAGTTTTCTCCCCATCCTTCCATAACCTGTACAGATAGAAGGGCAGCTCCCTTCAAGCAGTAGTGCACAAACTTCAGAAAGTTTGGAAGTGCAGGTCAGATAACGATCCACAGCTCTGTATGGTTTTCTGAACTTCTTTGTTATGAAAGTAACATCCTTTTTCATAGGATGAAAGGATCTGAAAGGACCCTACCAACTGTGTGTGTGTGTGTGTGTGTGTGTGTGTGTGTATATATTATATAATATATATATACACACACACACCCTACTTTTGGGACAGAAGGCAGCAGCCAGGTAAATAACATACTACCTGTAGAATGGGGAGGAGGAATTTTTCCAAGGATACAACATCAACCTACTCTTGGGGGCAAAGGTCCCAGGAGTGATAACATCCATACTAGCCCTCAGTTTCTAAGGTCTCCTCTGAAAGCCCCACCTGGAGTAAATTACATGGTACTCTGTTTATCTACCTGAGAAAGAAAAGGCTATCCTCCTGGGATTTGAACTTGTGGCTCTAAGGGGTTCAAAGGTAATGTTCAGGCTATGAAGCCCCATTCTTGCTCAGAAATCTCTCTGGATAGGCTCCGTGCCAGCCCAAATGTAAGATGTGTTCTGGTTCCTCCACTTTTACTCAGCTGTTACTCGGGCAAGCTCCCACCGAAATCAATAGGAATTCTTCCTGGGTAAGGAATGAGTCAAAACTGAGCAAGGGTATCAGTAAGTAAGTAATTGAAATTGTTGGTGCATCTTTAGTGTAGATCTGGAGGGGTGGCCCTTCCTAATACTAGATTACGCTGAGATCCCAGAGTCATACAGCATTATGGGAAGGTACCCTCCTCTATGGGGGGATCGAAGGATGCATCCTCTTGCCAGTTATTGTATTATACCAGTCTTCAGACTCCAGGGGCCCTTCCTTTGCATGGCAGCAGGTTCCAGAGTTCAGCTGAATGTGTCAGGCTGCATGCAGACTCAGGCAGCTGCCAATTGCATTTGGTTTGTTTTATTTGGGTCTCTTTTTATTGAATGAGAGCTGAGATCCTGATCTCACTCTGTGAGTTAGGTGGGGGTTTATTGCTGCCCATGCCTTACTCTAGCCCTGCCAGTGTCCTTCCCCTAGCACTCTTTCCAGAATTGTCCTGTGCAAGGGGGTAAGAGGATAGGCCGCCATGGCTCCAGCCCGTGTACAGATGCACAACCTTTGGGGCTGCTAGGGCTTAAAGTAGCACTGGTTGACACCCCCATGCTTGCAATTCCTGGCAGAGCTGGCCAAGTTGAGCTGCCTCCTGTACAGGCATTCCAAGGGAAGGAAGGGACTCTCTAACCCAGATCTTTTGCTCCCACAAGGGGGCAGACAACATACTTCAGACCCAACACAGGAACACCAGTGAGAGAGACAGGAAAGTAGAGTCACTGCATAACTTTTTCAACTTTGTTTCTGGGGAGAAAAAGATCAGTTACGTTCTTGCTTGCCAAGTCCAGCTGGAACAGTTCAGTGTGTATTTTGTGGTTTACAGTCAAAAATGAAAGCAGCCCCCTTTCCCCAAATCCTGCAGCGGCTGGGCTGCCTCTTTTGCTTTCCTCAGCCGAAACATGCAGCAGCACATTCTGATGAAGGGCAAAGCAAACAATCCGCCCCGAAAGACTGACAGAATGAGAACTGGAGGAAAGGAACACGCTCTTGGAGGGGAATTTGACACCCCACACCCTGGTCACAGAAGTTATGCTCTGTGCTGTGTTGCAGCATGTTCCGATGGCTCATGGATTCGATGGGGTTTTTAAATACTAAGGCCGTGCACTTCCTTATGTATATTTCACGTGGGTGGGGATGGAGAGGAAGAGTTTCTCTTAGTGGAGGGGAGTACGTACACTCTGCTTCAAGGGGAAGCTACTGTAGAGAAGTGGTGGCCAAAATATAGCCCATAAACCAGCTGTGACCCAATCAGCAAGTGTTTGCAAAATAACCTGTGGCTGCCCTCACCTTTAGCATGGGGATGTGACCTGGAGAGATTATGGCCCAGGTTCATCCCCGTTCCAGTGCAGAGCCTGACACCAGGATCAGAGCATGGGTGCCCCACCTCCCATAATTCTGGGGCTGCTGGGGGCTGGTTCAACCACCAGCACTCAGTGCTGCCCTGATTTAATCCCTGCTGCTCATGCCCCTATGGGCCTTGTGAGAGCTGGACAATAGCCAGGGCACAAGACTGCCCTGCCTACCCTCCCTGCCTCTGTTGTAGGGATCTCTCGCAGGAGACCAGGTGGTCGTGTTCCAGCTGCTTTCCACCACCTATGAACTGGGCATTCTGCTTCTAATTCCTCACCACTGTGCAACTTGTGTAGTCAGAGAGCTGGGTAAAGTGTGTGGAAAGTGCTACCCCCAGCAGGAGTGAATGAAGCAAGCTGAGAGGGTGGCATTTTGCATTTGCTTTGCCTGGGGGCACATGACAAAAGATAGAAAGCAGGGGGGAGTCAGGCTCTCGCAAATCCCAAGAAATAATGATCCTGTTTGATTTGAGCCACATCCACTCAGGTCAAGGGAGATGATTGCAAGCTGGACTCTGTAGTCTCTTTGGAGCTACACTATATTAAATGCATGGCTTGCTGGAGTCTGCTCCATTTTATGCAAATCAGGTGCACCCCTGGGCTCCTGACAAGTTGTCAAAGCAGACTTCAATTGAGCAAGGTTTGGAGGTTTCTGTTCTAGAAGATGGACAGCATTTCAGAATTGCAGCAATGCAGGCCCTTAGCCGCAGGAGTACCTGAGAGTACAAACTGTTCATTCCTAGCACCACGGAAGGCACGAGTGGACTAAGCTGTGTGTGATGCTCACAGACATTGAAGTAGGGTTGCCAACTTTCTAATTTCTGAAAATCGGACACTACAGCAGGAGCACCGGAACCTCCCCCAGCCTCGTCCCTTGGGACGCGCAAGGCCCCGCCCTGATCGCTCATTGCTCCCTCCCTCCCCCTTCCTCATCGCTCCATCCTCTCTATCCTTCACCCCCTAAGCTGTGCTCCCTCAGCCCCAGGGCTTGGACAGGAGCGGCAGGCCCTGACAGAGCCTGCGTGGCCACAGATGCAGGTAGGAGGTGGACCCCAGCTGAGTTGCCCTTCTGCCATTAGAGTGGAGATGCATTTCCCAGGAAAAGGGGCACAGAAGAGAAAGAGACAGCAAATGCCATCGTTACTCGCCTTAGAAGAGAGACCTTTCCGACTGGCAAGCAAGAAGTCTTGCCACCTAAAAATGTTATGTAATTAGAGGGCAGTCTGGGAATGCTGTGATAGCAGGGGTGA
The DNA here is from genome assembly GCF_027887155.1 of Malaclemys terrapin pileata. NCBI lineage: Eukaryota > Metazoa > Chordata > Testudines > Emydidae > Malaclemys > Malaclemys terrapin. The sequence continues at coordinate 93,101,110 of NC_071508.1, read as the reverse complement.
AAGGTTGGGGGGAAGGTCAGAGGAAGCAGCACCCCCTAGGCATGGCGAGGAGGGTCGAAAGGGTGGAGTGTGACCTGCTGAGTGGGAATCGCTTTTGTTATTTTAATACAAATCATTTCAGACATTTAGTTTCTGCTGATGTCCTGAACTCTGCCCCTGAAGTCACCAGCGCCCCAGCTGTGCCAAAATAAACACAATGGCCTGGCCAAGGAAACAAAGTGAGAGCCTTTCCCCAGCAGCATCAGCAGCAGTGCAGCCTCCTCCAGGCCACTGGTATCCAGTTACCTGCTCTATTTAAAACAGCAAAGCAGATAAATATAGAGCCACGCGTTACAGTGCAGGCAACCAGAACCACGACGCAGGGAATAGTAAACTGATAGGGTCAGTGCAGCGAGGGGGTGGACACGCAAACAGACCCTGAGCTGCAATTGAAAACAAAGGCACAGGAACCAAGGTGCTGACAGGGGGGAGAGAGAGATGGAAACGCCTCGAGTGCTTTGATTTCAAAGCAAACATTTGGCCATGTGAAATGTTTACACCGGTTCGGGGCTGCATGGAGGCAGCAAAATGGGATGTAGCAGCAGGTCTCTCTCTAAAAGAGCTGTTGGGGCTCTGGGCCAGCCTGAGGACACAGCAGCTTTGGTTCATGACTGTGGGTGCCTGCCTGGCATGCTCCCATTTGGAATTATAAACCCTCAGCAGACGTAATGGATCTGATTTCTTCCAAAAATGACGCCGTGAGTGGCTGAGCCGCGTGACAGAGGATGTTTGATCAGACAGCCTGGATTTTGGAAGAGTCTTCATGTGAAGCTCTTCTTTGTCCGAGGCAGCGTGAGCCACGCAAATGGCAGCTGCGTCCCATGGGGAAGGTGGTGCAAGAGAGAAGAGTATTCAGCAACGTGCATTGTGTCAATGGACAGAGAGAAATGAACACAGCCAGGGAAGTTAATGCCAGTGACATATTAAGGCAGGATCAAATGAATTGGTTTATCTGTGCCTCGTGCTCCAAAGAGGGCCTCCAAGTTTCTGAGAATATTAGTATGGGGTCGATGTGAGCCCCAGGATCCCAACTTTTCATTGAATCTCAGAGGAGCCTGTCACACTTTACCCACTCCATGGCTAAGTCTGCACACTTGCAGTTAATTCAGGACACACTGAGCCTTAATCCTGGGCTATTTAATGTCGCTTTCACTGTAAACAGCAGTGCAGCTTTTCTAGTGTATCTCTGTAAGCAAGTGAAATGGGAGGGTTTGCCTTGTGATTTCCCTTTTTTACTTTGTCTCCACTTGAAGTCAGAGTGACAAACAGGATCAGTGAAGCAAAAATGCCATGAAACAACTGTAACTGCATTTATTAAAGCCCAATCATACTGGTACGATATGGTATATACTTGGGTATATACCATACCCTCCTCCCCAAGAAACACACTGGAGATATATTAGGTACATAAATGGGAGAGGGATTTCAGAGATCACAACATGGCACTTGGGGATACAATATGTCAATAGGGGATGCTGTCATCAACCTGGGGACCAAATTCATTTTGTGGGCACCTGTCAACATGAATGCCAGGCCCCAGCCCAGCTGCAAGCATGCCTCTAAATCTCTAGGACTGGAAGTCAGATGAATGGACACCTAGCATTGGTACCAGCAGGGGCCACTCTTATCAAGTTGAGGTTCACAGCAACAGAGGAGACCCCCCGGACTGAGAGGATGCAGAATGGAGCATGTCATCTTTAGGCCAGCTGAGGCCACTTTCACCAGGGGCAGGTTACAACACAACTTTTTGCTCAGAGGTTGATCACTTGTTCCAAAACTGAACTTCACACTGCTGTGTGCTGCACAACACCACAGTCTTGCTGTTGTATGCACAGAGCCCAGCAGCTTTTTCAGCCTTGCTTAATAAACTAATACTACTCATCCATCACACAGCAGGCATGCAGTGACTGTCACAACATGCTGCAGTTATCGGAGCCAGTGTCAGTACAATTCAGCCTCTGCCATTGAAAAGCATTTTTAGAATTGAGGGGCTCCCACTTTCTAGCCTCCTTAACATTGTAAGCAAAGAAGATGTCAACGGCAGATGTCAGAGTGCATCTTTGACCATATAATGACTAAAATTTGAGGCAGGGGGCTTAAGCAGTCTCCAGACTCATAGATGTATAGTTTTCCCTTAGTACCTGTACAACTCCCCCTTTGCCTTTTGGTTTTCTGGGAGGCCTGCCATGATATCTATTTGAAATGGGTTCTTCTTGCCTCCCTGATAATGAGGTCTAACACCCTAAACTTCCCTTCTCTCCTTAAAGCTACTGGGCCAGATTCTCAGCTATAAACTACTATAGCTCCACAGGTGTCAAACTTCATCAGTTTACATCAGCTAAGCATCTGGTCCAAGCCACCTGCCCTTCTCCCTTTGTCTGCCTAATTTGTCTTTCCAGGTGCTTATTCCACACCCATCACTGCGGTATCTGAGAAACATCTTAACAATAATTGAATTTTAAAAATAAAGAAATAACACCCCTCTCCCTTATCCAAAGAGTGTGGGTCTGACCCTATGTCCTCTCTAAGTTCCCTTTGTGCTACTTCAGCAGAGCGAAGGGGACTTCACGCTGCTTCAGACAGGCAGCTGACAATTCCCCCAGCATGCAGAGCAGAAAGTGCTCAATGCCTCTCAGAATAAGGATACTTCTGAACAACATATTCCAGAGTTCCCTGAACACGATGCACCCAGTTCTGAATAAAACCATTCTTTAGCTTCTCACTTGGTTGTTTTCACAAGCATTTTGTTTAGAAGGTGAGGATGCACCCTGCCACAAAGCAGAGACATTATTAGTCCTAAGGCCAGGTCTTTCTTGAGCAAGAGAGTTCACCCAGTGGGTAGAATTTCAGCATTGTGCAATGCTCTTTTCCCTTTCTCTGATGCACATCCATATTACAAAGGATTTGACACTAGGGGATTATTTGGAATTGGAGACATGAGATGTTGGTGCATCTCCGGTTACAGGTTACTGTACCAAAGCCTTTGCTCTTATTAATCACGTGCATGTTACACTGTGGTTTATTATTGTTTGCTTACATTATTAATGCTATGAAATGGAAATACTGTGTGTACAACTGTGGGCATATCAGTCTTCCAAAAACAACTATTATCTAGTTTTAAGGTGCCAATTATGCCAGGGAGTCTTTATTTTTTAATGATTGATGTATTGAAACATGAAATAGTTATACATTTCCTGTCCAGCCGTCTCTGATCACTCTCTTTCTCTAATCAAATGAAACTTCAGTAAGGTCAAACCCCAAAATATTCATAAAACATATTATACAACACAGATGTCGCATGTCTATTTGACAATGTTTACTGTCTGCTGGATCGTCTTAAATAAATAACACACTGAATCTGATATTTCATTGGTGCTCTCCAATGTGGCTTCCCCACCCCTGTTTACACAGCGAGGGAGAGAAATGTGGAGTCAAACTGAGCTGCCTTGTAATTCATTAACATTTGATTAGCACAATGAATATTCATTCACATTATTAGCTTATTGTTCCCGTTCGCGTGGTATGAGAAATATGAAAAGTTTTGTGGGGGAGGTTTTAACTGTGGTTTTCTTCTGGAGAGGACTGTTCTATTACTCAAAAGAGCTACATGATTAAGGATTAGAAAAAAGAAAACATGTTGCAATAATGTTCCTTGCGCAGCTCCCAGAATCCAAAGCTGAACAGCTAAGTCCATGTATATTTCTTATAAGGAAATATCGACCACAGTATAATTTTAAAATATGTGCGTGATCTATATAAGTAGCTATCTTTATATGGATGTACCTCTACATTTAAATACTACAATATATAACCCTACAGGTAACTGTATTTATGGGGCTATTTAAAGGTAGATGTCAAACGGCAGCTCTTTGGAACTAGTTCAAGTCTAGTTGCTGAAATGCTGATCAGTAAGAGAATATGAACCTGTCTCAGTCTCTTGATTTGCCCATGAGACAGAGCTGGAAGGAGATGTGGAATTTTACTTGAAAGCAACTGGCTTCCAGATTGACTGCAAAATGAGGCTGGTAAGTAGTAGCATCTCAGTGCTGTCAAGCAGGTTGCTCCCACAGTATTGCCTGGGGGAGGCCTATGGCGCAGTGACCATTTTGCCAGGATCAACCATTGTTCAGTACATCATTAAGACCGCTGGAGGGATAAGAAGGGAAGAAAAAGGAATCATAGCTATTGATTTTTTAAAAAAAACACCCTAGGTTGTTTTCTATGTATAGACTGTTCTAAAGACTCTGCCATGACGCTGGTGTATTCTAACCCTCTGGGATAATGCAACTTTTGCTTCTATTGCATCTTTCATCCAAGTAGCTCAAAACATCGTATCAACATTCATTATTTAAGCTTCACAGCACCCCTGTGAGATAGCTAAGAGATGTATAAGGATCAAATCACCCACCCACTGAAATGCAGGGACCTAAACTCCCAACTCCCGTTGATAGTCAGTGGGTATTGGATGCCTAAGTCAAATCTGTGTCTTTTAAAATTTTCCCCACAGAAAGCAGGGTTGTGATCAATTTGCACTCTTGAAGGCATTGGGATGCTTTATAATGAGACACATTAAAGGTACGCATCACTAAAAGAGATTCACCCCAGTTAATAAGCTACCACACAGCAAGAGGTCAGTTGTTGTTGTTGTTGTGGTCACTAAATGCCAGATAGATTTGGGATTCTGGACAGGTGCTCTGCCATGTAAACAAAAGGAGAGTTAACAAGAGAATTAAAATAATTTTGGCCCCCATTTTCAAAATTAGGCCAATATGATTTTGTTCATGCTATCCCCAATGTGTGTGCATAAATCAGGAATTCTTGTATATAAGCATATGCCAAAAAATGTACATGCCTAACTATAAAATATGGCTCTGTATTTATACTGCATTTTCTATCTGGAATGATTCCAAAGCATTTTATATATTGCACAAAAATATAAAACTCCCCTATTACTAAAATGCATTGCTTCACTGGTGGAATAAGACAAGCAGTCTGCACCAGCAACTCTATGCAGTAGCTTCAGAGGTTGGCAAGTGAAAAATAATGTATTCATCTGAAACTATATGGGGGAGGTTAGGTAGGTTAAGATCAAATTATCAGAGCTGCAATATGGCTAGGACTTCAGGACTAACAAGCTTAGGAGCCCTGAGATCTCCGCTGACCATGGATGATCAGGATTTTGGCTTTATATCTCATACAAATTATTGCACCTCCAAGTGACATAGTATCTTTAGAGAGACAAAGGGGTGAGGTAATATCTTTTATTGGACCAACTTCTGTTGGTGAAAGAGACAAGCTTCTAACACAACGCTGAACGCAGACCTGAAGAAGAGCTCTGTGTAGTTTGAAAGTTTGTCTCTTTCACCAACAGAAGTCGGTTCAATAAAAGATATGACCTCACCAGGACCAGCACAACCCTTTAGGTGACCTAGGCGGCCGCCTAGGGTGCTAACATTTGGGGGGCGGTGACCGCGGCGGCCGGATCTTCGGCCGCCCTGGTCATCGTCAGTATTTCGGGGGCGGGACCTTCCGCCGCCTCTGTTGGGGGCAGCATTTCGGGGGCGGGACCTTCCACTGCCTCTGTTGGGGGCAGCATTTCGGGGGCGGGACCTTCCGCCGCCTCTGTTGGGGGCAGCATTTCGGGGGCGGGACTTTCCGCCGCCTCTGTTGGGGGCGGCATTTCGGGGGCAGGACCTTCCGCCGCCTAGGGCGGATAAAAAGCTGGCAGCGCTCCTGGACCTCACCCACCTTGTCTCTAATATCCTGGGACCAACACACATACAACAACTCTACAAACAACATCATAGCTTTAGCACAGTGCCAGCTATTGAATCACTAGCATCACTTTGAGTAGCGCTTAGGGGCCAGAGTCTCTGGTCTGCTAAGGCCACGTTGCACTGCGTAAGCAACCCCAAGGGGCTTTAAACTGGCCAGAGATAGTCAGTAGAAAATTCCCACTATGCAAGGGACCTCTCCACTGGTGGGAAGTTGGCAAAGGTGTTTCTTCCACCTCCCATACCAGCCACCCCCTCCACCCACAGTGTATGAGTGTATCAGGGTAGAGTGTGGGCAGGGCAGGGAGGGGGGCAGGGTGGCGCAGACCTCTGCAACACCCAATCCTCCACTGTTACTGTTGGAAGATCCTGTGTTTCCCCTCTCCATTCATCCACATGCAGCCCAGATGGAGGGGAGAATCCAGGCCTAGGTATTCTTTGGAGTTCTCCTGTTCAAGTATTGCCCCAGTCGAACTCTGCTAATTTTCTATATCAGGCAAGCTAACAGCCCAAATTCCAATAGTTCTAGTCATGGCAGGAGGCCCAGTAGTTGATCTGTATTGGCCCTTGTACAGTAGCCCCTGGAGTCAGTGGATATTGACCATAACCGTACGTAGCCCTGACCTGTCAGGTGACTGGTGCCAGGAAATAAGGACTATTTTTACCAGCACTCCTACATCTCACAACATTATTACAGCCTTGTCACTGCCCTTAGAACCTGGACCATGTGGTTGATGTGCACAAGCCAAGTCCTGCCCCTTTGATTCCTGATATTGGGAGTGTAGATGCACACTGACCCTGTCCTGCCCCCTTTCACCTGGTTCTGTAAGTGTGGATGATGCACAATGACCCTCTCCTGGCCTCTTGGCAGCTGGACAGGGGGGATAATGCACTTTAGCCAAGTCCTGTCCCTTTGTCACCTGGTCCAGGTCCTAGCACATTGGCCCTCTCCTATCCAGCTGGTATTCAGACTGTGTGGCTGATACACATTGTTCCTGTCCCGTTAGTGTTTGAGATGTGGGTGCTAGTCTGCCCTGATGGAACCTGCACTGCCACTCCCTTCAAAGACTGCTACAGCTCTGACCCTGCAATTTGGAAAAAAAGGAAATGAAAGCAGGAGCTTATTTGCTGGGAAAGTCTGTGAGTGATTTTCTCTTCAGATCAATGAACATGCTGGAAAAAGGAGTGGACAAATTAGCCAGTGATGGCTGAAGGGAGGCCACTGGGACCAATCACTAATATAAACAAGGAAGCCACCTGATGTGACTGGGGTCAGATAAGAGAGTCGTCACTTTAAAAGCAGGTGCTTCCTGTGCTGAGCCCTGAGTCTGTTCCAAGTTCCATCTCCCAGTAAAAACAAACCAAACAAATGCTCTGGGATAGAAGTGTGATCTGCGTGGGCCTGAAGTTTATAGTGCTGAGAGGAAGCTGCTTCAGGTCAGTTCATTCTTAGCAGTGCAGGGGTTGCACCTCTGTGTTTTCTTTAGTGTACCGCGGTAGCTTCTGGAGAGGATCCCTTTCATCTTGGGATCTGAGAAACAGAGGTTTTTACAAGTTTGTATTTAAACACACAAACAATATGCTGTATAAGAGGAACAAAAACTGCAGAGTGCGCCATCAGCACATAGGGATTTCTGTGGGTCGCAGCTATTTTAAAACACTGGTGGATGAGAGCAGGAAGCCAAGAGCCACTATTTTTGCTTGGATCTATAAAAAAGCCAGGTCAAGTTTTCCATGCATTTGTTTGTGTGTACTGTCCCTTGAGTCCTTGACACAGCACAGGAGGATGACTGACAGACATGCACATATGCAGGTATGAAGAGGCTGATTGTTAATAAGGATGTTGGCTCAGTTCTCTTCCCTTTACCATGTAGACCGTAAGGCAAGTACTTACTTCCTAAAAGGATGAGACAATAGCCTTTTACCTTGAACCCCTCTAACGCCGAGAGTAAAAATCAAAGTCAAACTTTTAATATTATTATAACTTTGGAGATGGTGCAATTCAGAGGCCTGAACCCTAACCTGGATTTGACTCTCTTGGAACACGGGGAAGGTTTGGATCTGGTTCTGAGCTTCATCGATTGGGCCCTTAGCTAGTTTGGATCAAACTCATTGGTTTATGCAATGTTGGAGGCTCTGTGTACATACTGATAATCTCTGGGTTAGAATACACCTGTTATACGTCATTCAAGCTGCCGAAATAGCTAGTCATATTCTGTTCTCAGCTGCACAAGTACTAGTGCAGAGTAACGGCAATGACTTCAATGGAGTCACTCCATCTTTATACCTATGTCACTAGTAGCAAAATTGGGGCAACATCTTTAAATGGACCTTTGTTTAGGTATCTGGTGAAGCTGGTGCTCGTACTGGAGGAAACAGTGCTGTCACTTCAACAGTATTTCTATCAACCATTAAATACTTAGAGTGGTACAGGGAAAGGCTGAAGGATTTAGCTCTTCCCTGTAGCTTTTGGTTTATGCTTGCGGAGGATTAGCACAGGTGAAGTGAACTGCTTGCCCTGGCCTGTGAAACCAGCCTCCCTGTGAGTCTGGCACGTTTCTGAGCATAATACAAGGCTTATTTATTTCATCAGACCCTTAACTAGTCAACCCAATGTTAGGGTATCAGGGCACATAAGGGACAGCATTTTCATCATTCCATCTATACGATATTTTGTATGTGTTTGTTTTTAATTTCCAGAGTGGTGCCTGGGTGCCATGGCTGTGGGCACCATAGAAACAGTTAAAAGAAATAATGCTAATAATGACTTAGATGCAAAGCTTTTCAGAGCAGGGGCTGTCTTTTTGTTCTATGCCTGTACAGCACCTAGCACGATGGGGCCTTGGTCCCCGACTAGAGCCTCTAATCACTACAGCAATACAAACAATAATACAGATAAGTGCAGATGAGGCCAGCACTTGTTTTTAAGATCCTTGGTGACCCAACTGTACTTCAAGGATCCATCTCTCTCTCTCTCTCTCTCTCCCTATCCTTGTCTGCTTTTTTCCTCTCTTGTGATAATGAAATGACATCACTACCCTCCACTAGAGGACATGGCTCCTTAGCTCTGTGGGACCCCGGTAGAGGAGAGAGGCCCTTGTTATTGTAAACAGAGTTTCTATATTCACAACAGTGTGTTTCCAACACCATAAGAAGAAAAGAAAAAAGACGAACATAGGTAGCTGCATTAGGAAGCTGGGCAGGATGCTATCCACTGGGTTGTGTTCAGACGATTAGTTGCAAGCGGGAACGCCAAAGTTCAAGATGTAAACTCGAAGGGGAGCGGAGAACAGAAAACTACAAACAGAGCTACCAGCGCCTATACAGTAGATCTCAGGCCATGGATATGTGATGCTGCCTTCTACTGTGTGACAAAGCCTTCAAATGAGAGACACAGCTCAAAGAACACCAAGAGGGAGCCACTTGAAATTACACAGGGCACTCTCCTTTATTCGGTATAAAGTCATCAACAACAGCCTACATTGCACGAGTCAGCATTTTTTTACAGTGGCCATTTTTTACTAATAATAGAGAGATCACATTGGGTCCATGTGGGATAGAGATATGTGTTATGTTAGTGATATGCCTCATTTTAGTGGGGAGTGTGAGCAAGTGGTTGAAGCAGGGGACAGGACTCTAGGGGGTCTGTTCCCAATCCTGCTACTGGTTTCCTGTGCAACCTTGGGCAAATCAGTGGATGTCAGTGTCCCTTAATTTATCAATCAGCAAAATAATTGGGATAATACTAGTTATCTGCTTCACTATGGTGTTGTCAGTCTTCACTAATTAACTTCTTAACCTTTAGGAGATGAGTATGTGATGCATTTTGTACGTGGTACCAAAGGATTTTAGGGGTAAATGGGTTAATGTTGTAAAGTGCTTTGAGAACCCAGGATGATTAATTAATACTAGAGAAGTCCAAAGAATATGATATAGTTGAGAGGGAAATTATGTATGAGGATTCTATATTTGCTTATGAGCAACCAAATCAGAGAGGCCAGCTGTAATTATTATAAATAAAATTCCGGTATGACTTAGAATGTCAGGAAGTTCCAAAACAGGCGGAGAGGCCATTGTATTCCAAATATTGTCCAAGCGCCATCTGATTTGGGAAGCCCTGCATGCATTACCCACACTACACTCATGTATCAAGGGCATCTCTGCTGGGATGTCTCCTTTAGCTCAAGGACATGCTATTAGCTTTGGAGATCAGTGGGGACCCTAGCTGTTGTTAGAGCAATCAGTGATATATTTTGTACGCAGCCCTTCTGCAAGTGTGGGGCAGCGAGTTTTGTGACTCAATATAGTTCTCACTACAGACCCCAAAGGTATCCCAGTCATCCTATGCTTCTAGAAAGCACCAGAGCATGGCCTTCTCTCTGCTACTAGCGCGTGCTGGCACTGGAGACATCAGGCCTCTACAATCACGCTAAGTCCTCAGGAACACTCCTCTTCTGTGCTGCCATGCTGTCAATGCTCCTCAATGTGTATCTAGTCAGATCACCTTCTTTTGGTCAAAGGGACACACTTCCATTCCTCTCGCTGTTCCCCTTCTGGGTGTCCCTCTTGTTGCATATAAACGCCATCAGATGAAGTCTTGGAGAAAACACTGCCTTCCTCTCCCTCAGTCCCAAGAGATTCACACTCCTCCTGCCTCAGCACTCTAGCTCTCACAGTAACCATCCATTGCTCTTGCTCTCTCAGCCCTGGGCTCTTGATACCCCTGATGGTACTACCTTCCCCCAGCAGTCTCTCCTCTAAAGAGGTGCTCCTATATATTATTTGCAGACGCTTCCTTTCTGCTCCGTTCCCAAACACCAGGTCTATTCTTGGAACGTCCGGCTAGCACACTTGTATTGACGTCAAAATTACTCAACAGTTATTGTCAGGAAGGACTTGATTTGCATTTCAATAGAGTAGCTTTTTAATGTCTCAGAAAGAAGATGTTGCTGGGGACGTTGTCTGGAAGGGTTCCTCAAGGCAAATGTGAGACTGGCAAATTACATGCCCGGCCCTACTTTTAAAGAGTTCTCAAATCCTCTGTGTGTGTGAGTGTGGAAAAAGTACATAGAGTAAGAGCATGGCTACTGCTTCCAGAAAGCCCCCTCTGTCCTCTCCTTCCTCCGTCCCTGGTGTACTGTACGCAGTGCTGCTCCAGCTCGCGGCACAGGCGCAACCAAGCAGCATGTGAAGCTCTTGAAAGTACCATGGCAAATCTAAGCTGGCTATTGTGTGAATGTTCTCCTGGGAGAGGAGGAGGATGGGAGGGAAGGAGTCCTGTGACCTGAACTAGTTTTCCATAAAACAAGAGATCAACAACCTTCCCTCTTCTGTGGCTGGGGGCTTGAAGAGAATTTGGTTCTATTCACTATATCTCCCTCCATACTTTCTAAAGCAAATGGAAGGGGTTGGCCTAAGTAACAGGTTTGCAATATGTAAACTCCCTAGAATCATAGGTTTTAATACAGCTATGGTCAGCTCAGCCCTTCATTCTTCTAAGGAGGGTAAATTAAGTACCATGCAGTTTACTGTGGGGAGAATTTCTCAGGTGAGATCTTAAGAGTAAGGTCCTGTCTGTGCGTAAGCAGTCAGAGATGTGTTTTAACCACACATTCAATTGAAGGAGTCAATTTGTGGACATAATGGGTGCAAATCACAGCATTTAGACAGGAGTCACTAGAGTTAGTGACCCCTGCCATGTGACAAGAGTTTAACCTCTGTAACACTGACCCAAATCAGGTTTTTATTCCACTAAGTTTTTGCCTGTAAATCAGATAGCTAGACACCAGAATGCTCTCGTTTGCACCCACAGTCAATTACAGGTGCAAAATTAGAGGCCAGGTTAAATCTCCTTTAAAACTGGCTCTGAAGATCCCATGGGACTTTTATAAGAGTAGAGTGTGACCCCAGTTATTGGCTAAAATGCCCCTTCCCCCATCTCAACTAGTGAGCTGCGTGCCAATTTGCTGCCACTCTCCACTTCAGAGGTGGCCGCCCTTTAGTGGTACTCTATGGATATAATTTGTGAAGTTCCTTGGGATGAGGAGGTTTATGTGAATGAATACTGAATGACATAGAGATCCTGGGAGCTCTAGTCTCCCTAGCACAGGGTACCTATCAGTAACTCCCATGGACTTTAATGGAAGTTGCTGCTGTTCTGCAGGAGGGAAATATCTTCAGTGGATAGGGTGTTAGTTAGGACTTGGTAGAGCTGGGTTCAAGTCCCTGTTCTGCCACAGACTTCCTGTGTGACTTTAGGCAAGTCACTTAGCCTCTTTGTTCCCCATCTGTACAATGGGGATGACAGGGGTATTGTTGTGAGGATAATCATATTTGCCCATGCAGATCCATCCCTTTGTAATAGGGGCCATATAATACCTAAAGTAGATAGTGCAGTGGCTCTGTATAGTTCCCACACTTAGGGTGGGGCATTAGAACCTGCTGTCTTCAGAGTCAGAATGTTGGCCAGGACACTGGGATCATCTCTTACTTGGTCTGAAAAACTGCCCTGGGGATCTTTGACTTCCTCCAGACAGCCCAGGGAGATGGACCGAAGGGGCACCAGAGACAAAGATGGGAACAAGAAGCAGAGCAAAGAGAGGCTACCCGGGACAAAGAGACTTGAAAACAAGTCAAATCTGAAAAATTTCATTCCAGCCCTTCCCTTGTCCCTGCCCAACTGTCCTAACTCCCTCAGCGATGTGTTTTAGGGCAGCAAGCCAAAACCTTGTTTTCTAGCATGCTGTTCCCAAGGAGGACATGAAACGTTCCAAGATTGGGACTGTCTGCTGTGTTTGTATTGCACAGTGCCACTGTTTACAGACAACTAGACTAAGCTCCCCTTCTGTGTGCTGTGTGCAGGGCCGTGTGGGCCACGTTCACCTCGCTGGTGCACCTCTCTGCACCAGACTGCCCACTAGGCCTCTGATTCACCCCTTGGGGAAGGCAGGGGGTGTTTCCACTGCCATCGTCCATGGTAGTTAAGCTTTAAGTTCTGCCATGAGCTGCAAAAGAGCTTTGCTGGCGAGTCTATAGCAGGGTCTCCACCCACAGAAGCCAATATAGACCCACAAGTGATACCTAAACGAAGAACCCTCTGCAATTCTGTCACCCTTGCTCACACTGAGTAGCACCTAACTCTGTGAGTAGCCTTTGAGTGAGATTGTGTCCCAGGTACACAGCCCATAGGAAAAGGTGGTATGATGTTGCACTACCCCCAGAGCATTCCAGGAAAGGAACTGTGGCTCAGGGAGCACTGTCCCCTCCCTGTTTCCCTCTTGCTCCAGGGAGGTGGTAATTTGCTGCTGACTAATACCATCAGCTAATGACAATACCCCCTGACAACACTCCCCAAAGCTCCTCAGCTGGGAGCTGGGTGCCATCAGCACATGGAATACATCACAGCCCATGTGTCTTCACTCACTCTCCTAGCAGCCTCATATACACATTGAACAGGAGAGGTGACAATATAGACCCCTGTGGCACCTTCCTGGAGATAATCCTTGGGCCAGAGGAACATTAGCTCACAACTATCCTCTGGGTTTCCATAGCCCGACCAGCCGCCAGTGCCAGCACCATAAAGATCTCAAAGTCCTGTCTCTCACCAGTGGTGTCACAAACACAATGTGGGAAATGTATCCAGCTAACTAACTCGCATTGTCCTTAATGTCATCTTTGTGAAGCCATGGTGCATCTGCAACTCTAAACACTGGATGGTCAAAAATAGATGAGCCAAGCATTTGAATGGACACAACCCTGAACTTGCTGTGTATTTTTAAGGCAGGTTATCTGAGTTAAGCACTATGGCTCTCATGGCTTTTGACTGATTTCAGGTCAGAAAGTCTTTGGTCAGTGAAAGCTCTCTGCCAGTTTCCTTAGTATCTGTTTGTTATTTACTTGCATTTCAGATCACTCTGACTGGCAACCTCTTGGAGAAGTGAAACACAAGCTGGAGGTTTCATTTTGATGTCCCCTTTAATGCTCACGTGCATCCCTGATTAAATTCTAAATGTAGGCAATGACTGTACACCATGTGGAGGCCAGAACTCTGCCTGTGTTACCACTGCAGTATGATAAGTCAGCAGCAACGGATGTGTGCATCATGCACTGATTCATGCTCAAATGGGGGTGGGAAACAAATGTTTAGTTTGTCTCACACTGCTGAAACCTGAGGAGGTCCTGACACAAAACGGCTGTGAGGAAGCTCACATTGCTGGAGGTCTGCGTTAATCTGGAATGGGGCTAGCTTTGAGGAGGCTAACTCTATTGCAGCCTGAGCTGGTACTGAAGGGGCACTGTTGTGAGGAAGGTCATGCTGCTGGCGTCCCAGCTAGTATGAACAGGACCTGGTTGAGATGATGCTCAGTCTGCAGTAATCCTTGTTAGCACTGGCAAGGCACTGCTGTAAGCAAGCTCATTCTGTTAGAACCCTGGCTAGCATTGAAACACAATTGCCACGCACAAGCCCATGCAACCGGTCCGCTGGCGGGGGAAGGCAAGCTGTGAATGAAGTTTAGAGCACTGGATTAAGAGTGGCACCTATAATCATGATCTAGCTATATTCACACAGTTTGATGGCAACAGAGGTACGCTTGAAGGTGTGGCTTGCATGTATGGAGATGTAGGAGTTGGGTTCGGAAAAAGACACAACTTATTGTTGCAGCTCTACTGTGTATTTCCAGAGCATTTCAGTCTAATATTATTGATGGTAGATGGGTGTTTCAGGGAGCCCTGTTCATAGTATAACTTGCACTAGCTTTGGCCTGTTTTCTATACTGTATGTTCAAGGCAGCCCAACATATAAGTGAAATATCTGTATGTGAAAATCAATGTGAGTGAGCTTTGCAGTTGGGGAGTTTGGCATGTACTGGTACGGCTCACCTTTTTTGAGTAGGAAAATGAAGGAAAGTTGCTGGAAAGATCATGTTGGTCCAGATAGGACCCTCTTGAGCATCTGAAGGGTTTTTAATATATTGTTTCATGGCACATTAGGGGACGGATCACCAGCTGGTATAAATTGGTGTGGCTCCTTTAATGTCAGAAGAGCTATGTAGATTTACATCTGCTGAGGATCTGGGTCCGCTGGAAGAAGTAGGATCACAGGATTATTCTCTTTCTCATCACGGGTGTAAATTAGCAGTAATTCCACTGAAATAAATAGAGCTACACCAATATAAAGCTAGCGTGAGGGGAAAAATCAGACCCTGAGCCAGAAAAGATCCAGCTATTGTCTACATAATTTTACACAAGCTGCGGCTCTGGCTAATGTCTCTTTGGAAGTCCAGAGTACTGTCCCCCACACAGGCTGACTCAAGTAATTCACTTACAGCTTGTATAAGGAGGAGCCTGTGGATTTTATATCCACCTTCTGATCCACACCACAAAAATTGTCCACTGAAGATCATGGAAATTAAATGTAAAAATTGCTTCATCCCTCTCATTAGCAATAAGTAATGCAGCAGGCAGACAGAGTTGTAGGAAATAGATCTGTATTGAGCATGCGTAGAAGTTGGTGTTACATGCAGAGGGACCTGTGCTTATCTGTGTAGCAGGGCATAACCAATTTGGCTTCAGACCTTGCCACTGCCTCAGTTTGTCCTTCTTCCCCAAACTCCACATGGCGGGTGTTTTCTCGAGAACCCCCCCTTTTCCAGGAGTTTAGTTTATTGACATACAGTTGGCACTAAAGGCAGAGTCACTGTATGGAGCAACTCACACAGATCGCCTGTTATGTTGTGCCTCTTCCCTGGCTGACCTCAGGCTGCACTTATACCCCAGCAAGTCTGGTTCCTAGTCACACGCTCCCATCACATGACCCCTGGACTAGGGTAAACTAGTCACAGGTGAGGCTGAACCCAGCACTCCCTTAAAAGACCAGTTCACACTCTGACACTGTGGTAGCAGCCTGGCTCCAGCTTGGGTTCCTGAACCCCTGGTATCACACCAAACTAGGTCCCACCTAAAACCTGACTCTCTTTCTACAGTTCTACTCATTATAAAAGACACACGCCATTAATTGGAGCGTATTCTCTTGGAGATGACAATAGAGTCAGCTTCCTGATAGAACTAGGCCACCATCCCACCACCACTCCAGGGCTAAGTCTGCATGGTCAGCAGGTAGGGGTGTATGTTCAGGGGACATGGAACCTGTAAATAAGGATCAGGGCTGCTTTCTTCTTTAAGTTACTGGTTGGATTCTGCTTCAGGTCAGTAGCAAATCAAACTTGCTGTCAGTTGTTGGAAACATGTCTCCATCTAGCATCTTGTATCAGATGTTCATGTCACAAAGCCACCATAGTTGGTCCCCTTGTTGGCAGTCGCAGCTGAACAAACAAGGACTGAATGGCTGTGGACACTGAAGTCCCCTCTAACCCTAGAAGTGATCCTTCCAAGTCAGGATTAAACACATTCGTTGGGTGGCAACTGCCTGTGCCCTACCAGTTTTGCAGTAAATAGAGGACTTCATTCTCCAGTGCTCTCAAGGCAGCAGCAGCAGCTTCTACAAGCACTAAATGTGACAGATGTATTTTGAAAAAAATGCTTGGAAATTCTTTTTTCTGCAACTCCGCCGCCTTTGGTGCAGTGAAGTTCTGCTAGTTACATGCACAGTTCATACACTCAGAGTGTTTTCCAGTGTGGCTAATCACACATAACAAGGATTCCCCACCTCTCACCCTCCTTGGCCACTGAAGTTGCCTTTCTCTTTATAGCTCTACTAGAGCGTGTTCAAGTTTCTGTCAGAATCAGAAACATGCCACATGCTGGTCTAATCCCTTTAACAGTGCACAGATTCAAGCAGACCTCCAATAAAAGGGCAAGCGCCAACCCGAGCTTCTCCAATTCGTCACAGTCAACAGAATTTTCTCCCCCTCTTTCACAGCACAGCAGTAACTTAACATGCCTTTGATGCACCGGCTGGTCACTGTCGCATCTACAGGATGATGAAAGTGTGGAGGGGCAGCAGCAGACAAGGATTGCTTAGCTAGACATTGTAAAAAGAAGCTTCCCTCCTAGCTATCTCTATTTTCCTGTAGCATGGGAGAAAAGACACCTTCTCTCAACTGTCTCTATCATCCTACAGCATGGGAGAGAAAAAGGTTTCCTTATTCCTCCACCTGAGTACTCTCTGTCATCCTGAAACTTGTAAAAGAAGATGGCTTCTTCTCCTAGGAACACCTGTCCTCTTGTCTCATGTAGACAATAAAGTTTCCCTCAACCTGGCTCCATCGCCCCAGTGCATGAGGGGGGTTCTGTACTCCCAAATTAATCGTGTCAGGTGTAGAGTATGTTAAACACCTAGAAGGAAGAGATTGGCTAGACAGTACTACAACAATGGCATACAGTGAAGGTCCCTCTGAGGTCAACACTTTGTCTTCTGAGCCCTACAAATCATTGCGAATAGGAATTATTCATCATTATGATATTATTTATTATTATTAGGAACTCTCTCTGTAATGATTTGTTAGATGAGTGAGAGATTGGAGTGCTGTATAGTGACGTGTCCTGAATGGCTCCATGGGTCAATGCTCGCAACTACACTGTGCATTAGATCCTCAGCTAATGTAAATCCGGGTAGTTCTGTTGACTCCAGCAGAGGATCTGTTCCTGTAAGTGCAAAGGGTCTCTGCCTGAGGTTCAACAAGTGTTCTCATTAGTTGCAGTGAATGTGTGTGCGTGTGCATTGTCTGTTTGTGTATGCATGGAGCCAGCACTGGGTTCTGTGGTACCCTACTCAAAGTAACATGTGTGAGGCCCTGTCCATTTCACTCTCCCTAAGCACATACCTCACCCTGGCTTTATCACCTCCTGCCTGCCAGCTAATCCCTAAAGCTCCCCTCATTGGTTTGTGAGGCTCAGTGGTTTCTGGTGAACCTCCCACAAGATGGAGCCAAATCACAACTTTCTAAGTGGGGCAAAGGTGGGGCGCAGTTGGAGATTTCACCCTCCCACATGGAATTGCTTCTCCAGCTACCTACTCTGGGAATTATGAGCTATGACATCTGAGCTATGGCACATGACTCCTACAGGATGGATCTGCATGGGCAAATAATATATGCAGAGAACTCCAGTTACTAGAAAGCAACCTTCCTTTCTCTGCTCTGGCCCACTGATGCCAAAGTCAGATAGGACTTCAGACAAGGAATGCTACTTTAGCAGGTTGGGTAAGGAGTGGCATAGGACCGCTGAAAGAGCAGGGCCCAGGACTATCTAGGTTGCCTAGGCCTAAGGCTGTCAGCACATGTGTGAACCAGTTTGTGTGCATGCAGCTACATGCATAAGTATATGTGTGCACCTGTTTGGGATTGCATGTCTGTGTATGTACACATAGGAGCATGAGTGTATGCATGTGTGTGAGGGTGCGTGTTTATGTATCTCAATGTGTGCACTTGTTTGTTTGGGGGGGCAAGTTTGCATGAGTATGCATGTTTTTGTGTAGTGCCAAGAAAATATGGGCGGTTTAGACCATGCACAGGTTGTTTAAGGAAGATGGGGAGAGTAATAAAGAAAGACTAGGTCATTCTTATTAATTTAACCACTGTTCTAAATGGGAGAATTGTTTAAAGGTCTGGATAGAGGTAGCACAATATTCAATATAAACACAATTCTAACTTCAGCTGGGATGGCTTTTTGCCTTGGAGGGATCTATATGAATGACAGAATTCTCCAAGACATGCTGATGGAAACCCTCTAAGACGAAGGAGTGAGTCATGAGAGATAATCACAGAAATGTATTTCCCAGGCTTCTCCTTGCTCTGCACTGAGAGCAGACGCTGAGATATGGCACGGCAGATAGAATCCACAAACACGCTCAGATCTTTGGCAAGCTAAGAAATTCTTATTACTACAAAATATGTATCCTTCTATATATTTCATTCTTCCTGCTTCTAATCTCTCCCCCTTGCCCTCCCCTCCCCCAGCCCTGTAGAGAGAGCATTCTCTGGTTTTCTGTCTCACATCCATTCAGTAACGTTCCATCATTAATAATTCTTAGACACACAAGCTGCAACTTTCACATACGGAAATTCCCAAAGGTCAGAGAAGGGAAATGGTTAATTCCTTTTATTCAATGCCTAACCTCCCCCCTCTTCCCCCACTTCCCACCCCCACCCTGTGTGAACAGGAAGTTTAAAAAGGAAAAGCTTTCTGAATCCAGCAGCTGGGAATGAAGGAATCCTGGAACATTATACTGCAGCAACACAAAGACAACAATAATAGTTTCCCCCCTCCAAAGAACAAGTAAAAAAAGAGACACCTCTTCAAACAAACAGACAGGGAAAAAACACAGAAGCCAAGCACTGAAAGTTGGGCTTGAGATCCAGCAAAGCACCAAGAGATCAAGGGATAGTACTTACTGTGTCACCACACCAGTTAGTTGAAACAATGGAGGAGGATGCTTCAAACAATCCCATATGTTCTATATCTTCTAAATATGCCTTTCTTAGCCCTCATTTGAATTAGTAAGAGAGATGACCCCCAAACCAACACCTGAATCTAAACCTCTTCAACTGATGGGGAACCTGAGTTATATCTGGATCCAATTTTCAAATCATCATTTCTCTAATGGGCCAAACCAAAAGACATATTCTCAACTCAGAACTCTTGGAAAGTTTGGATGAGGGTCAAAACTTGGCTGCTTGAGTCCATCTCGGATTTCTAAAGCCATGGGCCTGATTATTGTGATTGTTATTTGCTTATACAGCACAATTGGTGTAGAAATAAGGTAAGTCAAGGTCCCTGTTCACCGTCAAATTGAAAATGAGATCTTTGCTTAAAGATACAAGCTTTTGCACCACAAATTATGTTCCTGTGTTTTTGACACTGCAGTTGGTTAATGTGGAGATTATTATGATGCCACCAGGTTTCAGGTAGAGAGTGAGCAGCAAGAGCAAATAATCAACTAAGAAACAAAGATAATGAGCTCAGTCCCACACCGTTTCCTGAGGCCAAAAAAGACTGAAGTCAGTGGGAGTTTGGCCTCAATAAGGACTTGGAGAGCATGAGCAGGCTCTCTACTTACAGGACATCCTGCTGTCCTAAATCACAGACCTTTGGGCCAGATGTTCAAAAGTGTCTTCTAAAATTATATCCACAATTTTTCATGTCCCATGTGCTTGTGCATACTCAGATTTGCACATGCACAGAATGGAACTGATCACAGTTTTATGTCAGTGCAGCCCCACTGACTTCAATGGAATTACACCAATGTAAAACCCAAGTAATGCGGTTGTGAATCAGGTGTCCAATAACCCAATTTAGATGTGAAGGATTGTGGGTGTAATTTCAGAGGCCAGATTGAGACCCTTTTGGATATTTAGTCTTCCATTGCCATGTTGCAGGCTGGAACATTTTATGGCAGAGATTCGTTCATTATTTATTATTATTAGTCAAACTCATTTTAAAAAATATTTTAGGCTAGTTTGGACAAGCACATAGCTGTTCAGTTGGTTATCTGGGACTCAGGAATCCTGCATTCTATTTCCAGCTCTGGTTCTTACTCACAATGTGACCTTTGGCAAGCCAAATTACCATTTCTTGCCTCCATTTCCCCATCTGTAAAATGGGAATAGTAATACGGGTCTGCATAAATGCTTCCCTGACAGGTAGCTGGGAGGGGGAATGACTTGGGTGTGTTTATGTAAATACAGTTTGTTCCTGCTCTACTTACATATTCAGCAGATACAGTGGTGTCAAAGTGATCAACTTTGGCTGGTGTTGGGTACAAATCACCTTAGTACTGAATGCAGGGGGAGTGAAATATGGGTACCAATGTTGTAATTGTTGTAGCAATACAGGAAAGCAGGACTGTGCTTTAACCTGTCCCAAATGAGGGGGCCACTCTTAGTTGAAAGAACCTCGTTAAGCCAGGGGCTTGAATGTCAGAGCCCTGTAAAAGTAAGATGGGTGGGGACAGGTATCCCTAGCCAGGAGGCTGCACACCCTCATCAAGGGTTCTCCCTAGACTGGTTTAACCTGTTCATTCCCACTGTTCAAAGAATAGAGCTAAATAGGCTTCAATAGGAGCCTCTTTCTTGTGTTAAATACCCAATCAGAGCTGAAATCAGTTCTGGTAGGAATGTGTTTCTGCCCTGCCTGCTAAGAGCTAAAAACCTCTGAGAGCTGAAATCACATGATATGGGGCAGTGTTTCTGCCCAGCCTGCAAAGACCTGAAAATTGCTAAGAGACTGATGTGCAGAGGTCACAGCAGAGAGGCAGAAGGCGACTGACAGTCAGCTGGTGAATGAATGGCTGGTGTGGCAGAGAGGCGCAATGAGTGGCCAGCAGGGTGGCTGGTGGAGAGGTGTAGCAAGAGTGGTGAGCAGGCAGCCGGCAGGAACAGCCAGCAGGGTGGCTGGTAGAGAGGGATAGCAAGCGAGTGCCCGAGCAGCATAGCGAGTAAGGTACCTCTTTACCCCACCCAGGAGGGGAGGTGAACTCTGCAGATGCACCTCTGAAGTCTGGATCTGCACTGACCAAGGACAGCAACTGTGAGTGCGGTGCAGAGAAGGGCCAGGCACATGAAAGGGACTTCAGGGTTGCTGGACTTAAGAACCTGAGGGGGAAAGGACACTGCCCAACTTACTTGGGGGTGGGTCTTTTATTAACGGTTTATGTTTATGAACCCTGTTTGCGGTGTTTTTTTTCCAAATTAACGCTGAGTTACTTCCCTCCTTTTATTAAAAGTTTCTTTTCTACACTTAGACTCTGTGCTTGCGAGTGGGGAAGTATTGCCTTGCAGAGGCGCCCAGGGGTGGTGTGTAAATTTCCCAGGTCAGTGGGTGGGGGCTCGAGCTGGTTCTGTGTTGTATCAATGGATAGGATCCCCTAGATATTGAACCCAGCCCTGGTTGCTGCTGGCTCCACCTGGCAGAAGGTCAAGTATCAGAGGGGAAGCCGTGTTAGTCTGGATCTGTAAAAAGCAACAGAGGGTCCTGTGGCACCTTTAAGACTAACAGATGTATTGGAGCATAAGCTTTCGTGGGTGAATGCCCACTTTGTCAGACGCAGGCATTCACCCACGAAAGCTTATGCTCCAATACATCTGTTAGTCTTAAAGGTGCCACAGGACCCTCTGTTGCTTCTTGCAGAAAGGTTACACGTATCTCACAGTGGTGAGGTACAGGTTAAGTCATTACAGTCTGCAAAGTATTCTGAGATCCTTGGATGACAGGGATGCAAAGCATTAGTGATATTAGCTGGTGACTGTAAAACATGAGTGGAAAGCTCACCCAAACAGTCTCTCACTCGGTGTTTTGTAGCTTCACCTCCCAGCAGGATCCAGGAAATGTAGACACAGGTGGAAATGAAAAATAACTGAACTATAAAGTTAACTAAAATTTGTAATTTTTTCACATCTCAAAAATAGGTTTGGTTCTAAGATTTGGGTCAGCCTGTGTTTCATTTGAACTGGTTCAGCTACAAACCAGGAATACTAGTGGAGGCTGCTATAAGGAAAACAGAGAGTAGTACCTGGTGCCAGCCATGCAGTGCTTTACTTAGAAATGGGTCAGAGCCAATGAGTTAGGATATGAACTTCCTCAAAGTTCAAAGGCATTTAGATGTGGTGTTCTGGCTTGGGCCCATCCTGGGTTTCAATGGACCAAAATGGCTTCTGTTGTGAAGAAACCCACTAGCAAAGTCCTGCTATACCAGGTGCAGCTTTATGATTTGCTTGTGTGTGTGATTGTAAGGAAAACAGGATATATGACGGCCTCAAAAATTCTGCTCCAGTGACTGTATGTGCAGCTTTTGGACAAATTAATTTGTCCTGCCGTAGCTGTTCTCTTGAATTCTGCTCAGCTTCCAGTGTTTATAAATCCTTTGAAGACATGCAGAGTGTTTCCTGTTTGGAGTTGGGGATTTGTGATGCCAGCTCCCCTCCCCCAGCCATTGTTCTAGTTTTGAAAGCTGTGTTCCTGTCCACGGTGAGTGTATCACACTGGCACTCATTCCCCCTGGAAAGGAAGGGGGGTTTCGTGCTGGTCTTGCCATTTAAAATAATTTTGATGGCTGCAATGTGTGACCAAGATCTAGAAATCATTGCAGTTCTAAACAGAAAACGAGTTGGCATTGATATCTCAAATTACCAGTTGTCAGATATGCAGTGACAAATGTGCATCGGAGGGCCGGATTGAGCCCACTGTGTATCGAGGATTCATTATGGTTACAACAGTATGCAGTGGTGGGTGAAAGAATACTCAAATGGATCAGCCAGCCCCCACCCCTCATTGTATAGGGGACTGTAACCCACTATTGACAACGGCTAATTCTTTTTCCTGCGGATCCCCTGCCATGGTTGCATTTAGCCTAAAGTCCCTGGAAGGATGCTAGTTCCAGTTCATCTTAATGAATCTTTATGTATTTTCACCTGACTAGAAGTGCTTTACAAACTATGTGCACATATCTTTACCACTCGATTGTAGGCACTTTCTTGTGTGCAGGGTGACAGCCAACTACACAACAGGCTGTGAGCAGGGCTAAAAGGAAATGTCAGTCCAGGGTAAACTCATACTCTTATGCAAATAGATGGGAAGAGGGCTTGGCCAGGACATGCTATCCCCAGCTTGTGCATGACCCTGTGGGGACTACGGGCAACTGGCATAGCTTAAAGCAGCCCACAGGCTGTACTGAGATACTCCAAGACCAGGGCTGGCATAGAATACACCACAAAAAGCAGACCTCAACCAGCTCCTTTTTGCAGAAGCTCAGTGCAGCTGAGAATATGAACCTTGGGATAACTGGGTGCAACTCTGTAGAACTCAATAGAATCACATGGCTCTTTCTCGGCACAGTAGCTCTTTTAAAGAATCTTTCTTGTCTTTATTACACCAAACCCTGCTTAACTGAAACACCTGGTTAATGAAAGCTACGTCCTCCAGCATCAGTGCACACAATATATTGCTTCCCCGTCTATCCAAAACTCTGTTCATCCAAAGCTTTGGGATTTCAGAAGTCTCTGAAACCCTTGCAGTAAAGAGAATTGTACTGCATTTAAAATGTTGCTCAGGCCACTGTTGATGTAAACATCACATCATGTTCGATGTAGTGCTCAAAGGATAATGCATTATTAGTAGTATTTCATATACTGCTTAAAGGGACTTCTTTCTGTAGAGTTCTCTCCCCCCCCCTTCTCTGTTGTTTCTAACATCCCCTTTGAACATGCGACAATAAAATTTCCTTCCCCACTGATTTTGTCCTTTACCACTTGGCAAACATTGACATTTTCCCCTCTGTTTCTATGGAAAAAAAGCCCCCATGAGTCCCTTTTGTTTACTTCCTTGTAAGTATCTGAGCATCACTGGTGAGGTCAGTGGGAAGGTGCACAGGCTCTGGGAATAGCTGGAATGACACTGCCAAAGCAGCTAGATTGTAAAATTAACCAGCCTTGACAGCCATTCCGTTTTGTAGGTGTCACTTTAAGGATTCCGGGATTTATAGGTTTCCACCTACTCCTGCACTTCCTGATTTCAGCTGGCACCAGAAGTGGAAGTACGAAAATACTATGAGAAAGTTTAATATTTGTTCAGTAGCTGTGCAAGTTAAAATAAGGGTAATAAAAATCTCACACTTCAATGTCTGATCTAATTACCTGTTCACGTCAAGAAGGAAGTCTATCCCCATCCCCCATGTACCTTTGTATAATTGGCTAGTTTCATTGGGACAGATCCTCACCTGGTGTAAATTGATGTATCTTCTTTGAAGTCCTTTTGTTCAACCAGAGTCAACAGAGCTGAAAATAATCTTTCAGCAGCAGAAGATCTGGCCCATGACTGGGTTTGTAGGGGTTACGAGAAGATGTTTTCCTGAAGCATCATTGGCCATTCATTGCCAAAGACAGGATACCGGACGGAATGGACAAATACTGTTTTCTTAAAGGCTCAGCATAGCTCTGTTGACTTTGGATGAACATCACCTGAGAATCTGGCCCTTGATTTCTGGGTTAAGTTTAACCAAACTGAGGTAAGACTCCAAACTTTTTAAGATTCACCCAGGAAAGATTCTTGGATAAAAAATAAAAGGCACAAGAATATTTATCACAATGAAGCCTACTTTTATAATCATGGTTACCAACTGGAGTGTCCTGCAAACTCATCTTCAAACCTATATGGGGAAGATGTCAAACTGTCCAATCGATTGACTGACTGGATCTCAAGAAAACAAATATAGTGAAATCTGTTAATAACAGCCACCCAAGGGACTACTATTTTCCTTATAGTTGTAATAGGTGGCTACCACACAATATAAAGTAATTAATACTGAGGATCTCTCATGGAGACTGAGATTTTATTGGCTGTTGAGACAAGCGACTGTGGTTAGTGCGTGACCCTTAACACCGGTATGACTACGTTAGTATGGAAGATTTTTTGCACTTTCATTGGGATCCTTTTGGTTTTGTAGCAATGAGCAATTTAACATATCTATTCATTTCAAGGATGCCTTAAGCAGAGATCTGCAAACCAAGGCTGCTGTCACTGTAGGGTAGCTTTAAGGCCATATAATCTTCACATGGTCCTTTTAACTGTTTGCTACATTTGCTTTCATGCACACAAAAACAGTGACTATTGCAGTTTTGCCCTCTCAAGCCCCATCTACACTAGTCGTGAAATAAGTGGAGCTATGCCAGTGTTCACCAGGTGAGCATCTGGCCCTGTATATGTAAGACATGATTCTGCTGTCACACCACTGTAAATCACGAGTAACTCAGGAGTAAGTTAATGGCCCAGATTAGGGGGAATCCTTCAGTAGCTTACAGACAGAGTAATGGCTCCTATGCTACCTCCCCTTCCTGCAGCCAGGAAAGGGGGTTTGGTTGGACCCTTCCTATGCCAGGGAAATTGCTGGGGATTCCCTACGAGACCAGCTTGGTGGAGAGCCGGCCCATCTTTGCAACCTTCTCCTTAAGAGTAGTTTGTTTTATCTTTTGAATGTTTAAGAAGTTTTGTTTCCTTTGACATTTTCCATTTTTGTTTTGTTTTTATAATGAAAAATTTGAAATGAAAATTTTCATTTCCTTTGGAAAAATTTCATTTCAAATTTTCACATCTCCCCATTTGATCACACTTTTTTACTCCCCTCACCTCCTTTTTTCCCCACTGGAAAAAAGGCATGGTGAGGGGAAGGAGAAAGTTAAAAAAAGAAAGTAAGCCTTTCCCACCATTCTGAATGAAAAATTGTAGTACTTTTTTAAAAATTTGAAAATTTTCATTGAAAATTAATTAAAAAATTATATGACAACATTTTTTTTTCAAAGACTCATAGACTGTAAGGCCAGAAGAGACCATCATGATCAACTAGTTTGACCTCCTGCACACTGCAGGCCACAGAACCTCACCCACCCATTCCTGTAATAGAGCCGTAACCTCTGACTGAGTTACTGAAGTCCTCAAAGCATGATTTAAAGACTTCAAGTTACAGAGAATCCACCATTTATACTAGTTTAAACCTGCAGGTGACCCTTGTCCCATGCTGTAGAGGAAGGCAAAAAAACCTCAGGGTCTCTGCTAGTCTGATACTAACACTTTCCTTTCTCTACTGGAAACACCTTGCCTAGGACTGCATTAGCCTTTTTCACAGCCACATCACACTGGCAACTCATAGTCATCCTGTGATCAACCAATAGACCCAGGTCTTCCTCCTCCTCTGTCACTTCCAATTGATAAGTCCCCAGCTTAAAGCAAAAATTCTTGTTTTTAGTCCCTAAGTGCATGACCTTGCACTTTGCTCTATTAAATTTCATCCCATTTCTGTTACTCTACTTTTCAGGGTCATCCAGATCTTCTTGTATGATATTCTGGTCCTCCCCCATATTGGCAATACCTCCCAACTTTGTATCATCCGCAAAATTTATTAGCACACTCCCACTTTTTGTGCCAAGGTCATTAATAAAAGATTGGACCCAAGACTGACTCCTGAGGAACTCCACTAGTAACCTTCCTCCAGCCTGACAATTCATATTTCAGCATGACCCATTGTAGTCTCCCCTTTAATCAATTCCTTATCCACCATTCAATTCTCATATTAATCCCCATCTTCTCAATTTAACTAATAAGTTCCCATGTGGATCTGTATCAAATGCCTTACTGAAATCCAGGTAGATTAGATCTACTGCATTTCCTTTGTCCAAAAAAAACAGCTCTCAAAAAAGAAGAGATCAGGTTGGACTGGCATGATTTACCTTTTGTAAAACCATGTTGTATTTTATCCCAGTTACCTCTATGACCTTAAGTACTTTCTCTTTCAAAATTTGTTCCAAGAACTTGCATATAATTGAGGTCAAACAAACAGGCCTGTAGTTTCCCAGATCACTTTTTCCCCCTTTCTTAAAAATAGGAACCACATTAGCAATCCTCTAGTTATAGGATGTGACCCCTGAGTTTACAGATTCATTAAAAATCCTTGCTACTGGGCTTGCAATTTCATGTGCCAGTTCCTTTAATATTCTTGGATGGAGATTATCCAGGCCTCCTGATTTAGTTCCATTAAGCTGTTTGAGTTTGACTTCCATCAGCCATCCTGCCACTACCCCCAAGTACCTCATTGCCCTTATTAAAAACTCAGGCAAAGTATTAATTTAAGTGTTGGGCCATGTCTAGATTATCTTTAATCTCCTCCTCATTCTCAATACTTAGCAGTCCCACTTCTTCTTTCCTTGTTTTCTTTATATGGTTACAGAATCTTTTACTATTGGTTTTAATTTCCTTTGCAAGTTCCAACTCTGCTTGGCTTTTGGCAGTTCTCACGTTACTCCTACACTTTCTGACCTCCCAGAGGTAACTTTCCTTGCTGCTCCAGCCCATCTTCCATTCGTTGTGGGCTTTCTGCCTTTTCTTAATCACCTGTTTGAGATGCTTGCTCATCCAGCTTGGTCTGCAACTTTTCCCTGCAAATTTTTCCCCCTTGCTTGGGGTGCAAGCTTCAGATAGTTTCTGCAACTTTGACTTAAAGTAATTCCAAACCTCCTCCACATTCAAATCCTTGAGCTCCTCATCCAGTTCACTTCACTAACTAATTCCCTTAACTGTTTAAAGCTTGCCCTTTTGAAATCAAGGACCCAAGTTGCAGATCTATTTTTGTTTATCCTTCCATTTAGTTTAAACTGAATTAGCTCATGATCACTCAAATCAAGGCTGTCCCCTACAACCAGTTCTTCTATGAGGTCCTCACTACTCATCAATACCAAATCTAAAATGGCATCACCTTTTGTTGGTTTGGTGACTATTTGGTGAAGAAATCTGCCAGCTATCACATCCAGGAAAATCTGGGCCTTACTATTATTAGTAGCACGTGTCCTCCAATCTATATCATATGATCAAAATGACCTGTTGTCACTGAAATCCCATCTTTCAATGAAAACATTTTTCACCTCCAAAAATTTCAACCAGCTCTACCCTTCTGAGTGTGCTGTGCCTTCTTTGGCCACATCCAGAGAACTGTGCCAATCGAGTTACAGTGCCAAGAAACCACCGTAAGTGGCTGTAGGATCAAGCAAAAGGGGCCCAGTTCTGCTGTCCGTTACACACATGCGAATTCCACTGCGCCAAGCTCTTCTCTGATTTACACCAGCAATGCCATATCAAAATCAATTGGCCTAATGCAGCCTGAGTGAGTGAATGTAATTCCCATGAAAATACCTGGCCCAGATTCAGCAGTGATGTAGGCAGATTTCTAACATTACATGTTATATGCAAACTAGTCATAAAGGAGGGGCAGGTGGCAAAGAATAGAAGTCTGATTCTGATTTGATGCTAATTGTGCACTGGTATAGCCTCCCGGGTCAGATCCTGCTGTGCAAAGAGACTGTAAGGTGCCCTAAAAAAGCAGTTGAGGATCCACTCATCATGGGGAATGCCTAGCTGACATAACTGTCTCTACATCACCTCCTCCAAGCCACCCAAGAGTAGGGAGGGCATTAGCGGCATACCCAGAAGGAGGATGTATGCACAGAATGCTGCCATGCTGTGGTGATCCCTGGCCAGTGTAACAGCTGGTTCAGTCCCCAATGTAATTAAAAGTAGTCTCAGGCCTCCCAAAGCATTTCACTGAGATGGCCTTCATGCAATCAGTTTTAGCAGAGTGACGAGGCTGGTTTTGCATTCAGAGTGTGAAGTTCTTGCCAGGGATGAAAATTGAAATCTATTAATCCACAAAGTCATGAGCATGCCTAATAGCAAATGTCTGTACCCTAAGTTACACTGAGTTAATGACCTCAATAATGATCACAGGGGACTTCTGACCTCTCTCTCTCTCTCTCTCTCTCTCTCTCTTTGTGGATGAGAAGGGATGCAGGATCCACACTATAATCCTCCAACCTGCTCTGGTTAGGCCTCAGCTGGAGTATTGTGTCCAGTTCTGGGCGCCGCATTTTAAAAAAGATGTGGAGAAACTGGAAAGGGTCCAAAGAAGAGCAACAAGAATGATTAAAGGTCTTGAGAACATGACCTATGAAGGAAGGCTGAAAGAATTGGGTTTGTTTAGTTTGGAAAAGAGAAGACTGAGAGGGGACATGATAGCAGTTTTCAGGTATATAAAAGGGTGTCATAAGGAGGAGGGAGAGAACTTGTTCACCTTAGCCTCTAAGGATAGAACCAGAAGCAATGGGTTTAAACTGCAGCAAGGGAGGTCTAGGTTGGACATTAGGAAAAAGTTCCTAACTGTCAGGGTGGTTAAACACTGGAACAAATTGCCTAGGGAGGTTGTGGAATCTCCGTCTCTGGAGATATTTAAGAGTAGGTTAGATAAATGTCTATTAGGGATGGTCTAGGCAGTATTTGGTCCTGCCATGCGGGCAGGGGATTGGACTCGATGACCTCTCGAGGTCCCTTCCAGTCCTATAATCTATGAATCTATGAATCTATGAATAAACCTCTACTAGGGAAAGGCTTCTAATTACGAGCCAAATCCCCCTTTAATTCACACAAGAATTGCCACTGAAGTAAATTCTCCTGAGTAAAGAGCAGGATTTGGTCCTACGCATTGGGAGTCTGCACCAAGAGTAGGGTGCTTAGATCTATCTTACAGACCGGCTCATGGCACCAGAAGTAAAAGTCTAGTACTATATTAACTTAGTCAGCCACTAAAGCAAGCAATAAAACTCAGGGACAGAAAATTCCACCCACACCTGCTGTGGCTGAATATAAAACCATGGATTAGAGAGCAAGAGAGGGGTAAAAGTAATCACTGAAAGCTAAGCTCATCAAAATCTTCTAGTTGCAGGGCTCTTCCATGCTGCAAAATGTGAACAGATACTCAGGCTGACACAAGCTGTGAGGCTTTAAAATCTTCCTGCTTAACTGGAGAAAAATGGTGCCTACTGTATATTCTGAATTACAATAGCTGACGATGAGGAAGAGGGGGGAAGTGTTGAAGAATTGACTGACAATTTTTCTTCCTATTACTGGAGCCCTTGTTGACCTTTAACAATCAATGACTTTCCACTTCCTCAATTCCTCAATATATTTCCTCATACCTAATATCTTTTCCCCCATGAACTGAGTTTCTGTTTCCATCAATAATCATGATGATTTTCTATGAACTGCTAAACACCAGGGGTACAATTTTCAAAAGTGCTTCAGTGACTTAGGAGCCCAAGTCCCAATGTCTTTCCTACTATGTCTCTTTTGAAAATAGGACTTACGCTCCTAAGACACGTAGGTGCTTTAGAAAATTTTACCCAAGGAGACTGATTCTGATTTCACATCAGTGTAAAGCAAGAGTAACTCCAGTGAAGTCAATGGAGTAGGACCAATGTAAAACCAGTGTGGGAGGAGAATCAATTTCCAAGAGACCTCAGAGTAGTTATGGTGTTGTAACTGACTGCAGAATTTGTTTGTTTGCATTCCATGGAAGAAAACTATAATTCTACAAACAAATGACCAAAGAAGTCAAATCCCGCTCCAACTGAAGTAAGTGAGAATTTAGCCCAAGGAGAAAAGAGTGTCAGGTGTGAAACACATCGGGCTGAATTTTCAAAAAGTAGTGGGATAACTGTGTGCATAAAAAATGCACACACAAACTTGCATTGACAACTACATGCAAATGTGTCATTGCACATGACAACAGCTGGCTAGGTGCATGCCTAATGTGTACAGTAAATGCACACAAATCACAGAGACAGCTTTGCTTGCCCATTCTTGCAAATGGACCTCTAGGCTATCTTGTTTTTTTTTTAAATGCATAACAAAGCTGGCCTCTACATTAATCCCCTCTTCTTTTTCAAGTGTCCTCTGAATATTCCCACTCATGGTATGCGCTGACTGCTGCAGCTTGAACAGTAGAACTTTAGCTAGCAGTGTTCGTTGGAGCGCTCATAAGCGTCCCTTGCCCCTTTCCACAGTAAACATCAAACATTCTAAGATGAGGGTATAAAAAGGGGTGTGGCACTCCAGCCACCTCAGTTCCTTCCAATTGTGACCAGCTGGATGAAGGTGAAATTGCTCCGACTGGATCCATATGATTTCTATATAGTTTTATAGTTAGTTTAGTTATAATGTTAGATTTAACTTAAAAAATAAGTCTTTGGTGCTGGGATGGTGGAACCAAAGACCAAAAAGCCCAGATTTAAGAGATGCATCTCATGCCCAGCTGTGTTTCTGGTGTCCAACACAAATACAAGATGTTTATTATGTTTGGGCAAAGGGCATTCCCCTTTAGAATGCTCAGTTTGTTTGACCTGCATGACACGAGTGGAGATGGAAAGACGGAACAGCCTCCAGGCCATCTTACTCCAGGAAGCTCTGTCAGCCAAGTGACTTGGAACTGAGAGACAGCAAACCTCTAATGAGCCTCCAAGACAAGCAACAGCTCCAATCAAGTCTGGAGGAGGAAAAAGTTAACCCTCATCTTTGGTGCCACACATTGGGGGATCTGGAAGTGGGAAGGCTCCAAATATCAAGATACCTCAACATACAATGGTTTTGAACTCTGTCTCTAGATCCAATCCACGAGAGAAGGGCAAGGCTGTTACAGTGATTACAAAGCAATGCTTAATTTGTGCCAGGGCTTACCAGGGCTGAGCCTCGGCAGCTCTAGGCTTGGCAGTTCATAGCCCCAGCACTTCTGGGCTTGCTGTATAAGTTATGAATGTGAAAAAATTGCTTGAGCCCCAGACACCTCTTTCATTACAAATTAACCACTGCTACAAAGGTTCCATCCTTGTTGGTGCTAGCTTCTTTATCAGGAGCCAATCCACAGGAAAAAGACCCATGATATCTGGATATATTGAAGGAAAACCTAGCCTGAGTATGGACTCTTGGTCTAAAACCAGGAGATGCTCTTCAAATGTTTGATTGTTTTGGATCCAGAAGAGCTGGATCTGAGAGAGAAGATTAAACTATCTGTTAGGCAGGTTAAGGATAGGGATTCAACTAATAACGATCTGAGGACCAGTTCCAATACAGTACAGCAACAGATAATGGTTATGGCACAGATTCATAGACCAGATCTGTCTCCAATTTGGTTGGTGATGAATCCATGGGTGTCATTGGAACAGGAAGCAGAGAGTTTACTGGCACAAATTCAAATAGATAGTCCTCCAGAGTGGGGAAGGAGCATAGAAGAGGTTAAGATTTCTCCCATACCTCCACCTCCTAATAATCACTCTGGATCTCCAGAAGTTTTTTCTCCATGATCTTTCATTCAGCCCATAAGGTTACTATCTACACTTCCCTTGGAACTGAGAATGGCTCCAGATCAGACAGTGGATTTGAAGAAGAGATTTTATAAGGCGGCTTAGTTGCTTGTTCTGGATCCCTATGATCAAAGATATTTTCAGCCAGATCTGAGTATGGAGTTTTGGCCAGAGTGGCAAGCTCCACCTTGGTTTAGGTGGTCTCATGGGCCTTCTCCTATACCTTACCAGCATAGTCCTACATATAGTAATACACCTTCACCGACTCGTTACCATGAAGACATTCAAACTTTGGATCCAAAGGAGCCAGATCTGGTGGTCCATCAGGGTCCTGATAGATCTCCTACATTTGTAAGAGATGTTTTATCAGAGGAAGAGGAATTAGTGGAGATCCAAGAGTCAGATCCACACTTTGAGGACTTAACTTTTCCAGATGACAGTGCAGGATTGACTGATCTTCTACAAACTAGTGGGTCAGATTACAAGAACATTAGAGATTCCTTTGATTTCTACTATGGAATATTCACATTCTGTATTTGATAGTTTATGAGCAGCTACCAGACAAAGAGCTGCACTTCCTTTATTGAAAGGACTGTCTCTACCAGCAAAAACAATTTGGAATGCATCTTCATCAAGTCAGCTGATGTCAAAAAAAGCTGACACTGTACCAATGTCCTCAGAAAGGCCTTGCTATATTTTATACTCATCCTTCTCCTAATTCACTAGATTAGAGGCTGCAAAAGGCACAGATCAAAGGATGAACAAATTCATTCTACTGCTTCAGATAAAGAAGGGAAGAGATTGGTTGTTTCTGTAAGAAAGGTATTTGTCTCAGCCACTTCAGGTATGAGAATAGTGAACTATCAAGCTGTGATGGTGAGATACCAGTATCATCTGTGAGGAAAGATGTTATCTTTCATGGATACTCTGCCTGAGGAGCATAGAAGGTTAACAAATGCTTTTTTGGTAGAATGGCAGAATGTTGCTAAGTATCAGTTGAGGGCAGCATTTGATTCGTCTCATGCTTCAGCCAGAACAATAACCTCAGCTATTTCTTTAAGAAGGCATGCTTGTCTGAGATCAGTGGCTTTTCCTTCCAGATGAGGATGAGAATGGAAGATTTTCTCTTTGAAGGAGACAGGTTATTTAGTAGATTGGTGGGTAAAGTTCTGGAGAAAATGAAAAATGTAAGATCTACAGCTAGATCTTTGGGGGGCTTTTCTACAACTAAGTGGTCATCATCTCTTCTGCTAGTTAGGTATCAGGGACAATACACACATTTTTCATCCACTCTTTACTTCTATCAGAGAAGGAATTATTATCAACCGCAACTTCAATACCAGCAAAAGAAGACATCTTTTAAAGCTTGTAATAATAAGGGGAAGTCTACGTCTATGATGTCTTCTGCACTTTCCTCAAGGTTGCAGATTTAACTTGAGGACATAGAGCTTCAGTCCTGTCCTATTAGATACTTGTACCCCGACCCATTTGGAGATCACCTATCCCACTTTTACCATCAATGGCAATCAATAACACCAGACAGGTGGGTTCTAGAGATTATTCCATGCAGTTACTCCATACAGGTAAAAACCCTTCTTCCTCCCATCACCACCCTTGGTCCGGGATGCAATTCAAGAGAATCAGCTGAGGGAAGAGGTTTATTACCTGTTACAATCGGGGCAATAGAAGAGGTCCCTTGCAAGCATAAAGGGAGAGGCTTTTATTTGTATTGTTTCTTGATCCCCCCAAATGATGTTGGCCTTCATCATATCTTGGATCTCAGAAGATTAAACAACTTCATAAAAAAGTTTAGTATACGAATTTGATCTCTAGCTTCTGTAATGCCTTCTCTTTCCCTCCAGGATTGGTTTTCAGCTTTGGATTTAAAAGATTTGTATTTCCATATTTCAATAAGACTATGTCATCACAGTTATCTATGTTTTATGGTAGGAGAGAACCATTTTCAGTAGAGAGTCCTGCCTTTTGGTCTGTCCTCAGCTTCCAGGGTATTTGCGAAATGTCTCTGTCATTGCAGTATATCTAAGGAAATGGGATTTTAACATATCCTTACATAGACAGTTGGTTAATAAAGGCATGATGGAGGGAGATTATATGGAATATAGAGCAAATATGTTTACTTTTTATCAGTCTGGATCTAAGCATAAAATGAGAAAAATCACTCCTATGTTCAACACAGGATTCCTTTCATAGGGGCCATATTGGACTCCATAGTGACCAAAGCCTTTCTTCTGGAAGAAAGGTCGGTAAAAATAAAATCAGTGGTACTTCTGCTCCTGCAGTCCCCACAAGAGACAATACTCTTTTTTTCCCTTTGGTTGATAGCTTTTTTAGCATTGACCCCTCTCCGCCTCCCACACACTTATCTCTAATGAGGGGACTACAGCACAAATTTCTGTGCAACTACAAACTAGGCATAGATGGTATGCATCAAAAATGGATAATTCCACAGCAGGTGTTAACACTAAACTGGTAGAAATATGGTATAAATGTAAAGAAGAGTAAACATTCAATCTCCCCATGGCAACAGTAACAGTTACCACACATGCATCTACTGTGGAATTGGGGTGGGGATCTCATTAGGGCAACAATTTGATGATCAGATGGCATTTGTCACCAGGGGAAAGAAACATGTTCTGGAGCTGAAATCAATAAGATGGGCTCTAAAAGAATTGCTGCCTCAAATAAACCACAAAGTGATTCAAGTGGTGACAGAAAATATGACGTCATTATATTAACTAAACAAGCTAGGAAGAGCCCATTGTCTACAGTTGTGCAGAGAGGAAATGTCTCTTTGGGACTGGTGTATAACACATGAGATTCACCCAATAGTACTTCATATATCTGGGAAACTAAATACCTTGGCACACCATCTGAGTGGTCACTGAAGGAGGAAGTGGTGTCACACCTCTTCAGCTGTAAGATTTTTTTGCCTCCAGCAACAAGAAGCGTCAGAGGTTCTGCTCATGAGCAGGCAGAGACAAAGGTTCAGTATCAGATGCATTTCTGATAAACTCTAGTCAAGGGCTCCTGTATGCATTCCCCCTACTCCTCCTTTTTCAAAGAGTATTAAACAACATGAAACAAGAGAAGGCCAGAATAATTTTGTTAGCACTGGTGTGGGCCAGGCAGCAGTGGTATCCAGACTTAATTCACCTGTCCAGAAGGCTGAACAAGAACTGCTATTAGTACTGTATCAGACTTGTTGACACAACAACGAGGGATGATGTATCATCCAGTTCTTCAGTTGCTTCACCTAACTGCATGGGACATAAGACTCTGGGACTGTTAGAATGGTCTCATTCTCTAGAAGTGCAAAATATACTAATTAATTCAAGGAAATTGTCCACATGAGAATGTTATGGTTATAAATGGAAAGCATTTTTATTGTGGGTTTCCATGTATGAAGTTGATCCATATAGAACTCCAATTCTTACATATTGGAGTACTTATTATATCTTAAGAGAGCAGGTCTCTCTTTGTCATCAGTCAAGTTTCATCTCACAGCAATCTCAGCATACCATGTCCCTGAGGATAGTAAATTGGTTTTTATTCATGATGCAGTCATAAGATTCTTGAAAAGTCTTAACAATCAATAGACACTAGTTAGGGATCCTATATCATCTTGGGATTTAAACTTACTGCTTACACAAGTAATGAAACATCCATTTGAACCTATGTGGAGCTGTACCTTGTTCTATTTATCCATTGAGACAGTTATTGATAGCTATAGTCTTGATAGCTATTACTTCAGCAAGGCACATAAGTGAATTATAAGCTCTTATGGTGGACCTTTATCTTTATCTTTCACGAGGATAAAGTAATTCTCCATACATATCT
Organism: Malaclemys terrapin pileata; assembly: GCF_027887155.1. Lineage (NCBI taxonomy): Eukaryota > Metazoa > Chordata > Testudines > Emydidae > Malaclemys > Malaclemys terrapin. Next base: position 93,064,815 of record NC_071508.1, on the reverse strand, counting down.
AAGATTCTTACCCAAAAGTAGTGCCAGATTTTCATATAAACCAATCAAAATAGTACCTGTATTTTTTCCCAAACCTCACACTCAAGAGAGGAAAGCTAGATTACATATGCTAGATGTTAGAAGGGCTCTAGCTTTTGATTTAGATAAAACTAAGCATTTTAGACAATATCCCAATTTGTTTAAGATAAGAGGAATAAAGTACAGACTCTTTCAAGATGGGTTAGACTGTGTATTAAAGAAATTTGCTGATGGGTCTCCCTCTTCCTAAGAGAATTGGAGTTCATTTTACTAGATCAAAAGGAGCTTCTATGGCATTCGCCAGACATATTCCTTTAATAGATAAATGCAAAGCAGCAACATGGAGTACAAGCCACATGTTTACTAAGCATTACTCATTAGACTTAAAATCTAGAGCAGATGCAAAATTTGGCAAGGAAGTATTGCACTCCATATTTAGTTAGGACTCCAAGTTCCCACAATAGATGACACTCAAAGCAGAAATGAATGTTACTTACTAGTAACTGAAGTTCTTCAAGAAGGACTCTGTGTAATCACACTCCCCATCCACCTTTCTTCTCTGCCTCGGAGTCCTATTTAGCAAAGAACTGGGATTATCGGGGAAGGAGCTGAGGCAGCTGGAGCCCCTTGTATTCCCTCGCCCTGGAATGTTCACTGAGGGAGGAGCAAGGGAGGCATGTGAGAGCTCTGATGAACACTGCTAGCTACAGTTCTACCATTCAAGCTGCACTGGTCGGAGAGTCCCATGAGTGAGAACATGCAGCATCCATCTCGAAGAACTGTGGTTGCAGATCAGTGACCTTCATTTCCATGCCCTCAGAACACCTATACACGAGCACCTGAGTCTCCATTAAAACCTCATTAACCCACACACTAGGAGTGGTTTTACTGCAGCTATTAACTCTGTACATTGCATAAAAGAAAAGAGAGTCTTTGATGAGAGCAGGAGTGCAGCTATCACAAGAGTGTTCTTAATATGTAGGTCCTGCTGTATAGGCTTAACTCATTAGATACTGCTGACATATACATTCCCATCTGAGCACTTGTTTGGCTGGCAGTCTCTAAACTGGTGTGTCCAGAGGGTTATGGAATGACAGGGAGGACATTATGGATGATAACTTCTTCCAGTACTTCGGCACAAAAGTTTTGAGGTCACCACCTCTGTTCTGGGACTCCCTCTCTGACTCCCAAAAAACTTAAAAGTCCCTGCAGAATTAAGTGCTGATCCCAGGCACCAGCTGTGTGGGAGCCATCTATATTAAGCTATGCTCACAGACCCAATTGCTGAGCACCGTACAATTAGACTAAGCAGCAGCAGGCGGAGCGACTCCAATAAGCCCCTCCATCTCCACTCAAGCCTGTCCATTAGTCCAGCCATTCTGCATGGTAAGATCTGAAGCAAGGAGGCAGGTGAATATGCTGCCAAAGATAGCAGCTGATGGGCACCTGAGACTAATCCTCAGTACGAAATGATGAAGGCAGCATGCTCATAGCGGAGGTAGCAATGTTTGTACATAGCCTGAGCATAAATTTATATGTGTATGCTCAGCATTTTAGATACAAAATGTTGCAAGTAATGTAGAGGGCAGATCCTTTGTCCTCTAGTGCAGTGGTTCTCAAACTTTTGTACTGGTGACCTCTTTCACATAGCAAACCTCTGCGTGCGACCCCACCTTATAAATTAAAAACACATTTTTATAAATTTAAACACCATTATAAATGCTGGAGGCAAAGCGGGGTTTGCGGTGGAGGCTGACAGCTCACGACCCCCCACGTAATAACCTCACGACCCCCTGAGGGGTCCCGACCCCCAGTTTGAGAACCCCTGCTCTAGTGGGAACAGACCCTGTGAAATACGTTTCTTGGCGTCACTGGAGAAGCTGGATCAGCATTAGCAATGGTGGGAATATTAAGCGAAACAATCCAATAGGAGACGGCCTGTGGGCCTGGAGCTCCTCTTCCTGTTTTCTACAAGCTTAATTTCACTATTGGACTGGAGTGATTTCTGATTTACACTGATGTGAGAGGATGAGAATCAGCCCTTCAATGCATCCATTTTCCTAAAGTGACAGATATTGAATGCTAACAACATGTCCCTAAAATGCAATATGCTTCCTACCTTCCTCACACACTCATAGCTCACAGCCCGGTGTGTTTTCAGACCCTGCAAAGCCATTTGTGTAAAGGTGAGGTATGAAAGATTGAAGGTCAGCAGACATTTTTAGAGATTATGGGACCTGAATGTCTTCTCCCTTATGTCAATTTTACACTTGGAGTAACTCCATTGGCTTCAGTGGAATTACTACCACTTGACACAGATGTAAGGGAGAAGACAATCAGACACTGAGGGTATGTCTACACTGGAGCTGGCGGTGTAATTTCCAGCTCATGTAGACATGCACGCACTACCTCTGATCAAGCTAGTGTGCTCAAAATAGAAGTGTAGCTGCCCCAGCATAAGCAGTGGGACTGGCTAGCTGTGCCAAGTACGTTCCTGTCCGATACTGAAGGTATGTACTTGAGTAGCTGGCCCCTCCCACTGCTCATGCCACTGCAAGCTAGCCCAGGTATGTCTACCTGAGCTGAAAAGTACACATCCCACTCCAGTGTAGACATACCCTTAGAAATTAAAGGGCACATTATTTTTCCATCGACTGAGCTTTGATCGGATTGTGTGAGCAAGGCATTTGTCGTGAACTATGTCAAAATGATGTAGCTGCATGCTATGAGCCGGGAGAGGGGAAGGCTGATGACATCTCCTTTGGGTGGAGGGAGAAAGCTGAATGCAGAAAGATTCATTCAGACAAAAGAAAAAATAGAAACAATGGAGATTAAAGAATCAGGAAAGTCTTCAGTCATTTGCAGGGATGCTCCCTTGTGGTTTAGCCTCTGAAGTCATACATGGAATACATCCCCCTTCATCTCTAGATGGAAAATAGAGTCAGAGTGAGAAACCAGTCCTTATGCACTCAGTCCTGGCTAGCTCCTGGATAATGATTTACTCTCCTTTCTATGTATTTAATGTCTGATCAATATTCCCAACAATAAAATCCCGAAGAGGAATTTCAGTGATAAATCAGTCAGACACAGAGTAAGATTTAGTGTCCCCTGTTATTAATCAGCCCCGGCATGTTGATTGGTGGAAGGGTGGGACTGCTAACCTAGGTGGATATTCAAGCTTCTGTTTGTCTTGCTGTCCCAGTTAATTCCTGCATTATCTGAAGCCAGCAAAGCTTCAGTTAGATTGATGAGTCAAATAAAGCAAACCCAGGGGGCTTCAAGAACATGATCCCCAGTTTAACCCTGTGAGCTCCACCAGCAAGAACAGCAGGCTTACACCTTTGTACATAGTGCTCAAGGATTGCTCACTGCTAGGTTTGCTCACCCTTACATTTTCTCCAGTGAATGTAGTGAGGTGAAAGGCACTTGACTCAAAGCCCTGGAAACTGAAAACCTGTGTTTATCCATAGAACAGGCATAGAATGGACAAAGGGGGCTCCAACTGCCGCACACTGACTGCTCCAACACTGGTTCACATGCTAAAACCAGTTGTACTGGTGTAAATCCAGCATAACTCCATTGATTTACACTGGGGAAAATCCAAAGTAACTGAGATTAGAAAATGTCCCAATTTCTCTTAAAGTCCATTTGCCAAGCAAAGCTTGTGTGTGGGGGTCTTCACTGCTTTCTCTTTGGTGGGGGACTTTGCCCAGATCACAGTGTTGACACAGGAGACTGAAATGTGAGTTGCGTATCTCCCAGCCCATTGAAAAAGGGAAGAGCTGTTGAATGGAGACTGGTCAAGAATACTTTTTGATGAAGAATGGCTTTTCAAAAGGAATGAAAAAAATGTCATTTGGGGGGAAAGGGGACAGGAAAAAAGACAAAGGAGTGGGGGGAAAACCGACACCAACTTTTTTTATTCAAAACAAAATGAACATTTTCTAACTGAACTGAAATGAAAAGAAAATGTTCATTTGGACTGATTTAATTAAACAACTCAGTGAAATAGTCAAATTAAATGATTTTTTTTTTCACAGAAAATACTTATTTGCTGGATGACGTAGTGCTAGGATAGCAGCTCAGTGTCAGATTGAGCCTCCAGTTCAGAGGAGCAGCCCAAGGAATCCCTGGCTATGTCCCAATGGCTCCCTGGGGTTTTGTGCAGCGTAGACCGCTCTAACTTTTGCAGTAGAACAGACTAGTCACTAGCTAGTCCCCGCATGGGGGAGGGTAGTATGAAAAAGTGTCTTAAAGCCATTCTTGCCCATGCCCCTCTGCTCCCAGAGAAAAAGATTAAAAACAGACTCTGAGACAGTTTTTGCATCAAAATAAATGGCAAGAACAATTTTTTTTGTTTCACTGTCTAACGCTAACAGCTCTGACTTACAGTGGCCATCTCTAGAAGTGAGAGTCTCGGTGCTTATTAATTCATTGCCCTCTCTGCTGAGTGTGCCAGCAAGGGGGTCAAAAGTGCCATCTGTTACAGTAGCTTTGTGATGAGGACACATGTCCATTAGAAGCTGGACTGAGGCCACCAACTCATTTCCACAGGCCACTAAGCCATCAGATGGCTTGGAGTCACTGCTGACCTGGAATTAAGTCTTATATATATTAATAGCCCCAGTTTTGTGTCTCTTTACTGCTTTAGAGCACTATCTTGATCTTCTGTGTTCAGAAGGTATATGAGATGGCCTGTGAAGACAGCTGAGCACAGACACCCACTATGTATTAAGAAACAGCCATAATTTTTATTGTCAACCTGGCTTTTATTGTCTGTAGCCTGGTGTGCCCACTATGCCTTCTGCTTCTACAATATAATATTTTTTTGGTGCATTTGCAATGAGAACCACAATAGACATTTCACTGGACAAAAAGAAATGTTTTTCATTTTGTCGTTTTGAAAGTAGCTTTATTTTAGCTACAGGATAGTTATCTTTAATCTTCCAGAATCTGAGGTGCAGCTGGCCAAAAATATACTCCATGCACATATTAATTCTAGTTCCTTTGTGGTTTTGGTCCCAGTGATGGCTCAGGATAAAGGCGGTTAACATTTGTCTCTCCAAAAAAATGTATTGGTGAAAACCTGTGCCCCTTTTTAAAATTAGCATTGTAATGGGAAATTTACCTCTTTCATAAAATTTCTGTTTCATCCAAAGAAAAGAAAAGAACCAAAAAAACCCCAAATTGTGAGTTTTGAGTTATTTTCTAGTTTCGGTTTTTCAGTGTTTGAAAGCAGGGGAAAACAAGAGAGAATGGAACTTGTTTTTTCCTTCTGTGGCTATCGATGACATTGTCAACTGCAGAGCACCTACAGGGAGTTCAATGATCAAACGCTGGTTTCCTAGAGATAGGCACCTATGTCGACGTGTACAGTATGTCTAACAGCAAAAAAAGATCCACAGCAGCACCGCTCAGAGCCAGGGTCAACTGACTCGGGTCTGCTGGTCTCAGGCTGGAGCCTGAGCTCTGAAACCTGGGTGGGGGTGAGGTCTCAGAGCCCAGGCTCCAGCATGAGCCTGCCTGTACATCTACATTGCTATTTTTAGCTCCCCAGTGTGAGCCCTGCAAGCCTGAGTCACTTGACCTGGGCTCTGAGACTTGCTGCCATGGGTTGTTTTTGCTACTGTGTCTAGGTACCCTGAGGTATCTAAATGAGTGCACAGCAGCCTGATTTAGACAATGCGGTGTCCATTTAGGCACCCAGTTTTGAAAATTGTACCACAAATGACTAACAGGATGCTAGAACATAGCATGGCATCACAGACATCTCACAGCAGCCACAGAGAAACTAGGTTTTTAGGGGAAGCAGCATCAGGTGACAAAAATTCTCTACTCCCTGGCAAACCTTTAGGCCTCCATAAAAAGCTGATAGTCTGTTGTAACAAACTCCCTTCCATTATCACAGCAAGAAGGAATTTGGGGAAACTCCTCCCATGTTCCAAGCCAAATGACACTCAATATATTGTGATATGGCACAGAAGACTCTTGAACTAAAGTGGCCTGTTTCTTCTCTCTCTAATACTTGCATAAACTTGTATAAGTGAGAGGAGAACAAGGCACAAGATTTCTAACAAACATAGTGATAGGATCCCTGGTTCTGATTCATCTTCCACTTAAACTGGTGGAAATCAGGAGTAACTCCATTGCCATCACCGTATAAAATTGGGGTTAGCAAGAGGAGAATCAAGTCCCTTGATTCAGTGTGTAACACACAAATAGCTGCATGTGCTACGGTAATAAAATGCTATATTGCTGCTCTTGATCATTGTAGTCTGAGCATATTATGTAATTGTGAGGTTTTTTTCCCTTTTCCTTGCTATAAAAATAATTAATGAAAATTGACATAAAGACAAGGGGTGAGTACACCAGTATAGCTGATCAAAGGGAGGAGCTTGGCACTGTGTGCCAGATAGCTGTGAAACTGGTTCCCTTTCCTCCCTCACTGTGTACAGTCTTCAGGGAAGATAATGGAAGGCCACGCCGTAAGCATTGCCCCAGGCCTATACAGCACCTGCCTGTGACATTGAGACATGATACATCATAGAATCTCTGGGATATTTTAAAGAAGAGCATTCAGCACCCTTCACTGAGACACAGCTGTCTTATGGACCTGCTTCTGCTCCTGTACACCACAGTGTAAATGAGGAGCAACTCCACTGAGGTCAGTTGAGTTACACTTGCGCAAAACCAGTGAAAGTGAGAGCCGACTCGAGCTGTCTATTACATCACAGCATGTAGGGCTCTACAGTAATATGACTGAGCTGTGTTACCTCTGCTATGTAATAGCACAGCATCCAGGAGCCTCTAAGACTGAAATACAATTCCATACACTGCACTATAGGACAGCTGCATCCAATAACCTCCAGTGCTATGACTGCATTATTATCTCTGCCATATTAGACTTCAACCAGGTGGGTGAGGTAATATCTGTTATTAGATCAGCACGGCTACAACAACACTGCATATTAGCGTTCAGCAGTCAATAAATTCCAAAATGAAGACCAACTGGCTACATTGGCCCTGTCCTAGGATCCAGGAAACCAACAGTTCTAAGATATTACTACTTAACCCCGTTTAATTACTCATAGTATCCACATTCCTTCAGCTCTCAGACAGGCACAGCTGTGTTATTTTACTACTACATTTATGATATATATATATATAAGCGTAAGTGTCTAAGCTCTATGTTTATTCTACTGAAAGCAAGTCAGCCTAGGAAGTGCTCCAGTTCATGCTGGCATGCGCTAAAGCTGCTGACTGCCTCTTGCTGTGGAATTTTGGAAAGAAAATACAGTATTTTGTAAACAGCACTTCCAGTGAAAGGCTCCATGTTGTTTCCCCACTTCAGTGCATGTGGGGGTGGAGAAGGGGGAGGTCAACCGTGTTGTCAAACATCATCTAGATTGCTTGATAATGTGTACCAGGCTGTTATAAATGAAGCCTCCTCCGAATAACATCAGACTCTCTTTCTGCAGGCGTTTGCACTTTCCAGCAGCTTCTCTTTGCCCTCTGCTCTTGGTGTCACACGCAGGAGAAGCTGTGGGAGGGAAACACAGATCTCATTTACTGATACTTTACACTTCTGTAGCATCTTCCATCTGAGGGGCTTGGGTCAAAATCCACAAAGGTATTTAGGTGCTTAACTTCAATTGAGAGGAGCCTCCAAAACTCGAATAGGGAGTTAGGTGCCTGAATTCCTTTGAGGATCTGGACCATGGTGCTTTGCAAACATCAATGAGTAAAGTTTTGCCCTGTGCTGTAGGCAACCCCCACCCCATGCAGTAGGTAAATATTATTAGATACTACAGCAGTGCCTACATACCACAGCGTTGTGTACATTATAAATGCATAGATAGATTAGATCAGACAGGTAAATTGTCCTAACAGTACACTAAGGCATAGTGAAGTGCCCAGAGCCACACAGCACATCTGTAACCGTATCTGGCATAACACCCAGCTCTGCAGACTTCCAGACATGGGTCAGATTCTCAGCTGGTATAAATCACTATCCATTGAAGTCAGTGGAGTTATGCCAGTTAGAGCTAATCGGAAATTTTCTGACAGAACATTTTTCTTTGGGAAATGCCAATTTGTCAAAAGTGAAACATTTTGCAAAAATGTGTCGATTTCAACAACAGTTTATTTAGAAAGAACAACTGAAAAAAAATTTCTATATGGTCAAAATATTCTGTTTCACCCTTTTTTGGCATGGACCGTGTCAGTTTTCTGTTTCAAAATGACTTCGTTTCAGGCTAAGATCATTTTCTATTCTATAATATAAAAAGTTGAGATTGGAATGAAACATTTCAGTTGTACTGGAACAAAACATATTTATTGACCCAAAACATTTTTTTTCCCAAAATTTTGTTTCACAGGAAATTTCCAAGTGTTTTGTTTTCACTCCATTTACGAATGGGAAAAATTTCAAAACCATGGATTCCTGGCAAAACCAAAAAAAATGCAGTTCCTGCCCACCTCTAATGCCACTTACTCCAACTGAGAAACTAGCCCCAGGCACATTAGTTACTGGGCCATCCTTCTCAACCAGTGAAACTGCCTAGGACAAGGTCTTTTTAAGGGTGAACTGAAATATTTTAAAAATAAATACTAATGTTAATTAGTAAATTCAATGGAATCAAGTTTAGTGGAATCAAGTCTCAAGCCCACTTCATGAAATGGGACAGCAAACAGTTTTGATCCGTCTATGTCATGCTTTCAGCTCCAGTCCAAGGGGGTCTCTTGCTAAAAAGCAGTTTAAATAATTATACTATGGTTTTGATCTGGTACTGGTTTCTCAGTTGGAATCATCAGATTGGAAGAGAGACAGAATTTGCTTCCTGAAGGACCTGAAGTGGATGCTTAGATGTGAACCTTCTCTGTCCCAAGGCAAACGTATTGCTTAACATACTGAAGGAGACTTTCAATTGACAAACACTATGCAGGACATTGGGCACCCCATGTTTTCGTCTGTTTGAGCCATAGTTAACTTTGTATTTGAAATAAACTTACAGAAACATTGAAAGGTTTCACTTCAAGTGCAAAGGGCCCGATCTACTGCCCATTCAAATTAATGGAAAGACAACCATTGACTTCAGCGGGCACTGGATCAAGCCCTCAGTACAATGCAGGTTGTTCACTAAGCAAATCCTCCATCCATCTTTCCAATGTGCTCATCAGTCCATTTATAAAACCAGGAATTGGTTGAGCCACTGTGCGACAGAAGCCTTCTTTTAAACCTTGTTTCTAGGCTACATCTCTCTCAGTTCTTTCCAGTAAACTAATTAAATGCTGATTTACAGGAATGGTATTTGTTTACACTTTATTGTTGTTGGCAGTTGGTGAGGATGACAAAATGCCTCTGCTGCAGTTCAATCAAACAAACGATTTCAGGAACTCAAAGATAATGGCACCACAAAGAAGATTTACCATGGACCAGGTGCCAGTATCAGAAGACCTGAAATGACAGCAATATATTCATCTCAGTGGGATCGCCATGTTCCACTCTAAAGATAAAGGAGTTCTCACAACCCTTTCACACACATACATAAATTACACTTTGTTACAGTTTTCACTGGGGAAAATTACCATAAAGAAAACTGCTCATCACCCCACAATGCCCTTTTAAGTTTCCATAGTTCAGGGATTTCTGAGGCTTCTATTCCATTCCCTAAAAAGGGGTAGAGATTAGGACTGGTGGGACTGTGAGCTTCCCTACTGCCATCATTCGTACACCTCCCTGTACAGCGATCCCTAGTGGGAGAAGGACAGTCACTCCTATGCTTGTAATTTACTTAATACACGTCCTTCCAGGTCCAGGGACTGGAGGTTAGCTTCTTCATTAACTGTGTTCCTACAATATTCCCTGCAGTGACTCCTGCTGGAAGTGAATAGAGCCAACACACATGCTGTTAATTCTATGATGACTGATTGTACCACTGTCTGAGTTGTGGTATGAATACAGACAAATTGTTGTTGATTCTAGCAGATGTGAGCATACCTCTTACCACAGTTCCTTCATTCCTTATGTTGACCCCCTGATGGGAGAGGTGGAGCTGGAATAGCCGTGAGCTCCCTCACAGCCAGTTCTCCATTCTATTCCCTATAAGGCACGAGCTGCAAAATATGCATTTGGATTCGATTGCCGCACCATGAGAATTGGAGAGTGTTTGAATATGGGGTTCAGGCTTAGCCCATAACAGAGAGAAGCCCAAATTGTGGAATTCAGATCCAGGTTCAGCTCTACCTCAGTGCTTCCCAATCCCCCAAAGTTTACGTGTGTTCAGATTTTCATGGTTTAGTTCTGATTCCATTTCTGTCTGAAATGGGTGTTTTTGGTAACAGATGTAAAGTTAAAGATGTTAGAAGGCAGGTTTAAAAAAATATGACTGATTTTACTATTTTTTTAAACATCTCATTATTTTTAATCTCGTGATATTTTTAGATCTAATTCCTACTTTTTAAATATTTGGGACTGGCAGTAGTGGAAAACACACCAGATTGAAACGATCAGCATTCAGCCTGATGCCATGAAAACTAGTCTGAGGAGTGGAATCAGTGATGAACAAGGAACCAGCCCAGAGGTAAAATGTCGACTGTTTTTTCCACAATTAAAATAATCATTCTTATGTTCAGTGTGTGACGCGATTTATAAAGAACCAAAATTCATCTTATCCTATCACATCAACTTTTGCGCCAGGAACAAGGAAACATGGACAAGAGGCAAATGTATCATGCAGAACAAACAAATGTCGCTTTTGCTCTCCATCCAGCTATTAGCTCCATGTTTATCCATCCCATATTGCAACAGTGTAACATGTTCCAAATGGGTGTTTTTGAGAAATGGCACTACCAACCCCTCCCCCACCCTTGATTATGAACACTTCAGTTAAGTGCTTCAGGAATCGGACGTCCTCTAAACAGTGGGACATCAACATGCTGTCCCCCCCCCACACACACACACCCAATGACACATTTCAATTAAAGTTACAGAAATCATGTGTTGCACAATGCAAAGACACTTGACGTCTGTCTATTCCAGCATATGTGGAGGAAAGCCCCTCTTTAATCCCCTCATTTTAGCCTGAGTCCGAGATATTCCAGTAAATGTGTCCTATACTCATACTGGAGGCAAAGGAAATAGTATTTGTTCAAATCACACAACCTTATCTTAATTATTTGGTACCAAAAAGGTCAATAAATGTTGTTTTTTCCCTGCTGCTTGAGGGGATGTCTGTTAGTTAATGGTTATTGTGCAATATCACATTTGCCATTCCTGTAACTTTTCCCTTCCTGTAACTTTCAGCTTTGCTCTTGGGATATGTGTACTGTTTCTTTAAATCTATAAAAGGAAGCCAGGCAGGAGGGGGATTGGGGCAGAGTCTAGGGAGAGACTCTACAGCAAAGCAGAGACAGAATAGGTATGGAGATTATCCTTTTCTTTATTCTAATACAATTCCTTATTCAGTGTTTGAAGAAAGCATCTCTGTGATTCTTTAACATGGCTACATGATACGGTGTCAGAAACTGATTTATTTTGATCAAACATAAATAAGAGAGAAAAGAAAATGTCACAGATCCACTCTCCACAACACTTTTGGTTTGATAAACCACTGGAATGGCTTGAGTGGAAGGAGTAGCTCACCAGATTTTGAACTGCAACAAAACTGAATGCAGACAGTGGTGACTCACTGATTAATGTATGCAATAAGGACTGAAGATGAAAATATGTATAAATCATTTGCCTTTGCTGAATACGGGGATAATAATCACCACAACATTGTCCTTAAAAGGGTTGATAAGTATTTCACTCCAAAGAGGAATGAGGCAGACAAATGATAATGCTATTACCAAAGGAATCCCAGAGAAAATACTAACAAAGATCCCTGCATAAACAATCAGAGCAGCCACAGATTCAGAGATATTAAGGCTAGAAGGAACCATTATGCTCATTTAATCTGACCTCTTATATAACACAGGCCAGTGAGTTTCATCCAGCAATGCCAGAATTGACCTCAACTACTTGAAGTTCAACTACAACATGTCTTTTTGAAAGACATCCCATCTTGATTTAAAAACTGGAAGTGACGGACAATCCACCACACCACTTGGTAAACTGTCCCAATGGTTAATCTCTCTCTCACTGTTAAAACTTGTCCTTTATTTCCAATTTGAATTTCTCCAACTTCAATCTCTAGCCACTGGATCTTCTTATACTTTTCAGAGTAGCAGCCGTGTTAGTCTGTATCCGCAAAAAGAAGAACAGGAGTACTTGTGGCACCTAAGAGACTAACAAATTTATTAGAGCATAAGCTTTCGTGGACTACAGCCCACTTCTTCGGATGCATCCGAAGAAGTGGGCTGTAGTCCACGAAAGCTTATGCTCTAATAAATTTGTTAGTCTCTAAGCTGCCACAAGTACTCCTGTTCTTCTTATACTTTTGTCTGCTAACCTAAAGAACTCACCAGTATCAGATATTTTCTTCTTGGGTAGGTTCTTGCAGACCAGAATCCCATCACCGTCTAACTTCTTCAATAAGCTAAATAAGTTGAACTCCTTAAATGTCTCACTGTAAGGCAGGTTCTCAGAAAATTAATCATTCTCGTAGCTCTTTCCCAAATCCCCTCTAATTTGGCAACATCTTGTTTCAGATGTGGACACCAGAACTGGATGCTATTCCAGTACTGTTTTCAATGCTGTATACAAAAGTAATATCACCTCCCTACTCCTATTTAATTTTCTCCTGTTTATACCTTCAAGGACCATGTTAGCCCTTTTTGCTACAGCCTCACACTTGAAGCTCATGATCGGGTGGTTATCTACAGTGATCCTTTTCAGAGTCACTGCCTTCCAGGAAAGTACCAAGTTCCCTGGGTGGATATGTGGCAGGGGAGCACAGAGGACAGATATGACTTGCCCAGCCATTGAAGGTATGTGCAGGACATTGGGAGTGTGTTGGCTGAAGTAATGGAATCAGAGAGATAACCCAGGGAAGCTTGAATAAATGCTTGCTTCCAGAGATCTTTGGCCAAAGACTGCATTCATCAATAGGCTTGGCCTGCTATTTTCCAAATCTGCAATACTGTTGCAAAATTTAAAGCTGATTCAAGTGTAGAGGTGATTGTGGTCTGTTAAAAGACATTGAAGGCCATGAACCCTAGCTTTAAATTGAAACAGCCCATGGTAGGGTACAATAGCTCTCAGGGGGACAGATAAGTTGCCTAAGTCAGTTCAAACCCCAGGCTAGTTACAAAGGCAAGTAGTATGTGGTTGACCCCTTTGTCATTAATGGAACCACTGCTAGACTGAACCATTGAGATAATCTGCATAAAATGCTTAGCGAATGATAGGAGAGTGTTTGGTGAAAATGGCTTGCTAAAAGGAGAACCAGGGAGGAGAGATTCTACCGATAGAGGGGACACAGTACCCGATGTGCTCAGCCTACCCCAGAGGATCTCAATCCCTCTGCTTCCTAAAGAGAATGGTATAAGTGAGGACATTACTGAACAGTGTTGTGCTCTTTGATGCCTGTTACAAAAAGAAAAAGGACACATCTGTGTCTCTATAGACCTAAAGAGACTCAATAAAGCAGTAAAGGCATATTCTTCCTCTTGTGGAAAAGATAGGCCCAAATTCACTAAACTGGCTGAATGGTGCTCAGCGCAAGTCCAGAAGATGTGTCCAGCTTAGGGCTGTCAATTAATCGCAGTTAACTCACACGATTAACTCGGAAAAATAAATCCTAATTAAAAAAATTAATCGTGACAATACAGTACCAATTGAAATTTATTACATTTTTGGGGATGTTTTCCTACATTTTCAATATTGATTTCAATTACAACACAGAATACTAAGTGCACTGTCCTCACTTTATATTATTATTTTTTATTACAAATATTTGCACTGTAAAAATGATAAACAAAAGAAATAGTTCACCTCATAGAAGTACTGTAGTGCAATCTCTTTATCATAAAAGTGTAACTTACAAATGCAGATTTTTTTTGGTTACATAACTGATCTCAAAAACAAAACAGTATAAAACTTTATAGCCTACAAGTCTACTCAGTCCTATGTCTTATTCTGCCAGTCGCTAAGACAAACAATTTTATTTACATTGACGGGAGATACTGCTGCCTGCTTCTTATTTACGATGTCACCTGAAAGTGAGAACTGGTGTTCGCATGACACTTTTGTAGCCGGCGTTGCAAGATATTTACATGCCAGATATGCTAAACATTCATATACCCCTTCATGCTTCAGCCACCATTCCAGAGGACATCCAGCTTCCATGCTGATGATGCTCATTAAAAAAATAATGCGTCGATTAAATTTGTGACTGTACTCCTTGCGGAGAGAATTGTATGTCTCCTGCTCTGTTTTACCCACATTCTCCATATATTTCATGTTATAGCAGTCTCGGATGATGACCCAGCACATGTTCATTTTAAGAACACTTTCACAGCAGATTTGACAAAATGCAAAGATGGCACCAATGTGAGATTTCTAAAAATAGCTACTGCACTCAACCCAAGGTTTACGAATCCTAAGAGCCATCCAAAATCTGAGAGGGACGAGTTGTGGAACATGCTTTTAGAAGTCTTAAAAGAGCAACACTCTGATGCGGAAACTACAGAACCCAAACCACCAAAAAAGAAAATCAACCTTTTGCTGGTGGCATATGACTCAGATGATAAAAATGAACATGTGTCAGTCCACACTGCTTTGGATAGTTATCAAGCAGAACCCATCATCAGCATAGAAGCATGTCCTCTGGAATGGTGGTTGAAGCATGAAGGGACATATGAATCATTAGCACATCTGGCACGTAAATATCTTGCAACGCCAGCTACAACAGTGCCATGTGAATGTCTGTTCTCACTTTCAGGTGACATTGTAAACAAGAAGCAGACAGCATTATCTCCTGCAAATTGTAACCAACCTTGTTTGTCTGAATGATTGGCTGACCAAGAAGTAGGACTGAGTGAACTTGTAGGCTCTAAAGTTTTACATTGTTTTATTTTTAAATGCAGGGTTTTTTTGGACATAATTCTACATTTGTAAGTTCAACTTTCATGATAAAGAGATTGAACTACAGTACTTGTATTATGTGAATTGAAAAATACTATTTATTTTGTTTTTTACAGTAAAAATATTTGTAATCAAAAATAAATATAAAGTGAACACTGTACACTTTCTATTCTGTGTTGTAATTGAAATTAATATATTTGAAAATGTAGTAAACATCCAAAAATAGTTTTTTAAATGGTATTCTATTGTTGTTTAACAGCGCGATTAATAGTGTGATTAAGCGCGATTCATTTTTGACAGCCCTAGTCCAGCTCCCTGACCATGAGGCCTCAAAGACCCCAAAACTATTGGAACCACTGATCAGAAAGACATGATGGTTCTCTGGCCACAACCTGTTTTGCCCAGCCATGCACCCTACACCAGAACCAGGAGTGGCGAGAGGGGAGTGGTGTTGGAACCACTACACTGACCCTCCCCATACCACCTAATGGAATCCCTGGGTAGTCTGTTATGCTCACTTTAAATCTCCTCCAACCAGAGCAGCACAAAGCAGATTTAACAGGCTGGTGAATCCAACCCATAATCTCCATGTTAGCTGGTGTAACAACATTCTCTGCACTAGATGGAGCTAGTGGATTCTGGCAAATTCTACTCCACCCTGAGATTGCCAAATTAACAGTACTTTTGATGCCATGCAGAAGATACTGCTTTCATTGCCTCAAACTCAGTATCAAAGGGAGCTGCAAGGCCTGGTGGAGGGAGCAGACGTTTATATGGATGTCATTTTAGTCCACGGAATTCAGAGGCAGAATATCATGTAGAGTTAAAACAAGTTCTGGAGGTAAGCGACTATTAAGTAATAGAGAAAAATATATGACACAACAAACTAATTAGCGTTCTTAAGGCATGTTATTGGTAAGGATGTGGTGAGTGCAGACTGAGAACGAGTCAAACCTCTATTGGAAATACTGCCACCTAAAAAAATGTATCAGAACTGATGTGGTTCCCCTGTATGATCAAATTCTTACCCAGATTATCCTCAAGAGGCCAAACAAACTCTTTTGGAGCTACAGAAAAGATTCAACATAGTTGTTGGGTAAAGCAGAGGAAGATGCTTTGGATAGTCCAAATCTCTATTGATCACATCTCCAGTAGTGGCATTTTAAACTGCTCAATCTGTACCCATTTCAGCAGTTGCCAGCAGCTACGGTCTCAGTAGGGTGCTACTCCAATTACAAAGAGGTTACTGGACATCCATATCATGTTGTTCCAGGTTGCTTTCAGATGCCAAGACCAACTATGCCAAAATATAAAGAGATGTGTGGCAAGTACATGGGCATGGAAGAGATTCACAAGATATTTGCAGACTTGTTAATTTCAAACTTGTAAACAAGCCACTTGTACCACTAATAAATAGTAAAGGCCTGGACAAGGTGTGCCTTAGATGCCCAGAAATTGCTCATATGTTTGACGAAATTTAAACTAATTGCACACTATGTACCAGACAGTATTGAGTGGTGAGCACCTTACTGAGGAACCCTAGCGATCACTTACCTAATTCTCCAGAGGCCTGGGAAGCTGTAGATGCACACAGAAGTGGTATTTAATGGGCCTGTCAGCCTCACTACAGAAATTAGAACTGATTAAAGTAGCTGCTAGACAACTGCAAGACCTTTCTCTCTTTGTCCAATGCCTCATCTTGGCCTGCCTTTCTGATACCTCTCCATGGATGTCCAGCTGGCAATTTAAGCTTAACTTGGCCAAAACTGAGCTTTTGATCTTCCCCTCCAACCCTTCCCCACTATCCATTGTAGAAGGTAACACCTCTATCTCACAGCCTCTCAGTTTTGACTTGGTCCTTTCTCTGGATCCATCCATCTATACCATACTGAAGTCTTACCAATTTTACCTACATAATAGCCAATAGTATTTCAAAAAGTCAGCCTTTTCAGACTGCCAGGGCTCTTGTTCAGCCTCTCACGCTTTCATTTCTGTAATCTCACCATCAGAGGGTCTAGGTCTGATTCCTATTAAAGATAATTTATACTAAAAAAGGGGAGAAGATGTGAGGATATGTATACTGTTTCTTTAAATCTATAGCAGAAAACCAGGCAAAATTTGCAGAAATATACATGAAGGTCAAAATAATAAATGACTAGGAGATTATAAAAACCCATTTCCTCTCCAAGGGAGTCATTTCTAATAATCCCCTAAGCATTTATTATTTTGACCTTTGCATATATTTCTGCACATTTTAGGGCATGATGTTAAGTAAGATTGGTTGGGTGATGTAAGATTGGTTGGAGTGATATGGCAGTGGGGACTCGCTGAGTCCTTGAAATTGTTCATTTTCAGATATTCAGACCTTTGAGTTATTTTTTAAAAGTGTAGAATTTTTGTCAAGGAGGTATAATGTTTTGGGTGCCAGCTAGGCTCCACCGAAACATGTATTCAACCTTGACTATTTTTTAACAATTTGTGTTTGTTTGTTTTCAATTATATGCTTTGTAAAGTGCTTTGAAGCCTTCTGAGATGAAAGATGCTATATATGTTGAATTCTGTATTAGCAGCACTTTTCCAGTATTTGGCCTTCTGCCATTCACTGTGCAGACCTCACTGCCCAGTTTCAGAATATACTGTAGAAATGTGTATAGAAGTCACCTTTACGCATCAGAGGTCCATGATCATGTTGTAATATAAGGATCCTTTTCTGCAAAGCTGTTTTGGGTTTTGTTAAGCATTAGGAGTCTTAGAAAGCATTTTCTAGTGGTTGGCGCAGTAGATTCCTGGATTCTATTTCACTGCCTTGCTGTGTGACCTTGACCATCTCACTTACCTTTTCTGTGCCTCAGTTTCCCCACCTGTAAGAAAGGGGATAATAACACATAACTACCTTGTAGGGCTATTGTGAGGCTTAGTTTGTTAATATTTGTACAGTGTTTTGAGGTCCCCATATGAAAGCACTACAGAAGGGCAAAGCATTATGAATTATTATTGATAACTACTTCATTGGAGCTAGGAACCAGACTGCTGTGGCCTCATAGCAAACTTGCTTCTTCCTGCAGTGGAGAAACACCTGTTACAACGTTGCATCGTCTGATGCATCAGTCACAACATCTGATGTGATGAGGCCCCAGCGTTTTACTGTAACAAAAGCAGGGATGCAACAATTGTGAAGCCTTCAGTGTCTTTCTGAAAAAGGAACAGGACTGAAGCAGGTGACATGCTTCATGCTCTGCTGCCAGATGCTGGCAGACCCATTTTAAGCAGCCTCTGTCCACGTGCTCTCCTCTCACTTTGAGACTGCAGGCCAGAGAGGGGACATTATCCCCTGAGACTAGGCCTGTTGCTATTAGCCCCTCGGCATATGGAATCTGAAATCACATAGGACATCCCTGGCTGACTGCTGGGCTTCCCTTCTGACGCTCCTGCTTTCAGCACATCCCATTCTTCGGGCTCAGTGGGATTTTTACAAAGGGGAGAATGCTTCCTTTCAGCAGCCTGAGGTCAGCGCAGGGCTGCTTTGCTAGCAGAGGTCAATCATTAGGATGCTCAGAGATGGCTGGGATGCTTGTGAAGGGTGGAATATTCTCCACCCCCCTCCTTCTCCCAATGCTGTGCATTGTCACTATGATAAATGAGAGAGTGGGGTGGAAGAAGCTCTTTACCAAGCGTGGTCTGAGCCCCTAGGGGTTAGCAAACTACTGCAAAGCGGCAGCTGATAAAATGGTAACTAATTCAATTAGTGAAATTTAATTTAGGTGAGAAGCGGATGGCGGGTTTGCCGAGACCATATGGGATACCAGTGGTGTTTCCATATAGAAGAACTTAATTTAAACAATGAACTCATGGGTCTTCATAACCCAGCAGCCTTGGATCCCCAGGAAGCCCTGGAAAGAGTTGTTCTGATTAGCTTTACAAAAGCATGGCAAGTCTGGGGGAGGGGGGAACTGGTATCAAAAATGATCCACATGGAGGAAGGATCTGTGGGTAAAACAGGTTTAAGTTTTGAGCTTCAGAAAACACTTTTACCTCCTTTTTTTTAATTCTCCTGCTGCTTCCTTGAAACAACTTGAACAATGAATGAGCTTCTGCCACTCAGGTAAGAGAGGCCAGATTGAAAGCTCAGAAGTGCTAGGTGAGAAGAACGAGCTAGATACATTTTGTTAATCAGCGGAAGAATTGCCAATGTACTGTACCTGTATAATAAAGAGTAATTAGAGCAAAGGGCATGCTGTCTGTCCCAGCACCCTGACATCATATCCTATACAACTACGGGGAAGACATCTGGGTTTGATTCCTCTGACCCAGAGCGGAGTGTGGCATGGAGTGAGAGAGAGAAAAAGGAAGAGTCATGTCACCCTCATGATACTAATAGCAACAGTTTCAGGAGAAGAAAGGATTCCTGGCCAGACTGCCCTGTTGGGAGGCTGGTTTCCCTATTAATCTGGGATCTTGACTGGGAGGATAATAGCAGGAAAGAATTAGAGTTTGTCAAGACTCCATCCGGGATACAAAGCGATCCCCCGCCCCACCCCTGGGAAAAGGAATCCCACTGCAAAATCTATAGTACAGACTGAAACTCAGCTTCCACTTCTCTAACTAGAGCTGGGCTAATACTGACACACACACACACACACACACACAAATCTGCCAATATTCACTTTATTTCCTTTGGCTGTCCATGTGACCCTGTTGTGTTTGGAACAGTCATTTGACTGAGTTTTACTGGCCTGAACTTCTACAGAAAGTGAATTTGTTTGTGTGGGTATTCATGGAAACCCATTTTCAGATTCACCCTTCTGAGTGATCATGCTGGAAAAGTTTGCACTCATCCAATCAGGGAACCGAAACAGTGGAACTGATTAATCTGACTAATCACAACTAACCAACACAACTTGAATAACAAATATTAATTCTTTGTCAAGTGATTGCACATGTCCATTCCACTTCAGGTGTGTGCACATCCAATGCACCAGAGTCAGAGATCTTTCCCTTAGAGGTACCTATCATGGCGGCGCATGCACCCTCAGTTGCCTCATGCTGCTGCACAATGGTATAAAGGGAAGAGTCACCCTACACCTCCCACCCCCTCAGTTCCTTTTACAACCTGTGATCAGTAGTCAGAGAGAATCAGATCGCTACTTCAAGTTTCTCCCATTACAGGGAAATGATCTTCCTTTCTGTAAATAGTTAGGTTAGTGCTATTCGTTATTGTTAAATTAGTGTAGGTTTTCATTGTTATTTTTTCTTTGAGTGTCGGTTCCCTCTTATTCTCAGGGTACCGACACCCAGTACTGGGTAAACCCTTTGCTGGTTGCAAGCAATCTATGTTGGCGAGTGACCCTCATTCCATCTGCCTGAAATGCCTTAGTGAGTGTCACATTCGAGACTGCTGCCAGATCTTCAGGGATTTCAAACCCCAGACAAAAACAGACAAAGAGGTGAGACTGCATCACATCCTCATGGAGGCAACCTTGCATCCACCTTCTGAACCTTCCCACTGGGGGCGAGTCCCAAGTACTTCAGCATCAGGGAGGAGTGCTCCTCTGGACATTGCTTCTACAGGTCAGCCCCCATCCCCCTCTAGTGCCAAGAAAAAAGCACAAAAGATCAGACCACCATTCATTGAAGGAGCCGAGACCTAGCTCCAATTTTGTTGAGACCAACCCCCATTGCAATGCCAACTCCTTCAGTGCAACAACAGTATCAGGAAAATTTCTTGGTACTGATGACACCAGAGGCCTATGCAACAGTATTGAAACTACTCTGCCTCTCGCTGCCAGACTCTCTGATGGCCTAGGAAACAAGCTAGAATGGTGGTTTCTTAGGCCCCAGCCACAGACTTACCTCAGAGACAAAATCTGCCCTTGATACTATCTTCGGAGCATCCAGCACTTTCTCCCCCAGTGCAATCCAGGGATAAACCCAGCATGCTATCTTCAGTGCAAACGTCTCCTTTTATGCCCCTTGTTCCCAAGATAGAAGACGACACTCCACTTTGCCTTCATCTGTTCCTGGTGCATGTTTGATTTCCAAAGACAGTCCATAGACATGGATCCTTGAAATAGTCACATCTGGGTCCTATGCCATACTCATGGCCTTACTGGAACCTATGGGGCATGCCCCTCACTTCTAGATCCTTCCTGTTCCTCCATCTTACAGATCCCCCAGCAGATGACAGGAAAGGTCACATGAGGAGGTCCAGGAAGCTATAGTTGGTACCAAGCTCTGTACCGAGCAAGATCCTCAAGAGCAGACTCAGATTTTGGAACCTCAACACACTGCACTACAAGATGTCCAACCTCAGCCTCCTCTGCATTCTTCCTTCTCCCAATCTGACAAGACTGTAGTCTCCTGGGATTCTCACCTGTCCAGGATGACTTATCATGATCTTTTAAAGAGAGTAGCTACCTCTCTTAATATTCCTGTTGAGGAGGCTCAGGAGAGTTCCCATGGGCTGGGGGACATTTTGGGTTCCACAGGGCACTCTAGAGCAGCTCTATCTATCCTAGAGACTACAAAATCTTTGTGGCCAACACCATCCTCTCTCTCTCTCATAGCTAAGAGAACTGAGAGAAGGTACCATATCCCTTCTCAAGACTATGAACATTTTTACACCAATTCTTTGGCAGGTTCCTTAGTTGTCTCAGCAGTGAATGAAAGAATGCATCAGTGATGACTTTTCTCTACCCCCAAAGCAAAGAAATTAGACCTTTTTGGTAGAAAAATTTATTCCACATCTGGTCTACAATTCCTTATTCCTGACCAACACGTTTTATTGGCCCAATATGACTTCTCCCTCTGGGATAATATACTGAAGTTCTCAGAGAAGTTGCCAGAAGGTGCCAAACAAGCATTCCAGGCCATGTTGGACAAGGGCAAATTTTCTTTACTTTCTTCAGTTTTCTTTCTGTTTCATCTTCAACACATCTAAAGTAATTAAATACATAAATAACTGTGCTGATGAAGCACTGACCAAGCTGACTCAGCTTAAAATGGCATATCAAACATGAACATAGCCCAAGACATTAGGATTCCAGATCAGCCCTTTGTTCTGAACATGTATTTCTCCCAATATATTATTCTCTTTTATCCCCCAGCACATGGCCACGTCATAGTCATGGAATTTTCATGACCCTACATTCCATTGTCAACAACATCTGGCTATATTAACTGTCGTGTTTTAGGATGTCCTTTCATCAAAGATGGGACACACACTTAGAAACTATTATTATAATATATTATTTGTTAAGGCCCAAAGCCTCAGAGGTATTTAGCTGCCTAACTCCTGTTGAAATCTGTGGGAGTTAGGCACCTAAATGCCTTTGAGGATCTGGGCCTAAGTGTCCACAATGTATTTGACACTGTATACAGTACATAATGAAGATAGTCCTTGCCCACAAGGGCTTACAAGCTATTGGGTCTGCAAGGTACAGCCCTGCATTTGGAGGCAGTGTAGGGCTGCAGTACCCCCATGAGAAGCACTGGAACAATGCTTCCTGGAGCTCCCAGGTGTGCAGAGGCAGGGTGCCCATGGCATCATGGGGTGTAATTTACTCCCCCCCCAACCATGTAGTTGGCCAGCAGAGCTGCTGCATAGTGGGGAGTAAACGCATGACTCTGTCTCTTCCCCACCCCTCATCCACCTTTTGAATGCTGTCTAACCCTTGGACAGTAGGGCGGAAACAGCACCTGCCCTGCAATTGTGGTTGGCCCTTACATGGACTGTACTTGCCAGAGAAGGGTCCTTGCACCCTTCTCAGCTGGATGTTTGTGTGAGGGCCAGGTACCATCTAGCCCTGTATGACAGAAATGGAGAAGATGGGATGCACCAGGAAGACCAGAGGATAGAATAATATGGAGTAAATTATATAGTTTTTTACAGCTTAGGTGGTTTCATTTCTTGTGGCATCACAGAAGATGCATTGGGGAAAGTGTGCGAAAGGCCACAGAGATGGAGGGGAAGGAGGAGGTAAATGGGACACTGAGGCTGGTTTAGATGGGGAGTGTTGTTGTCTGATAAGGTCAGACTTGTGGAACTGTCTAGAGCTTTAAAGGCATCAACAAGAAATTTAAGCATATTGGTTCACATCTTGTGTTGAAATTGCACTGAGGGCAGAAAGGATTATACTTCCTCAATCCTGGGACTGTTCAGGTGGCGGGCTTGGTCTCTTGCACAACTTAGAATATTTGTGCCAGCTGCCTATAACTTCAAAGGGCCATTCTGGTAGACAGGGATCACCAGAGCACAAAGAGGGCCTGGCCATGCCCCATATGCTCGTGGCTGGGAGTGGGGGAAGGAGGGAAGTAGGTGTAGGAGCTACTATAGTGGTTCTTTGCTGCTTAGGGATTCCTGAGCCAAAAGGTAGCCTCTTCTGGCTGGATCCACCAGTTTTAGGACTGCTTTGTGTTGGGTTGCAAGGTAGCCCCAAATTTGCACTGGGCGGGGGGAAGAAATATCACAGTCATTATACAGTAATTTATAACTGAAGAAAATGAAATGTAGTGAGACAAAAAGGTAACCTGACCAGGTGTTGAGTAAATAAAATAGCAAGGATCCTTGAGAGAGCTAAATATGGTGGATGCTGCCTTGAGCTGCTCAGAGTTGGGCTCTGGCCACAGCAGCAAACACATAGGGAATGTGCCTTTTGGATAGTGTACAGCACCTGCCTGACAATGGACAGCCATGCTCATGGCGTGTTGGATTTAAGATGCACAGGACAGCAGGGGAAAATCCAGAGTGGGGTTTTCTGGGTTTTGTTTTTTTTATGTACAGTTGTCAACCAGGAATTATATAAGTATGAAAGTTCAGAAATTGTTTGCGATTTCGCAGAACTTACGTCAACGTGGCCCAGTGCCTAAAAGTACCACAATTCATAAACATCACTGCATGTCACACAGAATGAAGTGCTGGTTCCAGACAATGGCTCTGGGAATTTCAGGGGGTTGTTTAATGGGAACAATCCAGTGACTGGCTATGGTAACATGAGAGCTATGCAATACACTTGATTTGCCTCACAAATGCACTAGAAATTCATTCTAGTTAGTCTGACCTGCATTCGGGGACCATCTGCTGTTCACACAAAATTTTGTCACCATGTCCATAAATGTTTTAGCAAAGCTGGATATAAACTCTTTTGCTTTTTCGGGATAGCCATGAATACATTCAGACTGTCATTCACTGATGGTTTTCCAGTTCAAACCACATTCATTAGGAAAGGTCACATGGGACACATCACTTGGTCTTTTTCTTGTGCACATCATTGGCTAGCCTACCACATGGAATCAGTTGGGTCCACAGAAGCCATTTTACCATGACACTGACTTTCCTGGCATATCTCCCATAGTGTCATGCTTCCATTACAAGTAGCAATGGTGGGAGCATTAGCCGATGTCTACACTAGCAAGCTTACAGCAGCACAGCTGTATCAATGCAGCTGTGCTGCTGGAAGATCACTCATGTAGCCGCTCTATGCCGATGGGAGAGAGCTCTCCTGTCAACATAATTAAACCACCTCCAAAGAGCAGCGGTAGCTATGGCAGATGGAGAGCATCTCCTACCAACATAGCACTGTCCACACTGGCGCTTCTGTCAGTGTAACTTATGTCGCTCCATTTTTCCACACCCCTGAGCAACATAAGTTATACCGACAAAAGTGCTAGTGTAGACATAGCCTAAATGTAAATCAGACACTAGTGTTTTTACCACGCTGTCATCCAACCTGGCTCAGAAAAGGCCTAGATGACATGATGGTAAAAATGTTGGTGGCCAATCTTCAGAAGTGCCCCCAGTAGAGATTTTTCACAGAAATCTCAGTGTAGACAAGGCCTATAGAAAAAAGAATAAACTATATCATAGCATGATTTGGCTAAAACCATGTTTCAAAACCATGTTCAAATACGGTTAGCTTTGCAGTGAAAATGGGGTCTTAGGTTCTCAAAGAGCCTCTGCATTTCAGCTAAGTTCTCTGATGCATCTGAAAAAATTAGCAGACAAAATTTGTATCTTAGCCTCAATGTGTGTATATCTTGGCCTTGCTTATTGTTGTTTTCAATTGCATCTGCTGGTGCAAATAAACTGTGTTATATACATTTTTTGCTATAGTTTTAAAAGTGCAAAGTTCTCTGGTGCCAAATCTTAACTCAGCCAGCCCTGTCCAATGTCACACCAGCCAGTGTGTCTGGTAGCCCAATTCTGGTTCTGACAGACCCATGTGAATATGTGAGTACCCAATCTTTGCATGACACATGACCTGGAGAAAAAGAGGCTTTGTTCGAACCCAATTCTTTCTTAATTTCTGCATACCTATGCAAGTGGTTCAAATAAAAATGTATGAGGTGATTTAGGGTTTTTTGGTTTTTGTTTTGTTTATTATCAAGTTTTGATGGGTTTGCAGAGTTCTCGATATAATGCTTTACATTGCTAAGGAACAAATTCTGCCATCCTTACTCACACTGAGTAGTATTGTACTCCATAACTTGTCTCACTGAAATGGATAGGACTACGTTCAGAGTAAGGTGCTATTCTATGTGAGGGTGGCAGAATCAGGCTCAAAATGTACACACATACACATCTAACTAATCTCACCTTTCAATTCTTAGACATACCAGTCCTTGTTTCAGTATCTCCATTCAGTGACTGAGACTGGTATCTCTCCTACTGGGAGCTGCCATTTTGATGACACAGCATGGTATTTCCCACAGAAGTCCCAGTTTGATGATGCAACACGGGAGTGAATAAATTGTCATGACTTACAAGTCTTGAACCTGGGTCTGCAAGAATAGCCATGCTCCAACCCTCCATTTGACAGCCTGCTGACACTTGCTTACCTGGAACCTATGAAGTCCAGCCCCAGTTTGAGGCTCCTCCCCTGCAGTTCTGTTGGTGGAGTCCCAGATCAACTGATTGGCCTGCTGGCCCTACTTAAACCAGCAGCAGGAACAGGAAGTTGTCTGAACAACTGGGCTCTACCCTGTTCTGGACTGTGTGCCTTGAGCTGCCTGCTTCTGCTTTCTTGGCATCTTGACCTGGCATGACTTCAGGCATCTGATTTGTGTTTCTGCCCTTCAGTTTGTCTCCTGATTCTGTCCTCCTGGTATCCTAACCTTGCTGATTCCTGTCTTGGGACTGCAGACTCCGGCTCTGAAGGCTGGATCTGGCTGCCCACAACCCAGCCATGACATGAATGGGATTTCTCACTGGGAATCACTGGGCTGAATATGTTTCACAGTTGTATAGTCTGTATTTATAATGCGGTTGGTAATTTAATAGACTGTTAAAATAACCCCAGTGTTTCTTAAAAGCCAGTTCTAGAGCTTACCTGGGAGAAGCCAAAACTGGCAGAGTGGATAATACAGAAGAAATTGACATCAGAGTTAGATGGACCTTATCCAGGAGGCTCTTAATTACAGTAGTGCTATAGGCTGATCCTGCATTTCTTGCAGACCCAACATTCCCAGTGAAGGCTGGGAAAAAGTGGAGTGTGGCAGAAATGCAAAATCAGCCCCATTTCTCCCCCTCTCTTTTAGATAACTTTTTCCCAAATCAAAATATCACATTGCAACAAGACCCTGTCTTAGGCAACCATGCTTTGTGTATCCAAAGTCACAAAACCATGCATTTTTCTGTTACTGGTTTTAGTGGTCAAGAACACACATGACGCGGTGGTTGCTTAACTGACCATGGGAGAGGGGAAGAGAGAAGCAGACACAACTCAGGTAGCCTGAGAAAATTGTCCCTAGTTTGAGCTACTATTTCAGGTCTAATATTGTTGGTCTCCAGAGAATATCACTGGAGATTAACATACTGTGCGATATCTTATGGAGCCTTATTTACTGTTCCCATGGAATCCTATTTACTGTACTGTGTGCTCTTCTTGGGGAACATTATAAAATCTATCTTCTCTTTCTTGGGGAACCATATTTACCATAAGGTATGCTCTTCTTGGGGAGCTTTCTGTACTGTACATGCTTCTTCTTGGAAAGGTCTCCTGTAATATAGGCTCTTTAGGTCAGGTTCTCAGGTCTGGGCATTATTTCCCAGTAAAGCTTGAGACCGTTGCAGAGGCAGCACATCTCTCTCCTGCGGGAGACAGAGTGCTCCACGCCATTCAAACGTGATCTTGCCATCTAGAATGGGAGTGGCACTGATGAGCTCCCAAGAGAGTTCGGTACTTCTTGACCTAAAAGTAGGCTTCAATAACAGGGGCCCTTCACATTAGGTGTGTGTTAATGGGAAAGGGAAGTGAACCCAGAAAATTAAGCAGGTCTTTGGCATTCTGAGAGACACAACAAAGGTCTGTACTGGGCCCAGTGCTGTCCAACTTATTCACAAAGGGGTAAACAGGGAGGTGGCAAAGTTTTCAGATGATCCTAAATTATTTGAGATAATTGATCCAAAGCAGATGGCGAAGAGTTACAAAGGGATCTCACAGAACTGGGTGACTGAGCAACACAATGGCAGATGAAATTCAATGTTGACAAATGCAAAATAATGCACACTGGAAAACAATCCCAACTATACATACAAAATGGTGGGGTCTAAATTAGCTGTTACCAATCAAGAAAGCAATCTTGGCGTCATCATGGATAGTTCTCTAAAAATATCTACTCAATGTGCAGCAGCAGTCAAAAACGCTACCAGAATATTAGGAACCATTAGGAAAGGTTAGTTAATAAAACAGAAAATATCATAATGCCACTATATAAATCCATTGCACACCCACACCTTGAAAACTGCATGTAGTTCGGGTTGCCTCATCTCAAAAAAGATGCATTAGAATTGGAAAAAATACAGAGAAGGGCAGCAAAAATGATGAGGAGTATGGAACAGCTTCCATCTGAGACAAGATTAAAAAGACTGGGACTGTTCAGTTTTGAAAAGAGACAACTGAGGGGAGATATGATAGAGGTTTATAAAATCATGAATGATGTGGCGAAAGTCAATAAGGAATTTTTATTTACCCCTTCAAATACCACAAAAACCTGTGGTCACCCAATGAAATTAATAGGCAGCAGGTTTAAAACAAACAAAAGGAAGTACTTCTTCACACAACGCACAGTCAACTGTGGAACTCATTGCCAGGGGATGTTGTTAAGGCCAAAGTAACTGGGTTCAAAAAAGAATTAGATATCTTCATGGAGGATAGGTCCATCAATAGCTATTAACCAAGGTGATCAGGGACACAACCCCATGCTCTGGGTTTCTCTAAACCTCTGACTGCCAGAAGCTTGGACTAGACAACAATTGCCCTTTTCTGTTCATTCCCTCTGAAGTATTGGGCACCAAACACTGTTGGATGACAAGATACTGGGCTAGATGGCCCATTGGTCTGACATAGTATGGCCATTCTTATGTTCTTATGTAGGGGAAGCTATCATGAGATGTATAAGACAGACAATAATGTCTTTATGATAGGGCCAAATCATGAAATGGTTACTCATGCAAAAGTCCTACTAAAGTTAGTGGCAGCTCAGCACCTCTGAAGATCATGCCATTTAGGTTCTGATCCAGCTTCCTTCAAAGTTAATAGGGACCTTCCCTTTGTTTTCAGTGGGAGCTGGGTCAGGCCATTATTTAGGTATCTAACTTTAGTCATGCAATTTTGAAAATGTTGGCCTAGCGGTATACATTTAAAATAC
Organism: Malaclemys terrapin pileata; assembly: GCF_027887155.1. Taxonomy (NCBI): domain Eukaryota; kingdom Metazoa; phylum Chordata; order Testudines; family Emydidae; genus Malaclemys; species Malaclemys terrapin. Next base: position 93,036,125 of record NC_071508.1, on the reverse strand, counting down.
ATGGTTGCCCCTCTATTGTTGTCATTATTTCTGTATTATAATGTACTTAGTACAGTGCAGAACATAGAGGAGATGTGGTCTCTGACCCAAGGAACTTACAATCTAAACTAACAATACAATACAGCCACGTAAAGCACCAAGTGACCAGAAGTTGAATGTATCATGCTGCAGGGGTACATTTCTATAATGTGTATACATGATGATGAAGTAGTTGATAAAACACATATGATTGATCCAAGAGACTGCCACAGCTCCCTTCTGAGAGCCAGGCTGGAGCCACTGCAATTTGTCATGGATACACGTGGGGTTTTTTTTTAAAAGAAAATGTTCTGGAACTAACAGAATCTGTGCAGTCAGCAATTTTTAGTCAATAAATAGGACACTCCTTGTCTTTAAAAAATGCCAAAGGCCCTTGTTATCCACACTATGGACTATAGTCTGGCTAAATTACACTTAAACAAGACGGCACAAACCCAGCGCCCGAAAGGTGGCCTTTCACATCTATTCCCCCTATACCTTGGAAGCAGTGTTGTGTTGTTTTGAATTCGTGAAGCAGACTTGGCTTTAGGCCCATAACTGATTTGGATCAGAGAAGTGGCCAAAAATTGGAATGCGTTTCCAAACCTACTTCTGGTCTTGAATGGAATCGGGAAATTCAGAAGAGCAGGTAAATAAAAAATCATGTAGGGCCAGGTTCAGTCACACTAGCTTACATGAAGCAGGACTGTAACCCTGTCATCCACACTAAGTGACATAGCTGCACTGCCTCAGGACCAGGACATGAACCAGCCTGTGCCTCACCCTATGGGAGAAATGAACTGCGCCAGCTTCCCCATCTGTCCCAGTGCTAGGATACTTATCAGCACTGCCCACTCTCTGCCCATGCCCACCCACCCCTGCATGGGATGAGGAGGAGCAGCTGGCAGCAGTTGCTCTCCTCTTCATGGGGGCTCCAGCAATGCAGGTAGCAAACGTAAGCTCCTATGATCCTTTCTCCCCTGCATGGGTGTGCAAGAGAGGTCTTGACTGGCCCCATTGGGGAATAATGCCGCTCAGTGCCCTTGTCCCACTGTTCAGTTTGAGTAAGAGTGGCAGAATCTGGCTCTTAAAAAATAACTTTTCCAAATGTCACCAAAAGCTCAGTTTGATTCTGGGAAAGGCTTCAAAGATATGCGTATGCTCTGCGAGAGGCGGGAATCTTATTTTTTCTACACTGTTTCCCTGAGGAATCCTCATCCACCCCAGCAATGTTTTATAGCTGAGTGGTAAGTTACTCAAAACAAGAGTTTATCCTGGAAATGCAGCCAGACCCTCAACTAAAGCAGAGCTAGCAGCTGTCATTGCTTTCATGAATGAAACATCCTAGTGAAAAAACTGATATTTAGTCTATTAATTAGCTAGTCACATAAACTGTTTATCTCTGTTGCAGGTTTTATGCAATTGTCCTCGCTCGGAAAAGTGACTCTTCAGCTGAAATGCAAATTAGTAATTCAGATTACTAGTTAGTTTACATCTGCTGTTTCATTCCTTTTCAATGAGTTTTCGTGGCCAGCTCCTCTAGTGTTGAGTGTGCTCTCTTGTGATGAGGAAATACGCTCTCACCCCACACTTCAAATCTTCTTTCTTCTCTCCCTTTTTCCCTCCCCTGGAGTTTCTCTTCCTAGCAGACCCCAGCAAGAGAGCCTTGATATGAAAAAACACACGCATGCTAGCTAACAGAGTGATGGGGGTGAGGCAGGGGATAGCCCTTAGGCATTTCAAAGATAATAGAAGAAAGTGAGAAGCCTTAATTGTGGTCCGATATAATGTATCACATAATCCATCTTCTTACCCTTATCCTTCGAGGATCACAAGACTGTTGCTGTTCAAAGACCATTCTAATTTTGTGAGCTGTTCGCACTGCTGTGTTTATTCAGATCATTGCTCAATGGAATCCAGTATCCTGAGTCCAGCAGTGCTCAATACCTGATGCTCAAGAACAAAGTAAAGCTTTAACTACACATGTTACCAATGTTATAAAATTAACCAGGCTTTTTAAACCTTGCCCTGATGTTTTCCTGTGAAAAACCTAGTAGGTTGGCTTCTGCAGTGTATAGCTAGGAAGTGAAATTGGTGGGGTGGGAAGAGATAAGGAATGGAAGACTCCTGTTAAAAGCAAGAGAACTGTAGACTTTACAGACAAAAGCAAACAGCCTCTAACTCCTTGCCCATCTTTAAACCATGTTCATTTAAACAAATGGTCACTCTTTCAGTTAACTCATTATATAGAATCATATAAATCCTAGATGAAAAAGATCTTTAGGTCAAACTAATTTTGTTCAGGGTAAAAGTGTTCCCAGCACTAGATTTTCTGATATATCATCCAGTCAAGCTTTAAGTAACTCAGATCGCAGGCCTCCCACTACTCCCCTTTGGGAACTGATCCAGAGGCCACTTGTTCATAGTTAGGAAGATTTTTTTCATATTGACTTTCAATTTTCTTTTGCTCACATGTGTCCCATTGCTCCTAGTTAACCCTCTTTGTACCACTCTGAACAAGTCTTCCCCTTTCTTGTGTTTATATCCTTTAAACTCTTGGAGACAATTGTGTCCAACCTTAGACATTGTATAGACATAATAGCTAATTATACTTAGTTATTATAAGCATCCCTCAGACAGCCTGAGTCTCCTCTCACACTGGAATAAATCAGGGTATCTCCACCAGCGCCAAGAGGACACTGGTGGAAATGAGCAAGGAATCAGGGCAATATCATTCCCTGAATCCTTCTTGCTTCAATTCTCTCCAGTTAGTCAGCATTTATTATGAATTATTATTGTTGTCGTTATAGTAACGCCCAGCACTCCTAGTCATGGACCAGGACCCCATTGTGCTAGGTGCTGTGCAAACGCCAAACAAAAAGCTAGTCTCTTCCCTAATGAGCTGTGGAAGAAAACAACGTCCTCAGAACCGCTCTACATCTGATCTTGTTGCAAAACAATAAGTTCGAATGGCGTGAGCCCCAAAGGGACAGACAGCCCCACGGGCAGTCCTCCTGCGACACCCCAGTAGAGATTTCAAAAGGTCTCTTACCTCTATTATGGCGCCATGGGGTTCACAGGGGAACAGTCCGTAGTAGTTTGTCGCTGTCTCAGCTGGGCATTGCCATCCAAGTCACGGCACCAAATTGTGGAAGAAAACAATGTCCTCATTCTGAGTTTGAAGCAACAAGCCAGAGGCAGCTTTATTTCGAGCAATTGCAATATGCACGGGAAGAGTACACACAGGAAGGTCTCCGCTAAATAAACAATTAGGGCAAGCTTTTATACCTTTTGTGACATACAATAATGAGCGACAGCTGCATTTTGTTTTACATATTTCTTCCTGATATCTCACTTTTCTCATTAATTTCTGCCACAGTCTACATTCCATTCTTATCTAACACAAGGTCAAAACAGTATCTCTTACAGTCTGTTCCCACTCGCTTTCTGCCCGCCTAGGCCCTGCCTTCAAGTCTCGCGTTATTAGAGTCAGTGTCAGCCTGACTTTGTTAGCCTGACTCTTACTCTATTCCTAGAGACATAGGTCTGGTCTATACTACCCGCCTGAATCGGCGGGTAGAAATCGACCTCTCGGGGATCGATTTATCGCGTCCCGTTGGGACGCGACAATCGATCCCCAAATCGGCGCTCTAACTCCACCAGCGGAGGTGGTAGTAAGCGCCGCCGACAAAAAGCGGCAGAAGTCGATTTTGCCGCCGTCCTCACAACGGGGTAAGTCGGCTGCAATACGTCGAATTCAGCTACGCTATTCACGTAGCTGAATTTGCGTATCTTAAATCGACTCCCCACTGTAGTGTAGATGTAGATATCTATGTTCAAATTCCCTTTCTCTACTTCCACAGAGTTTACAATCTGGGATTGTGGTGCCCAGAACTGAACACAACATTACAGTTAATTTGGGGTGGAGTAAAACAGATTTGCTAATTAAACGCAAAATGATTTTCAAAAATGTAACACAGAGGCTAAACAACAGCTCTTGCGCTATGGCAGAGGAACACTTAACAACATGGCTGGTTAGCCTCGGGTGATCAGCTGGGGATGTGTTATCTCTGCAGAAATGCCTGGGTAAAGGAAGGAAACTACTACTTCAACCTCTCAGGGCAGGTCTTCACTACGGGGGGGGGTCGATTTAAGATACGCAAATTCAGCTACGCGAATAGCGTAGCTGAATTCGACGTATCGGAGCCGATTTACCCCGCTGTGAGGACGGTGGCAAAATTGACCTCCACGGCTCCCCGTCGACGGCGCTTACTCCTACCTCTGCTGGTGGAGTAAGCGCGTCGATTCAGGGATCGATTGTCGCGTCCCAACGAGACGCGATAATTCGATCCCTGAGAAATCGATTTCTACCCGCTGATTCAGGCGGGTAGTGTAGACCTAGCCTCAGTTGCCTATATATTATTTCACAGGAGGGCAGATTTTCCCCTTGCCACACACACCCAGAAGAAGCAGGTGGATAAGCCCTCAAAACAATTGGCTCCTCCAGGAACTGTGGTGGCATCGGCCATCCAGACAGAGGCTCTGTGCTGTGCATCTCACTGGCTCCTTCTCTAGCCCTCGCAGACCTCTGCTAGCACAATGGCAGCAACTGTGCTGTTATGGATTTCCTTGACACCTCTGCCCTCAGAAACCCCCTCTTTGGCCATCCCCATTTCCCACTTCCAAGGAACCATTCCAGAGGTGCTTGTGCAGTGTGAGAGGAAGGAGAGACCAGTGCTGTGGAGGTGGGCCTTCACCCACCCTGCCCCCAGGGGCAGTGCTTAATTTGTGCCAGGGTTTGCCAGGGCTGAGCCCTGGCACTTCTAGGCTTGGTAGTTCATAGCCCCAGCACCTCTGGGCTTGGCAGTTCATAGCCCCGGCATCTCTAGGCTTGGCAGTCTATAGCCTTGGCAGCTCTAGGCTTGGCAGTTCATAGCCCCAGCATCTCTAGGCTTGGCAGTTCATAGCCCCGGCATCTCTAGGCTTGGCAGTCTATAGCCCTGGCAGCTCTAGGCTTGCTGCATCAGTTATAAAAGTACAAAAATTGCTTGAGCCTCAGCACCTAATTGCTTGAGCTCCAGCATCTCTTTCATTACAAAGTAAGCACTGCCCCCAGGGCACTAACAGAGGCAGAGCGTGCAGCAGGACCTTTGGTACAGCATTTAACTATGAATGGATGCTCCCTTTTATTGACATTTAAGGGATGCTGAAAGGTTAAAAATCAGACATATAAGAAAAAATAACCCCCTTATCTTCTGTACTTATAAAGCAGGAGTCAAATCACACCATCCCAAAGAACAGCCTCCTCCTTAAGAGCTGTGTTGGCATTGCCTTCTGCTCCATCCCACTGGGGGGGGGGGGCGTCAAGAGCACAGAGCAGGTTCTGCAGGAGAATGCTGAGGATGTCCAGCATTAACTTCCATGGGAGTGTTCCTGAGGGCTTGCAAAGCCCAGCTGTCCCTGAACAGGTCCCCTTTTCACCTAGCCTATCACCCCCTACTCTCGCCAAACCCCGACATGTATTTCCATACGAGCTAGATCATGTTCTCATTAATTTTACAGCTAGTCGCTTCCTCATTTCCTTTGTTTAGGGTTACCATATTTCAACAATCAAAAAAGAGGACGGGAGGAACCCCACCCTAGCCCCGCCCCCTTCCTGCCCTAGCCCCGCCCCTGCCCCTTCCACTCCCTCCCACTTCCCGCCCCCTCAGAACCCCCAACCCTCCCCCCCACTCCTTGTCCCCTGACTGCCCCCTCCTGGGACCCCTGCCCCTAACTGCCCCCCAGGACTCCACCCCCTACCTAAGCCTCCCTGCTCCTTGTCCCCTGACTGCCCCCTCCTGAGACCTTCCCCACATCCTAACTGGCACCCTAGGACCCTACCCCCTACCTGTCCCCTGACTGCCCCAACCCTTATCCACACCACCACCCCCTGACAGCCCCCCCCAGAACTCCTGACCCATCTAAACCCCTCTGCTCCCTGTCCCCTGACTGCCCCCTCCTGGGACCCCTGCTCCTAACTGCCCTCCAGAACCCCACCCCCTACCTAAGCCTCCCTGTGCCTTGTCCCGTAACTGTCCCCTCCTGAGACCCCCCCACCTGTACTCTGACTGTCCAAAACCTTACACCCCCAACCCCCAGACAGCCCCCCCCCGAACTCCTGACCCATCCAACCCTCCCCCTGCTTCCTGTCTCTTAACTACCCCCTCCAGAACCTCCCTGCCGCTTCTCTGACCCCCGGCCCCCTTACCGTGCTGCAGAGCAGCGCGCTCGGCAGCAGAGGAAGGGGAGCAGGAGGAGGGTCGGAGCTCCAGACTGCCGGAGGCCCGAGGCGAATGGCCGGCTGGCGATCTGCGAATGCGGGGGGGGGGGGGAGGGAGAGAGAGGAGGGGAGTGATCTCAAGTTGAAGGGGAGAGGAGGGGGAAGTGGAGGAAGGGCTCTGGCTGCCGGAGCCCCGTGCGAGTGGCACGATCCGTCCGGCTGCCCTGTAAGCCGCGCATGCTCTGCATGGAGGGGAAATCTGGACATTTACAAATTCCCCCCGGACGCTATTTTTAACTCAAAAAAGCCGGACATGTCCGGGGGAATCCGTACAAATGGTAACCCTACCTTTGTTTATTGCAGGTGGATTTGGTGATTTCCATGTATATGTGATGCAGAGCTTGGCACATAAGAGCAGTACATACACTAGTTTACTCATGTGGGTTACTGATGTCCATTATGTCAGACTCGGAAGAAGAGTCAAGCGAGCTGGCTGGGGCTCAGTTGGGATCATGTCACTTCTCTCCACTTCTCTGGGCCAATTAAGACAATTCTGTGGAACCTGCAGTCATGGGGGCTTCCTCCAAACAGGGATAGTCTGGAATGCAAGTGTAATGTTTACAGTCACACTCCAGTACGGTGTAGCTTGGGCTTTGAGCCACTTCCCACTGCCCAAGAGCTCTATGGCGACTATAACATAAGCCCCTAGGGCATCAGGGTGTCGCCCCTTTGTTATAGCCCTGGTTGGGCACCTCACAGTTTCCCCTCCTCATGCTGTTTAACTGGAAACCTGCATCAGCTCAGCCTCTGTCTCCCTTCCCCAAAAAAACAGGCCAATTCTCATGCATTGGCTTTTCCCCTGGGCCTCAGCCTCCAGCTGCCATAGCGTGAGAGTTTAAAGCAGGCAGAGGAGAAGGTAACACACTGAATATTGGGTCTTGCAGTTTTGGGGTCTGGGGGCTCAATCTAATTCCTGTACGGAGGCCCCAGATTTGCTTGCACTGACCCTGCCAATGATCTTTCCTGTACCTGACACATTCCAAGATCATGCCATTAAAGCACAGCCCTGAGAAGCAGCTGATGTGGTGTCGCCTGGGCGCCTTTGAGGTGTGTGTCACTCATTAAGAGAGTGCAGCATGAACTCCCTTCCAAGAGCAACTCTGCATGCAGGGTAGCAGAGCTATGACCCTGCTGGCTTTAGGCCCTTGCTAGCCCCTTTGATGAGGCTAGTACTTGCAGGGCCCTGGACTCCCTTTCCGCTCAAGATAATAGGAGCACTGCAGTTATGGACAGCCCAAGCCCAGGGACAGATGGATGGGGAAACGGCCACAATCTGGCCCAGTCATTACAAAACCCTCTCTCCTACAGTAACAACACAGTACCAATGGTTTCCGCATGCTTTTGGCTTGGCTTCTTGCACAAGGTGGGGCACCTTTGCCAGTTGTAATAAGCATTACCAGTTACAGCGATAGGACGATGGTCTGTTGGTTAGGGCACTAGACCCTGCTCTGCTATGCACTTTCTATGTGACCTTGGGCAAGACACTTCATCTACCTGGTGCCTCCATTCCCCGTCTGTAAGCATCTGTACTTCTCTTCCTCACCGGGTGTAAGCGTGTGAGGTGCTTAGATATTATAGTAATGGCAGCCCTATACATACAATAGCGAGTTGTGGAGAAGGCAGGGCTGCTACTCTCCCCCTCCCGCCTCTCCCCCCAAGCAGGGACAGGGAATGGAAAATAATTTGATTCCACTGCCACAAAGCCTTAGCCAGCAGAGCTGAGCCACAGGTATTAGCATACTACTTCCCCCTAAAGCCGGGTGGTAATCAGAGAACAAATTGTGACTCAGAATGTATCCCCAGTCTGCTCCACGGGCAGTACAGTGCACACGGTCCCTTTTCTCAGGACAGATAGTGAAGTTACTGTCTAGCCCTGGCCATGGGCGGCAGCTTTGTAGACATTTTGGCGGTGCCCAGAACCCGCCCCTCCCAACTCTGCCCCCCCCTCCCCGCCTAAGGCTCTGGGAGGGAGTTTGGGGTGCAGGTCCTGGGCTGGGGATTAGGGTGCAGGAGGGGTGCAGGCTGCGGGCTGGGGCAGAGGGTGGGTGTGCAGGAGGGGATGAGGGGTGCAGGCTCTGGGATGGGGGCGTAGGAGGGGGTGAGGGGTGAAGGTTCTGGGAGGGAGTTTGGGGGCAGGAGGGGGTGCAGGGGTGAGGGCTGTGGGGCTGAGGATGAGGGGTTTGGGGTATGGGAGGGGGCTCAGGGCTAGGGCAGAGGGTTGTGCTGTGGGCTGTGGGGCTGAGGATGAGGAGTTTGTGATGCAGGAGGGGGCTCAGGGCTGGGGCAGAGGATTAGGGTATGGGAGGATGATGGCTCTGGCTGGGGATGAGGGGTTTGGGGTGTTGGAGAGGCTCAGGACTAGGGCAGATGGGCAGGGTAAGGGTAGCCTGCCCTGCCATTAGCGGATGGGAGAGGGGGACACTAGGACCCTGGGGCAGCAGACAGCAGTTGATGCCGGGAGCCGGTGTAATGTAGGATACCACTCCGCGTAGGAATGTGCTACACCGGCAGCACAAGCAGGCACGGGAGTGCGCCGCTTTCTTTCAGGCAGGGATGCGGCGGGGCGGGGAGACGCGTGGGGGGAGGCGTGGCGGGTGGGGGGAGAGACCCAGCTCCAAATATTGGTGGAGCAGAGCCACTAGCCCTGAATATTCCTGGAGCCCAGGCACCACAAAAGAATATAACTCGCCGCCTATGGCCCTGGCTGATCTTCCAGGGGGAGTTCTCTTTTCTCATCCCTCTTTTTCTCTCCCTCCCTTTCAAAAAGTGCTCAAAACACTGATCATTTTTGTACCCCCAAAGTCTGTGAAGAAAGCCACAAAAGTCATCATGATGCTGATGCTGCATCCTTGCCCCATCTCCCCGAGATTTGGGCCTCTCTTGTTCAGAGTTGGAGCAACAGCTGGCCTGCACTTCTTGAATTTCTTAATCTTAATGTTATTTCAGTGCAATTTTTCTTGTGTGCTGACAAGCAGGCTTGGAAAGCGACACCTCACTATGGGCCATGTGTGTAATAAGGATCCTGCCATTCTTGTGCCAGGCGCTTTTCTTCCTAACGACCTGGTCAGTGCCAGTCCCTCCAAGGCATCCATTGCAACAGGTTAACCGTCGCCATGGAGATTTCAGCAGCTCCCTCTCCTTCCCCCTTTCCTTTTATAGTTCGCTGTTGATTGTAAACAGCATCCTGAGCTCAGCACGAGCTGGCACTTCTTCTTCCTTTGCCCAGGTCACCTGCCCGCCCAAGTTGCCTCTCAGCCTGCTGTTGCCTGGGAGAGCAGCAATGCCACCCTTTGAAAACAACCCACACGTGACGGGGGGGGGGGGGTTCTTTTCATTCCTCTTTCTTTTATCAGCTTTGCCTGGATCTTTCATAACAGCTGCAGGAGCCACACTGCCAAGAGGGTAGGGGGAGCACTGTGAAAGGAGCCAGCTCTGTGGACGCAGCCCCTGAGATCTGCAGCATTTGACTGCTTCGTTGGGCTTCATGGAGGTAGAGGGCTCCTCTCACCTCCTGTGAACTCTGCCAGGTCTCCACCTCCCTCCTCCCCCCCCCCCCAAACAATGGGGCATACAGCAGAAACTCAATTTCCATCGTGTTCCCCTCAAGGAAAGCAAGCAACAGAAATGCTCCGAGACCTTTGTGGGGTTTTCTGCTGGCCTTTGCTCCCTTTTTTTTTATTTTTTTGAGGGAGAGGGAAGATTTGGCCCCCAAGAGATTTATATTTGTTGTTTTCCCCTAAAATCTACCGTCCCTCCATTGGCCAAATGTTGTGATCTCACATGCTGCATGGCTTGGGTTTGCCCTTTCCTGAATCACCAACCATCAGCATGGCTCCCTTGTTTCACTCACCAGTCAATGCCCTTTCTTTTCCATTCTGATGGGTGTCAGGGAAACTTGCATCGGGGTGGAGAAGGGAGAGAGTATTAGAATTCTTTTTAGAAATTTTGGAAAAAATATATATGTTAAAGTGCTCCCTGTTTCTGCCCCAGCTACCACCTTCCTCCCCCTCCCCGCCCCCCATTTGGTGCTGGTGTGACTGATGCTGGAATACTCTGTCCCTCTGGTGACCACAGTTCAAGAAGGAAGTTGATAAATTGGAGAGGGTTCAAAGAAGAGCCATGAGACTGATGAAATGATTGGAAAACATGCCTTATAGTCATAGACTCAAGGAGCTCCATCTCTTTAGCTTAAAAAAGAGAAGGTGAAGAGAGTGACTTGATTACAGTCTGTAAGGGGAACAGATATTTAATAATGGGCTCTTCAGTCTAGCAGAGAAAGAAATAACACAATCCAATCGCTGGCAGCTGAAGCTAGACTAATTCAGACTAGATATAAGTCATCACATTTTAACTGTGAGGGTAATTAAGCGTTGGAACAATAGCCCAAGGGTTGTGGTGGATTCTCCACCACCAGCAATTTTAAAATCAAGATTGGATGTTTTTCTGAAAGCTCTGCTGTAGGAATTGTTTTGGGTAAGTTCTATGGCCTGTGCTAGACAGGAGGTCAAATGATCACATTGATCCCTTCTGGCTTCAGAAGCTAAACAACTGGCACTTCCATGGCAGATCACCAGAGGTCTCTGTTTTTGGCACTGTTGTAGGGGTCACATTTCCTCCTGGTTGAACTGTTCCCAAAGAATTTCTGCGATGTAAACAAGCTTTTCTTCAAAGTCAGGCATGCATTGCTGCAACATCTCATATTTGTTGTACACAATGCCAGTAAAATCCAGCTCTCACTTTCAATATGAATGCCTTAACATCCCTTCTTGCAACATCTCTGCGCAATAACAGAATGTGCGATCCCATTACCAGACACTCTTCCTAGAGTAGGCCAGGGCAGTAATGGAGTTCAGATCGTGTTCCTCAAAACTCCTCTTTCAGTATCATATTGGGGTATATGATCTTCATCCTCAGGCTGTTACTGGCCTGCTAGGTGTCCTTGAGCAAGTCACATCACCGCTCTATGCCTCAGTTTCCCCAGCTGTAAAATGGGCTAACCCGTTTACCCATGACCTCCTTTGTAAAGCGTTTTACGATCAGTGGTTGAAAGGTGTGCGTTACCCCTTGCTGATCCCATCAGCGAGTCTTAGTCCAGGATCCTGGGAATATTCCAGCTGGGACTTGAAATTGATGTTACAGTCTGGTATTGTCTTTGATGCAATCTTGTTTATTTACAAGAAATGTACAAAGTCCTGCTTCTCCTAATGCAGAAGGACCCAAAGGCAAAAGAAGTAGTTTCATAGCTTATGAGCCAGAACGCCCACCCCCAGAACCTCTCCCTAGTTTTCTCTCTGGGTTGGTCGGTCAGACTCACGCACACTACCTTCCCCAAATACTATTCAGCAAAACCCCTCTCTCCACTAGGCCAAAACTCCTGGGCAAGTTCACAACCCCTTTTGACTTAAGGGGGCGGGGAGGCTTGTGATTAACTTATCCTGACAGTTATGTTAATTGAAAGGTGCATTCACACCCAGTTTCAAAGAGGTTTATGATCCATGCAGTCACCAGTACCTCTCAGCGTAACAGGCACTATATATAAGCCACATATTGTAAGTACTTTAGTTTCCCAGAGGATCCCATTCACTCAAGTTTCTCTTATAGTATCCCAATGCCATAAAGGGATGTAGAACCACCTCATTTCTGTCTCTTTGAGGGCATTCCAGGCTGACTCCGTGGGTGCGCCAGGGCTCAAGCACCCATGGAAAAAAAAAAGGGTGCTCAGCACCCACAAACTGTGGCACCACCTGCTCTCTGCCCCGAGGCCCCATCCCTACTTGGCCTCTTTCCCCATAGTCCCACCGATGCTGCACCTCTTCCCCCAGGGCGTCTGCCGCTCACTCCTCTCCACTCCCTCCACCCATCACTCACCTTTAAGGCAGGAAGGGGCAGAAAGGAGCAAGTGACAGTTGGGCTGGCCCTCTGGGGTGGAGAGGAGCAAGCTGCAGGTGTGTGGGAAGAGCCTCAGGGGAGGGTGCGGAGAGGAGCAGGTGAGAGGCGCTCGGGGAGGGGACACAGAGGAGTAAGCAGTGGGGGGCCCTCAGGGGAGAGGGCGGAGAGGAGCGGGCAGGAGGAGCTCGGGGGGGCAGAAAGGAGTGAGCAGCAGGTGGGTGGGAGGAGCCTCAGGGGAGGGGGCGGAGCCTCAGCAGAAGTGGCTGAGCAGGAGCTGGGCTTTGGGGAGGAGTGGGACTGGAGCACTCATGAGCAAAAAAAAAAAACTCATTGCCTGTGATCCCAGGGGAGTTATGTTGTGCAGAACCTTGGTGTATTTGACACCCATTTACAATGGCCCAAGGCAGGAACAGCATGCAGGATTTCCCCTCCCCCTCGGCCCAGGTTTACAGCATATGGTATCATCCAAACAGCTCCCAAGAGGCCTTTATTGTGTCTAACTTGCCATTGGCATGTGCATTTACTCACTCTGCATGTGTGATTGTGGGAACCATGCCGAGTCACAGGTGCGTCTTTGCATGAAGACCTGCACTTCTGCCTATGGAATATTTGGCCCAGAAAGAAGCAAGAAGTGGAGACCTTATTAATCCACTATGTATGTGACATGCACCAGCTAATTTAGAAAGTGCTTCTCAAGAACACGTAGAAAGCGCTGCACAAAACATGACTGAACTAGAACAATGACCATGTTATGGACCCATAATGGGGACACCACTTCAAAGTGGAGAGATACCCAGAGGTGAATGAAATCAAGGCTCAGGAGTTGAGCAAACAGAGTTGTGGTGAAATGTTTTTCCTGTGAGAGATTTCAAATGGATTGGAGGCTATCAGCAGCCAGAACCTAGTCCAACTTCCATTACAGTGAGGCCTGATTGACACTAGAAAATTAGGTTGGTTTAATTAAGTCGGTCAGCAGTGTGAAAAATCCACACCCAGGTGGCATAGTTAAGCCAATCTAAATCCCACTGTAGGCATTGCTAGGTTGACAGAAGAATTCCTCTGTTGATCTAGCTACTGACTCTTGGGGAGGTGGATTACCTAAACCAAAAGACAATCCCTCATGTTGGCATAGGTAGGGTATAAACTAAGGCGCTACAGCGGCGCAGCTGTGCTGCTGTAGTGTTTTAAGTGTAGACAGGCCCTAAAGGGAACATTTCTATTGACTTCAGTGGGAGTTAGAGCAGATCCTTCATGATCAAAAGGATTCTGACGGGTGAGTATACAGTGATAGTAATTTAGGGCCATTCCCCTAAAGCCTGGAAACTTGGTGGGTTCAGTTCACAGAGTTTCTTACAGATCATCTTAATCTGGAATAAGGCACTGGACAAAGTTTTCCTCCACTGCTGGGAGGGTTGGGGTAGAGCGGTACAAACCTATCAATAGCTACAGAGTGACCAAGGGGAAATGCTACCAATCTCAAGATACCCACAAGTAGCTGAGGCAGCTTTTTTTTCATAGATTATAGGACTGGAAGGGACCTCGAGAGGTCATCGAGTCCAGTTAAAAATTAAGGAGATATACCTATCTCCTAGAACTGGAAGGGACCTTGAAAGGTCATTGAGTCCAGTCCCCTGCCTTCACTAGCAGGACCAAGCTGTGCAACACCACCATGCTACTTCCCAGACCCACATACCTCATGGCTAGGGCCCTATCAAATTCACGGCCATGAAAAATGTGTCACAGACTGTGAAATCTGGTCTCCCCCCATGAAATCTGGTCTTTTGTGTGCTTTAACTCTATACTATACAGATTTCACAGGGGAGACCAACATTTCTCAAACTGGGGGTCCTGACCCAAAAGGGAGTTGCAGGGGGGGTCACAAGATTATTTTAGGAGGGTCGTAGTAGTGCCACCTTTACTTCTGCATTGCCTTCAGAGCTGGGTGGCTGGAGAGCAGCAGCTGTTGGCCAGGCGCCTAGCTCTGCAGGCAGCAGCACAGAAGGGTGGCAATACCATACCATGCCATCCTTACTTCTGTGCTGCTGCTGGTGGCGACTCTGCCTTCAGAGCTGGGCTCCTGGCCAGCAGCCGTCACTCGCCAGCTGCCCAGCTCTGAAGGCAGTGCCGCTGCCAGCAGCAGCAGCACAGAAGTAAGCGTACTGCAGTACTGCAACCCTCCCTACAATAACCTTGCAACTCCCCTACCCGCACAACTCCTTTTTGTGTCAGGACCCCAACAATTACAACACTGTGAAATTTCAGATTTAAATACACCTCTACCTCAATATAACGCTGTTCTCGGGAGCCAAAAAAATCTTACCGCGTTATGGGTGAACCTCATTATGCTTTGATCCGCCGGAGTGCGCAGCCCCGCCCCCCACCGGCGCACTGCTTTACCGCGTTATATCAGAATTCGTGTTATATCGGGGTAGAGGTGTAGATGAAATCATGAAATGTATAAAAACAACAAGGAGTCTGGTGGCACCTTAAAGACTAACAGATTTATTTGGGCATAAGCTTTCGTGAGTAAAAACCTCACTTCTTCGGATGAGGTTTTTACTCACGAAAGCTTATGCCCAAATAAATCTGTTAGTCTTTAAGGTGCCACCAGACTCCATGTTGTTTTTGTAGATACAGACTAACACAGCTACCCCCTGATACATGAAATGTATGGTTTTTAAAATCCTCTGACCGTGAAACTGACCAAAAGGGACTGTGAATTTGTAGGGCCCCACTCATGGCAATACAACTTTCTCAGCAGTCACTGCCCATTGATTCCTCAACAACGTCTGCCACTCAAAAAACCCTCAAAGAGGGATTCAGAGTGCAAAAGAAGGAGCCACTGTACAATAATATGGACAGTATCAGCATTATCTTATGTGGGATGAACCCTGCAGCGTTGGGGATTTTTTTTATGGTGGTGGGGATGCTACTATGGAGATGTACAATGCTACTCCTTAGCTCTGGCTTCCCTACTATGGAGACTCAAGCCTGTGGAAGAACGTCCAGAGAGGCAGAAGTGGGGCAGGAGGAGCGGGATGACATCTCAGGCTTCTCACCCTTCCAACAAAAATTGATCCCCACAATTTCCCCCACCATACATAGAATTTTTTGAAAGACACAATCTGGCCATTAGCCAGTTATTTCCAGCTGAAGTTATAAAGCAAGATCAAAATCTTACAATTAATACAGTATTTTACTGGTAGCCCATGAGCAGTTTTGTGTGGAACATGTTGTCTACAAAGAAAGAGACCAAATCCCATTTTTCTCCAATTGCTTGGTGTGGTAACATGGAAAGTCAAAGCGCAGACCAACTGTAACAAATGTTCATGACCAGAACTGCAACTGGGTTTAGGCCCCTTGTGCGGTGTCTCACTGAGTGAGCTTTACTAGGTGAATGCTCCTGAACCGCTCATTTTAAGTTTTATTAACTTGATCCTCCAAGCTCAGCATGAAACTCAGGGGTTCACACAGGCTGTGCCCCTCCTAGTTTCCCCTAGCCCTTCCAGAATGAGGTTCTTCTCCATTTGCTGCTGCCCCTAGAAGCACATGATGGAGGAGATAGAAAGAGAGTAAGACTGTTAACAGGCTCAAACCTTGAGGAGTTGGCCAAAATAGAGCCCTAAATATTTCACGTGGGTTCATTAATTCAGCTACCAATGGAAGTGGAGAATTTTTTTGAGCAAAAAGATATAGGCGGGACAGTGACACAGAATCAGCCTACACTGAGCTGAACAGAAATGCATTCTACATAGCTCCAATCCACATGGAATAATCCCAACTGCTGTTCACTAGGGAGAAGAGAATAACCAATTTCAGGCAGAAGTTAAAATCAAAGGGATAAATTATATAAATGAATTATAGAAATTAGAGATGGCAAAGGCCTGTTATATAATCTAGTCCATCCCCTGCCCTTACCTAATGCAGGATGGTTCCCTGCCTTGTACACATGAAGAACAGAAAGAGAAAGAATGAGATAATATGAGTTAATTCAATTCCTGCAATAAAGCAATCCCAAGGCTCTGGTCTCATCCCCGCTTTGGCTGAAACATTCTCTGGGGCCAGTCCTTCAGTAAGTAAACACTATGCTCTCAAGTAAGCTGTTTGTGGAACTGAAACAACTTAGAGCTGGGCAAAACAGTATTAAGAAATGTTCTTGCAAATAACACTGTCTCTTTCCTTCACTGGAATCCACAACCCTGTTTATTCGCAGACATTCTGGGAAGCAAGGTTTATTTCCAAGAATGGGCATGGAAAGGAATTTCACATTTTATGACTGTGTAGACTAGACTAGCTCTTTGCATGAGCATTTGCTCAGGAAGCGGCCAGGTGGCCAAGGAGAAAATTGGATAAAAAAAATCTATCATGATTATAAACAGCCATAGATTTGTAAACAGGGAAAAGGCCTCCCTCTGTCTATGATGTTTAGGCCACTCAAACAGGGAGCAGAAACAATTCAGAGGTGGTCAGAAAACGGAGTTTTAATCCTGTAAAAAATGGAGATTTGGAGGGAGTGGGGAAATCTCAAATCATGACAAAGCCAAAATGTTGAGATTTTTCATGAAAAAAAAAATCACGTTGGGTCAACTGAAGTGTTTTCTTTTGCTCAATGTAAAATGTTACATTTCAGTGTTCACACACACACACACATTAATCTTCTTATATTGGAAAACACATTTCAAAACAAAAAGTTGTTTCAAAATGAAACATTTTAATTTAGGAAAAAAGTCAAATGTTGAGTTGACTTTTCTGGTACAATTTTTTTTTCTAAACAAAATTTCATCAAAATCAATGTGATTTTGCAGTTTTACCAAAATGGCATTTTCCAGTGGAAAACTGTTTCACTGAAAATGTTCCAGGCAGCTCTAGAAAAAGATGATCATATTGCCTGAAATCACCAATTACAACACAATGAATACTTACGATGACCCAGTCACAATCCACCTATTGACTGAAATCCATTCACACAAACTATTTCTTGAACCGTTGCAAGTCATGAACAAATTGGCAAAAGCATGATCTGTTTGAGAATAACTTGTGACTGGAATAAGAAGGCTAAATTCCTTGGATCAATTAGTTACAATGGCTCAGTCAACCCTTCATAGCAGACGTTATGGAAAAGGGTTAAAGAACACCTCCCCAGCATCCTTTGTGTCTCCTTGCTGGAACTGTATGGGGTAGTGAATGTCTCCTCTCATCCTTGTTAAAATGGTGCTCTGATAAAGACAGGTGGGATTTCTTCACTATTCTACATGCATAACTAAGTTTAATTTACAAAACAACAAGTACCTAGTTGGCACATGTTCACACTCACACAGCTAGTTCACATGCACAGATGCACAACTGGTTCATGCACATGCGCAGAGCTAGTTCACTGGTACACACTTGCCTGACTGGTACACAAAACAACTTCAGCCACAACTTGGGCAGCAAAATATGAAAGTGTAGTCCAACACTGGACATCAACATGCAAAAAAATGTTTGCAGCATGTACAACATCTTATAAACAGGGCCATAAGCAAAACAAACAAATACACATTGTTTTATCTAGGTCACAAGTTAACATGCCATGTACTTTTCTTTCTGAAAGAAGAAAAAAGAACCTTTATTCACACTGAAATATACTTGATTAGTGTTTCCTGAACTATTTGTGAAGTGATCTGTGGTTTAAAGGGGATTTTTGTTGCTGCCATGGCCAAGATTTTCTTTCTGCTTGATCCTGCAGGAAAGTCACAATCCTGCATCTGCAAACACTACACCATTAAAATGTATGTGATATATGAACTCATCATTATGACTTTGCTGCAAGAGAAGGGCTGAAAAGATGTTTGCACTTAAACAGAACCATCTGTAGCAATCAAGGAGATCTGAAGTTCCTTCCATGTCCCCCATTTTAACCTTCTAGATCCTGTTTTGTAGCCACAAGTCTGCCAGTAGAGGAGTGGACAGGTCTCCACAGGGAGCCCATTAACACTGTTGTTCTTGACTGGCTAAAGTGGTAATACTCATCCTGTGTCTCAGACACACGCACAGCCATGTGAAGTCCTATGAGAAGTTTTCATGAAGTAGATGGTTTTGACTAAAGCTCCTCTTGCTTTGTTTTGTCTCAGAGTGAGCAGAGAGCTGATCATAGATATGAGCCACACACTACCAGACATATGCATGGTATGGCTGCTACAACTGAACAAAAGAACTGGGGAATCCAGTCTCTAGAGCAGCTATAAGGGAAATAATAATACCTAGTTCTTATCTAGCACTTTTCATCCATAGGTCTCAAAGGGCTTTGTGAAAGGAGGTCAGCATCACTATCCAAATTTTTCAGATGGGGAAACTGAGGCACAGAAGTGAAATGACTCACCCACGGTCACCCAGCAGGCCAGTGATAGAACCCAGGTCTCCTGAGTCCTAGTCCAGTGGTTTATCAGGCCACACTGTTAGTCCAAAACAGTTTAACTATGTTCTACACAGATCAGAAGATGGGCTGTCTGCAGATCCCACCCCCTCCTGCATCTATCATCAAGTGATTTGTTAAGACAGAAGCAGAATAAGATGTAACACACCAATATTTATTATGCTACTAGACAAGGACTCCTTCAGACAATAAACAACATAAGCAAGACACACTCGGTTGTTAACAGTTACCAGAGCCCTTAAACCCCCTTAACCTATGGATGTAAAACAGAGGAAAACCACAATGGGTATTACAATACCATATCCTGAAGACAGAGAGACAGCGACAAAGACTCAGGATACCGACAGGGATAGTGGTGAAAATCAGGGTCGCTGGACACCAAACAGGAACTCAGAAACTGGGTATTCTTCTCTCTCTGGACAGGTCCTCTGGGCAGGTCTTCTCCCTCTTGGGCAGATCTTCTCCCTCAGGTAGGTCTTCAGTACTTGGCCACGCAGTCTCTGCTTGACCTCGTAGTTCAGTGCAAGTATGCGTTCACTATGGTGTGTAGCAGTTGAGTGCAAGTATGTTAATAGAGACCAAGAATCCAAAGTCCTATGAGTCCTGGTCCCTCTGGGGCTCCTGGCAGCTAGCTGAACTGTGTGGGACACTGGCTGCCGCTCAGATGGGCAGCCCTGAGTGACAGGTGTGCCACTCACTAAATAACCTGCGCTTGCTAGGCAGATTATGGCTATCCCATGACTCTAACTGCCCTGACCTTTTTCCACCTTAATTTGAAAAAGGCTGAAAGGGCACTAAATCATCTGAGGAGAAGGGTATCCAAGATGGAGGCTTAGCTGTCCTTTTACAAATCCAAGATGGACATTACATAAAACAGGTCAGAAACAGATTTTACCCAACAACACTGTTCCCCCACCCCTGCCCCTGCTGCTGAATGGCACTACAGAGAGTCACAAAATCATGCCCTGACTTTGTGACTTTGCATCAGGGCATTAATTGCATGGATATTTCTAGGCACTGTGGTATGACCCATCACCATGCAGTGTCAGGGTCAGAGATGAACCAGATCCCAGATATGACACCTGCCCCCAGAGCTTTGGGAATGTAGGGATCCAGCTTCCAAGAGTATGGTAGAATATCTACTACATGTTTGTGGAGTGAGTGAGGGGAATAGTGGAAAGAGGTTTCCTTTTAACCAAAAGGAGAGGGAAAGATGTGATGCTCCCAAGGAAGAGACAGCAACCTCCTGATGCAGCCCATACTCCACCCCAGCTGACACTGGAGCATTCATTTAAATGAACTTTCAGGCATTTCTATAGAATATCAGGATTGGAAGGGACCTCAGGAGGTCATCTAGTCCAACCCCCTGCTTAAAGCAGGCCCATCCCAGACAGATTTTTGCCCCAGATCCCTAAATGGCCCCCTCAAGGATTGAACTCACAACCCTGGATTTAACAGGCCAATGCTCAAACCACTGAGCTATCCCTCCCCCAGAGCAGTTACTATCATACTATTTGAACACCCCTCAGACATTACCAAGTTTCCTCACAGTAACTTGGAGAGGCAGGCAAGAACGAACATCACTATTGTACAGAAGATGACACTGGGACACAAAGAGGCTAACTGACTCATCCAAAGCCACGTGCTAAGGACAGAGCTGGGGACAGAAACCAGATCTCCTACCACCTCATCCTGTACCTCAAGATCATCCTTATTCCCTTGCAGTCACCTTCCTTCCAGCAGTTCACCCTGTCAAAGGGGAGAGGAATTCCCAGTGCTGGGGGGCGCTCTGTGGCTGCCAGTTTGGCAGCATGGCTGACCCAGCCCTGCACCCAGCGGACCCTCACACCTCTTGTCTTGTCACCAGGGTAACGTACGTTTAGGATGTTTCATCATTTCCCAGCTCTGTTTCAGGGCTCACATCTAAACCTCACCAGAACACTTTGGGTTTCCTTTCTGATTCGTATGTGCCTAGGGTGCTCCCTGTAGAGGTTTCCCTCATGTTTAAGGGAGTGGCTTGTTTGTCTGAGGACACGTCCTGTCACTTTACAGAGTGCTTAGCTATTGTTTGGCTTAGGGATGGGAAATTTGTCCAGGAGAAATCTGTTAGGCTTTCACCTCGATGAACATTTCCTTTTCTTTCTTCCCTTCTGCCCATTATTTAAGCTGAGAAGACAGTAATCAAGCTTTCCCCATTCTTCTCCCTCCCATCAGGCCATAATAAAACCACCCAATAAACTAGGGATGAGTGGACCAATAGGACATTCCACCTCAGCCCCTCCCTCAGGCAGTTTGTCCATTAAGGATTAGGCTGTTCAACAAAACATTTCAGCACATTCTTAAGCCCCATTATAGTACTTACAAGAAATTAGCCTTTTATATGGGGGGGGGGGCAGGGATAGCTCAGTGGTTTGAGCATTGGCCTGCTAAACCCAGGGTTGTGAGTTCAATCCTTGAAGAGGCCACTTAGGGGTCTTGGGCAAAATCAGTATTTGGTCCTGCTAGTGAAGGCAGGGGGCTAGACTCAATGACCTTGTAAGGTCCCTTCCAGTTCTAGGAGATGGGATATCTCCTTTAATTTAATAATAGAAACAGCTGGGGATAATTTATCTGTATTTAAACTGTAGCCCTAACACTAAGACAGGCCAGCCTGTGCATTTAGCTTAGATCCTCAAAGGCATTTAGGCACCTAACGCCCATTGACTTCAATAGGAATTAGACACCTAAATCCATTTGAGGATCTGGACACTAGTCTGCATGTTGTAGCTCTTGCATCTGCCTTTCATCTGATTGCTTGTCATTTTAGATTTAGAGCTCTTTCGGACGGGGGCTGTGTTTTCCCTATGTGTTTGTACAGCCCCTAGTGCACACACAAGTTCACAAAAGCAAATTGATTTTTAAATGAAGTATATTTGATTACCTATATTTCCTTCACCCTCTGTATATCACATATATAAACACCCAGAGAGCGGGACTGTGTCTTCCTGTGCATTTGTACAGAATCTAGGACAATGGGGCCCCATCCTGACTGGGACTTTACCATGATGCAAGTACTAAATAATAAACCACAATAATCATAAAATCATAGAATTATAGAATAAAATAATAGAATATCAGGGTTGGAAGGGACCTCAGGAGGTCATCTAGTCCAACCCCCTGCTCAAAGCAGGACCAATCCCCAACTAAATCATTCCAGCCAGGGCTTTGTCAAGCCGGGCCTTAAAAACCTCTAAGGAAGGAGATTCCACCACCTCCCTAGATAACCCATTCCAGTGCTTGACCACCCTCCTAGTGAAAAAGTTTTTCCTAATATCCAACCTAAACCTCCCCCACTGCAACTTGAGATCATTACTCCTTGAGATCTAATCCTACCCTCTGTAGAGGGGACTGTGCCTGTACAGTACCTAGCACATTTCACTTGCTAACATAATATAAATAATAATAATATCCCTTTTTTGAAGTCTGTTCCTGCACTTAATCCATCTTTACGTTCAGCTGCACCCTCCTCAGGACTCAAGATCTTTTCAGTTAAAACTAATATTGTGCCAGAGTCAGTTTACAGATTTTGTATTTCTGGTTTGAAAGCCCCTGCTCGGGATGCAAGTTTCTTCTTAGACATTCAAGAAGGGGAAAAGCGGAATTCTCCTGGCAAGCATTTCATAGCATAGGTGCTGACTCTGTGGGTGCTCTGGGGCTCAAGCACTCACAGAAAAAAAATAGTGGGTGCTCAGCACCCACCGATCAGCTGTTTGGCAGATGGGGGAGGCGCTTGGGAGAGAGCAGCGAGCAGCAGGCAGGCTCCTCGGAAGGGGTTGGAGCAGAGGTGGGAAGAGGTGGAGTGAGGGCGGGGCACCTGGTATTGGCCACTGTCAGAAGATATGATACTGGGCTAGATGGAAGGATAGCAGAGGATAAAGTATCAGGATAAAGGATAAAGATCAGATGAGAAACATTCACATAAAAAAGAATCTGATACATCAGAAAAGGGCAGATAAATAAACAATGACAAGTTTTTAAAGCACTTGTACACAAATGCTAGAAATCTAAATAATAAGATGGGTGAACTAGAGTGCCTCGTATTAAAGGAGGATATTAATATAATAGGCATCACAGAAACCTGGTGGAGTGAGGACAATCAATGGGACACAATCATTCGGGGGTACAAAATATATCAGAAGGACAGAACAGGTCATGCAGGGGGTGGAGGGGGTGCAGGGAGTGGTACTATATGTGAAAGAAAATGTAGAATCAAATGAAGTATAAATCTTAAATGAATCCACATGTTCCACAGAATCTCTATGGATAGTAATTCCATGCTCTAATAAGAATATAACAGTAGGGATCTATTATTGACCACCTGACCAGGACAGTGATAGTGACGAAGAAATGCTAAGGGAGATTAGAGAGGCTATAAAAATAAAGAACTCAATAATAGTGGGGGTCATATTGACTGGGTACATGTCACCACAGGACAAAATGCAGAGACAAAATTTCTCAATACTTTAAATGACTGCTTCTTGGAGCAGCTGGTACAGGAACCCACAAGGGGAGAGGCAATTCTCGATTTAGTCCTGAGTGGAGCGCAGAATCGGCTCCAAGAGGTAACTATAACAGGATCACTTGGAAATAGTGACCATAATATAATAACATTTAACATTCCTGTGGTGGGAAGAACACCTCAGCAACCCAACACTGTGGCATTTAATTTCAGAAAGGGGAACTATGCAAAAATGAGGAGTGAGTGCTTGAGCCCCAGAGCACCCACAAAGTCAGCACCTATGCTATGAAATCCTTGCCAGGAGAATTCCACTTTTCCCCTTCTTGAATTAAACAGTTAAACAGAAATTAAACGGTTAAACAGAAATGAAAAGGTACATTGACTAGAGTCAAGTATCAGAGGGGTAGCCGTGTTAGTCTGAATCTGTAAAAAGCAACAGAGGGTCCTGTGGCACCTTTGAGACTAACAGAAGTAGTGGGAGCATAAGCTTTCGTGGGTAAGAACCTCACTTCTTCAGATGCACTTCTTGCATCTGAAGAAGTGAGGTTCTTACCCACGAAAGCTTATGCTCCCACTACTTCTGTTAGTCTCAAAGGTGCCACAGGACCCTCTGTTGCTATTGACTAGAGTGAAAACCCTGGAAGCTGCATGGACACTTTTCAAAGACACCATAATAGAGGCCCAATTTAAATGTATACCCCCAAATTAAAAAACACAGTAAAAGAACTAAAAAAGAGCCACTGTGGCTTAACAACCATGTAAAAGAAGCAGTGAGAGATAAAAAGGCATCTTTTAAAAAGTGGCAGTCAAATCCTAGTGAAGTAAATAGAAAGGAGCATAAACACTGCTAAATTAAGTGTAAAAATGTAATAAGAAAAGCCAAAAAAGAGTTTGAAGAACAGCTAGCCAAAAACTCAAAAGGTAATAACAAAATGTTTTTTAAGTACATCAGAAGCAGGAAGCCTGCTAAACAACCAGTGGGGCCCCTGGACGATTGAGATACAAAAGGAGCACTTAAAGACAATAAAGTCATTGCAAAGAAACTAAATGAATTCTTTGCTTTAGTCTTCACGGCTGAGGATGTTAGGGAGATTCCCAAACCTGAGCCGTCCTTTGTAGGTGACAAATCTAAGGATCTGTCACAGATTTAAGTGTCATTAGAGGAGGTTTTGGAATTAATTGATAAACTTAACAGTAACAAGTCACCGGGACCAGATAGCATTCACCCAAGCATTCTGAAAGAACTCAAATGTGAAATTGCGGAACTATTAACTATGGTTTGTAACCTGTCCTTTAAATCAGCTTCTGTTCCCAATGACTGGAAGATAGCTAATGTAACCCAATATTTAAAAAAGGCTCTAGAGGTGATCCTGGCAATTACAGACCAGTAAGTCTAATGTCAGTACCGGGCAAATTAGTTGAAACAATAGTAAAGAATAAAATTGTCAGACACATAGAAGAACATAAATTGTTGGGCAAAAGTCAACATGGTTTCTGTAAAGGGAAATCGTGTCTTACTAATCTATTAGAGTTCTTTGAAGGGGTCAACAAACATGTGGACAAGGGGGAATCCAGTGGACATAGACTCATAGACTTTAAGGTCAGAAGGGACCATTATGATCATCTAGTCGGGGGTCGGCAACCTTTCAGAAATGGTGTGCCCAGTCTTCATTTATTCACTCTAATTTAAGGTTTTGCATGCCGGTAATACATTTTAATGTTTTTAGAAGGTCTCTTTCTAGAAGTCTATAATATATAACTAAACTATTGTTGTATGTAAAGTAAATAAGGTTTTTAAAATGTTTAGGAAGCTTCATTTAAAATTAAATTAAAATGCAGAGCCCCCCGGACCAGTGGCCAGGACCCAGGCAGTGTGAGTGCCACTGAAAATCACGTGCCACCTTTGGCACACTGCCTACCCCTGATCTAGTCTGACCTCCTGCACAACGCAGGCCACAGAATCTCACCCACCCACTCCTGTAACAAACCTCTAACCTATGCCTGAGTTATTGAAGTCCTCACAGCATGGTTTAAAGACCTCAAGGTGCAGAGAATTCTCCAGCAAGTGACCCTTGCCCCACACTGCAGAGGAAGGCGAAAAACCTCCAGGGCCTCTGCCAATCTGCCCTGGAGAAAAATTCCTTCCCGACCCCAAATATGGCGATCAATTAAACCCTGAGCATGTGGGCAAGGCTCACCACCAGCACCCAGGAAAGAATTCTCTGTAGTAACTCAGATCCCACCCCATCTAACATCTCCATCACAGACCATTGGGCATATTTACCTGCTACTAATCAAAGATCAATTAATTGCCAAAATTAGGCTATCCCATCATATCACCCCCTCCATAAACTTATCAAGCTTAGTCTTGAAGCCAGATATGTCTTTTGTCCCCACTACTCCCCTTGGAAGGCTGTTCCAGAACTTCACTCCTTGGATGGTTAGAAACCTTCGTCTAATTTCAAGTCTAAACTTCCTAATGTCCAGTTTATATCCCTTTGTTCTTGTGTCCACATTGGTACTAAGCTTAAATAATTCCTCTCCCTCCCTGATATTTATCCCTCTGATATATTTATAAAGAGCAATCATATCTCCCCTCAGCCTTCTTTTGGTTAGGCTAAACAAGCCAAGCTCTTCATAGTGTACTTAGATTTCCAGAAAGCCTTTGACAAGGTCCCTCACCAAAGGCTCTTACGTAAATTAAGTTGTCATGGGATAAGAGGGAAGACCCTTTCCTAGATTGAGAATTGGTTAAAAGACAGGAAACAAATGGTAGGAATAAATGGTAAATTTTCAGAATGGAGAAGGGTAACTAGTGGTATTCCCAAAGGGTCAGTCCTAGGACCAATCCTATTCAACTTATTCATAAATCATCTGGAGAAAGGGGTAAACAGTGAGGTGGCAAAGTTTGCAGATGATACTAAACTGCTCAAGATAGTTAAGACTAAAGCAGACTGTGAAGAACTTCAAAAAGATCTGACAAAACTAAGTGATTGGGCAACAAAATGGCAAATGAAATTTAATTAGTAATCAGGAATGAGCTACAGTTTTGAAAGAAATAGCTAAGTTTAAGACAAATAAATATAGGGCCTTTCCTCTTAGGCACTTCTATTGCACCTTGAGGAAGGGCTGGCCCTAAACATACGAGGAAACTGCGATCCTCTGAGGCTGATCCAGTCTGTTATTTTTAGCTATGCTATTTTTAGCTATGCTAGCTAGAATAAAGCTAGTGTGGGTATGTCTACACAAGCTGCAATCACACCTCGAATTACAGTACCCTGAATCTCAGTCCAGCCCCTTAACCACAAAATCATCCCTCCTCCAGTTTCAAAGCTTTTGATCAAATTAAATGGAGGTACAAATGAGACAGTATCAAATTAATTGGAACAACATGTACAGTAGCAACTTCTTCTAATGGATGCCAAGTATTGTCTTCAAAAAGAAGCACTGCCTTGGCTATAGTGATATTAAATGGTGATGGACCTCTTCCTATGCTCTTCAGTCATGCAATATTCCTAATAGTGCCAATGGCGATTTTTTCTGAACAAGTAAATCAAGGTTCAGATCCAACTTTGGTAATTTTTCCATCCCATGGTGCCCTGGATCTTGAAACTTCCCCATTTCCGTCCAGCTCCCTTCTAAATATTTCCTTCAAACACACTTCCAAGAAGCCAATCATCTTTAATAACCAAGAAGTTCTGTTATATTTTTATTTAAAACAAACAAAATAATACTCTATCCCCTGGGTTAACTTCATCTTCTGATCACCCAGTGCAATTTGTGTCTGAACTTCTCTGTGTACTTGGGGCCTGATCTAAAGTAAAGGGTATTTTTTTTTCATTGACTGTAGTGGACTTTGTATCACGACCTTATGTTGTAAATGCCATGGGGCAGGATTTAGTCTCTTCTATATAATACCAAGCTGCTAAAAATAATAATAAATAATCATATCCAATACAAATATTCTACATCCACTGCTATTCACTCTTGCCAGTTACTGTTTATAAAATAGGTAGGTAGATAAACAATAATACTGATAATGAGATGAATATGATACGTTGAATACAAGCAATGATTCTGATATGATCATTTTCATAATCCTAGTGCTTATCTTTTGTATCCCATTGACTTATTCGTGCTAACAGGATGTAGTGGAGAAATACCTTGAATTGCAGGTAGAGAAGGCTGCGCTGTGGATATCAAGGAAGGGGCGGAGGAGGGAAAAGAGCCGATTAAACAAACACTAAACCATTCCCGCCTGAGTCCATCTGCTATGTTCTCTACCATAATCAGCAGTGTGGAAATCTCATTAGTACAATGGTGCTATCCACACTACAGCTTGCTTGCTCTTTGATAATAGACTTTAACCTCCATAAAAGGTTTGCTTATATTGGCTCCCAGCTCATCTCATTTGGGCAAGTAGAGAAATTGTAAAGAAATCTGCTTCCTTCTTAAGATGCTCTTTAATGTGTTTCTTTCTACTGAGTATGCACTTTCTATTTTTTTTAATGATGTTTTGGTTTAAAGTGCATTTCTGCTAATGTGTCAGTATATGTCACATCAGTGTATGTTACTGCTAAACAACCTTCGACGCCTGTATATTTCTCTAATGTAGTTGGTTCCAGGCAGTTCAATGGCTGTCATCACCATAGCACTAGATACTAATGCATCTAGATATGGGGATTGCTGGTCTTCTACAGGTTAGATAGGCAACTTCTATGGTCCCCTAAGGCCCCCATGCAGTAAAGCACTTAAAATGCCCACTCTCTCATTATTTTGTCCACCCACTAGGCCTAATGCCCCAGACATCAATTTTGAATCATTAATTTCCAGACCCATATTGCCATGTTTACCAGGCCTGATCTACCGCAGGCTGTGAGTTTCAGCAGTTCTGCTTGGAATAGTTCAGCCTGTCTCCCTTTCACACCTTTTCCCATCAACTTAAAGTGCTTTGCTGGATGAGGACCTAAGTGAACAAAACTTCCACTGACACTTATTCCACTGCAACACAGAATTTGGCCTGTAAATAGTGTCTGAGGTGCTCGTTATTAAAGATACGACCTTACCAGATACTCACCTTCATTCTTTAGTGAGGTCTTCAGGAGCAACCTGAAGGATTGATCAGCTCAAACAACCTGTTTATTGGACTTAACCAGGAGCTGCTCTATTTCTTCTATCTAGACCTGCCAGGAGAATTCCTCCATGAAAACACATTTCCTAGCTCCAGCTCAGTAGCTAATCCCTGACCATGCAATTTTAAAAACAAACAATGTACACAAATCAGAACAGAGGATGCTCTCTTTAAATCTCTTTATGGCTGCATTTTTAGTGGAGCCATATATACAGCCACAGGCTCTCAGAACAGAATTAATGCATTGCTCAAACAAATAGAAAGACAGCACTACCTGATTCAAACAGCCCCATAAATAAGAATGGACATTGAGCAGAGATGGGGGGAGAGGGGAATTCAGATTTAGCTTCACACTTCACATCTTGAGTCTCTCACTACCCCTACCCCCAATGAGCTGAACTGGAGAACCAAATTCCAACAACGTCCGTCTTCGGGGAAGTTCAGATCTGGATCCAAATAATAATACTCAGTGCTTTAAGGAGTAAGTCCCTCCATGGAAATCCCCCATGAAGCAAAGCCCGTGCAAGCAGTTCTGCTGAACTGGGTGTGGGTGAACCATAACCAGGGATGGGCACTCCCTTTGCAATGCAGTACCCTGCTACTTGGTACATTATACATTCATCCCTAGATCTCAAAGCACTTTACAAAGGAAGGTAAGAATTATCCTCATTTTACAAACTGGGTGACTAAGACATAGAGAGGTGAACAAACATGTGGCTTGCCCAAGATCACACAGCAAGTTACATAGCAGAGATAGGACTAAAACCCAGAGCCCTGGTTCTCCATTGCCTTGCGCCTTGTATTACCTACGTGAGGGTGGACTAGAACACTACCATTCAGAATGTAGAGAGATTTGCACTCACTTTGGAAAGAAGTAAATGATACCACAAAGTACAAGGCAGTGGCAAATCAGGGCACAGGTGTGTTATCTCCCAGTAATGTGCTCAAGGCACTAGACCACAGCTAACCCTCTGCAGATCTGAATTTCATGACTTGAACCCATTTCTAAATAAATAAAGATCTGAACCCGGACATTTGAATGAGATTTAACGTCAGGGCTGGATGTACTTGACACTCTTGTAGAAGCTTATTTGTATTTTTTTAACTGACCCATTGTCCCATTATCACAATATAAAATAGAGATTTTTCACAAAAGTTATTGTTACCCCTATTCTGCAGCCACCAATACATTGTGCAGCGGAAATTTAGCCCACACAATTTTTTTCACAAACCCACAGAATTCTATTAGATAAGAAACCACAAGCAAGGCGAAAACAACAAGAGAAAATTCAATTCAAGGTTTGCCTCAGGATGGACGTCTTGCTACGATAAATTAAGGTGTTTTCCATTATTAAAAATAAACAAAGCAACGAAAGTGAACCATGTCACCATTCATATACTTAAAAAACATCTTTAATCTGCTTGGGAAAATCTTTTTTTTCCCCCCTAACAGGAAAAAATATTAGTTGTCCCGATAACAAGCAAAACAAAATCAACTAAAGGGCATCAAGAGACTTCCTGAAATTGAAAAAAAACAACGTTTCATGTTACGAGTTAAAAAAAAGCATACACGGCAGAGCAGAAGGATTCTTCCAGCATTCTGCAGGTCGCTTCTGGTTTCAGGATCATGAGGAGGAAACATGCAAATTTAGGAACTTTTTTTTTTCACCTTGCAGCATTTTATAGCTGTCTTTTCCCAGTCTTATAAAACCCATGAAACCGTTTGCCTTTTTGGGGTCTGATATTATCACCTCAGCTTAGCCCTTAATAGATGTTTTTTAACATAGCAAAACCAACAAAATCTGGCAACATTTGGGCTCCCCAAGGCTGAACTAGCAGGACTGTTGCAAATGAGGATGGAGATTCATTGGCAGAGCTGAGTGGGGCCTAATAGTGGACTAGGAAGGATTTGGAGTAGCTGATCAGAACTGAAATGCATTGGCAGAGCAGTGCATGCGGGGAAGTTTGCACAGCCCCTGCCCATGCTACACCTGGCTCTGAGCCAGTGCTATTAAACCTTCATTTTCATGGACACACAAATGTCATCTACAAATGTCAGATTAAGACAATTGTGGACATGGCCAAATGTCTTTTGGCTACCCATGTATACAGAAGCATGGAAAGCATTAACCCTGGGTACTAGCAGTTATTACAGCTGAACGAATAATTCACAATGAATAATGTATCTGATTAATTGAGTGTCTCTTACAGCTTCTAGCTATTTTGGGTATCCTCAGATTTATTTGTTTCAGAATGTGTTCAGTGACAATCTTTTCATTCTTTTAACTCTGTGGATTGATCACAAATATGCTTCAGACCTTTCTGAAGTGGGAGGCATTGCATGTCACCAGATTGAGTTGTGAAAATGCCATTGAGATAAAATCTAATAGCTCTGGTGCTTTCTGCATACCTTGTCTCTTTTGCTAATGCAATATCCTTCTGCTCAAAAGGGTGGTTTCCAGTGGTCCAAAGAACACATGAAGTTTGCCTCAAAGGGAACTACAAGGATCTTGTTTCATTGAGAGCAGCATGTGACTTCAGCAGCTCTCTGTTTTTAATGCGTAATGTATCTGTTCTGTGCATGTTTTAATGCTTTCCCCTATCCCTTGCAGGGCAGACTTGCTCCCACTCTTCCTCCTCCACCAGAAGCTGCAATGCCAAGTGTTCCCCCACACAGTATCTCAAAACATTTCACAAGCCCCTGAGGTGACATTCACCTTTGTGCAGGGACAGCACAAGACCTACGTGTGTATCACTTAATTCCTATTTAAGCCCTATTTTGGCCCATTGCATAGGCATGAAATGGATACCAGTAGTGCAGTGACTGCAGACAAATGGAGCAGTGCGATGGGAACCAGACATTTTCCAAAACCTTTGGATTTTTCTCTAGTCTCGGATTTGTATACTGTACCCAATCAAGTGCTAGTTCCTCCAAGTTAATTATCTTGATTAATAACATACATAGCACTTTCCATTCAAAAATCTCAAAGCATTTTACAACTATGAATGAATTATACCTCAACTACTAGGTGTGGTATTACTATTTATACCAATTTTACAGATAGCCAAACTGAGACACTGAGAAATTAATTGAGTTGCTCAAGAGCCTACATAGCAAGGACACAGAAGTCATTACACCAGTTCTCTTACTGTAACCATTAGAGAACACTTCTCTTCCAGCTCTTAGTTTTCACTACTGGAATTACAGTGTACAGCACATGACAGTGCACGTTAGACACTGGGCCAACTTCTACCCTCAATTATACTGGTGCAACCCCATTGAAGTCCATAGGGTTGAACTGATGTAACAGTGGAGAGTTTGGCTGGGTAGAAAACATATTTTTTCATAGATTCCAAGGCCAGAAGGGACCACTGTGATTAACTAATCCGACTTCCTGTACAACACAGGCCACAGAACTGCCCCCAAAATTATTCCTACAGCATATATTTTTAAACTGTCAGTGATGGAGACTCCACTATGACCCTTGGTAAATTGTTCCAGTGATTAATTACTCTGATGGTTAAAAATGTACACCTATTTCCAGTCTGAATTTGTGTAGCTTCAACTTCCAGCCCTTGGATCATGTTATACTTGTCTCTGCTAGACTGAAGAGCCCATTATTAAATATTTATTCTCTGTGTAGATACTTATAGACTGTGATCAAGTCACCCCTTAATCTTCTCTTTGTTAAACTAAATAGATTGAGCTCCTTGAGTCTATCAGTATAAAACATGTTTTCTAATCCTTTAATCATTCTTGTGGCTCTTCTCTGAACCCTCACCAATTCAAATCTCTGCAAAACATTGTTCTGCAAAATAAAAGTCCAATAAATATTACTTGTATACAGTTTAACTTATTTAGTTCATCATGCAAAGCCACCAGTATCCTAATGACTCAAAAATTATTTACAAGAATGTACTATATCCAGGGGGATACTTAATAAAACACAATATGTAATCACACTTTATAATCAGTTATTATTTGTTATCATTAGAGATGAGCAATAAAATTCCCAGAAAAAAAAAATTTACACAATGAATTTAGCTTCTTTTTTCTGCCGATGGGATATCCATGAGCAGATAATTTCCCTCGTTTTTATTCTTCATACAAAAGTGCTTGATGCTTTTTGTGTCATTTTTGATGACTTTTTTTAACTCTGTGGACTGATAATGAACCATTCTCTGTATCTGATATTTGCTATTTAAGTTGTATAGCTTAGTTGTGATTGGTCAGAAAAGTCACATGGTATTGTTACGGTCACTGAGTAGATGAGTGCACAAGCACTTCTAGTGTGAATACGCACACTTACAAATTTAAAAACCATTTTCTGCAACTACTCACACATACCATTTCCAAATGCACTTTTTGTAAATATGTTTGTCAAAAAACCTCCGCTGAGTGAATGCTAACAGAAAGCAAACACAAGAAGGGCTGTAGCATGACCCAGTTCATTTAAAAATACAGACAGATATTTGCTGGAAATTGGTTTCAGTGTTTGCCCTGCTCAGGTTATTGTTATGAAATACTGTATAATTGATATGAATGTCTGGGGTTATCTCGCCTGATTGTATCAGCAAAGTATGGTATCACTCACTAATTACTTTTAACGTGATTTTAGCAGGAGGGCACTGGATGCTGGAGAACACAGTTGTCTTTTAAAATACAGCAAAACACTGTCTCATTATAAATTAAACTCCAGACTGGGAGCAGCTAAAATTCTTAATTGCTAACTTTGAGCAGGCAGCATTTTACCATTAAACATGTAAAAATTTAAATCCTGTTTCTTGTGATCATCTTACCCATCAAAGCATCATTTTTCTAAAAAATCATTTTGTTGCCCTAATGAGCATTTAAATCATAAAATAGCTGGCTGCCTGGAGTTCACTCACCACCTGCTTTTCCTTGTTTTGTTTTCTAGCCACTAATTACTGAGCAGAGTCAATTCCTAATGAGGCAGTTTGATTTCCTGTTTTTCATACTTCTTGGGCCACTTAAAGAGCCAGTCAAACATAAAAGGAATCTTTTGTAAACAGATTTTAAATTAATTATAACAATGTTGGTTGTTGTTGCTGTGTATGTGTGTCTGAGTTTTCCACGGCTGTATTTCTCATTTAATTCTTCAGCACCAAACAAACCCCCTTCCCCGCACGCACACACGCACACACACACACACACACACTCTCTCTCTCTCTCTCTCTCATTCTTGATCAGGAAATTGTAGCCACAGAAACACTGTGTCTGGAGCTGAGGAGGAAAGGATGATGATGTCATAAATAATTGGACTGTGAGAAAAGATGGAGCACAAATAAAGAGGGAAATATTCTGACGTCTGTCTTAAAAGCAGAAAGATAAACACTTGTTGGGTATAGTACATACTGGTTTCCAAAGGGATATGTAGGAAGAAGAGCAGTGTGTAGGGCCTATTAGAAAAAAATATAGATGATGCTAATAAAGTCCTTGGGCCCTATTCTAAATCCACAGGATATGAGTAACTCCTGCTGCATTCATAATTCAGGGCCCTCTATATATCTGTACAAAAATTCCAGTGGCTCTATAGATCCGCTGCAACCCCTTGGATACCTGACAGCTCAGTTTACTTATGTTTTATTAATCCACTCTCTTGTCACTTCCTACCACGCTCCGCCCTCGGTTTTCCTACTACTCCCTCATGTTCCCCTGCTGCTGTGAGCTGCGAGTCCTGGTTCAAGTGGCCTTTGCCATCAAGGCTCTCATTGCCCTTGTTTGGCCTGAGGCTGGTGCACCTAACTAAACAAATAAGGCTGGAAATGCAACAAGGCACTGGCAGTGAGGTGGTATATGACCATGGGTATATCATTTCACCTCTCTGAGACTGATTCTCCAGGGCAACGGCAAGAGATGTAGTCACTCACGCCTGAACGAAATGGGAGTAAAATGCTACCACATCAGAAGGCTCCACATATACCAGCGATAACATCTTGCACCCTCTTTGCTCGAGTGCAAATGATGACACAAGGTACAAGGCCATGGAGAATCAGGCTCCCCTGCATTTCAGTTTCTCTGTCTGTCAAACTACTGAGCTCAATTCTCCTTGCATCTAAGCTCTGGGGAATGGGAGGGCCATCAGGAAACCGGCTATGGCTCCTTGATTCTGCACTGCCCCAGCCCAGCATGAATTAGAGCAGGCTAGTGGCTGCTTAAATTTATGGCATCGATGTAAAACCCCTAGCACACCTCTTATGCTGAGAGTGGGCAGCTGGTGCAGAGAATGGCTGTACCACTTTAACACCAGTGGGGAGTTCCCCTCCCCCGGGAGAATTCTCCACTGCCCACTTACCACCAGCAACTTTGCATTGCCTGAGCAACGTAAAATGGCCAAAGCAGAACTAAGAATCTGGCCTATTATTCTGATGTATTTGAATGACAGCAGCACAGAGGGACCTCTATCAAGGAACAGGGTCCCATTGTGCCAGGCCACTCTATAGACATATGGTAGAAAGACACTCCCTGCCCCTGAGAGTTTGTAATCGAAATGAATGGGGTTACACCAGTGTAACACCGTGTACTCTTGGCATCAGCCAGCACTAGATTTATAATGTGCAGACTGCACATGAAATTCATTGAAAAAACTTATGCCGGAAACATATCAAATGCCAGTGCTATAGCTCCAAAATTAAATTGTGCATAGGCTGGGGAGAGCTGCATTCCAACCCCACCCAAATCATAAAGCTGAGAAAACTTCAGTGGACTCCAGCCTGTGGAGTATTATTATTATGACAGGGTTTTCCTCTCAGGATTCAGACTCTCACTAAATGGTGGGAAAAAGGGTTTTAAACAACCTCCAGTCTCCACATGACAAAGTGACTGCCCGTTCCTACAGTCATCTGAACAGAATAGACGGAATAAGCTATTGTCTGTGCTCCGGGCTCAGCCACTGCAATGGCACTTGATTGGTCCAGGATGTAGAAGAACAAAAAGGTCATTGAATAAAAGAAGAACAATACTTTTCATGAAACAAATGAGCATTTGCTAATTTATAACATGTTTGGTTTGGGTATCATATACATCATAATGATGTAATTAGTAAATGTCATTTTCTGGAGAGGGAGAGATCAGCAAACCCTTTAATTATGGGAATTTCCTGACTCCGCCTGGAGCCTCTATACTGCAGGGACATCATAGAGATGCTGCATTTCAATACTAATTAGAATAGGTCTGAACTAAAACCCAGATCCTGCACTCCAGAATGTTGGGACCTACACCAGCAAAAGGACAAGGTTCACTCATGGATGACACGAGGCTTAGTGGAAGGCTCAGTTATTATTATTCAAGGTTTAATGCAATAAATGTGCTAGCATTGAGCCTGGTTAAGGACACTCTTGCATGTTCAATGCCTGATGCTTGCACTCTGGCTGTATGTTCTTTGCACTTTTAGTGAGCATTTAATATCCAAATCTGGTTCTGAATTATGCAAATAGCCTTTGTCTTTGCAAACCAAAGACCTGAAACAGAGGCTGAAGCAAACTCTCCAATCTGAATGTCCCCAGACTCTGAAAGTTCAGGTCTGGATCTGAACATTGGTGCTGGTCCCTTTCTTTATAAGGGGCAGAATCAAAAGCCCAGATCAACACATACCTGAGGTTTGGGGATGTTTAGATTTAGATCCAAACTTTTGCAGCTTGTGCATAGCTTTGTTGAAAACATTAATGCCCAGAAATAGTTTTCAACTGGAGATCCCTGTATACCTGATGCATTAGTACTGTGTGATATTAACTCAGTAAAACAAGACCAGCCTCCTACCCCAAATCTTTTCTAGAACCAAACATGAACTTCAACTGTTTGAGGTTCTGAAAGTCTTAGTTAAGACACCACATACAATCTGTTTCAAGTTCACACACTTCTTCACTCACAAGAAAGGTTGCTCTTAAGATATGCCTCACCCAAATGAATGTCCAAAGTATTGAAGATCTCACAAGGCAGACTTTTTCCTCACAAAATTTCATTCCAGTTGGCACAGGGCCATCTTTTGGGCCCCTTGAAACCAGCAGGCACAGGTCCTTCGGCCCACTGCCAGATTCAGGGGAACTAGAAATGCAAAGAACATTGGCAGTACTTTTCTTGGGAAAAGCAGGCTTGAAAATATAAGATGAACGAGAAACTGTTCTCACCTCATCACTAGAAGCATCGGCTGGGCCCCAGCTGTGCGGAAGGCTGGGGAGGACATGAAGGTTGAACACACATGCACACTTTTTATGTAAAGTGTGTCAGTTACCCTTGGAAGTATCCCAAAGAATCAGTTCACTATCCTTGCCCCAGATCCTTAGGCCAGTCCCATCCCTAGTGCTGTGATAATGATGGGCAAGAATCATTTGTGTTTGGGGGTGGAGAGGAGGCACAGTGAAATACCCTTACGCTCTCCTTTCACTCCATAATGAAATGGCTGAAGTGTGTATCATTTAATTCACACCCTTTGCTTTCCTTTACTTTGAAATGCCTTTCTGCTGCCAATATTTCTATCTTTTATGAAAACTGACCTAGTAATGCCCACATTTGCAAACAGCTCCAGAGGAAATCTGTTCAATGAATAACCTTGAGGTGACACAGCTAAATCCTCCTGGGTCCCAGTTCAGCAAGGTATGTTAGCATGTGCCTAATTTTAAAAACTTGAAGAGAAAACATTAGTCAAGTCACTCTGGATGTTACCTGCTCTTTTCAAAAAGGGAAATGGGATCATTAACTGAGATCATCTCACGGGGTGATTATGTAGCTGGAAGTTCACCATCTCCCCCAGAGAATGGCACCTCTAGATCATCTGTGGCATATATAGCTTGAAACTGTTCTGCCTTTTCCTCTGTGCACTGTACCTTTAAATCTCTGGAACTCTGCCTGTGTGCAGAAAGCAGTCATTTTGTTCTCAGAGTTGCTCTACTCTACAGAGGAGCCTCAGATATGTGCTCCCTCATGGAATCTTTCCTTTTGTTCTTGTCATTGTTTTAATCTAAAATAAAAGCCACTCAGGCTGATAGGGTTGTTCTCATGGAAGAACATGACACTGGATCACTGCAGTAGGAAAATGATCTTTGGTGAGCTGGGTTGAAAAGTGTTTGGACGTTAGTATAAAAAAAGCCAGACTGTTTTCAGCACTCATTACAGAGAGCATGCTAGCACTCTCCTGAAACAAGATGTCTAGTGTGCTTTCCATAATGGGTGTTTAAAATGGTTTGGCTCTTTCTACTTTTGGCCTGGTCTACACCTAAAAGGTAAGTCGATCTAGCAACGGTCACTCAGGGCTGTGAAAAATGTTGCGCCCTGTTCAATGTAGTTAGGTTAACCTAACCTCCACTGTAGACACCACTAGGTCAATGGAAGAATGCTTCCATCAACCTAGCTACTACCTCTTGAGGGGGTGGAATTACTAAAGCGATGAAAAACCCCTTCTGTTGCTGTAGCAAGTGCCTATACTACAGCGCTAAAGCGATGTAGCTGCGGAGCCACAGCCATGCTACTACAGTGCTTGTCGTGTAGACAATACCCTAAGACTCTGATCCTGCAACTTCGGGCACGCGGGAAGAATGTACCACCTGTGCGGAACCTCTGATGTCAGTGCGGCTCCGTGAAGACACAGCAATTCCACTGCACACGAGAAATTGTAAGAACAGAGCCTCAGATCCCTTACTTTTACAGTTTAAAGACTTCATTTAGTCTCCAGATTTGACACAGCAACTCTTCAGAGAACAACTGAATTTTCTATGTACTTTTTAAGAACATGATTTAATAATGTTTGCACTTTAAATGTTCCTTTTTTGAAATACTGCCTTGTTTTCCTCACATTTATTTGGGCTCCTCATGTTAGGTTACATTTTGTTCCATCTTGAATTTATAAAAAAACAACTAATCCTCCATACTGGGAACCCTCTTCTTTTCCAAAGAGAGGGAAAGGTAGGGCC
This sequence comes from Malaclemys terrapin pileata, assembly GCF_027887155.1. Taxonomy (NCBI): domain Eukaryota; kingdom Metazoa; phylum Chordata; order Testudines; family Emydidae; genus Malaclemys; species Malaclemys terrapin. The sequence continues at coordinate 92,997,928 of NC_071508.1, read as the reverse complement.
ATGTGACAGCCTAAGTCTGCCCGGCAACTGCAGACTACTTAAGGGTGGTGCGCCCGTCACTCTGGGCTGTCCATCAGAGTGGCATCAGAGTGGCAGTCAGTCTCGCACACATACAGCCTGCTGATATCAGCCCCAGAGCAGACCAGGATTTGGGTGAACTCTTGGGATCAGCTCCCTGAAGGACTTACCTGCACGCACCTGTCTTAATATCGTACAGTGAACAGTCTGCATACCACACGCAGGACGTCTGCTGTTCTTCTGGTGTATAAGGACGTTGTGATCAATAATAGAAGAAAGAAGATAGCTGCAGCAGCGTTAGGGGCAGCAGGAAGAAAAGGTGTCTTCTGTCTGAAAGGCTGCCCTCCTCTCTAGAGGGCAAGCAACCCAGTTAACTACCTGTTTGGGGAAGGACTGGAATACAGAACCCAGCCTAATAAGATAACAGCCTGGAGAATGGGGCAGGGAAATGTATTCCCTTTTTGTGTTAGGCATTTGGTTTTTTTGTTTGGCTGAAGAGTACTACTTGGGCCTACCCTAAGGCCCACTTTGTAAATATCGAAAAATAAACCTGGGGGGGAGACCCCTCTGGAATCAGACTCACTCCTTCTAGGTCCCCCCACTCCCAGAGGCATAGATGCTGGAACAAGGGGCAGCATCCCCTGGCTTGAAGTGGTTTCCATTATATACAGGCTTTAGAGTTTGGTTTGATGGCTCTCAGCACCCTCACTATAAAAATTGTTCTAACGCCCCTGTCCAGAGGGAGGAATGGCCAACGAGGTGAAAGAAGTGCCTTGCCACAAAGGATAGTTCAGGTCTGGAACAGGCTTCCAGGGGAGGTTGTGGAATCCCGTCATTGGAGGTTTTTAATAGGTTGGACAAACACTTGTCAGGGATAGTCTAGGTATACTTGGTTCTGCCTCAGTGCAGAGGACTGGACTAGATGATCTCTTGAGGTCCCTTCAAGCTCTACATTTCTGTGTCTTTTAGGAAAGTAAATACATGGTAGCCCATACCAGACAAGTATGAGTATTCCTACTCTCTGTCTCTTCTCTCTCTCCTGCAGCTCGTTGCTGAATGGTGGGTTTGTGACATTAGAGACAAGTCACCCCTCCCTCCTTGTCATCATACTGCCAACCTTTGTGAAGAGCTTTGAGCTCCTCAGATAACAGATGCTGTAAAAGAGTTCAGTAGTATTACTGAAGATGTATATATGATGATGGAGGTTGGTATACAGGTTTCAGTATTGATAATGAATAGCAATCCAGTGATAGGAATTGCAGGCAGACAGCATGCTAACAACTGGAGTTGACAGAAATGATCAAATTTCTATTAGTGATCCACATAACTTTCTGATTGTTTTGGAAGAAGACTCATAAACTGAGGGGAAGGAGGGTCAATGTCCAAGTTGGGTAATAACACACACACATAGCATTTCCAGGAGCAAGAGCAACAGTAAAGAGTCCACCTCTCTCAGACCTTTCAAATTAATATCTTCGGTGATTTGTGAGCTGCTTTCCGACAAGGAACGCCAGTTGCCACAAATGACCAGTTGCTAACTCATCTCCACAGAAATGGTCTCCTTGCCAGCAGGAGTGCAAGTAGGGTGGTACACTCCAGTACGCAGTACCGGCAAGAGATTTTTACCAGGTATGGGGTACCAGAAAGACTTGGGGAAGCTAGCCACCCCCTCTGGAGGGGGGGTGGAGCTGCATGCTGCTCCTTAAAGGAGCAGAACTCGCTAGGTAGGGCATTCATTCTTTACATGGGTTTAACAGCACAATGCATATGCTAACAAATTTAAACAAAGGTTTTGTTTAAGTTTGTTAGCATATGTATTGTGCTGTGAAGTTGCTCAGGAGTCCTCAAGAGGGGAGGGTTGGTGGAGGATGGAAGGTGTTTAAACAGTGTCTTTGATTCCTGCTCCAGCCTCTGGACTATGAACATATACTGATGGGAGCATCCTAACCAAGGGACTAAGGACTTTAAGGTAATCTGGAGCCTTCATATTTCCTTGATCCTTTGCAGATGGATTTATGAGTTGTATATGGTACAAAGACTGTTCTAGCCTCATTGATCGCTGATTTCTCCCTTGCAATGAACAAAGATCAGATGTCTGCTGACTTTCTCACAAGAGTCAGCAAACCTGTGGTATAAGCAACATAGCCCTTACTTGAGTCGTTTTGTTCTTTCCTCTCCAAATGTCAAAGCTTGTTCCCATTGAACTCAATAGCAAAACTCCTTTTGATCTCAATGGGAACAGGATTTGGCCCCAAGAGAATGTGATTTTGATCAATTGCTTATCTGTCCAGAGACAGTTCTCATGCATGTTCTGCCAGGCTGATTTTGATTGCCCCTCCTGTGTGTCATGCTGGTAAAATAATAAAACAATTTGGGCTGTAGTTCTATCAAGATGCACAAGGCACACAGAGTTCTATGCCTCTTTTCCATCAAATCCAGATGGCACAGCATCTTTGCTTTCTTAGTGCCAGCAGAGAGTAATACTTAGGTCTTGTCTACACTGCCACTTTACAGTGCTGAAACTTTCTCACTCAGCAGTGTAGACAGTACACCAGTGCTAGGAGACATGCTCTCAGCGCTGGGAGCTACTCCCTTCTTGGGGGCAGATTTTTTTATAGCACTAGGAGAGCTCTCTCCCAGCACTGGTGCCGTGACTACACAGCCATGCTAAAGCACTGCCATGGCAGCACTTTAACATTGGCAGTGAACATACCAAGGTTAAAGTGGTATGGGGGGAGGGATAGCTCAGTGGTTTGAGCAGTGGCCTGCTAAACCCAGGGTTGTGAGTTCTGTCTTTGAGGAGGCCACTTGGGGATCTGGGGCAAAATCAGTACTTGGTCCTGCTAGTGAAGGCAGGGGGCTGGACTCAATGACCTTTCAAGGTCCCTTCCAGTTCTAGGAGATGGGATATACCCTTAGATAAAGGTAAGCTGGCAGAAGCTTAGTTTGGACATAAGGGAGGCACTGACAGTGTGTTAATGGAAAGTGGGGTGATTGTCCTTCCTATCCTTCTTTCATTTAAGAAGTTTTCAATTTGGGGTGCTGCTGGATCCTCAATGACACCTGGAAGTACAGGTGGCACCAGGGGCCCAAAGCATCATTTTACAACTGCATCTGCTTAACATGCTTAACAGATGCAGTTGTAAAATTTTAGACAGGTAAGTGGGGTGTCGGAAGGGACAGGGACCCTGGGCTGGGGGTGGGGTGGGGAGGAATCACATGGAGGGTCACGTGGGGAGGTCACGTGCCCCCCCTTGTGTCCCTCCATGAGTGCAGTACCAGCAAAAAATGATTTCTACTTGCACCACTGCTTGCCAGACGAGCTTTCATCATTCACTTATAACGGCTGGAGAATAGAGTCTTTAAGGTAGAGTCCTTCTGCTGGCCTGGAAAAAATAATCTACTCAACGTAAAGCATTTCATGGGTGTTTGTTGCATGTTTAAGGGCAAAATTCTGCTCTTGGATCTGCACTGCAGAACTCTATTGCATATTCTCCACTTGATTCCCCAGAGCAGAAGCCCCATGAAATCAGCAGGAGTTCTTCATGCAGAACAAGGGCAGAATATTTAATGGAGTTTGGAAGAATGGATGTGAATTTTGACGAATAAATCAGAGGAGAGAATTATGTCCTGAATCAGTCATGGCACCTCTCTCGTCATCTCCTGAAGTGACATCTCCAGGTCACCATATAATTTTAATAGGACAGGATGAATCATTCAGAAAAAAGTGTGAGCCTAACTCAAACCAGCCCTTTTTGACTTGGCCAGACTTAAAATTGAACATCTCAGGTTTGAGTTTAATGGACTCAAATATGTGACATCATGCCTTGATATAACAACACTTAAATCACAGAACTGCCATCTTTGTTAGGATCTGGGGTTTTGAATTTGCAGCTAAACCTCATAACTGTTTGGGTTCAGCCACCCCAAATGAATAACTATCCTAAAATGAATTGCTCATCAACCAGTAAACAAGATCACCAGCAGGCATAGGCTGGCTCAAGGAACAGCTAATGGTACACGGAATCTTTCTCTTCTAGGCCACCACTTCAAATCCAGTCCAAGGGGGCAATGGCCAAAAGTTGTTACCATCTGGTGGTTATTAGCTGGCCTATGTGAGATGAGTTTGAGTCTCTGTCCCATTCCCAATGGCTGTATGTCCATCTCACAAAACCTGCCACTGCAACTATAGCCCTTGTTGGTGAGCTCAGTTAACAGTTTATACCTTCCAGTGAGCTCCTCCAGATCAGGCTGGAAGCACATTGGCAGAAAGAACAGTGTGGAGTAGCTTTCACTGCTGCTGTAGCCAGTGCACTACTTGGTCTAGGGCTAACAGGAAGACATCAATCTGCAAAGTTATCAATCCAGAGCCTTTCCGCAGCACTAAATTCAAGGACATCGTGGCTTTGGTGAATGATATAATTGTCACTTGAATCATGAACCGCTGATGTTGTGTTAACTGTCAGAAACAAATCTCATTTCATTCATTCAATATATAGGCATTTCTATGGCACTCATCAACAAAGTATCCAATAGGGGTTTATTAAACACAATACTAAAGTGCTTCTTGCCGACTGAAGTTTAGGGGACTCATGACACAAGATACAGCTTTTCTGAGTTTGGGTGTTGGCAAGGGAGAGCTTTGGAAGCTACTTAGGCACACAGTGGGGACCAGTTATAAAGCGTGGAAGCCTTGACCTACTCTCAGTTACACCAATATAAATAAGTCGCATTTCCACAGAGGCCAATGGACCAGAGCAAAACTGCTGTGAGTAAGATCAGATGTGGCATCTGATCATCGGTTTTAAGCAGATACTGCAGCTGATTCTGAACCATGCCTTTCAAAATATCAGCAGTCCCTGAGCATCAATAACATTTCTTCATTTTTAAACTGAAATGACAATGTTTGGTGTTTAATCTTTATATGCCCCCAAACTCAAATGTATTATTTTCATCAACAGCCTCTTTTTTGCTAAAAAATTTCCTTCTCCTTAAGTGTCCTTTTTCTATGGTGTTTTGTAGCAGGGCTATAATTAATTTGTGTATGGTTCCATATGTGAAGCCCTTGTAATTGTCTTTGCTAGCAGACTTCGAAGCATTGCTCAAACAGAGTTAATTTTAAAGATTAATGGGAAAAAATCAATTTTAAAAAAATCAAACGTGACTTTCAATTATTCATATGTCAGACAGCTGTGCACATGAGCTGTTTATAGCCAGAGCTAAAGAGTTGTGTTGAAAACTGGTATGCATTGATGTACAAATGAAGAGGCAAAAGTTTGGGTTTCAAGTCATTACACTGGAGAAAGAGCAGACAAGATCCTATTTAGGTTTCACAGGATATTGTATGTCTGTGTGCTAATGCTCATTTATTTGAGAATAAAGTGGAGAGAAACATGCACACCAAAGGAAGAAATTAATTTCATAGGGCATGCCTGGGGGTCTGGGTGTTGTTTGTTTGTTTTTATTTGTTTTTTAAGATTTTTAAGCCCTGAAAAAACCATTATCATGATCAAATCTGACCTCCTGCATAACACAGGAATTTGCTTGAGATCCTTATTTGTGGATATGAGTCACTTAGTTTGGGGCCTCAAGGACACTTTGGAACCCTTTCTAATCTGGGAGCATTGGACACCCTTTCCCCTCCATCCCTATCTCCTTGCTCTTTGTATATTGGTTTCAGTGTTCCTTACTTAGGGCGACTCAGTCCTTTCCTTTTGCCCTTGTCACGTCCAGATGCCAAAATCAGCTGACAGCACCTCCTGTTTCTCATTGACAAGTGGTGCTGTTTCTGGCCAAATGGCTCCTGTCCACATCTTTTTATTCCCTTCTGTCTCAGCCTCTCCTCTCCTGCTTTCTGCCTGTCTCTCTCTGTGCTCCTCTTCTGCCTTTACTATCTCCCTCATTGTCTCTCACCTCCTTTTTTCTCCACCTCAGTACATTCTAGTCTTTCCTCCTCCATTCCCACCTCCCTCACTCCCCAGCTTTTAGACAGTAAGCACTTTGGGGCAGAGACTGTCACTTGTAGATGATTGTACAGTGCCTAGCCCAATGTATGATCTCACTTGGGGCATCCTGGCGCTACTGCTGTACCAGTAATAAAGAATAACAATTGTGTCTCCTCTTTTCTTCTCAGCCCTGTTGTCTCTCTTCTCCTTGCTTGTCTCATCCCGCCAGTGCACTAGCTGCTGAAATGAGTCAACTGACAAAATACATCCTGCTGAGGGGAAGTCTTGCATCTGGGCTTAACCCGTGGCCTCCTGACAATGACTGACTTGAGCTATGCCATCCACCTGAGTCCCTTCAGCAGGACACGTCAGCAGGGCAAAGCAGATGGACCAATACAAGCTACAGGGGGCATAAAATGTTCACTCCAGTTTTTAAGATAGCAAAGGGTTCAGAGATATTGCCTTGAATACCTCTGTAGATATAGAAGAAGCCTGGTCAGAGGCTAGGGCACTAGGTTAAAGATTGGAATTCTAGTTCCTGCTATACCACAGACTTCCAAGTCACTTAGAGGCTCTGTCCCTCAGTTTCCCACCTGTAAAATGGGGATAACAGCAATTCCTTACCTCACCAGGGTGCTGTGAGGATAAATATATTAAAGACTGCAAAGCTTTCAAATGCTGTGATAATGGAGGCTATGTAAGTACCTGAGAGAGATGGATTCCCTATTCTTATCCACTAACATCAGTAATATCTGTAAAACCACAAACAACTTTTAAAGCACACCCACTGCAAAAAGTGTTTGGTGGATTAGAGGGCTACTGGAAGCTTTACCATATGTGCCCAATCGACTGTGTCCGCTCACATCAGGAATAACCCAAAGGAAAGCAAGCAAGTAGTACACTACAGCCTTATCTATAGTAAGGTTCTGTCTTCTAAAATTTCCCATCAGTGCTATTCCCAGTACAGCTCCACTGATGGCAGCAACTGTGGGAGTGCTAGTATATGCAGGGCATCACCAACCACTGACATTTTAACCTCCATGTAATGGACACCTGCTCTGAGAAAGGTCAGATAACACTATGGTTAACACACCAGCCAACAGCACCAAGACTGTAGCAGCATCCAGGGGCAGCTCCAGGCACCAGCGCACCAAGCGCGTGCCTGGGGCGGCAAGCCATGGGGGGCGGCCTGCCGGTCGCTGTGGGAGCGGCAGTCAGGGAGCCTTCGGCGGCATGCCTGCGGGAGGTCCGCCGGTCCCGTGGATTCAGCGGCAATTCGGCGGCGGGTACGTCGAAGCCACGGGACCAGCAGATCACCCGCAGGCATACCGCCGAATCCGTGTTACCAGCGGACCTCCTGCAGGCGCGCCGCCAAAAGCCACCTGACTGCCATGCTTGGGGCGGCAAAATACATAGAGCTGCTCCTGGCAGCATCCCCACTGTTATTATGCTGTAGGGTGGTAGCTGTGGTGTAAATGATGCAGCCAGAAATACTGAAAAACTGGAAATAGGCCCTAATTTTCATTATATTTGTTGATTTGAAAAATCCGCAAAAAAAAATCATTAACTATGATTGTTTCTAGCAAAAGGCCAGAAGCAGCATTTAACTGCAGAGGACAGGTGAAAATGTGGCCAACCTCTTTTGCAGCAAAATAAGCAAGCATTATAATAAGCATTGGTACCGAATTGTATGCAGAGTGACTTTGTCATACAGCTCATCATTAAGTGGCACTCATTTTCCAGTTTTGTACCTGCATGAGATCATGTGTCCCAGCTTGGTGAGACACCCCAAAGACTTTCCACCACCTTTGTGTGAATTTCAGGCACTGAAAGCTGAAGAGTTTGCTGGATCTTAGACAATGAACGCACTGGATGTCTAAAGTGTTCAGTATCTTGGCATCTGACCATCAAAACATTCATGTAAAACTGAATGTCAGGAAATCTGCCTTCTGTCCTTAAACTGATTATTCAAGGGTTCAGTATGAGATCTCCTAATAAAACCCAAAAATATTTCAGAAGCCTAATGATCCACCACCATATCCATTAGTGGGCATTCTAAACTTATAAATGGGGTGAGGGGTATTCTTTACAAGCTATTAGGAGTCAGAGGTTGTGCCATACATAATTTGAAAGGTGATTTCCTCTAGATTTTCCACAAAGTTTCAGATTTTACTAGAGATAAAATCTAGTACAGTTCTACCATCACATGACCTTGGGCAAATCACTTCACCTTTCTCTTTGGGAAAGAGGTTCTCTCTCTTACTATAGGTATGTACATGACCTAACAGAATGGGTCCCTGATCTCAGTTGAGCCTCTCAGGCCTCCAATTTCCTGTCTTCTGCAGTTGGCCTGGTGACATAAGGAGGATGGATCTGGATGGTCACACAGTTTACCAGTGCTTAGTATAAACAATGTCAGAGTTACCAGGATGCTAGTTGACAACAGAATTCCAGCTCCCCACTTTCTGTGTGTGCACTGGCAGCACAGGTCAATGTGAAGGGAAAGAAAAGTCTGACTTGGTGATCCTGTGGTCACATAGTTCGAGAAATTGCTGTGTAAATTCAGCAGACTCTTCCAGTCCATAGGCTTGTGGCCCCTGTAGGCTCAGTCAGAGTTGGAAATACTTTGTTTTACCAACAAATTCAACACATGATGCTTTTTGGTATGCTAGGGTTTTGCATCTTTCATCACTGCTGACTGTAGTTATTACAGTACATTCACTTACTGAGCCACTACCTGCTTTCTTTAGTCTATCAAATTAGTTGAAGAAACTTGCAATATCTTGTTTAAAGAACACACCTGGGAGACTTGATGGGTCAGAGGCCTGGTAATGAAATGTAGAATCTTATACCTATAGCCCTAGTATGAAACCAGCCAAAGTTGGTAGTGACTGAAAATTGCTAGCATCTGCTAGGTATTCAATGGTCTGTGTGAAGTGAGTTTGATCATTTCATGCCCCGGGTGTCCACAGCACAAAATTCATCACTTCCGTTGACACTAATTGGCCCCTGGGTAGCAGTCTCACCAGTGAGGCTAAGAATTGACTGGACCATCGGACACTGAGCAACCCTTTCATACCTAGATGTGGTCTGTGCTGCGAGATCAGGCATATTGACTAGGCACAGCTTACACATACTGTACCTTGTCTGTGGGTAGATAGAAGACTCCCATCTCTTAGAACACAGTTCTTACCATCCTAATGGATCTAGCATTGCTATATAGTCTACATGAAGGCTCTGCATATTTTTTTCGGTACATAATGTATATATATTTTCTTCCCTCGTGGTGCATGATTTAAGCCCCCGATACCAGACATCAGTCATTGGCATGAATGTTCATTTCCAGTTAACTGTAATGTTAATTACAGCTACAGTTTCTTCCTTTGCACCCTAAAAAACAATGTGCACAAAGGGCAAATCCAGCCTTTCCTATGTGACTTGAGTAGGGCCCTTATACAACAGATCCAATAGAGTGCACAAAGGCTGCTCTGCACGAGCTCCCCGCACAGCAGCACAAACACATGGACAAAAAGCAGAGAGGCAAAGCTGGGCTGAGGGAGGGGAGGGGAGGAAGAGGGGCATTGGATACACTTCTGCATTGATCATCCCAACCATAGGGGGAGGGGTGGTCTTATAAAGACCTACAGAGGCTAATTCAGTCATTGTGCATCAGGCTTATTGTTTTATTTATTTAATTTTCCTGTGCAATGGATCAGATATTTAGTTTCCCCTTACAGAGTTGATTCTAAATTAGAAAGGAAAACATCGTCATGTCAAAATGTCATCATGTCATGATGCAAAATCTTCACCTGAGGTTGCCTCATGAGCCCCAGAAGATACCCAAGAACATCCACAAGCAATTCTTTCAGGCAGTGGGATCACCTTCTTAAAATAAGGACAATCCCAGAAATAATGGAACTGGTGGCAGTCCTAGTTCACGTCTCTCTTGAGTGACTCCATCTGGCCAATTGTTTCTGATGGATTATTAAGACAGCTGCTCCTTATTATAAATCATAAGAACGGCCATACTGGGTCAGACCAATAGTCCATCTAGCCCAGTATCCTTCCGACAATGGCCAGTACCAGATGCTTCTGAGGGAATGAACAGAATAGGGCATTTAAAGTGATCCACTCCCTGTGATCTAGACCCAGCTTTTGGCAGTCAGAGGTTTAGGGATGCCTTAAGAATGGGGTTGCATCCCAGACCATCTTGGCTAATACTCATTGATGCACCTATCCTCCATGACCTTATCTAATTCTGTTTTGAATCCTGTTATGGTTTTGCCCTTCACAACATCTCCTAGCAATGAGTTCCACAGGTCAACTGTGCATTGTGTGAAGAAATACTTCTGTTTGTTTAAAACCTACTGCCTGTTAATTTCATTGGGTAACCCCTGATTTGCATGTTGTGTAGGGGCAATAACACTTCCCCATTCACTTTCTCCACACCAGTCAAGATTTTATGGACCTCTATCATATCCCACCTTAGTCATCTCTTTTCTAAGTTGAACAGTCCCAGTTTTTTTAATCTCTCCTCATATGGAAGCTGTTCCATACCGCTAGTCATTTTTGTTGCCCTTCTCTGCACCTTTTCCAATTTTAACATATCTTTTTTGAAATGGAGCAACCAGAACTGCATGCAATATGCAAGGCATAAGCGTACCATGGATTTATGTAATGGCATTATGATATTTTCTGTTTTATTATCTATCCTCTCGCTCTCTCTCTTTCCGTTTTGGCTGTCGGTGGTTCTACTGCCAATGCAAAGATTTTAGCAAGTGCAGACACACACAAATATTCAATGGCATTTTAAAACCCTGCACTATCACTTTTGGCAATGTACGGCAATGGAAAGTTACAAAACCACCTTGGTCCAAATTCTCCACTGGCATAAGCAGGTGCAACACTGTCGACTCCAACTGAGCTGTGCCTGCTTATGCCAACAGTGAATTTGGCCTCCAAATGTCATCAGGAAATCAGTCCCAGGTGCTCAGCAGCTGCTGATTCTAATGGCTGGCTACCCACAAGGCACGGGGGATGAAAGAGTGCAGCAAAATCCCTGCAAAACCATGCCAGACACCAATACATCTTCTACCAGTCCAGTGTATGAGTCTTCTGAGTGTGGACAATATCAGAGAGATGTTGTGGCCCCTCATTATGTGAGGGTTGCTGACACTGTCTCCTTCATTACTCTGCTGTATTTGGCTATTTTATTTAGTGCTATTTTGCTCCCCTCATTTGTATCCAAAGTTATGGCTGCTCAGAATGGCATCAACTCGTTCTTTGTTGTGTATGATGATGACAGTGATATTCCAGCTGTTCTGGTGATGGTCCAAAAGGTTCTTTGTGAATGAGTCCACTATCTTGCTCGTGATCATGCCCCATTTGAGCAGCATGTGTGGTGTTTGTGCAGAATTTGTTCATGGCTAACTTTTGAGGTTTTCTTGACAAGGGTTTGAAGCCTCCTTGTATGAGAGATGGAACCTGAGCTCCTAAATTTGACTCTGGAATCAAACTATCTCACATTTTCAGGGGGGTTGATATAGTGGTATGTCTGGAGGGGAAGGGGAAACTTACGGGACTTTCCCATAGATTTTCAGTTAACTCAGTGAACTCAGTGTCCTGCTTTTGCAAAATTTACCTCTCATCGATACTGAAACACATAAAGAATGACACACGTGTAGCTGAGAAAATAGATAACCTTTTTGGATTGATTTATTTGTATACATTTCTTTAGATTAAAAATAATAAAGATGCCTTTCCAGCGTGCTAGGCATCCTAACTTAATTAATTTACACTAAATACCATTAAATGACATCTCAGCAGTATTAAAATGAGTGGAACTCTGATAACCAGCCACCAACCTCCCCTCATCGGCCAGCCAGCACACCCTCACCCCCCCTGCACCAGCCTCCACACACACACACTTGTGTTGTTTTCACTTGCTTGATAGCATAGCTAGATAGAGTTGTCTTTACCTATTAGGTGGGTTTGTCTTTCATCTCCACCTGGGTAACCTAGAGGAAACACCCTACTTAACACCTTTTCTTAATCATCCCTTCAGCATAATTCAGTCTGATTTTCACAGCTATAACATGACCTGCGCAGACAATGCCAAGCTAAGCAGATCTGCCTATAGAACCAGACTGTAGGACAGAGCTGCTATCTGGGGGTAAGCAAACCCGTTCGACGAGTGCCCGCTTCTTTTGCTCTTAATAATTTCAGCCGGCGGCACCCTTCACGGCAGTGTCCAGAACCCCCTAACTAGGTTAATCCTGATGCCCAGCGAGCCTTCCTTGCGCTGCATTGGCTCTGGCAGCGGTTGCCCCCGCTGGAGCAAGGCTGCACTCAGGAGCCGCCTAATAATCCCGAATCTGAGAGTGGGAAAAGGTCAGAGAAAGGCTCTGAGCTGCGGGGCGCAGCCCCCGCAGAAACAGCCACGAGGGGAGGATTGCTGGTGATCTAGCAAACAGGATCGCCAGCGCCGGGCTTTGCGGGGAGCGAGGTCCGCACCACCCAGGGCATTGCTGCTTCCCCGTGACCAGCAAACGGCACCAACCCAGCGCATCATAAATTCAACTGCCGCAAACTGCCTCCAAGGATGCCAAAGGAAAGCTGCGCTCGCGGTTCAGAAGGATCCAGTCCCCCGTAGGCAGGGTTAACAAATGCAGGGAGCACGTCGCATATCTAATATGCCAACCTTTGGCAGCATGTACTGGCGGGGCGGAGGGAGGGTGGGGGTCGATCTATGCTATGGTGGTGATACTGGAAAAGGAAAACAAGAACGACGGGTCACCCAGTCATTATTTATGGACAGTTGGCGAGCCTCTTGCTCACACTAGCTAGCAGTTACTCACACCCGAGTAGTTCCACTGATTTTACGTGTGTGTGTGTGTACGTGTACAAACGCAGGTACACTGGACTTCTTAATCCCGTTTCCTTACATCATGCAAAGTATTGGCCGTTATTAAAACACACAAGTTGCTTATACAGACGATTCCTTCTCCTTTAGCTCATCAGTGTCATAGATTTTCGTGCACACACGTAGTGATGAGTTGTACTGGTCCAGCCATGGGAAAGGCACTTTATAGCCCCCGCAATGTTCAGAGAGCGAATGTGATTGAAGGAAAGGCACCGTGAGGATGAAGCTCTCTGTTGTATTAGCCTTTAAATGAAAAAGCCCATTGTTGGCACCGACTTTATATCCTGCGGTATCTGGCTACGGATTTCTCTTGATTAAGAGTCCCTCTTTTCAGCTGTGAACACCGATGGGTAGTTGATGGTGGGGGCTGTGGTTTGGGGTAGGGATGGGGGAAGGGGTAAAGGTTTGGAACTGCTGTGGCATCTGGCATGAAAAAATGTCCCGGGAAGCTGTTACATTAAATTGTAAATCGATTTATTGAATGGCAGGTGTTAGCTACAAACAGATGGAGAACATAAAAGCATAAGTAGGCATTTGTATGGAAAAGAAGCCATCGATTTGGAGCCAAAGCTTCAATGGTAATCGTTATACCATTTAATAGAAATGTTCTTATTTTATGGGTTAAGCTCTGAATAACAATAGGTGAATTGACACACCCACGTGTTGTAACTAAACCCAGCTCGAGTTGTACCCCGTAGCAAGAGAGAGCTGTTTCAATTGTTAGAATTTTCTTGCCGGGTTTATATCTGGACGGGTCGCTTTCTTCCAAGGGGCACTTTGGGGGGGTGTTACTTGCACCTATCACGCTATTAGCTAGAGTAAAAGACACCAGGGCTCGAGTCCTGATAAGCGGATCGAGCCATAGGTCTGCAGGTGCGAGGTAGGGGAAGCGACAGCCGGTGAAATGAAGTCTAAACTTCCCATTCAGAGGCTGGTCACATCCTCCGTCCGTGTGATATTTACATGCCTTGCTTGCTGTTAAACAGACACAGATCGGAATAAAAAACACAGCAACTCAAGCTGGGATGGCTTTAAAGGGGATAAGTGGCAAGTGTTAAAGGAAAGCTGGCTTCTCTTCTAAGGTTTGCTGTGCTCCCTGCAGCTGCCGGGTCTGCAGGTGCCCTTTGTGCCTCCTTCCCTTGCTGCTGCTGCCTGGTGTCTGCATGCCAGGCTGGGCTGGGCCTTGTTGTCCCAGTTGGCACGTGGCGTGCTTGGCTGGCTCGTGGCAGCTCCCCTGGAGCAGATGAGGCACGCGCCGTCCTCATTACAATGAGAATGGACAGAATGGAGGAGCCATGTGGTAGCAACAGTTTGCAAATCTCCCCTCCTTCTGTGCAAATCAGGAAACATTTCCAAACATTTGTACCCCAAATCGACCACATTAACACCCCTCGGAGCTGCTGTCCCCGGAGAGATGCTCTGTGCTATGGACATTTAGATTGAAACAAAACAAGCAAGTGGGACTTTTCCCCCTGTCCCTCGGTGTATGTCAGCCCTGAATAGATGTGCAACTTTTTAACTAAGGGGTTTAAAAGCCATCAGGGAATCCAGCTCACAAAGTGAATCTGTGCACATGGAACTTGGTGTGTGAGCACTGACTAAATGGGCAACTTTCTAACTAAGGGTTTAAAAAGAGATGAGAGACAAACCACAAAATGAATCCGTGCATAGGAGAAAGAGGGACTGTTACCAATAAAAACATTCAAGGTACACGACAAAATCTATTCTTCATAGGGAGGAGGTGCTTCATTAGATCATTATGACTAATTTGATTAACCACTGCTGAAAGAGGCTGCTTGGAATTAGTTTATTCCTTCAGATGTCTCAGACACCTACAAATGTAAACCTACAAAAAATGGTATTTACACAAGTTATTAGAAAAGTATACTCTGTGCACCTGTTTACATCATTTACCTGTATAAGTTTAACAGTCGGTCTGCCTCACTGTTTACTCACTAATGGACCTGCCTCTAATTACCCACGTGAAACAAAAATAAATTATTATAGGAAAGAAACGTTTAGTAGATTTATAAATTTCCAAATATATATATATATATATATAATATATATATATATATATATATATATATATAAATGTTACGGTTACATGGAAAGATTTTACAACTCTGGCAGGAGACCAGCATGTGCTACTTATCCATTATTTAGAGAAAATGTTGTATCAGTTTAGATAGAAAGAAATTAAATTTAGGCAAGGAAATGTATGTATTAGTGTGATTCTGACTTTTTCCATGGATAACCCCCACTTTCTTTGGGAAGAGATTAAAAATACTAATTATTTGTTCATTTCTGTACGGTCTGGTGCTTTGGGTTAGCATTTTTCACCTTTGGAGAGCTGGGTTCAGAAGGCTAGTACGAGTGAAAATGCGTTTGGTCTAAAACTAGTCCCAGACTGAGCACCTCAGAAATCAA
The DNA here is from genome assembly GCF_027887155.1 of Malaclemys terrapin pileata. Lineage (NCBI taxonomy): Eukaryota > Metazoa > Chordata > Testudines > Emydidae > Malaclemys > Malaclemys terrapin. The sequence continues at coordinate 92,982,613 of NC_071508.1, read as the reverse complement.
CAGATTTTTTGTATAGTCTCTGCTCAGGAGATTGGGGGGACTGGTGGAGCATCAGTGTTGCAAATCAGATATGTAAGGCAATGCCAGATTTTGCCTTCGGTTACACCTGTGCACCTTCTTTTGCAACAGCTGGGTCTGGCTCTTGTCAGAGTCTGGATACTGAACTAGACAGACCACTGATCTGGTATGGCAATTCCTATGTCCCTATAGGGAACTTCTATAAAGTCCATGAGGTTGCAGAGGGGTAACCAAGGGCAGAATGCGTCTCTGGGAACATTTTCCAACCACATTCTGCTAGGGTTAACCACTCCCTTTCCCCCATGCAATCCCATTGAGCCCAATGATGTACATATGACGGCACAACAGGGCAGAACGTGGTTCTAGGTGAAGACGTTTCCAAAGCACTTGCTACTAGGCAGGTTCCTGGATCAAGACAGTGGTTTTAGTCTTTCATAAGCATTAAATCTGCTCAAACATGGTTAAAAATGTGGAAAGCTGATTGTGCACAATCTTGCACTGGAAAATAATGTGAAATACGAGGGCATAGTTTTCCCATCTTCAGAGTCTCTGATCTATAAAACCTGAAAAGGACTCTGAATCCAGCGAGTTAGCAAAGGAGTACACTTTATTTACTCCCCGAAATCAAACAAAAACCTCTATAAGTACCGATTGAAACTAATAAAAAGAGCGCTGTGCTCTCCTTCCATGGAAACCCCGAGGAAGGGAAACAGTGACCAAAATATTCTGCTTTATGTTACAGAGAAAGCTCTGTGCTCTCCCCTTTTCTGGGTGAGATTAGCGGGAGAACCGAAGAGATGTGTCAAATCCTGCTAGGTCCATTTAGGAACGAAGACCTATTGACTTCACTGAGACTATAGCTTCCCTTTTATTTTAACCACCTGGAGCTGGAGCCTGAAGCTCTGCGTTGAAAAATCAGTCCCAGCCACGTTACTTATTATCTACATTAGAGCAGCGCCTGGAAGGCCCGTTCAGTGTTGGGAGCCCATGTGCAGGACACTGTAAAAACACTGAGTGAAAAAGACCCATGTTTTAGTGGCTTTTGGAATAAAACTACACCCGGTAGCTCTCCTACGTGTTGCTTCACAGCACACCTACGCGTTAGAAGCATGGCGGATTCAGACACTGTGCTGCCGCTGACTTCCCTCCACCCCAGGGCTCTATTTGTGTCCTTTAGCAACCCTATAAGACACTTCCAGAGGGAGAAACGTAACCCGACCCAGGGAGTGGCCTGATTTACCCTTTTTTTCTTGCCATTCTTCCATTGCCCTCTGAATTAAAATAATGCCTGGTTTAAAAGATATGGGCCTCACATTATCCTATTCAGGTTATTCCTATGTAGATCTGGGGGACTCCCTGGGCCCGATTCCCCTTCTGCAGGATACAAGTAACCTCCATTGCTTCCCTGTACAAGGAGGAGAAGGCTCCATGAGTTTGTTCTCATGGTGTTTCCTCTACAGTCTTCTTCTGGGGGGAGAGAAGGGGAGTTGCCTTGCCACCACCAGTGGAGGAAACTGGGGGGGGGCTCAGCGTTTGGGAGATCCTCTAGTGGCCAGAGCCGTTTGTGCAGACCCCTGCGCGGCCTCCTGACCTTTCAGTCCCCTTTTGGCAGCATGAAAACGGAAGGAGTAACACTGGCTCCCAATCACTCGGGGAATGATTCAGAGCGCGGTGGGGAAACCTGCAGATGGCATCAGAGTTACCTTGTGCTGCTTTGCCCCACAGGTTTGGGAAGGGATGTGTTGGCCCCCGGCCCTTCTGACCTGTGGATCTCGATCCCTACAGAAAGGCTTCACTGTGGTTAAGGTTGAGATACCTCTTCCTCCTTCCCAACTCCTTCCCCCAGCCTACATCTCCGGCGTACAATGAAGTGGAGCAGTTGGACCTCTGGATTCAGTTGTCTTAAAAAAAAAAATGTGTGATACCATAGAGTATCAAGCTTTAAGCAGCACGTTGTTTATTTCTGTAGGGAATATTGGTCAATATTGTTGACACAGTCAAAGTCCCACTGAGATTCCAGCAGCCCACTTGAGGTATGACGTAATTAAATCTAAAATGTAGTAGTCCAGTATATATAATAAAGAAGATTATGGCAGCAAAATACTAATTTTGGTGGCCCACATAATCTTCAGTGAGAGTCTTGGGGGAATGAAGGTTAGTAACCAGTGTCTGGTCTAATATTGCTCTCACTTCCCACCTTTTATGTCATTTTCCCAGTTCTTTTTCAGTCTCTCTCTCTCTCTCTCCTCCTCCCTCCTTCCCCTCTCTTGTCTGCCCCTCTCCTTTTCTTTCTCCCGAAGGATTTCCAGGCTAGTCCAGTAGATGAAGAGGAGACAATGCTCATGAAACTAACTTGGATACTCATAACATTCAACATAGTTATACCAGTTTCTTTGAAAATTAGCAAAGGAAAAATGCAGCCTTGGAATTCGAATGGTCTCACCGGCGCATGCCAGAAGCAAATTCTGATGGGTCATGCATGCTAGAAAAGCAAAAAACAAAACAAGCTCTTATAATGGCTACCCTAACCCAACCGTACCTGGTTATAACAGTACATGTGGGTGATATCACAAATTCGTCGGGTTTTGTTTTTCAAAATAATAAAAGGCCTTGTTACATATTAATGATTGTCTTGCCAATTTTGGCTTAGAGGTTAAAAAAAAAATCATCTGAACCCCGCCATAAGTATAAAGTATATAGCCAAAAACAAATACTACTAAGTAATTCAGAATACTGTTACTGAGAAACATAATTTCTCAAATCTAGGGCACGGGTATGAATTCTGCTGAGTGATCACAATGAAGAGGTTAGTAGTAACCAGTGCCCAATAGTGACCAGAAGCTGATTTTTTTAATGGTTATGCACTGACCTATGTGAAATGAGTTGCTGAGCAGTCCACATTACATAACCCACCGAATCCGTTTACATCATTGTCAGAGCCAGCACAAGACCTCTGTACTCCTGAAATGCCACTTAAACCCTCAACACAGGGCTTAACCTGGACTTAAATGATGCACAGGCCTTATGCTTCCCTCAAAACAGAGGTGAATTTCACTGAGAGAGAGGAGGAGATGGAAACTGAACACAAAGATCCTTGGGGATGAGAAGGGCAGCCTGGGTAAATTTACATTATTTTTCTTTCCCACTGCTATGATTACTTGTTCTGTGAATAGAAAACTTGAGCAGTCTGGTACCTTTCACCAGTACTACTTCTAATAATAATTAATGGAGATATTCCATCTCCTAGAACTGGAAGGTACCTTGAAAGGTCATTGAGTCCAGCCCCCTGCCTTCACTAGCAGGACCAAGTACTGATTTTGCCCCAGATCCCCAAGTGGCCTCCTCAAAGACAGAACTCACAACCCTGGGTTTAGCAGGCCAATGCTCAAACCACTGAGCTATCCCTCCCTCCTACTAGATTAATTAAAAGAACAATTAATGTTTTGTAGGGTAAATGCATTTGGCCTGGCAACTAATACGCCAAGTTTGAACTTCATCTGATATAAAATGGCAGCCACTAAACTTTGAAAATATAACATTGGTGAACAGTGCTCTAAAACTGTGAATAGCTGAACATGTTGGATGCTGGAGCAGGACGTTAAAGATTGGTTACGCCGCTGAGCTTTAAACATTTGATTAAATAATTAAATAATTAAAAATACTTTGAAAGTTTTGTATATAGTGCGTCTCCCAAGGATCTATAAACGATAAATGTAATCCGATTGGCTCCACTGGAATTTAATAGTTTACAAAACATTATGTCCTTACGTAAACATCTACCCATGTATTGTGTAAATAACAAGCCAATTATGAAAATTAGTAAAAATAATGTGCATAATGTAAGCAGTTTCCTATATGCATTGTAGCTATTAAGCAAAGTGAACATATCTGTAATTTCAAAGCGCTTTCTCCTCACCATATTAATTGACTCCAATTTCTTTACATAAAAACTTTCTGCAAAAATCATTTTTAAAAAACAAATTAAGGCCTTGAGCATAATTAACTTCAGTGGGACTTCTGCTTAAAGTTAAGCTTGAGTGTAAATCTTGGCGGGATAGGAACCGAACTGATTTTTTAAAAATAAATAAATTTGGGAGATAAAAAGAAATCCAAAATCCCTTCTTATCCATTTTCCTAGTCTCGAGCTTTACAAGGGCTTGAGCAATAGATTGGAGAAAGTGGGGGAGGAATAATCCACCTGAGATGAAAAATGGCATTCAACGACCAAGTTATAAACCTCTGAAATCAGAGTTTCTAAAAAGCGGAGACCAACCTATAAGAGTTACCGTATAATGCACTCCAAAATGACCTAAGAATGCGTGTTAATCGGTATGTAGAAAACAAACAAACAATTAGATGAAACTCTGCTTCTCACCTGCACTCTGTAAACTTTTAGACCCAGCTGCTTGATACTATTAATGCAGCTTTTTTATCTAAACTTTTTTGTCAACATGCAGCAGGTGGTCTATTATATTTCGTATTTATTATTTTATTACAACCTCGTTTATGGCTGCAATCACAATAATCCCTGGCGTTTAGGGAGGATTTTACATCTGTTTTGTACCAACAGGGTTCCCGGAAATATTTATTTTGTGGGGACACTAGGGAAATATGAGCAATTCCAGTTTCTGGCAGTTGGAGAGAAATAAGGGAAAGGTTTGAAACTAAAAATAGTGGCGCGCTAAGTAGGTAAAGACAGCCCAGTTCCATTTCAGGGGACTGGGAAGTACACTCCCATCACAATATTTTGATCAATGCAGGGAAGCTGATGCCTAAAGCATTCAGATTCAATGTGAAATTCTATCTGCCAAGGTGCACGTTGGGAGGATTTCGGGGAGCTTTGGCGGAGCTGTGAAAAGAAGAGATCAGCTTGTCTTGCTTTAACCTACATTAGCCCGGAAGAATAGACCGAGTCCATATGGTAGATGCTGCCTGTGGATCTTCAGCACCAATGCGATGCCCTGTTCCTGCACGCCGTCCTGCTTGTGCCAGATGGTGCCTGGGCCAAGTGGCCATGCGTGGGGTGGCTCTGGTTAGCCTAATAAACCTCCAATACAAGTCAAAAATCAAAACACACACATACTAACATCTGCTAGAGCCTGCAGTACCCAGCTAGCCTTTCAATGGTGAATTAAAGAGCCCCACAGCCCTTCTGTTCCCCTAGGTTAGGCACTCATTACCATTTATCAAGCACTGATGTTATCTGGCCTCTTATTTTATTTAGTACCGAAGCTATTAGCATCAGATTTGATTTTGACAGTTGAAGCTGCTGCTGGCGAAGCGGAGCGCTGCTGGTCAGAGCGCTGCAGAATTCCGCGTTCATCAGGCGCTGGCACATTCCTCCTTCCGAGTTGTTTACTAGGCAATTTCATCCGGAGAGACAAAGGCTTGCCCTCTTGCAGCCCCTCTTATGTGCCTATGTAAGATACCTGATATATATTTCATCACAAATACGTCCTCCCTTTGCTTTGAGGTGCCTGATCAAACATTCTTCTGTAATCCTTGCACCATACCATAGCCAGAGAGTCCTCAGAGGACTAGAGCGTACACAAGGGGTTAAGGACCAAAAAAAAAAAAAAGGGAGAAAGTCGGTCTATAGTTCACTGGTGCTATAGGAGAAAGCAGCTGCTGGCCCACGCTCGACTGGGGACGAGAAGAGAACAACAGTCAGATGCTACAGGTGCGGTGTATAGCGGCTCCACTCCTGCAGGACTAGCCCTTCTACTTGGGGATGTTTGTGCTGAATCATTCCGGCCTCAATTCAAGAGTAAACGCCACGATTCGAATTTCAGCGTGTCTTTATTTTCAGTAGCTGACTCTAAATGCAGCAGAAATTTACGCCGGTTTTTGAGGCAAGCAATTTTTCAGCACCCACCTGGATACCGGAATTACAGTTCTGCCTATTCCGGGCAATTCAGCAACTCTCGGTTGCAGCTGGGCACGTCTAAATTGACGATTTGCCCCCCTCGAACATTTCAGATTTGTAATGTAGCAGTGATATTTCTTCACAAAAGTTCTATCCCCCTTCACCCCCCAAGTTTTGCTGTTCCAAGTCCCAAAGCTCTTCTAAAAACAAGGGACTTGATGAAAATCTAAGAATGAGGCTAAACAATCATCTCAGTTTAGATCTCATTTGCACATCTATTTATCGGTTTCCTCCCATCAAAATAAGCGAGGTTCCGGGCTTTTCAGAGAGAGTGGATTTGGGAGTTCGAATTGTATTGAAACACCTTTATATAAAAGTGTATAACGGATTGACAGAACATTTTCCAAATGATTGGACCAACTGGTTGTTATACAGGTGATCTGCAGCAGAAAGGGTTATAGCCTTATGAGCTAGGCCGTGGTGTAAAGGTGGCAAGACCTCATTATCATACAGCTGAAGGTTTATCTTCCCCCAACCCCCTCCTTTTAACAAGCTGAAATAAAAAGCCACATGAAAGGCCTTCTCTGTGCTTGGCTTTAATGAGGGACACGCGACCCAACAATAAGCACACATTGCAATCAGGCGGCTTTACTGACACACGCCAGCCTTACAACTAGCAGGGGACAACTCTTATCCCAAAAATAGCCACTAAAAATCTGTTTGACAAACTCTATAGTGATTTGCTAGGTTTGTCCCCAAAATAATCCAAGCCGACCTTACATTTTCCCAGTTCCAGTTTGATTTAACTTTCCCTGAAGGTCTCCTTCACCTGAGTTTATCTTGTCAACATGAATGTGGCCGTGGGCAAACGGATTCCAGGCTTTTGAAGCAAAATGGCTTGCTTGATTTTGTACCCGATTTGCCAGCATTGTGACCTGTTACAGGACCCTCCTTTAAACGGTTAGGCAGAAATTAAAGACAGAACCAAATTGAGCTTGAGAGAGCAAATGAGAATGTGGATGGAGGTTTGTGGTTGTTTGTTTATTTTTTTCTGCTCCCTCTCTTGACTGTCTGGTGAATTTCCTTAATTGTGATTTAAAATAACTAAAAGAGCGAACTCAGATGCCCAGAGGCCTTCGGCACGTGTACCTCAAGATTAACATGTGTGATCCAGGAGGATAGGGAGAGGCAAAATTGCAGGAGTTTAGAGCGGTGACAAAATTTACAGTGTTTCAAGTTCTTATAAGCACGATTTTACTTTTACTTTCTACCTGCTATCACCACAAGTTGCCAAGGCAGGTAACTTCGTCACTAAAGGGCTGTACTACTTTGTGCAATGTTTGTCTTTAGCAATCGTTTGTCTCCGGGAGGAAATTGAAGCTGAATGGCGATAGGGTAAAATAAAAAACATATTTTTCATATTTTAGCCTCTATTGTTTGGCTACTTTTGGAAGCTTCTCTCCTTGGAAAAGCGTCTGATTTTCGATGGAAGTCTCCCAGTGTGAGTACTGTAAATATCTCAACAGATGCTTGGCTTGTTAATCATCAGCTCGACTCCTTGGTGGTCAGTGCAGCAGCAGCAGGGTATTAATTCTGGATATGAGGGCTCTCCACAACATTTGGTTCTTTTTCCAGAAAGGAAAGATGAAAAAGGGGGAGGGATCGCCCGTGAGTCTGACTGACAGTTTACATAATGAGCTTGCGAGGACAAGAGGCAACTATATAAACAGCTCGAAGGGAAGCAAGTTTTCCATTTACTGAGCGCTGTTAGCTCCGGTGAAGGAGGAGCGGTTCAACACTAAACACTCCCCCTGTGCGTCTCTCACCAAATCCACTCGGCTTTGGAGTTTATAAAGGCGACTAAAGCAATCAGAGTTTGCTCGTTGGCTGCAGGATTAATTCCCAGAGGGGGATGGTTTAAACACCTGGATTATACCTTCCATTTTCTGCTGGTGCTTGAGGAATAATTGGAAGGACAGGGTGTTCTAGCTGAATTGCTGTGACGACTTTTTGTCTCAAGGAAGAAGCATTTACTTGGACCAATTGAGGAATATCGGAGGAAAATTAAACCCAATTCCCAGTAAAAGTGTGAAGCCTTGAATAACAGGAGGATGGCAGCTTTGCGCATCTTTGGCTTGACGTTTCTGTTAATGATTTTGCAGCAGGTAATCACGCATTGAAAAAAAAGGGGGGGGTTCACTGAATGAGTGGTCCTAAATGTAATTGGGTGATGGAAGCCAGTTGTATGGCAAAACCTGGGGTAAGCGCTGATGTGGCTCTTTTGTATGTCTCTTCTTTGTGCAGAGGGTGTCCGGCTCTGGCGTCTTCCAACTGGAGCTGCACGAGTTTGCGAATAGCCAGGGGTCCCTGGCTAGCGGAAAACCGTGTTCGCCCCACTGTAGGACCTTCTTTCGCGTCTGTCTAAAGCATTTTCAGGCAGTGGTCTCTCCGGGTTCCTGTACTTTCGGGAGCATCGTCACACCAGTCCTGGGAGTAAACTCCTTCAGCGTCAAAGAAACAGAGAGATTTGGAAGCCCCATTAAGTTACCCTTCAACTTCACGTGGCCGGTGAGATCCCACCTTAAACATGATTTAAATTTTATGGAGGGGGGATAAAAGGTTAAACAGAGTGCGCTGTTAATCTTTAGTGAAAACAAACTACTTTCGTCCTTAGACTTATTTCCATAACTTCCTTGAAAAGAAGAAAGAGATGGAATATTACATCCAGTCTATAAGCATAGATGTCAGTATTACTTGAAGAGAGATGTACATACATGCAAACTGGGAAAATTTGCATGCAACAAAACGTGTGTGTGCGTGTGTGAGAGAGAGAGAGGGGGGGGGGGTGGGTGGGAGGGGTTGAGAGAAACCTTCTGACCATCAAAAGAGAAATAAAATGCCCTTGTCAGTGAAAGACACGAGAAACGTTTTCCCAAGAGATGAAAACAGCCCTAAGGAAGCTCCGTTTCATTGACTCGGACAAAGTAATGCTATCTGCAATTAGATTAATTAAAATGTATATCTCCGACCTGGCAGCACTACGGTTTCCTTGTTTCAACCAATTGTTTCAGCTGCAAGGAAGACTCTGTGACAGACCAGAACCTTTTCTGATCAATCTAACTCAAGATCTCGCTTGTCTTACATTCTGTATCTTCCTCTCACTTATGTTTTGTTTCCATTCACAGGGAACTTTCTCACTGATCATTGAAGCCTGGCATGCTCCTGCAAATTACCTTCCAGAAGGTGAATATGACACTGCACTTAGCAATCACGAGGGGGCGACCGTTTCCTAAAATTCGATACTTGTCTGTAAACTAATCCGAAATAGTTAACCTGTCAACGTCACTAGAAAAGTTTTAAAGTAAACTAAATTGACCTTATTGAATTCCGATGTTTATACTATAATCTCGGTGCTAGCTTTATCCTACAATCGGGAGCTATTCCCTAAATGATATCCATCAGGTTTGCTTTGATTTTGTCCCCTACCTAATCTCCAACACAATTGCGTTTCCTCCAGTTTATTTTTGGCGTGGGAAAGAAAGGAGCTCTTTGGTGAGAAAACTACAAGGCTGCCAAAAAGTCATGACTGCCTTTTCCTGTATTTTACACCTTTTTCAAATTCCGCCCTTTGGAAAAGGAATAATGGCTTTGGGATGTTTTTCTGACATAGAGGAAAAGGATATTTCAACAGCACAACTGTTCTCACTTTGAAAAGCTTTCTGCAAAGCCTCTTAGGTTCATGGTTAATAATCATTGATACTGGAGACAATAGCTGAAGTGCTATTCCTGAACTCCACGCTGGTATGCTTTGCATTAGCACATTGTGTGTGCCTTTTTCCCTATCGCATGCAAACAAATGGCAGAATGCACCATGCTTCTTTGAAATTGTCCCTCCAGTTACGTCAGATAAATTATCCCTTTATCTGACGTAAACAATACAGTGATGTTTACGTGTTGCTATGATTAATGCAGTTTCCGGGCCCGACCTTGGTCCTTTTTTCATTTAAAGGGAAAAATAGTAATGCTATCAGTGGGACCAGGATCGGTGCCATTACATCGATAAAGTAAAGTGCATTGTTTAGTTTTTAGAAATCTTTAACATTTTGATATTTAGCCGAGGTGGTGTCACTAGTTGTGTTGAGCAGTTGCGAGTGGCACTGGTTGAGGAGATGGCACTGTGGGGTGTAGCATAGAGTCAGGGTACAGCTCTGGGATGGCAATGAGATGCGCTGTGGGGTGGCACCGGTTGGGGGTGCACTGGCTCGGGGATGCAGTGCGGGAGAGTTGGAGGGGGCTGTATCTCGCAGCAGCACTGAGCCCGAGCTGTGTGTGTGCCGCAGGTTCTCAGGCCCCGGCCAAGGAGTGGCTGATCAGTCAGGTGTCGATCCGGCGGCCGCTGGCGGTGGGCGAGAACTGGTCCCAGGACGAGCAAAGCAGCTCGCAGACCCAGCTGCGGTTCTCCTACCGGGTGATTTGCAGCGAGCACTACTACGGGGACAGCTGCTCCCGCCTCTGCAAGCGCCGCAACGACACCTTCGGCCACTACGTGTGCGAGCCGGACGGCAGCGTGGCCTGCCTACCGGGCTGGACCGGCGAGTACTGCACCGAGCGTAAGTGACACCGCCCGCCGCTCCGGGCAGGGGGATCCCGACACGCCCCTCCCCTGCACTGCCACAGCGCTCCCTTCCAGGAATCCTATCGGCCCCACCTGAGGGGCGGGGCTGCTGCGTGGGCAGCCGCTGCCGCCTCGCGCCTGTTGCCGGGCTGCCCATAGGTGGTAAAGCTGAAAGCGGCGCGTGCCGGCGCCTGGGGGCGGGGAAGTTCTCGAGCGCTGCTCCGGAGGCTGCAGGGAGCAAAGGGCGCGCGCTAGAGCTAACGCGTGCTGCAGAAACCAACTGGCTGCGAGCTCGGAGCGCGTGGCACTGCCGTGTGGCGGGGCGGGGGCGAGCCGCCTTCCCCTAACCCCGGGCTCCCCCCTCCAGCCTCTTCCCAGCCGCGAACCCTCTGGGGCCGGTGATTCACCTCCCAGGGCGGCCATCAGCGCGCCCTCCCCCATGCTGATCCGCGGGTGATCCTGCGGCTGTTAGCTCCTCTTTCTAGCGGCCAGCCCGCCCCCTCTCGCCCCTAGAGGGGGTATTGACTGGGAAGCGGGGTGATCCTGCCCCGCCTCGCTAGCCCCCCATAGCAGAGTCCAGGGAGAGCCTAGTGAAGACAAGTGTAGTTCGCACACGTGCTAGCAGGGCTAGGCGCTAAAGAGAGTTTCTCTCATGCGCTGCCTTGTCTTCATTAGGGCTTAGCCCTGCCTTAGCCCTAGCAGTTGATTAGAACAAACCTTTTTTCCTAGCTGTAGTCAAGGCCTAACAAACAGGTCCTGTCTCCAACCCCATTTACACAGTTAAATAGTAGAGCTACACCGATCCCGGCCTCACACTGACCCCTAGGCTCACAGCACTGGAAAGAAAAAGACGTGCCTAATGAGGCCTTGCCTACAGTGGCTTCCTTCCTCCCCCTCAACACTTTCAGCTTCTTGGTAGTTCTGGTGCAATTCCACAGGTGGCAGCAATGATGAGAGCTAGGGTAGACAGGATAGCAACGTTTTAACCGCTGTGGCATCTATATTGTGAGCTGAAATGACAGCAGCTTGCCTGTTCTCATTCTTTCACCACTGCTACCCCCAGAGGAGATGCAATAGTGAGAGGACACGGCCACCTCTTCTTGTTTTTTTTCCTCAAGCTTTAAAGAAGCAGGAGGGCATGTTTGTTGTGTAAACAGAAAAACTAAAGGACACCTCTGTTCACAGCAAATGCTGGCTTTCTCTGGTTCACTTCTTTCTGCTCCAAAGATGCCTATGATCTGAATTTTTAAATGAAAGTTTTAAAGTGTGTTGTAGGTTTCAATATATTTATTAAAAAGCAATTTTTATTTTTTTAAAGTGTAAACTATATTGCCAGATGTATTTAAATCTTTCTGTTGTGGTTTTTTTTTTTTTTGTTATAGCCATCTGTCTGTCTGGTTGTACTGAGCAAAATGGATATTGCAACAAGCCAGGAGAGTGCATGTGAGTAGATGATGATCTCAACCTGAACTTGACAGCAACTTTAACCTTTTATAGTAATTAACATTTTAATTATTTTTTTTTTCTAGCTGTCGTCCTGGCTGGCAAGGCCGTTATTGTGATGAGTGCATTCCTCATATAGGCTGCCGCCACGGGACTTGTAAAACACAGTGGCAGTGCATATGTGATGAAGGCTGGGGTGGCCTCTTCTGTGACCAAGGTTAGTTTGTGTATTTCATGGTACTGAGCTAAGAAATGTAAAGGCTTGTCTACACAAACATTTAATTCGCTGCAAGCTGGGGTGTGAATCTACCTCCTCACCCCCACTAGCCTCCTTGCAGACTGCTCTAATCCTTGAAAAAATTAGAGTGCTCTAACCAATTGTTAATGTGCCTCAGCAGGGTGCATATGGACAGTTAACTCCACAGCAGGTTAGTTAGTGCAGGATAGATTCACCTCCTAGCTTGTCTTGAACTAATTGTTTGTGTAGACAAGCCCTAACCCAGAGCATCTGGACTAAATCTCTTCCAGTGAAATGTCAATAGGCAACAATTTGTTGAAAGTCTCTCTTATGCTAACTGTCATACTTTATTAATAGTATACATGAAAACATAAATTAACTTTTTTTTTTTAATTTTGGCTTTTTCTTTAAAAACTGGTTGAAATGCTGAATATGCAGTCTTTTTGCTTGTTCAAACAAGAACTGTAAGTTCAGCTATTTATTAGTAGAAATAAAGCAGTTTACTAACTCCAACAGAAGTAAATACCGCCATTTGAGCCTTCCTTATTTCTACACATGAGGAAGTAAACTCATCATGAGTCTGGAGTGTGTGAGAAAACTCCTAGAGCAAGCTTGAAAAGCAGAGGTTCTGTTTTAAGGGATACCAGACCACTTTACTTGCTCACCCATTGAATCTCTGAACTTTAGCCAACTGAATGTGTCCTCAAGGTCATAGTTATATTGTTGAAACTGAGATCATAAACTACGGTTGTAAAACAATGTAAATAGCTGTGGAGATGGTTGTGATACGGTTAGGTTTCTTAAGTGTGAATAAGGCAAGACTTATTGTTAAGTTTGTCAAGGCATGTGTTGTCTTTCACAGGATGTACACTTTTCAACGTGATAAGTGCACATCTAAATCCCATTAAGGCTAATGGGTTTATACACACACACACAGGGGAGAGTATACTTAAGGCACTTATACAGTTAAAGGTTTGCCAGGTCTTCCACATTTTGGAGCTTAGATATACTGTGATGGGAGAAATAACAGATTTATTGGTGATTTGGAGAGTTAAATATTCTGTATTCATTCTGCTGACAACAAAATGAAAACCTTCTTAGCTGAAACTCTATTTTTTTGCTGTCTAAAATGTTTGTTTTCACGTTTTGTGCTGTCATATTTTGGCAAATGAGTGGGTTCTATTAGGTTGTCAAAATTTCTAACATTTGTCTTTGCAGATCTCAACTACTGCACCCACCACAAACCATGCAAAAATGGAGCCACTTGTCTGAACACTGGCCAAGGCAGTTACACATGTTCATGCAAACCTGGTTTCACTGGTGTTGACTGTGAACATGAAATCAGCGAGTGTGACAGCAACCCCTGTAGGAATGGTGGTAGTTGCACGGTAAGAGCTAATTTTAAATGGGAAGCCAGTCTGTGAAACAAACACAAGTATACCTTTTAAAAAATGGCTTGGTAACAACACAATGGGAATCTGATAGTTGACAGGTCCATTACTAAAGCTCTCAGATATCATACTGAACCTTTCCTGGAAGTGTCAGGGGAGGAAGTTTACTATAGGAAGAGATGTATTGCCTAGATCAAAACTAGTCAACTGAGCCTTGCTGGGGAGGCCATTATGAAATCCTTGCAAGATGCTGGCCTAGTAAGAGAATAAATATCAAAAATAAACTTCCTCAAACCAAAATGCATACAGAAATGCACTAAAACCTTTTTAGCCATCAATAAAGGAGTAAACCTGCATTACACTAGAGGAGTATAATCTATTAAAACTTCTGTACAACAAGCTTATGCATTTTAGAGCGTTCTGCTGTCTAGTGTTTCAATATATTTGCAGAACCATTCAGTCATTAATTTTACCTGTTGAAAAAGAACAATAGATCATGGATATCAAATGTGCTCTGTATATTCTGCCTGAAGCCAGTGCATTAAGCCCCACTGTTCACCCCCAAGGGCTCACAAGGATCACACTCAGAAATAGCAGAGGGTTTCATTACGGTTTACAGGTGGGTCTCTTCATAGAGTAGCTAAATTGGTCCTCACCAGAAATGGGCTGCCATGCAGAGGATGAATGGGCAGCTTGCAACTGTGTTATCAGATACCCCACACAGTGCAGGCCTAAGAGGGCCTTGGGGATCTTATTAAATAAACAGTGGTAAAGTTAGTAGTGTCTTTGTTTAGCTGGCCATTTGGATCCCCACAGTTGCACCTGTTCTGCTTGACTAATTCAGTGATTACCCCTACTCTGAACGTGGCTGTCTAGCAGGGTGGATAAAAATCAATGATTTAAAAAAAAAATTGTAAAAATTGGATTTTTTTATTTAAATCAGATTTTTTTTTTTATGAAATGCTTTTTGATGAAAAATCTAAGACACATTATAGCTCAAAGATATCTCATCATGGAATAGGGATTATAAATTCTAATTCTATAGTATGAGACAATATATTAATGTAATGTTTAAGAAACATTTTGTAAATGAGTTCCAATAGTTCATGGATTAGGGACCCAATCTTATGGGGTTCCAGGGGCTTCTGTATAAATTATTTAGATTAATCTTTCTATCTACCCAATGGGACTCGGTGCTCAGTCTAGAACAGGGGCGGGCAAACTTTTTGGCCTGAAGGCCGCATCCGGTTTCAGAAATTGTATGGAGGGCCCATTAGGGGAGGTTGTGCCTCCCCAAACAGCCAGGCGTGGCCCGGCCCCCGCCCCTTATCTGACACACACACACCCCCGCTTCTCGTCACCTGATGCCCCCCTACCTCATCCACCCCCGCTGCTGTCTGTCCCCTGATCGCCCCCGGACCTCCGCCCCTAACTGCCCCATGTTGCCCCATCCAACCCTCCCCCCCGGGACCCCTCCGCCATCCAACCACCCCTTCGTCCTGTCCCCAACCGCCCCCGGAACTCCTGCCCCTGACTGCCTCCCCCATCCAACCAACCCTTCTCCCTGACCACCCTTCGGAACCCCCGCCCCGCATTCAACCCTCCTGATCCCCCATCCCTATCCACACCCCCAACCCCAGACCACCCCTCTGCCCTCTATCCAACCCCCCTCCACCATTCCCTGCCCCCTTACTGTTCTGCCTGGAGCACTGGTGGCTGGCAGTGTGGGCTGCAGCACGTAGCACGCAGCACAGAGCACCGAGTCAGGCAGGGCTGCAGCTGTGCTACCCCAGGAGCTTGTAGCCCTGCTGCCCAGAGCATTGCGCTTGCGGCACAGTGAGCTGAGGCTGCGGGGGAAGGGGAACAGCGTGGGAGGGGCTGGGGGATAGCCTCCCTGGCCAGGAGCCCAGGGCCCGGGCACAACGGTCCCGCGGGCTGGATGTGGCCCGCGAGCCATAGTTTGCCCACCGCTGGTCTAGAAGATACCATCAGAGATGCTTAGTTTTTCAGTTCTCAAACTGTGGATTTGTGTCTCCAGAGATAACATGCTTGTTAACAGCAAAAATGTTTTTGAAACAAATAAATAAATAATATAGAGGTGAGAAATAACAGACCTCAACAAATTTGTCCCTCTGCAAATTTGTGTACACAGTCAATCCCTTACCTCTCCCTAAAAGTGCAAAGTTTCAAAAAGTTCAATGAATAGAAGATTGTTGGGGGCGGAATAGATCTGGACAAGGAGAAGAAGTCTGGAGATAAATGTGAGAAGGGAGGGACAGGCAGTAGAAACAAAAGTGAAACTGTTTGAGCAGCATATGCCAGAAGTCTTGAGGTCTTTCTCATTGATTTGAGATCTACCATACCATTCTCTCATTAGAAGGGAAAAGCTATAATGGCAGCAGGCCATAAAAGAGACCCAGTTTGGGAATAAGAACCACTCAAGAAATATATGCTTGCTGATGATGTTTTAAAGAAAGTCACACCAGTGAACTGGTGGAAGTCACTCAGGACTGCGCCGGGGGGGGCAAGTGGGCCAATTTTCCCGGGGCCCCACAGGGGCCCCGCGAGCCCTGGCCCGGCGGTGGTCCGGGTCTTTGGCGTCATTTTGGCGGTGGAGGGCCCTTCAGTGCTGCTGAAGACGCGGAGTGACTGAAGGGGACCCCCACCCCGCCGCCGAAGACCCGGACTGCCGCCGGGTGAGTACAAGCGCCGCAGCTCCCCTGCTTTGCCCCAGGCCCCCTGAATCCTCTGGGCGGGCCTGAAGTCACTTAATCACTTGGATTCAAAGACTGTTGAAGTGATAATCTCACTTTTAACAGTAGTAGCTTCTTCTGCTGGTGTAGAAAGAATACATTCATTCCAAATTGAGAAATCGTTTGGGACCTGAAAAAGCAGGAAAGCTTGTTTTTCTTTTCCAGATTATGAACAAACAGGAAAATGAAGGTGAAGACAACTGAGTTAGCTGCAGAAGTCAATATTTTAAGTTTCTCATGTTGACCTGGCTGACATAGTCAATTTAATTTTTTTTAAATTCATTTAACTATTTCAGTTAAAAACAATTTTAACAAAACCAAACCTGATTTTAAAAAACTTGAATGTTTAACTAAATTCAAAAATTCATATGCTTGTTTTATTAAAATATTGTATGTTTGCTGTTGAAAAAAATCCAGAATACATAAAGTTGTTGTTTAGTTAAATAAAACAATTTAAATGTCTGTCAGGTGAGGTTCTCCTCTTAATACAGCATGGCAAGAAAATCCTCTAAATATTAATGATTAACCTATTGAATTGGAGATAGTTCATCTCCCAATGACTTCATAAATATCTGCTTCAATTACCTTTGGTAAATGAAATAACCAAACAATCATTCATTTTTTGATATAGCTATAAAATTAACCTGAAAAGTTTTCAAAATAAATCACTGTTTAAAAATGTATAGTGTGTACCTTCTAAAAATGAAACCTACATCTATTTCTGAGTTGTGAAGAATATGTATTAAGGTTATAACAGCCAACAAGAATGCACTTTTATGTAGAAATCCATGATTAAATAGAGTCTTCCTGACTAGTGATTTAACAAATCCACTCTGCTGTCTAGTGACTTAATCCCTCTGAGTCCCTCTGCATTTTTTTCCTCTAAATACTTCACTGGCTGCAGAGAACAATACATTCCCATCAGGTAGATGAGGCGGGATGGAAGAAAGTTTGCTGTTGATCAATAGAGGATACGTGAGAGTAACTGCCTTCGAATGGAGTCAAATAGCAAAAGTCCAATGTTAAGTTTTTAATTTTGCAGGATATGGAGAATGGCTACCATTGCCTATGCCCCCCTGGATACTATGGTGCTCACTGTGAGCATAGTGCCTTGACTTGTGTTGACTCACCTTGTTTTAATGGTGGCACATGCTTGGAAAAGGACCAAGGGGCCAGCTACACTTGCCGTTGCCCTCTCGGCTTTACAGGATCTAACTGTGAAAAGAAAGTGGATAGATGCACAAGCAACCCTTGTGCAAATGGTAAGTCTTCCCATCAGGAGATCCTATGTATCTCTTGATCCTTCACACTTTCAGTGCTAAAGTGATGGAAATCTTTAATTTGATCTCTGGCCCATCCTCTGTGTTATCAGCCTACCTCTCCGATTATATATTCACTTCCTATCCTGGCCTCTCAGAAGGAACCAACATTGTTATGTTGTACGTAAATTACCAGTGCATTAGAGATTGCAGGAGATTTATCAAGGGAAGGAGGAAAGGGGAGAAGTGTGCAGACTAAATGAAACTACCTATATATTAAAGGGACAAGGTGGGTGAGGCAATATCTTGTATTGGACTAACTTCTTTTGGTGAGAGAGATTTTGTCACCCACCTTATCTCTCTATTATCCTGGGACCAACATGTATGCAATGTTTTGTATCCATTATATTAAAAGGACCTGATTATAAATCACAATAGCTTGATTAGGCAACTTGTAGAGCTTTCAAAATATGCATGTTGTGTTTATATAAAACTATTTCCTGCCTGTTGCAGTAATATGAATTGCTTACCGAGGAAGTGACTTAGTGTTCAGGATGACGTCCATTGCTGACTAAACTTTTTATTGTATTTTTTTCCAGGTGGTCATTGCTTTGATTTGGGTCAACTCCGTGTGTGTCGCTGCCGTGCTGGTTTCTCTGGTCAGAAATGTGAGATAAACATCAACGAGTGTGCCAGGAATCCATGTTCTAATGGGGGCTCTTGTCATGACCTGATCAATGACTATACCTGCACCTGCTTGCCAGGCTACACAGGCAGGAACTGTGACATTAAAACCAGAGATGAATGTGCTTCTGGGCCATGCCAGAATGGGGCCACGTGCTATGATGGACTTTATAATGCTAACTTTCTTTGTAACTGTCCTTATGGCTTCATGGGCAGCCGTTGTGAGTTCCCGGTTTATACAGTGCCCGTTCCATATCCTCCTAAACCTGTTCCCTGGATAGCTATATCCATGGGTGTGGGACTGGTGGCTTTGCTTGTATTATTCTGCATGATAGCTATGGTCATCAGACAGATGCGGAGGCACCCAGAGCAGGACTTGGAGACAATGAACAATCTGTCTGATTTCCAGAAGGACAACCTTATTCCAGCTTCCCAGCTCAAAAACACCAATAAAAATAAAGACCTAGAGGTGGACTGTGGGCTGGAAAAATCAAACTACAAACCTAAGAACCATATATTGGACTATAACCTGGTAAAGGATCTGCCAAGCAGAGGGACACAGGAAGATAAATATTATAAAAGTGAAAAGTGTTTAGGAGAGAAGCCTCCCCTCCGATTATACAGGTAAGAGTGCAGTTTTTCCCGGTAATTGTTAAGCCACATCTGTCCAAGGTGCATATGAGAGAAAAGGCAGTTTTTCATTCAGGGAGCAGAAGTGTGGGGGGGAAATAGATGATAGGTGGGGAATCTTCAGATTGGAGCATGATTTTTACTGTCCCTGTCAATTAAACTCTATTTCTGCCCAGGATGCAGCCAGTCTGGGTAATGGATGGGATTGGCAATCAGTCCATTCGTGAAAATAAGTAGTCTTTCCTTCCCAACTAGATGATGGAGAGACAAGAACGGATCTATATTGAGATTAAAAATAATTATTTCAGATCTTAATAAAGCAAAGATTAGGACAGCCTTCCCAAGAACATCCTGTTTTGTGGAGGTGGGAGGTTGGAATAAGAACCATATTCCAGCCAAAGAGAGAAAAAGATGGGTTTGCATTGGTTCAGCCTTTTGACATAGGTACAAATCTCTCACTTGGGTTTCACATGTGATTTAAATGCTGCATTGTAATGCTGACATTGCAGGAAATGAAAAGGGACAGGAGATGGAGCTGAGTAGTAAATTATTAGACAGGGCACGGTGGAAGTGTAGCAGGACAGTACTGAATCCTCTTTTCAATTGTAACCTCCTGCTCATTGTAGAGAACACCTGAAACAAAGATTGTTACTTGATTCAGGGTATTACCTCATCTTTTTACCCATCTTCCCCTTCCCATTCATCCTCTACCTTCTCATATGGATATTTCTAGAAGACCTTTATAAGGGATTTTATTATCTTCAGAGTCCTTAGATTTTTACTTTGTCTCTGTGTCTCCCTTAGTGAAAAGCCAGAATGTAGGATATCAGCAATATGCTCTCCAAGGGATTCTATGTACCAGTCTGTCTTCGTGATAACAGAGGAGCGTAACGAGTGTGTCATAGCCACAGAGGTAAGTGCACAGTTCCCCAAGACTCTACCTAGGCAGTCATTGATTCAGCGTGACAGGGCAAGTCATCTTTCAGAACTGAAGTCTGAGAGGGTGGCAGTTGTATTGTCGGGATTTTAAGCACCCTCTGCTTTTCATCTATACCATGATCAAAGGCTATGATTGGCGGACCATCAGTGGTACATAGAACTCTCTGGTGGCCCACAGCAGCACCAGAACAAACAGAAAATCCAGAGGGGAGATATAGGAAGTAGTCTAACTTATTTCTTTCAGAGGTGCTAAGCTCAGAAGTGAAGTCAATGGGAGCTGAGGGTGCCCAGCACTACTGAAAATCAGATCATAAAAGTTTAATGAGTGGAGGTAGTGGGGCAGTGGTAAATAAGATTACTTGGTCCACAAAATGAAAAAGTGATAGATCCTAGACCATAGACACAAAGCTCGGAGAGTCTCTTCCCCCCCCGCCACCCAACAGCAAGAGGACATAAGAGAATAATCCAGGGGTGGCATCTGTTCTATGGGAACACAGATACAGCTATGGAGTTCCATCAATAGATGTAAGATAGCTGAATAAGCACCAGTAAGAGTACTGTGAGGCCTGGTCTACACTACCGCTTAAGTCAATGTAAGTCACATCACTCAGGGGTGTGAAAAAAGCACCCCCCTGAGCGACGTAGCTTACATCGATTTAATGCACTGTCTACACCGCGCTATGTTGACGGGAAGACACTCCGACCAATTTACTTACCTTCTGCCTCTCGAGGAGGTGGAGTACAGCCATCAACTTATTGCATCTTCACAAGACCTGCTAAATCGATGCTACTGCATCAATCGCAGCAGTGCCGATTGTGTGTGCCAGTGCAGTCAAGTCAGGGAAGGGCACTTAAATCCCTTGCCACATGGGATCCTGTTACTTGTGTAGATTTTGATGTGGTATCTGAGAGGCCAGGGGACAATACAGAAACCGATCAGCGTGGGGTAGTGTTGAGAATTTAAACAAAAGCTGTTAAGGAACTGAATATTTACTGAGGGACTAACAACCATTTGGAAAAAGGCCCAATGAGAAGTTAAGGGCAATTTAATGCCAACTGGTGGCTTTCTTATCTGAAGAAAAACACCTCTACCCCGATTATAACGCGGTAAAGCAGTGCTCCAAGGGGGTGGATCAAAGCAAGTTCGATATAACGCGGTTTCACCTATAACGTGGTAAGATTTTTTTGGCTCCCGAGGACAGCGTTATATCAGGGTAGAGGTGTACCTTGAACTGAGTTTTCTCTATTTCTACTTTTCTGCCTATGTGCCCAGTTTGGTACTGTAGTTTCAGAGGGCCCAGGGGAGGAGAAATCTGCTGTGGCATTAACACTCAGTACAACAGAATTCTAGCTCCTCTAAGATTCCTACTTAAAAGGCAAGCTGAAAAATAGTGGGAATACAAATCAGATAAAATAGAAAGCTTATGGCTAATGGAAAGAATTTTCAAAGGCACATATGGCAGTTAGATGCCTAATTCCTCCTAACAATCAGTGGGAGTTAGGCCCTACTTGCTATATGTGCCTTTGAAAATCTCCCCTAATGTTTTCAAACCTGGCTGCCTAAAGTTAAACTCCTAAATCCATATTTGGCATTTAAATAAAAGTGGTCTGGTTTTCAAGAGTGCTGCCGGATGATTTTTAGCACTTTTGAAAGTCGGGTAAATTTGGGTTAGGAAGCCTGAACTTAGGCACCTGGATTTGAAAATTTTGACCTAAATTAACTTGCATTCAAACCAGATAATTCACCTGTAGAAAGTGAGACTACTTGAAATAGGGCAGAGCTGTTAGCTACTGATTCTCTGACCTGTGGGAGTCAGTGGGATAGCCTCATCCCCTGGGTAATGATTATTAAGCTGCAGAAACCTCTGGCTTAAATTAGTTTGATTTGGATGTACTTGGTTTATTGATTTGCTTGTTTTGTTTTAAATCTACAATATTCTACACATGGTACCTTCTTCTCAATCCTTTTTAAAATTATTTTATTTCCTGACAGGTATAAAACTGAAGGGTCAGTTTGTATGCACCTCAGATTTGGTGATGCCAGGAGATGGACGTTTCTGTTGCATTGTTTACAATTCAGAACTGGATTGGATTTTTTTTAATTATATGCAACTTGCTGCTCTCAGGAGGAGGCTGGAACTGGGTGAACTGGACAGACTGTGAATTTACCGAAAGATGCAATACACCTTTTTGTTTCTAGTGCCCTTGTTTGACATTTGATACAAGGAATTTAATTGGCTATAGAAAAGAGAGGGGCAGAGGAGAGAAGAATGAAAAAACTGTTGTTTGACTAGCTTTTTACATGATATTGAGGCCAGTTCCTCATGGACAGACCTGTGACTTTCCAAACTCTAACTCTGAGAGATTCCAGTTGGAGCAGAAGGCACTTGACTATCACTTATATGTGCAGATGTTGCCGTGGGAAACACGCATGAAGAAAAAGATACATTGCTATGCAGATATTGGATACAGAATAAATAAGATCTCAATTTTTTTCTTAGGTTTAAAAGTGCCTAAAGTGTGTCAGAATCTAGGGAGCTCAAACAGAGACTTGACTGCCTTCTTTTGCAGTACCTGACCAGTATTGGGCAGGGGTGGTTGACACTTCCTGCTGCTCATTTATTTACATCATCTTGGCTCCAGCTGCATTTATTTCAGGCAATTTAACGGGTATGGGGAAGAGGGATACTGAATTTATGTTTCTCTCATTTGATGTTGCTTTGGAGAACTTTGGACTTGAGCAGTAATTTGGGACACAGTTCCATCCCTGAAATGATAGCGGACTCTTCCAAATTTAAACTGCTGAGAAGGGGGTTGTGTAATGAATGTTTGTTGCCTCTTTCCCCTCGGTATGAGGAGAGACATAATACCAGCCCTAACTGAAAGCCTTACAAATGCGTTTAAACTCAATCAGCTACTGGAACCTACACATGCTGAGCTATCTCAGCTCTTTTTATGCCCTTTGCACTACCAATGATTGTGAATAGAAGTGAAGTTTTTCTTCTGACAGCCTTTTTTTTTTTTTTTTTTGGCAAGGACTTGGGAGTTTGTGTTTTGATTCTGAATCAGGTGCCACCTTCAACTGCAAATAGTCTCAAAGTCCTGGCTGTTACTTTTCAAAGGAGGGGGAGGGGTTTATTTCCCTATCCTTTACTTCCCTATTGTAGAAACCACCTCTCCTCCCCTACACATACAGTCCTTTCACCCCTGTTCCAAATGCGCAACAGAGAAGCAGCATCTGAGAGGCCCTCTTTAAGGACAGACTCAGAATATAATTTGAAGGCTCTAGGCTTGTCCTCTTTGTTTCTCTCCCGCCCACAGCAACAGGGAAATGGGGAAGCTACTCCTTGAATGCAGAGGTGCAGTTCTGAACTGGTAGGTTCAGTGCACATAGACTATCTTATATACATTTACAGCAATAATATTTGACAGCCAAGTGGAAAGTGCTGTGACATACTGTAGTGATAAGAAAACTGCAAGGTGGGGCGGAATGGAGAGGGAGGAAACAAGATCTCATACAAGGAAACCTGGGACTATGCTATCTACTACTGTTCCTGACCTTGTAAATCCTAGTATTGGACTAGACCATCTGCTGCCTTGAACTGTGCAGGCAAGGTCCCGTCCTAATGTCCACTACTGACCTTCTGCTCTGACCACAGAGATCATTTTGAAGATGACCTTCAGAAATCAATAATATGGATTTTAGTTTGTCTGTTTGTAGTTTATTTTGAAGTCTCGTATTTCAGTAATTTAAAAAATCAGAAGCACTGAACTTTCTACGTTTTATAACATTATTTTGTATATAATGTATATTTATAATCAAACCAGAAGTGTAAATATGTTTATTACTTCTCATGTAATGTTTTTAATGTGATAAAGTTTGAATTTTATTTTTTTTTCAAACAATGAAAATACCTTCCTGCTACTATGAAGTTTATGTGGTTTGTCTTTTTACCCTCAGATTTCATGATCCTATGATATACAGCAGGGGTAGGCAACCTAGGGCATGCATGCTGAAGGCAGCACGCGAGCTGATTTTCAGTGGCACTCACACTGCCTGGGTCCTGGACGCTGGTCCGGGGGGCTCTGCATTTTAATTTAATTTTAAATTGAGCTTCTTAAACATTTTAAAAATCTTATTTACTTTACATACAACAATAGTTTAGTTATATGTTCTAGACATAGAAAAATACCTTCTAAAAACATTAAAATGTATTACTGGCACACGAAACCTTAAATTAGAGTGAATAAATGAAGACTCGGCACACCACTTCTGAAAGGTTGCCGACCCCTGATATGCAGGGTAACTTCTTGTCCCAGAAACAAGTTTGACTGTCAGCTCTCCATATCCACCCCAAATTTACATCTTATGCATACTTGCTGTTATCCCACTTTGACTATTTAACTGACATCAGAGAGGTTGTAGTATGGAACTGAGCTGACAGAAAAGTTGCTTTTACTCTAAATTTTTACATCCCTATACAAACTTCTTACAGATTTTATGTGCTTATAAAGTGGCAGAATTAACTCCTTGGTAAGGTTTGCAGTGCACTTACAGGGTAAGAATTAATCACGGTAGGTCAGTAACACATTTCTTTCAGAAACTCCTTGAGTAAGGACCAAATCTTTACATGTAGGCAACTGAATCTCTTACTGTAGCATACAAGTTTGGCAGTAGTGCATCTACTACATGCATAAACAAATTGTAACAGCAGGAACAGGAAAAAGTTGCTCCTCTCTTCATTACAAGTGCCAAAAAGCATGTTAAATTTTATTCCAAATGACTGTTTAAAATATATATGTATGTTTTTAAACTACAATGTCCATTATCACAAAATTTTTACTATTATTAAACCATTGCAAGTAACTCTTGATAAAACAAATACAGAAAGACCCTTAATATATAGCAATGCTATTATTGAGTGGTTTGATTTGTGTCTCTTACTAAGCAAGAAACTGAAGAGCAGAAGTAGCTTTTAAATCCTACTCAATTTCCTTGGCTACCACTTAAAAACATTCAAGATGGAAAACAAAAATAAAAAGCTCTCTCCTATCCCCAAACAAACATTCACCTTGTAGAGCAAATTATGAAAAACAAGCCATTGACAAAAAGCTGAGCAGATGCTCTCGGCTTGCAGCCCTTCCTTGGCAATGTGAAATAAACCCAACAGATGCCTCTCTTAATTGAACACACGGATTACATACACACATGCACTCTGTCCTGCTTAAAACAAAACACACACAAAATCGAACAGGAAAATAGCCAGAGAGCTCTTCCTACAGCACTAGGCAAGCAGCAATGCAAAGACCAACGAGACCTAGTTTTGCCTGCTCAAAATGAAACAGGAAATAATAGCTGTAGGCTGGAGGGAGCTGAATCTATTAAAACCCATGGAACAGATTATGTAGCTCCAAGTGGTAAAATAGGTACAGCACATGCTTTTGTGCATACCCACAAAGGAAAGATGAAAAAGACATGCATCAGATTACAAGGAAAATTGTATGTACATGTTGGAGATACTACCACACAACTCCCAGAGTTGCTCACAGATCCTACATAGGTAAGACAGGTGTGGTGCATGCATCCACAATGGACAAGAAGGAAAAAAATACATGTGAATCCATGCACATGTACACATCCCAGAGACATTACCAAATAAATTGAAAAGGTGTGGACTGAATACACAATATGACCAGGATTTAACCTGATGTCTTTGGCCAAAAATTCCCCACCCCTACCATGACCTTGCGTAGAGAGAGTGCTGTGCCTGGGCTGTTTACTCCAGTCACTAAGATATGGCTGCATCATAGTTGTGTTGCATGTAGTTTTGAGGTACTTTGAGATGCTTCAGGATGAAAGCTCTAGATCAGGGGTTCTCAAACTTCATTATACCGTGACCCCATTCTGATAACAAAAATTACTAGATGACCTCAGGATGGGGGACCAAAGCCTGAGCTTGCCTGAGCCCTGCCATCTTGGGGGGAGTTAGTAGCTAAAGCCAAAGCCCAAGGACTTCAGACCCAGGCGGGAGGCCTGTAACATGATCCCTACCACTCAGGGCTGAAGCCCTCAGGCTTTGGTCCCTGGCAGGGGGGCTCAGGCTTTTGGCAGTGACCCTGGGCCCCGGGCTTCAGCTTTGGCTCTGGGCCATAGCAAGCCTAACACCAGCCCTGGTGACCCCATGAAAACGGGGTTGTGACCCACTTTGGGGTCCCGACCCACAGTTTGAGAACCGCTGCTCTATATGAATATAAAATATCCCCAGGAGCACAGAAGAAGCACCAGTACCATAGGTGCAGCAATGTAGCTAGTTTTAGGTTTGCCTGATTCATATGGTGTAACTTCATTAAACAAACATGTACATTTTTCAAACAAAATTTAATAGCCCTATGGACTATGGGTATTACTCCAGGATCATCAACTACAGTGGATTTGTCCCAAGGCCTATATCTAAACTTGTAAGCTGCTAGTTTAAAAGACTGCAAGTATACAGAGAAAACAATATATTTTAAAAACATAAGCACAATATATAGTAGTGTCCTTTTGGTACCAAAAAGAACCTTTTGACATTGTCAGGCCAATGACTTCATTGGGGCTCCACACAGTGTAGGAGTCTGCCTGAATGGATCCAGTTTCAGGATCTGACCTTACCGCTGAAAATAGATGGTACGTAAGGGAAACAAATGCTAGGATATACCTCTAACTACCACAATGCTAATGGTGCTGCTACAATATGCAGCAGCACTGCACTTATTCAACTGGAATGCAGGACATGAATTGGATGCAATGTATGGAGGTAATAAAATGTAACTTTGTGCCTCAAAGTGCTATTATGAGAGAGGAGGATGACTATCGAGCAACTGCCACAATCTAACGAATGAACATAGCACTGTAAAAAATAATCACTTTTCAAATGCTATTGCTTAATGTATTTTTGGTTGCTTGGTTAAGGGAGACGTGGAAAGTGACTAATGATACCCATGCCATAAGGGTTATACTGAAAGCTGGCAAAGGGTATATGTTCATTGGCCTGTCAGATTCCTTCCCTTATCTGGTCTGATCCCCAATAAATACATATTAGTTTTCCATAAAAGATAAGCCGCTCCCAATGTATTTTGCTCAGAATCCAAATGCCAGATGTGAAGATGTGACATAACTCAGTGGCCCTTTGCCATGTTCTCTGTTTTCACAGCCTGAATTTTTATAACTTGTCCAGTGTCAAAAGTAAAATGGACACAATTGTAAATAAAGATTTTTCCCCTTCCTCCCTGTCTCAGTTTCACTTTCACTTACCAACATCTAACAAAGTGTTCAAAAGGTCCAGAGACCCTGAGGGCAGGTTGCTGCCTGGAGTACTGAGCTCCTCCCCAATCAGTTTTGTGCCCCCTTTGGTGTTGTTCCCCAGATTTGGAACAGCATCCCACCTTTTGTCTAGGCACCACCCTCCTTCACATCCATAAAACCACTTCTATTAATCCTCCTAATATTGTCCCTTCTTTTCCCCACCTATGCTGTTGCCCTATAGTTTTTTGTCTGTTACACTGTAAGCACTGCAGGGCAGGGACCGTGCCTTATTAGTTTTGTAAAGCACCCTGTACGTTTATGGTGCTGTAGAATTAATGCCACACACCCAACTTGGTTAAGGTGATAAGAACGTCCCTTCCTTCCTACCCCCTTATTCTCCGACAGCCACTGTCAACCCTGGGGAGGGGTTTTACTCGAGGTGGAAAGCTCAGACCTCCCTACTTCTTTGCCAGACAGCTCTTGGGAAATGTGATGAATGAGAAGGACACAAAGCTGCTGTGTTTAGGAGGATCATTCAAGTTATTCTGGCAAGGTGAAATTCACTTATTGGCAGAGGGCCAGCAGCAAGGCTATGCACCTATTAAGCATTATTTTGAAGATTTATGTGGCGTTTAGGCCTTGTATAGACTGTCTGCACAGGACTGAATTTTACCTATTGGCAAGAGGAATCCAAACAAACTAGAAATATCACTGCAAAAAAAAAATAGCACTTGAAAATAAATCCTGACTCTTGTATCTCAATCCCACTTTCCTCTCTGCACCTCTGATTGGGCCATATAGGGTTCCTAAATAATATGTCAGCATCACTCATGGTGAAAGAGGAAAGAGCAGGAGCCTGGAGGCAAGTACAGTGGCCCACACCTTGAGAAAATATAGCCGAGACACAGAGAGAATCTCTGGACAACTTTATCTGACCAAATGCACCAGACCTGACAGCACTTAATTACCTCCTGCACCTGCTCACTGCAGTTTTAATAGCTTTAACAGATCAGAGCTGATTTGTCCTATTCTCCCAATAGCCTGATGACTTCATGCCAGTCCTACATCGAGTCCAAAACTACAGCACAATGGAACCAAGGTCATGCTAATTGTCAAATGATACCTGCTTTCAATTTAGCTGGGAAGATTTTTTTTTTAAACTCCAAATGGTTCTGTCCAACACATTTTAGATTGGTTTTCCTCTCCAACAAAAGCTTTCTCCTATATGGTGTTTTTGTCTTGTATCATTTTCCTGTGTGAGTTTATTCCAGAGCATAGTGATTGTCTGGTTTCACCCACATAGTTGTTAGTGGGGTATTTAGTGCGCTAGATGAGATATACCACGTGATGGGTCTTGAAAAGTGTACTGTGGGGGTGGGGGGGTATGATCATTGTAGCAGAGGAGATAGGTCTGCAGGTTTTGCATCTGTTGTTCTGGCAGATTCTGGTGCCGCTTTGAGTTGGTGTGTCCTGGTCTGTGGGGAGCTTGCCTCTGGTGATGATCTTGGAGTGCCTGGGGGATTGTTTGAAAGCCAGAAAAGGAGGTTCCAGAAAGATTTCTTTCAGGATGGGGTCTCCATTGAGTATGGGTTTTAGTGGTTTGATTATACCATGTGTGGGTTCCAATGTGGGGTGGCATGTGACAACTAGGGGTGTGTAGTCAGAGGAGGTTTTATTTCTGTTTTGAAACATGTTCTTTCCAGGTATTTGGATGGCCCATTCCATGCTGCAATTTACTTCTCTGGTCTGGTGAGGACAGTTTTGAATGTGTTTCGGTGTACATCACAGAATTTCTCCTCTGAGCATATTCTATGGTATCTGAGTTCCTAGCTGTAGATAACAGATTTCTTGGTGTGTTTGGGGTGGTTGTTGAAGTTATGGTGGAAATCCATGAGGAAGTTTAAGTCATCTGTACAGAGGATGAAAATATCATTAATGTATCTCAGGTATATCATTGGTTTCATGGTGCATTTGTCCAGAAATTCTTCTTTAAGGTGGCTCATGAAGAGGTTGGCATATTGGGGAGCCATCCTACTACCCTTGGCTGTTCCCATGGCTTGGACAAAATTCAAAGATCCATGAGTCCTACACATGGTTATCACAACATGTGGTGTACCTCATCCAGTGCACTAAATGCCGCAACAATAATTATATAGGTGAAACCAGACAATCACTAAGCTCTCGAATAAACTCATACAGAAAAATTATACAAGACAAAAACACCATATCACCTGTAGTTGAACACTTTTCACAAAGCGATCATTCTATATCTGAGCTATCAGTCCTCATCTTCAAAGGAAATCTGCACAACATTTTCAGAAGACAAACCTGGGAGCTTAAATTCATAACTTTGCTAGACACTAAAAAATCATCATGGCTACACTTGCAGATGTACAGCGCTGTGAGTTAAACCTGACTTCGTACAGCTGAGTAGGGAAAGCGTTGCAGTCTGTCCACACTGACAGCTGCCCAGTGCACTGTCGTGGCCACATTTGCAGCATTTGCTGTGCCATTGGGAGCGGTGCATTATGGGCAACTATCCCACAGAGCACCTCTTCCCATTCTGGTGCCGTGGGTTGTGGGAAGGGGGCGTGGGTGCGGGGTATTTTGGGTCCCGTCCCAACGCCCCGTGATGCATTGCTTCGCATCCCAGAAATCCCTTTGTTTCCGTCCACCTTTGGTGCCATTTTTCAATGGTTTCTGTGCAGCGCAATCTGTCTGCGGGAAATGGAGCCCGAACTGCTGAGGCGTATGCTGATTTATCTCGCCAGCACATCATGTTTGGCTGTCGAACTATTCCTTAAGATCCAAAGTGACAGTGAGAGTGAGGAGTCCGACGATGCTATCAAGCCGCGTAACGCGTATGACATGAAATTGCTTGTGGCATTCACGGACATGCTCAGCACCGTGGAACGCTGCTTTTGGGCTTGGGAAACAAGCACTGAGTGGTGGGATCACATTGTCATGGAAGTCTGGGCTGACGAGCAGTGGCTGCAGAACTTTCGGATGAGAAAAGCCACTTTCATGGGACTGTGTGAGGAGCTCGCCCCCACCCTGCGGCACAAGGACACGAGATTGAGAGCTGCCCTGCCAGTGGGGAAGCGGGTGGCTATTGCAGTCTGGAAGCTGGCAACTCCAGACAGCTACCGGTCGGTCGCAAACCAGTTTGGAGTGGGAAAGTCGACTGTTGGAATCGTGTTGATGCAAGTTTGCAGGGCCATTAATCGCATCCTACTCAGAAGAACCATGACTCTGGGTAACGTGCAGGAAATAGTGGATGGCTTTGCACAAATGGGGTTCCCTATGGGGCGATAGATGGGACGCACATTCCTATTCTGGCACCACTCCACCTAGGATCCGAGTACATTAATCGGAAGGGGTATTTCTCTATGATTCTCCAGGCGCTTGTGGATCACCATGGGCATTTCATTGACAGTAACACAGGCTAGCCCGGAAAGGTGCATGACACACGCATCTTCCGGAACACTTGGCTGTTCAGGAAGATGCAGGCCGGGACTTTTTTCCCAGAGCGGAAGATCACAGTAGGGGAAGCCGAAATGCGCATTGTGATCCTTGGAGATCTCGCTTACCCGTTAATGCCATGGCTCATGAAACCCTACACAGGGAGCCTTGACAGCAGCAAGGAACAGTTCAACTACAGGCTGAGCCGGTGCCGAATGACTGTGGAGTGTGCCTTTGGCTGTTTAAAGGGACGCTGGCGATCTCTGTATGGGAAGCTGGACTTGGCCGAAAACAGCATCCCCGCGGTTATATCCACATGCTGTGCCCTCCATAATATTTGTGAAGGAAAGGGTGAAAGCTTCACTCAGGACCTCCAAAGTTGAATACCTGGAGGCTGAATTTGCACAGCCAGAGAGCAGGGCTCTTACAGGGGCCCAGCCCGGGGCTGCAATGATTAGGGATGCCTTGAGGGAGCAATTTGAGGCTGAAAACCAGCAGTGATATCTGGTGCCCTGCACAGGAGTGAAGTGCAGTAGTTCCAATCTTTAGGAATCAGTGTTTGCTAAGCAGACAAGCAGACTTGCAGTGCCTGTTTATTTCCTGGGCTAAGGAGTCTTTTACTTTATGCAATAATAAAGAATGTTTTCAAAGCCAAAAAATCCTTTTATTGAAAAGAAAAAAAAATTTTTTTTGAAAAGAAACAAGTGGATGGAGTGGGGAACGGTACAATCACAGATTCATGTATGTCCTGTCTGGTGTGCTGTGCAGTGAGTGCTGCATTTCAGGATAGCTATATTGCATGGTGATGGGGGTTGAGTGCAGAGGGTAAGGGTCGTGGTTTTCAGGGCTGGGTGGTGAAGATACTGGTGTTGGAAGCAGCTGGTGGTGTGAAGAACACGGAAGTTGGGGAAAGTGGGTTGGAGGTGACAGTGGGGCACAATGGAAAGAGTTTTGGGACAAGGGCTGTAGGGGGAATGGCATTTGCATTTGCGGTACTGCTCCTTCTGCATGGCTACGAGCTCCTGGATAGCGTCTGCTTGGCGCTCCAGGATGCTAATGAGACGATCCGTGCTTTGCTGCCGGTGCTCCGTGCTTTGCCACCAGTGTGCTGCGTTTTCCTGGCGGATCCTGCTTTCTCTCTCCCTCCAGTTTTGTGCTTTCTCATTCTCTTTAATAGATTTCCGCATCACTTCTTGCAGCATGTCTTCTTTGCTTTTTCGCGGTCTCTTCCTGAGTCTTTGCAGTGTCTGAGCAGGCGATAAGAGGGACGGCTGAGGTCTCAAGGTTGATGCAGCAGTATAGGCAAAATGCAACATTTAACAGAGGCAGCATTGTTTATACCAGACAGAGTAATGATTCCCCCCGCACTTAAGGAGTAGAAAACACACAGGGTCTACAAAATAGCATAATTTTCCCGTCCGAAACAGAGCCCACATATCCCATAGGAGCCTCAAAATGGTGACTAAGGGGGACTGATTGTTTCAGGGCTGCACTGTCCTCTGGGTTTCTGTGGAAACCCAGGGGGCACCTACACTGAACACTGTCCCAACATTTTCCACAGGAGTTCATCCTGGACGATATCTTGCTGCTGAGGGTGACCTGGGAAGCAAGGGAGGGTCTTCTACTGCAATGCGGCTTCCGCCCTGGCCCATATGCAGCTTGCCTGTGTGCAGCAATGGTCCCCCCACCCCTCGCGGCACAGTGGCGCGGACATGTTAGCCTGGCTGGGACAAGAACCACTGTGGCTCTCCCGATAAACCTGCGCAAGCGCATTGCACACGTTTTGGATGAGACATTCGAGGAGATTACTGAGGCCGATTACCGCGATGTGATAAACCACATCAATGCACTATTCCATATCTAGGCATGCATGCCTAACCCTCCTCTCCCAAAGAGCCCGCACTGAAAAAATTCCTTCCCGAAAAAAAAAACGCTTACCGGGAACTTGCTCTTCTGTTTGTCCTCCACCAAGTACCAGCTGCTGCAACTGGCTACCTTTCTCCTGGCTCGAGAAGAGCTCCTGGCTGCATGGCTCCAGGGACTCTGGGGTGTCTCCATCCAGCCCACCACCCTCACTCCCATTTTCCTCCTCCTCCTCTCCCCCCCGCCACCAGCTCTGAAGTGTCCATGGTGGTGCTTGGAGTGGAGGTAGGGTTAACCCCAAGTATCGCATCCAGCTCTTTGTAGAATCGGCAGGTCGCGGGGGGAGCACCCAAGCGGCCGTTTGCATCGCGCGCTTTGCGATAGGCACTCCGCAGCTTCTTCACTTTAATCCTGCACTGCATGGCGTCCCGGTCATGGCCCCTTTCCATCATGTCCTTTGATACCTTCCCAAAAGTATCGTAATTCCTACGGCTGGAGCACAGCTGGGACTGGACAGCTTCCTCCTCCCAAACACTGATGTGGTCCAGCAACTCGCCATTGCTCCATACTGGGGCTCGCTTGGCGCGTGGAGGCATGGTCACCTGGAAAGATTCGCTGATAGCACTCCATGCCACATCGGGCTGAGCAAACAGGAAGGGGATTTTTAAAATTCCCGGGGAATGTAAAGGGTGGGTCACATGGTTGGTTACCTGAGGCCAGGGCAGTAGAGTTTGAATTGATGATCAGAGTGGCTAGAACAGGCATTGTGGGATACTGCCGAATACTTCTGGAGGCCAGTCACAGCGCATTGGGTGGCCACAGTGGCGCCGCAGCGCTGCAGCGGCAGCGCAATATATGCTATTCCTCTCGGGGACGTGGAGTACATGCAGCGCTGCAACCACAGAGATACAGCGCTGCAAATGCCTTGCCAATGTGGACAGGGAGTGAGTTACAGCGCTGGGGGCAGCTTTACAGCGCTGTAACTTGCAAGTGTAGCCAAGGCCACAGTCTTAATAAAGACAGTGGATTGATGGCTTATTACAACAATCTGTAACCCACTAACCCCCTCTCTTTGTCCTATGATTACACGGGTGTTAACTGGCCACTTCACCTTGAATGGTCCCTTAACATGTGCGCTACTTATGCTAAACTGTTTGACTTTGTATTTAGCTGTGATGCTTGGAGTACATTTCCCAGACCTGAAGAAGCGCACTGTGTAGCTCAAAAGCTTGTCTCTCTCACCAACAGAATTTGGTCCAATAAAAGATATTACCTCACGTCCCTTGTCTCTCTAATATCCTCGGACAGACACAGCTACAACATCACTGCATTCTACGTTGGCAAACTTTCCTGCCAATAAACTCATATGCTAGTTGGAAGATTCACAGAAAGTGAACACAGAGGGGCCAAAGCAAATTTCTTTATAAATCCAAACAAATATCTGTGATAATTTTGAAAGTATTGATCCAGTTCTAATCTTTCCTTTTATCTCATCCCTCTCGCTCCCCGTGTTCCACCACATCCTCTTCTCTAATTGTCCCCCTTGTCTCCTCCCACTCCTACTCCTTTCATCGAATGTTGCTAAACTGATCTTCACACTGGCAATTGTATTTGCTTGAGTTTTTTCATGAGCACTTTCAGGTGCGGTCTGTCTTTTTTCAAGTTCTCTGAAGCACTGTGTACACTTATGCCCCTATGTAAAGGAGAAACAACAATAATACAGAGCAGCATGCTAGACAGAGGATGCACCTATACCCAGGAAGAGGTATATAAGCTCTTGTACTCCTGGTCATGGAACGTTGGGCAGGAGACTCAGAGTGGCCCTGCTTATCTTTCACTGAGATGGTTAACATGACTCAGGAGGCCATCATACGCCTTCTCCTTACAAGTTCCTGAGAGGAAGAATTGCCGAGTGGTTATATTATGGCAGTTCGAGGATCTACTCTCAATTCTGCAATTGACTTGTTCTGTTAATTGGGATAAGTCACTCAGGAGTTGTATTTTCAAATGGGCCTAAGGGAATTAGATGCTCAACTTCCATTGAAAGATAGTTGGAATTGGGTGCCTAATTCCCATTTGTGCCTTTGAAAAAAATCTCCTTTAATCACTCTCTGTCCCAGTTTCCCCACCTGTAAAATTGAAGTAATAATAGTTTTCTACTTCAGAGGGGAATTTTGAGGATTAGTGGTTTAATATTTGTAAAGTTCTTTCAGATTCTCTGGTAAAAGATGAAGTACAAATTATTTACTGTCATCTTATTGTTTAAATAATAGTTCAGGGTAAATAGTATCTGGGGAAATAAAACACTGGAGTTGAAGTACTTTGAGACACAATTGTCCCTCCTCTTAATTCATGGTGGGGGAGAATTTTCCTTAAGTTTCAGCCCAAAGCAAGGAGATCTCATTGTGTTATAATCGTTGCTTCCTGTTTGTTACCTAATGACATCATTTCCTGTTTCCTGTCTGATTATAACCCTGCCAACTGTTTTTCTCAAGCATTAACCAACTTCCCATCGCCCCCCCTTTCTTTTTAAACAAAAATACCATAATAAATATCACTGTAACCGGAGGCCCTGACAGAACACTGCTCTACCAATTAACCTTTCCACTGCTAGAATGCCCGGCACCACCACTACTCAGCCAACTACAACCCTAGAGAATCAAACCAACACTGAATGACAATCATTTTATTTAGGGCTTGGTGCTTAGTGGAGCTTAAGCTTTAAATGATTTATTATCAATTATTACAGGTTTCAGAGTAGCAGCCGTGTTAGTCTGTATCTGCAAAAAGAACAGGAGTACCTGTGGCACCTTAGAGACTAACAAATTTATTAGAGCATACGCTTTCGTGGGCATCCGAAGAAGTGGGCTGTAGCCCACGAAAGCGTATGCTCTAATAAATTTGTTAGTCTCTAAGGTGCCACAAGTACTCTTGTTCTTTTATCAATGATTAATTATTAGTTGTATATTTCTCTGTGTACACAGCACCACATCATTGTGCACAACTCACAAGAAGACAGGCTTCTTATTAAAGAGTTAATCATCTCACTCTGGCAAATAAGCTCAAAAAACACTACCTCCGGGGTGAAGAGGTGCAGAGGCATTGGGGATTCAAGCACTAACACTTTGCAAAAGAAGTGGCCTTTACACCCTGATCCTACAAACATGCATGTGAGTAATTTCACACATCTGAATAACCCTACTGGGAACTCGTGCATGCATCTGATGAAGTGGTTATATCCTATGAAAGCTTATGCCCAAATAAATTTGTTAGTCTCTAAGGTGCCACAAGGACTCCTTGTTGTTTTTGCATGCAAAAAGTTACTCATGCACATCGGTGTTTGCAAGATCAGGTCTTGCAAGAGGAATTTGAAGGAGAGAGAAGGGAACTTGGTGCAAGAGAAGAGGGAAGCTGATCCCAGTTTGTCTAAAAATGCATTTTTCCCCCCTTGACAGCCAGACCTTGGAGCACTAATGACCCCACCCAACCATGCTCCAAAAATCTGTTTTACCCTGACGTTAAGGGAAATGGGCTTAAGGTAAAGTAAAAAGAGGTGCAGATTCTCAGGACTCCATCTGGGGGTGCAACAGTAGAGTTTTCCTTCCAGATTAAAGCTGTGTTAGGGGCTAAAAAAGTGTCCCATATATTTTTTCAACCAAAGCAAACATTCAGTAAGGAATTAACTTCTTAATAAGCACAGCCAGCAAACGCAGACTCCCATGAGATTGCTAGTGTCCACGCTGCCATGCCAACAGACACATACGAAGCAGCAGTTTGAAGTTCACAGTTTCTGAAAAGTCCAACACACGGGGCGCATGGATACTTCTGAATTCCCAGCCATCCCAAATGATCAGCATCTGGCTGAGAAATTGCCACCCAGATGTTAACAAGAAAAAAGGACTTTGCTACTACTAATAATAAATAGTTATTATAATTGTTGCTGCCTTTGTTCGTTATTTTGTATCAATGTATTATATTTGTTTATTTGCATATAAGCATTATTTGTTTACTCAAAACAATTTTACATTAAAAAGGTTTATTTGGTGCACAGCTTGGTAGAGCTGCAGCACACATTCTGATTTCCTATCGATTCTGATTCCCAGTTACAACAAGAGCACACACCATAGACATAGTGAAACTGGCAGCCCCATCAGGGTTTGTGGTAAAGTGAGTTTTCTCTGCAAACATGCACCAATAGAGGGCGCCACTGGAACACATATGAAATGCTAGCACATACCCAGCTTTGGGCATTCCTAGCTAATTGCCTTGAGGAGAACTAAAAGAGCTCTAAGCATCTACTTTCAGCTGGATGAGCTGCTCTTGCGCAACTTCCCCAATGCCTTCCAGTCAGCCATACTCAGTCCATTCTACAGAGAAAAACTTCTTCAGCATGTTTTTTTTGCCACAGCCCCAGAATACATACAAGTCATGGGCCAGACCCTGTGTTCCAAGCACACCACAACTTTTCGCTGACTTTAATGGAAGTGAGATTCACAGTATTGCCAACCCCAACAGTTCAAAAATCATGAGTCAGACCCCAAAATCATGAGATCGGCCTAAAAATCACGAGATTCTTATAAAAGATTAAATCATGATTTGTTTTTTAGTCTACCTTCTGATTTTTGCTCTGCCCTTGCCTACTCCCAGTGTAGGCATGACTAGAACAGTACTCCCTACTCTTGCGTGTTTATTGAAAGGAAGAGAATTTTGGCTCCTGCTGA
Organism: Malaclemys terrapin pileata; assembly: GCF_027887155.1. Classification (NCBI taxonomy): domain Eukaryota; kingdom Metazoa; phylum Chordata; order Testudines; family Emydidae; genus Malaclemys; species Malaclemys terrapin. Next base: position 92,945,446 of record NC_071508.1, on the reverse strand, counting down.
AGAGCTCTCACAATAATGCAAAGAGGAACATCATGCATGGAGCTGCACAAAACTTTACCTCCCCCCAAAAAAGTAAATGAATGCCCCAGACCTTTTATGGCCCTACTATTGCCTCATATCCTGCTGTTCTCCTGCAGGAAACCCTCACTCAGGATTGGGGGGATGCAGAGGAACATGATGGAACCTTAACTCTGCCTTGCTCCTGGTCAGAAGCAGCAGTAGTGCCCAGTGCAGGAAGGAAAACCCTGGGGAAACGAGAAGGAGGTGCTGGTGGAAGCTGAGCAATCAGGGCAGTACTGCTCCAAGCAGCTGCCGGGGGAGGCAACGTACAGCCATGGCAGAGGAGATGTATTGAAGTGGCTCCCCAAAACAGTGTGCACCCCGGGGCAGTGGGAAGAGGTGAGTGATGGATGGCTGAGCCAGGACTGTGGGGTGAGGTGGGAAGAGGCAGAGAAGCTTACCTGACAGTGGAGGCCCAGCCACCCGGGACTGACAGCAATTTCTAAGTAAAATTAAGCCTGACATGATCTCAGGATAGAACTCTCAAATGTCAGCTGGAAAAAAAATCTTGACTTTTGAGAGTTCTATCATGAGATCCTGGGTCAGGCTTAACTGTACTTAGAAACTGGATCTCTTGCGGTTAATTCACGAGAGTTGGCATGTCTGGGTTCACAAGGACTGTGGGATTACACTTTTGAGGACCAATCTTCACAACTAGTTAATAAGCATTATACATAAAGTGGAGGGGGGGGGGAGGGGAGAAGATATCAGGCCAAATTCTCTGAATTGACTCTTCTGCACCCAGTGCAGCTTGGATTGTATGAGCAAAAATAATAATGTGTGTTACTAATCTATTTATTAGACAGCCATCATCAGTGTTCTAGGCAGCTGTTAACACAGAGTGAGAGAGCACAGTTTTCATACCTGGTTTCTTAATTTAGAGTCCTAAGCCATATTTAAATAGCTACATATAAGTAGCCTGATTTCCAGAAGTTCTCAATGTGACAGATATGACAATTCCCTGCAATATCCTGGACAAACCTTATTGAATTAAGTTAAATCTTACTGTATGAAGATTCTATATGCCTGTGGGCCAGGGATGGTATGGAATTCTGTGCGGGAGGGGAACCACAGCCCTCCAAGAACTAAGAACAGTGAGGGGTAGTTAGGCAAATTCACTCAAGTTGTAACAGCTCCCAAGAGGCAGCCCCACCTGGAGAGACCTACATATACTGGCTCAAACTGGATTCTCCAGAGACCAGCAGACAAAGAAAGGCCTTTCGATAAATAGTGTGAGTTTAAACTGTCTCAGGGTCTTTGTTCCGATCCAGCAAACCGCCAGGCCCTTCTGTCCAAGGGGAAGGGGTGGAAAGACAGACACCAACCAGAACCCTTGTGGAGATTGAGAGTCTGATCTCCGGTAAGCTTATTAACATGTGTGTGGGTTCTCTTATTGTTTTTAATGTTTTCTCTTGTAAGGCTTTCCCCTTAAGAATACATGTGCTTGCTTAGAAAGGGCTGTGTGGTAACGTCACTGAGGCTAATTACACTGTTTATATCCTCTAAAGCAGGGGGTTGCTTACTGGGGGTTGGGACCCCTCCGGGGTTGTGAAGTTATTACACGGGGGGTTGTGAGCTGTCAGCCTCCATCCCAAACCCCCCTTTGCCTCCAGCATTTATAACGGTGTTAAATATATTTTAAAACTGTTTTTAAATTATAAGGGGGGGCGGGTCGCACTCAGAGGCTTGCTATGTGAAAGGGGTCACCAGTACAAAAGTTTGAGAACCACTGCTCTAAGGAGAAAGCAGAGCAGGCCCTCTCAGCCAGTCTGACTGCTGGGGAAACTCACAGTGTAGGCAGGGAACTGTGCAGCCTGGAAATACCCCAGGAGGGAGGGAGGAGAGAGAGAGACTGGTCTCTGCCCAAGAAAGATGATGACTGGGGAGCTGGAAGCCTATGCATGGGTGCCCTTGCTGGGTCACAGAGGAGGAATACAAGTGCAGCTGCGTTGAACTGTGACACTCAGCACTCACAAATCTCTCTGGAGGTCAAAGGCTGGATGCCCAGCATCTTTAAAAATCAGGCCATTTGGTGTAAATCTAGGAGCTCAAGCTCAGGCACACCTGTTTTTAAATATCTTTATTTTACTGTGGCCAAAGTTTTTAAAACAATCCCTGCACCGTGCTGAAGGGCTTCCTCAATGCAGAGTTGAAATTAGTGATTAGGGCTGGCCAAAAAAATGTTTTCATGGAAAACTGAAGTATCGACAAAACTAACATTTTTGTGGAAAGTGCTTTTCTCAAATAGTTTTGATTTTTTTTATCAGAAAACCAAAAACCCCTATTTTCTCTTTCAAAGTTTTTGATGGAATGCCCAATTTTGACCAGTTCTACTAATGACAGGTAAACTCATCTCATTTAATGTCCATCCCAGTTGAATGATGTGGGCTTGACAGCACGATTCAAACATTATTCATATTCTGCTTAGATGAGAGGACAAAATAGGAGAAACAGGGTGGGGGGAAAATCCAGTGGAAAAAATGCAGCAAAAAATTGAAGTGAGAGCAAAGGAGAGAAAGATACGTCCTGAGAGAAAAATCCAAAGAACACAATAAATGCAGTTTATGGCCCTGATTCAGAAAGGTATTTAAGCACAGGGATCATTTTAAACATACGAGTAGTTTCATTAACTTCAATGAGACTACTCCGAAGTTTAAAATAAGACATTTGTTTTAGTACCTTGCTGACTCTATCATACTCTCACTGCTTAGCTTCTGTCCTTAACATGTAGCACAGGCTTCCCTTCAAAGAGCTAATTATGAGGTTGGGCTGGGCTCGCTAATCAACTCTATTTAAATTTCAGGAAGAATGGTTGATGAACTTTGTCATACTCTCTAGAGTGGCTCACAACTCAGGTCAGATTGTGCCAATGTCAGGTCAGGTGGTCAGAAAACAGGGCAGACACTTCAAACTTAGATTTACTCACACAATGACCAATTGCTTTGAAGTTAGCACTCTTCTTCATTACATTTCCCAGGCGCCAGCTACATTTGATGGGTAATTTTAATTAAAGGGATATACAGTGTACAATGTAAAAGTCTATGAGTCTGGGAGGGCAGCCTATCTAGGAAAAGGAAAACTCTGATCACAACCCCCCAACCCTGGGTTAAATGAAGCCTGGTGTTATGTGGTGACAGGTCTATGTCAACAAGGTGGGACGAGATTAGGCATGTACTTAATCTAACTGGGGAAAGGCCCGCTCACTGAGACGCCAACTAATACACTTCAGCAGGTTTTTTTAAGGGGGGGGGGCTGTCAAGCAGGGCCAATATTAGACTGTCTGAGGCCCAGAGTAGAAAGCTGAAGCTCCACTGCATGGGGATGAAGCCCGGGGCCCTGAGCTCCACCACCCGGGGCTGAAGCTGAAGCCTGAGCAATGTAACTTCACGGGGGCCCCAGGCAATTGCCCTACTTGCTACCCCCTAATGCTGACCCTGACTTAAAAAATTATAACTGACCTCGGGACCGATTGCAAGAGTGGGCTGATAAAGTTTGCGGATGATACGAAGGTGGGAGGAGTTGCAAACTCGGAGGAGGATAGGGATACTCTGCAGGGAGACTTGAATGAGCTTGTGAATTGGAGTATCAGAAATAGGATGAAATTTAATAGTAAAAAGTGTAAGGTGATGCACTTGGGGACGAATAATAACAATTTTAGTTACAAGATGGGGACGCATTGGTTAGAAGTAACGGAAGAGGAGAAGGACCTAGGGGTCCTTGTGGACCGCAGGATGACTATGAGTCGGCAATGTGACGTGGCAGTGAAAAAAGCCAATGCGGTCTTGGGATGTATTAGGCGAGGTATATCTAGTAGAGATAGGGAGGTCCTGCTTCCGTTGTATAAGGCGCTGGTGAGACCTCATTTGGAGTACTGTGTGCAGTTCTGGTCTCCAATGTTTAAAAAAGATGAACTCAAACTGGAATGGGTGCAGAGAAGGGCGACTAAGATGATCAGAGGAATGGAAAACCTGTCGTATGAAAAGAGATTAGAGGAGCTTGGGTTGTTTAGTCTGACAAAGCGAAGGCTGAGGGGGGATATGATTGCTATCTTTAAATATATCAGAGGGGTTAATACAAGGGAGGGAGAGGAATTATTCCAGTTTAGTACTAATGTGGACACGAGAACGAATGGATACAAACTGGCCGGGGGGAAGTTTAGGCTTGAAATTAGACGAAGGTTTCTGACCATCAGAGGGGTGAAATATTGGAACGGCCTTCCGAGGGAAACGGTGGGGGCGACGGACCTGTCTGGTTTTAAGATTAAGTTGGATAAGTTTATGGAGGGAATGGTTTAATGATAAAACATAGTAGCCAAGGAAAACCAAGCAATGGTACATGAACAGCATAATGGCCAACAAGGGTCAGGCTAGAGACTCTTGCCTATATGCTCGGGGTATTACTGATCGCCATATTTGGGGTCGGGAAGGAATTTTCCTCCAGGGTAGATTGGCTGAGCCTCTGGAGGTTTTTCGCCTTCCTCCGCAGCATGGGGCAGGGATCACTAGCAGGAGGGTCTCAGCCGATTGAAGTCACTAAAACACAGGATTGGGGACTTCAACGGTAGAGTCCAGGGAAGGGTCTTGCGGCCTGCAGCATGCAGGGGGTCAGACCAGATGATCATAATGGTCCCTTCTGACCTTAATGTCTATGAGTCTATGAGTCATGTAATAGCAAACAACAACCCTTCATTAGTTTTCGTGAAGTTTACATATCACGTACATTCTCATCTTAACACTAACACACACTTTTGATCTACGAGGGTTAACTAATTACAGGACATACATAATGTAATGCGATAGCAATCAACATGTTATAGATAAGGAAATGCTAATAGTATTATTACATTAGCAATACCATTAGCATTTCCTTTGAACTAAACTAACACACAAGTGAATTACACTACGGTACCTTTGGACACTCCTTTGATTTCTATTAGCATACGAGTGAATTAGCCTGCAGCCCTGTCCTGAGCTGACACCAGGGTAGACAGTGGCCTGGTCCCCACTAACCCCCCACTTCAGACTAAGGTACGCAAATTCAGCTACGTTAATAACGTAGCTGAATTCGAAGTACCTTAGTCTGAACTTACCGTGGGTCCAGACGCGGCAGGGAGGCTCCCCCGTCGATGCCGCGTACTCCTCTCGCCGAGCTGGAGTACCGGCGTCGACGGTGAGCACTTCCGGGATCGATCCCAGAACATCGATTGCTTGCCGCCGGACCCGGAGGTAAGTGTAGACGTACCCTTAGTCATAGAACTCAAACACTTTTCTTACAAATTCCAAAACCAGTGGGAAATATCTGCAAGCGCCCCATCCCTTACCCATTCCTACTTTAAATCTGATTTTAAAAGAACTAATTTTGTCATCTTCCTAAAGCCAAGGGGAAGCACATTCAACAGTGGTGCCAACCCTCATTATTTTATCATGAGTCTTATAATACTTGGTGTTTTTCTTAAAGCCCAAGCTCCTGGAATCATGTAAATACATAAGAATCTCTACTTCATCTAGGAAACAGTACATTTCTAGCCCTGGTGGTTGCAGAGGAAAACCATGGAAATGTGACCCCACTAGAGCTCAAAAACCAGAAGGCAAATCAAAATAACCAAAATGTATTTTTAAACAATGTTGTGATTTTTCCCAGACTCATGATTTTTGGAACGTTTGGGGTTGGTAATGCTGATCCACAAACTCAAGACTGCAGAGGCAGTCACAAAAACAGCACCTCTACTGTCTCTGCAAACGTAAGGCTCCAGCAGCCCACAGTCTAACCAACTCTTGAATCTGGGGCTTGGGATAATGCATAGGGAATAAGAAGCTCAGTAAGCATCTTGGACTGTATCTAAAATAAAGATGATTATCAAAGGGTGAAATTCACCTGTGGAAGAACCAATGCCATACCTTCTGCAGCACTTCAGCCCTGTATTGGGGCTGCCATAGGGTGCCACAAGAGATACTGGTTCCTCTGCAGCTACTGCCAGGGCATAAGAGAGGTTCCTTCCTAGGCCTGCACAGAGAGCAGCAATTAGGGTGAAGCAGGAGGGGGCCTCCAGGATCTCTGTCACAGTTGCATAAACAATCAGGGTCCAGACCTGAACACCAACGAATATGCTGTTGAATCAAGGGATTGTATGCAATGATAGTGTGTATAAAAATATGTTGAGAAAGGTCTTTTATGGACGCTTGTAATGTTCTAAACTGAGTAATCAATATGAATAAGGCTCCCTGTCTGTCACAGAGATCACAGAAATCATGGATTCCGTGACTTTCCGTGACTTCTGCAGCAGCTGGTGCAGCTGGCTCTGGGGCTGCCCAAGCAGATTAGGCAGTCCCTGTGCCAGTCGCACCAGCTGCTGCTGGGGCATTTTGGGTGTGGGAGGGGGCTAGGGGTTGGGGTACAGGGCAGCACTTACCTCGGGGCGAGTGCCCCAAAAGCAGCTGGCATGTCCCTCTAGCTCCTAGGCGAAGGGGACAGGGGGCTCTGTGCGCTGCCCTTGCCTGCCTGGAGGCACCGTCCCCACAGCTCCCATTGGCTGTGGTTCCCGGCCAATGGACACTGCACAGCCAGAGCTTGTGGTGGGGGTGCAGAGCCCCCCTGGCCTTCTGTCTCCCAGGAGCTGCAGGGACACATGGAGCCGGGTAGGGAGCCTGCCAACCCAGCACCACCGGGGGTCCCTGACCACACGGCCACTGCCCGACCCCCCCAGAGCACCTGCAATGCTCCCTGATTGCCCCCCCCAGCATCCCTGGCCCAAATTTTAGTCAGGGGTATAGTACAAATACAGTACAGTGTTTACTGCCCATGACCTGGTCATGACTTTTACTAAAAATATCCGTGACTAAAACGTAGCTTTAATTATGAGTTATATATACAGGCTGTGGTCATGAGTTTGTGTGTTCATAAAAAGTTTCACCTCCAATCAGGCAGGGAGTGACTGCCTTCCCAACCATACGTGACTAGCTCCAAACACCTAGCATTGTACAACCCAGGAAAGACAAAGAATAGCCCATTAGGGTTAACAGGAAGACCTACAGGATACATCTACACTACAATTAAAGATCCAAGGCAGCAAGTCTCAGAGCCTGGGTCAACTGACTCAGGCTTGTGGGGCTAAAAATTGCAGTGTAGACATTCCCGCTTGGGCAGAAGCCCGAGCTTTGAAACTCAGCAAAAGGGGAAGGCCTCAGAGCCCGGGGGTCCAGCCCAAGCCCAAATATCTACACTACTATTTTTAGCCCCACAGCCCAAGTTCCATGAGCCCTAGTAAGTTGACCCAGGCTCTGAGACTCACTGCTGCTGCAGGTCTTTTATTGCAATGTAGACAGAGACATCCCAGCTAGAATTCCCCTACCCTGAATAATCCTGAGTTACCATGCAGGAGAGGGAAAGGGGGGAGGGGCGCAGAGTCCTTTGAAAAAGAAGGCTTGAAACTGTGGTCTTCATCCAGAACCAGAGAGAGTCATTTGGCAGATGTGTCTGTGAAACGCTGGATTGCCTCTATAGCAGGGGGCGGGGGGGGGGGGGAGGGTATGCTGGGCATCTGTTCAGAGGCCATGGGTAACTTGGATTAGAAAAAAGTGAGTATCTAATGTGAAAGAGTAAAGCCTGAGTTTGCTTTTTTGTTTATTTTCTGTGTAACTTGCCTGCATTTTCTTTCCCTTACTATTTCATCTTTGAATCGGTGGGTTTTCTATTAAATAAACCCTTTGCTTATTTTTACCCCAAGCACATCTCTGGTGTGCTGAGTGAGCGTGCAAAAGTGAACTAATACCTGGAGCTGGTTTCATACCCTCAGGGGTGGAGGCGGGGGTGACAAACCAGATGGAGAAAAAGTTCAAGTACCTGGTGCTTAAGTACTCAGGGTGGGTGGATTTAGGGATAGGCAGGAGTGGAAGGGCTGTTTGTGGAAGGAATAACTAGGCTGGTGAAAGCCGGGGTGAGACATTTATGGTTGTGAGCTGCAGGGCTGGCTTTAGGCCGATTCGCCCGATTCCCCGGAATCAGGCCCCGCGCCTAAGAGGGCCCCGCGCACTCACCCCGGCAGCGGTCATCTTCGGGGGCCCCACTCTCCCAGCTGGAGCTCCGGCCAGAGCACGGCAAGCCCCGTGGCTCCGCGACCCTGGCTGGAGCTCCGGCCAGAGCGCAGCAAGCCCCGCGGTCCCATGACCCTGGCTGGAGCTCCGGCCAGAGCGCAGCCAGCCCCGTGACCCTGGCCGGAGCGCCAGCCGGAGTGCAACAAGTCCCGCAGCCCCCCTTCCCCCAACTGGCAATCCGAAGTGCCACCCCAGGAATCGGGCCCCGCACTTGCTAAAGCTGGCCCTGGTGAGCTGGCTACTGGTGTCAGTGCCCTGAGCCATAGCAGCACAGCATTAGAACACCCCAGGTTACAGGGCAGGCAGTACTGCTCTAGGTGATCCCCAGAACATCACAGCAACATTCTCAAAAGCAAACGAGGGAAGTACGATCTAGATGAAATGACTATAAGTTGGGTGGGTGCATAACTGGCTGAAAGACTGTTTTAAAAGAGTAGGTACCCAGGGTTCACTGTTAAACTGGAAGGACATATCCAGTGGGATCCCACAAGGATTTGTCCTGGGTACAGCACCACTCACTATTTTCACTAACCAATGGATGAAGGAGTAGTGAATATGCTTATAAAATTTTCAGATAGCACAAACTGGGAGGGTTTATAAGCATCTTGGTAAACTGGAGAATTGGTCTGACATCAACAAGATGAAATTTAGTAAATACAAATGCAAAGTACTACACTTAGGAAGGAAAACGCACAAATACAAAATGAGAAATAATCGACTAGGTAGCAGTATTGCAGAAAAAGATCTGGGGGTTCTAGTGGATCACAAATTGAATATGAGTCAACAGTAAAAGCCTGGTTTCAGAGTAGCAGCCGTGTTAGTCTGTATCCGCAAAAAGAAGAACAGGAGTACTTGTGGCACCTTAGAGACTAACAAATTTATTAGAGCATAAGCTTTCGTGGACTACAGCCCACTTCTTCAAGGCAAACATCCTTCTGGAATGTAACAGGAGTGTCCTATGTAAGACACGGCAGGTAATTGTCTACTCTGCACTGGTGAAACCTCCGCTGGGGTACTGTATCTAGTTTTGGGCACCACACTTTATTAAAGTTGTGAACAAATTAGAGAGTCCAGATGAGAACAAAAATGATAAGAGGTTTAGAAAGAATGATCCATGAGGAAAGGTTGAAAGCACTGTGCATCTTTAGTCTACAGAAGAGAAGGTGGCGGCGGCACTGGATAGCAGGCTTCAAATAAGTTAACGCTGTTATAAAGAGAACAGGTGATCAATTGCTCTCCCTCTCCACCAAAGGTAGGAAGAACTAATCATCTTAATTTGCAGCAAGGAAGATTTGGAGTAGATATTAGTAGACTTTCTAACTATAAGGATAGCTAAGTATTGAAACAGGTTACCTAAGGAGGTGGTGGCATATCTGTTGGAAGTTTTTAAGAACAGGTTAGATAAATACCTGTCAGGGATGGTCTAGATTTACTTAATCCTGCCTCATCATGGGAGGGAGACGGTGGAATTAGATGACCTCTTGAGGCCCCATCCAGTCTTAGATCTTGTGTTCATAAAAATGGATTAATAAAAACAATAGGTCACGTGAAGCTAACTGGAGGGGGGTTTTAAATAAACTGAGCGACACATGAAATGCTGTGGGTTTCAATAGGGCATTAAACATGGTAATTTCAAAGGGGGGTTGTAACAATCTTGGAAGAGAATGTTGCGGTTTGGAAGTCTAACTGGCAAGCTAAGTAGATTCTACTTCTGCCCCTGCAGGCTCACATCTACTTTTGTTTGGTCTTCTATAAATGAATCTGTAAAATGTTCCATAGTCTGCATCTGCAAGAAGAGCATTAAAAGCCAACAGTGATCTTGGTGGTTTAGGAGTCATGGAACTCAAGAGCCATGGCTGGTCTTAGGTCACGTGGGGCCCTATATATATCACTACAGGAGCACTAAAATTGTCTGGCCATTAAGGCACGGGGCTGGGACTCAGGGAAGCTGGGTTCAAGTCCTAGCCCCACTACAGTATGATGAGCAAGTCACAATCTCCTTGCTCCTCCTCTACAAATGAAATAATAGTACATCTGTTCTCTCACCCTTTGGCTGACTTGTCCATTTACATTGCAAACTAGCCAGGATAGGGACTGGCTCTGACAGTTTAGTCTTGGTTGTCTTTGGGAATATAATTGTCTCAGGAGCTATATGTGGTCATTGGGACACACTCTATTGTGTACTTAGGGGGTACATGTAGTCATTGTGAATGCAGTGCCTTTGCTGCAGTCGCCGGAGCTGTATCCTGTCATTGAGTGGACAGCTGTGTTGTGTATTTTAAATTGAATTTAACTCCCCCAGAGCCTTCTAGAGCTGGAGAGATTTACTGCCTCAGACCACAGCTGAGCAGAAGGATTTGTTTCCTCAGAGCCTATCAGATATGGGGAAATCTATAACCCAGTCTGCCAGGGTTGTCATTAGAAGTACAGCTCTGTTGTGCAGAAGTTTTGTGTATTTTCATTCAGAATCCTGTGGTACTGTTGTCTATTTAGGGATTGTGTCCTGCTCAGGTGTGGCACTAGGTAAGAGGCACTACCAAACTTTGTGTTATCAACTACAACCACCAAAAAGGAAGCCAAGGGCATCTATTGCCTTTAGACTATGTAGCACCCTGTCTCATTTCTCCCAGCTTCACCTTCAGCTCAAAATCAAATGAGAACCCCCAGGGCCAGCTGTGCTGCCGGTCTCTGCCCTCTGAGATCTCGCTTACAGACCCAGGAACTAGCCTCCAGCCTACTCCACCCCAGTCCATGTACACACAGTTCTCTCCTTCATAGTAACTAGCTTGATGTATCAATGCTTTCATTGCAAAGCCTGCCCCAGAAAGGATGAGGTGTGGGCAGTGCAGGGCTTTATAAAAGTTGCATAAATGAAAGTTCACATGTTTAAACACAGGACTGCAATTACACATCTGACTTCATTAGTGTCCGCAAATTGGGTGGTGGAGGGCATGTTGCTTAATGGTATATAAAGATATCTGATGCTTCAGAGGAATTCCACACAGGTCCATGGTACACTTGTCTAATAGCACAATATCCAAGGGGAAAATTTCCTTCCTTATCCTCACAGGAGATCAGCCTAGGCCCAGAAGCATGATGGCTGAGGTTCTTGGTACTCACTGCTGCTGCAGGTTTTTTATGACCTAGTTATTCATAGTCATATAACTATCTAATTCTTTTTAATCCTGCTAAGCTATTTGTCCTAGTGAAATGCTATGGCAATGAATTCCATAGACTTGCTATGACAGCAGAAGGAATCATTTCCTTTGATCTGCTAATGTTGCTGCCTTTCATTTCAATAGAATGGCCCTAGTTTTGTTCTGAAACTGCCGAAATAGGTGTCCCAGATTTCTTTTAATTAAACTCTGCAGTATTTTATACACAGCTCTCATGTCTCCCTCTTACTCTCCTCCTTCCTATGTACAAAACATGTAACAGTCCTCACTGCACAGGATCCCTGTGTGGCACACACCCAAAACTGGATATACAGTATAGAGGAAGCATGGGCTAATGGTTAGAGCAAAGGGTAGGGGGTCAAGAGACCTGGGTCTCTATTCTGGTCTCTCACACTAGTTTTACACTAGTGTAACTCCAGTAGCTTCAATGGAGTTCCTCCTTATCACACTAGTGTAAGTGAATGCAGTCAGGTACCTTCCCTCCCGCTCCCCATTCCTGGTTCTGTAATGGTCTCTCTGTGTGACTCTGGCTAAGTTGCCCCCACTTTCTGCACCTCAGATTTTCCATTTGTAGAACTGGGATACCACCACCTACTTCACAGAGGATTAAAAAAAAATGCTACAGACAAGGAAGCACTTCTCTATCTTCAGATTCCACGCTCTGTTTTGCTCACAGGGTGTGTTTGCGGCCATCTAGCAATTGCACAAATAACTAATCCTACTCATGTTTTCCTGACATATTGCCAGAGATCCTCCCTGCAGTACAGAGTGACTGAGCCGGTTCTTCCTTCTTCTGGCCTCCAGCACAGACTGACTGAGCCGGTACGTGCTACCTTTGCCAGAAAGTTGTGGGCCCAATGGTGAAAGATGTGGAGGGAATGCCAACAGGACCAAACTAGGACAGTTGAATACACAAGAAGTTGAAAAATAATTCATAGAAATCAAGTAGGACCAAATCCATATCGTGTGCATCACCACTGACTTCAATAGAATTGTCCAGAGGATCAACTTTTCCAAACATAACCTGAGAGTCCCACGCAGCTGCCTCATAGATGAGTATTATGTGCACAGTCATTCACAGGGGCTGTGCAAGTGGGAGAAACATATATGCATCCATGCCTGAAAATCTGGTCCATTGTCTCCTTTATGGAGAAAGGAGGCTACATTTTCACCAATGTTTATTTTCCAGAGTGGGGGCTCCCCAGAGGATAGGATGGAATACCCTGTTCAGCCCTGTTAAGTGAGCCAAGGAGAGTCTCTTGAATAAGCCCAGGATGAATTTACCCTTCAGCTCATAATGAAGAACTATTGTTCTATTATAGTAGCATCCTGTGATCCCAATCAAGATCAAGGCCCCATGGTGCTGGGCACTGTACAGACACATATACAGTTCCTATCCCAAGGAGCTTATGTTTTATGAATTAGTAGTCATGTATTCTGGGAAGCAATGTAGTTTAGTGGATAGAAAACTAGACTGGGTCTTATGAGACTTGGGTCCTAGTCCCAGCTTTGCTGCTTGGTGACCTTGGGGAAGTCACTTCACTTCTGTACTTTAGGTTCCCCATCTGTAAAATGTGGATAATGATACTGACCTCCTTTGTAAAAGTATTGACCTCTAGCGATGGAAAGTGCTGTGTAAGAGCTTGGCATTATTAATTATTATTCCAGACAAATTCTACTGCCCTTACTCATATTGATTAGTACTTTACTCTGCATTATGTCTCATTAAAATCAATGGGACTACTCATGGAATAAGCTTAGTATTCAATATAAGGAAGGGTGGCAGAATCTGGCCTTCTATTTTGAGTGGTTATTTACACAACTCCTTAACTGTGGATGATGCTTTACAGTGTAACTAAAAGACAGATCCCTTCTCTAAGGGGCTTACAATTTAGCGTAGACACAGCACGATTGGCGACAACGATGGGACAGGTAAAATAAATGAGGTTTGCAACAGTGAAGGACCCTGACATAAGCTTCTGGTATGAATACATCATATTAGTTGTTCTTTTCTTTCTAAGAATACATATTCCAGGTCAGTAGCTGAAGGAGAAGAGAGGCTTGAGGATGGATAGGAAGGAGGCAAGTAAGGATGCCTGGCTCATAGAATCAAGGAGGCTATTCTGGGCATGGGGACAAGTGACAAAAGGGGCAGAGATGCTAATCAGAGAGAGATCAGGTGAGCCCCCTTTGATCTTTTTTAAACCACTCACCCTCACTCTTGCCAGGAAGTCCTACCAACTCATGTCCCACCTCTGTCAGGCTCCAGTAGTTTAGAATGTCCTCATCTTGGGATACACTCACCTACTGAAAGGTGCAGAGAAAATGATGTGCTTAATTAGATGAGGGACCTTTTCATTCCTGATGGCAGTTAAGTGACACTTCTTTGTGTGTGGGCTGCAAACATAATTGCTTTCAGTAGAACTGTAGAGAGCCCAGTACCTCTGCACCAGGGAAATCCCAACAGAGGACAAGGAGTTGATTTTGTGTTTTAATTATCTTGTCTTTCCTCTAGAAAAGAGGGAAGGAAATGCCAAGCAGGGCTCTGACACAGCCAGATTTAGTGGCTGGAACCAGACCAACATTCCTTTTCCTTACGACTTCCCAGGCTGTCTCGTTGCCTGTGCACTACAGCCTGATGCAAACCTATTGCCATTGTGTCACTAGTACTATTTTTCTAATGAGCAGTATGACAAGCTACCATGATCTTTCCATTCAGGTGCTATACATCCATTTCTCAGTCAACGTATTAAATATTGTATACATCACATATAACCAATGGTGAGCTGAAGCCGGTTCCCACTGGTTCGCAGGAACCAGTTGTTAAATTTAGAAGCCCTTTTAGAATCGGTTGTTCTGGGACAACCAGTTCTAAAAGGGCTTTTAAATTTAACAAAAGCTTCAGCAGCTGTCCACCCCGCCCCTGGCCCCAGCTCACTTCCCCTTCCTCCCCTGAACGCTCCGCCCACCTTCTCCTCCCCCTCCCCTGCTTCCCGCGAATCAGATGTTCGCGGGAAGCCTGAAACAAGCAGCAGGCAGGTAAACTGGGGTGGGGGGCACAAGGAGGGCTCCAGGGAGGGGAGGCGCCGCACGGCCCAGCCCAGTCTGGCTCCGGCCGAGCGGCTCCCTCCGACCTGGCCCCCCCGGCCTGGCCCCGCCGAGCGCCCCAGCCCCGGCCGAGCACCCCCGGCTCCAGCCCCAGCGGCTCCGGCCCGGCCCGGGCTGCACGGCGCCGGTCCCAGTCCCGGCCGAGCAGCTCCGGCCTGGCCCAGCTCGGGCCCCATGGCGCTGGTCCTGGTCCCAGCCCCAGCCGAGTGGCTCCGGTCTGGCTTGGCTCGGGCCCCGGCGCCGGTTCCAACCGAGCGGCTCTAGGCAGCGCAGTAAGGGGGCAGGGAGGGGGTGTTGGAAGAGGGCTGGGGAGTTCAGGAGGTTGTGGGGGGGGTCAGAGGGGTCAGGATGGTCAGAGGGCAGGGAACAGGGGGATCGAATGGGGGCAAGAGTCCCGGGGGGGGGGCAGTCAGGAAGGAGCAGGGGTTGGATGGGGCGGTGCGGGGCAGTCAGGGGCAGGGGTTCCAGGGGCAGTCGGGGACAGAGAGAAGGGGTGATTAGATGGGGCAGGAGTCCCGGGGGGCCATCAGGAATGAGAAAAAGGTTTGGATGGGGCGGCAGGGGGCAGCGAAGGGGGGTGGATGGGGCAGGGGTCCCGGCGGGGGGGCGTCAAGGAACGTGGGGGGTTGGATGGGGCAGGAGTCCCGGGGGGGGGCACAACCACCTCTTGGGGTGAGGAGGAGGGAACCTGTTAATATTTTGGCAGCTCATCACTGCATATAACTCAGAGTATTGCACTCATCTGACTCCACTGGGAACATTATAGTTTCTTCTGATTCCCTTGGCTTTTAACATCCTTCATAACAGTCATCATTCAGTACATTAGTAGCCACAATACATTCAACATTGTTCAAAATAAAAACAATTTCCTTCATGGAAAAATGGCTGAAGTTTCATGGAAATTTTACTTCCCAGAATGAGGGCTGCACAGAGGTTAAGAGAGGTGTGGCCTAGTGGCTGGAGCAAGGGAAGAACTCAACCATTTTAACTGCTGCTCTGACACTAATTCCTGCTGTAGCCTTGGGCATGTCACTTAACATCCGTTTCCCCATCTTTAAAATGGGAATAACACTCACCTATATCTCAGGGATGTTGTCAAGGCTAATTCCCCACTCTGGCACTTCAAGTGCAGAAGGTGGGGGCCCACAAGGATTCTAAAAATTAATACTGGCCACTCCAGGCTTGTATTAAACTCCCAAGGTTAACACTTTTCTCTTTACGATGAAAGGTTGGTCGAAGTCTGGGGCCCTTAGTACAGGGTCATACGTAAGAGTCGCTTTAAGCTGGTTAAAGGCTTTCTGACACTTCTCAGTCCACTGAACTGCATTTGGTTGTTTTTTCCTGGTTAGGTCGGTCAGTGGGGTGGCAATTTGGCTGTAGTGGGTACAAATCATCTGTAATACCCAGCCAAGCCCAAGAGGGATTGGACTTGCTTCTTTGACTTAGGGACAGGCCAATTTTGGATAGCATTTACTTTAGCCTGTAGGGGGTTGATAGTTCCTTGGCACACCAAGTGCCCAAGGTATGTGGGATACTTGTAAGTAGCTGAACCATTAATTTTATCAAAGGACACTGAGCTGGTTTCCCCAGTCAAGCTGTCTGGAGTGGTTCACGAACGTGAGTACCAGTCTCAGGGCAGACTGTTACAAACCAGGGCACAAACCCCAAACTGGTTGTGTGGTCTATATTTAGATTTCACCAGCTAAGCAACAAGTGTAAACTCCTCAAGCACTATAAACAGCCTTGACATGGAGTCATAGGCAGTCCCCTTCGGTACTCCTCTATCTTGCCACCCAGGCAAGCCTCCCTTTGTGATAAATGGTCCATTACACCAATGATATTCAGATTACTCCCACTCCCAAAGGACCAGTCACTTACCTCAGGTCAATTGCACCTCAGATTCTATGCCAAAGACGATGCTTGTAGCCAATCCCATAATAAATTAAGTAGAGATTTATTAAGTAAGAAAAAGAAATGAGTTATTTACAAGGTTAAAGCTGGTAAACATACACAAATGAGTTAGTCTTAAGTTCCCAAATGGTAATACAAGCTACTGTAGCATGCAAGCTGTGTTTGTCCTTTAGGGCTAACCCAGGCCACACACTGGGGAACTCTTGCTTAGAAATCTTCACCCCGCAGTTCAAACAGCATAGAGACCCAGTTTCTTCTTGTCGGGGATTTTTATTACCTTCCTCCAGAATTCAAACTGATGGGACAAGTCCCCCTGCATGTCTCCTCTTCATGGGTGTCGGGAGAACACTGAAAGTCTTTTGTCCTCTGATGCTCCACAATGGCTTGTCTAGTGTCTGTGGGCCTTCTTTTGTTGGGCAGATGACATTTCTTGTGGAAACTAGTATTTTACACTCGGTAATGCTTCTCTCCTGTCTGTGGGGGGTTACAGTTTCAGAGCAAACAGTTAAATACTACCTTATAACATGGGATACAGATAATATAAGTGAAATGAGTACAGGCAGCAACTCACAAGCATATCAAAGTCTAAACACATTTTTTTAACAATGCTAACACACAGGTAAGCCAGACTGGTTTCCAGCTAAGCATTTTGCAGTGTTTGGTTAGGCCTAGAGGCCTTGGCATGAGCTGGCACCTGGTCTGCCAGCATCACATCCTCATCTTCACAACACTTAATTCAGAAACCTACACAAAATCTTTCCTGCTTGTTTATTTTTGACTGTCAGATGTAGATCTGTCCCAGAATTGTTTCTTGGGTTGCAAGCATTTGTGACTGCGGCAGTAATCCTTCCTTGTTAGTCTAGATACAGGATACACTGGACTTGGAAGTGAAGTGCCACGTATCAGGCAATGGTGCTGAAACTAGGGGTTCTGTCGCAACCCCAGCTTGAAGCAGTAATAACAAACACCAGAAACATGGTTTCCATCATCAGCATCCCCACTATAAAAATTATTCCAGCTCCCTTGGCATCAGGCACCTACCCTACCCTGCAGGAAGGGTGAGGAGTTGAGCTCGTATTTGACTTGATCTGATCTTTTCCTGTGAGGGAAGATACACCAACCAGCAAGCTGGCTGAGCCTGCTTGAGTGGCTGGAACTGGTCTAGTTTCTTCCGCCCTGTGACTCCTGGGGCAGTCTTATTGCCACTGCTCTGCAGCCTGATGCAATTCTGTGGCCAGGTTTCATAGGCTCAGAGATTCTAAGGCCAGAATGGACCATTGTGATCATCTAGTCTGACTTTCTGTATAACACAGGCCAGAGAACTTCTCCAAAATAATTCCTAGAGCACATATTTTAGAAAAGACAGACACCCAATCTTGAGTTAAAAATTGCCAATGATTAAGAATCCACCACAAACCTCAGTAACTTGTTCCAGTGATTAATTATCCTCACTGTTAAAAATGTACACCTTATTTCCAGTCTGAATTTGCCAAGTTTCAACATCCAGCCATTGGATTGTGTTATGCCTTTCTCTGATAGACTGAAGAGCCCATTATCAAACATTTGTTCCCAGGTACATACTTTTTAGACTGTAACCAAGTCATCCCTTAACCTTCTTTTTGTTAAGCTAAACAGATTGGGCTCCTTGAGTCTATCGCTATAAGGCATGTTCTGTAATCCTTTAATCATTCTCATGACTCTTCTCTGAACCCTCTCCAATTTATCAACATCCTTCTGTATCTGGATACACTATTCCAGTAGCAGTCCCACCTGTGCCAAGTAAAGAGGTCTGCTCTCTGCTCCTACTTGAGATTTCCCTTTATGCATCCAAGGATGGCATTAGCTCTTTTGGCTATAGTATCGCACTGGGAGTTCACATTCAACTGATTATCCATCATATCCCCCAAGTCTTTTTCAGAGTCCCCGCTTCACAGGACAGAGTCCCCCAGCCTGTAAGTATTGTCTACATTCTTTGTTCCTAGATGTATAACTTTATATTAGTCATATTAGAACTTATATCATTTGCTTGTGTCCCGTTTACCAAGCAATCCAGGTTGCTCTATATCAATATGATCTGTGTTCATTATTTCTCATTCCCCGAACTTGCGTGGCACCTGCAAGCTTTATCAGTGACGATTTTTGTGTTTTCTTCCAGGTCGTTGATAAAAATTTTAGTCTAGGGGCCAAGAACCAATCCCTAGGGGAGCCCAATAGAAATACAACCATTCAGTGATGATTCCCTGGTTACATTTACGTTTTGAGACCTATCAGTTAGACAGATTTTAATCCATTTAATGTGTGCCATGTTAATTTATATCAGGAGTCGGCAACCTTTCAGAAGTGGTGTGCTGAGTCTTCATTTATTCACTCTAATTTAAGGTTTCGCGTGACATTAATACATTTTAACGTTTTTAGAAGGTCTCTTTCTATAAGTCTATAATATAGAACTAAACTATTGTTGTATGTAAAGTAAATAAGGTTTTTAAAATGTTTAAGAAGCTAAA
The DNA here is from genome assembly GCF_027887155.1 of Malaclemys terrapin pileata. Classification (NCBI taxonomy): domain Eukaryota; kingdom Metazoa; phylum Chordata; order Testudines; family Emydidae; genus Malaclemys; species Malaclemys terrapin. Next base: position 92,926,597 of record NC_071508.1, on the reverse strand, counting down.
TTTAAAATTAAATTAAAATGCAGAGCCCCCTGGACCGGTGGCCAGGACCCGGGCAGTGTGAGTGCCACTGAAAATCAGCTCGCGTGCCGCCTTTGGCACACGTGCCATAGGTTGCCTACCCCTGATTTATATTGTTCTGTTTTTTTGTAATTAAAGTGTCATGTGGTACCAAGTCAAATGCCTTACAGAAGTCTAAGTATTACAACGCTATTACCTTATCTACCAAGCTTGTAATCTCGAAAAAAGTTAGATGGGTTTGACAGGTTCTATTTTCCATAAACCCAAGCTGAATGGCATTAATTATATCAACCTCTTTAGTGCTTTATTAATTGAGTCACTAATGTGTCATTACTGCCATGACATGATGACCCTTCCTCTCAGGTGCCAGACTTCTCTTTCTCTCAGCATGAGCATTACGCAATATATTATGGATATTACATGTTCACATCATGACACCAGTTTTCCATTATGAGCAGTCCAGTTTCTGATTCTCTTGGTTATTAACACTCATAACATTCATCCTCCAATAGTATATCTGTAACCAAAGCTCACTCAAACAGTTCTAAGGTATAGTTTCCTTTATGGAAAAATGGCTGAAAGGTTGCCATGGAATTCAATTATGACCATCTCTGGGAACAAGGCATTTCTGTCTGCAGAATTCCTGGCCACACAAGATCAGGTGGGGCTCAAGCCTGATGGTCTTGAGAACAAGGTATAAAACATATACCTCTTTGATGTCCCTCCCCAGGATCAATGGTTATTTAAAATGTATCCTACATACATAAGGTCACTCTGACCTGAAGGAAAAGAGAGAGAGAGAGAGAGCACTACCATTTTGCTCAGCACATAGTTGCAACAGTGATAAGTGCTATATAAAGCCCTAAGGTTAGATGGGCAGATCTAAGTAGGTTCTTATACCATGTCCATCACAACTTTGGTCCATACCATGCAGGGTTTCTCTTTTGCCCTGAAATTTATTCAAACACCTCCCCCACCCCATCACATCCATCCCTTCCCAGCCCACTCTTCCATTGTCAAGCCATTCCCAACAGCTCACAGCTCAGTTATTCACCCTCATCTATTACCCCTCCCAAGTCACACCTCCCCTGCTCATACCCACTGCCCTCTTATCCATTCCCTCACCTCACAAAAAATCTAAGGGCCTAATTCCAGCCAGCTCTCCTCTGGCAGTACATAGAGGTTGGAAAGTTGGCTTACCTAGCCAATTTAGGGGTAAGAAGAATATTTGGTTGATATAGAGCTGGGGTAATGGCTCTATGTAACCTCCTACTGCTAGTGTGCGGGGGCAGGAGAGCACACCAGAAGGAGAAAAAGGGTTTAGCCTGGGTGTCCCTTCATCCAGGGATAGGGTTGCCACCTGGCCAGTTTTTGACTGGCTTGGCTGGTTTTCCTAGTACTTTACCACGTGCTGATCAGAAGCAGTAATTTGCCAGGTTTGTTGCTGTGTGGCCATGCACGCAGCAATCTTAATTAGTGTTTGTGCACATCATGGCTGGGAGTGGGCCATGGCTGCCTGGCGGGCACCCAGGTCCCACTCTGTGTGCATGCAGCATTCCAGGGGCAGATACAGCTGGTGAGGAATCAGCACCCTAGTCCCACCCCCAAACCCATCCAAGTCTCACGGAACTTTCCAAGAGCTGAGCCTCTCCCCAGGGTTCCCCAAGCTCTAGGATTTTGCTTTACCCACAGACCAGCCCTGCCTCTCCTGGGATCTGCTCCCACCCATCAAACAGCAGGTTTTTCTGTGCTTCAGAAGTGGCAGCACTACCCAATGACTCGTGGCTGCTGAAATAGCCCCTGGGGCAACAGAGTGAATCTCTGCACACCCCACCAGCCCCAGGAGCGGGGAAAAGCAGAGGTGGGTTAGAGCTACACGACTTTTACTCCGCCTTACCCTGCTACATCTTGTGTAGTTTATACTGTAGCTAAGGATCTAGCCCAAAATGTCTAAAGTCACAGGTAGTTTTTAATGCTGGACTCAGTGCTTTCCTGACTAGGGACGAGACCCAGATTTATAGAGGTATTTAGGCATTGCTGTCCTCAGCGTTGCAAGTCTAATGGATTTAGGAGCTTACGGGGCTGTCTTCACATACAGTGCTGCAGTTGCACTGCTGTAATGCTTTGGTGAAGATGCTACTACGTTGACGGGAGAGTTTCTCCCATCAGTGTAATTAAGCCACCTCCCTGAGAGGCAGTAGTTAGGTCAATGGGAGAAGCTCTCCCATTGACACAGTGCTGTCTACACAGGGGGTTAGGTCAGGATAGCTGTCTCTCAGGGGGGTGGATTTTTCACACCCCTGAATGATGTAGTTATACTGATATAGGTCTGTAATGTACACCTGGCCTATGCCTCTTTTTAAAAATGGATTAGGAGACAAAACCCCTTTTGAAAGTCAGACTTTGGCCTGGTCTCCACTACAGATCTGTAGTAGTAGATCTACATTGCTCAGGGGGGTGAAAAATCCACACCCCTGAGTGACACAGTTAAACCATCCTATCCCCCCAGAGAAGACATGCTAGTTCGGTGGGCGAATTCTCCCATCAACCTAGTGCCTCTTGCCGAGGAGGGAGATTACCTATGCTGACAGGAGAACCCCTCCTGTCAGTGGAGGTAGTGCCTTCAATGAAGCGCTACAGCGGTGCCGCTGTAGAGTTTTAAGTGTAGACAAATCCTTAGGCATTGCAACACTGAGTAACTGCAACACCTAAATACCTACAAAAACTTGGGCTTTAACCACTTGCTTGATTTTAAGCATATGTTTATCTCTGGCTTCAATGGTTTGTCAGTGGGTGCTTAAGTGATGTTCTGAATAGAGACCTTTGACTTCTATGACCCAGCTTTAGTGAAATCTCAGCTCTCTGTCATTAGTTTTTGTTTGGTTTTGGGTGGGGGGTGCACCACACTGGGTTTGTCATAGCATTCCACAAAACCAACCCACAAGCTGGTGTCACCATCATTCCACATTCAAAGAAACGCATTTAGAACAGAAACAAAATATTTTGGCCTTAGCCTCCAGCGCTAGCCCTAGACTTTAGGGTTAAGGCTCCACCAAGCAATTCCCCAGCTAGCACGCCTCCAGCCCTCTGCGTCCAGCCCTAGCCCCAATACCCCCACCCCGCATTCCAAACTAGTTCCCTGCTGAGACCACAATCCTTTCAGCAGTGACAGAGGATTGTGTGATTTTTGGCTTATAAGCCTACAGTGTAAAAATGGATGAGAACCATGACCCCTTCAGAAAGGGGCTCACTGGGAGGTGAGAGCATTCCTATCTGCCATTGACTTCACTGGGCATGGCTACACTTGCGAGCTGCGTATGGGCCAGGGCAGAAGCCGCATTGTAGTAGAAGACCCTCCCTTACTTCCCTCAGCAGCGAGATATCTTCCAGGACAAACTCCTGTGGAAAATGTGGGGACAGTGTTCAGTATAGGGGCCCCCTGCAGCTGTTGGCTCTCCCCAAGGTACAGAAACCAGAGGACAGTACAGCCATGAAACAATCTTTCCCTCTGATCCTGTTCTTACTCATCATTTTGGGGCTCCTGTGGGTTATGTGCGCTCGCTTTGGGATGGGCAAATTATGCTATTGTGTAGACTGTGCTTGCCCTCTTTAAGTATGGGGGAATCATTGCTGTGTCTGGTGTGAACAATGTTGCCTCTGTTAAGTGTTGCATTTTGCCTTTACAAATCCTTGAGATCTCAGCCGTCCATGTTATCACCGGCCGAGAGACTGCAAAGACTCAGGAAGAGGCCACGTAGAAGCAAAGAAGATATGCTGCATGAAGTAATGCAGCAGTCACTTAACGAGAAGCTAAAAGCGCAGGAGTGGAGGGAGAGTGAAAGGAGGATCCGCCAGCAGAATGCAGATCACTGGCACAAAAGTGCAGAGCTCAGGCAGCAAAGCACGGATCGGCTGATAAGCATCATGGAGCACCAAGCGCACTCGATCCAGGCACTCGTAGCCATGCAGGCGGAGCACTACCGTGCCCGCCCCCCCTTCAGCCCTTGTCCCAAAACTCTTTCCCTTGTGCCCCCGTGTCACCTCCAACCCACTTTCCCCAACATCCAGGTGTGACGTTGCGCTCTATATAATTTTATGAAAATATGCTAATGAGTATGAATATAATGTAATTGGAATATGCTTCATGCAAAAGGTCTCCTGTAAGATATCATTACAAAGCTTATAATCTACTGAGTGTGGTCATCCTATTTGTATAAATGTATCACTCGTGTATCTGAAACTAAAAATATAAAAAATAACTCTGAGGGTCTATTGTAATTATGCAAAGTATAGGCCATTAATGGTGGTTTGGAATCTTGATGGCTCCCATTATCTAGGACAATTGTCTGTAGATGGCTCTGTTTTACTTGTTAGTCTTTCTGTATACATGTTCTGGCAAGTGGGTAATGAAGTCTTACAGTGACATGTGGTCATGTCACCTGAACTGGAATCCATCTTTAACCTGGTGCTTTTCCATAGAGAAGGGGGGTGGGAACCCAAAGAGGGACAAAGGATTCCCGCCTTATGCAAAAGCTATATAAGTGGGTGAAACAGAACAAAGGGGGCAACCATCATGAGAAATCCCCTAGCTACCACGTGAGCTGGAACAAGGGCTGTACCAGGGGAAAGGATTGTGCCCAGACAAGGAAGGTGTCCAGTCTGTGAAAGAAACTTATTGAAAAATCTCTGAGGGTGAGTTTAATCTGTATTCAGTTTTATTACTATACTAGGCTTAGATTTGCATGTTTTATTTTATTTTACTTGGTAATTCACTTTGTTCTGTCTGTTACTACTTGGAACCACTTAAATCCTACTTTCTGTAGTTAATAAAATCACTTTTTACTTATTAATTAACCCAGAGTATGTATTAATACTGGAGGGGATGGGGGGGGGGGAGAGAAACAGCTGTCCTCTCTCTCTATCAGTATTATAGAAGGCAAACAATTTATGAGTTATTTATGTATAAGCTTTATACAGGGTAAAACAGATTTATTTGGGGTTTGGACCCCTTTGGGAGTTGGACACCTGAGTGTTAAAGACAGGAACACTTCTATAAACTGCTTTCAGGTTAAGTCTACAGCTTTGGGGCAGGTGGTTCAGACCCTGGGTCTGTATTGGAGCAGACTGGCGTGTCTGGCTCAGCAAGACAGGGTGCTGGAGACCCGAGCTGGCAGGGAAAGCAGGGGTAGAAGTAGTCTTGGCACATCAGTTGGCAGTTCCCAAGGTGGTTTCTGTGATTCAACCTGTCACACTGGGTTCTTATCGCCACCAGCTGCTTTCAACACCTGTAGCTTCATCACCCAGCCCTGAAAACTATGACCCTTACCCACTGCACTCAACCCCCATCACTATGCAGTATAGCCATCCTGAAGTGCAGCACTCATTGCACAGCACTCCAGACAGGAAGGCTGAGTATGATAACAGGACATATGCAAATCTGTGATTGTACCGTTCCCCACCCCACCCCCTTGCCCTTTCCGTTTCCCAAGCAGTTGTGTTTCTTTTCAATAAATGGATTTTTTGGCTTTGAAAACATTCTTTATTATTGCATAAAGTAAAAAATACCTTAGCCCAGGAAAGCAACAGGTACACAAGTCAGCGTAGCAAACATAGATTCCTACTAACATTGGAACCACTGCACTTCACTCCCATGCAGGGCACCAGATATTACTGGTGGCTTTCAGCCTCAAATTGCTCCCTCAAGGCATTCCTAATCCTTGCAGCCCCGCGCTGGCCTCTCTAATAGCTCAGCCTCCAGGTGTTGAACCCCCGAGGTCCAGGCCTGAGTGAAGCTTTCACCCTTCCCTTCACAAATGTTATGGAGGGTACAGCACGTGGATATGACAGCATCCCCGCGGTTATCGGCCAGGTCCAGCTTCCCATACAGAGAGCGCCAGCGGCCCTTTAAACAGCCAAAAGCACACTCCACAGTCATTTTACACCAGCTCAGCCTGTTGTTGAACCACTTCTTGCTGCTGTCAAGGCTCCCTGTGTAGGGTTTCATGAGCCACGGCATTAAAGGGCAAGCGGGGTCTCCAAGGATCACAATGGGCATTTCGACTTCACCTATGTTGATCTTCTGGTCTGGGAAAAAAGTCCCAGCTTGCAGCGTCCTGAACAGGCCAGTATTCCCAAAGATGCATGCATCATGCACCTTTCCAGGCCAGCCTGCGTTAATGTCAATGAAACGCCCATGGTGATCCACAAGCGCCTGGAGAATCATAGAGAAATACCCCTTCCAATTAATGTACTCGGAGACTAGGTGGGCTGAAAGTTCTGCAGCCACTGCTCATCTTCCCAGACTTGGATGAAGATGTGATCCCACCACTCGGTGCTTCTTTCCTGAGCTCAAAAGCGGCGTTCCATAGTGGTGAGCATGTCCGGGAATGCCACAAGCAATCTCATGTCATATGCGTTACTCGAGTCAATATCGCCGAAGTCCTTACTGTCAGTTTGGATCTTAAGGAGTAACTCGACTGCCAAACGTGATGTGCTGGCGAGACTCATCAGCATATTCCTCAGCAGTTCAGGCTCCATTCCCGCAGACTGAAAGGGAAGACAGAGCCCGCAGCACAAAAAACGTTGAAAGATGGCACCAATTGTGGACAGAAGCAGAGGAATTGCTGGGATGTGAACCAATGCATCACGGGGCATTGGGACAGGACCCAGAATGCCCCACACACACACCCCGCTCCCTTCCCACAAGCCACAGTGCCAGGATGGGAAGAGGTGCTCTGTGGGATAGCTGCCCATAATGCATTGCTCCCAATGCTGCTGCAAGTGCCACAAATGTGGCCACACCAGTGCGCTTGAAGCTCTCAGTGTGGACAGTCTGCAGCGCTTTCCCTACTGCGCTCTCTGAAGGCGGGTTTAACTCACAGCGCTCTACATCTGCAAGTGTAGCCATGCCCACTGGGAGCTTTCCCTGAGAAAGGACTGCAGGGTTTGGACATGTTACTGGAAAGAGTCCAATTTATTACACCAGAAAGAGTGTAGACAACCCACACATTAAAGACTATAATGAGCATCTGTTGCCTCCCACAGGTGTTGTGAAGCTTAGGCCTGGTCTACACTATGAGTTTAGGTAGAATTTAGCAGCGTTAAATCGAATTAAGTCTGGACATGTCCACATGACGAAGCCCTTTTTTTCGACTTAAACGGCCCTTTAAACCGGTTTCTTTACTCCACCTCCAACGAAGGGATTAACGCCAAAATCAGCCTTTGCGGGTCGGATTTGGGGTAGTGTGGATGGAATTCGACATTATTGGCTTCCGGGAGCTATCCCACAGTGCTTCATTGTGACCGCTCTGGACAGCACTCTCAACTCAGATGCACTGACCAGGTAGACAGGAAAAGCCCCGCGAATTTTTGATTTCATTTCTTGTTTCCCCAGCATGGAGAGCACAGGTGACCATGCAGAGCTCATCAGCACAGGTAACCATGATGGAGTCCCAGGATCGCAAAAGAGCTCCATCCTGGACAGAACGGGAGGTACAGGATCTGCTCGCCATATGGGGAGATGAATCAGTGCTAGCTGAACTCCGTAGCAGTAAACGAAATGGTAAATTTTAAAAAAAGTCTCAAAGGCCATGAAGGACAGAGGCCATAACAGGGACACACAGCAGTGCCGCGTGAAAATTAAGGAGCTAAGGCAAGCCTACCACAAAGCCAGAGAGGCAAACGGAAGGTCCAGGACAGAGCCGCAAACATGCTGCTTCAACGCGGAGCTGCATGCCATGCTAGGGGGTGCAGCCACCACTACCCCAACTGTGTGCTTTGACTCCATCAATGGAGAATCACGCAACAGGGAAGCGGGTTCGGGGTACGAAGAAGATGATGAAGACAATGAAGATAGCTCACAGCAAGGAAGCGGAGAAACCGGTTTCCCCAACAGCCAGGTTATGTTTATCACCCTGGACCTGGAACCAGTAACCCCCGAACTCACCCAAGGCGTGCTCCCAGACCCTGAGGGCACACAAGGGACCTCTGGTGAGTGTACCTTTGTAAATATTACACATGGTTTAAAAGCAAGTGTGTTTAATGATTAATTATTAATTTGCCCTGGCAATCGCGGCCAGTACAGCTACTGGAAAAGTCTGTTAACGTGTATGGGGATGGAGCGGAAATCCTCCAGGGACATCTCCAGAAAGCTCTCCTTCATGTACTCCCAAAGCCTTTGCAAAAGGTTTCTGGGGAGGGCTGCCTTATCCCGTCCGCCATGGTAGGACACTTTACCACGCCAGGCCAGTAGCACATAGTCTGGAATAATTGCATAACAAAGCATGGCAGCGTATGGTCCTGGTGTTTGCTGGCATGCAGACAACATCCATTCCTCATCTCCCTTTGTTATCCTCAGGAGAGTGATATCATTCACGGTCACCTGGTTGAAATGGGGTGCATTGAGAGGTGCCCGTTCCTGCTCGGCTGAACAGAAATGTTCCCCGCTCTTAGCCACGTGGTAGGCGGGAGGGGTGAAGTGATCATCCCAGAGAATTGGGCGTGTGGGGGGGGTAGTTGGGTTTGTGCTGCATGTTAACCCGGAAACCGCAGCCCCTCCTTTTACATTGCAAACCCATTTTAAATGGCCAACCCAACGGGTGCTTGGTATGGGAAATGAGGGCGCTACTGTTTGAAACCATTCCCACATGTTAAGAAGGTTAAAAAAGCCATAAGATTGTGGCTTACCATGGCTGCCTGCAAGCCGAAATCTGTTGCCTGGCACTGCGTGAGTGATCTCTCACACCAACCGGTAGGCCCTCAATATAAGAGGAAAAATGCAACCTTGTAACGAAAGCACTTGTGCTGTGTAATGTGAACAGCAAAATTTAATGTGAAATAGTGTACCCATTGTTCTCTAAAATGTGTCTTTTTTAACCACCTCTCCCTTCTCCTCCACCAGCTGCAAATGTTTCTCCTTCACAGAGGCTAATGAAGATTAGAAGGAGAAAATGGCAGACTCGGGATGATATGTTCTCAGAGCTCCAGATGTCCTCCCACGCTGACAGAGCACAGCAGAATGCGTGGAGGCAGTCAATGTCAGAGTGCAAAAAAGCACAATATGAATGAGAGGAGAGGTGGCAGGCTGAATCGCGGGCTGAAGAGAGCAAGTGGCGGGCTGAAGAGGATAGGTGGTGTCAGCTTGCTGCAGAAGGCAAGAGTTGATGCTCCGGCTGCTGGAGCATCAAACTGATATGCTCCAGCGTATGGTTGAGCTGCAGGAAAGGCAGCAGGAGCAGAGACTGCCGCTACAGCCCCTATGTAACCAACAGCCCTCCTCCCCAAGTTCCATAGCCTCCTCACCCAGACGCCAAAGAACGCGGTGGGGGGGGGCTCCGGCCACCCAGGCACTCCACCCCAGATGATTGCCCAAGCATCAGAAGGCTGGCCTTCAATAAGAGTTAAAGTTTTAAACTGCAGTGTGTCCTTATCCTTCCCTCCTCCCACACCCCTCCCGGCGCTTCCCTTCTCCCCCACCCCTCCTGGGCTACCTTGGCAGTTATCCCCCTAGTTGTGTGATGAATTAATAAAGAATGCATGAATGTGAAGTAACAATGACTTTATTGCCCCTGCAAGCGGTGCTCGAAGGGGGGAGGGGAGGGTGGCTAGCTTACAGGGAAGTAGAGTGAATGGGGGCGTGGGTGGGAGGGTTCATCGAGGAGAAACAAACAGAAGTTTCACACCATAGCCTGGCCAGTCACAAAATTGGTTTTCAAAGCTTCTCTGATGCGCACCGCACCCTGCTGAACTCTACGCGCAGCCAGACACCAGGGCAGTTAGAAATCAGCGGCCAGGCGATTTGCCTCAACCTCCCACCCCACCATAAGTGTCTCCCCCTTACTCTCACAGATATTGTGGAGCGCACAGCAAGCAGCAATAACAATTGGAATATTGGCTTCACTGAGGTCTATCCGAGTCAGTAAACTGCACCAGCGCGCTTTTAAATGTCCAAATGCACATTCCACCACCATTCGGCACTTGCTCAGCCTATAGTTGAACAGATCCTGACTACTGTCCAGGTTGCCTGTGTACGGCTTCATGAGCCATGGCATTAAGGGGTAGGCTGGGTCCCCAAGGATAACGATAGGCATTTCAACATCCCCAACGGTTATTTTCTTCCCGGACCTGTGGTGACGACGCAGGAAAGGAAACAGAACGCCAGGTCTGTGGTAGCTAGAGAGCTTTACAAGCCTCTTGCAAAAAGCCTCTCAGGAAAACTTTTCCTGGGGTTTTTATTTCTCTCCTTACTTTGTTTACAACTCTTCTTAGTGGTTACATTCTTGCGCATAGAAGAGCCAGGCAGTATACATGCACATAAGATAACGAACCCATCTCTTGAGCGCGTGAACACCAGCTGCGAGGGTACAATCAAATCAGCCAAATAAGTTTCCCAAACACAAACGCTGGATTGAAGGTCACTCCTGCCTCGTAGCCATGGGAGCAGTTTGCCGCGCCTGTGGACTGGCGATTCGGGAGCTATGCATCTCTACATCTCCCCCTGTTATATTTTATAAATGCGGTGTTTAAACAAAACACTCTCGCAGGGTAGCATACACAATGCCACTAGATTGGGTATACATTAAACAAAGCAGCAAAGTAAAACGTCAAACATCAAAACTAGGACCCCATACTATAAAAGGGGTCTTCATCCACTCTAAGGGTGGCTATAACTAAATATAATCCTACCAAGGAAGAAAAACGTCTTGGCGGATGACTTAAGCATAGCATTTCAGCATATCAATTTGCTATTGCATACAAAACTATTATCAGCAAGCTTAAAACAGCACATTTCTTTCACTGTCTCACACCCCAGATGTTGCTGGGTGGTTTACAGACAGGAACAAGGCAGGTACTTAACAGACCTTGCATTTCCGGGGCAACGGCCAGGCAGAAATCAGATTGATTTAATACTTCTGCCAGGTGGACCCAGGTGTTAAACTGCAGCCGCTGCTCCATCTGGGGTTCGCCTTGGCAGCTAGGGGCCAACAGGAAACTCCCCAATACACACAAAATAAGGAGTGAATTAGCATTAAGGCAAGCTAACAATGTCACAAGGTAATTTTCTGCGGTAGGTTCTAGCTGCTGCTGCACTCGCAGCTGCTCGGCCTGCAATGAAAGGGCTTTAACCTGTCCCCAGGTTATGCGCTGCGGGGGCCCCCGCGGGGGGCGCTGGCGAGGACGCTCGGGATCCTGCAGATGTAGGTTGAACTGTGGAATGGGGTTTGATAGTCCCTGGTGCCAGGCCATCGCCGTGCCACGGGCGGACGTTACGCGCCGGGACCCACAACGGACCTGTAGGAAGAGAAACGGCAGCATGCCCTCGTCCCCACGTTATAAGGGGCACTGGGCCATGCCACTGAGGGTCTGGGGCCTTGCGATATTTAACAAAGGGGCGGGGCAAGGCCTGGTAGCTGCGAAAATGACATTCTGCTGCAGAGTAGTTGTCAGTCAAATTCAAATGATTCAGGGTAAAAAGCACTGCAGCCAGCCATTCCTGGCGGGGAGGAAGGCCTACGGGAATCCCCCCTTTCTGTTTTTGGCGGACCAGGGCTTGTTTGAGCGCACGATTGGCTCGTTCCACAATGGCCTGGCCTGTGGGGTTATACGGGATACCAAACGTGTGGACAATGTCCCACGTGGTACAGAAGGAGGCAAAGGCCGAGCTACAGTAGGCGGGGCCGTTGTCGGTCTTAAGATGGGATGGGTGACCCATGATTGCCATAGCGCGAATCATGTGATTAATAACATGACGAGAGGCCTCACCCTTCTGGGGGGTGACTCACACATAATGGGAAAAGGTATCTACACACACGTGAAGATACTGCCAGGGGGCAAAGGGAGGGAAATGTGTAACATCCATTTGCCAGAGCTGGTTGGCCGAGGTTCCACGAGGGTTAACCCCTACCTCCGGGCTATTGGAGAGAGAAGCGCAAAGGTCACACTGGCGAACAATGGCCTGCGCCTGATACAATGGGAGAGTGAACTGCTTGGCAAGGGCCTTGGCGGATTGATGAAAAAAGGCGTGGCTTTCGATTGGGGAGGAAAAAATTGAGGCCACCGATTTGACCGCCTGGTCGGCCACCGTGTTGCCTTCTGTTAATAGGCCCGGTAGTGTGGTGTGACTGCGAATGTGTGCCACAAACAGTGGGCTAGAGCGGGAGGAAAGGAGCTGTTGCAGGGTAAGAAAAAGGGCCAACAAATTGTCATCACAGGAGGGCGACACATAGGAACCTGGAAGAGACTTAAGAACATTAGTAACATAAAGACTGTCAGTAATCAAATTAAAAGGGTCATCCTGGAAGCATCGGCAGGCCAGGATGACAGCAGCCAACTCTGCGCGCTGTGGGGAGCGCTGAGGCAGGGTAAAGCGGACTTGCCAAGTGCCTTGCACCTGCCAGCTGACCGCACCTCGTGTTGGGCCGCCGTCCGTAAAAAGGGTAAGTGCATCCTTAATGGGGACGGTTGACAAGGACGGCCGGAGGTGAAGGCAACGTTGTTGTAGGAATGAAAGACGGGGGTCAGGGGGAATGTGATATTTAACTTCCCCAACATAGTCAGCAAGAGACAATTGGAGGGTGGCACTGCAAGAGACAGTGCGTTCCCAGTCTTTAGCCGGGATGGGGACAATAATGGCAACGGGGTCCCAACCCAAGAGGGTACGGGACCGTTCTCGCACTTTAAAAATCAGCTCTGCGGCCTGTTGAGGGAGTGTCTGAATAGTATGCGGAGGGGAGTGGGTCAAATAAATCCATTCAATTAAACGAAGACGCGCTGCCGCCCCCTCCTGGGCGAGGACAGCTGTCGGTTGTGAGAGTGTGGGAAGCAAAATGGCAAAAAGGGGCTGTTCCCTTTCTCGGCGGTCGACCCACACCTGGGCCAGGGTCTGGTTAATGAGGGTGACCGCTTGGCGCTGTTCCTGGGAAACGGGAATGATATCTCCGGGGAGACGGCCCTGCCGAAGGCCAGAAAAAAGAGGGGACAGCATGGAGGTAGTCAGAGGGCAAAAAGGACGAATCCAATTAAGGGACCCCAATAACTGTTGAAGCTGTACAAACGTAAGAGGGTTGGGCAATACCAACTCGGGACAAACTGGACGGGCATATGACTGGAGCATGCGGTGACCAAGATACAAAAAGGGTGGCTGACGCTGGATCTTGTCCGGTGCCACAACCAGGCCACACGCCGCAAGCTGGTGGCGCAGTTCGTCCAGCCAGTCATCAGGGAGGACGGGGTGAGCCACCAGGATGTCATCCATGTAGTGGTAAATTAAGGCATCTGGGTGTGCTGCGCGGAAGGGCCGTAGGGCCTGCGCAACAAAATGCTGACACAAGGTGGGGCTATTCAACATGCCTTGAGGGAGCACATTCCACTGATAGCGTGGAGTGGGCTGGGAGTGATTCAAAACCGGAACAGTGAAGGCAAAGTGCACCCGGTCCTCAGGGTGCAAGGGGATGGTAAAAAAACAATCCTTTAAATCTATTACAAATAACCGGTAATCACAGGGAATAAGGTTGGGATTAGGGGTACCACACTGCAGGGGACCCATAGGCTGTATAATTTTGTTAATGGCGCGAAGGTCCTGCAGGAGGCGCCACTTGCCAGATTTCTTTTTAATCACAAACACGGGGGTATTAAAGGGGCTAGTGGACTCCTCCAAACGTCCTGCCTTCAGCTGGTCATTAACCAAGTGCTGGAGGGCCTCCAGCTTTTCTAAAGGAAGCGGCCACTGCGCAACCCATACGGGTTCGTCAGTGAGCCAACGGAGGGGGAGGGCCGTATGCCTAATCATTGATATGGATGGTGGCAGTGAACTGTGTCAATAAATCACGGCCCCACAGGTTGAGGTGGACGGGGAGAATGATAGGCCGGATACGGGCGCGGCGGATGCCTTGGGGCGCCCTAACCTCCAACCATCGGGCACTTCGTTGTGAGTCCTGTGCCCCGCCCACACCCCAAACTGCCGGAGCCTGCTCTGTGGGCCAATGGGCGGGCCACTGCGCAGCGGCAATGACGGTAATGTCTGCCCCAGAGTCGATAACACCCTCGAACGGCTGATCGTTGAGGCAGTAAATGCGTTTGGGTTGGGGTGCTCCAATGTCTTTAACAACTGCTGCCACTTGTGGGTGAATAGTGCGCTGGTCGGTGGACCCGAAGCCTCCGGTTCGGGGAACGTTTCTTCCCCCTGCCGGAAGGGAGTAGGGCACAAGTATGAGTTGCGCCCAGGCATCTCCCTGAAACAGCCGTTTCGGGAGATGACTCCACAGTTGAACATGGATAATTCCACCATAGTCCGAATCCACCACCCCAGGCACCACAAACAGGCCCTGCTTGCTGGCGGACGAGCGGGGTAGGACAAGGCCCACCATGCCCTCCGGCAGCGGGCCCTGAATCTGGGACGGCATGAGGAGGACCTCCCCGGGGAGAGTGATATCCATATTTTCCTGATTAACAAGGTCAATCCCCGCACTGCCCCTTGTGGCGGCGGGGGCGTCGTGCACGGAGAGGGGCGCGGCCTTGGGTCTCGGGCTGGTCGCAGGCCCGCCTACTAGTTTCCCGGGGGGTTGTCTCGGTTAGCAGCCAAGACCCGGCTGTCACCCCCGGCCAAGCGACACTGCGCAGCCCAATGGTAGCCCTTTTTGCATTTCGGACACAGCGTGCGGGGCCTCTGGTCTGTCCGGGGCTTGGGTTTGTTTTTACACATGCCCCCCGCAGGGGCCCGACACTCCCGCCAAAAATGTCCGGGCTTCTGGCAGTTAAAGCAGTTCCCCTGAGGCTTCTGCCCCTTGTGCAGGGCAGCTGCCAGCAGGGCCATCTGATGGGTCTGAGTGCCTACGTCAGCACACGCCTGCAGCAATTCTGCCAGGGTATACCCGGGGCGCCCGACCACTGCCTGCATGGCACGGCGGCAGTCTGCATTGGCATTTTCGTAAGCCAATTTTATCATTAGTTCAGTCTGGGCTTGCGGGTTATCAATCTGCCTCTGGACTGCCTCTTGGAGGCGGTCAATAAACTGGTGGAATGGTTCGGTGGCACCCTGCCGAGTAACCGCAAAGGACTTAGAGGACTCGCCTGCAGCGGGGACCCTGCGGAACGCGCGACGGACACACTGGCCAATGATGGGAAAAGCTACCCGGGGCGTGCCCGCCGCCTGCTCGGGGATGCTCGAAAACTGCCCTGTGCCATATAACTGCTCAGCAAGATAAGCCCCCCCACCTTGCGCTGCTGCTGCAAGCGCCTCTCGCTGGTACTCGCTATCCCACACAACGTATTGCGCGGGAGACAGCACCATGCGACACATCTTTCCAATCTTGGGGGAGCAAGAAGTAACCGTTTGACACACCTTCCAAGATCCCCAGGGTGAAAGTGGACCGCACCCCGGTCTCACGAACTGCCTTGCGGAGCTCGCGCAGAACTGAGTAGGGGAGAGCCTCCCAGTCCACTATCTGCCCCCCATTTCCATTATCCCGCCAAGAGACGGGAAACGCCTCGAACCCACACTTGGATTCCTTATCGGTCAAGAGACCGGCCTCACGCGCTTGCCGCACCGCCGCGGCGACAGCGCCCCCCTGCCCGACCGGTAGGCAGGGGGGCGCCGCCACGGGCGGCGGCGCAGGGAGGGTCAGCTGTGGGCAGGAGGGGGGTGGCCCATCACCTGGGGGCAAAAGGGGGACCGGCTTGGGGCTGTTGGGGCCGATCCCCTCCAGTGCCTCCTTACAACGCTGCCAGAGCAGCAGGCACTGAACTGGGGCACGGGGTTTACTATACAAGGTGATCCCAATCTGTATCCAATCAAAAAGCTGCAATGACCCGCAGTCTGGATACCAGGGGCACTGGCGATCTATTTCCCTTAGGAGGTCCTCAATATGAGCGACCGGGACAGCGACACATGATCGCTGTCGTATAATCTCTTGTAACTCTCTTGCGTGCTCCTTCTGGGCACTGGAAAGTTTCCCCCCCATACTCACGAATAAGGGGCGGCAAACAGCCGCGGGCGCGCTCGGCGTATCCAGCCGGTGAGTAGAGGGGTATCACGTCGGGGTCACCAGCTGTGGTGACGACGCAGGAAAGGAAACAGAACGCCAGGTCTGTGGTAGCTAGAGAGCTTTACAAGCCTCTTGCAAAAAGCCTCTCAGGAAAACTTTTCCTGGGGTTTTTATTTCTCTCCTTACTTTGTTTACAACTCTTCTTAGTGGTTACATTCTTGCGCATAGAAGAGCCAGGCAGTATACATGCACATAAGATAACGAACCCATCTCTTGAGCGCGTGAACACCAGCTGCGAGGGTACAATCAAATCAGCCAAATAAGTTTCCCAAACACAAACGCTGGATTGAAGGTCACTCCTGCCTCGTAGCCATGGGAGCAGTTTGCCGCGCCTGTGGACTGGCGATTCGGGAGCTATGCATCTCTACACGGACCAGAAAGTCCCTTCTTCCTCCAGCTTTTGAAACAGACCAGAGTTCCTGAAGACGCGAGCATCATGTACCTTTCCTGGCCATCCCACGTTGATGTTAGTGAAACGTCCCTTGTGATCCACCAGGGCTTGCAGCAGCATTGAAAAGTTTATGTACTCGGTGGCTTGGTGCTCCGTTGACAAGATAGAGATATGGTTCCGTCTATCGCCCCACCACAGTTTGGGAATCCCATTGCAGCAAAGCCATCCACTATGACCTGCACGTTTCCCAGAGTCACTACCTTGATATCAGCAGGTCTTTGATTGCGTTGGCTACTTGGATCGCAACAGCCCCCACAGTAGATTTGCCCACTCCAAATTGATTCCCGACTGACCGGTAGCTGTCCGGCGTTGCAAGCTTCCACAGGGCTATCACCACTCGCTTCTCAACTGTGAGGGCTGCTCTCATCCTGGTATTCTGGTGCTTCAGGGCAGGGGAAAGCAAGTCACAAAGTTCCATGGAAGCGTCCTTACGCATGCGAAAGTTTCGCAGCCACTGGGAATCGTCCCACACCTGCAACACGATGCGGTCCCAACAGTCTGTGCTTGTTTCCCGGCCCCAGAATCGGCGTTCCACGCCATGTACTTGCCCCAGTAACACCATGATTTGCACATTGCTGGGGCCTGTACTTTGTGAGAGGTCTATGTCCATGTGAATTTCCTCATCACTCTCGTCGCCACACTGCAATCGCCTCCTCACCTGGTTTTGCTTTGGCATGTTCTGGCTCTGCATATACTCCAGGACAATGCGTGTGGTGTTCATAGTGCTCATAATTGCCGCGGTGATCTGAGTGGGCTCCATGATCCCAGTGCTATGGCGTCTGGGTTGAAAAAAGGCGTGAAACTATTGTCTGACGGAGGGAGGGAGGAAGGGGTGAGTGACGACATGGCTTACAGGGAATTAAAATCAACAAAGGTGGCTGTGCATCAGGGAGAAACCACAAACAACTGTCACACAGAATGCCTCCCCCCCAAAAAAGATTGAACTCAAAACCCTGGGTTTAGCAGGCCGTTGCTTTCACGGAGGGAGGGGGAAGCAAATGAATACAGAACAAATCTGGTCCATCTATTTTTTACATCTTAAGCTGGCAGCAGACAGTGCAGCATGACTGATAGCCATTGCCATCTTCTGGGTGCTTGGCAGAAAATGCTGTATTACGACTGCTAGCCATCATCGTCAAGACGGTTCAATAGGATTGCTAGCAGGACTGAGTCTCCAGGAGACCAAACATGTCTGCCCAGGTGCCTCTGATTGAACTCACTGAGGAATATGATGATGATAGATATCAATTGTAATACACCAGCCACTGCCAAAAGGCAAGGAGCTGCTGCTGTGTAGCAATGCAGCTCCACGTCTGCCAGCACCTAGATAGCTAATGACAGCTACCAGTCATACTGCACCGTCTACTGCCAAAAGGCAATTAGCTGCTGCTGTGTAGCAATGCAGTACCACGTCTGCCGGCACCCAGATGACATATGGTGACGGTGAGCTGAGCTGAGCGGGCTCTATACTTGCCTTGGTATGTTGTCTGACAGGTAACCCAGGTAACCCAGGTAAAAAGGCGCAAATCGATTGTATGCCGTTGCTCTGACGGAGGGGGAGGGGCCTGATGACATGTACCCAGAACCCCCCGTGACACTGTTTTTGCATTATCGGGCATTGGGATCTCAACCCAGAATTCCAATGGGCGGCGGAGACTGCGGGAACTGTGGGATAGCTACCCACAGTGCAACGTTCCGGAAGTCAACGCTAGCCTCAGTACTGTGGACGCAGTCCACCGACTTAATGCACTTAGAGCATTTTATGTGGGGGGGGGGACACAATCGACTGTATAAAACCGATTTCTATAAACCCAGCTTCTATAAATTCGACCTAATTTCGTAGTGTAGACATACCCTTAGTTAGGGTGCAAGAATCTTGAAGGAAGAGCGCTGTACACGTGCACAGATTAATCATTCCCCCCAGGGCTTGGAGGATAGCGGCTCACATGTCTTTTTAAAGTCAGAGTGGCATTTTATAACAAGCACAGGGAGCAGGAGGGAGCCCCTGCTCAGCAGAGCAATCTATACCAAGCTGGGTTTCACACTTGACTGAAGTGTTTCCAAGGCAGATTGCAGCTGAGAGGTGTGAAGTGGAGCATCCAGCATAGATGACGCTGCAATGAGCTTGTCTTTTCCCACATGTGGGGAGGAAAAAATACCAGGCAAGAAGTTGACTCAGCCAGACTTCATGCTTGGCACTGGGCCAGTAGAATTGCTTGGGCCGTTTGATTGGCAGCACTCTCTAGCCTGATGTAATCCTGAGGCCACATGCATCATCGGTACCAGAGAATAGCACAGTGATGATTTGTCTGCTCAGATATTACCTGCCAGCAGGATCATTATGTAATATTATGGATATCACATGTTCATATTGTGACTCTGATATTCCATGGTGAATGGTACAGCCACTCAGTAACCATCAGCCTCCAGAACATGGGCTACCACAGCACACACAGGAATGGTCCATAAAGAAAACTAGTATTTCCTTTGCAAGCTATGCCCAAAGTTTCACAGGGGAGGATGGGGGAAATTTCCCAGAGTCAGTGCTGCACAGGACATGATGGAATCCACAGGTATTATATGAACCAAGGATCTCCTGGACACACCCCAAAGCAAATCCACAGTAGGTGCTTTTAACATGCAATTAGCCCAATTCGCCCCTCCCATCTGAGATGGGGGACGGGGGGGAACAACTGCTACTGTTGCAATTTAGAAAGGCATCCTTTACAAGCCCTTTTGGTGTTGTACTAGTTACTGCAGGCCTGGCTCTCCATTGTTGTGCACTTTGTGTAGTTAGTCACTCCTTCGAGGAGCCTCAGGGAGCTGAAATCAAACTCATTTATCATAGGCCACCTCACAGCCATCAGATTGTAACTTTTAGTCACTACCAACCTGTATCGTTTTGCTGACAATTAGCTAGCTACTATGCAATGCGCTGCCAATCCCGAGAGTTAACTACTGCCCTGACCAGAGGGGCAATAGACTGTCCCCTGAAAAAGTTTCCTTGTAGCAGGTGAAGGGGAGGAGATAGACTTTGCAGTGGTCATTTCATATGAACCATCCGCAAGGCTATGAAACGCTCTGAAAATAATCTTCACTTTATTCACCAACAGCCATAGCTTTACCTTCTCCCACCTGCAATCATTCAATCCAAAACCTACACAGGGTCTTTTCAGTTCATATCTTTAAAGCTAAAAAGGTGAATTTATAGCTGAATAATTGTATTTGTCCTTCAGTTCTTGATTCGGTGGGAAAAGAATGTGCAGCTGTGTGACAGGGTGCTGTACTCAGCACTGGGCCAGCACCTCCTCCTGGCCATTCTGGGGGTTAGCTTCAGGAGGCTGACACCCCTTCCCACGGTTGCATGCCATCTCTCTGTCCCTCTCTTGCTCCACGAGCTGCTGCCACCTCTTTGTGACTTGGCCCTCCGGCCAGGTCACTGTGTATGTTTTCTCCATCCTCGGTACAAAGGTCTTTCTTCTACAATCCTAAACAATCTTTCCATTCACTGCCTCATTGTGCCACTTCCTCAGCAGCTGGCAGGTGAACCCAGACCTGCCCTCTACTCCGCATTCTGGCTCAGAGACCCTCTAATCAGCAGCCAAGGTCTGCTCCCTCCTAGACCTTACTGCCTTTCCCTGAACCCTTTCCTTGCTATCTGGCACACCCCCTCTCTTGGTCTGCCAGCCTCCCAACTCCCTCCTCCCAGAGAGTAACTGCAGGCTATATGTCTCTGCAGCTACCAAACACTCCTCCCTTCTCCCAGGGAGTAACTACAGACTTTCCCAGCAGCCCCCTCTGCTTCCAATTTCCTGGCTTTATAAATCCAGCTTGTTCCTCCTCAGCTGGGCTCCCTCACCCAGTCAGGGGATTGCTTAGTCATGTGATTCTCCTCAGCTGTGCCCTGTCTGGTTAAGTAGCCCCCTTCTCAGTCTGCATTAACCCTTTCAGGGCAAGTGTGGGTGAACACCCCACCACAGGCTGATAGAAGAATCCTTCCCATTTAGTGTCTCTCACTCAGACAAGGTACAGTGTAGGGACACTGCTAGAATTTCACTTCCAAACCCATTATATCCAGCCCACACCATCTTCCAGCGAAGGGCAGGAGTGCGAGTGTGTGTTTGACTTGATGCAATTTTTTCCATATAGAGAAGGGAGGGGAAAGCCAGGCAGAAAATGACTCAAACAGATTTAGTATCTGGAATCAGGCCCATATTGTTCTTGCCCTACCATGCCCTGAGCTATGTCAGTACCAGCATTTTGCAGTCTGATGCAAACCCATGCCCGTTTACCATTTTCCAATTAAATGCCTTCATGAGCCTTACATTTCTGTCTCAAAACACTTCAGCACGATCATTACAGAACACGCTACGTCCGCATGGTCATATTGAGAGTTTGGTGCAGAGACAAAACATACAGAGGATGCAACTGAGGTTTCATGGAAGTTTTATTTACCAGCTGGGAACCACACAGAGGATGCAACAAGATCCACTGCCAGCTCCGTGACATTGACAAGAAGTGCTTCGTTCTGTTTATATTGAAATAAAATGGATGTGCTTTTAAAGACATTCCAGCTGTGGCATTTGTGAGCACAAATGGGAACTTGTGCTTTCTATTTCCTCATTCCACACTGCCTGTGAGGGGGCATTTCTTCCTAATAAACTAACGAGAATTGATTTTGGAGTGGTTCACACTAGTTAACTTAAGGGAGACACATGTTGACTTACTTGAAAACAAAGCTCCCCTTCAATAACATGACAAGAACAAACTTGGAGACTCTCAGACAACACATCTGTGATTACTGCAGCTGTTAATGTCTCAGAACCTCTCTCATTACAGGTATTAGATCTTCTAAAACAAAAAGAAATGGGCTTTCACTTGTATTTGAAAATGAATTCCCTAAGGGATATCGCAACTCCTGATCTTTTATCTACTGAGACATAGACATACCCAGTTTCAGGACATAAGAGTCACCCCAGTGAGCACATGCTTAGAGCCCAGAAGCTTTTCACTGAAGGCACAAATTCCAAAGCCTCTTTAAGGAATGAGAGAGAAAGCAGGTGTGTGTGCATCCTGGAACCAAAGAGAAACATGTCACCTGTGTTCCACTTGGAGACCCTGGCAAGTTACCTATCCTTTAAGCCCTTCACGAAGAGTTTCACCCTCTTGGTTACAATTTCATGTCAGTTTGAGGAGCAAATGAGGGTCCCTCTGCCAGTTCAGGCTGACCATTTATACCAAGAGCCCTTTCTTTGTTTGCTGGGCCTCTTGAACCTAATCTGAACCTATATAGGCAATTCCCATGGGCTACGGGGAAATTCCCCAGAGTTGTTTACCTGTCCCAGAATTTGCATTAATTACACCCCACAGATTTTAGTTCCTGGTGGAAGCTCAGTGACCATTTCCCATGGAGCTAGAATACAATCCCTATGCACACCGGTATCTAAGTGTTACATGTATAGGAATAATCCCATTGCCTACGATAGCATCTGGCACACCTCAGTATAACAGATTTTTGACATTTCCACAATTCCAACATCTCACATCGGTCACATCTTAATTCCCTTATATATGCTATACAAAATCAAAAACAATTTGATAGTTTAAAGTTCTGAATCCTATCTGTAGTCACTTAGGAGCTCTTGACCCTTAACCTGTGACTTCTCAGATTATCTGCAGAATTTGTTACACTCGAGTTAGCTGACAAAATATTGAACACATAGGGTACTGTGGCCAGCTACTCACTCACTTGTGTTCCTTCCAGCACAGTCAAATGTTGTAAAGCAGGCAAGATGTGGGATAGTTCTTGCAAACAATGAAGGATGTAGTAAGGTACAGGTGAAGGGACCCTGTGAAGGAACAGCTTCCCTCTGCTGTCTGGATGTTTATGTGCCTCAGTTTCCCAGCCGTGGTCTACCATCTCCTTGTGGTGGCTTAATGACTTAGTGCTTTGGCCCTCTGATCAAAGCAAAAGTCTTCCCCTTACAGAGCAGTCAAAAGTCCAACCCTACACAAGAAATTTTCTCCCCTTGGTGTAGGGGAGGTCCTTTGCCTGCTCTGGGGTCTTGACCATTTCACTTTCTGGCAGAGGCCTGTGGGCTGACACACTGATCTCCCAGAACTAAATAAAACAGTCAGGCAGTTGTGGACCCTTCTTGCCAGGGCCACCAATATGGGAACTTAGACAGACTGCCAACAGAAAAGTAGTAACACTAACAAAACAAAGGCAGCAACAGTCTCTACAATTACGCAGAACTGTAAGCTATCCTCCGACTCACACCCAGCTTTCTTCCCCTTACTACCTCCCAGGCAGCCTTTTATATTTCCCCTCCTCCCTCTAACAGGCCAGAGTTAATTGTCAGGGACTGGGACATGGGCAGTCACAGTGGTTGGAGCAGGAGTCAGTAGCCAGGAATAGGCATCCAGGGTCAGAGCCAGACTTAGAGGTCAGAGCTAGAGTCAGACATTAGGGGTCAGAACCTGATTACCTGTAGCAAGGCAGGAGGTATCATAGCCATGGACAAATGCTTTGAGCAGCTAGTACTCACCTGCTGCAGTCTTCAGAGCAAGTCTGCTGATCCCCTCAGCCAATCAGAGAATTAGGCCAATGAGGCAACTCAGCTGGGGCCCAGATGCACTCATTAGACTACCTGGGGTAATGGAGCAGGTAAGCCGTTTAACTTCAGGTCCTTACTCCTGGCATCTGCTACATTAACCCTCTGAGGACTGAGCTTGCACCCTGTCATAAGGCCTTTACCACTTAGCTGCAGCTCATCCCTCCAGGTGGCACAACTGAGGTATGGGGGAGCTGAGTCCCTCCCTCCACACTGGGCTCAGGAAGCAACTGTCCCGGTTACTCAAATACTCCAGCTTCACTTTCCCCTTGGCCACTGCTTATGTTGCTCATCTCCTCCTTGACCTTCCTCAGGTCTCTTTAGCCAAGCCACTCATGGGCTCCATCCCCACCCCAGCACCCAAAGCACTTCCCCAGCCCGCTGTCGCTCAGGGACTCTGCTGCTGACCCTCCCCAGGACTTGCTCAAGCTCATTGCCAGTCCTTCTGTAGGAGAACTTTCTTTATTTTTCAACGTTTACAGTTATCCCCACATAGCCATCTTGGATTTCCCTTAGTTGTTGTTGGGAATCCATATTTGGTGCCCTTCTTCCCCAGCCTTGGGCACCCTTTTTGCTAAAGGCAGGAAAAGAGGCAGGCCACGTGACTGGTAATCTGCCTAGGAACAAGGTAGTATAAAAGTCCAGCCCTCCAGTCCAACAGGGCTGCCCATCTGAGAGGCAGACAGGTACCATAGTAAGGGTTGCTGGGGTAGGGTACATACCTGTATGCGAGGATAGCCATCCATCTGCTGTCCTTTGGTTCCAGTTCACTCACAGACACGACGGTGCAGGGAGGAAGGTCTGTGAAGAGAAGAACAGAGTTGTCAGCTTACCTGTCTGGAGGTCCCAGCCTCAGGAGCCTGTTGTCACCGCCTGCGTCTAGTGCTCTGTCCTGTCGTGTTGGTGGGCATCTGTAACCAAGCTGCAAGACATGGTAAAAAGACATCTAGGCTCCGATCACCTGTCCTGTATATAGTTTTGGGCCAGGGCTTTAAGCCTCTGCTTGTTACAGCCACAGCTGGGTTTGTATTTGGTCCTCTATAGTTATAGTTTGGAAGTCCTTAGTATTTATCCCTTTATTACTGTTTTAACTATTGTGTTATAGATAAAGCTGTTATTTTATGTTTACCTTAATCTTGTAAGTTTTCTTGGTGGCTAAGAACCTGATGACAGATGCGGGATAGGGAGGCGAATCTAGGCTGATTTCTTGGCCTGATTAAAAATCAGTCAACACTTCCTTACACCTGGTCGCTGGAGATCCCTTTTGAGCTATCTTCATTACTGAGAGCTAGGACCTGACTTTTAACTTGCTTCCTTCAAAGGCCTTGCTCCTGGTTCACAGTCACATGGTCTGGGAGGGGACTGCAAAGCATAGGTCAAAGCTAGGACATGAGTGCTATAAAAGCCCATCTCACCCTGTGGCAGATCCATAATGATGTTTTAAGACGCTGGCTCTTACTAAATCAGTTTTGGTTTTCTTTGCACTAGACAGTGGATTTAGGAAGTATTTCAATTTTCTCTTTTGTTACAGAGTTCACATTCTCTTGACTCTCTTTCTCTCTAATGAAGCTTTGCAATTTGTCCTGTTAATAAAAAGCTCCTGTAGTCTAAGCTTGTGCCCACTAGGTTGATCTGATGTCCTCCTGATCACTGACAGTATGTCTCAATCTCAGTAGAAATTAAGTCTATTACTTTATGGCTTAGAACAGCAGTTCTCAAACTATGGGTCAGGACGCCAAAGTGTGTCATGACCCATTTTAATGGGGTCTCCAGGGCTAGCTTAGACTTGCTGGGGCCTAGGGCCGAAGCCTGAGCCCCACCACCCGAGGCTGACGCCTGAGGGTTTCAGACCTTCGTGTTGGAACTTAGGTTACAGGCCCCCCTTGGGCTTCAGCTTTCCTACACACTCCCTCCCGCCCCCCATTCAGTGGGGCTCGGGCTTTGGCTCAGGCTTCGGTCCCCCGTCCTGGGGTCGTGTAGTAACTTTTATTGTCAGAATGGAGTCGCAGAACAATGAAGTTTGAGAACCCCTGGTTTAGAAGATCTAATATCTGTCATGAGAAATGTTCTGTGGCTCTAAGAGCAGAAGTAATTGTAGACATGTTGCACAGGATCCTCAGCTGGTGTAAACTGACATATCTTCACTGAAGTCAATGGAGCGAGGACAATTTACACCAGCTGAGGATCTGTCCTATTATCTGAATTGCCCATACAGGCCAGTTTGTTTTAGTGATGTTACTGGAATGGAGTGTTCTAATATGTCAACATGTGGCCTTCTTTAAATTAACTAAGACAAATCACTTCAAAATCAACCAGCTCTTCAGTTCATTATGAAGAAATTACACTCAGGAACTGTAGAATGAAAAAAATATAAAGCACAAGTTCCCCATTTCATTCACAGAACCTGTGAACTCTAGAACTGCTCAAACCCATACAGATAAGGCCTCTGAGAGTGCCAGGACAGGATCAGTGCCTGGAAGAGATGCTCAGTCGGATACAGTAAGCACTAGGACACAGCTGTGGTCTGGCTGACTGAGAAATAACAGTTCCAGGACAGAGTAACTATCACTACGTGGCCAGAGCAACACTGGCACGTCCAAGTAGTCCATGGCCTGTAGAAGCGGTGCTGAAACTGCATTGATTCCTGGGTGTAAGGGGGGGGAGAAAATTGTGGAAAAAGTACAATGATTGGGACATTTTTTTTTTGTACAGAAGTGAACAACATCCATGAGAACTGGTTTCTTTAGATGATTTCCAGGTAAAACACTGAGAGACTGCTTCATACAAGGGATTGCTAATAGATTACATGGAGTTTTTCATTATTAGATCACCAGTCAGTTTCAGGTTAGGTTAGAGGTGATTATAACTAATTACTGGCTGAAGGCGAGTCACGTGATCTATACACAATGAGTTGGTATCAGGCCACTTCTTGGATTGACACGCAATATCACAAAAACTACACACTCAGCTGGCACTAACTGGCAGGGCGGCTCCAGGCACCAGCACACCAAGCGCGTGCCTGGGGCGGCAAGCCACAGGGGACAGCCTGCCAGTCGCTGTGAGGGCAGCAGTCATGCTGCCTTCGGCAGCATGCCTGCGGGAGGTCCGCCGGTCCCGCGGTTTCGGTGGTAATTCGGAGGCGGGGACGCTGAAGGCGTGGCACTGGCGGCCTTCCTGCAGGCATGCCGCCGAATCCGGGTGACCAGCGGACTGCCCGCAGGCGTGCCGCCGAAAGCCACCTGACTACCGTGCTTGGGGCGGCAAAAAACGTAAAGCCGCCCCTGCTAACTGGTATCAGTATCCGTGACCAGACTCAGGGTTGGCTGCACCAGCAGTCTGAACTCCCCTCTCACTCTTACGGGTGGATCCCCCAAGTTATAAATTATTTATTATTTGTAGAGTGCTGACAGCACACAAGGCATCATTAAGATGGAATCACAGTCCCAGGACAGCATGGGAAGTCTGCCTCACTGCTTAGGGCATTGGTCACCAGGGCTGTCAATCAGCACGTTACACTAGCACTACAGTCGCTACAGTTGGTTTAGAAAAAGACGCTGGGATGTCACCAGCGAACCTTTGCCCTTTCTTTTTATTGTTCCCCCCTCAGGACAGAGTAACATTGATTCAAATGTATTTGACTGTACACCTGAGTCAAAATTCCCAATGAACGTCTAATCCCTTTGGATGTAGCCGCCACACCCCACCCTTCCCCACTTCATCTTATATCATCCAATCCTTTATTCAGAAGCCTTGCCAATATCTTTCCCGCTTGATTTGTTTAAACTAACCACATGCAGATGGTTTATAGCAATTTGTATTTGTCCTGTCCATATTCAGGTCTGAAGAGCATTTGTTGCTGCTGTAAGAATTGCACTGAGTCAGTCTCACTAGAGACAGTGAGCCAGCTCCTTGGCTGGTGGAAATCAGTGTAGCTCCACCGTAATCAATGGAGTGATACCAATTTACATCACTTGCGGCTCTGGCCCACGGCATGAAGCACTGTTGGAACCTCTCAAGGTCCCTTCCAGCCCTACATTTGTATGATTCTGTGAGTCACTTCCAAACCCAGTGTAGCCACTGAAGCCGGAGGGAAGGGGAGGGAAGTAAATGTGTGTTGAAATTTTCTCCTCTCTTCCCTGCAGAGAAGGGAAACCAGTGCCAAGCAGAGTGGATGGAAATGGGCCAATGTTCCTCCTGTCCTAGGACTCTATGTGCTATCTCACTGTCAGTGATTTCTGTACAGTACAATCCCTTTCTTAATAACAAGAACACATCTTCCAATCCATGCACATCCACAGCTTGTCGAGATATATTTTTACAGGCCTGAAATTTGAGCTGAAGATAATTATTTCTGTTACAATCTGTTCCCGTGCATCATACCAGACCTGTTTGTGGTTCTCTTGCTCTGCAGTGATTCACCGCTGCACTGAATCCTAGCCAGTTTTGAGACTAACACACAGCATGTTTGCCCTGAGGGAGCAATGTGTTTACTGCTAAATATAAACCAGGTCTTTATTTCTCCTATAGCCTGAGAAAACCAGTTTCAGGCTGCAAAACCTAAATCTACAATTGTCTTTTTCTCCTTCTTAAATGTCAGTGAGCCTGGGATTGGATGTGTTTTAATTCTTCCACTGTTAACATATCAGTGACATTCCTTTCCATTAGTTGTCTGATTGGCAATAATAAACTGCTAGATTTCTACAGTTTTCCATCTGCTTTATCCCTGTACGTGCATCCATCTCTTCAACACTGCATGACATCATTGTCCCCATATCCTCCCTTCGCACCTGTCTGTTTATCCTGGCATCTATAACATTCATGTACTTTAGCTTGGAGGTCTGCTCTCTCTGCAGTATGAACATATAAGCATTAGTATCACTAATGCTAATAGCCATCGCCATTTACACATGCACAGAGAAGAGGCGAGATCTCCTAGTCTTTTTCCAGATTGGCTCCTCAGCACACGTCTCTCTCTTCTTAGCACAATGAGAGAATATAAACTGCTATGTAGTTAAGAGGTATAACTGGTGGTGACAATAGACTATCCAGTCAAATCTGCTCCACCAGGAAAAAAAAAAGTGTGTGTGTGGGGGGGGGGGAGGCGGGGGGAGTAGGAAGGAGTGGCAAGGAGCTGTGTGAGACTTGAGAGAGCAGTCAGCCAATGCAGAGAGCGTGCTGTGGGTAAGCACTGGCCAGAGCTGGGGAACCTGCTGAGTAGACAGCTCAGACAGAGGCCCATAAGCAAAGGGGGAGACCCAGCTCAGTCAGGGTAGGCTGAGCCCAGTAAAGGAAGATGGATTCTGGAGGGAGGTTCCCATGAGACGATGTTCAGCAAAGGTAACATTTGTAGGTGTCGGTGAAGGGGGTCTGGGGAGTGGAACACTGCAGGGAGCCAGCCTGCAGAAGCCCTGAGTTGAGGGCTGTGTGGGAGAAGAGTTGCAACAAGCATGGAGGTGGCCAAGGTGTGGAGCCACTGGAATAGGTGTACAGGACTTGAAGAAGAGGGCCTGTTAACAGTGACGTACATGGCCTGAAGGGTGGGGCCCTGGAATAGGGGAAAAGGAACTGAGAAATGAAATAGGTGCTGAAGCTGACTCTTGGGTAGGCAGCCTAGAGTGGGGATGGAGACCTGCTTCATTTTAACCTGTCTTACTTTGGGGGCTGGAGAATGTTGTTACTTGTATTAAAATTATGCCAGGCCTTCAATGAACTCTGAGAGGGACAATATTCCTTTCCAAGGTGGGGAGGCAGAGACTGTCGGTCTGAACCTTGGTGGAGAAGATGAGCAACTTCGTCAGCCCTGGGGCCTGTAGGGGAAACTGAGGCATGACTTGCCTGTATTGGTACAGTTGGCCTATGTAATGCCCTAATTTATAATAGTTTCCAAGCACCAAACTGGATTTTAACACTCCTCCTGCTTCACTTAAGATCATTACTCCTGACCTCGGCTGATATTGGAGGCTTTTGCTTCACTTAGTAGTTAATATTAACTGCTTAATGATTAAACACAGCCAGTTAATGATCTCAGCTGAAGTTAAACGGACTGTGGCAGGTAAAATCCAGGACAGGCGACTTTGCAAATAAATTAACATTTTTTTCGCTTGTGCCTCCATTGCCCACACTCATACACCCATCAGCATGGAGAAGAGAACTGCAAGGGCACTTTGGTGCCAGATAGTCTGACAATGGCAGGGCCGGCTCCAGGCACCAGCGAAGGAAGCAGGTGCCTGGGGCGGCCAATAGAAAGGGGCAGCACTCCGCCGTTGCTGGGGCAGCACGTCCGGGTCTTCAGCGGCAATTTGGCAGCGGGTCCTTCGCTCGTCCTCTCTTCACTCGTTGGCAGCACTTCGGCGGCTGCTCAATCCTTTTTTTTTTTAATTGTTTTTTTTTTCTTCGCCGCTTGGGGCAGCAAAAAGCTGGAGCTGGCCCTGGACAATGCAAGACTTGTCTGCAAAACTAACCTGTTCTCCAGTTTGTAGCTCTTCTGACTGAGATCTAGACTTCGCTATGTCCGGCAATTAATCATCCATTGTTGGGTTAGAGTCTATTGCATGTGTGTGACCAGGCTGGAGAACAAGGAGAGCTAAGTGACAGCTCCAGCCTCCTGCCCTCCACATTCCAATGTTCATTTCTTGCTTCCACTTAAATAAGACAATAGACTCTTGTCATCTCACAACCTCTGTTGGGAAACACACAGGGCCAGACTGTAAATCCTGTATACTGATGAGCAGCTACCTAGACAAATTGTTACAATAGGACTCCTCATGTGAGCAACTGCTTATCATTGCAAGTAAGGGGCTCTCAATCTGGCCAACAATGATTATCTGCTGTTGTGAAACATCAGATGCAGAATCCCCCCAATAGTACTTTGTCTGCACAGAGAAGGCGCGTGTTCTTGCTGTAGATCACAGCAAAGCCTTGATTTCTTCAATCTCCTCCCAACTCGAGCCCACCGAGACTTTGCCAATTGTCAATCTGTACTTACCATGGAACTCAAAATATTGCCAATATGGCAAAACATCTGCATATGGACAGAGAAATGCATGCTCACACTAGTCTGTCTCTTCCACTTGTTCTTTTCTCAGTGAGAAATGCAGCTCCCATTAAGAGACCCCTCCCACATTTTGGGCCGGATCAACACCTGTCGGTCCCATTAGAATTGCCAGTGCTCTGTACACCTCAGGATTAGGAGAGCAGGCTTTCCAATTGCACTGCCATCTCCACTTTTCCAGATGTGAAGAACATGTTCAGTAGGATAGAATGGAGATATTTATCTCAAGGGTTAAAGCATACAGGTTGGGCCTAGAAGTTAGGGTTACCATACGTCCGGATTTTCCCGGACATGTCCGGCTTTTTGGGCCTCAAATCCCCATCCGGGGGGGAAATCCCCAAAAGCCGAACATGTCCAGGAAAATAGGGACATGCGGGGCCGGGGGCGCTGGGCCAGGGGCGCTGGGCTGGCGGTGCTGGGCCGAGGGCCAGGGCCGGGCTGGGGCCGGCGGTGCTGGGCTGGGGGCTGGCGGTGCTCGGCCGGGGTCCATGGCCGGGCCGGGGGTGCTGAGCCGGGGGCCGGCGGTGCTGAGCCGGGCACCGGGGCCGGGCTGGCGGTGCTGAGCCGGGGGCTGGGGCCGGGGGTGCTGGGGCCGGGGGTGCTGGGCCGGGGCCGGGCCGGGGGTGCTGGGCCGGGGACCGGGGGTGCTCGGCTGGGGGCTGGCCCGGGGCCGGCACCCCAGGGCCCGAGCCGAGCCAGGCTGGAGACGCCGGGGCCGGGGCCGAAGGGAGCTGCTCGGTTGGGGGGGCCAGACTGGACTGCGCCTCCCCACCCCCGCTTACCTGCTTCAGGCTTCCTGCGAATCAAATGTTCGTGGGAAGCAGGGGAGGGGGCAGAGTTGGGGCGGGGACTTTGGGAAAGGGGTGGAGTTGGGGCGGGGGCTGGGGAGCGGGGCCGGGGCCCCGTGGAGTGTCCTCTTTTTGGACACTCAAAATATGGTAACCCTACTAGAAGTCCTCAGATGGACAGGTCTGCTGTACTGCAGGCCCTCAGCTTCTGTAAGCGTAAGAGGAGAACATCAGTACAAGCACTCAGATTGCTGCAATAGGGTGAATTAGGTTTTCCAATCCCTTACTACTACTAGAATCTCCATTATGGGGGCAACACAAACCTGACAATTGTGAGAAGACTATATCACTGAGGCCCCAATGCAGGCAGGTGTTGAGAAGATGATTTGCTCTCTTGGGGAGCACTGATGTTGCTTAAACCAGTGTCACTGCAAAGTCAATCTCTTCTACAGCGTGCTCAGTAGCAGAAATTGCTTCCATTTATACGCAGCATACTGCAAAGCATTAAAGCCCCTGCCTGCATATCCCTTGCTCACCTGCAGCTATCTTAATGGGCACCACATCTAATTTTGCACACACGCCCCACCTTCTGAGTGTTGATCTCTGCCAGGTTGTCACTCCATGTACTTAAAGCTAAGTGAGGAAAAAAATCACTGTTTGTTTCATGGAAGGATGTTGAACCACAATTCTCAATCACAAATTCTTTGGGCAACTCTTTTGCTCACAGAGAACTCACCTGAGGGCCATGTACTCACCACCACACAGCTGTGAATAAGGTGCCTGCTGGAGGTCTGAAGAATTTTGCATGGGTGTTAAGGGAATGTTACACATTCTATGGCATTGTCACAATATGATGAATGCTCCTAAACAAATCACTGAGAAAATAAATGGTATTTGGGATCAGGGTTTAAATTAAGTCAGAATGCACCAGGGCACCAGACAAGTCCCTGTAGTGGATAGAACCCTGGACAGGGACTTGAAAGATCAGAATTCTATTCCTGACTTGGCTACTGGCCTGCCTGGTAACCTTAGGGTATGTCTACACTACAAAATTACTCCAATTTTACAGATTGTCGATTTTTGGGAACAGAAAGTCGAGTACACGCGTCCACACTAAGCACATTAATTCGGCGGTGTGCATCCATAGAACCGTGGCAAGCGTCGACTTTCGGAGCGTTGCACTGTGGTAGCTATCCCACAGTTCCCGCAGTCCCTGCTGCCCATTGGAATTCTGGGTTGAGCTACCAATGCCTGATGGGGCCAAAAATTTGTCGCGGGTGGTTATGGGTAAATGTCGTCAGTCAACCCCCCTCCGTGAAAGCATCAACAGACAATCATTTTGCGCCCTTTTCCCTAGATTGCCCGAGCAGACACCATAGCACGGCAAGCATGGAGCCCGTTCAGCCTCTTTTCACTGTCCCCGTATGTCTACTGGATGCTGCTGACAGACGCAGTACTACAGTGCTACACAACAGCAGCTGCAGCTCCTTGCCTTTGCAAGTTAGCAAAGACGGTTACCAATCATACTGTACCATCTGCTGCTGTCATGGGTGCTCCTGGCCAGCCTCCGTGAGGTCGGTCGGGGGCGCCTAGACAAAAATGGGAATGACTCCCCAGGTCATTCTTTTCTTTAAGTTTTGTCTAACAGAGATTCAGTGCTGCCTAGAATATCAGGCAAGCCTACTAAAGAACCACAGGTGCAAGCGGCCGCTCCAGGTCAGAGCCCCAGACATCCCGCAGAAATGATGAGCTGCATGCCATTCTAGGGAGTGCCTGTACAACAACCCCACCCATTGCTTCCCTCCTCCCCCATCCCTCCCGGGCTACCTTGGCAGTTATCCCCCATTTGTGTGATGAAGTAATAAAAAATGCATGAATTTGAAACAACACTGACTTTATTGCCTCTGCAAGCAGAGATCAAAGTGGGGAGGGGAGGGCGGTTGGAAATAGAGTGAAACACCATTCTGCACTTGCTCAGCCTATAGTCTGTCCATCATGGCCTTGGAGATTTTTTTAAATGTTTTGGCATTCCGTCTTTTGGAACGGAGTTCGGATAGCACGGATTCGTCTCCCCATACAGCAATCAGATCCAGTACCTCCCGTACGGTTCATGCTGGAGCTCTTTTTCAATTCTGGGACTGCATGGTTACCTGTGCTGATCAGCTCTCCACGCTGGGGAAACAGGAAATGAAATTCAAATGTTCGCGGGGCTTTTCCTGTCTACCTGGCCAGTGCATCCGAGTTCAGATTGCTGTCCAGAGCGGTCACAATGGTGCACTGTGGGATAGATCCCGGAGGCCAATACCGTCGAATTGTGTCCACATTAATCCTAATTCGAACTGGCAATGTCGATTTCAGCACTACTCCCTTCCTCAGGGAGGAGTACAGAAATCGATTTTAAGAGCCCTTTATGTCAACAAAAATGGCTTCGTTGTGTGGACGGGTGCAGGGTTAATTCGATGTAATGCTGCTAAATTCAACCTAAACTCATAGTGTAGACCAGGCCACAGTCAATTCATATCACTGCTCTGTACCTCAGTTTCCCTGTCTGTAAAATGAGGATAATTAGGCTTACCGCCTCTGTGAGGTGTTGTGAGATTTACTGATGAAAAGAGCTAGGTTTGTCTTTAGGGGCTCTACTAATTTCACAAAAATTTGTGCTTTCTTTTAGATAAATGTCAAACTCATATGATTACATAGAAACTTTCTGAATTTGTAATGATTTTCTATTTACATGGGGCTGTAGATATAGAATGAAACACATTCATCTATGGCATAACCTCAGTAGCTCTAAGAGCAATCTGAAGAGCTCCTATTCATTTAAATAGATTGTTTATACCAAGGCTACTGAATGTTGCCAATTTGTAATCAACTAGTTTTAATAAGGTTAGAATTTATTCAGTAATTAAAGAGCATAAGTCAGCTAGATTGGATTTATTAATATAATTAGTTAATTAGACAGCACATAACAGAAAGAGAGATACATCACCACAATCTGTGAAAACCCATTCCTGCAGGCTGAAGACAAGACAGTTTAGCTTGCACTATTTGTCTAATCCTAGTTTTGAATTTGGTTTACAAATTGACCTTCCTATAGCCAGTCCCATTTACAATTTCAGTCTTATTCCTTCCTCTTTTTCATATACAGACATTTATTAACTTGTATCTTTTTGGTAAATCAATCCAAATGTTAACATAATCATATGTATTTGTTTGTTAATACAGTACATCACTGAAAATATGTATTCCTAGCAGGCTAGCATTTTCTCTTCTTAGCATGACTACCAGAGCATCAGGGGGAAGTCTGGCCTATAGAGCAACATGATAATTTCAATGTCAGCATTTTTAATTATTTTACTTCTGATCAGTTTATCAGAATCATCCAGCTAATATGCTTATTCAAGGTGGCCTGATATCAGAGATACAGAATATGTAAATTGCTTTTAGATCATTGCAGGGTTGTTCCATCAGGGTGTGTTCCTGTGCTTGGTCTAGTTCAGTTTAAAATATTGCAAACCCTGGCACTTCAAACAATTCCCTTAGGACACTATTCCTATATAATTAATCCAATACTGACTACTCCTATCCCATTAATCTAACAATAGACTATCTTAATCTCAGTTGTGCTCTCTAGGTGCTACTGTAATAAAGTTGATTATTATTTAATTCACCTGGCACTGTCTCTCATTCAATCCCCTATGCCCAGCACTTCCCCCAGCCCCGCCACTCCCTCCACTATTCCCCTCATCCTATTCCACTGAACCAATACTGCTCCCATCCTAGCCCTTCTCTCCCAGTAAAAACAACAAGGAGTCCAGTGACACTTTAAAGACTAACAGATTTATTTGGGCCTAAACTTTCATAGGTAAAAAAACTCACTTCTTCAGATGCATGGAGTGAAAGTTACAGATGCAGGCATTATATAATGACACATGAAGAGACGGGAGTACCTCATAAGTGGAGAACCAGTGTTGACAGGGCCAATTCGATCAGGGTGGATGTAGTCCACTCCCAATAATAGATGAGGAGGTGTCAATTCCAGGAGAGGCAAAGCTGCTTTTGTAATGAGCCAGCCACTCCCAGTCCCTATTCAAGCCCAAATTAATGGTGTTAAATTTGCAAATGAATTTTAGTTCTGCTGTTTCTCTTTGAAGTCTGTTTCTGAAGTTTTTTTTGTTCAAGAATAATGACTTTTAAATCTGTTATAGAATGTCCAGGGAGGTTGAAGTGTTCACCTACTGGCTTTTGTATATTACCATTCCTGATGTCCAATTTGTGTCCATTTATTCTTTTACATAGGGACTGTCCGGTTTGGCCAATGTACATGGCAGAGGGGCATTGCTGGCACATATAACATTAGTAGTCATGCAGGTGAATGAGGCCTTGATGGTGTGGCTGATATGGTTGGGTCCTCTGGTGGTGTTGCTAGAGTAAATATGGGGACAGAGTAGGCAACGACGTTGCTACAGGGATTGGTTCCTGGGTTGGTGTTTCTGTGATGTGGTATATAGTTGCTGGTGAGTATTTGCTTCAGATTGGGGGGCGGTCTTTAAGCAAGGACTGGCCTGCCTCCCAAGGTCTGTTGTGAGTGAGGGATCATTTTCCAGGATAGGTTGTAGATCATTGATAATGCGCTGGAGAAGTTTTAGCTGGGGGCTGTACGTGATGGCCAGTGGTGTTCTGTTATTTTCCTTGTTGGGCCTGTCCTGTAGTAGGTGATTTCTGGGTACTCGTCTGGCTCTGTCAATCTGTTTCCTCACTTCCCCAGGTGAGTATTGTAGTTTTAAGAATGCTTGATAAAGATCTGGTAGGTGTTTGTCTCCGTCAGGGATTGGAGCAAATTTAGTTGTATTTTAGGGCTTGGCTGTATACAATGGATCGTGTGATTTGTCCTGAATGGAAGCTGGAGGCATGTAGGTAAACATAGTGGTCCAGTGGATCTCTTGTGTGGACTGGTCTAGGCTGAGGTTCTCTCCTCAGACCCTATGCTACCAGCACTCCCAGCTATCTTCGAGACACCACCGACTTCCTGAGGAAACTACAATGCATTGATGATCTTCCTGAAAACACCATCCTGGCCACCATGGATGTAGAAGTGCTTTACACCAATATTCCACATGAGGATGGACTACAAGCTGTCAGGAACAGTATTCCTGATGAGACCAAAGCACGCCTGGTGGCTGAGCTTTGTGACTTTGTCCTCACCCACAACCACTTCAGATTTGGGGACAACTTATACCTTCAAGTCAGTGGCACTGCAATGGGTACCCGCATGGCCCCACAGTATGCCAACATTTTTATGGCTGACTTAGAACAACGCTTCCTCAGCTCTCGTCCCCTAGCGCCCCTCTTCTACTTGCGCTACATTGATGACATCTTCATCATATGGACCCACAGAAAGGAGGCCCTTGAAGAATTCCACCTGGATTTCAACAATTTCCACCCCACCAGGAACCTCAGCCTGGACCAGTCCACACAAGAGATCCATTTCCTGGACACTACAGTGCAAATAAGTGATGGTCACATAAATACCACCCTATACCAGAAACCTACTGACCACTATACTTACCTTTGCAAATTTAACACCATTAATTTGGGCTTGAATAGGGACTGGGAGTGGCTGGCTCATTACAAAAGCAGCTTTGCCTCTCCTGGAATTGACACCTCCTCATCTATTATTCGGAGTGGACTACATCCGCCCTGATCGAATTGGCCCTGTCAACATTGGTTCTCCACTTGTGAGGTACTCCCTTCTCTTCATGTGTCAGTATATAATGCCTGCATCTGTAACTTTCACTCCATGCATCTGAAGAAGTGAGGTTTTTTACCCATGAAAGCTTATGCCCAAATAAATCTGTTAGTCTTTAAGGTGCCCCCAGATTCCTTGTTGTTTTTGTGGATACAGACTAACATAGCTATCCCCTGATACTTCTCTCCCAGGGAAGTAACTAAGATATCAGCACAAGGAAATAAGGAAACAAATCAACAGAGCCAGATGTGTACCCAGAAGCCTCCTGCTACAAGACAAGTCCAAGAAGGAAACCAACAGAACTCCACTGGCCATCACCTACAGTCCTCAGCTTAAACCTCTCCAACGCATCATCAGTGATCTACAAACCATCCTGGACAATGATCCCTCGCTTTCACAGACCTTGGGAGGCAGGCCAGTCCTCGCCCACAGACAACCCGCCAACCTTAAGCATATTCTCACCAGCAACCACACACCGCACCATAACAACTCTAACTCATGAACCAATCCATGCAACAAACCTCGATGCCAACTCTGCCCACATATCTGCAACACCATCACAGGACCTAACCAGATCAGCTACAACATCACCGGTTCATTCACCTGCACGTCCACCAATGTTATATATGCCATCATGTGCCAGCAATGCCCCTCTGCTATGTACATTGGCCAAACTGGACAGTCACTACGTAAAAGGATAAATGGACACAAGTCAGATATCAGGAATGGCAATATACAAAAACCTGTAGGAGAAGACTTCAACCTCCCTGGCCACACAATAGCAGATGTAAAGGTAGCCATCTTACAGAAAAAAAACTTCAGGACCAGACTCCAAAGAGAAACTGCTGAGCTTCAGTTCATTTGCAAATTTGACACCATCAGATCAGGATTTAAACAAAGACTGTGAATGGCTATCCAACTACAGAAGCAGTTTCTCCTCCCTTGGTGTTCACACCTCAACTGCTAGCAGAGGACCTCACTCTCCCTGATTGAACCAACCTCGCTATCTCCAGACTGATTCCTGCCAGCATATTTATACCTGCCCCTGGAAATTTCCATTACATCCGTCTGACGAAGTGGGTATTCACCCACGAAAGCTTATGCTCCAATACATGTTAGTCTTAAAGGTGCCGCAGGACTCGCTGTTGCTTCTCTCTCAGTGTTATTCATTTATCTTCCAGTAGCTCCAGTCAGGGACAGGGCTCCCCTGTGCCAGAAGATCTGTATAAAACAAGT
The DNA here is from genome assembly GCF_027887155.1 of Malaclemys terrapin pileata. Taxonomy (NCBI): domain Eukaryota; kingdom Metazoa; phylum Chordata; order Testudines; family Emydidae; genus Malaclemys; species Malaclemys terrapin. Next base: position 92,888,650 of record NC_071508.1, on the reverse strand, counting down.
AGTCTTTGCCCTAGAAATTGTACAGTTTAGTCTGAGATAAAACATATCAAGTCGGTGACAAACAATAGGAGAGGAGGGGTGGGAGGAGGAGGTATCAGTAATAAGACTATGTAATTAAATGATTTAACAGTTTGGAAGTTAAAACCATTTGTTCTGATAACCTACTTCTTTACATCTTAACACCAGATCTTTACTGTATTCTATCCCTTCCCACTACTACGATTTACTTACAACATCCCCCCTCCCCATCAGTGTAACATCACTATTTAGCTTAGGCTGTGGTATAGGTAAGCATGATTGTGCCCATTTTAGAGAGTAAGGGACAGAGACAGACATTGAACTCGGCTGTGAGGCTTGGACCAGTCCAAGCTATCAGCGTTCCACAAGACAGACTTTTTCCTACTGACCCACATCTGTCCCGCCCCCAGCCTCTCACCATGCCCTGGCTACCTGATGCAATCAGCCGCCGGCTTTGCTCTACGCACGGCCGGGCGAAAGATCCCCGTTCCGTTGCATCATCCTGGATTGATACAGGAGTCAGCATTCGACCAATCAGCGAGCGAGCTCCGCCGGGACTGAAGGCCCTTCCTCCCAATCACAGCTCCGCATGGAGGCAGAGGACCGGAGCCGGGGCCGCTGATTGGAGGCGGCGACAACGAACCCCTTCCTAGCGCACGTCACTGTGACAGGTGGGCGGAGCTTGCGCCGGCTGGGGTATAAAGCGCTGGGGCTGCCCCGCTTTCCGCCTAGTGCCCGGTAGCCCGGTCCCCGCCGCGGGGGACCCAGCCGTGTTCGCCGCCCCGCCCCTGCGCTGGGGCTGCCCCCGTGCAGCAGCTTCGGGAGCCCACTGCAGCGCTGCTGCACCCGCCTCGCCGCCAGCGGCCCCTGCCGCCGCCTGCTGGGTCCGTGCAGCGGGGCGATGAAGCGGGACCCGCTGCCCGCGGAGCGCCAGGCGCAGGAGGAGGATGCTGGGGAGCAGAAAACGCCCCTCTGGATCTTCGGCTACGGCTCCCTGGTATGGAGACCCGACTTCGAGTTCAGCTCCAGGAAGGTGGGCTTCATCCGCGGCTACAGCCGCCGCTTCTGGCAGGGAGACACCTTCCACCGCGGCAACGAGAAGATGGTAAAGGGGGATCGGGCGCTGGCTGGGGGGGATCGGGCCCCGGGCTGCGGTGGTGGTGCGGGAATCGGCCCGGGCTGCTGGGTACAAGGAGGGGAGAAGGTGGGTAACCCTGGGGGTGAATCTCCCGCTCCTTGCCATGGGCACGGGAGTGGTGGCGGGAAGTAGCCAATCCAAGCCACCCCTTTGGCATCTACGTGCCCTTGGAGCACCTCGAGTCAGTGGCTGGGTGGGATGGACTAGATGCCTCTACTGGAAGTGAAAAGTGGCCCTTGATACTGATAAAGGCACCTGCCCAGACTCTCTCCAGGATTCAGCTGTTTGTAAATTCAGCTCCAGATCTAATAATCTTGAAAAAAAAAATCTGCCTCCTTCCCACCCCGCTGCCTCCTGGCACAACCCATACCCTGTCTGAATCTGGTGCCATCTTTATGATACTGGGTGCCCTGCAGCTGTCTCATGGGCCTGCAGTGACTTGCAGTGTTGTGGTGGTACCTGGAGCTGCGGTGGGTTTCCGCAAGGCTGTATCGTCCTAGCCTGCCTGTACTGGTGACTTGGTACTTGATCTGGTTTCTAAAATGATGTTTCTCTCCCTGTGTAGCCTGGCCGTGTGGTTACCCTCCAGGAGGATTATGATGTAAGTATCTACATCTAGCATCTTTTAGAATGAAATATATTAAACCTATAGCTGCTACTATTCAGGTTTATTATATGGCTTTAGTTGGATTACTCCCACAGTAATGATACTAGACTATTTCAGTAGCTAATCAACATCTCCCTCATTAACTACATGGCAGGGGTAACCCCTTGGCAACTGTATTCCATAATAATGGTAAAACAACCCTGGGATACAGTTTTGTGGGTTAGTATCAATCAACATGATGGCCTTGCTGGAGTTCTTATTTTTTTAGTCAGCAGACTCAGCTGGGAGTGAGGGAATTGCAGACACTACATTAGACCATTCAGCCAAAGAAGGTTAGAGTTAAAACTAGAGACCTGGCAAATTAAATGAAATGGGACATGCTGTGCCAAATTCATCACCAATATACTCACACTCACTTTGGTGCTTTTCACAAGTGATTAATCTGGTCCCTTGTCCTGCAAGATGAAAGTGGACACTAGATTTACCCCTCCAGAATAAGCTAGTCAGAAGATAGTCTTTTTGCCCTGTGAAAGAATACTAGGCTGCTGGGAGTGTTCTGGGGCCAGTTTCTCTTATTTCAATGGCATACACCAAGAGCTGAATTTTGCACTTTAAGTGACTTTGAAAGACAGAGGCAACTATTCCTTGCTGCCTTCTTGGTGAACAGACTACCATATTTTCCTCTATCCCTTTCCTTGGATCAGTTGTGCTGTCCCTTCTCAGATGCCTGGTTGTCTTTTCAGGCCTTGTTCCCATTGTTTAACTAGACAGGGTGACTATGCACCCCGAAACAAAAGGGTTCATATAGGAAATGCTGGTGCATTTGTTGCATTGTATTTGCAGCAGCAACTAACCTTCACTTGTAATTTCAGGCATGCACGTGGGGTGTTGCCTATGAAGTCCGTGGAGAGCAGATTTCTGCATCACTCCAATACTTGAACGTGCGAGAAGCAGTCCTGGGGGGCTATGACACCAAACTAGTGAAGTTCCACCCCCAGGATAAAGAGGCTGACGAACCCATCCTGGCCCTAGTTTACATTGCTACACCCCAGAACCCCACCTACCTTGGCCCAGCATCTGAAGAGGACATTGCAGCCCAGATCATTGTCTCGAGTGGTCGGTCTGGACACAACATAGAGTATCTGCTGCGACTGGCAGACTTCATGCGCTACTTTTGTCCCCAGGTGGAGGACGAACACTTGTTTTCCATTGAGGAGGCCCTTGTTTCCATCCTGCCCTGTCTATGCCAGGCTGAGGAGCCTTTAGTGGAGGTGTGAATGAGATTCCTATCTCAGAGGGTTGAAAGGGGAGATGTCTTCATCTGATATTTTCAAATGAAGATGAGGGGGAAGGAAAACAAGGAAAAAATATTGGACTGGTTGAGACATAAGCATGACAGTGAACAAGTAGTTGGGGGCAGGGAAACTGCTACAAGCATACTTGAGCTGCCACACTCACCACCTGTGGAAACATGGTGCCCATTCCTGGTCTCCTAGCTGGGTGTGAGGATCATGACTGGTTGGTGAGTTTTCACTGTAAGGCTTGGTTCTGTGGCAGTCAAATGTGAACAGTAGGGTGTTCACTCCTCTTTTTAGAGAGAGAGGATGCTGTCCTCTTCAGTGTACTTTTATTTTGGACACGAGTTGAGCTGGACTTGACTGCAGTGTTTCGCAGTATAACGGTCACTCTACCTCAGACTGGCAAAGCCACTTGTACGGTGGCGGGGACAAGAGCATGCTTGGTATCAAATGAGACCTCCTCTTTCTTCCCTCTCCCACCTCCAGTATAGTGACCGGACTTTAACGTATAATGCCGGGGCTCCTGTGCAATATAAAATTCATTTGCCTCTATAGGTTCTTATGAGCCCTACCTCCTTATATATGTCTCAAAGGGACCGAACCAATGCACTTACTTGAAGATGTATTTATTGTAATGTGTAGTATTTTTCCTTAAGAGGGGGAATGTCTGTCTGCTGGTGTAACAGCTCATGTCCTGCAGTGCAGGGTGTGGCACAAAGGTGTGAGCCCCTTACCAGACCTTGAGTTTACATGTGGAGAAAAAGCTGTCCTGACAGTGTTGAGTGGGGGAGAAGGAAGCTGATGAAGCAGTAAAGACTAAACTCATCAGCTTCACCTGGCAAGTTCCCTGCTGTTAAATAGTGTTTGTGACAGAGCTGCTGCTATTGCAAGGTATGGTAGTAGAATCCCTCTCAAGAACAGACTGACAATGTGGACTAGTCTTGTTTTTAAACAGTTTAACCATGATCGGGGAGAGGAAATGTTTGACATGTTACTGTGGCTTGTGTGTATGAGGAAGTGAAATTGTATTGTGCCCAGTAATAAACCAACTGACACTAAAATGACAAAAAAAAAACCTGATGGATTTTTAAGCAGCAAAGCTTATGCATTTCGGGGGTGGGGGATTAAAAGCTAATGGCACAGGCCAAGAGAATATCCTGCACATGAGTGACTGCACTACTCATTTTCCCTGGTGTAGGGCACTAGAACAAGTAGACTAACACTAGTTCCCCACTGCCCCACACACTAATTCCACTATTCTCTCCTTACTTACCCCTGGTCTACACTGGGGGGTGGGTGGGTGGGAATTAGGGTGATCAGATAGCAAGTGTGAAAAATCAGGACAGGAGGGGGGGGGGCGGGGTAATAGGTGCCCATATAAGAAAAAGCTCCAAATATCGGGACTGACCCTATAAAATCAGGACATCTGGTCACCCTAGGGGGAATTGATCTAAGTTAAGCAACTTCAGCTATGTGAATAGTGTAACTAGGGCCGGCTCCAGGCACCAGCTGAGCAAGCTGGGGTTTGGGGCGGCAGATTGTTCGAGGCGGCATTGCGCCCAATCCTAGGGTGGCACGGCCGCTTTTTTTTGGTTCTGCTCCGGCCGCCCTGTAGGGGGCGGCGGCATGGAGAACCAGAGTGCCCTGCAGGGCAGTCCTCTTCCTTCCCTTCCTGCCGACCGGAGCGGAGCCCTGGCGGCGGCGCAGCGGGAGGGGCCGCGTGGCAGCGCCCCTGCTGTAGCCCTGGCCACCCCCTTCTCTATCGCTCCCGCTCTCCCCCCGACCCTCAGCCGGTCCCCCTGCACCCACACTCTAGCTGCGCTGCAGGTGTCTGTCTTTTTTGCTTTGCTTTGCCCTTCTGGCCTCGCTCCCCCCCCCCCCCTTTTTTTTTTTTTTTTTTTTTTGCTTGGGGTGGCCAAAAAGCCAGAGCCGGCCCTGAGTGTAACTGAAGTCAATGTACTTTGATCTACTTACCGCAGAGTCTTCACTGTGAGAGCGCTTGGCAGTTGATTTATCGTGTCTAGTCTAAACATGATAAATTGACCCCTGCTGGATCAATTGCTGCCCCTTGATCCAGCCAGTAATGTAGATAAGCCCTTAGTTTAAGAGCTGGTGGCTACCACCTACTACTCCCATCCCTACTTTCTCTCTCTTTTTTTTTTTTTTTTTTTAAAAAGCCTCATCTCAAAGTGCCCTTGCAATCCTCTATGGTGTAAGCAATAAGTGCAGTCTGGTAGTACTGATGTGACTTCCCCCTGCAATGCTAGCAGAAGAACTACACCTGTCAAAGGAAAGGGAGATAATTCTTTCTCCCCATCCACCTCTTGTCTGCTGACCTTAAGGGCAACTTGCTGGTTGCTAAAAAATCAGGAGTACTTGTGGCACCTTAGAGACTAACAAATTTATTAGAGCATAAGCTTTCGTGGACTACAGCCCACTTCTTCGGATGCTGGTTGCTGTGAGCTCCAAAGCAGTGCTCCTGAGAATAAAGGGCAGGCACAGAAATGCAGCTCTAGCTTGGGGAGGATGCCAGGAAAGGACAGACAGGCTGCCCTACCATTTCCAAGAAGCATCTGAATAAGAGATATTAGCTAAAACGTGTTTTGCTTGTACCAGAGGAGAAATACAGGCACAGAGGGAAGATAGTGTTGGAAACAATAATGTATAATCATCGTAGATTGCCCTCAGATTCCAGAGCTGTCCCAAGACACTGAAAATCATGGACTGAAAAGAGACACTGTAGTTGTGGCTGCTTATAACCCACTAATCCCTGATGGGAAGGCTTTTAACTGGCCTCTTGACATTCAGTGGTCCCTTGAAATATGCATTAGCTATTTATGCTGAACAATCTGTTGCACTTTGTAATTTAGCCATGACAGTGTGGTTATGTCTTAACTGCAACAAAATACATGTAGCTGGCCCACATCAGCCTGGGACTCAGCATTGAGGCTGTGGGGCTATAACATTGCTGTGTAGACATCCAGGCTCAGGGCAAAGTCCCTTAAGCTTTTCTTTGTTAAAATAGACTCAAGGAGTTCAATCTGTTTATCACTATAAGGCATGTCTTCCAATCCCTTTAATCATTCCCATGGCTCTTCTGAGCCCTCTCCAATTTATCAACAATATTCTTGGATTGTGGGCACCAGAACTGGACACATCATTCCAGCAGCTGTCACACCAGTGCAACAGAGGTAAAATCACTTCTCTACTTTTACTCAAGATTCCTGTTGGACATTCAAGGATCACATTAGCCCTTTTGGCTATAGCATGCCAGTAGGAGCTCATGTTCAACTGATTATCTACCATAACAACACTCCCTCCCTTCCCCCCCTCCCCCAATCCTTTTCAGAGCCACTGCTTTCCAGGTTAGTCCCTCACCATACCCCACCCTAGTCTGTAAGTATGGCCTGCATTCTTTGTTCCTAGATGCATAACTTCATAGTGAGTCATAATAAAAGGCATAGCAGTTGCTAGTGTCCAGTTTACTAAGTGATCCAGATTGCTCTGTAGTGGTATCATCTGCCCTCTTCATTATTTATCACTCCCCAAATCTTTATGTAATCTGCAAACTTTATCAGTGATGATTTTGTTTTCTTTCTGGTCATTGATAAAAATGTTACATAGCATAGACCTGCAGGACTGCACTGGAAACATGCCTGCTCAGTGATTCCCCGTTCACAATTACGTTTTGAGACCAATCAGGTAGCTCGTTTAAAACCATTTAATGTGTGTGCCACATTAATTTTGTATCATTCTAGTTCTGTCATCAAAATGTCAGGTGGTACCAAGTCAAATGCCTTACAGAAGTCTAAGTACAGTACATCCACACTATCATCTTTATCAACCAAATGTGTAATCTCAAAAAAAATATGAAGATGGTTTGAAAGGATCTACTTTCCATAAACCATGCTGATGTGCATTAATTAACATTCTTTATTAAACTGGGTCCTGTATTAGGCATTCCATTGTCTTCTCCAGGATCAATACTAGTCTGACAGGACTGGAATTACCCAGGTCATCCTCTTTCCCCTTTAGAGTATTGGCACAACATTAGCTTTCTGGAACTTCCACAGTGTTCCAGCACGGATTGAAAATCAACATAACTGGCCCAGAGAGCTCCTCAGCCAGTTTTTTTTTTTTTTTTTTTTTTTTTTAAACTCTTGGATGCAAGTTATCCAGATGAGCTGATTTAAAAATGTCAGATTTTAGAAGCTGCTGTTTTAAAGCCTCCGTAGTTGTTACTGGAAAGGAAAATTTCATCATATATGACATGACTTTACATTATCTGTTTTCTTCTTAAATACTTAAACTCTTCTGCCTATTCTGCATTAGAACCATCTTTCATCAGACGGGAATAAATCAGGCTCCACAGTCATTCAGCCCTTGGCTCCTCTGCTGATACTGCCAACATTGGTGTGGACACGTGTCCACTGGCAAATATGACGCCCCCTTAAACAGTTCTTAGGAACAACATTCGAGAACATACAACACCGTGGTAAAAAGTTCTCTCTTGTATTACCAGTCTTTTCAAAATCAGGGGGACTTAGGCACCTAAATATCTTTGAGGATCTAGGTCATACTCACTCATGTCTGAGCACCGCAGATAAGCATTCATGTGTGTAAATGGGCTCTCTCCTCAGGTACCAACCAGCGTGTAACCCTGTATCGTAGTCCCTAAGCTTCACTCAACTTCCCAGTTGCTAATTCCACCCACAAGCAACCAGAGCCCCTTCCTGCTGCTGAGCCCTGCCACCCTTTCTACGGTAAGTACTCCTCATGCTGCCAAACTGACCTGCAAGCTCCTGTTCCTTTCCCAGGTGTCGAACGCTTCCAGCTTGCCAATGTCCCTTCACTAGAAAGCAGTGTAAGGATTAAGAATCACATCTTGTTTTCAAGGAAACACCTTTATCAATAAAACACAAAGGAAAAAGGATGACCAGGTGAATTATTCCTAAACAGAGCATAAATAGCCTTAAGCCCTGCCAAACTGCTGAAGACTGTAAAGATACTATACACGCTATGGCTGAAAGATAGTGACTACACAGCAGGCAACCAGTGCTGCTATTTAATGATTATAGAGCAAGGAGAAGGGAGAGGACAGTTTGTCTCCATCCAGTCAAACCAGAATTGGTACTGTAGATCACAGTCTAGTTGCTAGGAAATGGACAGTGGATGTTCAAGGGCAACAGACTCTGAAGGGTAATACTCCTTCCGCTGTTATCGTTCAAAGATGGAAGGAATTAAGGAAGGTTCATCAAGCTACAATCTTTACTTTTGAACGAGCTGTTTATGGTGAGGCTGGAGAATTTAAGGAAAAGTAGTTTTCTTCCAGTTCTAGCTGTGGGGTGGAGAAGGCTGTACAGCTCCCATCATCGGCTTGTTACTGTAGCTTATCGATGTCAGACAGAGTGATGGGAAGTTACAGAAGTTCCCCTTCTTCTGGACGGCTTTCCTGTTTCTCAAGATTCTGACAGGAGGTCACATTTTAGTCATTTTCATAATCTAAAAGGTCAGCGTCCCAATTTTGACCTGTGGCACTTTGTGAGTAAAGAAAGCCTGAGGCCTGTAACACTCACTACATCCCCTGGCTAATGTGACATGCCCAGTACCCAAAAAGGGCAGCTGGGGTGGTTTGTATCTCAAGAACCAAACTGAAAATAGCTAGCTGGGGTCAGACAGAGGACTGTGCCATTTGTGCGATATCTGCTTAGCCATTTCCTCCCTCTTTACCAGAGGCTGCATCCTCTACCCACTCATACCTTCCTGCCCTTTTCCATGATGTTCCTTGTAGGGGAAGCAGTGTTGCCTAGGGGCTAGAAAATTGGAATGGGATTCAGAAGACCTCTATTCTCAGCTCCTCCACTGATCTGCCATGTGACCTTGGGCATGTCATGCCACTCCTCTGTGACTCAGTTTCTCCATCTGAGATAATGATACTTACCTGCTTTGAAAAGTGCCATACAAGAGCTAGGCATGATTATAACTAGAACAGCTTCCTTCCTCCGTTACCCCTAGACTCTTTTCTCTTCTCCTTCAAACTCACTTTTAGTGGATTGCCTCCCACTGCTTAACAATCCTCTCCTATCTACATTAGAAACAAATTAAACTCTACAAAGTGTTTGTCAAGTCTAAATACAACAGCACAATTCACATGATTTTAATCCCTGCTTGATCCATCCCCCTTTCTCCATACTTTGATGAAATAATAAACTCTTCACTGGAGGGAACTTGGTCCTGATTCACTGTTGCCTTGCACCACAACAGAACAGTAGCATTTTATATCCACTTTACACTGATAAGTAACTATATAAGGTTCAGGAAAACCAGTTAATCTGCCTCTTCATCTTCACATATAAATCACCATACACATCTATGGTACTGCTTCCACAAGACCAGAGTATGAAGGGGGGAAACAAATTTAGACAGGAAAAGGGTTAAGAGGAGACAAAAGAGAAAAATCTGGTTCTTCAACCTTAGACTATCATCTAATTTCCAGATGAATGACACCTACAAAGTGGGAGCTGGTCTATACCAGCAAACTTCATGCCCATCACTCACCATCAGTACGATTCCGACATTGGTGGCAAACATAGAAACGGTCATGTAGGTCGGGCTCAGGATTTGTATGTTTGTTTTTACCACGTCACCTAACCCTAGTCTGGGTTAGAAGACATGGTAGTAAAAGTACCTGAACTGCACCGGTGATTAATTACAGGTATGAAGTTTGCTAGATTAGATGCAGTCTCAAGGGGCTTGGAAAGGTGTTAGGTTGCTTGCCATGGAAGGTGGAGGGAAGGTTGAAAAACTGGCAGGGAAGAAGGGATGAAGTACTTGTTTCTGGATGACAGCAGCACCAGGGCACATTTCAGAAAGGGAAGGGGTGTGCAGGAGCACTGGAGATCTGTGGTGGGGGACTGAGGTTCTTTGTCTGGGGGGAAAGGTTCAGTAGCCTAGTAGTGGGGCAGGTCAGTCTTCCTTGAGAGAGAATTCAAGCAGCTGGAAAGTGGGTGTATGTTTACAGATGAGTCTGTTCTGAGAATTCACTTTAGTATGAATTGTCTCTGTCCGGCACTTGCTTCCAGTGATGGAACTGGCAAACTGTTCATTTTGCAGCTGCATCAGCAGTCCACATACAGCTGTTCATATCTGGCATTCACATTGTTCCACTTGTGTTTGCTAGCCTGCCAGCTAGTAGACAGATTTTGTTGTTGGTTTAATCACTTTCAGGTGTTTCACAGGCAGAGAAAAAAGTAAAAAATGTACCATAGCTATCTGCTATCATGCCAGCCAGACTCAACCTCTAGAGATGTCTTTTCTAGCTGTCGTGCATACCCTAGAAAGCAGTCCACATACCTTATTATAAACTCAATGGCTGCAACAAACAGAGCTCTTCCAACTGTAGCATTGGCACTAGCAGCATTCTGGATACACATTAGATGGTAGGCACCTCATATTGACAATAGTAATTTTTGTCCCAGTCTTGTACTCCATTCCTACTACCTTAAAGGGAGCCTGACATCTCTATACCAGCAACGATAGGGGTAAGATTGACTCGCATACTGCAGCATGAATCAGTCAAAGCAGTACATGCAGAAGCTGTTGCATATTATACTGAGAAGCTCTTGAATACACAATTACACACAAACCCATCCATTTTACACAAATCACGTACATTCCAAGTAAAATAAAAAGACCAGAATAGCATCACCAGCAGCCATGTTACAAAATCCCATCACAAGCCATCCCAGGAACTGATCCAATTTATGAGCAAAAGGATATAGTTGGTGGTTTGCTTTAAATCACTTTATACTAAGTTCTGGTTTCCATCTGCTGACAAGTCAACAGCCTGCCTCCCAAACAGGAAAATTAAGGAATGTCCAGGGTTTGAATTTTGGGGTTGTTTTAAGTTTAGTTTGCTATTTTGAGTGATTTGCATTCTCTTGAAATGTGTTGGACTGAGTGCCACTAAGTCTGAAATTTTCTCTATAAATCATTTATCATGTTCAGTATGGTCAGTGGAAATGCAAATTTCCTCACACATCACTCTGCCAATGTGCCTTTAACTTTAACACAGACACACCAGGCTCATTTTCCAGGCTCATTTAATTCTTGGACATCTCAGCAGAGCAGCCAAACAAAGGTTGTGTGATTTTAATGATGTGGACATTTACCCACTAGGAACTGCAGTGTTGCAACAATAGCTAAAAGCCTGTAATTTCCAATCTAAGCCCAGTTTCGACACACATACCCCTATCTTTAGACAAAAACAGAAAAACTCCCCTTTTAGCCTCAAGTTTTGAATGCCTCAAGTCTTATGCCAGAGGAGAATATTCTTGGGAAGTCTGAGGCCACTAAAATAAGTTTGTTAATGAAGGGTCTTCAGATAAAATTGTTGCATGGAAATAGATTTTATACAGAATGAGTGATTAACCAGAGGAACTGACTGCCACAAGGTATCATGGAATCCAAGAGTTTAACAGGATTCAAAAAAGGATTAGATATTTATATGGATAATGAGACCGCCCACAGTTGTTGTAGGTAGAATATAATATGTATGGGATAGAGACTCATGTTCAGGGCACAAGATAATCACTGACCAGATTAAAAAACATCCTATATGGGCATGTTACTCCTTTTTATTATCATACGCAAGGGAGAGAAAGAGAGACTCCTTTTTATCATCTAGGTATTTATATGTCCCTCATTACTGTAGTATCTGAGTGCCTTCCATACATGTCCATTAAAGAGTGCCCTCCTCTGAAACATTTCATACTGGATTGTCAGAGATAGATAGTGGGCTAGATGGATCACAGGCTTGATCTAGAACGGCAATTCCTATCTTCCATCCCACACCTGTATCCCACAAACACCCTTACCTTTTCATACCCTTCCAATAAATAAATAAATAAATTAACGAGTTTAGGTCGAATTTCGCAGTGTTAAATCGAATTAAGCCGGGGCATGTCCACACGACGAAGCCCTTTTTTTCGACTTAAAGGGCCCTTTAAACCAGTTTCTTTACTTCACCTCCGACGAGGGGATTAGCGCTGAAATTGGCCTTTGCGGGTCGAATTTGGGTTAGTGTGGACGGAATTAGACATTATTGGCCTCCGGGAGCTATCCCACAGTGCTTCATTGTGACTGCTCTGGACAGCACTCTCAACTCAGATGCACTGACCAGGTAGACAGGAAAAGCCCCGCGAACTTTTGAATTTCATTTCCTGTTTCCCCAGCGTGGAGAGCACAGGTGACCATGCAGAGCTCATCAGCACAGGTAACCATGATGGAGTCCCAGGATTGCAAAAGAGCTCCAGCATGGACTGAACGGGAGATATGGGATCTGCTTGCCATATGGGGAGACGAATCAGTGCTAGCTGAACTCTGCAGCAGTAAACGAAATGGCAAAATATTAGAAAGAGTCTCAAAGGCCATGAAGGACAGAGGCCATAACAAGGATGCACAGCAGTGCCGCGTGAAAATTAAGGAGCTAAGGCAAGCCTACCACAAAGCCAGAGAGGCAAATGGAAGGTCCGGGGCAGAGCCGCAAACATGCCGCTTCTACACGGAGCTGCATGCTATGCTAGGGGGTGCAGCCACCACTACCCCAACCATGTACTTTGACTCCATCAATGGAGAATCACGCAACAGGGAAGCGGGTTCGGGGTACGAGGAAGATGATGATGAAGACAATGAAGATGGCTCACAGCAAGGAAGTGGAGAAACCGGTTTCCTCAACAGCCAGGTTATGTTTATCACCCTGGACCTGGAACCAGTAACCCCCGAACTCACCCAAGGCGTGCTCCCAGACCCTGAGGGCACACAAGGGACCTCTGGTGAGTGTACCTTTGTAAATATTATACATGGTTTAAAAGCAAGCGTGTTTAATGATTAATTTGCCCTGGCAATCGCAGCCAGTACAGCTTCTGGAAAAGTCTGTTAACGTGTATGGGGATGGAGTGGAAATCCTCCAGGGACATCTTCAGAAAGCTCTCCTTCATCTACTCCCAAAGCTTTTGCAAAAGGTTTCTGGGGAGGGCTGCCTTATCCCATCCGCCATGGTAGGACACTTTACCACACCTGGCCAGTAGCACGTAGTCTGGAATCATTGCATAACAAAGCATGGTAGCGTATAGTCCCGGTGTTTGCTGGCATGCAGACAACATCCATTCCTTATCTCTCTTTGTTATCCTCAGGAGAGTGATATCATTCACGGTCACCTGGTTGAAATGGGGTGATTTTATTAAGGGGACATTCAGAGGTGCCCGTTCCTGCTCGGCTGAACAGAAATGTTCCCCGCTGTTAGCCACGCGGCGGTGGGGAGGGGTGAAGTGATCATCCCAGAGAATTGGGTGGGGGGGGGGGGGAGGAGGGTAGTTGGGTTTGTGCTGCATGTTAACCCGGAAACCACAGCCCCTCCTTTTACATTGCAAACCCATTTTAAATGACCAACCCAATGGGTGCTTGGTATGGGAAATGAGGGCGCTACTGTTTGAAACCATTCCCACATGTTAAGAAGGTTAAAAAAGCCAAAAGACTGTGGCTTACCAGGGCTGCCTGCAAGCCGAAATCTGTTGCCTGGCACTGCGTGAGTGATCTTTCACACCAAACCGGCAGGCCCTCAATATAAGAGGAAAAATGCGACCTTGTAACGAAAGCACATGTGCTGTGTAATGTGAACAGCAAAATTTAATGTGAAAGAGTGTACCCATTGTTCTCTAAAATATGTCTTTTTTTAACCACCTCTCCCTTCTCCTGCACCAGCTGCAAATGTTTCTCCTTCACAGAGGCTAGTGAAGATTAGAAGGGGAAAACGGCGGACTCGGGATGATATGTTCTCAGAGCTCCAGTTGTCCTCCCACGCTGACAGAGCACAGCAGAATGCGTGGAGGCAGTCAATGTCAGAGTGCAAAAAAGCACAATATGAACGAGAGGAGAGGTGGCAGGCTGAATCGTGGGCTGAAGAGAGCAAGTGGCGGGCTGAAGAGGATAGGTGGTGTCAGCTTGCTGACAGAAGGCAAGAGTCGATGCTCTGGCTGCTGGAGCATCAAACTGATATGCTCCAGCATATAGTTGAGCTGCAGGAAAGGCAGCAGGAGCAGAGACCGCCGCTACAACCCCTGTGTAACCAACAGCACTCCTCCCCAAGTTCCATAGCCTCCTCACCCAGACGCCCAAGAACGTGGTGGGGGGGCCTCCGGCTACCCAGTCACTCCACCCCAGATGATTGCCCAAGCATCAGAAGGCTGGCCTTCAATAAGTGTTAAAGTTTTAAAGTTTTAAACTGTAGTGTGTCCTTTTCCTTCCCTCCTCTCCCACCCCTCCCAGGCTACCTTGGCAGTTATCCCCCCTAGTTGTGTGATGAATTAATAAAGAATGCATGAATGTGAAGTAACAATGACTTTATTGCCTCTGCAAGCGGTGCTCGAAGGAGGGAGGGGGAGGGTGGTTTAGCTTACAGGGAAGTAGAGTGAATGGGTTCATCAAGGAGAAACAAACAGAAGTTTCACACCATAGCCTGGCCAGTCACAAAATTGGTTTTCAAAGCTTCTCTGATGCGCACCGCGTCCTGCTGTACTCTTCTAACCACCCTGGTGTCTGGCTGCGCGTAATCAGCAGCCAGGAGATTTGCCTCAACCTCCCACCCCGCCATAAATGTCTCCCCCTTACTCTCATAGATATTGTGGAGCGCACAGCAAGCAGCAATAACAATTGGAATATTGACTTCGCTGAGGTCTAGCCGAGTCAGTAAACTGCGCCAGCGCGCTTTTAAACATCCAAATGCACATTCCACCACCACTCGGCACTTGCTCAGCCTACAGTTGAACAGGTCCTGACTACTGTCCAGACTGCCTGTATACGGCTTCATGAGCCATGGCACTAAGGGGTAGGCTGGGTCCCCAAGGATAATGATAGGCATTTCAACATCCCCAACGGTTATTTTCTGGTCCGGGAAGAAAGTCCCTTCCTCCAGCTTTTGAAACACACCAGAGTTCCTGAAGACGCGAGCATCATGTACCTTTCCCAGCCATCCCATGTGATGTTAGTGAAACGTCCCTTGTGATCCACCAGGGCTTGCAGAAGCATTGAAAAGTACCCCTTGCGGTTTATGTACTCGGTGGCTTGGTGCTCCGGTGACAAGATAGGGATATGGGTTCTGTCTATCGCCCCACCACAGTTTGGGAATCCCATTGCAGCAAAGCCATCCACTATGACCTGCACGTTTCCCAGAGTCACTACCCTTGATATCAGCAGGTCTTTGATTGCGTTGGCTACTTGGTTCACAGCAGCCCCCACAGTAGCTTTGCCCACTCCAAATTGATTCCCGACTGACCGGGTAGCTGTCTGGCATTGCAAGCTTCCACAGGGCTATCGCCACTCGCTTCTCAAATGTGAGGGCTGCTCTCATCCTGATATTCTGGCGCTTCAGGGCAAGGGAAAGCAAGTCACAGAGTTCCATGAAAGTGCCCTTACGCATGCGAAAGTTTCGCAGCCACTGGGAATCATCCCACACCTGCAATATGATGCAGTCCCACCAGTCTGTGCTTGTTTCCCGGGCCCAGAATCGGCATTCCACGCCATGAACCTGCCCCAGTAACACCATGATTTGCACATTGCTGGAGCCTGTACTTTGTGAGAGGTCTATGTCCATGTCAATTTCCTCATCACTCTTGTCGCCGCGCTGCAATCGCCTCCTCGTCTGGTTTTGCTTTGGCATGTTCTGGCTCTGCATATTCTCCAGGACAACGCGCGTGGTGTTCATAGTGCTCATAATTGCTGCGGTGATCTGAGCAGGCTCCATGATCCCAGTGCTATGGCGTCTGGGTTGAAAAAAGGCGCGAAACTATTGTCTGACGGAGGGAGGGATGGAGGGAGGGGCGAGTGACGACATGGCTTACAGGGAATTAAAATCAACAAAGGTGGCTGTGCATCAGGGAGAAACACAAACAACTGTCACACAGAATGGCCCCCCCCCAAAGATTGAACTCAAAACCCTGGGTTTAGCAGGCCGTTGATTTCACGGAGGGAGGGGGAAGCAAATGAATACAGAACAAATCTGGTCCATCTATTTTTTACATCTTAAGCTGGCAGCAGACAGTGCAGCATGACTGATAGCCATTGACATCTTCTGGGTGCTTGGCAGAAAATGCTGTATTACGACTGCTAGCCATCATCGTCAAGATGGTTCTCTCTTCTGCCCTTCCATTTAATCAGCTTTTTGCCTCCTTCCTCACTGTTGTCCATTCCCAGCTGCCGAGAGCACGAAGAGCCAAATTCATCCCTGGCGAATTTTAAATAAAATCAGGGGAGTTCCACCAGGATCAGTTTCGGCCAATGTTGCCACTCTTGCAGTTTAGGACAAACCTGAATAGTTGCTGGCATTTAAAGCTCACATCACAAAGAGCTTGAGAAAATGGGAGGATTTTAAACTAAACTGCTCAAAGACTGGTCTGACTGGGAAGCTACAGTGTGTACCAAAATGTCTGCTTTGCCTGTGCAAGGATACTGGGTAGGTCAGTGTTTGGGGCACTCAGACTTTTTTGAACCATCTGTACTTGAGGGGGATGTAAAAGTAGAATTCTTAAATGGGTGAAGTGTGTGAGAAAAAGGTTAAAAACCTCATTGGTGTAAGCCTGTGCTATACTATTAAAACAGAACTAGAGTCATCTATATTAATAGTAATACTTTGCACCTGTGGCACTTTTAACCTTCAATGTGCTTTACAAATCCACACAGAATCCTTGAGAACCAAGTAAATAACAGATGACGACGCTGAAGCAGAGAGGGTAAGTAACTTGCCTAAAGTCAGTATCAGAGCTGGAATTCATTAGTTCCTGGCTCTCCATCCTCTGTTCAAACCACTACATCACCATTTTGCTCTGAACCAGAGGCATGGCTGGATCCATCTACACTACAATTATATTTTGGAAGCAGTTCACAACACTCCCATCTAACCCAGTTACAATGAACACCATTATATGTCCACAAAGCAGCTCCCCAGCTGCTAAGTAATGTTTGAAATGTGTTTAATGTTAAATTTAAAACACTTCTTTTCTCCTAGTCTAGATAAGGTCTAACTGGTTCCAATTCAGCTGAAAGGTGCACAATAGATATGGCGTTAGTTCCCAGGGGAGGAAGTGAATGTTGCCCCTCTTTCAGAGAATGCTGAGGAAGTTCTGTCTTAAGTTGTGAAATCCCATAAATTGTTTGTGGATGTGTTTATGTTAACTCTTGACTTCTAGTAATCATCTTGTGCCAGCCACTGTGGTATGTGTTTACACTTTCAGAGGCACTAAGAAAAGCCAGTGTTGTAAATAGCATGTTCAGTATTGCAGCTGAAATGATGTGAAAGGTCAGTGAAATTCAAAACCAGGGAAGCGTTGTTTACAGTGAACTGAGGACAATCACCTTGTCCTCGCCTCTCCTTGAGTTGTTCTAGGGACCCGGAAACAGACAGCACACACTGAAACGACCTACAAGGGAAACAGTTGTTATACTGAGGTGCTCTCTCCCCCAGAGAATTGGCCCTAAGGTATATTTTTAGCAGCTGGTTAAGATTGAGGCTACACAGAATTTTTCCTTTTGGGACAGGAAGATTGGGACAAGGACCCATAGGGGTCGGGGAGGACTGAAATTGGATAAGGAGCCCAGGGAGAAGACTGGGAGCCAATGTGCATGAGGGGAAACAAGCATGGGTGATGACTGGAGGCCAGAAGGAGGTGAGAGCCAGGATGAGGAGCCAGGAGGGGGAACAGGGAGTGACTAATCAAGGAGAATGGGACTGTAAGTGAAGGGAGATAGACTGCGGGTGATGGGGAGTAGCTGGTCAGACAGATAGGAATGAGAAGCCTGACAATTGGAGACTGGGAAGGCAAGAAGAGTGGGACTGGGATGAGGAGCTGGGGGTGAGAAGAGACAGGACCAGAACAGAGACAAGTTGAAGAGAATGGCACAGAAGGAGTTAGGCGTGAGGAGAGAACAGACAGAAGGATCTGTGCCTAATAGAGCACATTCATGGAACACAAAATTCCTGAGTATCACTGTTCCTCTGCTATCATCGAATATCTGTGAAACCCACAGGCAAAGTGTATGTCTCATCCCACCAATGCTGGTCCACCTACTGAATGACAGCCTACTTTCAGTTACTCCATTAGCTCAAGTGGCAGATGTTTGTGCATTAGATCTAAGGTCCTACCCTGTTGATGACCCATGTTGGTGGCAATATGATGTTACATGATGGATTTTCTGTTGTTTCACAGTTGGCTTTAAAAAAAACAAAAGAACCCTAGCGTACCAGGGTGGCATAGGTGCCGATTCCATGGGTGCTCTGGGGCTGGAGCACCCATGGAAAAAAAATGGGTGGGTGCTCAGTACCTACCGGCAGCTCCCTGTGGCCCTGCGCCCCTGTTCCAGCTCACCTACTCCTCCGCCTCCTCCACGAGCACGCCACCATGTCCTGCTTCTCCCCCTTCCCTCCTAGCATTTGTGCCACCGCAAAACAGCTGATTCGCAGGGCAGGGAGGGAGGGGGGAAGGAGCAGGAACGCAGCGCGCTGGGGGAAGAGGCGGGGCCGGGATTTGGGGAAGGGATCCAATAGGGGCAGTGAGGGGGCAGAGTTAGGGCGGGGACTTTGGATGGGGTGGAGTCGGGGCGGGCAAAGGGGCAGGGTGGCGCAGGCACCCACCGGCGCCAGAGAAAGTTGGCGCCTATGCGGGGTGGTCACCCTGCTCCTGCCCTGAAGGGCTTAAAACAGCCCTGGGAGAGGGCTGTAGTGGGGGAAATGCTAGGCTGATTGGGAGAAGCAGCCGCAGCTGGGGCCATACCGCAATCAGGCCACAGCTGGCCCTATAAGAGGGCTGAGGGCCAGAGACTGACACACACACTCTCTCTAGCTCCCTAGAGAGAGGACCACCTGGCTGCCTGGGAAGCTGAGGAGGGTACTTAGCGGGGAGCAGTGCTGGGGAAGGGCAGAGGGAGCTGGGGAGCTCCAGCCTAGCAAAGCCCCAGGCTGCAGGCCGAGTTAAGGGCCCACAAAAGGGCACTAGGGCTGCAGAGGGGCAGCCTAGGAATAGGCAGAGGCAGCTGGTCCAACCCCCCTTGCCGATGATGAGTGGTTTACAGACTGTCGTCTGCCCCAGTGAGCGGGGGCTAAACGGAGATTGGCAGTAGCCACTGAGGCAAGGTGGGGATAGGGGGTGGGGGTTCCCCTGGGGTGAGAGACCCAGAGAGGGTACTGTGGTGGGCAGAACCCCTGGACAAAGTGCACTGGGGTCTAGGAGGGACACAGGGCCAGCGGCAGACGAGACACCGGCCTATAGAGGGTGCTCCGGGCTGGAAGAACTAATTCCCAGGACGACCAGCAGGAGGCGCTGCGCCGGTGAGTCGTCACCCCACCACACCTAGGATATTGCAACCTTAATTTTTTAATGTATGTTTTTTGTGTGTGTAAAGTCAAGTACTCAATAGGAAATACCAGAATAAAGGTCGCCTGTGCAACATTAATTCAGTCCCCTTGTGCATATGCTTTATAAGATAGTCTTTAATTAGGTGACCACATACTATTTTTTCCACAGGACCTCTTTTAACATATATGGTGCTATATAGTGCTAAGTACTCTGAAGTATTAGATTCTAGGTGTCTCAAATTGGGCACCAAAAATTAGTGGATACTCAAATCTCTCTGTGCTTCTATTTCCCACCTGTAAAATGTGGGAAAGAGCACCCTGTTTCTTTACAGGGGTGTTGTGAAGATAAATTAATGTTTGTGAAGCACTCAAATACTACAGTGATGAGCCCCACAGAAATACCCATGAAAAAATTAATTCTGTAGTCAGAGCAGTGTTTAAATAATGTGCAGTAAATAAGGCCTGGGGTCAGACATAGAACAACTGAGGAAAAATAATTGAATGGTTGCTCATTAAATGGCACCATCCATTCTATGCCCTGAATGAGGCAAGGGTTCTGTGGAAAAAATAGGATGTGATTTGTGTAATTAACATAGATTTATATGTACAAGGCAGCTTAATTAAGATTCCACAAGAAACCCTTATTCTGGCATTTCCTAACTTCCGAGTGCTTGACTTTGAAACTTAATAATGTTCTTTTTCACAGTTTTGCGTGTATAATAGTCTCTATATTTACCACACTCTTCATGGTACAACTGAACTTCCTACAACATTTGTGTGGTCAAATTGATGTTAATTTTGGCAAAGGAAACATTTTTAAATGAGTTCTTTTTAACATATCCTCTCAGTTTATATTGATTTCTCAAGTTCCTCTAATTAAAGAAACATGGTTGCTGGCAATTCTAAACTACCTAGGGTAGGTCTACACTTACCCAGAAGTTCGATTTGCTTGCCGCCAAACTTCTGGGTTCGACTTATCGCGTCTTGTCTGGATGAGATAAGTCGAACCCGGAAGTGCTCGCTGTTGACTGCGGTACTCCAACTCGGCGAGAGGAGTACGCGAAGTCGACAGGGGAGCCTGCCTGCCGCGTCTGGACCAAGTTAAGTTCGAACTAAGGTACTTCGAACTTCAGCTACGTTATTCACATAGCTGAAGTTGCGTACCTTAGTTCGAATTGGGGGGTTAGTGTAGACCTGCCCCTACACACATTTATTCCCCTAACATCTCAGACACAAGCTATGGTTTAAATGTAACATTTAAACAACACTGTTTCTTGCATTCATTAACTATTATCTCTCTTCAAGGAAGAGCTGGACCCGTCAAGTTCTGCTGGCTACTTCCATATTCCAATGCTACTAGCCCATCCACATGCGGCTCAGCAGAGACCATCAGGATGCCAGGGAGAGACACTGGACAGAAAAGGCATGAGGGACAGACAGGACTCAGAAGGGGGCAGCAGAGAAGCAGATCTTGGCACCACACAACAATTGTGTGCCAAGATCTGCTCTACATTTTTTTGACCCTCTGAGGCACCAATAGTCTGGCTCAAAGACTCTGTCCTACTGAGCCAGAGTATTGGTGCCTCAGAGGGTCAAAGAAATATAGAGAGTTACAGGAAGCCTTAGGTACTTTTGAAAATCCATCCAGAGTCTGCAATTCCAGACATCACAATGCCAGACATATGTCACCCTGGAGAAAGAATTCAGAGAAGAGTAACAAAAATTATTAAAAAGCTAGAAGGATTAATTTATGAGAACAGACTAACAGAACTAAATGTTCACTTGGCCAAATTATGACTAAGAGTAAAGACACAATAATTGTTAACACGTTGCAAACACTAAAGAGTTGAGAACTGTTTAGGGTGGTCCATGAGAGTATCAGTGTATTATACGTATCAGAGAGGTAGCCGTGTTAGTCTGGATCTGTAAAAAGTGACAAAATAAGGTGCTACAGGACTCTTTGTTGCTAGTGTATTATACATATCTGTAAATGATTATAAATTATTATGTACCGCATAGAGCGATTGTGAGATTTAACTGTAGCTTGAAAAACACTGATATCCATGGATGAAGCATGCTACAATTTTAAAGTAGCAGTAATATACTTAGGAACGGGATTAAATTGAGCACAGGAAAATGTAGATTGCATATCAGAAAAATGTGCTAACAACAAGGCCTGTAAAAATGCAGAATAGCCTCTGAAAGGAAGTGCTGGAAACCATGTCACATGAAAGCAGAAATAGTAACTAGAGAACATACTATACAGAATAACCCTAACATTAGCACCTAGGGGGTGGACTAGATGACCCAAAAAGGTCTTTTCCAACATGAATTTCTGTGATTTCATGACACTTGATTGGTGCATTCTCGATGGAGAGTCCTTAAAGGGCGAAGAGCTGTTCAGTCTACTCTGCTTGGAAAGGGCTTTGTCACAGGTAATAGAGGGGAATTTGTAGGGTGTGTCCAGGAACATTCCACTTCATTTACTAATCACCAACACTCTTTAATGATTTCAGCAACTGGATAACTCCAATCACGTGGCAATGGTTTAATATAGTTTAAAAGTAATCATCATTATAATGCATGAAATTTGCTGATTATTCCAACCTTTATAAAAACATTTGTAGGTGTTGTAAAATGCATAAAGGCAACTAGTCCAAATTACGACTGGCATGGGGTGGATAAAAGTTGCAAGATTAATTCTTCTTTAAAACAAGTGTGCACAAAGACACCCACTGCATTCACATCTGTTTTATAAGAAGATTAGGTGGTTCCTAAGGATACTTTGATAGGAGTTATACAGCATTCTCATTCATATTCTAGACAGCAGGTAAAGCTCTGGAAGGCAAATATGATCAGATTTCTCAACAGCTTGAATCAAATTGAAACTCTATATTTAAGTTCCCTGAGGAAATAAGAATTTTATAAGCATCTATGATAAACAACAAAGTTAATATTTTCCTGAGCAGCTGGGTTTAAAAAACGGTTACTAACCTTTCTGTAACTGTTGTTCTTCGAGATGTGTTGCTCATGTCCATTCCCATATAGGTGTGCATGCGTCGTGTGCACCGTCGCTGGAAGACTTTTTCCCCTAGTGGTATCTGTCGGGTCGGCTCTGGTGCCCCCTGGAGTGGAGCCTCTATGGTGCGGTATATAGGCACCTACTGGCCCGTCCCCTCCTCAGTTCCTTCTCGCCAGCAACTCCGACAGAGGGGGAGGAGGGTGGATTGTGGAATGGACATGAGCAACACATCTCAAAGAACAAGAGTTATGGAAAGGTTAGTAACTGTTTTTCCTTCTTCAAGTGCTTGCTCATGTCCATTCCCATATAGGTGACTGCCAAGCAAACACTCAGGTGGAGGGGTCGGAGTTCCTGTGAGACACGGACTGGAGGACCGCTGCACCATTCCTCACCTGCTGAGTAAGGGTGTAGTGCTCCATGAGCGTATAGATAGACTACCAGATCAGCGCCCTGCAGATGTCTGCAATTGGACAAGGGCCACAAATGCTGCTGCTGAGGTCTGTGACCATGTGGAGTGTGCCGTTAAACGTGGCGGAGACACTTTTGCCAGGTCATAGCATGTGCTGATGCAGGACTTTATCCAGGAGGAAAGCCTCTGAGCCCTTCATCCTTTCTGCAATGGCCACAAATTGCTGGGCGGACTGTTGAAATGGTTTGGTCTTTCTACGTAAAAAGCCAAAGCACATCTCATGTCAAAAGAGTGCAGCCGCTGTTTGTCTTTTGTTGCATGGGGCTGAGGATAGAACGGTGGGAGAAAGATGTCCTGACTATTGTGGAAATAGGAGACCACTTTCGGAATGAATGATGGATAGGGCCATAACCAAACTTTGTCCTTGAAGATCATGTAGGGCAGCTCAGAGGTGAGAACCCGGCTCTCCGACACACTTCTGGCTGAGGTGATAGCCACCAGAAAGGTGGCCTTCCAGGATAAATTAATGAAAGGACATGTTGCTAGTGGCTTGAATGGCGACCCTGTCAGACACGATAGGACCAGGTTGAGATCCCAGGAGGGCAGAGGTTGGCACACCTGTAGATACAGGTGCTCCAAGCCCTTTAAGAATCAAGAGCTAATTGGGTTGGAGAAAACTCCGTTCACCGGAGGGTGGAATGCCGATATTGCCACCAAGTGGAATTAACAGAGGACACTGCTAGATCTTCTCCTTTCAGATGGAGCAGATAGTCCAAGATAAAAGGGAGCGTGGCTTCCAGAGGGGAGAACCCCTTCTGAAGCAACCAGAGCGAGAACCTCTTCCATTTCGCTAGGTAGGTCATACTAGTTGAACGCTTTCTACTGCCCAGAAGGACCTCTTGGACCAGTGCCGAACAGACCAGCTCCATTTCGTTCAGCCACGAAGGTGCCAAGCTGTCAAATGTAGAGACTCCAGGTTTGGGTGAAGCATGCGGCTATGGCCCTGGGAGATCAGATGTGGCCACGTTGGGAGATCGACTGGGACGTCTATTGAGAGGTCACGCAGGGTTGTGAACCAATGTTGGCGCAGCCACGCTGGTGCTATGAGAATTACACGTGCCTTGTTCCTTTTGACACAGAGGAGTACCCTGTGGATGAAGGTTGTGAGGGGAAGCATATAGCAGTCTTCTCCCCCATGGCAGTTGGAAGGCATCCGAAAGAGACTCCGAACTGTGCCTCAGGTACGTGCAAAACTAGTGCCATTTCCTGTTGTTCCTGGTTGCAAACAGATCCACCTGGGGAAAACTCCACCTCCAGAAAATAGCCTAAATGACGTCCAGTCGGAGAGACCAATTGTGATGACTGGTGAAGGATCTGCTCAAGTGATCCACTAGCTTATTTTGCGAACCCGGAAGATAAGCGTCTTCCAGATGAATGGAGTGGGCTAAGCAGTAGTTCCAGAGTTTCAATGCCTTGAGGCATAAGGGAAACAATTGGGCTCCCCCTTGCTTGTTTATATAGAACACTGCCGTGGTGTTGTCTATGAAGACTGATATGGACTTGTACCGGAGCTTGTGGCAGAACACCTGGCAGGCAAGGCGTATTTCCCTTAGTTCCCGGACGTTGATACACAGGCGTAC
This sequence comes from Malaclemys terrapin pileata, assembly GCF_027887155.1. Classification (NCBI taxonomy): domain Eukaryota; kingdom Metazoa; phylum Chordata; order Testudines; family Emydidae; genus Malaclemys; species Malaclemys terrapin. The sequence continues at coordinate 92,864,116 of NC_071508.1, read as the reverse complement.
CTCCTCTGGCGCCCACAGACCTAGTGTCCTCAGGGCCCCAGGTGGGCTCCCCAGTCCATATCTGAGGCATTCGTGACCAGCTCTACCAACAGTGCGAGTCTTGTACTACATCTTGATTCAGTCACCACTGATGCATCGAGCATCTCTTGGGGAAGAATAAATAAATAAATAAATAAATAAATAAATGGAGATATCCTATCTCCTAGAACTGGGAGGGACTTTGAAAGGTCATAGAGTCCGGCCCCCTGCCTTCACTAGCAGGACCAAGTACTGATTTTGCCCCAGATCCCTAAGTGGCCCCTTCAAGGATTGAACTCACAACCCTGGGTTTAGCAGGCCAATGCTCAAACCACTGAGCTATCCCTCCCCCCAGTAACCATTCTGTCTAGCAGGTGATGCCCCGGTATGTACACCAACGCCAGCCACAGCTGTAGAGGGAGTCTAAGACGTGCATGCTGCACTACGTAGGTGCTGGAGGTCATATGCCCGAGGAGTTTTAGGCAGTTTCTTGCTGTGGTCGTGGGGCAAGCTAGCAGGCCTCGAATGAGATGGCTCTGAGGCATCCCTCCGGCAGGGCAGCTCTAGCTTGGTTTGCGTCGAGGATCACCCCTATGAATTCTATCCTCTGGGTGGGCGTGAGTGTGGACTTCTGCTTGTTGATCAGGAGAGCCAGGCTCTCGAAAATGGACCGTATGATTGGCACGTGTCCTTCCACTAACTCCCTGCATCGACATCTCACCAACCAGTCATCCAGGTAAGGGTAGACCTGCACCCCTCTGCTTTTGAGGAAGGCCGCTATCACCACCATATGTTTTATGAAGACTCTTGGGGCTGCCAATAGGCTGAAGGACAGAACCATGAACTGATAGTGGTTCTGATTTACTACAAACCAAAGGTAACTTCTGTGCCTCTGGAAGATGGCTATATGAAAATTTGCATCTTTCAAGTTGAGTGAGGCATACCAGTCCCCTGGATTTAGGGAAGGAATAATCGAGGCTAGAGAGACCATACAGAACTTCAACTTCTTCAAGAACTTGTTGAGGTTCCTGAGATCTAGGATAGGTCTGAGATTCCCCATTGGACTTTGGGATCAGGAAATAGTGGGAGTAAAATCCCTTGTCTCTTAGTTCTCTTGGAAACTCCTCCACTGCCCCCGCCTTTAGGAGTAATTGCACCACGTGGCCAGGAGAATTCATAAGAAAAGTCCCTGAAGAGGGACGGGGATGGTGGGGCCAGGAGGGGAGGAGACAAACTGCAAGGTGTATCCCACTTCTACAGTACGGAGCACCCATCAGTTGGATGTGATGTTGGCCCACACCCGGTAAAAGTGGGACAAACAGTCAACAAACATAGGGGTAAGATCCAGGTTTTGGGGTTGGGGCAACGTCCTCGAGCGCATTTTCAAAAGCTTTGTCTGTTGCCCAATGATTGTTTCACGGGCAGAGACATCAAGGGTGTCGAGGAGTGAGCGGTCAGTCTCTTTCTAAAACCCCTATTCCTCCTTTGCCCAAAGTCCTGTCTCTGGTAGGGCTGGCAGAAACGGCACATAGGCTGCGGCTTAAAATGTTTCCAGGACAGAGCTGGAGTGTGGAGGCTCAATGACTTCAAGGTTGCCCTTGAACTCTTGAGGCTGTGCAGCCGAGCGTTGGTTTGTTCCGAAAAAAAGGCCTGCCCCTCAAATGGGAGGTCCTGAACCGTTTGCTGGACCTCAAGGGGGAGGCCTGATGACTGTAGCCAGGAGCTTATCCTCATTACCATGCCCGTGGCCATCGCCCAGGCTGCCGCACCCGCAGCATCTAGTGCCACCTGGAGGGATGTCTTGGCTATTGCTCTGCCCTCTTCAGCCAAGGCCCCAGACTCCACCCTAAAGTCAGCTAGCAGGAGCTCTTTGAACTTCTGAATTGCTGGCCAGGAACTGAAGTCATAACGGCTAAACAGAGCTTGGTGGTTAGCAATTCTAAGCTGAAGGCACCCTGTGGAGTAGACTTTCCTCCCCAAGAGGTCCAACATTTTTGCCTCTTTGGCCTTGGTGACAGGCCCTGCTGTCCTTGCCTTTCCTTCTTGTTGGCTGCAGCAACAACTAAGGAGCCTGATGGAGGATGAGTATAAAGGAATTTGTACCCTTTCTGGGGAACAAAATACTTCCTCTTCACTCGCTTAGCAGCAGGCTGAAGACAGGCCTGGTTCTGCCACAGTGTTTTATGGGCTGTTGAATGGCCTCATTCAGGGGCAGGGCAATTCTTGCTGGCCCCAAGGCCATCAGAATGTCCACAAATGTTGGGGTTGATTCTGAGATCTCCTCTATCTACAGATTAAGGTTCTGAGCCATCTGACACAGGAACTCTTGGTGGGCTTTGTAGTCATCCTGCATCGGGACTATAGCCATACCCACCACTGCTGGTGCTGGGAGGGTCATGTCCCCTTCTTGTTTCACCCTATGTGAGGAGCCTCCTGGTGCCGAACTCAATGGTTCCCCTGCCGGGGCTGGAATCAATGCTGCTGGTTCAGTCACCTCCGATTGAGAGTTGTCTGCCACAGATCGCACTCTGTGTGTCTTTCTCAAGGGGGAACACCCTGATCAAACTTCTTCGACCGCTTCTTCAGCACCAGTGATGGGGTTGGCGCCGTGTCTTCGGCTCCACCTTCTTGGGCACCGGAGAAGCGTGCCGGTGCCTGGAGGACGGTGCTGGGGAGCTCAAGCCACACTGGATGTCCTGAACAGACGCCAGCACACTCCTTATAGAGGTGGTGCTCGGTACAGGGTCCGGTTGCTGCTCTGAAGTGGGACGGAGTGCCACCTCCATAAATTTGCACTTTAATTGATTGTCTCTTTCTTTTTTGGTCCTCAGTTTGAAGTTCCTAGAGATCCAGCACTTATCCTGAATATGACCCTCTCCCAAGCACTTTAAACCGCTCTTGTGAGGGTCATTAATTGGCATGTGCTTGTGGCACACTGCACGTTGTTTAAAGCCCTGGGACCGAGGCATGCCCCGGGGTCCAGGCGGGAGACCGCGCCCCCCCCACTCCCCTGTGCAGAGCAAGTGCTTACCAACTATTATCTATTAACTATCACTATACTTATGCTAACAAACTATTTACACTTATCTACAATCTATTTACAGGAAGAGGACTACTATCGGAATCACTTGCTAAGGAAGAGATAGGAGCATTCCAGCGACTGCCACGGACGGAAAGAAGGAACTGAGGAGGGGGCGGGCCAGCAGGTGTCTATATACCATGCCATAGAGGTGCCACTCCAAGGGGCACCAGAGTCAACCTGATGGATACCACTAGGGGAAAATAGTCTTCCAGTGACGGTGCACGCGACGCGCGCACACCTATATGGAAATGGACACAAGCAAGCCCTCGAAGAATAAGACTCTTGAAAAGCAAAACCAGCATCTTCCTAAGGTTTGGGACACAGAGAAAGCTGAGGGCTAGAGGTATGGAGAGAAGGCCCCTCCCTGTGAGATTCCAGAGATTAAAAAAAAAAAAAAATAGATTATGCCGTCCAAGTAAAACACAGAGGTGAAGGTAAGACATGGAGGCAGCTTCTATCCAGTAAGATACAAAATGGAGTAACTGGGGGTGAATTAAGTGTATAGATGACTTCTCCCCAAGTGAGGCACCCCTCGAATGCAATCTGAGAACAAAATAACCAGCTTCAGGTTATGAATATGGAAATGGAAATAAGCTCAACTTTAGCCTCATCCTACACAAAAATATTGTATAACAGTCCAAAGCAGCAGTAATAGTTTCAAACTGGTTCTCCTAGTCTCACACTAAAAATAAAGGCACCTCTTGTTTTTGGAAAGGTTGGTGAGGATTGTTCAAGGTAACAATGACTGCAAACTACACACACATTTGGGTTTAATATAATGCATTCTGTTTCCATAACCTTGGGATAGAAGCAGGTTTTGCTAAACCTTTTGTTTTAAGAATTCAGGCAGACAAAGCAGAAGTATCATTCCAGTCAATCCAAAGCCCCGAAGGCAAGGTAGGGATCTTGAATGGTGGCATAACACTCGTGAGTAAGATTGAAGGAAGGACTGGTGCTTGTAAACAGACGTCACAACAATAGGAAGTCACTGTACATGCCAGATGGCTTTGAAGCCAGAAGATTGCTCATCCCAAACTTGCTACTGATGTTGTCTTGTGCCATTTGAAAGGAGGTGCTAACTGTAGATGCAGTGATCCTTGCCATGTAGCCCCATCATGGAGGAAAACAATGAAGCTTTTAGGTTGTAGTGAGAAGTGATGTTGGTAAAAAGGCTTATATAATAGGGTTTTAATGCAGTTGGGAGTCACAGTGCAGTAGCCGTCTATCATGGAGAGCAAAGAAGGAGCCTATCTGTACAGGAATTCAAGAGCACACGGCTGTTTTGCTTGAAGAATTTCCCTTCCCACCCCACATCACCCCATCCTTTGAGCCACAACGGATGATGCCTATCAGTCAAGGGGAGAGGGAACTGTTATTTCATACCTGAACACTGAAACACATCCCAGAAAAGAAGATTATGTAAGTAAAGTCTATCAAATGGGTTGGAAGCTTCATCTGCTTTGGAATAATTTTATTGCTACAAGGAAGAGGAGAGGTGGGAATTAAGTTAGGGGTAGGATAGGGCTAGAGAAAGCCCAGAACACAACATTTTGCATTTCCTATTTTCAGAGGACATTTGTCAAGAAGGCTGTCTGGAGGAGCATTCCAAGGTGCTGCAAGAAAGAGGAAGGTTGTAATTTGGAGCATAGGATTTACCATATTGGTTCAGACAATTGGGCTATTAAATCTGGTATCTTATCAATAGCTGATGCTTCTTAAGGAGATGAATTCTTCTCCCCAACACTATTCCCCATTCACAACAAAAATCTTTCCCAACTTCCGCAGGTAATCAGGTTATGCCCTTAAGCATGAGAAGTAATTAGCCTTATCCTAGCAGTGCAGTATAAATCTAGTGAAGTTAAGAAATTAAGTAGCTCCCAGGTGAAATCCCTTTTAGAATATCTTTCAATATTTAGCAGACCAGTGTAACTGAGGTGATCTAGTCCTTGAACAGCTACTGAGAAGGACAATACACTTGATCCAGGATTGAGAGCAAAGAGTTGGTGCACAGGCTGCAAACTCTAAACCTAGATGGCCTAAAGGGGTTCTCAAACTTCTTTGCACCATGACCCCCATCTGACAACAAAAATTATTACATGACCCCAGGAGAAGGGACCAAAGCTTGGGTGGGGTGGGGTGGGGGTGGGGGTGGGGGACGCGAGAGAGAGACTAAAGCCCAAGCTCAGGGCTGGCTCCAGGGTTTTGGCCGCCCCAAGCAGCCAAAACAAAACAAAACAAAAAACAAACAAACAAACAAAAAAACAAAAACAAAAGCCACGATCGCGATCTGCGGTGGCAATTCGGCGGGAGGTCCTTCACTCCCAGGCAGAGTGAGGGACTGTCCGCCGAATTGCCGCCGAATACCTGGACGTGCCGCCCCTCTCCGGAGTGGCCGCCCCAAGCACCTGCTTGAGAAGCTGGTGCCTGGAGCCTGCCCAAGCCCCACCGCCCTGGGCAGGACTAAAGCCAAAGCCCAAGGGCTTCAGCCCCAGGTAGGGGCCTGTAACCTGAGCCACGCCACCCAGAACTGAAGCCCTCTGGCTTTGGCCTCGGGCGATGGAGCTCGGGCTTCGACCCTGGGCCCCAGCAAATCTAAGCCAGCCCTGGCAACCCCATTAAAATGGGATTGCGACCCACTCTGGGGTCCTGACCCACAGTTTGAGAACCGTTGGCCTAAAGAAAGCTCAGCTAAAGGGATTTAAATGAAAATTTAAAAATCCTAAAGAGTAATGTTAACTGTGGTTAATATTTATACTTCTAGTTTTACAGCAAAAAGTGGATAAAGGTGTAAATGCTACACTCAAACAGCATGATGGACATATACAATCCCCAATGTCTCACAAATGTATCAACACACAATTTGCCATACCAGCTCAGACCATAAAGTCATTTAGTCCAGTACCTTGTTTTCAAAAGCGGCAAGTATCTGATGCTTCAGAGGAAAGACAATTGTTCAACACAGTACCTGGGTAAAGAGGCCATGAGAATTCCTACCTGACACTTCAAAGCAAGTGGTTTCATTATGTATATCCATTATATTCTCTTGCATTGTGCATATAATGCCCAGTGTTAATGGTCAGTCATAAAACTATGCTGCCTTTTAAAAAAGCCCCATCACTATTTGTCTTGATAATCTCCAGCAGTAGTGAATTCCAAAAGTCAATTATACTTTGAATAAAACAGCATCCATTTTAATTCCCTTTAAATGTACTGCTCATCTAACATCAAGGGTATCCTTGTTCTCACATTACACATAATGATAACAAAGAAGAACTGATCAGTTTAAAATACAATCCTTCATAGGAGTGAGAGGTGGAAGAGTCTTCAGGCAGGTCTACACTTAAGTGCAGCTGCGCTGATGCAGCATTTTAAGTGAAGACATGCCTATGTTGACAGGAGCGCTTCTCCCACTGGCATAGTTAATCTACCTCCACAAGAGATGGCAGCTGTGGAGAAGCTCTCCCACCAACATAGTGCTGTCTACCCCGGGGCTTAGGTTGGTATGACTATGTCACTCAGGGGCGTGGATTTTTCACACCTCTGAGCAACGTAGTAATACAGATATAGGTCTGTAAAAGCAGCAAAAAGTCCTGTGGCACCTTATAGACTAAAGACGTATAGGAGCATGAGCTTTCGTGGATGCATGTGATCCCCAGATATAGGTCTGTAACGTAGACCTAGTGTAGGTTATCCTGTTTATCTCCCTGCCTATGAAGGGAGGGAGATAGATAATTGTTCCTGCTATACATCTTCTAGAGTTTGCACAGTCTACTTTAATCATCCCAAGCAATTAGGCTTCCATCACCTTCCCTAACACAGCATGACAGGTCATTGAGACTTAAAAAAAAAAAAAATTAATTTGACTACATCAAATCTAGTATCCTCATTTTAAACCTTTGTAGATTAAATTATAATAAATCTTTGCAATCTCCTCCTATACGCAAGGTTCTGCTCATACTGATAACCATTTTCTTTACCCTGCTATGGCATTATTTCAATCTCTGGCATAACTTTCTAGCAGTTTAAAAATAAAAAATGCATATAAAGAAGCCCTTGACAACTCCATTTGAAAATTGGAGCAGAATAACTATATGGGCTGAAGCACTGAAAAAGGAAACAACCATGTTGAACTAAACCACCATTTTCCAGACACGAGATCTGTGACCTTCCTTGGAATAAATCCATCTGCTATCCTATAATGTACTGTACATGTTCTCTCTGCACTGCACATAGTAGGTTGCTTAGTTATATAAAATTTACATATCCAGTAAATTAATTGGACAACAATAACAGTGGAAAATAATTAGAGTGTGCTATTGCTCAGAGGGTTGAACACAGACCTTCTGATTCCAAAACCTACACACACTTACACATCCCCACAGATGTGCAGACTCCCACACACCTCACTACCTCACCTCACCCCACCCCATTCATATGGCTACACAAGTACAAACCACAGAGACTCTGATTTACATAAAATTATCTCACTGCATTTATTTAAGATTTTCTTCTCCAATTAGTAAAAGAAAGATGTGTCTCTTTTTATACATATATACAAGTTCAGTTATAAAAATAGACAGCACATTCAAAGAGAAAAAAGGCTTGGCATTTTTCTGATTCCCTCTAAATATCATATATACATGTGAATATGAGGGGAAGGGGGAAGTCTTCATGATTTAATTTAAGTGACACCCCCCCAATTATCCCCTACAAATCTGTTTAAAAATCAATCTAACTAAACTCAGTTCTGCTATTTTCAGGTGTGCAAATTTGAGGCAGAGCCCACAAGAAGCACTTGCTTCACACTGTGAGATGCCAGGCAAGGGGTTTGGGGATGAAAAAAAATCATCATCTGCTGTCACAGCAGAGACCTGTAACTCATAACTTGCTTCTCTTTCTCTCACAAAGGATGAAAGTGCCCCAGTAGTATAACCATTTGATTTTAATGAGCCTGACAGGAGAACTGCTCCCCCACCCCCATGTCTCAGTGCAATGCAGACAACACTTACAGCCAAGTCAGGGGCTATAGAGAGGTTTGTGCATTTAGGATGGGGAAAGAGAAATCTGAGAGAATGAGGACACAGAGCGGCACTGACAGCACTCCTGTTCTCTTTAATGGCTTCTATAAATCTTATGGGGCTTGGCTACTAGTGCCTGCACATTGTAATGCACTCAGCCAAGCTGCTGTGTGAGACAATCACTGACAAATGGGAAACATGCTGGAAGAACATACTGTGTAGGTGCTTGGAATGGGGGACTTCATTTTTCCCAGGGAGTTGACTGGCACACTCCTCGTTTCAGTAAAGTTGCCCATTGCTCCCCTTGTGGCATAGCAAGCTGCAGTACCCACAGGCAATGTCAGCAAGTTCTGCAATTGCACAATGAGAAGAATAGCAATGAACTTCTTCCCCCTACACATCAGCATTCCCTCTTCTTGAAACATACACAAGCAGAGCCTGATGGTTCCTACACCTTTTAAGAGCTCAGCATAGCTCAGAATGAGAGAGATCATTGTTAAATCCAACATAGCAAATGCTCAATGCTAACAGACCTGGACTTTGAAATGTAAACCAGTTACTTGAAGCTTCTTTCTCTCTGTGAAGCAGACATAGCAACACTAAATAAGCATATTCTGTCCAACTGCGGTTCCAGCTCCTGCCAGATGTTTAGAACAGATTCAAAAGCATAGTGCTGACAAGAGTCCAGACCCTGGAAACTGTGAGATTTCTTTCCCGTGGCCTTGAAATCAAGGTCTTCAGATAATTCTTCATAGAATCCCTAGATTCACTACTGATTCACACTAGAGAAGCCAGACTATTCAACCACCCAGCTCCCCTGGATGGGCACACCCTCAAATGCACTGTCAGGTCCTCAGTGCAAAGGGTTTCTCTGACTTCATAGAATACCCTCCAAGTTCAGATACTGATTTCTTAGAATAAGAATGGAGCTGAACTCCATCTGAAGCTGAAAGAAGAGGAAGGACAGTACACTGCTGTGTCCACAAACACAAATAGCTGCAGGATCTCTCTCACAGCACGCTTGTAGGATGTGTCAGTAAATCTTAATTGAAAAACTAATCTGAAACATTCTCAGTTAACCCCACTCCTTATCCATACTCCTCACAGAATCTGCAAAAGTAATTTTTTTGGATACACATAATCAAAGTGCTCACGTAAACCACCCATCCCCATTGTGCTGTGATTTTCTTTTCACATACATGTGGGATGGCAACAGGCATTTATCTGCATGCCTTCTGCTGGCAGGGTGGGCTACTTTGAAAGCCAATACGGTTAAGGTAAGCTCCAGGGCTCAAATTTACTACCGCCCACCCGAGGTGTGGGCTCCTTTGCTTTGTTTCCGAACTGGGGTTTCTGGTATCATAGTGCTGGTCAGATTTAAGCTTTTTGGGGTCCCACAGACACTGTTGCCTTTGCTCAAGGGGGAACTCAAAGGAGAAGAGGCGCTTGAAGGTCCAAAGTCTGCAAGTCCAGCAGGGCGAATTATTGATGTCTGGAGAGGGCTGCTTGCAGACATACCTAGCAACAGGGGAAACAAAAACAAAACAAAACAAAAAAACAGATTCCACGTGAACACACCATTCACACACTGTGGCTTGTCAGCAACACAAAATTTAACTTCTATGACTTGCATTTACGTTAAAGGAATATATTAACGGACCCTTAATTCATGCTCTTTAATCCAACTTGCTTTCACTGACCACCCCGTGCTTATGAATTGTCTGAGCCTGTTGATCACATAAAGGAGAGAGGTCTAAGAGGGAGCCATAGCCCATCTGGTATACACCACTTTGCCAGGTGCTCAGCAGATGTGAATCACTGTAGCACCAACTGATTTCAATGGCTGAAGTTCTGGCTCTACAGCTATAGCTACAGAGCTACCACATGACAACCGCAAAGAACAGCAACAGCCATGGTTCAGTGGTACGCAGCGCTGTCCAATCTGACTGAACAAACTCCCATTTCACTGACAGAGGAAGGAAATGCATGAAGTGCTACGTAATCCAAGGGAAAGCAAGACTTCTGCCTAGAATACATAAGAGCAAAAACCTAGAGGGGAGTTAGAGGTAGTGCTCCCAATCTCTTATTTCCCCTGCATTGGGGTGGTGGAACTTGCTGTATTATCACAATCTTCTGACATCATATTACATGCCATTCAGTACGGCTACATGACTGAATCGCAATGAGAAAGAACACAAGACTCTAGAGATACTATAATACAATTCCTGTTCCCTGGCAGGATGTCTGAACAGCCTTACATCAAAACACCATTTAGTTTGCTCTATGTAGCAGTCTCCCTTACCTTTAGACACATTGTACCCATATGCTGCATATGCTGCGGCAGAGGCCGCCGCCGCCCCTGCTTTGGCGCCTGCCATTGCAGCTGCACTTCCTGCTGTTGACTTCCGGCTCCGGCCTTTCCCCGTGCCTTTGGATCCACTGCCTGAACCTTTAGGGCGACCCCGGCTTCTACTTGAATTACCTCTCCCTGTGACAGGTGTATCTTGGATTGAAATTCCTTAAACAACGAAGGAGAAGATGAAAATATTAGTTGTTGTAATACACAAGGTGACTCATGAGTTAAATACAACTTCACACATACCTGACATCTACATCAGCCTGCTAGTAACTAAACCATCAACCCCCATGAAAAAACAAATACACAAGTTTTGTTCCTCAATTTCCTCTCATTAGTCACACCTCACTAACTCCAATTAGCTGTCATGACTGTGAGCTCCGCTAATAAATCCAGGGGAGAACTCTCCTTTAATATCTCAGGGAAAAAACACTCTTATTTGGAGATATTCTGGCTTTTCCATTTGCTACCTGTAAAGAAACCCATCAAAAACTAGGGCTATAATTATTTTCGATAATAGAATTATGGTAGCTAATGTCATGCAATTACAGCTGGCTGAATCATACAACAGAAAGGTAGGTAATACAGAACCTGTCCCTGGGCTCCACAGTGAGATCAGGGAAAAGCTTAGACATATAACTGAATGGTCCTATGGAGGATTCTACTACTTTACACAGCTGTCTAGTAACAGCAGTGAGCTTTGCTGATACGTACACATTGCAAAAAGGGGAATGGACATCACAGGAACAAAAAACACTTGTATTACATATCATGGGAATGGTAAAGCATGATGGATGATTGAATACATCAGTAGATGATACTATCTGCCAACGCTGAAAAAAATTCATAATGAGAAAGAACTCTTTTTCTTACACCTTTTCACCCCTCACTAAATCCTACAAGGCAGGCATAAAGTGGGGGTAAAACGGCTATATTATGTAGATATACAAAGTCCAGGCTTGACTACTCCTTGTAAGTATTAGGGTAAGTGAAGAGTACTGACCATTCATGGTATCTGAGACTGAGCCAGTGATGGAAGCAGGAGAGTTTGTGGCCCTTGACTGTGGTGCTGAAGAGGCTGGATCATCCACAATCACCAGCATGTCACTGCTACTTTCATCAGGAGGGATAGACCCCATATGCAACTCGCTGCTGATGGAGATCTAGACAGCACAGCGACAAAACCCATCAGCTTGTTTACAGCAAAGGTAAAAGCATGCTAAGAACTTTAGAAAAGGTGCAACTAGATTAAAGAGCATTTTACTACCAGGCAATTAAATGACAGCTAGCCCTGGCTCGCTCTCAATGCAAGACAGGAAACATGATATATATCCTGTCTCACCACACCATGTCCTCTACTTACACACAGTGCAAAATTAAATTCTCTCTCCAGCCCATGTTTAATGTTCAACTCTGAACTAAAATACATGCTAACTTTAAAAATGGGAGATTCAGAGATTTGGCAGAGATCCAAAGAGAACCTTTATTTCCTCTTCATTCAACCTTGTTGATTCCCATGCAGATTACCCTCAAGAGAGCACCCACTTCTGAAGGAGAAAGGTTGAGAATCCTGTTCTCTGCTCCACCACTACTGCTAATCAAAACCTTTTAGTAATGAGTGAAGGATCTTAATTAACTAATTAATTATTATGGGGGGAGGGATAGCTCAGTGGTTTGAGCATTGGCCTGCTAAACCCAGGGTTGTGAGTTCAATCCTTGAGGGGGCCACTTAAGAATCTGGGGCAAAATCAGTACTTGGTCCTGCTAGTGAAGGTAGGGGCTGGACTTAATGACCTTTCAGGGTCCCTTCCAGTTCTATGAGATAGGTATATCTCCATATATTACTTATTTTTATTTATTAACTCAACCTGGTATAAAAACAATAATATGTATTTAGTACTACAGAAGAACATGGCTCTTTAAAAACATGAAGGAAGACAAGATCTGTGCTGTGAGGTATGTTTGTTTAAATTAGAGAACACAACAATTAAGGACCAGAAACACATGAGGGAGAAGAAAGAGCTCTAGGAGAGACTAGTGATGGATGATTACACAAAGAAACTGAGCTCTGAGGAGGTATTTGAAGGAAGAGAGGGAAGTTGCTTGGTTCACAAAAAGAGAGAGACTATTCCAGGCATGGGAAGTGGTGATAAGAAAAAAGGTACAAAGTCACAAATGTGAAGAGAACATAAAGATGAGGAAGGGGAGAGTAGGAGGAAAGAAGCTAGAATGCAGGCAGGAGTGGCGCTATGCAGAGTCTGAAGGTAAAGAAGAAGGGCTTGACGTAGAAAAAGACAGAGTCAGTGAAAGAGACAATGATGAGATCATCAGAGAAGTGGAAGGGGAAGATTATTTTAGCGTCTACATTTTAGATAGACTGGTTTGAACTCATGGGTCAATATTAGGTTAAGACATCTCTGGTTCCCTAATAGTACACCGGTTCCACTCTAGCTAGAGAGCAGAAAGCAAGAGTTCTAAAGACCACGAGACTAAGGAGATGGTTTAAAGACAGTCTCACCTCACTGAAGGGGCTGGGCATGGCAGAGTCTACACTAATGAATGAGTCATCCCCATCAGCAGAAAGGTTGGAGTTATCAGCAGATGGAACAAATGGGATCACCAGGTTCATGCCCTCTTTCCTTCTCTTGCCATCCAACTCATCTTCCTTTTTCTTCTGCAGATAAGCAAAACAAACCAGTAATACAAGGACTGAAAACACATTAAGGAAGAAGCAATGGTGCAAGTAAACTGGGAAGCCCACCATCCAGTGCAATATAACAAGATAAAGGCCATGCATGGCATTTACCAATAAGGCATGTTGGGATTTTTTTGGAGGACATGGCACCAGATGCACCAGGAGCTCATACATTAGATTTAGTAAGGTTTTTTAATATGGCTTGAATGAGGTATCAGCATTTCCGCTACTGAAGAGTTAGAGGATTTTGATTTCAAAATTTTTTTTAAAAGTGAGCATGAAATACTTTCTTATAAACTCTGATTATCCAAATTCCAATATCTTAAATTCAGACTATGCAAATCCAAATAGCCAGAAAATGAAATTCTGATATTACAAATTTCTGTTTCCCCTCTCATTACGCCATTCAGATAGTGAGATTTTACTGGTATCGGGTATTGAATTTACATTCCATTTGTACACTCCCAGAACAAAAACTGGTAAGATGACAGCATCAGTAAGCCTCTGATTTATGAACTATGAAAACAGAAAAGTATTATGTCATTTAGTTCTTTAAACTAGGGGGTTCCAAATGGCTCTGTGATCACTGGTGGTTCAGAGAGCTGTATACACGCATAGCGCTTTGTTATTTCCAAGCTGCAAGCTGCATCAAAAGACAGATAAAGATACAAGTAAAAGATACATTACATATTTTCCTAATATTACTTATATATGTAAGCAATCGCTGTAGTTGCCACAGGGCTGTTACATAATAGGGAATGGGAGAAGAGGATGTCCACGAAACCGTCTTTGTATTAAAACTTGGTCCATACTATGTAATACTGTGAGAACCCTGCTTAAAGCCTTTCAGACTCTTCCCCACCACAATCCTTGCATCAAAGTACCTTTTCAGCATACTTCTCCCTCTTTCGTTTACGTTCTTTCACACGATTTGTCTCCTCCTGCTGCCGCTTCTCCTCCTGACGCTGACGCACTGTCAGGAAACAAAGGTAGCAAAAGCGTAATGTAAGAATCACAGTTTTGCAAAGCTATTTCCTATCCCTCTATAAATATTCTTTATCTCACAAAAGACTCTGGTTCTAGAAAAAGCCCTGGATAAAACCCAGCAATATTACACTAACACAATGAAAGTCCCTAAAGAGTAATGCTAGATTCAAACTCCCTGAAATCAGAAAAGTAAAAGCCTTATTGGGAAATTCTTCTCTCAAGCGGTATCAAAATGTGCATCTACATTGTACATCCAAATGTGTGCTGAAATATAAAGTTCTTATTAGCATTTATTTTGCCAAAGCTTTGTCATTCATGAATAATATGGTGATCCTAAAAAAGTGACATTAAAAACTTTATACTGCACCATCACATAACTTACACCCATTTCACTCAATAGCGATACGAAACCAGCTTGAACTAAAAATAATTAGTGATACAAAATAAGCCAGGAAACAGAAGTTGTTATCTATGGTGCATGTGTTTGTAGAGGTTGAGAGGAAAGATTTCTAAACCAGTGAAGCACAAGACAGACGGAGAAGGAGAACAACGTGCACTGCACATACATTTCTTCTCGAGTTCCTCATCATCCAGCAGAAGGCTGACCACTTCTTTGGGTTTCAAGGTGTCTGGTTTGAAATTGCCACCTGAAATCACCATCCGCTGGATCTAAAAGTAAAGAAAATATAAACAGAGAAACCATGAGCTATTTTCTTTTCTCTTTACTAAATACTAACTAGGAAAAGGTGCTAGTTAAAATGGTGAAAGTTATGATTATTCTATCCTGATAAACCCAACAGCAGAATTTAACCCAGTACCAAACAAATATTAATTAATAATTCTCAGCCTCCCTGTGAGGTAGGTATTACTATCCCTATTTTTCAAGTGACTTACATGGGAGGCTGTGTGGTTTAGGGTTTTAGGAGGCCTGGGTTCTAAACCCTAGATTTGACAACAATTCAATGTGTGGACATGACCAAGTCCCTTAACCTCTCTCGGTGGATCTACACTGACAAAAATCAAATGCACAAGTCATCACGGGTGGTAATAACTGTGGAAGCTATAGTATAAAAAGATCAGGAGTATTTGTCAACTGTCAAAGATGACAGCCACCTCCCAACCCACTCGGTGTTAGGCAGCCCTAATCTGCATGCAAAGGGGAAAACATACACTGATTCAGGGTGGGCGATGTGCATGCACTCAAGTAGCGGTGCATCAATTGCTGCAATACAACCAACCAAAGCACAGTTGATTGAAGGCTCTAATGTAGTCGAAGTCTAATCCAGAGGAAAAATGGTACAATTCCTGAGCCCCGTCTGCAATACAACTTTCAATGCTGCTACCACTAACAATGATTAATTGTGCACCCAATTTTTGCAAGTATAGATGTGCTCCCTGAAGGTGTTGCGAGGCTCAAGGTTTTAAAGCATTTACTGCTTGATTCTGCAAGATGTTGAGCATTTTTGGGAACCTTCATATCTCAAATACGCAGAGTCTGGTTTTTGTCAAAACTTTCTGAAAAAATTCTACACATATTTGATAAGATAAGATCACATATTTGAAATTGTAGGCAGAGTGGTTTAGTTTTGTAGAATTTAGTGGTTGGTGTGCCATGATGGTTTGTCTACACCAGAAAAATTGGAATTCCTAGATTAACAACAGCATAAGCTTTAGTCTAAACTGGCATTTTCAGCAAGAACAGTGGGGGGGGGGAGGGGGTTTATCACATGACATGATACCACCTGGGCTCTATCCACATTACACAGTGCAGCTCCCCTGTTATAATATGGATACTATTTTTTTCCCTTTAGCATAGAGATACCCATATGGGTCTCTCTCTGTACGTCTGAAGAGACTATTCTACTTCCCAGAACAATTCCACAGTTGAACTCTCTGCTATCCACTCTACCCCACTCTTGTTCCAGATGGCTTCTTCGTTCCTACCTCACTCTTCTCTTTTGCCCTCTGCAAGATGCGCTCCTCAATGGTGCCTTTACAGATCAACCGGTACACAGTGACTTGTTTCGTCTGACCCAGTCTGTGTGCCCGGTCCATGGCCTGCTGGTCCACTGTTGGATTCCAGTCACTGTCGTAGAAAATTACCTGCATAGGAACATCAGAGAAGCACAGATAGGGTTAAAATGACTAGAACACTTTGCATTTAGATGTATGTATTGAGAAAAGAAAAGAACCTGCCACTGTGGGGACTTTATTCTGCTGTATTTGCTAACTGCAGACTAAAGTCTCTGAAAGCCTTCCATGGTACAGGATTGTAAAATCCTTTGCACTGCACTTCAGGTGCTTTCAAATAGCTGATTACCATTAGTGTTTGGAATCCTATGGAACAACTGAGGAAGTCCTATCTACCTTGACATACTTTGCTTGGATGAACAGAATTCTAAAGTTTATTACAATGCAAAAAATAAGAGTTGCCTGACACCATCTATATTATAAAACCCATTTTTAGAGGCTGTATGATTTGCTTGCAAAAATTCATTCTAAGTGAGCAGTTCATGTAAAGGGTTTCTGTACAAGAACAATTTCTTCTCTCAAATCAGAAAAAAAATATCTTTTGGTGCTCCTATCACAAACATCAACTGACATCTTAAATTTATATTCCATTTTTATTTCAAAATACTTTACATACATATACCATACAAAACAGAAATTAAAAAAAACATTAAGATTGAAAAGTGAAGCACTCCAAATGTTAAGGAAACCAAGAACTAAGGTAGCTTATGCAAGACTGCAGAAGCTCTCCTATTTTTCTTGAGATAAAAAAAGTATCAGGTGGTTGGTTTTTCAACCCTACTGCTACAACAGCTTTTCAGTTTAAGACACTTCCATATTAAATTGATTCTTCTTTTAGAATCCTTACTGCTTCATAAATGGTCTGTTGAGGTGTCTATCTTTCATGGACTTATCCAATTACCTCATTAATGCTGACACATACAAGAAGAGTCCTAGCTGTTTTCTGAATTTATACTGGAACCCTTTTCTGCATGGAGGGTTTCAGTTCTCCCTTGCTGTAATCAGGAATCTGATGCAGGCTGAGTGCTAGGATCACCTATTTCACCATGGTATTGAAGAATTTGTGGGCAAATGACCTGACCTGGGAGCCAGCTTCAGATTTCTCCTAACTGGAAAACTCCCAGTCTCATGGGGCAAAGTATCCAAGGAGGATTCTGACTTCATGAAGGAGTTGCCTGAGGGTTTTCTTTAATATAATTGTTGGTTGATGGGGCTTCACATGTGACCCTTATCTTGTAGGGGCAGTGCCCGCCCTCTGACCCATTAGAATTACCATCCAACTGCACTGGCGGGGAGAGAGGGGTGTTGGAAGAGTTCTTGCACAGGAACAGGAAGACCAGAAATGCTGACCAAGCAAGTCACTGCAGGTATGGAAGTGGAAGGTTTGCTTCCCCATATATCTACTACAAGAGAGGAGCTCCAAAAGAATTTTCCCTTGTAGGAGGAAGGTTTGTCTTGCTTGCCAGTCTTCTTGTTTTTCTTTGCAAAGTGCATGTACTGCTGTTGGTCTTCTGATGCTGACTTGAAAGCCATGCTGGATTTGGGAGCAATGGTTTCTTCCTGAATGTCAGGTTTGGAGGCTGACGTGGGTCGTATGGCTTTCTGTTGTTGAAGAGTTTGGCCCCTATCTAGAGGCCAAAGATGTTACAGGGATGCAACATATTTAAGGTTATGCAGAGCCCCATAAATATGGGGTACCTAAGAGTACAAGAGACATTTTGGGCTCTAGGAGAAGGGGTCCCCTGCACTGTGCACTTTCTGCTTGTGCCATCCTTTTGCACCAGCTAGTTGCCGAGTTCCCTAGATAGAGAAAACAACTCTGTGCTGTGGGGGAAGGTGGTGAGAGAAAACAAAGAATAATCTAAAAGGGGGGGGGGGGGAGAGTGCTAGAAGAATTTCACCAGGCTTTTGATTTAAAATAGTGGAGAGAGCCAGGGCTCCTGAGCAGTCTGTCTCTTAGGTGGGAGCAGAAACATCTGGCACAAAAGTTGCCTATCAAGGTTTTCCCAGAACACTAGCAGTAGCTACCATCATCCCATTAGCAGAACAGATTTGACCAACATGTAAAGGGTAAATGGATTTGTACATTTAGAGGAGGTAAAGATGACCATTCAGAGCAAGTATTTTATATATCAAAATATAGTTGCCCTAATTCAAATTCAGAAGACAGTATCTTCAATAAACCCAAAAGAAAAACAGATTAAATGGACTCAATAAAAACAGGCAAGAACTCCTTGTTTTCAAGTCATGTGAAGCTCTTTGTGCTTCTGTTGATATACAGCCTCTTCTTTGGCCTTTGAAATATGCAACTTTGGAATCTCCCAAATAAATCCTTAGTGTAACAGAATAAAGTTGCAGAAAATCTAGGTCAATCATTCTTAATTTCACAGTGCAAGCCCTTTCATGTTTTAGAAGAACACTATAACCATAGCAAGAGAGTAGTCTATCAGCAAAGATACGATTTGGTCATGGAGGTCATGGATTCTATGACTTTAACAGACCTCCGTGACTTCTTCGCCTCAGACTCAGCTCCAGCCCCAGGCGGCAGTGGGGCTTGGACTCTCAGTGCCCCAGCCCTCCTTGGGCTTCAGCCTCCTCCCCCACCTACCCTGATTTTGTACATTTTTACCATCACTGTTCCAAGAATTTTGCTTAATTTTACCATGACAAAAAATGTATCCATATCTACCTATAAATCTCAAAATTCCAGTTCAAAATACCCCAAATTAAGAACTATATTGGTTATACCAAACAATGTGAAAGTGTCTGACATCCATCCATCTTTGTTTGTACAGGTAACCCTGTGGGTGCTTGCTTTGTTCTCATTTCTTTAAGAGGCTACAAATGGGGACAGACTGGTTGAAAAAGGGAGAGGGTATGGAGATTTTAGGCTCAGAAGCCTGCTGCCTTTCTGAGACCAACAGCCAGTCTCACTTGCTGTCAAATCTAAGCATACACAAACTAAAAAGAATACAAGCATTGGAATAGATCAATGATTCATATGGTCCGGTATCCTGTCTCAGTAGTTAATGACAGATGCTTCAACAGAAGACACCTCTCCCCTGCAATTCACCTATACAATTGTGCAATATTATACCATGGGTAAATGGAAGGAGAAATGTTTTCCTGATCTTGGTTGGTGGCGATCTAATCTTCTGAAGCATTAGGGTAGGAAATCTTTGTAGTTCTTACCCTCAGTAATTTATAATTGTGCTCTTATTCATATTTTTTTAAAGCGTCACCTTTTTTTGGAAACTTAAGATCCTGTAGCAGCAAATTCCATTGGTTAATTAAAATATAGTTCCTTTCATCCATTTTAAATGTAATGCCTTTAATTTAATAGATTTCAATTCCATGCATTATTTACTAAAGTTAGTCTCAAACAGATACTTAACAGACATTCTAAAACTTAAGTTTATCGGAGTGAAAGAATAAACAAAAGACAAACACCAAAACAAGTTTTTAATGTATCAGCCAGGCAAGTCCCAACTGTTGCTTGGAAGGCTCAAAATGTGCTCACTATGTTAATTAATGTGACTGCTGTGCTTATTTCTTTGTTTACTTATTGCACATTCTTTTTTTATCCTATTAACCTCAGCTGGGTGATGGATTATGGCAAGATTCTCAGTTATAGTGACATATATATTTGACACGTGAAATATCTTTCTGTACATACACTTGGTGGGAAAATGCCCCAGCAATAATTCCATTTTCTTTGATTTATCCTGCAAGTTGTATAGCACCTTTTAGAAGATACTCAGTCTATGCCCTCTTGAATGCCAACGTTATGTCTCTTCTTTTCTACTTCTCTTTTAGCAGTGCATACTTTTTGAATTAATTTTTATAATCTCAGAAAAAAAGCCACTGAAACGCAACAACTGCCAATTTTAAAGTCCTAAAAGGTGAATTAAAGTGATCCAACAGCAGTTCATACAGAGCCATCTGATATGGTGTAGACATGAAATGGAAAGTTGACCCATTATTCTTAAATTGTATTGCCAGAGTCATACTAATCTACTGACAGATTCAACAAGCACTACAGCCTGGCTTATTGGCTGCTCTGCCTATTCTCTGACTTCACAAATGCTTTTAAAATGGACAGTGCTGTAATAATTTTGCTGAGGTAGGTTACCATATTCTTTTACTACTGAAGCTTAAGTTTAAATTGTCCAGCGGTAAAGTACAATCCATTGTGAAAATGTATTACAGGTCTGTCGCATCTTACGCGCATTTAACATGCACAATTTCAACTTTACGCGGTCGGCAAAAACAAAACAAAAAAAAAAAAAAAAAAAGAGAAAAACAACAGTTTTAATACTATACCTGTAGTGCGGGCGATTTCACCCGCCATTGAACTCAATGGGGTTTTGGCTATACACGGTTTTCGCTTTACGCGCTAACCGCGGAACGGAACCCCCGCGTAAGATGAGACAGACCTGTATCTACTATTTGTAAGCTCCCAGTGTCATTCAGTTACATTCCAGGTTCACCCATAAAGCAGACATTAAAAACTCTTAGGGGTAGGGTTGTCTCCAAGATCTCGCAGAGCCAATGCTGTAGGTGTGCAATTGTCTACAAACTGTTCCTTTATTTCTCATATATGCCACAAACTGCAGTAATGTTTCCCAGATATGAGTGGAATCAATAAGCTAATACAGTTTCTTGATAAGAATGGTGGTATTTAAAAAAAACATGGCTGAGACAGCTCAGAGTTTCACACAGACAAGGCTATCAGTTTTGCTACAGAATAGAGAAAAAGAAAGGTAGGGAAAGCTTAAGAGAAAAGGATGTTTGGGATATGTGAAGGCAGGATAAAACAAGAGAACGGTTACAACTGAAATTAACCAAAATACCAGCAAGCTAACTAACCTTCTACCGACATAGGTCTTGAGATCTGGTGTTACTATACTAAGCTATCCACCTACCGTATCTGCAGCTGTGAGGTTAATGCCCAATCCTCCAGCTCTTGTGCTTAACAGGAACACAAAGATATCATTCCTGCAGACAGGAAGAGAAGAAAAAAAAAATCTGCTTAGTTTATGTCATCATTAC
This sequence comes from Malaclemys terrapin pileata, assembly GCF_027887155.1. Classification (NCBI taxonomy): domain Eukaryota; kingdom Metazoa; phylum Chordata; order Testudines; family Emydidae; genus Malaclemys; species Malaclemys terrapin. Next base: position 92,842,877 of record NC_071508.1, on the reverse strand, counting down.
AAACATTACACTATATAATGAGCTAGAAAAGAAACCCCCAAGAGGTTTTTACAGGTATTTAGGCACCTAACTCCCATTGGATGGTTTGAGAAAAAGGGGTGAGTGGAGAGGAAGAGAAAGAAAGGGAGTTAAAATACAGTTCAGTGATGCTTAAAGACACCTGTGACTGCAGCTATTCATACAACGGAATGTTCTTTTAAAAACATAGTGGAGGCTTCTTATACTTGATTACAACATAGGACGTGTTCATCTGGTCCATGTTACTCATTCACCCTCTGAAGTCATGATTCCTGATCTGTAGTTTCACAAACATTTTCATAGAGCCACCTGTAAATCTAAGATTAGGATGTCAAGTGGCGAAATGAACAGAAGCTGATGAACTCAAAAGATCCTGTCTAACTATAAATATCTTATTGGTAAAGAATAAAGGAAGAGGAACTCAGAAAATATTACGTAGATAAAAAATTGTTCCTAAACTGAATGTTTTCTTCGAGGTCCCAACAATTTTATTTTATTTTATAATAAAAGGAACAATCTGATTTTCCAGCTGTCTTGATTTATACTATACTGTCTTGGCAGCATGAAAAAAAAAGGCAAGATCTAGTTGCCTGAGCATAAGTCTAGGATCTAAGAACTCCTGAATTCTGGCCGTAGCTGTGACACTGATCTTGAGCGACAAACTACAGTCTGTTTTCTTCATTTTCCTTATCTGTAAAATGCAGATAACATTACTTATCTATTTCGCAAGAATGTCGTAAGGCTACAGTAGTGAATTATTGTAAAACATTTTGAAGCTGAATGACTATTTATGTGATATCAATAATAGGATGATGCATGAAATCTTCAGTTTTGAAAGGTCCAAGTATCCTTTTCTGGAAATGTCAGAGGGAAGGGAGAGAGGGAGGATTTTACTATAGATCTTATGAATGTATCGTAGTTCTATAGTTGTGTGTTAACAGCGTCCTGCCAGGACATCCTGCAGAACAGCCTTTAGTCTCAGTCAGACTTTTTCCTGGACTTATTCCTCACAAATAAATACTGCACAAGGGGAATTTAAATAGTTTTTTATAGGAATTCTTGTTTAGACTGGCTGACCTTTATATCAAAGGAATTTCTAGCTGAAATTATTATTTTTCTTGATAGATGTTCTATTCATTAATAAAAATAATTTGCTGAACTTCTTATAGGAAGAAGTGTTAGAATTCTAGAGAGGAGATCATAACCAGTTGGAAACCTGTTTTGACTGCTGGAATCAATTAAATATTAGGTAGTGTATTTCCATCTCACTTTTCTTGAAGGTTTGCACACGTTTGCCCTTTTCAAATATTCCTGCTCAGGGAGGCTTACCTAATAGTCTCTACATAGCACACAATCCCTCCAAGTCCTTTTGCCTCAAAGACATTGATTCTTGGTTTTATTTTCAAAACCAGAGTTCACATGTATATCTCGCTCCACCTTCAAAACTGCAATTCCACTCTGACAAGGCTAGCACAAAGACCATCCTGTACTCTAGAACCTGTATTTTTATCCCTTGGCAGATGGAAACCAACAGTATTTTATAAATCCTATTGCTGTAAAAGGATACTGATTTTGTTCTCAGTGGTTAACAATTCATTCACAAGGGTTGTTTTACCAATAGACATCACATCATCTCAGACTATGGACTATTTGTCACAGCAACATCTTAGCAAGTTACATCCCATGACTACATGAGGGAACTTGAGTTAGTAAATATAAATACAGATAGTGGGTATAATATGCATTGATGGAGATGAAGTTGTGCAACAATATGTAACCCTGTAATAAGGTGAGACAGACTCCATATCCCTTCTTTTTGTGCTAGTGTAACCTAAGAGGGCTGGTTTAGAAACTTTGCTTCATTACAATGGACTGGCCCTACATAACTCAATTCCTATAGCTTAACATCAAAATTGGTAAGTAGAGCCCTACTGCCTAAGAGAATATATAGTTTATTTCTTTTCCCCTTCTATGAAACATACTGCACTTAAGAGACCGAGGCCTATTTCGAAAGCTCAAAATCACAACTGTGATTTCAATTTAACTCTCAGAATGTCACTCCACAGAACATATAGTACACCACATACTACCATTTCATTCCCACTGGGATTCTCTATAGACAAGGCCATATTCAAGATAAGTAAGGACAGATTTTCTGGTACTGTAGAGTTGCTTTGTGCTACTGTATTTCACAGAAGCTTAGTTTCAGCCCTGTGGCGCTCCTAAGCGCTCCTAAGCGCCACAGGATTAGAAATCCTGGTTAACCAAATGCCATGTATTTGAAGGCGTCACATGTTCAGTGAGACTTTCAATTAATCAGGGTTAACTTGAAATTAAAAACAAACAAACAAAAAGAGACAAAAATAAAAAGCATGGAACTTCCATGATGTTAGCTAAACTTCACTGGTCAATCAAACTGATTTCCATTACATCTCATCCCTTTCCCTCCATACATACGTTTTCTATTTAGTATGTAAGCCTTTTGAGACGGTGACTTAGTTTACTTAACATTTTTCAAATGCTTAATCCATTGCTTTTATAAACAGATTACCTGTTCTGAAAGTCAGCTACCATGTCCCTTCTTTCAGAGATCTTTGAAGAACCATCCAATCTCATGTAGGTATGTTTCCTGTAAACCATGTATTCCTGCAAAGCATGCAAAAAAAAATTTTTTTTGAGTCAGTGTCATGCATCCGAAGAAGTGGGCAGTAGCCCACGAAAGCTTATGCTCTAATAAATTTGTTAGTCTCTAAGGTGCCACAAGTACTCTTGTTTTTTTGAGACTAAAAAGAAGTTCCTATCTAACTTTTAACTTTGGTTGTCCCCCCCCCCAAGAAAGCATCAAGGAGAACACTGCCCAGCCGAGGATAGTTGACAAGTAACTGAGGGGACGGTCAGGGGAGTGCGCGCTACAGGAGGTGCCAATGGCTGCACGAGACGACCCCTGTGCGCGCCCTCACCCCGACCGAGTACTGCTGCGAGAAATCTCCGATCTCCGGCACAGGGACGCATCAACACCTAGAGTGGAGCATTCACAGGGACACCACTCGAAGAACAGTAGCTGTTTCACGGCATGCAAGAGGCTGAGAGGGAGGGGGGAGGAGCGAGGACGCAGCGCGCTCAGGAGAGGGGGCGGAACTGGTCAGGAAGAGGCAGACTGGGGGTGGAGTGGGGGTAGAGTGACCAGATGTGCTGATTTTATAGGGACAGTCCCGACATTTGGGGCTTTTTCTTATATAGGTGCCTATTAACCCCCAACCCCGTCCTGATTTTTCACAGTTGCTATCTGGTCACCCTAAGTGGTGGCGGGAAGAGGCGGGGTGGGGCTTAGGGGGAAGGGGTGGAGTGGGGGCAGGGCCAGGGCAGAGCAATCACAGGTGCCGACTTTCCAAAGAGCAGGTAGGTGCTTGACCCTCAGCTCTTTGGAAAGTGGGTGCCAGTGACTGGTCCCATGGAAAAGCAAGCTGTGAAGTGCTGACGAAAATTTGCAGACTCACTCTAATAATGCTTCTTCCCTGATGCAAAGGCTATAGGTAGATTTAAGCTTTTTTCTTCTCTTCTCTTCTACTGCAAGGAGAATCTATACATACCTGTCTCTATTATTAGGTAACTGTCCTTCACACCCCTTCCTTATTTAATGTGAACAACTTGGCTTTGCAATCCCTATTTGGTGTTGTCAGAAACAAAAATGCAGGTCTGTTCATGATGTGGCAGCTCACATTCATGCATGGAGCCTCTGTAATGCAGATCTAGTCACATCTGACAGGTGATGTAAATCCCCCAACTCAAGCGTGTAGGAGCGATCCTACTATTTCAAATGTCTTGTATTTTCCCATTTTTAGCTCTGTTCTAATAAACACATGCATCTTTCTGTGAGGGGAAAGAGAACAGCCAGCTAGGATGAGTAGCAAACTCCAAACTAGAAGGAAACAATCTAAACTGCTGCATGAATTTCTAAAGAACTGGCAGTACCTGAAAGCCTTCTGTAGCCCTAAACATTCCACCCCTCCCTTTCAGCAGATATTATCAAACACAACAGCACAAAAATCAGTGCCCACAGCACAGGACAGGAAAGTGGGGGAGAAAGAAGAGGAGCTAAAAGCCAATTTAAGCAGGCTGTCAGAAATGCCCTACAGCTTCTTGGCTGAGCATATGTTGCACACTCCTCACTAAATCTATCAGAACAGATCCAGCGCCTAGGCTCTCAAGTAGTAGCTCTATCTTCCCTACAGGCAGTTATGGGAGGCAATGTTTAACAATGGATTAAGAAATAACTAGGGCTGTCAAGTGCTTAAAAATATTAACCACGATTAATCGCACTGTTAAACAATAATACAATACCATTTATTTAAATATTTTTGGGTGTTTTCTAAATTTTCAAATATACTGATTTCAATTACAACACAAAATACAAAGTGTACAGTGCTCACTTTATATTTATTTTTTATTACAAGTATATGCACTGTAAAAAAAACAAAAGAAATAGTATTTTTCCAATTCACCTAAAACAAATACTGTAATGCAATCTCTTTATCATGAAAGTTGAACTTACAAATATAGAATTACGTACAAAAAACCTGAATCCAAAAATAAAACAATGTAAAATTTTAGAGCATGCAAGTCCACTCAGTCCAGGTGTTCTCAAACTGGGGGTTGGGACACCTCAGGGGGTTGTGAGGTTATTATATGGGGGTTGCGAGCTGTCAGCCTCCATCCCAAACCCTGCTTTGCCTCCAGCATTTATAATGGTTTAAATATATAAAAATGTGTTTTTAATTTATAAGGGGGGGCCGCATTCAGAGGCTTGCTATGTGAAAGGGGTCACCAGTACAAAAGTTTGAGAACCACTAACTTAGTCCTATTTCTTGTTCCGCCAATCGCTCAGACAAACAAGTTTGTTTATATTTGCAGGAGATAGTGCTGCCCGCTTCTTGTTCACAATGTCACCTGAAAGTGTGAACGGGTGTTCGCCTGGCACAACTGTAGCTGGCATCGCAAGATATTTACATGCCAGATGCACTGAAGATTCATATGTCCCTTCATGCTTCAACCACCATTCTAGGGGACGTGTCCATGCTGATGACGGGTTCTGCTCGATAACCATCCAAAGCAGTGCGCATGCTCATTGTCATTATCTGAGTCAGATGTCACCAGCAGAAGATTGATTTTCTTTTTTGGTGGTTTGGGTTCTGTAGTTTCCGCATCGGAATGTTGCTCTTTTAAGACTTCTGAAAGCATGCTCCACACCTCATCCCACTCAGATTTTGGAAGGCATTTCAGATTCTTACACCTTGAGTCGAGTGCTTTAGCTATCTTTAGAAATCTCACATTGGTACCTTCTTTGTGTTTTGTGAAATCTGCAGTGAAAGTGTCCTTAAAATGAACAACATGGGCTGGATCATCATCCGAGACTGCTATCACATGAAATATATGGCAGAATGTGGATAAAACAGAGCAGGGGACATGCAATTCTCCCCCAAGGAGTTCAGTCACAAATTTAATTAACACATTTTTTTAATGAGCATCATCAGCATAGAAGCATGTCCTCTGGAATGGTGGCTGAAGCATGAAGGGGCATATGAATGTTCAGCACGTAAATACCTTGCAATGCCGGCTACAAAAGTGCCATGCAAACACCTGTTCTCACTTTCTGGTGACATTGTAACTAAGAAGAGGGCAGCATTATCTCCTGTAAATGTAAACAAACTTGTTTGTCTTAGCAATTGGCTGAACAAGAAGTAGGACTGAGTGGACTTGTAGGCTCTGAAGTTTTACATTTTTTTTTTGTTACATAACTGCACTCAACAATCTACATTTGTAAATTGCACTTTCACAGCAAAGAGATTGCACTACAGCACTTGTATGAGGTGAATTGAAAAATACTATTTCTTTTGTTTATCATTTCACAGTGCAAACTTTTGTAATAAAAAGAATATACAAGTTGATTTCAATTACAACACAGAATACAACATATGTGAAAATGTAGAAAAACATCCAAAATATTTAATACATTTCAACTGGTATTCTATTGATTAACAGTGTAATTAAAACTGCGATTAATCACAATTAATTTTTTTGAGTTAATCGTGTGAGTTAACTGCGATTAATTGACAATCCCAGAAATAACAGAGGAAAATAAATAGCTAGCAAAACCTCCCTCCCCCTAAAACTAGGCCCTTCTGAACAAGACTTTAGTTGTATCCTTAGGAAGAAATGTTGCTCATACCCAGAGGACTGTAGCTGCTGATTGGACTCTCAGCCAATCTGTGAGTCACAGTCCAAAGACTGTGTAGAGCTGCTGGTGGATTCCTCTTTAACAGTATGAAAGCTGTACATATACAGCAGTGACTCACATTAGTACGTCATGAACATGATAAAATGGTTTAAAATTACTACATTGGCTATGTCTATCTGATAAGCAAGGGGTGATTCCCAGCTTGAGTACACATACAAGTGCTAGCTGCAAGTAGCACAGACAGTAGCAGCATGGTGTAGCCATGCTGAGTACAAGCCTGCCTGAATTGTGTGGGTATGTACTTAGCCTGGCTGCCACTGCCTGTGCTACCACAGCTCCACTATTTATACTCCCACAAGTTCTCATCAAGCTAGCATGAGTATGTGTATACGAGCTAGGAATCACAACCCAGCTCGTACTGTAGACAAAGCCATTATGTCTATATGCAGAATCTGTCAATATACAGAGAGCAAAAATGACACTGAAAGAACGTTTATTTTCTAAAACAAACCCACATAAGTCAGGGAACTCAGTTTACGATAAAACCTGCACTAACTAGATACAACAGGATGTTCTACTAGCCTGCTAAAGTAGTGCTCCATTGCGTTTAGGTACTGGACTTAGGGATTGTCTACACAGGGAGTTATTCATTTTAAAATAGTGGCACCACTTCACATAATTGCTATTTATCTATTTTAAGGTTTTATTCTGCCATCTATTACTGCAGTATTTGAATATTTCCATGTAAAATCAATAGTAATAGTGAAGTCCCTTAGAGGACTTCATGGAGTCTCTGGCATTTCTCTCTTTTGGGGCAAAAACTTTGGTTGCGGGTAGGCTATTTTTTCTTTAAGATTTCATTAGTTTCTATAATTGCTATATCTGCTCTGGTTACATGTTGAATTAACATTTAATTCCTTTAGCCACTGCTTATTATGGATATTACCTGTAATTAGCTTTATGCTTTTGAAATAAACAGAACATTAAAAATATGAGCTAGGCGGAATCATCAGATCTGCATTATTTATTCCCCCTTCCCCCGCCACTTTTTTCTTTTCTTTTTAAGTATGTTGAATACTATATTTGCACTTTCATTATAGTTTCCTCTGTCTTGAAATATTCTTGATTGATGTATTCTTTAATTTTATCTTATCTTTTACCTTTGCCAAAATATTATTTTGAAATACTCAGTGAACCAGAGAAGCAGCAATAAGCTACTACTACTATTAACGATATGTTGCACTTCTGTAGTGCCTTTCATCCAAGAGTATCCAAGCATTTTTTGAACATTTAACAAACAATAAGCAGCAGCAGCAGATATAGAATATTTAACATTTCCAAAGTGCTGTGCAAACATTAAATAAGTCTTCCAACCCCTCTATGTGGTAGGTCTAGTAGGAAGACATAAGCCCTTGTATCAGAGGCCTAGTATGAGGCAGGACCTGCTCACAGAATCTGGCAAGAACAGAGCTAATATTGCAAAAATACACATTCCTCAGAAGTGCTAAGCACAGAATACTCACACAAAAACATCCCGATATTAAGTGGTACCAGAACATCCTGATATTAAGGATGGTACAAAAACATTCCCCAAGGATAACAGGAACACACTGACCCCTCCTAAAATATAAGGTCAGGATAACAGTATGTTTTGATCGAACCAACATGTACAAGGTGATAACTAGCCACGTCAGAGGGCAGTAACTAACTATGTCAGAAGAGAGGCAATACAAACTTGTTTGTATCAGGGAATAAAGATGCATGTCAGAGGGAGTATTTTTGTCCAGCTAAGGGGAGAATGGAAAGTCCTGCCATTCACTGAGCTGTATCCACTGTCATGGGCATACATGTCTTAGTATCCTCAGAGAGTCTGCCAGGTGCTATTACCATGCTTTGTCAACAATAAACCTGGCCTGGCACCTTTGTACTTGAATGGCTCTTGTGGTTATTGGGCAGTTCGCTCGAGGTCTGATGTGCTGGCTGTCTGCGCAGAGCTGGGGCAGCACACAGGGAGAACACATACCCACAGCCAAACATCTAACCACAGTAGGTAAGTGTTTTCCCCATCTTTTTAGACAGGGAATTAAAGCACCAAGGGTACATCGACACCCTTAGGAAAAACTGGATCCATAATTTTCCACTGGTAGTAGAGCTGTAGTGTAGAAATTGTAGTGTAAAGAAGTCAAACATTTTTTACCACCCTGTCATCTAAACTTATAGACAAGCCTAGACAAGTTACTTGCCTATGGTCACAGAGCAAATCAGTTGTAGAACTAGGAATAGTATCCACAACTGATTCTCAGCCCCTGTTTTAACCAAAGTGTATTTCTGTAAGTTCATTAAGCTTTCTCTTTCACTAGAAGCGAAGACACCACTGTTACAAAACTGTTCTAAATAAGGGCACTTGACTTTTTCTACACTGATGTGAAGTGCAGAACCCTCTATTTTAGTGTAATTTACGTTTACAGAGACTCAATCAAGGCTGAGAAGACCAATGTTTTATGTATCTTTACATAATTATTTGTTTTTTTCAAATAGTTTTTCTGAACCACAAATATCCGCTCCCTAAAGCATGGGCTGGAACGCTGAAAAAATAATCAGCTTCTCTGATGAGTGATTGTCAACAAAGCCACACCCATGCTGGGAGAGCACATGATAGACCATGGAATTCCACATTCACATGCCATCCCACTTTTCTACCTATCTGCACAGTTATTGGGAGAGGACAAAATAGTGAAATACATGAGTATTATAACTTCTAAGTCTTCTAAACCTTGCCTATTTCATTATCATGTTCACTAATTAGAAGAGAGCTGACAGGCAAAGGTGGGTAAAGAGAATAAATGTGCATGTTCCTGTTACCACATAGGCACTCACAGAACAAAAAATTTGGTGCATCTACCAGCCTTGGTGCATCTAATTGAACTTGTGCATTTTGATGCATTCCACGTCCTAAATGCTTTTGCATGATGGATTCACAACACTTTATCAACCCTTCACATACACACTTCCTCCACACCCTTCTAGATTAAGGCGGCAAGTAGTGCCCTCTATTCTCCAAACAAAGACTCTGTTCCTCAATGCTCCAGTACGCAACTGGAGAAGTAATACAGGTGTAGATGCCAGAACAACTAAGAGCCTCCTATTGAGAAGGAGAGTCAGACAGTAGGCCAGACTACTGCACAAGTGACTCAATTACCCACTTGAGGTAGAAGGTATAACCCTGGAGCTTTTCCTTTTTCAGGTGGATTGAAAAGACCTGGGAAATTATGGGACTTGCATTTGAGAACACCTTTTCTAGCAAGGTGTGTTGGGTTTGCTGTTCCCTGGCATCAATGAGGCTAGATCCACATTTTACAAAAATATTTGTGGAGAAGTCTTGGCTACCACCGTGAGAAGAAAACACCCCAATGTGCAGTCCAGTCCCTTCCTTTCGTAAAGCAAGGATCAAAGGGCTCGGAGCAGCAGTGACATAGTTCCTGAGAGAATTTTCTTGCAATTGGAGCACTTGTTGGCCTTTGGTTTGCTCAGCATAAGCTTCTCTGCCACGATAGGGGAAGAGGACAAACAAAGAGATCTTGACAAGTGGACCAGTTTGGGGAACAGAGCCCTGGAAAATGTTGGTTCCCTGAGGGAGAGGAGATATCATGGGGGAAAAGTTTGCTCACTGGTGCTCCACAACAAGATTTAAAAGCTAGAATGCTAACAGACAAGATGAGAGCACTAAACTGCCACTTTCTTTGACTTATGAGATACGATCTGGGGTGTGGACAGCCTTTAATGCCTGGGGACAAGACTGAACTATGTCCAGTATTGCAAGAAGAGAAGCAGGCTGGGGAATTGGCCAAGATCCAGAAAGGCAGCCTTATATCCCTCCTGTCATTTGGAAATGTGTGATCTTCTCATAGCAGTAGAAATACAACTCAGCATGCAGATGGCTACCAAGCCTCATGTCAGCGGAACTCCTAGTAGACTCCAGAATTTGTGACCTATACCCAATGTTGATTCAGCCTTTGCACATTTTTAAGTCCTGAAAATACTTTCCTGGTTGTCTTGACTAGATGGCAGAGATACTGTAGCATATAAAATGTTATTTAATAACCACCACCTGCACTTATGAGAGGCCACCTGAATGATCACAGGACCCTGATGTTCCAGCAATACTGAAATTGCACTGCCTCATATGTTTTTCATATTTGCCAGCCACACTATTCAGTCTGAAAACTTCACCCTCAGCCACACACACTCCAGTGGTCTTCTGAAACCTCAAAGCCATTTCATACCTAGCATGCATCATGGCCGCTACCTTTCCAGTGGGAGAGGACTGCAAAAATCACAAAGCTATTAATGCTGATCCTTCATTGAAAGGGAGGGGCTGGCATTGATAGACACAATGCAGCCCTTCTTCCGGGGGATGCATGTGCTGCTTTGGCAGGATTCTCATACCCTGCAGCCACAGAGACAGGGTATTGAGAAGTGAACTCATTTCCATTATGGCAGTTAAGAGCTCTACCAATAGGCCACCTGGTTTATGATCTTGGTTCTCACCCATACCTCTTCTAAGACAGACTCTTCTCACCTACCCAAGAAACTAATCCAATGGAAATTTCACTTCTGAGGCAGAGACTGAAGATATTTCAACAACGAATACCAACTTCATCCTGGCCATTATCTTCCCCCTTTCATACCTCACCTAGACTCATCAGTAATGTCCATTAAACTTCTGTATGAGAATGTGTTTCCTGGGCGTCCCTATAATAATTGTATGCCATATTTGCCTGATCCAAATTACAATTATTGTATCAAAAGAGATAGATTTCAAATCAGTATCTTCAGAATCTACCACCTACCTCCAGCAAGTCAATCATCCGTGTCATCTGAGAGTAGATAAGAACTCTGTGTCCTTGAGATTTCAGCCGTGTCAACAGAAGGTCAAGAGCATAAAGCTTCCCACTGTCCGTGATCAGGCTCTCTTTGTCTGAGAAGGAGAGGGTGAGAAACAAGTGAGTAAAAAGCTGAAACAGCTACATGTAACAAGCTTATATAAAGGATTTATTTCTGAAACGTTGTAGTGTTTCACTGCAGTATCATTTCCTAAAGTGACTAGGACTGGAGGAGCTGCAAGCTCCCTTCGGGCCAGCATGTCTAACCTCATTGTTTATAGTAACTTTTGCTGGTTTGGGCTGGAACTGGCGTATAAGAGCTCCCATTCAGTAATATTTACATCCCTCTCCAACCTGGGAATCATGTCCACACAAATAAGACTTGATCCTCATTTAGATAGCCATGTCCCACTGTCAAGGCCTCTCCCTTAGTATCACTGGAGACTATGTCCACACTAGAATTATAAGCAATCTCTTCATGTTATCCCAGACAAACATCAAAGTTCTGTCTTTTGGACATATGCTATTGCCATCCTCTGATGTTTGGTTATATTATTCATATTACTGATGCATGCACAAGACCAGCAGTATTACCAGTACACAGAAACAATTTGGTTCATTGTGAAACAAAACATCCTTCACACACTGCCTGGATTCCCCCCTCATTTCTAGTTTTCTTTTTGTTTTTAAGAGCAGTTTCCAGCTGACAATCTTTAAGACATTTTAAATATTGTTTTTCATATCCTCCCTCCTTCAGCACCGCAGCAGCAGTTTGCACAGGAAGGAGTGTCTGTTTGCAGATTCCGTGCATAAGCAATGTACTACCACTGAAAAGGAGACAGGAGGAGGGAAATGGTGATGGTGGAGAAATTTCCTCCAAAATTCTCAGCTGGAAAGATCACAGATAACTTTATCCTTTTGATGCCTGCATCCTAAGCTTATAATCAGGATGGAATGTGATAACTGCAGATAGTTCATGTTGTAGCAGAGTCCTGAGATTTTGAGAGTATATTTTCCTATAATCTAGCAGGTACACTCTCACCCACCCCCTCTTTTTTTTGCAGACTTGTCAATGTATCAATTAGACCAGAAGTGATGTGCTAACATAACAGACTTCTATAAGGCATTTAACTTAGTACAGCACAACATAAAATAATTTATGACAAAGTCTACAGTTAGCACAAAATTATTAGTGGTAAGTAATAAGGACAGGTCAATTATACAGGGTGAGCTGGAAAACCTGGAGAGATGTTAGAAGCTTAATTTATTTGTTTAGCCAGGAGAAATCTAAGAGGTGATTTAGTTGTCTATAAGTACTGTGACAGACCCAGACCAGTGGGGTACAGGAGTCCGGTAGAGGGCAAATATACTGGTCACTGGATGAGTAGTTTTCTGTTCCCTGAGTGACCAGAGCAGGGTCTGCACTGAGTAATCAGGAACCTGACCAGTTAAGTCAGGCAGGCTAATTAGGACACCTGGAGCCAATTAAGAAGAAGCTGCTAGAATCAATTAAGGCAGGCTAATCAGGGTACCTGGGTTTTAAAAGGAGCTCACTTCAGTTTGTGGTGTGAGTGTGAGGAGCTAGGAGCAAGAGGTGCAAGGAGCTGAGAGTGAGAGGGTGTACTGCTGGAGGACTGAGGAGCACAAGCGTTATCAGACACCAGGAGGAAGGTCCTGTGGTGAGAATAAGGAAGGTGTTTGGAGGAGGCCATGGGGAAGTAGTTCAGGGAGTTGTAGCTGTCATGCAGCTGTTACAGGAGGCACTATAGACAGCTGCAATCCACAGGGCTCTGGGCTGGAACACGGAGTAGAGGGCGGGCCCAGGTTCCCCCCAAACCTCCCAATTGACCTGGACTGTGGGTTCTTCCAGAGGGGAAGGTCTCTGGGCTGTTCCCCAACCCACATGGTGAATCTCTGAGGCAAGAAAATCCGCCAATAAGCACAGGACCCACCAAGATAGAGGAGGAACTTTGTCACAGTACCTATACATGGGGAGAACATTTCTAACAGTGGAGGTCCCTTTAATCAAGCAGACAAAAGCATAAGATCCAGTGACTGGAGAGCTACAGCTTGACAAATTCAGACTAGAAAATAAATTTGTAACAGTGAGTAATTAATCTCTGGAACAATTTATCAAGGGATGTCTTGGAGTCTTTAAATCAAGACTGAATGTCTTTCTAAAAGATATACTCTAGCTCAGACAGAGTTAAAAGCTTGATGCAGGAATTACTGGGTTAAATTCTATGCCCTGTTATGCAGGATGTCAAACTAGATGACCGTAATGCCCCCCCCCTTCTGGGCTTATTTCTACCACATTAGCAACACTGTCAGACACTGTCTTTACACTTCACTCTTACTGACACAGACACCTTTGATCACGCCTTTGTTTTGTCCTGTTTAGATTCTCGTAATGCTCTTTTTGCTGGTCTCTCTATGTGCACAATCAATCTCTTCCTCCCTTATGTTCATGGAGGTCATTTGATGGAAACGTGCTTGCATTGCCAGGACTTAAACATGCCAAACTAGGTTCACTGTTTCAATGATTTCAAACCTTCTCTCTGGATTCCTCCAACTACAGAATCCCGAGACGTGGTCACCAAGAAGAGCAAGTTACTTACCTTTTAGTAACTGGAGGTTCTTTGAGATGCATGATCCCTACCTGTATTCCACTGTGTGCATATGCCAAGTTGGAGAATTCTTGCAAGCAGTGTCTGTTGGTCCAGGCATGGGCCTGCGTGCCTCAAACTGAGGGTATAAAGGATGGAGCAGAGCAACCACCTCTCCAGTTCCTTCTCTACTGCAAATCCAAGAATGATCTGAAGCAGAGATGAAGGAGGGTGGGTAGTGGAATACAGATAGGGACCACACATCTCAAAGAACCTCCAGTTATTATAAGGTAAGTAACTTCTTTTTTGAGTGCTGGTTCCAATGTGTATTCTACTGTGGGTGACTGAGAAGCAGTACTCAAGGAGGAGGAAGGTGTGAGGATGCAGGTGGCAGAACTATCTGAATGACTGCTGTACCAAAGGATGTGTCAGCAGAGGAGTCCTGTACTAGAGCATCATGTCTTGTGAATGTGTGGACGGAACTCCATGTAGCCACTTTGTAAATGCAAAGTAGAGATACTTCCTGAAGCAGTCACTGATGTTACTTGTGTTCTTGTAGAATGAGCCTTTACTCCATATAGGGTAGGAAGATGTGACAGCTGATAGCTGAGTAGGATACAGCCAGAAATCCATCTAGAGATCTCCCTAGTGACAGAAGGTCCCGATAATGGGGGAAATTGTGGCTATGGAAGAGAAAAACATCTTCTGGTATAATAGTCTCTGTCCTCCCTGGGGCAGGTGGAGGTGGGTGCTCCCCCAGGCAGGGAATTTAACTTATTAAAATTACAGTATAAGCTGTTTTATCTGGCACTTCACCAACCGAAAAGCTCTATAAACCGGCATTTCTGATCTTCATTGAAATTCCAGTTTATAGTCTAGTTGGCGTAGGGCTGGCAGGGGGTTGCAGTGCAGGAGGGGGTGCGGAGCACTGGCTCTGGGAGGGAGTTTGGCTGTGGGAGGGGGCTCAGGGCAGGGAGTTGGGGTGTAATGGGGGTGCCGGATCCAGGGTGTGCTCACCTCGGGCGGCTCCCCACAAGCCACAACCTGTCCCAGCTGCTCTTAGGCGGAGGCACGGCAGGTGGCTCCGCGCACTGCCCCTGCCCCGCCCCGAGCACTAGCTCTGTAGCTCCCATTGCTTGGGAACCACGGTCAATGGGAGCTGCGGGGGCGGTGCCTGTGGGCAGAGACAGCGCACAGAGCTGCCTGCCATGCCTCCACCTAGGAGCAGCTGGGACAGACCGCCACTTGTGGGGAGCTGCCTGAGGTGAGCACCCCTGGATCTGGCACCCGCCTGTACCCCCTCCTGCGCCCCAATCCCCTGCCCCAAGCCCCCTCCCACACCTAAACTCCTTCCCTCCCTCTTACTTAACTGGCATTCTTCACTTACCGGCACCCCCTACTCCCCCAACATGCTAGATAAAACAGCTTTTATTGTATTAAGAACTAAGCAAAAAATACAGTAAAGGCAAACTATAAAATATTTACAGATCGAAGAATAATGATGAAGTAACTGTTCTGAACATTGGCGATTCTGACTCAAGCAACACAGTGGTAAGAAGGAACTGGAGAGGTGGTTGATCTTCTCTGTCCTTTATACCCTTAGTTTGAGGCATGAGGAGAGCAAGAGCACATGTGTAGACCAACCAACACTGCTTGTAAGAATTCTCTTACTCCAGGTGCATGAAGCGCACGTGCACCCGCAGTGAAATATACATAGGGGCAGCACTAGAAGGACAGTTCAATACCTGAATTTAAGTCCTCAGATGTTTGCCAGCTGCAAATGATGGCATTAGTTACCTCTAAAACAGACCACAGCCACCTTAATGGTGTTAGTAATTTCATCAACTCTCTTAAGAAAAACAGAACTCTGAACTCAGGCTTTGGCAGGTAAGTGACAGATGAAATGCTTTAAGAGCCATTTGGTTTAAGTTGACACATTTGGGATCTTTTAAAAAAGGTATACATTTACTTTTAAATGAAGATCCATTTAATGTTGCTGTTCTTCTGGTTGCTAGTTTTCCACTGCAGGATGAATTAAGTTATTTAGCTTCATTAGTTATGAAACATTAAGATGCTAGACATGATAAAAAGCTGATGTGGTTGTTAACTATAAGTGGGATGAGTATGAGAGGAAGAAGTGAAATAACAAGCAGTGGTTGTTCAAATTGCCAAAAGAAATTATGCTGAGACAAGCAACCCAACTAAAGGATTCCATTGTAGTGTTTAGGCAGAACATTTGGCATGGTTCAAAAGGCAAAATACTACTGCTCTTCTTCTGCAATCTCTTAACAAGTGTGAATAGGGGATTAAGTTTTGGTAACTGGAAACATTAGATGCCTCATCACTGGCTCCAACCATCTCCCTTTAATGGTTTACTATGTTTTAAACAATTACAAACAACTGGATGCATACTGGAAGTTAAGGACAACTTATCAGCAGATATCCCTTGACTCTAAGTCAGGTGAGAAGGAGGTCACACTGTCAACAGTCAGCGGTACAACAATAATCTGTTGATCCCAATCTCTTGGCATGCAGAACAAACTAAACTACTGAGAATTTAGGCAGAGATCCCTCAAGGAATACAACCAACAGGAAAGCAAGAAAGAAGTATCAAAGGAAATATTTTTATATCTGGAAGAGAAAATTGGTTTGTTTTAATTTTGTGTGTTGCCGTGTCCTATCTTGACAATATTGATTATTCAAAACTCAAATTTCTGTATGTTTAAAGACTGCCACCTAGTGTTCAAGAAGCACCACAGACAGCTTCTGCAAAGCCATGATCGGGCACATAGCCTCTCCACCTCTGTTATCCCCAATAGAAAGCAACATTGTGTAGTTTACTAGAAAAAAGTTAAAAGGATTTTCTCTCCCTACCCACTTTCTCCCACTGTTTACTTTTCCTCTCCAATCCCCCTTATCCCCTGTGGGAAAAGGTTTTTTTTAAAAAGTGAGTGGAATTTCTCTAAAATTTTGAAAAAAAAAATGAAATTTTCAAAATTTGAAACTAAAAATTTTAGTTGACATTTTCTGCTAAAATTTCAAAATAAGTGATTTTTTTCCAGCACAAAATGTCATCACTGAAATTTTATTTTTCATTAAAAAAAATTCAACCAGTCCTATGACTTACAGATTGCACTGTGCCCAACAACAAATTATTTATTACTACATAAAGTAGAGGAGGAAAAGCAGTCAGTCCTGTAATCAACATCAGCAGGAAAGGGGCTGCGGACCTAATGGTGCCTCTTCAATCAACAGAATAAAAAAACAGCCAGCCAGCCAGGCAGGGGATGGACTTAAGCTGGCTGAGAGGGGGTGCTATAGATACTACTGCCTGTGGAAAACAGTCACTAATGATTATGACTCAGAAAAACTTCAGTGAGAGTTCTGGCTGATGACTGTGGCCAGACACATGGACCCCTGGGGAATTAGAAAATGCCCCTCTGGACATATAAAAATATAGAGGAAAGAGAGAGAACGAGTCTGGGTTCCAGTGACCCTCCCCCCGGGCAGTCTGCAGAGCACAATGGGGTCAATAAGGAGCTAGCTGGCTCTCACAGTAAACAGCCAGTGAGGCCAGTGCTTTTTATCGATGCTAAAAGGACTCAGACGCTTCCTGCCATTTAATCCGGGACCATTTTTCTTTCAAAGAACAGGAAAAGCCTCAAGAGATTCCCACAGTGATCGCAACTACGTCTGCTGCCAGGGTAGTGGGAATTCAGACAGAGAGAGATGGGGACAGGGTTAAGAGAGATAGAAGCTGCTTCAGTACCTACTTATTTTAAAGCTTTGCACCCACAGTTCAATTTTACATTCACTGGGCTTTATCTAGGGTTACCATACGTCCGGATTTTCCCGGACATGTCCGGCTTTTTGGGCTCCAAATCCCCGTCCGGGGGGAAAGCCCAAAAAGCCGGACATGTCCGGGAAAATCGGGACATGCCGGCCGGCGGTGCGGGTGCTCGGGGATCGGGCCGGGGGCTCGGGCCGGGCCCGCGGTGCGGTGCGGTGCCTGGCTGGGGGCTCCGGGGCTGGGCGCTCGGGGCCTCCGGCGGGGTCGGGTCGGCCGGGCCGGGGCCTCCGGCGGGGCCGGCCGGGTCGGGTCGGCCGGGCCGGGGCCTCCGGCGGGGCGGGCCGGCCGGGTCGGGTCGGCCGGGCCGGGCCGGAGCCTCCGGCGGGGCCGGGGCCGGTCGGGTCGGCCGGGCCGGGCCGGAGCCTCCGGCGGGGCCGGTCGGGTCGGGTCGGCCGGGCCGGGCCGGAGCCTCCGGCGGGGTCGGGTCGGCCGGGCCGGAGCCTCCGGCGGGGTCGGGTCGGCCGGGCCGGGCCGGAGCCGCCGGTCGGGTCGGCCGGGCCGGGGGCTCCGGCGGGGGGATCGGGGGCGCCAGCCGGGCCGGGGACTTGGGGGCCGGGCCGGCGGTGCCAGGCCGGGCCGGGGGTGGTGGGCCGGGGCCGGCACCCCAGGGCCGGGGACAGCCTGGACCGCGCCTCCTCCCCCCACACTCCCCCTTACCTGCTTCAGGCTTCCCGCGACTCAAATGTTCGCGGGAAGCAGGGGAGGGGGCGGAGACTTTGGGGAGGGGGCGGAGTTGGGGCAGGGCTGGGGGCGGGGCTGGGCCCCCGTGGAGTGTCCTCCTTTGGGAGGCACAAAATATGGTAACCTTACTTTATCCTTGCATCAAACTGCTTCTTCGGTGCTTCATTATTCATTTTCCATAATGACTTGGATCATACCTGCATCCATACATACACACTGCTCCCCTGTCCCTGCATCTATGTCCCTTCTCAGCACTCAAACTTAAACCTACTGTATTTCTCACTTAACCAACATCCACTTCCTTAATCCAGTTTTGGTATACACTTCCTCCACCACCCACCTGCTTACCTTTGCTTCTCTCTCTCCCTGACACCCATATGCTTAACCTTGCACCTGCATCATTCACCATATAGTTACTTATAATGAGTGCACACCCACAAGATTCTTGTGTATTGTTATTCAAACAATATTTAATTCCAACTTTTTTCTTTTATAAGCTTTTTCCAGTGGCAGAATGAGATGTCAAGATTTTTTTCAGAACACATCCTTATCTTTTGAGGTCCACCTCAGCCACAAAACTTTCTTATACTCGTGCACCTCTCCTTTCATGCCTTCCCACCTACTTTACCCCAACACATTTATCCCTCCCATTTTCTTTTAGCTGCAGTAATTAAACTTTTGATTTTGTATAATTGCTGGAGACCAAACAGCATAAGATTTCACCACAAAGTGTAAATCAGATTAATCTGAAACTATCTCAGCAGGTATATTAGCCCCACTAAATAGTGAGTCAGAGTGTGTGTGTGTGTGTGTGTGTGTGTGTGATAGCCTGTCTTCAATTCCCTTATGAGAATTCTTAGTAAATCAGAAAGCAGCAAGCAAAAACCATTTTCCTTTTACCCTGCTCATGTCCCCCTCCAAAGAACCTTGACCCAAAAGGGTCTTGGGAACAAGCTAGCATTCTGGCAGCATGAGCTGTTTTTCCTCTTGCTTATCTCTCAAATCTCTAGTGCTTCATGCAGGCCACGGTTCAGGTCCATCATTCTGCAAAGTAACAGTATTCCCAGCTACTGAATGTCACTGCTAATCAAACTGGGAGCTAGTTACCTATGCTCAGAATTATGGGCTAATCAAGAGGATCAAAATGAAGGCTGAGATTGCTTTATTATTGCAGTGATATCTTTTTCTTCCCCTGTCCCCAGAATTTAAGCGAATCTGCCATGTTGCAAACACAGATTTTTCTAGTCCAAATCCAATGAATCATCCCCTCCTCTCCCGTTCCCCCCACCCGCCTTTGCCTCTCAGGCCATTTCACCCTATATTTGGTTCCCCACATCTTGCCTTTTCTTTGCAGACTGCTGCAAGAGTAACGTTTATCCTCTAGTTCAGAGGACTGACAAACAGACCTCCTAGGCCAATACCATAGTGTCTCAGTGGACTTGCTCACATGAGGCACTTGTGAAATGACTGTCTATCCACCAATCTCTAGAGAGTCTTCTTTCTGGAGCAGTGATAGAAGAAGTATTTTTGAATATGTGCCTAGCAGGAGGACAGGGGACAAGGGGAGGGGCAAAAAACAAAGCCCTAGTATTGTTGGCTAGCAATCAAAAACATCTCTTTATTGCCTAAAATGCTGGTTGAGTTACAGGGCCAGCCTACAGGAAAATGGCACCCTGGACGAACTTGCATTTTGGTTCCCTTGGCCCCCATGGGTGTGGTGCCCCACCAGGGGCTCCCTAGGCTCCCCTCCCTCCCTTTGCTCCAAAGGCCTGCTGCCCCTCCTGCATCCCTAATCCCTGCACCCCCTTCGCTCCTAACCCCTGCATCCCCCTCCTGCACCCACCTGGGGAAACTGACCTGGATGCACGAAGCAGCTGACATTGCTGCTCGCTCCCCCCTGGACTGCTGCTCCTCTGCCCCGCACACCCCTAGAGGGCTGTGGGGGGGGAGCAAGGAGCAACATCTGGTCTCCCTACACCCAGGTCACTTTCCCCGCCTGGGCTGCGCAAGGAGAGGGCATGAGAGCAGCAGCTCCTGATGCCTCACAGCCCAGTCGGGGAAAGTGACCTGGATGCGGGGGGGGGGGGGGGGGTGAGTGAGGGTGAGAGAGTAAAAACAGCTAACAAAGCCAAAGCTGGCCAAAACACCAGCCCTGTGCTGCTCCCACTAAAAGAGAACTATCACATCCTTCCCATTTCTCATACGAACTAGCAGGGCTTGAATTAAATTTTTATATGAAATTGGGGCAAATTTAAAAACTGTTGACCTTTTAAAAATAAAAAAATGTGAAACTTTAATACACTTTATTTACAGTGCCATTATTCATACTAGTCTTGCTAGTCCTCCCCCCCCAGGCAGAGAGGCACTGAGGCTAGGATCAGGACCAGCTGTGCCCCTAAAACACCAGGCCAACCTTCCAAATTGGACCAGACCCACGTCCCTCCCCAGACCAAACCCCCTGAACTGGACCCGACCCACATCCCTCCCTAGACCAGGGGCACTAGTGGGGGGATGGGGCAGGGGGCATTGGGGGAAGTCTGTCTCCCCCAGGGGTGCTGGTGGGGGGATGGGGCAAAGGGACTCTAGTTGCTCCATGGAGCCTGGGCCAAGGGGGCTTACCTGGAGCACGGAGGACCCACTGGTTGCGGTGTCCGTCCACTGGGTGCTGGTGCTGCCTACTGCCCAGCATGGTCTGGGACCCCCACACTCCCCAGCCTCCACATTCAAATAATGGTGGGGCCAGGGCGGGCACAGGGGCAAGCTGCATGCACAGCATCCTCCCACCAGCACTGCCCCAGGCTCGGCAGGGGCCCGGGAGCCCAGGGAGGAGGCGGGGACCACACCACTGGGGACCCCCACTGTCCAAGGTGCACGGCAGCCAGAAACCCCCAGGCCTGCTGCCTCCCCTCTCCCCGCTCCACCAAGTGGTATGAGCCTCTGGACAGAGGAGGTGGGGCTCGAGCAGAGCCGCAGGGGCTGAGGGCTCCTCTCCGCCCCTGTCACTGGCAGGAGCCCTCAGCTTGCTGCCGGCTGGCTGACAGGAGCAAGTGGAAGGGGAAGAAGGGGCAGGGAGGAGGGGGCAGTCCTGGGCCCGCTGGCCAAGAGGGGTTGGGCCAGCACACAGCGCCCTCTTTGGCAGGCTGCCCTGGGCAGCCAGCCCAGCCGCCAACCCCAAAGGCTGGCCCTATTGAGTTAAGCACCAGAAAAGGTTGTGTTAAACTAGTTCTGCCCCGACTGGCTGCTTTGCTCCAGACAACGTATGGGTAGAAATCAGAGCTCTTTAAGAAGTTAAAGGGATACTTTTTCACTCAAAGGAAAAAGAACAGATGACCTTACTTTCCTAGTCCCATTAATCTATTCCACTATAGAAATTTAGAAAGGAATTAGAAACTCACCTGGTATCCTGATGAAAGACCAGCCATTCTGAGGCCTGACCCCCAACAACCCTCCCGGATACTCTGGGAAGAACTGGGAACATCGTTTCAGGTAATCAGCTGCTAGTTCAGGTGCCCCATTCAATATACACTGCTTTGTTTCAAGACTTCCTCCTTCCTTAAATGCCCTATGTTCATACTCTGCGCTTTTATCATTGCAGTAGAAATCCAGAGGCACTGCTATTACCTATGAGTAAACACAAGTAAAATAATGAATACATATACTACTATTTTCCCTCTTCTCACAAAAAAAAAAAGTCTTCAGTTAAATTAGTTTCTAGAGGGACAAGATTTAAAAGCAAAGTCATTATGTTAATATACAAATGGTAATACCATCTTAAACTGATTTAAAATAAGGAGAGCAGCAAAAAAATAGTGCCCAGTCAATGCTCAGGCATGAACTATTGTCCTTCCTGATAATCTGTACTTTGACTTGCACTTAGTGCCAACTGTTAAAAGATGGAGGGCAAAACTAAGATCAAATAATGTGCACTGTCATTGTATAGCTCATTTCATCTATGTTTGGTTTGAATTCTTCACTGACTAGTAGTTACTTGTCAGAGGCCAGCTTTGCACAACTCCCTCAACTTCTCTCCTACCCTAGAAGGCTACTGCATTTCAGCAGTGATCTACGTATAGTTGAAATACTGAAGATGTGGAAATCAGGAAAGAAAAATGTAAAAAGGGGGAAAGACACAGTTTGGTAGTCTTTCAGAGGCAGCACTTGGCAACGATGGGCCATACAAATAATAATACAAGATTTCAGTATCTAGGATGAGTAGGGAGGTTTATCTTACATTTTTTAGCTAGTCATTCTGTGCATCCCTTTCCCCACTGCCTGTTTTCAATATGCTCTCTCCAGCTACATAGAATAGTCTTTTGCCAACACAGGAACCCAGGCTTTATACTATAACTAGCTATCTTGGACCATCTCCATCATTTTAATCTTTGCTGCTATCTGGATGGAGAGTAGAAGGACTGGTTAGCCAAATAGCTGTGTGTTCAGATGGCTGAAAATCCCTTGATAAAGTGTCTGCTCCAGTTGACAAGGCTGCCTTTTGTATCGATCTATAGTATTCTCTTATCTCTCCTCACCAGGCTAGCAGGCAACTCTGAGGTGCCATCCTGTGCAGCAGATTACTACTCAGAATAAACACATTTTAACAGCTGCCTAATGAAGAGCACAGAGTTAAGATGGATGCAAGAAGCAATAGGAAAGACAGGGAGTTCTGTGCCATGTAATCCCAGATGGTCTCGTCCATTTTTACCTAGAAGAACAGTTGAAAAACAGGGTTCTGCTTCCATCTGATAGTTTCCTTTTCTCTCCCCATTTCACCAAAGTGATGAATACAGAAGGAATCATGGGAAAAGTCTGACATCACACACATACAACTGCTCTGTTGGGAGGCTCTACAGACCTCTCACTAACTGTTAGAGTATAAAATCCAAAGCAGATAGAGCAAATACATCACTTTCTTTTACAAGCCTAAAATTAAAGCACCAAATCGCCATTTAACATGCAGTATTATACAAGAAGGGGAACACTGCCAACTTCCTCATCTCCTTTCTGAGTGTGTCTGCTTTGGGCCAAGCGTTCTGGGGGAAAGACTCTGCAAAAGTTCTTTATATTCCATTTCCTATAAAGAAGATAGAGGAAGTTTTAACATGCTTTTGAGAGACCTGGAAAGATGCTTTGAATTCATTACCTCAACAGCTTCAAAATAATGAAAGCTAAATTTCAACATTTCAGTGCATATTATGAAATTAATTGCCTAAGATGAGAGAAGTTATTTATTGATAATGGTGTGTTTGTAGTTTTCTTCTCTAATCCAGGAAATAAGTATGTCATCACTTTAGAGGACACAGTGCTATATAAGAGAAGTAGGATGTAGAAAATTGATGTTATTTATGCAGGTGTATGAAAACTAGGAATTCTCTGCCACAATTTCCAGCAGTTAGGGTAGATCCTGACCAGTTAAATCAAGGTAAAAGGAATTAGAGCCTGCATCTACACTAGGGGAAAGACTGTGGTTAACCTTCACCTATCTTCAACCTCTTTTCCTTAAATCGATAAAACCTTGTTTCCCCGAATGGAAGGTTTTCTTTGCAACCATAAGGACTAGAGGCTTATTTTTTTTAAATGAAAGCTTAGATTCTGGCACACAATTATGGTACAAATTCAAACAGAAAAACAAGTAGTGCAGCAATTTGTGTATTTCAACACACACAAGGTCTGACTTATTCACAGACTAAAAATGGCTTTGAGCATACTTGTTTCCATAGTGCCAACAGAGGCACACCACAGCTGCTGCTCTTCCGAGAGCAAAGAAATAGGGATTTGGGAAGGTGGAACAGGATGTCAGGATTTCACTTTAGACCAACCTGAAATCAGTAATGAATACTAGAACAGTTAATTCACTGAGGACTCAGAATACCATCATTATGAAAAAATAAATTTAATCAGAACCAAAAGGCAGGGTTGAGCGCTTAGCACTGATTCTAAGAGGATTTGCTGCAATACACTGCCATCTGCAGTCAAAGCAAGAGACTGTATTTAGTGTAAGGCAGCAAGGTTTCTCATGATGAATGAATTTCAAACTCCTTTGCCTGAACACTGATCCCACAGTAATAGTGGTGAAAATGTACCCAGAGGCCTATCTTTCCCCTCTGTAAAGGGCATTGTTTACTCTCAAGTTGTAGTTTGTATTTCCTCACTCAACAAATCTGAGTTGGAACAGAGAAGAATATTCCCTACAGCAATGATGCCCAAACTTTTTACTTTTTACTACTTGGAAGGCGCTTGAAGGCCAGCACTTTACTCAAAATTGAGCAGTCTGTAGCCACTTTCATATTTAATAAAGAAGTGTTACCTGTGTAGACATGTAGGCCCTAGCATGCAATTCATTATGGCTGCTGAACTCAAGATGGAAAGTTGTGTGCCAGGAACCCTAATTTCCTCAGGCTACACCTCTATATGGAAAAAATGAGAGTAACTCTGAGGGCTGCACTTGGGTCACATCTGACCCTAAAGGAAGAGCTATTAGACGAGAATGCCAAGGGAACTCTACATGCCTGAGGTGTCTGAAAGCACTCTCTATATTAACAGGGAAGAACCTTCACATGTAGGAAGCGTGCACATGTAAAGGTTATTAATATCTTAGGCCATAATTGGGGCAATCTGAGTTAGTCATGACAGCTCCAGACACACATACACACACACACTTATAAGACACCATCCAAAAACATCTACATGTCCTTCAAGAAAAAAAAAAAAAAAAATCATACAAAGTGCTGAGGAGCCTGTAAAAGGAAGGGGGAAAAAAAAGAAATATGAAACTTTTCCATTAGTATTATTTGTCCGTGTGCGCACATACCCCTCCCTTACTGTCAGGTTTGTTCTTGTGGTGCTATATGTAATGAAAGGCAGTTAGTCCCTGACTCCAAATTCTCATGTTTATTAATGCATGCTATCAAATTGTATTAGTGCAGCAATCATGGATTAGATCAGTAAGAAGATACTCTATTTTGAGGTAATCTACATATATCCTCTTTAACTCAACAATTATACAGTATAAAAATCAGTGCTAGTTTAAGGAATACTTTCTCTATTTTCATGCAAAATTAACCCTGAATATGTTGTCGGATTTTTAAATCACCTATCAGTGGGATATCTGGACTCCATACAGGAGTTTATCAAACTCAAACTGAAGTGAACAATACATAATGCTCTGGACTGATTTCATGAGCGCACTAAAAGTAAGAACATGAGACACACATGTATCCTTCAAATCACCTTCATGTTTCAGACCTATAACGGCTTACAAATGCATACAAATTATACTCTGTCACAACCTCAACCATCATCTACACACAATCCCATCCCTGTCTCTCGCTCCATTAACTTCATAGCTCAACACCAACAGCGGGACATTCTTTTTGGAAGCATTTGGGCTTATTCTGCTGTTTAAAGACTTGTACATTCTTGCCAACAGTTTATAACAAGCGTGAAACTCTTAAATCTTCACTTCCCAGGAAAGCAAACCCCTGTCTCCACTTAATCCTTTCTATGTAGTAGCCAAGCCAAACCAAGACCAGACAATTTCCCCATTTACAAGAGTTATGACAAAATAAACTGCAGACACTATTTTCCCCCACCTGCCCAATACTGGATCAGCATATCAGTTCCTGAGCTGAGCTTTTAACCATGCTCCACTCACACTGACCTGCAGTACAGATAATACACACATACCTTCATAGATGACAACTTATTTATGGAGGTCAGTGAAGAGCCCCTACGCTACAGAGTTGACATAAGTAATTCTAGGGAGATCAGGCTTCCATTCACATCTATTTTCAGCTGACTGTCCGTTCTTGAACAATGTGATGTTAGGACCTGGAAGGATATCCCCCATTCTGCAAGGCCTAGTCAGATTTTTGGCCTCACAATCAGAGCAGATGAGCTCATTCCAGGAGGTGCCAAGGAGAAGCAAACAGGTGATGAGTGCAGACAGCTATTTGCCATCTTCCTTTCCACAGATGCCAATGTATAATTACATACATATCCAGCATCAGTCAAGCCCACTGATAAATCCAGCAATAACACAAACACAGATTAGAAATGGAACATTTGGGTGGCTTGGTGATAAGAGTCTTCTGCTCCCAGTCTGCTTCTCTATGATTATTACCATTATTGCTTCTCCATCAGCGACGGGGATTTATTGGCCTGCTATTGATTCAAAGTAAACAGTAGACATCAGGCTTGGGAGTGCAGGCTAATTGGAAGCAGATGTCCTCACTCGTGGCTCCTCTGCAGCTAGCCTTCCAGTTCATTTAGGGGAGGGTTCTTTTTTTTGAGAGCAGGTGGTTGACTGGACTTCTGGAGCTACATGTGATAACCTATGAAGGCGTTTCATATCCATAAACACAGTTATTGCTAGCAAGAGAGTGAAAGCTTTTCACATTTTATTGGGACCATAAAATAAAGGGAATAAAAGATAAGTATGCCACGCGAGTCATTTCCCGTAGATTTGGAGTTTCTTCTCATTCAGCCTGTTTCTTATTCTCCATGTTCAGCTTCTCCCCCTCTTTTTTTGGGGGGGGAGAGGAGGGAAACAGGTGAGGCTGAGGATGATGAATTACATAGTTCGAAAAAGACAAAAAGTCCAAGGGGCCAATCCTGCTGTAAGAGCTCCTACTTGGTGCTGATCACCCACAACTCCCTTTGACTGTAGTGTAACTGCACAATGTGCTCAGCAGCTTGCTAGATCAGGCCCTGGCAGAGCGACCGCATTCTTATCCATCATCACCGTGGCTGTGCTATGGAGTCTAGCATGGTGTAGTTAGCGCACACCACATGCTTTTCTCACTTTATGCTGTTTCTCAAAAACTGCACTTTTACCCTGGCAACTGGGAGAAGCAGGATTCAGGGGCTCACCTCTTATTAAAAAACAATGTGCCAAAAACTCCTTATGAAAAGGGTATGCATGCATGGTTGGGAATTAATAAATAGGTAACTGCATCTCTAGAGTGCCGCAATAAAAAGAATAATTTACAGAGTAAAAATGGATTTCATGCAGTATTATTGTGATAGCCTGTACCTCATATGACACCCTATACCCATGTTCACCACTTTTATACGGTTATGATGTGTTTTGTACAAAATGTGCCTTGTGAGGTATCATTTGAAAACTCAATCTGCTGAGCATCGTTGTCCTGTTAAAATGTGTGCACCAACACTGAATATTGAGTTATAAGATTCTGCTATATGTTTGTTACTGAAACATTTTGTAATTCTGGGGAATGCCCACAGACTAACTCCCCAATGTCAACAAAGAACTGACCACAGGTGTTAGAAAACTATTAGCTACAGAAGCAACCATTCACCATCAGGTGTGACTGTAAACAAAAGATTTGCATGTCATCCCTCACATACGCAGGAGGTGTGAACAAGAGAGAGGGTATAAAATAAGAGACAATGGCTTCCTCATGACTCTTCTCCCACACCTCGACACATGGAAGCAAGATCATTTGGAAGACAAAGAGAAGCACCATTGAACTGTGGGAGGGGTGGCCCCAGGCTGGAAGGAAAGAGTCTATGAAATGTATTGCAAATTATGGTGAGACAATCTGTTTTTCTTTTAGAACTATTAGCCTTGGTAAAGTTTACGAAATAGCTTGCGTGTTTATTTTTTTATTTCTTTTATAAAAGCATACAAGTCAGAATTGGTCATCACTTAAAATCACTTAAAATCTCTCTCTCGCTCTAGCTAATAAATTTGTTTCCTTGTTTATCTAAGCCAGTGTGCTTTTGGTTGAAGTGTCTGGAGAATCTCTATTCAGGTTAACAAAGGCTGTTGCATAGTCATTACTCTGTGATAGAATGATGGACTTTTAATGAGCTTACACTGTCCAAGGGGGCCTTGAACAGTGTAAGATGCACATTTCTGGGGTGCCAGGGACTGAGGGATTTGCAGGTGTGGCCCTACATCTGTTCATGAGTGGCTGGGAGTAACTTTGCTGGGTGTGCCTTTAGATGGTAATGGATGTGTGAGCAGTGCTTGGATAGGCTGCTTTTCACTGGCAGAGCAAAATAAGAGATGTTCTGGTCTGGAAAATTAAGGTGACACAGCAGTTCAGTGATTCAGCTTGCACTCTGGGACTATGTCTACACTACAGCCCTTACAGCAACACAGCTGTACCGCTGCAGCTGCACCGCTGTATAGTCTCCTGTGTAGCCACTCTATGCCAGCAGGAGAGAGCTCTCCCGCTGGCATAATTAAACCATCCCCAATTAGCAGTGGTAGCTATGTCAGCAGGAGACGCTCTCCTGCCAACATAGCACTGTTCACACTAGCAGTTTTGTCAGTGAGACTTACGTCGGTCAGGGCTGACTGACAAAAGTGCTAGTTTAGATAAAGTCTGGGGGATGTCACAATTATAAAAAGGCGGGAAAGTTGCTTTAATTTCTCCTGCTAAGAAAGACCTGCATACTCAGATGGGATGGAACTGGTGTCAAGTTACCTGCCAAGTTCTACACATTCTGGGCACGCAGCCCAAACATGCCTTGGTTAAGCAGAACATTCTTCTGCCCAAAAAACTCCATTCCTCTGAAATATCATTTATTGTGGAGGAATATTACATAATTTATAAAAAGGTATATATTTGAGGGTGGGGAGAAAGTAACCGTCACTATACTTCTAAACTGACGCTGGGAGTATCTTCTCAGTATAGTTCCTAGAGCTTCACAGTGGTTGTTATAATTAGGCAACATCAGAAAAGATATGCATAGGAAAACAAAGCAACAGAAACAAAACACCCCAAAATGAAAACAGCACAACATCATAATACAAAACAATGTGGAACAAGAGTCACAAAGACGCAGAATGATAAGTCATTTTAAAATGCTGCTAACAGAGCACAAGGCTACTGGACCAGGTAGTGCCACTCAACAATCAAGAGGTAGGAAATGCCAACCAGAAAAATTTCTAGATATTAGAATTCGTTTTCCTTTTCTGAATTGAGTGCTGAGTCCACTAATGGTATGTCTACACTGAAAATGCTACAGCAGCGCAGTAGCACTATAGTGCGTCCGTGCAGACACTTCCTACGCCAACAGGAGAGGTTCTCCCGTCGGTGTAGGTAATCCACCTCCCCGAGAGGCTAGAATTCTTCCATCAGCTTAGCACTGTCTATGCTGGGGGTTAGGTCGGTGTAGTTATGTCTTTCGGGGGTGTGGATGTTCCAGGCGTTGACCAGCACTTAGACAAACACCCATCCCACCCTCTAACAAATCTCCCTTCCCACTCCTCCAAAAAGGAAAAAAAAAAAGCTCACTGCAGACAACAAACAGCTCCCATCCTCTTTAAATAATTCACTACTCTAAGACTGAATGTTAGTTTTACAGCCTTTGGGATTAAGAGAGGAGTTGAAATCAAGAGTTATATTATTGGAAGAAACTACCCATATTGCAGAAAAACAGCGTATTACTGGCCAGATATACTGCTAGAATATTTAGGCTGAATAGGTGTGTCTGGTTCAGAAAGGGGACTGTGACGTTGCAGTCTATATAATTTTATAAAAATATGCTAATGAGCGAATATAATGTAACTAGAATATGCTTCATGCAAAAAGTCTCTTGTAAGGTATCATTACAAAGCTTATAATCTACTGAGTGTGATCATCCTATTTGTATAAATGTACCACTCTTCTATCTGAAACTAGAAATATGAAATATAACTCTGAGGGGTGTAATTATGCAAAGTGTGGGCCATTAATGGTTTGGAATCTTGATGTCTCCCATTAACCAGGACAATTGTCTGCAGATGGGTGTGTTTTACCTGTAAGTCTTCCTGTATACGTGTGTGCTGGCAAGTGGGCAATGAAGTCTTGTAGTGACATGTGATCATGTCACCTGAACTGGAATCCATCTTTAACCTGGTGTCTTTCCATTGAGAAGGAGGGGGTGGAAACCCAGAGAGGGACAAAAGATTCCCGCCTTATGCAAAAGATATATAAAGGGGTGGAACAGAACAAAGAAGGAGAGAGGAGCCATCATGAAGAATCCCCTAGCTACCACCTGAGCTGGAACAAGAGTTGTGCCAGGGGAAAGAATTGTGCCCACACCTGGAAGGTGTCCAGTCTGAAGAAAAAACTTACTGAAGCATCTCTGAGGGTGAGATTATCTGTATTCAGTTTGATTAGACATAGATTTGCGTATTTTATTTTATTTTGCTTGGTGACTTACTTTGTTCTATCTGTTACTACTTGGAACCACTTAAATCCTACTTTCTGTATTTAATAAAATCACTTTTTACTTATTAATTAACTCAGAGTATGTATTAATACCTGGGGGAGCAAACAACTGTGCATCTCTCTCTATCAGCGTTATAGAGGGTGAACAATTTATGAGTTTACCCTCTATAAGCTTTATAATGGGTAAAACAGATTTATCCGGGTTTAGACCCCGTTGGGCATCTCAGTGTTAAAGACAGGAACACTTCTGTTAGCTGCTTTCAGGTAAACCTACAGTTTTGGGACAAGTAATTCAGACCCTGGGTCTTTGTTGGAGCAGATGGGTGTGTCTGGTTCAGAAAGACAGGGTGCTGGAGTCCTGAGCTGGCAGGGCAAGCAAGAGCAGAGATAGTCTTGGCACATCGGGTGACAGCTCCCAGGGGGTTTCTGTGATCCAACCCGTCACAGGGATGTGCATCTTTCATTTTGTAAAAATACATATCCAAGCTTCACAGCACTACATAATGGACCAAATTCAAAGGTGATAAAAGGTGGTACAAGTTATACACTGACTAAGGGACATAGCAGCAGCACTGTAACAGAAAAACAAAATGGTTATGAAAGTTTGGGGTGTGATAGGCCAATTTATCTTGCACCTTCCTTTAGTTGCGTTTGCTACTACAACCTTGCCCTTCCTCCCACTGGGTACAAAAGTTACAAAAAAAGTTCTACAGAATTTAATACTAAAAGATATGCTTACTATAGTTTTTTTAAACCAACCAACATAATTTAATAGAGAATTCTATCCCTACTATAGCATTCCATAAAATGTTGTTTTTTAAAAAACAACAACCCACACTAGAAAAGGTATCATTTGCTACAGCTGTTTTGGAGGTAATGTCTATAAAAGTCTATTATATTCCTATAGAACAAAATTGGGGTCAATCCTATTAATAAATTCTCTTGGACTTGACCAAATGAAACTAATACCAATTTATCTCAGAATTTGAGCCAATATTAGAGATATTTCTTGCCACATAGTGGAGATTTGCAAGTTTTGTGGAGACAGGACATTTTTTAAATGCACAAAAGGATCTTTTCAAAGACAATGGTACAAAACATCATAGGAGCTTCATAAATAAATACAAGAAGGAATAGATTCCCCCGCTGTAATCTTTGCAGGACTTACCCGTGGGCTGGCTATGCACAAGAAGGATGGCAGTTCAGTGACCTGGCAGCACCGGACCGATGAGGTAGCTGATCTCCTTCGATGTATGACATGGTCTGAATAGCCAGTAACTGTTTTACAGTGGCTACTGAACACAAGGTTCTAAAAATTAAATTAAATAAAGAGTTAATTCAACCAAGAAGGGAATTCTTTTTAGTTGTTTATCCCCGTGTCAGAAAGAATGATAATGAACAATCACCAAATAATTTCCTTGGGAACAGGGATCTTTACATAGCTACTGTTATGCTAGTGCACAGAATTCTCAGTACCTCAATTTTCAATTAGAAAAGGAAACTCTGCCCAGCTGCCACTTTTCCCCCTCTTGACAGATATTCTAGAATTGGAGACACTGCTTTGCCTCCTCTGCACTTTTTCACCTTAGCTTTTAATGGCAGAAAAGCAAATACATATTCCAGTAAGGATGACCCTCCCTCACACTACTCTAAGGCACACCCTATATGGATAGAAAGAACCTTAGCAGGAGAGAGCACTAGAAGGACATCAGAGATGAACAGATTGTTATATTTCTGTTATTTACATCCCTTTTCTAATCCTTTTTCCTCTTTCCATGCAAAATTGCTCTTGAATTTATCATTGGTGGCCTGAGGGTGCTGGCACTTTGGGTGTATATCCCATTGCCAGAATTGTGATGCCCACATAGTGGCAGATCCCTCATTTTAAACAAAGGATACCTTTGGCATCATGAAAGTAGATGGAGCCAAAATTGTGGGGTTTGGAATGGCACTGCAGTTTAAAGAAAGGAAAACCACTCAATATGCTCTGCTCCTCGAGGAAAACAATGAAAAACCATCTACTTCAGAACAATTTTGCTTGCTTATATTAATTTCTGTCCCTCTTTCCCTTTGTCTTTATTACCGTACATATCTGTATCAAAATATGACCTATGTGATCTAGAAACTAATCCACTCCTGCTGCTTACTCTGTATCTGAACTTGTAATCTTCTGATCACAATTAGTTGTTGTGGCATAATTATGATGTCAAAAATGGGAGAATTTGGGGGGACACTAGCAGCAGGAAATGAATTAAGGAACATATATCTTTTATTTTCATAGAATCTAAGGATTTGTTGTAGGGAGTCAGACCCCTAGTTCATTAATCTAAGTAAGTAGCAACCATTACCTGATGCTTCAGAGAAAGATAACTCATAACATACACATCCCATAATGCCTCTAAATCAATTGTGTGACAGTTAATAGAGGGAGAAATTTCTTTCTGATCCATAGATGTATGCTCTGTAATGAAAACTGAAGGGCAAAAATCTGACACCAACAGAAATGTTTCTAAATGGTATTGCAGAACTTCCATGAGACATGAGCAGGTCTTTAGCTGGATTCTGCCACTTTACAGTCCAAGCAAACACAAGAGGTAGATACTGTAGTTGAAAATTTACCTTAACTGCAAGACAAAAAAATATTCTCATGGCTCAATAACTTAAAACTCTCAAAAACAATGGAGGTAACTGTCTTCATGGTCAATCTATGCTAGTAGCCCTGCTGTCATCACAGATCTCCAAGTACACTCAGTCAGCCCCAGCTGTGAAAGCAATGTTGCAGCAGCTATCAGTTTAGCTCCAGGCCTTGAGCTGGCACCAAGCAAATTCATGCATCCTGACTGAATTCCTGCCCCTCAATCTGACTGAGTCCAGAGTGGATTGATTCTTCTTTTACATAATTTGTACAGGGTCAGGAATTTCTCAGCAAGTTCTTTGACAGCAAGCACTGGAATATTGGCTGCAGCTCTGGCTGTTGCACATTTTTGTTTTTTATTTCCTAGAGAGTGTTGGGGATGAGGTGGTGTGAAACTGGAATTTCTCTCCGTGCAATGCCTGGAGTGTAGGATACTGTGTTGCAACAATTAGCTAAAACAAGGTTAATTCCACTGATATACACTTTCCTGAGGACATCTTCACTGTTTGATTCTCCTTTGGCACTAATATCAAAAAGCAAGCCATGTTGGCTTCAGCCCAGTTAGAAACAGGAAAAAACAAAGGAAAGACTTCTAAGACGGTATCTCAAATAAGGAAAACCAAATTATATTTTGTATGCATGTGTACAAAGAACATTAAGAGACTTTTAATACAGAGTCTACTTCTCCATGTTATCTGTACACAAATTATGAGTAAGTCACAAGAGAAGTGTCCCTGTTTGAATTCCATGACGTGCTGCCATTAAATATTTATGATTGTAGCAGACAGTAGATATATCAGACACAGTGGAAAACTAGCTTCCCATCAGATTCACATACATGGGAAGGAACTGAGTAAGGTTACAGGACATGGCATAGATACAACTCTAGGATGGATCACATACCCTCGTGCAACCCATACTTCAGGACGGACACCCACTATTTTAGATCCAGGTTTTGTTCATAGCTTTTCCACTTATGAAAATATGAATACTAACCTTTTAAAGTACACACAACTATATTCATACTATGAACTGCTATCCTCTGCAAGTCAGTTTTTGAATAATCAATTGATCAACAACTGGAGGCTATTCAATTGTATGGGCCACTGACTTTGGGCTGGCCACAATCAAGCCAAGAGAAAATAATATAGCTGAAACCTAAAAATTCAAGTGTACAGATGATTACATAGGAGGTCCTACCCCCAATATCATCTGATTTCTCTGGTACACAGAAAAATGTTTATAGCCATATCAGTCCACTACATTATCTATATCAATTATATCTGTGTCAGTTGTATCTTTGTAAAAGTAACTGGTATTTCAGCTCATCTACAAAAAGGGTTACTTGCCCTGGCGTGTACTGTCTTGTCACCCTTTACTGTGGTAGGCTTTCAAAGCCTCTAGGTTTTTAAAAGGCACACAGTGAGAACCAGGGAGAGTTTCCTTCCTCTCCTTCTTGATAGTGCTATGCCACCTCATGGTTTATGAGACTAGTACTACACACGCAGTCCATAGCAGGCTGTGCAGGGTTCCAGAAAATTTACTTGAGCCAAACACCCACACAGGAGTCTCATAGGAGAAGAGCAGACATTTCATCAAACCAGATATGGAATCAAGGTCTAAACTCCAGCACAGCCAGAGTTAATTGGCGTATGCACATGGTTGCCATGCTGTTTTTGTTTGACTGAAAATTAGAGGGGCTTATTTTTGTTGGCTTTTCTGATAATGCTACAAAATAAGACACACCAAGCCCAAGATTGGTTTCCTACCTGTTACGCATCTTCAATTTCAACTTCCCCTTCAACTGAATTCTGGCTGTTTCCCTCCACACAGACATTGTCTCCTTTCTCGCTCCAGAATTCACATTCAGAGAAATTAGACATGCCCAAACAAGATCCCACTGCTTCAGAAAAAGTCTCCCTCCCTGCAGATAAGCTAGGTGCTACTTAATGAATGATCTGTCTTTTGTGAATTTGATTCTTCATTTTAAGATGGGATCAATTATCAAAACTCAAAGTACACTGTACATTTCCAAAAGTTGATATTTTTAATCATAGAGAGAGATATTCACTCCTCCGGCAAAAGGTGGGAAAAGAAACTGACTTTGCATTGTGCACTAATGGTGAATAGATCTGGGTTCCATCTGATCGGCCGAAGAAGCAAATTCCAGAGTTGAAAGACATACCACTGAGGATAGCAAACGACCAAACCCCAGACATTTAAGATTCAGGCACTGTTAGGTTGAGATCTCTGTTCATCCCAAAGTCTGCAGCAGCAGCATATGAGAGCGGGGGAAAAGAAGCAATCTCTCAGCAGCCAGGACCCAAGCCATAATGGGCTTTGCACCTTAGAACTAGAAACTACAGTAACTCCAGACTTAAAGTCATCCCGGTTAATGCTGTTTCGTTGTTATGTTGCTGTTCAATTAGAGAACATGCTCGTTTAAAGTTGCGCAATGCTCCCTTATAACGTTGTTTGGCAGCCGCCTGCTTTGTCCACTGCTTGCAGAAAGAGCAGCCCGAGGGAGCTCGCTGGTGGGGGCTTGGAACCAGGGTGGACAGGCAGCCCCCCCCATCGGCTCCCCGCTCCCCTAAGTTCCCTGTGCGGCAGCCGCCCAGCAGGCTATCAATTGCTGGCAGTTCAGCTGTCCCTCCCCACACTGCCATGTGCTGCTCCTGCCCTCTGCCTTGGAGCTGCTCCCTGGAGCTTCCTGCTTGCTGTGCGGGGGGGGGGGGGGGGGGGGGAAGAGGGAGAGTGGGGCCAGTCACGGTGTCCCCCTCCCCCCTGCTCCTGCCCCTGGCTTACCCCATCGCCACAGAGTGGGGGAAAGGGAGGAAATGACAGACTCAGGATGGAGGGAGCTTGCTGGCAGGAGCTGCTGTCTCAACTTGCTGATCTACTTAAAAAGGCAATGTACTTAGAGTGGGGTCAGCATACTTAAAGGGGCAATGCACATCTCTCTCTGTCTCTCACACATAGGGTGTGGGTTCTCTGTCTCTGTCTGCCATGCTGTCTCCCCTCCCTCCATTTGTTCTGCCTTGTAGAGTGTGAAGCTACATTAACAACGTGTTAACCCTTGAGGGCTCAGTCAAATGCCAGTTCATCATTTAGCAGTAAGGCATTCCCTGGGAAATATCCCACCCTCTTCCACCCCCTGACCACCACCTCAACCAAGCTTCACAATCATCATTGCTGTGTACAGTATTAAATTGTTTGTTTAAAACTTATACTATCTGGTGAAAAAAATTTCCCTGGAACCTAACCCCTTCTATTTACATTAATTCTTGTGGGGAAATTGGATTCGCTTAACATGGTTTCGCTTAAAGTCGCATTTTTCAGGAACATAACTACAATGTTAAGCGAGGAGTTACTGTAATTTCTTCTGGCTGTTTCCTAAACTTTCTTCATTCTTTCATCCCCTTTGGAATACTTTACATTCTGTAAGATCTGTCTGCTCTCTCACCTTACCCAACACTACAGCTCCCAGGGTTTATGTGCCATCATCTATGTGGCAATTCAACTGACCCACAACCCACAGCTCCCAAGACTCATGCAGTTACTTTGCTTAGCTTTCAATATATTTTATCCCATGTCTCCTGAGCTCCTGTGCAGAATCCACTTCCGGCAACTCACCACTCAAGTTGTCTTGCTCTAAGGACATTTGTGAGATTCTAGATGAACTCATAGCCCTTTCATTTTCTCTGGCTTCTATAGCACTTGGACTTGAAAGTACAAGTATCAATCAACATTCAGCACATTTTGCTCTTGAGCATGACTCGCTTCTCATTTGGCTAGTTATGAGAAAACAAAGTTCTTGTATGGAATGCCAAAAAGTGAAACTTGGTCCTGTGACAGCATTTGAAAACTTGAGAGGCTGACGGCTACAAAATTTTGGAAACTCGATTTTTGCATTAAATCCACCAGTAACTCAGTTTATATTTAATATAAAGTAAAACACATTCAGCAGCTATTATTTGGAAATGCACAGATAATGCAAAGAACAACTTTAAGGATCCCAAGCTATGTAGTGGTTCAAGCTAAGGACGGAAAGCCACGAAAAGCTTTGGCTTAGAAACATGAACTGTGATCTGATTAACTATATGGTTCCGGGTTTTGAGACTCTGGCCTAGTTGAAAAGTTGGATAAAACTGGAATCTCACAATGAGACTGCAGCTGAGCTGTCCTGAGTAATTACAAAAATAAAACACTCAATATGACTGTACCATAAAACCTATTAACACTGATTTCATTACAGGATTGAAATGTCACCCTAACTAATCAAAGAAAATATTCATAGGAAGAAGTGAGA
Source organism: Malaclemys terrapin pileata (assembly GCF_027887155.1). Taxonomy (NCBI): domain Eukaryota; kingdom Metazoa; phylum Chordata; order Testudines; family Emydidae; genus Malaclemys; species Malaclemys terrapin. Next base: position 92,805,475 of record NC_071508.1, on the reverse strand, counting down.
AAGAAAACTCAAGAGGAAGAACAAACCAGAACAGAAGTTAAGTGTATCCTGCCAAGCAAAGAAAGTGGAGTTGATGATCCGACAGACAGACCTTTTCACTCTCCAACCACTGTGATCCTATGTCAATACTGTCAATCATGCTATGAAGAAGCTTGTCCAGGTAAGTAAAGATAGCACTTTTGACTGGTTAGTGCTCCCTAATAGCAGATTGATTGTGATGCACAGAATGCATACCAGTTATGAATGAGAGCCCATCCAGCAGAACAAAGAAGAGTCCAACTCACTCAGTAAGGCAAAGATCTATCAGACTGCCCAATGTCTTCAGCAAGAACCATCAGTTTCCCCTACTGACATCTTCCCCTACTGACATCTGTCTGCAAAGAGTGCATTTCTGACCGGTCCTCTCCAGAAATGCAGCACTTGATCTAACACCAGCCCTAAAACTCAAAAAATTGTGAGTTGGCTTAAAAATCATGATTGATATACATATACAGAGTCACACACACACAAGAAATTTGTGGCTCTTTTTATTTGCCTCATGGTTTTTGAGGGCGAGATTTTTCAAAGGCACAAAGGGGAGTCACATGCTGAACTCTCACAGACTTCCAGTGAAAACTGGGCAACTAGCTCCCCTTTGTGCCTTTGAAAATCTCCCCTGAGCCACTTGGATTTTTCAAGCTTTTCTCCACAGCCAAGGGAGCTAGAAATTTACATATTTTAAAATAAAGCTGTGGCCTTAAGAAAAAAACAGCTTATACTGTGAGACTTGTGATAACATGTCGAGAATTGGCAACACTTGCACTTATAACACTCTTGTATCCACTCCAGCTCCCTTTACATATTATTCTAGTCACCAAGTCCACAGATGCATGCAATAGTTAAAGTCTGAAAAAACAACAGGGAGAGCTTATAAGGCACACAGGCACTGGAGATGGTAGCTCCTAGGCACTTGACATCTTCCTCACAAAAAGAGCAGTAACTCTGTTTTAAAGAACCACTCCTTCCCACACAGCACATCCTGTCTATGTTCTTCCTGCCCTCCCTCACACAAAAAATCTGTCCTACCTACTCCCATAAGCCAAGAGAGACTTGGGGGTAATTATTAAATATTCCAGAATAAGGTACATTCCCTTCCATAAATTCACACATGAACCACTCCAAATCCCCAGCACCACCACCACCACCATTATTTACATGGAAGTGAATAAGTGAAAATCCAGATACAAAATATTTAGGGCTAGATTCACACTTGCCAAACCGTACTCACAAGAATGGAAGGAGATGGGGGTGGAACAGATGGTATTAAACTACCTCAGTATTTCCCTAATTGTGGGATTGGCAAGCAGGTACTAGTCCATGTGTAAAACAGAACAGCCATAAACCTGCTCTACCTTATGCCAGACGCTTATGGTCTCAAGGGGCTATGGATCAGGCAGTTGTAATAGCTTCCTGGCCATGAGCCTTATGCTAGGACTGGGAAAGGGTAGGGACATAGTGGCCATTATGTTGACCTTTTATCACATGGGGATTCACCTGTGCCTGGAATAATCCCCAAGTAGCTATTTAAGCCTAGTTTTTGGCACAAAACAGATTTAAATGGCCAGAAAATCTGAAACTTAACCAAAAGCAAGTGCCAGGCACATGGGCTCAAATTACTGATCTGAATTGCTGCATACATTGCTTGTACTATTGTTGATGAGGCTATATTACCCAATACTGCACCACATTTTAGCACACAGGCAGAATCAGGCCAGCGATATCACTACAATACTAACCACAAAGCACATGAGAAAAAAGAATAAATATACCTTGTGGTCGCTACATGTTAGACATTTCAGGTGCAACCTGGACTGCTGTATTAGTACTAGAACTAGTACTTCATTACATGTAGGAGATACAGCTTAAGAACAATATCAGGGCTCCCTAATCCCCCAGATCAGTAGCATGGTCACTTCGGTCTGCGAGTAACCTGCACCTCACTAGCATCAGGGTTTTCCATTCTCAGTCTACAGCTTGGCGACAGCATCATATTATATGTAACAGACATGGGCTGAGGAACAGCGATGCACTCCCCACTAGGCTAGGTTGGGCTGTTTCTTTTCCCTCAAGTCTCCCTCTCACACCGTGCCCCACGCACAAACACTTTGATTTTCTTCAACCGCCATTTTTGTTGTTGAGTGCAAAAAAGATACCCTCTGGTCAATGGATGAGTATAGCATACAAAAGGGTTACTAAAATGTGGGTATTTATTTATTATGCTCCCATTGCCTGGGTACATTACATACTTTAAAAACATGAACTGTGAGGTCTGCACTGGCTGCAGTAGCCTCTCTTAACCCCTTTCCTCCCAATCAGCCATCAATAATGAGCAGATCAAGATCAAGCAGAAACTTGGCTGAAGAGATGAGCCTCGCACTGGGCACTAAAAGTCAGCTAACTTGCACTCTGGTACACAGATATATTTACTTAATTAATTATTAATAATACACTACGTATGGTATATAAAAATTATGTAGAAAGACTAAAGTCCACTTTAATTATCTTAATTTTTCTTAGGGAGTGGTGTATAATTAACAAAGTCACACTGCACCTATCATAAAAGGAAGCTTATTTCCATGTCTATCCTTTCATGTGTTTTAGAAGGATGGAAGGGTTCTCCCTGTTTCCCCTTCGCTACAGCCTGCTAGTATTTGCTGAATGAAAGATCTGCATGTCTTTGACAATTTTCCTTACCTGCAGAAAAGTGCAGCTGTGCAGGTTGGGAAGAGAGAGTGGAAAATTGACTCCCAGCAAGAAATCTTTATTTCCCAGACACGGAGTCCTCTGTGGGTGCTCCCCTTCTGGATCTGTCCAGGAGCGCAAGTGATGGAGCCTGTAGGAGGCTTTCAGAGACAGGAAAAGAGCTAACCATCTGAAATAAACAACAGTAAATACACTTATTCACTGCTCTGTGGAGGGGGCTTAAATAGATACAGCAGGGCTGTGGTTGACATGTCTTATTCCTTTAACATTTTGTTTTTACAGTATTCTGGCTTTGGGGAAACAGGGCTTTTTTTCCCCAATCCACTTTCCAATTTAACTATTTCTCATTTTTACTAGTACCTTTCTCTGACTTCTCCACAATCATCTGCATATATAGATACTCGTGGTAAGAACAATGTACAGAGCTACACAAAGATCTACGTTAACGTTGTCACTTCAGGAGAAAAAGTCTTATCACGTTACTGAACCACAGAACAGAAGTGACTGGTCCAATAATCTCAACCATGAAAACCTACAACACTTACATATTACCCTGGCAAGATATCTAGATTTATTATACTGCACTCATTTTTATGTTGAATTTTCTTTCAGTTAACAGCATGGTACTAATCCATTTTGCAAAAAAATGCTCACTTCAAAATTTTAAGATTCAGAATTTTCATTTTAACACCCTCCCCCACAGTATTATATAACATAAGCAGGCTTGACAGGGTTTGATTTAAACTGATAGATGTCTATAGAGATAAATTTCAGCTGCCACACTGAAATCGACCAAAAAAAAAATCCACCAGGAACGAGTGCAGCCCCTTGGCGCCACACACCTGCAGAGATCGAATGTCACTCGCTCTGTGGAAGCACAGGAAGCCCTTTGCAGCCCTGCTCTTTCACTCCCATGACAGTGGGGCTGCAGAGGGCTCCCTGCACTGCCGGAGGGCTGAAACAGGTATACGGAAGGCTGCAGTCCTGGCAGGCAGAGAAAAGACCTCCAGCCAGGACTGCAAGGAGAAGGAGAAGCCTCCAAACATGAAGGAGGCCACCCTGCTGCTGAATGGCTCTGTCACTGGGCAGGAACCATTCACCAGCAGGCTCAAGCCCAAGTGGCCAGGGGCTTGTCCTCCTTCTCGGGGCCCTGGTCAGGGGATCTCTGCTCTGCCTTGCCAGGATCACAACCTCCTCAGCGCCTTGTGCCTAAAGGGATCAGGTGTCACCAGCCCAGCAGCCATGCAGGGAGCCCTCTGCAGGCAGCTCCACTGTCCCAGTCCCGCTGACTCGGTCACCAGCCCAGAATGTGGGAGCCATCCCTTAGCAGGAACTGTCCAGCAGCAGGGTACCCCCACTTCACCACCTGGCTAGGGGGTCCTCATTCTCCTTGCAGCCCTGACTGGGTGCCTTGGGCCCCTTGGTGTGTTGCACCGCCCTGCTGTCAGTGCTGGAAAACCGCTGCAGCCCCGCTGTCTACTAGTGGAGTCCACAGTGCAGATCCAGCATGGAGTCCTTCATGGTTAAAAGTCTATCAACCTGTAAGTGTGCCTTGGAGAATCATTTCATGTTGTGATTGGCACACATGGAAGGAAGGCAACAGTAACTGCAGTTACTGCCCAGAGTAATTCTCTATAAATATTAAAATATACAAAGACAGAGGAAAAAAATTAATAAAAACAGAGAAGTAGTGCAGTCTATGGAAGCCTGGATTTTATTCTTGTCTTGGCTCTGCCATTGCCCTGCTGTGACACAATGGGCAAATCTTTTTCTTCACACCCTTTGCCTGTCTTGTCTATTTAGAGTGTAAACTCTTTGGGGGCACAGACTGTGGCTTGGTCCACACTAACCCCCACTTCGAACTAAGGTACGCAAATTCAGCTACGTTAATAACGTAGCTGAATTCGAAGTACCTTAGTTCGAACTTACCGCGGCTCCAGACACGGCAGGCAGGCTCCCCCGTCGATGCCGCGTACTCCTCTTGCCGAGCTGAAGTACCGGCGTCGACGGCGAGCACTTCCGGGATCGATCCGGGATCGATTTATCGTGTCTAGACAAGACGCGATAAATTGATCCCAGAAGATCGATTGCTTACCGCCGGACCCGGACGTAAGTGTAGACCTACCCTGTCTCTCACTATGTGTGTGCAAAATGCCTAACGCAACAGGCCTCTGATCTTGGTTGATGCCTCTAGACACTACTGTAACACAAATTAATAATAAATGATAGCTGATCATAGCCCAAGAACATGCAAATTTATTACAGAAATACTTATTAAACTGCACATACTTTTCCTCTAAGTTTCTTTTTAAAATTAAATGAATAGAATTCATTTCCTCACCTGGCTAAATGTCCCTGATTCATGAAGTTTGCCATTTCTGCTGGAGAGACATCAATAAACCGGAGGAAAGAAAAACAACTTTCTTCATTGGTACCTAGATCACAAAAATGTCAAAGTTAAGGCTGATATCTGTTGCAGGTCCACATACAGGAGACAATGAGCACACATGGATCAGTCCAGGTGAATTCTGATCCCAAGGTTCTAGATATCCAAATGCCTTACTACAAAAAGAATGTGAAATGATATAGGAGCTCCAAAAGTAACCTATCCCTTTAGAGCAGTGGTTCTCAAACGTATTTGATCGCACCCCCCTTCTTTGTGTTTGTAGTAGTCTACATCCCCCCCAACCCCCCCACCACACAAGTACATATGTGGATATATGCAGTGGCGGTGCTTCACTTGTGTCAGTTTGGGCTTCTTTGTTTTTCACCTGAGTTGCTTTCTTTTCCCTGTTGCACGAATGAGCCAACGATCCATTGTAATAAAAGCAAAACTGTGATTATGGTCCACATTTACAATTAAATGTGCACTTCTCGTCATAGCAAACGGATTAACGTACAGACGGCAACAACTTTGTATAATGCTATGCAAGCTTAACATATCAGTCAAAATGCACAGCACCATCTGAGGCCCTTGTATGTCTGTAGGAATCAGCTTTGCTAGTTATTAATTGCTATGGGTACAATGTGTGCAATAATTTCCCCCCCACGCAAAGCTTATCACGCCCCCAGAATACATTCCACACACCCCAACCCTGGGGGGCCCATCCCCCAGTTTGAGAACCTCTGCTTTAGAGGATGCTAAAGGTTTCACCTTGATTGCCATTCCCTGAATTCAAGTCACTGCTTCTGGGCCAGACAAGAGGAGGACTATTAAAGATGTCGGAAGGGGTACACTCATTTATTTTCATATTCTTACCATATTTAACTCTCCACCACCATTGGATTTTTGTATTAACTGCATAGAAAAATGTATCTCCCTGAAGATTTATCAAGCCAAAACTAATGAACAGTTACAGAGCAGCCCACAGGATATGAAGAAGAGCTGTACAGACAGCACCCAATCACCCATGAAACCCAAATCCCTGTGGCTGCGCAAAGTCCTTCTGACTTCAATGGAACGCCACACAGATTAAGGGGTCCATACTAACAGTTCTTGATGCAGGAATAGAGCCTTAAGTGTGCTCCTGCTCCTCTTCCAAAATCTACCCTCTCTTTCGGCAAGTTAATTACCAGGTTCTGTCTTACTAGCACAGTTAGTAATAGCAATTTTAAATGGAATAATACATCAAATGTACAAAGCTTGTTTAGTTTTCTGTTCAACTGGTCACTAGTTTGGATCCAGCAGTCTCTCAGTTTAATTCAGGTCCATGTCCATTCTCCTACTGATCCATAGGAAAGAGGAACATGTAGCTTGGTGTATTATAGAAATTGCTCTAAAATGTTCCTGAGGTTTCACTAGGTTGAATCTAAGAAGAATTCGCAAACCTCAAACTAGTGTACAAAAGCTATATTAACTCTTTTAAACTGGACTAAAAGGGCAAGAGATAAGAACAGGAGAACGCTGAGGCTAAATAGAGCTCTTTTAGACTATTCTTCTATCTTGCCTCTTATTAATCAACTGAAATAAGCTTGTTGACTTCACGTCAAGTGCTAAGGTTGAAAGGTTCTAATGAATTGTGACCAGAGAGGCACAGAATCTATAGTCCCAGGGAGAAGTTAATCTACACCAATTCTCCCTCCAAACAAGACAGCTTGCAACATCATACTGAAGTGTGCTAGCCACCTTAACTGCTTCCCCAGGGAAGTAAACCTACCCTTCCTATGGAAGAGAGACTGCTGGATGTGGTCCGGAGCGAATGGCGAAAGTAAAACCCGTAACCACCTGAAAATGAACAGAACAAAATAAAAAATAAGAAAGTGGTAATTTAGTTCACATTCAATCAAGAAGTCAGAAGTACTAAGCTCTGACCCCAAACTACAGAGTGACTTTCAGTTACAGTATCACAGTTTAACTCTCCTCTTGCTGTCAAGGAGTCTACAGAATTTGGTTCTTCATGTTAAGAAACCTGATCCTCCAGTTTTCCAGTATTGCATGATAATGAATTAATGAAAAGCAGCAGCCACAATGTATTTTACTTAATTTAACCATGAGTCAGAACATCATTTCTGGATGACTTTTCATATTGGGAAAGTGCCTATCCTATCCTTTACTATTAACTAATGGTTTATGTGATCCACTGCTCTGCACATTTCTCATGATTGAATGAGATAAAGATTAAGCAGGCATTCCCATAAACAGAGCAACCAGCAGACTGCACTCAAACAGCTCTTTTCCATCTGCTGTAAGCTATTACTAGCTGTCAAGGCACTGGAAGATGCTCACAACTTATCATGTTACACCTAATCAACACGGATAGCTTCCTTACATATGAAAAGCCACTCAAGGGAAACCAGGTTCCTCCAGTATTCTACTGAAGCTTAATTTCATTACACATCATCAGCAGAAAAAGGAGAGAGTATAAATTGTTTTGTCTTACTTTTCCTGAAGGCTTGTCTACACTTACAGCAATACAGAGGTGCAGCTCCGCGGCTGTAGTGCTTAGTGAAGACACTACCTACATGCCGCCGGGTCTCCTGTTAGCGTAAGTACTCCACCTCCCCAAGAAACAGTAGTTATGTCGACAGGAAAACTTCTCCCGATGACATAGTGCTGTGTACACTGGGGGGTTAGACTGGAATAACTACGTTGGATTTTCCATACCCCTGAGTGACATAGCTATACAGACATAAGTTTGTAGTGTAGACCAGTGCTGACTTGCTTGCTCGTTAGAGGATTAGTTGATGAGTATGGCTCTGCTATGAGAGAACACTGAATATTGGGTGTGTAACAGTTAAATAAAATGAAAGAAAACAGGGAAGCCATCACTTGGCTAGCACTATTTAAAAACCTCAGGGAATGGGGTTAATCAGAACTTATAGATTCATACACATTACAAGACCACAAGGGATAACTGATCTTCTAGTCTGACATCCTGTATAACACAGACCATACAACTTCCTTGAAATATTTCCTATTTGAACTAAAGCACATTTTAGAAAAACATCCAATCTTGATTTTAAAATTGTCTGTGATGGAGAATCTACCACAACCCTTGTTAAAATTGTTCCAAAGATTAATTAAAATCTTCACTGTTACAAATATATCTATGAATTTGTCCAGCCATCGGTTTTTGTTATACCTTTGTTTATTAGGCTGAAGAGCCTTTTATCAGGTATTTGTTCCCCACATAGGTACTTATGAACTGTGATTAAGTCTACCCCTTAACCTTCTCTTTGTTAAACTGACTATCACTATAAGGCATGTTTTCCACTCCTTTGATGATTCTCATGGCTCTTCATTGACCTCTCTTCAATGTATCAACATTCTTCTTGACGTGTGGACACCAGAATTGGACACACTATTCCAGCAGAGGCAACACCCAGTGCCAAATGCAGAGGTAATATGACTTTCTTATTCCTACTTGAGATTTCCTTGTTTACACAACCACGGATTGCGTCAAGCCTATTGGTCACAGCATCACACCGGGAGCTCATGTTCGGCTGATTATCCATCATAACTCCCAAGTCATTTACAAAACTACAGTTAAGTCTGAATAACATTATAAAAACACTGTAAAGTACTTGAACAGTTTCACTTGTCATCTAGTAGCAGGTGCCACAAGAAGCAGGTGGGCTGCAAGCTGGTAGGGACAGAGTGCTGTGGACACCACACACAGGACCCATATGGGGAAAAATCGTCTCACACTAGTCTTTAGTGAAAGCTCACTCATCCTTCTCTCTAAAGGCATTAAATGGCCCCAAAGGGAGCTGCAGCTAGCCCTCCTCAGCAAGGAGGATAGGACAACAAGAGGAGTTTTGAAGGTAATTGGAGAACAAAAAAAAACCAAACCAAAAGGTAGACCTTACAGCACCTCCTCAAAATAACAGTGCACAAAATGCAGACACATGCCATAACAGACAGGAATATGCTAACACATGCTTTATAATACAAATACCCACTTAAACAATGCTACACATCCATTCATGGATGTATCCCCCCAGCAAGAGAGTGAGAGAAAAAGATATACAACTCAAACCAGCCCTATCAGCAAAATTTCAATGTTGTGTAGGCTACTGACTATTTCAGTCTCTGGCTAAAAGCTTTACCAGCTCCATTTTGTCTAAAATCAAAATTTTGGAAGACTGACTGACTGAAGAGCCCCATAAAACCCTTGCAGAATCACAACAGCAGAAAAGAGGGAGAGCAGACATTTTAAGAGACAAAATAAAAGGTACTGAATAAGTTGAAGGGAAGGTTGAATAGGCTTGCCTGTCCCGCGAGTGGTTAAAGACCCTGATCTGTCCATGACGGTAGATGAACTTTGAAATCTGGTATGGCTTTAGGGAGATGTGAAATGGAGACCAAGTTTCTTGTCGTTCAAACAGCTCTGGGTGATTACACACCTGGGTAAGAAAAGGAGGATGTCAGCTGCTTGGGTGGGGAAAAAACTAGAAATCTAGTCATATGCAGCATTTTCCAGCCCAATGTTTGGAAAAATTGCTCACTCAACGATGGAACTGGTGAGCATACAATGACAACTGCTTGATAGAGCGTCCATCTTAGTTTAGATACCAGATAATATCATTTCCCAACCATGTTACCTCTATTGCCTCTTCTTCCCCAGGTGAATGATTTCTTCAGTGATGAATGGGGATCCAAATAGCAGACACATGCACTGTATGGCAGGGG